>NC_054833.1:20325003-21757503 GCF_018345385.1 Vulpes lagopus
ACTATGGAGAGAGCCCAAATGTCCATCAATTGATGGATGGATAAAGAAGATGTGGCCTATATATACAACTGAGTATCACTCAGCCATCAAAAATAATGCAATCTTCCTTTTGCAATGACATGGGTGGAACTAGAGGGTATTATGCTAAGTGAAATAAGTCAGTTGGAGAAAGACAAATACCATATGATCTCACTCGTATGTGGAACTTTAGAAAGAAAACAGTTGAACATATGGGAAGGGAGAAAAAAAAGAGAGAGGGAAAGAAAACATAAGAGGTCGATGGAGAGAGGTGGTTGGGGAAGGGCTACATGGGTGATGGATATAAGGGGGCACTTGTGATGAGCACTGGGTGTTGTATGTAAGTGATGAATCACTGAATCCTACTCCAGAAACCAATATTGCACTGTATGTTAACTAACTAAAATTAAAATAATAGGGATCCCTGGGTGGCACAGCAGTTTAGCGCCTGCCTTTGGCCCAGGGCGCGATCCTAGAGACCTGGGATCGAATCCCACGTCGGGCTCCCGGTGCATGGAGCCTGCTTCTCCCTCTGCCTGTGTCTCTGCCTCTCTCTCTCTCTTTGTGTGACTATCATAAAAAAATAAAATAAAATAAAATAAAAATTAAAAAAAAGAAATTGACTTTCAAATAAGCCCACAGTCGCCTGTTCCACGTGACTCTTGTGTACAAAGCAAAGAGCCTAGTCTTCTGGATGGGCTCCAGGGTCTTGTCTGCTCCAAATAGCCCCGTATGTCCACCTTGCCACAGCCAAATACAGGTTGGTTCGTAGCAGAGAAACACATATCTTTTATGTTAGCCTGAAAGTAGGACTGAATGTCCTTACATTCCATGTCACAAAGTGTGGGGGAGGGTGTCAAATGACATTAACATTGTGTGGGGCCCGGGCAGATGAACTTGCTCTATAGCCCCCTGAAACCATGAGTTCTGAGAAGTTGAAAAGTTGAAATGCACCTAAAGTAATATCTGAGAAATTTGATATATTTTTTCAGTCCAACAGCAGAGAATTTCTATATTTTATTTCCACTGAAAAAAAAATTCATTAGGAATAAAATGAAGCTTAAAAAGTTCTTTTTTTTTTTTTTCTCTCCAGCTAGAAGTGGTTGTTTCATGTACGTCTGGCCTCTGGGATCTGCTGCTCTCCCCTCCACCGCGGGGAGAGAGATCCTCAGGAAACTCTTAGGGCTTCAAAAAGCATGGCCTTGTCCTCCTCAGGTTAAACAGTTTCAGATGTAGTTACATTAGGCTTAGTAAACTGATGACAGGACAGAGGGGACCGGGGCAGAGGGAAGTCCTGAATAGGCTTTCCTGGGTGGACGTGTGCATACTGGTCTACATGACTGGCGGGGGTGTGGGTGCAGGGGGCCCGGACGGGGCGGTGGGGGCCTGAAGACCTCTCTCCTGATTGCTTCCATGTTCCAAGTGAACTGGGAGTTGGCTTCAGGAGAGAGAAGGCGTGGAAGGGTTGTCTAGGGCCAGGAGAAGCCTGCCGACAAGAGTGGGCGGAGAGACAGCCACCAGGGGAGGGGTTTTGTGATGAAGACGGACGAGGAAGGCAACTGACTAAGATGATGGAATATAGGGTCTTCCCATCCTAAGTTCGTTTGTGCCACCTGATTAGTTACCCACACTGGCTGATATTTTTAACTAGAAGAAAAGAATAAAGTCGATGCCGGTCAGATTAAGAATGAGCCCGTCCAGGGGGTTACATACTGAGGTGATCTCAGGGCCAACCTCCACATCTGCCAGGTGCTGCTCCTGTCTCTCCCCTCCTTGGGGGACAGGTATGAGCAGGACATGGGGCTTTGAGGAGCCCACTCTAGAGTCTCCTGGGCCTCCGAATGGGTTTCTTGTCAGAGTGCGCCTGGCTCTCTAGGGCCTGGATCCCACTCTTCTTAAGACCAGGACCATTCCTCACTACCTTAAGACCAGGTAAAATATGTGTCAATACACCAGAGGTAGGAGGCTCAGGAGACTGTCTGTGCATTACAGGCTGAACTGTGTCCCTGCCGCCCACCCAGATTCCTGTGAATCCTAACCTCTAGGCCTCAGCTGACCGTACGTGGAGATACAGTCTTTAAAGAGTTAAGGAAGGCAGGAAGAGGTCACTGGGATGGGCCCTAACCAGTCTGACTGGGGTCCTCATAAGAAAGAAGAGGGGCTCAGAGCACAGGCGCACATGGAGACATGGAGGGAAGACCGTGTGAGGACCCAGGGAGACGCGGCCACCCACAAGCCAAGGACGGAGGCCTCAGAAGGAGCCAGCCGTGCTGACACCCTGATCTTGGGCTTCCAGCCTTCAGAGTTGTGAGAAGATATATTTTTGTTGCTTAAGCCTCTCAGTCTGTGGTACAGTGTCATAGCAGCCTGAGAAAACCATCCAAATGAGGCAGACTGTTTTCTAGAATATTACTAAACTATGTCAAATATTTTAAAACTGTTTCATAAAATACAAGCTGAAATGTTTCGGCAGTGCTTCCTCCTTTGCACATTTAGGTATAAGTGAATTACTGGTCGATGTATTCATAGGTTTAAGCATATGGTATCTGGTTTATTTCATATGTGTTTAGTTTTGCCTCACTGGGTTCTTTTGTGATTTATATTAAGTCCCCAGATGACCTCTTCATATAATGTTAAGGAAAGACTGAATAATGGAAATAAGTAAGTCCGGCGAGACCCGACTGGAATCGAAAGTCATTATGTTGGGGTCGAGTTTATTTTGTTGGGAGTGATCATACACACCCGGAGCGGGGCGTAAACAAGACGGGTTCCTAATTCTGTGTGTGCGCGCGTGTGTACTGATGTGCAAACTCTGAGCGGAACATTCAAAACAAAACCCAACTGTGTAAAGGTGCTCGAGAGTGGCTATGAAGCAGCAGAAGCCGGCAGAGCACGCACTCGGGGCAGGCCGGTTGTCTGGCTCTCACCTGGACGCCCCCTGGTTGGCAGGTGCAGCAGATGGCGCGGAGGCAGAACATTCGGTCCTACTGCCTTGAGGAGTCAGAGCCGGGAGAAGGGCTGCCTGAGTGGCTGTGAAACAAAGGGGGACGCCAGACAGCAGAGAGCCAGGGAGGGGAGCCCTAAAATCCACGTATGAACCGCCCCGCGGTCCACGGCGGCCTCTGAACTGTGCGTGTGAGAGAGTCCAGGGAGCCTGGGAGGAGGAAGCAGGCCGTGAGTGCCAGGGGAGAGGCCGTCGAAGAAGATGCAGGATGCTGCAGCCGCTGGGGAGAACAGCGTGGCGTTTCCTCAAAAGCACTACAAATAGAATTACCATATGATCCAGTCATTCTGCTAGTGGGTATCCACCCAAAGGACATGAAAACACTCATTCGAAAAGATACGTGCATCCCCTTGTTGCAGCATTATCGACCAGAGCCAAGTTACGGAAACAGCCAAATGTCTATTAGTAGATGAATGGGTAAAGAAGATGTGGTGTATGGTGCACACACACACATACACATACACATACATACACACACACATATTTAATGGAATATTACTCAGTTATAAAAAAGAATGAAATCTTGCCATTAGCAATGACACGGATGGAGCTAGACAGTATAATGCTCAGTGAAAGGAGTCAGCCAGAGAAAGACAAATAGCATATGATTTCACTCATATGTGGAACTTAAGAAACAAAACAAAGGAACAAAGGGGGAAGAAAAGGAGACAAACCAAGAAACAGACTCTTCACTCTGGAGAACGAACAGATGGTTACCACAGAGGAGGTGGGCGGGGGGCCGGGTGGAGTGAGTGGAGGGGAGTAAGAGGACACTTATCCCGATGAGCACTGAGTAATGTGCAGAGTTGTTGAATCACTACATTGTACACATGGCACTAATTTACACTGGAATTATAATTAAAAAAAAAAAAAGATGACGATACAGGAAATGTCAGAAGGTTGAACTCTTAGGGGGACGTGTTCTCCAAAGATAGTGGAATTGATCCAGAAACCAACATTTTGAGAATCCCCAAATAGCTTCAAAGGACATTAGCGGCACAATTGATGAATTGATGAATAGAGGATTAGGCAATAATATTTTAATCAATTTTATCAATGCAGAATTTCCAGATTCGGGCCATTATGCTGTGGTTACACAACAGACTGTCCCTGTTCTTGAGAAATGTCTGCTGGAGTATTTACAGCAAGATGAAGCAGTGTCGGGGAGGGAGAAGGATCAAGCCAATGGGATCAACATAAACAGGTGGCGAATCTGAGTAAAGGTCCAAGGGAGATCCTTGCACCATCTTTGCAAGTTTTCTGGCGGTTGAAGATTCTATCAAACAGAAAAACACTTAAAAACCTAACTCGGATTCTATCCATCTCTTGCTTCCAGTTCCTTCTTGAAAAGCCTGTACTAGAGATTGGAGGCAAGATCCTCCATCACACGCGTCGTATCTCCCCAACCCGAGCTGGGGAGTGACAAGGCTGGGACCGTGCCCGAACAGCAGGCGGGGGTGTTGTCGTCCAGCAGCTGGTCGCCCTCAGGCAGCCCCACTCCCAGGCACCGCCTCACTGTTCTGGGGCTCCCAAGTGGCCTGGCCCCTGTGTTGAACTGCGAAGCGCATCACAGGAAGCCGGCGGCAAGGATTAGTGTCCATCGGATAAACGACCAGCAGCTATTGTCATCCCGTTCCAAGGGTAGAAACCTAGAACAACGGCCTCTGAATAATGAATCTGTGGGTGGCGGGGTGGTAGGGAGTGTTCAGAGAAGGACGAAGAGGGAAGGGAAAGGTCGCCTTATACCACAAACCTGCAGAGCAGCGCCTGCTTGTGACCTGCTTCCCTCCTGGTACCCCCCACCCCAAGCCAGGCTCTATCTGCTGCCTCTGAAGTAGACATGAGCTCTGCGCACCTGCCTGTGGAGCCACCTCTCTGTCACCTGCCTCCCACGTTCTGGGAGAACGTCCCCCTTCTGTGTCTCGGCAGGCCTGACACCCGCCAGAGAAGGTACAGGGGCCAGAGAAGGCCTGCCCCCGCCTCCGGAGCGCCACGACGGCCGTGACTCCACAGCCCCAGGCAGATGCACCGGCCCCAAGTCTCAGGGACCTGAGGCCTGAGTGGCTGCAGGACGTGGAGACTCCCTTGAGCCGAGCAAGTGGAGTGTCTGCGTGGCTACGGTGGTGGTGTCCTCACGGGGAGGCCACGGGGAGGTGAGAGTGCGGCTCCCAGCCGCTCTGCGATTCACCCAGCACGCCTGCCCCCGCCACACCTCTGCGTGTCCTTTTCTCTTATTGTGGCAAAATACGCACAATATAAAGTTTACCGCCAACATCATTTTCCAGTGCGCAATTCAGTGGCATCAAGCACGGACGGTCTCGGTGTTGTGCAACCATCACCACCATCCAGTTCTAGGATTTCTTTATCACCTCAAAGGCAAACCCTACGCCCATTAAGCAATTGCTTTCCACTCCTCCCCTGTCCACACCCCAGCCCCTGGCAACCTGATTCCGCCCCTGTGGATCTGCCTCTTCTGGATGCGTCACGTGAATGGAATCTTCGCGTGGCCTTTTGCGCCTGGCTTCTGGCACTGAGCCTAGAATTTTCAAGGCTCCCCCATGTTTTAGCATGGAGCTTCATTGCGTTGTATGGCTGAAGAATATCCCACTGTACTCACGGACCACACTGTTTATCCATTCACCCACTGAGGACATTGGGGTGGTTTGCAACCGTTGGCTGTTGTGAACAGAGCTGTTGCGAACAGTCCCGTAGAAGCGTTCGCTTGAACGTCTGTGCTCGGCTCTTTGGGGCAGGTGCTGAGGAGTGGAATTGCTGGGTCACGTGGCAAGTCCGTGTTTAACTTACAGAGGAGCGGTCCCACTTTCTTCCCTTAGCATCTTTCTCACACAGTATTTTCTGCTTGATTTGAGCAGAGTTTGTTTCTGCTGCCTGCAGCTAAGATCCCGAAAGCCTCATTCCCATCTTATTGATGGGAAAGCTGAGGCTCAGGAAGACTGAGTAGTCTGTCCGAGGCTCCTGGCTGGTAGGGGCTTGATCCAGGCCACAAACCCTTTAACAGTGTCGTGGCAGGACTCTGGGACAGTGAGATTCCCTCTGTGTTTTACTTCCTGCGTGATACGGTGCAGTGGGTCCCCGCAGAGGCCCTGGAGGCCAGGGGCTCCACGGTCCGGTGGTGGGGGGCCAGGAGCTATTCTGAATATTTCACAACGCTTAATGGAAAACCTGCACATTCCCACACCGAGGCCATTCAGGCTATCTAAAATGTCAAGTTTCTTTGCTTTTGGCAGGAATTAAATCAACCCAGGGTGGTAATAGGGGTTATCTCCTGCTGATCAGAGACTCTGGCTGGCAGTTATGTCTATCTTTGATTAATTTAAAAAATGGGAAAATGAATAAGTTATTACTTGATAAATGCAGTTGTTTGGTAGATGAAAATCTCTTAAAACATGGGGTCCTTGGGGAGAAAGTCACAAATGAGTTTCTTGGTGGCAAAAAAAAAAAAAAAAAAAAAAAATCCCTAAAAGCGTTGGCCTGGCAGGAAAACATCCTCAGCCGGGCCTGGAGCTCTGGATCTGGCCTCCCTTCCGCCGCCCACAGCCAGGCCTCCTGGAGGTGGCCGCTCCCCCGAAGGAGGCCCTCGGTTTCTTCTCTCTACCATGAGGGGTGGCTCGCTGTGCTACTCTGGTTCCGACCCTGACAAGGGATCCAGGCAATGAAGAGTGAGAGAATTCATTTCTTCTAGATGCCACAGCTTAGTCTGGCCTCCCAGAGGAGCCAGACACAGAGCTCGGCCTCCCCCAGGATGTGCGCATGGTCAGAGACAACAGATCCTGTAGACTGAGCAAACCTGAAAGCAGAGGACACGGCCACCTCTCTCCGGACCCCTCCCCTGCCTCGTCCTCCACGTCTGTGATGGACGCCGCCGTCTTCCTGTCGTTCTCAGCTCACCTAGTCAGCCCGAGGTCTCCATCTCTTGTTCCCATCCCCCTCCCCGTCACCCCTCTGCTGTCTTCCATGGGCACCACTGCGCGGCTCCTCTCGGCCATTCCCACCCCTGCTCCCCTGGCCACCTTCCCAGATCATGGCTGTGTCCTCCTGCTCTTGGCCTGCAGCCACGACACCCGCCCTCTCCAGGGCATCTCTCACCATCCAGGAGCCACATGCAGCCCCTGTACCTGGGCCTGGCTGCTCCCTGCCCCCAAGACCTCGGGTCAACCACAATTGCTACGTTGACCTTTAATTAAGGAAGCAAGCAAGGGCTTAGCATTTTGATTCCTGGTGATACACGCTGTCCCTGACGACACACAGTAACCCCTCCGTGCGCCGGACCGCTGGTTTCCGTGTGATTCTCCACCAGTCCCTCCGCCTGTCTTGGTACTGAGCACTCTCATCGCTGGAAAGAGTATTTGCCACCCGCCCAACCAGGGGTGTGGACATAAATAAATGAACATTTGTGAAGAGCTTAAAAACGCTAGAAGACAAGGCACGGGCCATGGGCAAACACACTGCGTAAAGAGGCAGCTCTGGAGAGCCATCTGTCGTGCTGTGGACACCAGTGTCCGGACTGCTTAGTCCACAAGCGGATGCTGGCCACCCTTGCTGACAAACGCCCTGGCGGAAAGGTCGTGGGGGCGAGCCCCGTGGGAAGCCGCTGAGCTCTCCCTGTCGAGTGTCTTCAGTCTCTAGCACAACCAGGACGACTTCTGCAGCCTCACCCTGCCCGGCTGGGCTCTAAACACTCCGTTCAGAGTCTGGACCCCACGTTTCAGCTTACCTGGTCCCCTGGCCAGGGACCAGTTTCCCTTCCCCCTGTTCTTCACCATACTCCATTTTCAAGGCCCCACTCAGCGAGGAGAGATCTAGATACAGGAGGAGAGATCTAGAAGCGGCCCTGGGCTTGGCATCCAGAGAAATGGGTTCTATTCTGGTCTCTGTTGTTTCTGCTTCCCAAGTAGCTGAATGACACTGGGCCAGTCTGGGAGACGCTGTGGGTTTCCTATAAAATAACATTCCTGGCAGCCCGGGTGGCTCAGAGGTTTGGCGCCGCCTTCAGTCCAGGGCCTGATCCTGGAGACCCGGGATCGAGCCCCACATGGGGCTCCCTGCATGAAGCCTGCTTCTCCCTCTGTGTCTATGCCTCTCTCTCTCCTCTCTGTGTTTCTCATGAATAAATAAATAAAATCTTAAAAAAAAAAACAAAACATCCCCCTCCCCTTACTTTCTCTTTCCTACAGTAGAGGCTGGAAATGCTAGATACTTCCTTTCCCAGTTGCCTTGATGGCTGGAGTATGGGCACGTGAACCAGTCCCGGCCGCTGAGACTCGAGGGAAGGCTGAGCGGTATTTTCCCTATGATAAAAAGAAATGGTGAAGGGAGACGAAGACCCTTTGCCATCTGCACTCCCGCTTTTGGAGGTTGTATGGTGATATGTTGCTTGATGCTCTTGCAGGATGTTGCAACCATGAGTGGAAGACGTCGTCACACGCTGCAGTTGGCAGACCACGAGATGGGAAGGGCCCGGGGGTCTCAGACAGCGCCAGGCCACTGAATCAGCCGGGTCCTGCGGGCCTCTGTGCTGAGCATTGTCGAAGCCAGTCTAGTTGGACGTTCTGATACCTGATTGTCGAAATCATCCAGATACTACAGCAAGTTATTTGGCTTCCTTGGGCCTCAGCAATTCATCTCTAAAATGGACAATTGATCGCGAAGTTTCCTTTGGGTCCAGAACTTTGGGGATACTTCCAAGTGCCACATTTTTTCCAGAAACTTCTAGTTGGGATTGTGGTCCCTTCTGAACCCACAGCCAGATTTCCTGTCTTTCATCGTTCACCAGCTCCAATGCAGGTGCTTTCCCATGCACTGGGTCACGTAATCCCTACAAGCTAGCAGCCCAGCTCACAGCTCTGGCTGCGTGAGGTTAGGAGGCATCGTGCTCACGGACCCCACGTTTCAACTTGGGCCTGCCTGACTACAAAGCCCCCGTTCCTGACCGCTGGGGTGAGCTTCCTGTGTCCCCTTCCCTCTCTTGAGAAGGTGCTTCAGGCAACCTGATTAAAGGTGCTTTTCAAGGCCGGAGGCCCCCACACAGCATAAACTCCAGGAATTAACAGGCTCTCCTGGCCCGAGTGGAGTCGCCCGCAAACACCGTTCGGAGCCTGCCAGGGGGTTGGCCCAGAAGAGGCAGGCCACCTGGGGGCCCGGGCCCCACTGGAACAGCCCAGCACGACCGCATCAGAGCCAGCCCGAGGCGTGATGCAGGGAGGCCAGCGCTGCTCGGCCTCCTGTCCCCTGGGGCCTGCGGGGCCGTCCTACAGGGACGCAGGTGCGGAGGACTGGCTGTCCCCGTGCTACCGGGAGGCCCTGCGGCCTGCGCCCAGCCCGGCCACGAGGGTTCAGGCGCAGTGACAGCAGGATTAGCAGCTGCCCTCGCCGGGGTAGGGATTTGCCAGGTGCGGCTTCCCTCATCAAAGGGGCGAGCAGGTGAGCAGAGGCCAGTGTTACCTCCTTCTGGAGGGGCCGCAGGTTCCATCCCTTCTCCGGGGCTGAGTTAATGCAGACCAGAGCTGCCTTCTCCGGGTGGGCTGGGCCGGGGGCAGGGGTGGGGGGCAGGGGGCAGGGAGGGTAGGGGGAGGAAGGGGAGGAAGGGAGAGACACAGGGAGGGATGGAGGGAAGCCGGGAGGGAGTCGTGCTCAGCCCCCTGGAGTGGGGATCTGCGGGGAAGAGCAACTGGAAACGGAGTCCAGGATGCTCCTCGAGAGCCTGAGCTCCCGGAGACAGGCAGGAAGCAGCTGCTGCTGCCGCTGGGCCCCGGGGGGGGGGGGGGGGGCGGAAGCACCCCGAGCCCCGGCCAACGTGGTGGGACCAGAGGTTGGATTCCCAGGTTCTTGCCACTCCCTTGCCACCGGCGGGCACATTCCCTGAGGACCCAGAAGGCTCGGCGTGTGAGGAGCATTGGAAACTTGCTCCTTCTCTTTTTTTTTTTTTTTTAAAGATTTTATTTATTTATTAGAGAGAAAGAGAGAGGGAGAGAGGGAGAGGGAGGGAGAAGCAGGCCCCATGTGGGGAGCCCGACGCGGAACTCGATCCCGGGACCCCAGGATCAGGCCCTGGGCCAAAGGCGGCGCCAAACCGCCGAGCCCCCGGCCGCCCGGCCTGCTCCCCCTTGAGGGCCTCTCCCCGCCTGAAGACTCCAGCCCACAGCTTGCTAGCTCTCTCCCGGGCGGGGGGGGGGGGGCACCTGGGAGGTGACCTCTTCGCGGGGGCCTCCTGGGGGGCCGGCATGGGTCTCGGAGCCTGCGGTGGTCTCCCAGGGCTGCCCGCCACCCCGCAGAGCTGGCCACGGCCCAGGGCCCGGACTCCAGGCGCCAGCAAGGCCACGTGGCCTCTGGGGTCGCCCCTCACCCCTCCGCCTCTGCTGGGGTGGCGGCCGTCTCTGGTGTCCTCGGGGATGCTCCCTGGGGCCGCGTGCCTGCAGTCTCTGCCTCCGTCCTCGGGGCGTCCTCCTGGAGGGGCACTGGGCCCGCCTGTGCCCGTGTGGCCTCTGCGGGACGCAGGGTATCGCCCAGGGCCCTGTCTCCCAGCGAGGTCACGCTCCGCCGTAAGTGGCGGTTAGGCTTCCACGTGTCTTTCTTCGGGTAGGTGACAACAGGGCTCCTAACAGGCTGTCGGGCCCAAGCGGTGCCGTTTTCCTCCTCATTGCCCTTGCAGCCTGGTTAGGCCCCAACGGCCCCGAGCTCCGGAGGGCGCACAGGCTCCAGCCCTGGGAGAGAGAGAGAGAGAGACAAGAGAGAGACAGAGAGAGAGAGAGAGCAAGCGAGCCAGGCACCCGGGGTCCTCGGGGTTAGCGGGTCTGGGGCCGGGCCTGGGACTCTGCACTCCCACTGAGGTCCCGGGTGACACTCACGTACGAGGAGCGCCTGGCGGAGTAAGCAGCGGCCCGCTGAGCCTTCCCCAGGGCCCAAGGCCACCTCCGGCCCGGGAGCGGCAGGGGCTGCGAGGTGCACCTGGCGCAGGTGCGTGGTTGCATCTGCTCCAAGCCTGGGGCGGGAGCTGCCGGCGGAATCCTCGGGGCCCCATCCCGGGGGCGAGGAACACAGGGGCCCCGGCGTCTCCCTGTCTCATCGGCCCTGCTTCGGTAAGACCCCTGCTTATTTGTCTCGGAGGCACTGTAGGAAGGCAGCTGCTGGGTCATATGGCAAATACATAGATATAACATTTTATTACTATTGAATGTCAATATTCTTAACATTTAAAAAAATAACCGTTTCACTGCGATATAGTTCACATACCATAAAATTCACCCTTCCAAAGCATACATGGCAGGGGATTTTAGTATATTCACACAGCTGAGCAACCGTCACCACCATCTAATTCTAGAACATTTTCCCCACACGGGCTTAGGACCAAATACTAACAGATCTGTAACAGCTCGTTGTGCTAATAAGTATCCCAGGAGGGCTTCCCATGCTTTAGCTCGTCTAACCCCTATCACGATCCCAGGAGAATGATTTCACATCCCCGTTTGTAAAATGGGGAAACTGAGTCAGGAGGCTCAGGAACTCCTGAGGTTCACCCACCGGCCAGCGGCTGAGCCACAGCTCACCTCTGACGCCTGGGCGTGCATCCTCCCCCCACAGCAGGGCCTTGGGCTCCTCCCAGGTTGTGAGTCCGGGAGAGGGTGCTGCTGCCTGTAGTCAGGCCCCACACCCTGAGCCTCCCTCAGCTGGGAGGGAGATGGTCCGTGGATCTGGAAGCCATGGGCCAGCCGCCTGGCTTCAGTGTGAGCCCCAGGAGAAGCTCCACGCCCCAGCAGGTGCAGGGGAGCAGCCAGTGGCCTAAGCCAGAGGCTCTGGTACACCAGCCGTCCTCGGGGCCCCTCCTTTCCCTCCTCTCGGTGCCACCCAGTCCGCCAGCCTGTCCCCTGAGTGCACCCCGGCTCCAGGGACAGCACTGAGAGCCCCACCATTTCTCACCTGCGTCCCATGGGGCTGGGCTTGCACCCTCGCTCCTCCAGCTTCGCCTGCCTGGTCCCCTGCATGCACGGCCACCCTCCTGCAGAGAGCTGCTCACCCTGCGGTAGCAGGGGCTCGGGGGTGATCTTGCCCCTGGAGTTCTTCTAGAGCCTTCTCTGCCCCTCTCTGCTTCCTCGGAGCTGAGGAAGGTGGAGGCTTGTCTGCTTCCGAGCTGTAGCATTCACTGGGCTGGGAGAGGCAGCACGACAGGTTTTCTCTCTGTTCCTGTACATCCATAATTTACATACAGTGAAAGGCACAGATCTTCAAGAGTACAGTTTGAGGAGTTTTTATTTTTTATTTATGAGAGAGAGAGAGAGACAGGCAGAGACACAGGCAGAGGGAGAAGCAGGCTCCATGCCAGGAGCCCAACGCAGGACTCGATCCCGGGACTCCAGGATCGCGCCCTGGGCCGAAGGCAGGCGCTCAACCACTGAGCCACCCAGGGATCCCCCGGTTTGATGGGTTTTGCCGAATGCATTTGTCCACGTTACTGCCCTCAAGATACAGAACATTCCCATCACCTCAAAATGCCCCATGTGCCCCTTCCAGTCAGTCACGTCCCAGGCCCCGGCGACCTCTGAGCCCTCTGCGCTTGCCAGTGTAGACCAGTCTCGTCTGCTCCAAACCTTCATACGTGCGTTTCCCGGTGGCTGATAGAGCGGAGCGTCTTTTCATCTTCCTGGTCGTTTATAAATCTTCTTTCTGTGAAGCGTTGGTTCAAGTCTTTGCCCGTTTTGTTCAAAGTTGTTTTTTTTTTTTTTTTTTTTTTTAAGTAATTATCGAATTGTAGGAGCCGTCTGTGTATTCTGGATCTAAGTCCTTCGTGAAATACAGGTTGTAAATATTTTCTCCCAATCTACAGTTAGCTCTGTTCATTTTCTTAATGATGTGCTTCAAAGAGTAGAAGTCTCCAATCTGGAAAAAGTCCAACGTGTCATTTTTTTTCTTTCCTAGCTCCTTCTGCGTCCTTCCTAAGAAATCTTTGCCTATCCAAGGTCACAGAGATAGTCAGTCCCTTATGTTTTCTTCCGAAAGCCTTACAAGTTCTGGATTTCATATTGAGGTCTGTGCTCCAGCTCGAATTATTTTCTGTGTGCGGCGCGAAGTAGGGGCTGAGAGTCTTTTTTCTTACGTGGATAACCAGCTCTTGTGGTTGGAAAGACTTTCCTCTGTCCATGCAGTTGCTGGGCACCCTCGTTATCTCTAACCACTAGAAGGTATGGATGGCTTCAAATAATTCACTCTCCAGAGGTTAGAAGATGTTAAAAGTAGACTTTGGAAGTTTCCTCTATGAAGTGTCAAGCTCACACGCTTGCATTCCGAATCCCTTCTTGACCCGGGGACGCGGCGCTGCTGCCTCGTGGGCAGCCCTGGGCGCAGGGTGCCCGCAGCAGAACCGCTGACGGCTCAGGGTGCGGCGGGCAACGAGGCCTGCGAAGCGCTGCTGTGGCCTGTGCCACCATCTCCTTTCTCGATTGATCCTTGTGCCACCAGGCTCGAGCGTCTTCCTGGATTATCGCTGTTCACTCACGTGGCCGGCTTCCCCTCCATCGTTTGAGTCGTGAGGACGCCAAGCCCTCCGTTAGGCTCGTCGCCACGACGGGAAACACGAGCACACGCGCACGCACACGGGCCTGGGGTTCGGAGACAAGGCTGCGGAGGGCACTCCCCGTTTCGCAGCTGCGGCTGCAGAGCGCTCTGGTCTTTCCTCCACGCGTGGCAGACACGTGGCAAGGGGGGGGGGCTTTAGTCTCCTGGAGACGGGGCCCTAAGTTCCAGCGCTGTTATAGGTACTGGAGGAGCCCGGCCCTGGCCTCGGCCTTGGCCTCGATGTTTCCAGCTCCGAGCAGGCGGCCTGTGACTGCTGGAGCCGCCGCCGGGCTATGGGGAAATACGTCGGGACCTCACACCCGCTTCCCTTGCTGCTCGCGAGCCGCCCCTCACACCCGGTCCGCAGGGGAAGGGCAGGGGTGGTCACCTCCGTCTCAGCGCGGAGGAGCAGGCCCGGTGAGGGATGCCCGACGAGCCATCTGCGGCCGAGCTGGACCCTGGCCCCGAGTGAGGCCCAGTGCCCGCATCCTCCCGGGAGCAGGGTGGTCTCATCAACACCGCAGGGGATCTGCCTCGAACCTCCACCTCTGGGTGGGCACTGGCTTTTTGGGCGCCGCTGATTGCCTTTAAAGCAATAAAGTGGGTTCGGGAACGGAAGCATCCAGAAGTCTCCGAGCCAGCGCGACCCTGACGTCAGAAATAGCTGCATTTCCTCCCGCCCTGGTGCTGCGACAGCCCGAGGAGCACAGATCGCCCTTGCGGGGTCCTGGTTTGTTCAGTTTTGGGTTCTCCTCTGTCGCCCAGGAGCTGACCTCACCAGCTCTGCCAGTGACCTTGACTGTGACTTGCTCTCTGGGGGCAGCTACGGCTACAAATGTAAACCTACTGAAGGCTTTGAGCGTCCGGGGATGTAAAGGGGCTTCTAGGAGATTTGATGTCGAACCCATAGCTGGTCCCCAGGACCCAGCACCTCACCGAGAGGTCCCGTGGCTTGTCTGTGGCTGCTGTTGCCGTCCTGAAGCTTGAAGTCCCTGTGGGCAACGTCTCCGCAACACTGGCCCATTGCATCTGCCACGGTCCAGAATGAATTTCCAGCTCCGAGGACCATTGTCCCAGAGCCTGGGCAGGCGCACAGGGGACAGTGGGAGGACTTATGGGCACAGGCCTGGAAGTGAGGAGGGCCTCCTCCAGTGCTGCTGGCTTTGAACACTTCCCTGCACATAATTAATCTCACCCTTGGAGATAAGATGATAGAGGGATGAGCCCAGGGGCTTGCGAGGACGGAAGGGGAGGATGCGTATAAACCCCACGAGGGCTGGACTTGGTTTCCTCTTCCATGGCTCCATGTGCTGCATAGGACAGTGGCTCCCACTCGAAGTGACTGGACGAAGGTGGAGCATCGCGCCTGAAGACCACGATGTCCGCATCAACCCCACTGTCACTGTTACGTGTCCTCCCCCTACCAGGAAAATATTTATGTGACCCGCAGACGGGGAGAGGCCGATGGCCCTGGCTACTAGCCCACCGGTGCCGTCTGAATGGTGGTGGTCAGCGCGAAGACTGCTGGACGGACCCCTGGCAGGACAGTGGAGGACGCGATGTGCCCACTGGGGGATCTTAGAGTCAGCGTGTGGGCATTTGGCGGCTGCCATGTATTCTTTGAGTTCATGCATTTCCTTTATATGTGAAAATAAATTAAAAAAGTAAAAGAACCTCCAGTGGTGAAGGGTTTCCCTTTCCATTTTTTTCTCTGCCAGACCCCAGCTGATGGCTGGTTCCAGGAATGACAACCTACGGGGTCCAGGCCAGGGGAGTCTGCTCAGCAGGAAGAGGGAAGAACAGAGAGAGGACAAAGGGGCGAATGGCGGTGGAGCCCACAAGGCTCCACCCCTGAGGCTGCAGCTGGTCACGGAATTTATCACCATGACCTTCAGATGTGGCCAGAGCCTGCTGACCCCCATCCGGCTGGCATCTTGAGAGTCTTGTTCACGCGTAGAGGTGATGATGCCTGTGCTGCAAGGGTGCTTGGTCCTCAGCTCCCGACACGGCTGCAGCCTGAGCCTGAGCCTTCCTGGCCCATAGGAGTGACAAGGATGGCAGTGGGCCTCACGCCCAAGGACATGCTCAGGGTGTCTGATTCAGTGTGGTGTTGTGGAAAATGGTTCTGGAAAGCCCGGTTCCAGGACTAGCTCTACAGGGATGAGCCGTGACCTCAGGTGAGTCATCTTGCCCCTCTGGACTCCAGTGTCCTCATGTATAGATGCTCATCTAGGGGGAGGTACACTGCCCTCCAGCATCCAGTTTTTTCTTTTTCAGATTTATTTATTTATTTGAGAGAGGGGAGAGGAGAGAGAGAGGGAGAGAGTCTCAAGCAGATTCCCTGCTGAGCGTGAAGCCTGACGTGAGGCTTGATCCCACGGCCCCTAGGTCATGACCTGAGCTGAAATCAAGCCAGAGGACCAACCGACTGAGCCACTGTTCAGATGTCAGACTGTTCCATGTCTCGTATTGCACAGCTCTACCTTTTCCCACCTGGATGATGATCGAAGCAGGTATCAGTCACTGCCGGCTTGGGAGGCTCCGGGTTCTGTGCCAAGGATAGTGCACGACAGGTCTCATTTGGTCCCCACAAGCGACCTCTGTGGCAGGTGCTATTATTACTCCTACTTTACAGAGGAGGGAACCGAGCATCCCGGAGGGTCACGCTGCCGGCGCCGGTGTTAGCTACGCACGGAGTTGTCTGTTCCTGAGCTGCAAGGTGTGTTTGTCTTATGGATTCAGTCACTTTCCTCAGCACTTCCCTCTGGTTATGTATTCTGTGAGCGCCGCGCCTCCAGCCAAGAGCGGGATGCACCCTGGGCTCCAGCCGCGCAGGCTCGGTTTGGCGCGAGTTCCCACCCACTAGAGTGGGATGAGGGGGTCCGTGCGAGCCCACGCGCCGGGAGTTCTCCAAACGGAACAGAGGCCCACGGAGCAGGAGGGAGGCACAGATCCCACAGCCAACCAATGTCTGATTGGATGGACGTTATTAATCTGGAGGCAGCAGGCTTGCGTGTCAAGTCCTGTGACTTCTTCGGGCCTCAGGGTCTCATTTGTGAAAATTAGATGACAGATGTACCTTAAAGGGGATTGAGAGGAATCTCTGCCCTCAGTGAACCCTCCTGAACATCCCTCGTAGAGGGTTTGGCACGAGCACAGGATTTGACAAACACCTGCTCTGGCCGTGGGCCGTGGGGTGGCACTGTGATTTTCCGGGTGTCACCCACCTAACTTGTTTTACTGGACAATATTAATAAATGCCTAACTGCTCCTGGGGACATAATGGACTGCTGGAAATGCAAGGCTGGATCGGAGACGGTCTGCTAGCAGACGCTACCGAAGAAGACAGTATTAATCATATCGGGTGTTCCCACTGAGCTCTATCCACTTGAGGAACTGCAGCCGGGGGGCTCCTGCATGGGTGCAGGAGTTGGGATGCTGCTTCCTCAACCCCCTGCAAATCCAAAGGCAAAGCATACATGAACAGCAAGGTAACGTGACATGAAAGCCCGTTCCTTCCCTGTGAGAGCAGCTGCCCACCCCCCACGCCACTAGCTGATAATGGCCACCCCTCATCAAATATTTATCCCAGCCCTTGTGGTCCTCCATCAGCCTGCAGCATCGTGCCAGGGATGGAATCTGATTATTAAAAATGGTCAGGAGTGAGGCAGGCAGACTACAAAGTGCCTGGGATGGAAAGGGCGTAACATCAAAGCCCCAGATTCTTCCTTAAAGGTCGCCTCTGGAAGCAGGGGCGCTCGGGGAGGCAGTAGGGCTCGCCAGGGTGCGAGGACATGGCCCCCGTGCACCTCCCAGCCTCCGGGGCAGCTCCTGCTCCCTTCTTCCCTCACCAGTGGCCCGGAAGGGAGCTAAGCCCGAGCCCTGGGCCCAGAGGCCCGGCTCCAAGCCACGGCTCCATGAGAAGCAGGCGATGTCCTGCCCCATTCCGACTCGTGCCTGCCCTCACTTTTGAGGGGGGCCCTGGCATTTCATTAGTGCCCTGTTTGAAGCCTGCCCTTTGCAAAGCAGAAAATGAAGAGAAGAAAGCAAGCATGGAAGCAGATTCAAACAATCTTCCGGTGTCTGGAGTTTCTGGTGTCCCTCTGTGCGGCTTCACTCATTACAAGGGTGCAAAGGCCTGTCAGGCAAGAAATCATGCCTGCTGTTTACACTCTAATGGAGCCCAGGGACCAATTAACCACCCTGAGCGCCAACGGGCAGAGCATTTCTTAAAGGAATAGGAGGGAACTCTTAGATGATGGCTTCTTTTTTCCCCGTTTCCCCCACATAAAAGACAAATGTTATGTCAACAGTTTCTCCAGAGCAATCCTTTATTTCCTGAAAGTCCTAAAACTGACCCATTTATCAAAACGTTACGGATGCCGCGGTCCACGAGCAACATCCTGTTCAGTCTCCCGAGTCCTGGAGCCCCAGAGGCTGCGGGCCTGGTCCGGGCGGTGGCATCAGAAGCGGCCCTCCACGCCCAGCAGCTGCACCGCGGCCTCCTGCACAGCCTGGTGGATGTGCCTGACCTCCCTCTGGGACAGGGTCCGCTCCATGTGGCGGTAGGTGATGCGGTAGCAGTGGCTGGTCTTGTGCGTCCTGGAGAACGGAAGAGAAAGGCAGGTGAGTGAGGGGCGGGGGCGCTCGGCGCCTGCAGGAGCCAAGCCGGCGGCTCTGACCAGATCAACGCGGGTGGAGAACGGAGGGTGGGAGCCGGGGTCACGGGCACCTGTGGCCCGCGCCTCTTCCGGGCAATACAGGCAGTGTTGGGGGGAACAGTGGCTTGGACAGCCGAGGCTGCTCTTCCCATCGGCCCAGGTGCCTTCAAGTGCCTGGAGAGGGATGCTTCCAACCAGCTGAGGTGCCCGGGCCATGCCCTAGAGACTGTGGCTCAGCAGGTGGGAGGTGGGCGCTGGGCTCCCCAGGGGACTGACAGGCAGGCAGGCGTGGGCACCGAGGCCGGTGTGCCTCCACCGTTCTCACGTCACAGAGGACGATCATGGTTGTTAGGCACACTGCAGTCACAAGGCCGCGGCTGGCCCAGGGGCTCTAGCTGTCTGGAAGGCCGAGGGGTGTCCTTCTCTTCACACTGCTGCAGGCCACGGAGAACACATGCTTCCACGGCCCCCGGGGAAGTGGGGCCTTTTGCAGAACTCGGTCTTCACAGAGACACCCGAAAAGCCACCTGGTGCAGGTGCCCTGTGTACATGCCTCGGACGTGCCTCTGGGCTTCAGGTCCATTGGAAGGGTGAGGCCTGCCCTGCTGGGGTCCACAGGGACCTGTCCACTGCACAGGCACAGCCCAACTGTCCCCAGGGCCACCCAAAGCTGCTCGAAGATCCCACCCTGTCTCCCCGAAGAACAGAAGACAGGACTTTTTTCCAACCTGACATCATCAAGAAAGGATGCTGCAACATCCTGAGGTTTTGAGAGATGGAAGGTTCTGGAAGAGGAAAAATTAGGTAAGCAGAGAGAGAGAGAGAGAGAGAGAGAGGGCATAGGAATTGCAGATGCCTGAAGGGGGTGCAGACATTTACTAGAACAAGGGTGGCCACATGACCTGGGAGCCCAGGTTGTCAGGGACCTGGCGACCGTGCAAGGCCGCGATGGTTTCCTGGTGGGCGAGGGGGGGGTGTGTGTGCACCACACCAAGCTGCACACAGGCAGGGACCGCCTCTGCCCCCCTAATTCTAGGTCCCAGCGAGGGGCGCAGAGGCCTCTGCTGAGGCAGCAGCCCAGGGTCCCAGCGCTGGCTCCTCCGTCTCTGGGCCACGACTTAGTTTTCCCGGGTCTGTTCCTTCTCCGTTGAAAGACGTAACAGCACAGCGCACCCCATTAACCTTTCCAAACTGTTGCAGAGACCTTCTAGAAAGAGACAGGGCTTTGCAAAGGACGAGGTGCTGCATGAGGGTGGGGCCAAAGTGTCCTTGTGGCAACTGGGGTTCCCGGGGGCTCCATCCGGCCCCGCTTACTGAGCTGGAGAGCTGGTCATGTGGCCACTCGACAACTGCGACCTGGGCTGAGATTTCCCACCGCGATGAACGGGAACAACTCACCATCTTGTTTCTGTGGGCTTCAGGGAAGGCCCCACTCAGGATCCCTGGGATTCAAACAGCTTTCATAAAACATCGTGATGAGTGAGGTGTAAATGAATCATAAACATATGGATTAATTTTATAAATTGAGAGAAATAAAATTGGCAGAATATTTGGTGATAATTCAGTAGATTCAACTGAAAAATCAACCAGCTTTGCCTTTTCCTGACATCACTGGTGAGAGAGAGAAAACCTACTTTTACTTGTTTTTAGGAACTTCTCTCTCTCTTTTTTTTTTTTTATAGGATGATTGTATTTATTTCTTTGAGAGCGTGCGCAGGTGCCAGCCGGGGAGGAGCAGAGGGAGAGGGGCAAGTAGACTCGGTGCTGAGCGCAGAGCCGGACGTGGGGCTTGATCCCGGGATCCTGAGATCACGATCCGAGCTGAAATCAAGGGTCAGATGCTTGACCGACGGACTGAGCCACCCGGGCGGCCCGCTGTTTTCAAGGAACTTGTGTTTGGAGCTTTTAGTTGTTGGGGCTCCTGTCCCCCTTTTGCTTGGGAGCCGGGAGGAGTGGGGCTGCCAGGTGGTCATGAGTCTCCCCATCCTCGAGGAGCGGGCTGTCCACAGGAACCACAGAGTCACGGAGCTGAAGACAAGGCTTCGGAGCTAGGTAGGTGGTGCGGCTGCCTAACTCTGAGAACGTGCTAAAGGCCAACGGAGCGCCCACTTTAAAGGTGGTCAGTGTTCACCTGGTTACAAACACGCACACAGAAACCAGGCAGTTTGGCGTGAGGGCCCAAGTGTTAAGTGCCCCCAAGTGCTCCAGCACATTCCTCCCCTCCTGTCCCATCTCCAGCCTCTTCCTTCTACCCCAACTCCCCCTAGGAGTTCTTTAACCTTCAAGGAAGAGGTGGAGTAAGCCCACGTTCCTTTCCAGCCCTGTCCTTCAGGAGGGCGCAAGCCAGACACAAGGTCTAACTGGGACATGGGGTGGGAAGGCCTGGGACAGGGACACTTTTTAATCAAGACCTTTCCTTGGGGCAGCCCCAGTGGCGCAGCGGTTTAGCGCCGCCTGCAGCCCAGGGCGAGATCCTGGAGACCCGGGATCGAGTCCCACGTCGGGCTCCCTGCATGGAGCCTGCTTCTCCCTCTGCCTGTGTCTCTGCCTCGCTCTCTGTGTGCGTGTCTCTCATGAATAAATAAATAGAATCTTAAAAAAAAAAATAAAAAAAAAAAGACCCTTCCTGCTTAAGGGGCCTTTACGAAGGTGGGCTGCAAAGCCAGGCTGCTGTGAGAAGCCAAGAGAGCTGTCGGGGAGCTGTGTGGTGCAGCCCCAGCTCCGGTCCCTCACGGCGGGTGGGCACGGTGAAGCCGCGTGGTCCTTGCCCGACCCAGGCCGGCACGACCTTCGGGACTAGAAACCTTCCCAGGAAGAGAGAAGTGGCCACCCTGACAAGGGCGGTTCCCAAGGTAAATAAAAGTTCTCTTTTATGCACTCGACGGCCTCTACTCATAGGCAACGTAAATACGTAAATACGTTTTACTGAGCCTGGGGGGGCAGATCTCATTACAGCGGGTTTGAAGACAGAGTCCGAACCTTCCTTTTGGTGTTTGGATTTCATTGCCCCGGGATATCGGCTAAGATGAGCAGGTCACTGGCTGGAGCTGGAATTTTTAACAGAGATTTTGGAGCGAGAATCCTAGAACGCTTGAGCTTCAGGAGCGCCCCGATGTCCACCCTTAGGGGCCTTCGTCCTGCGGCAACAGCCTGTTCCAGGCACCGAGCAGGGGAGGGGAGCCCCGACCCAGCCAGCTGGCAGGGGCCCGGGCGCCCAGGTCCTGCGGAGCCCAGGGGGAGGAGCTTGCCCCTCCTGCCCTAAGTCCCCCAGGGCTGGGGCTGCCCCCCGGCTGCCCCCCCACCCCAGCAAACACTGTTGCTTCCACAAACAACTCTTCTGTGCCGTTTCCCACCCCAGGGCTGGGCGTGCAGGCCGCAGACCCTAGACGGCCGGCAGGTGCCCTAGGTGCTCGAGGCCGCCCGGCGGGGGGAGAGCAGAGATGCTCTGCCCCCCGCCCCCCAGCCTCCCTTAGGTCCCGCTACGAGGGCTCCCGGGTGCAGGACGCTGCCAACGCAGCTCACGGTTCCCCGCTGCCCGTGGGATCCTGGGCCGGGTGCACCTGCGGCGGCGACAGGCTGCCTGAGGACAGGGCCGTGTGGGTCGCGCCCGTAGGGAGGCCTGCCCCAGCCCCCCTCCCTTCCCAGCCAGAGCCCTGAGCTGGGGGGGGGGGGGCTGCTCCCAAGGAGCTGACAGGCTCCAGCCCGAAGCAGAGGGCTGCGGGGGTGCGTGGCTGAGCCCAGTGCCCGCAGCACCCACGGGGCCGGCTTGGCCATCTGTGACCCGCGCGGCTGCTGCGCCACTCAGTCACCAGCGGTCACGCACATGCCGCAGGCATGCTGGGGTCGTTCAGCGTCCATCTGCCACACAGGTCAGGCTCCACGGGATCCTTTCACTCCCGAGGACACGCGACTCCACGAGGCTCCCCAACGGCCAACACTCTGGGTGACGGCAGCGCTGCGGCAGGCGGGACACGGACCCCTCTGGTCCTTCTCATGGCGCGGGGTGTACGGGCTGTCACGGAGATGCGCCTTCACTCAGATCACTGTCCTTCTCTAGATTCCCGCCCCAGGCACTGTCGTGGGGGTAGGTTCCATTTTCTGAGTGAAGGGAAAAGGGATTCCTCGATTCATCCTAAGGTGTCTCGTGCTCGTGTGATGCAGCAGCTCAGTGGAAGGCCCCATAGGGCCGACATCCGTGCAGTTAGGGGGTGCACGGTGCCTTCACGCGGGGAGGGGTCAACTCAGGGAAGGGAAGAGGATGATGGAAAAAGAAGGAAGGGGGACTAGTTGCTCAAGGCCACTCCTGAAAATACAGAATGAAATGGGGCCTGGTGGAGTGGACAGGAGCCCAGAGTTTGCTCCTACAGAGGCCTGGGTTGCAGTCCCTACTCTGCCCTTTGCTTTCTGTGTGGCTTGGGCAGTGCATCTAAGCCCTGGTTCAGTGAGGGCCACCACCTTGCTCCCGGGTCTGTGCCCTCGGAGTGGGGGCTGTGTGCTAGGGCGGAGAGCTCAGCACCCAGGCTGTCCCATTTCCTCCCTCCATGCATGGGGACATCGGGAGAGGAATGGCACTCTGGGGAGGGGGACTTGTAGTTCTTATGTGCTTCTCTGACCCTCCCCTCATGCGCCTGGAATCTGACCTGCAGGCAAGGGTAGGGGGTGAAGGTCTGGGAGAGTGATGCTTAGTGCTGAGTCAGGTATGGTTTACATAAGTGGTCTGCAAGGGGGCCTGGGTGGCAGGTGATTGGGTGTCCAGCTCTGATTTCCACTCAGGTCATGATGCCAGGGTCATGAGATCAAGTTCTGTGTTGGGCTCCACACCCAGGGGAGCCTAAGATTCTCTCTCGCTCTGCCCTCCCCTGCTCTCTCTCGTTCTCGCTTTTTAAAAAATTTTATTTATTCATGAGAGACACAGAGAAAGAGGTAGAGACACAGGCAGAGGGAGAAGCAGGCTCCTTGTAGGGAGCCCGATGTGGGATTTGATCCCAGGATCCTGGGATCATGCCCTAGGCCGCCCCTAAGTGTCCCTTGTTCTCGCTCTTAAAAGAAAAAAAAAAGTAACTTAAATAAGTGCCCTGGAGACTAATAATATATATACATATATAATAATAATATGTGTGTGTGTATATATATATATTTATATATATATTTTTTTATATATATTTTTTTTTGCCAAAAAAAGAGGAGAAAATGACATCTGATGATAAGACCTAGCATGTAATGACTCTATGTCACTTTCCTCTGGGGTTTTCTCTGACAGAGGCGTCACTGGTTTAATGTAAGGGAAGAACACGCGGGCGTGGGAGGCAGGCAGGAGGCCTGGGTCCTAGTCCAAACTCCAGCAATCTCTGTGTGGCTTCCCCAGTGAGAGGGCTAGACTGAATTGGCCCGAGGCTCTTTCTCGCCTGAACATTCCAAGAGTTAGTTCAGAGGACAGATGAGTTTCTAAAGTAAATGCACACGTGGAGGAAATGAGGCAGGCAGCCAGCAGTGTTTGTGAGCCTGCATGGAATGAAAGAGAAGGGGGCTCTGATTTGGGGCAATTTGCAGACAGCCTAATGGACGGACGCAAGATGTATTAGTGATCAATGCAAGAGGGAAGGGAGTTGGCTTAATGAGGCTCGAATACAGCTTGATAGAGCCCACGAGGAGAGTCTTCCTGTAGGAGGTGAACCTCTAGTCGTAATGGACACTCTGGACACATTTTAGCCCCTCCTCACCAACTACCTTTTTCCACCCCACTGCCATACTCTCCAGAACTAGGAGGTTCGCCTTTCTCATTCTCAGAATGGTACGTCTTAGCCTGATGCTCCCGGTGGGCCATTCGCAGCGGGGGCCTCTCCCCAGTTCCTGGCTAGCCAGCATCAGCGTTGCCTCTCACTGCTGCTGCTGCTGTGGTTACAATTTCTTCCCAGAGGGATTTCTGTTCCTGGGAGTCAGTCACAAGAAACCAAACCAGATGGTCCCTCTGACAGTTACTGCCTTGGGAAAGACAACTCCAATCCAGGCCTTGATGGAGGGAGAGTCAGAGCCAGGGAAGAGGAACTTGCTGGGTGCAGCGTGAGTAGAGTTGCTTTCAAACCTGCCTCCCCCGCCCCCCACCCAGCTCCCAGTCATCTCGTGTGTTGGCAACTTAAGAGCTCCTCGGAGACACACATTTTGCAGGCAAGAAATGCTTTTTCACATCAAACACTTGTCAAGTCCTCAGGGAAGTTTCAAAGCACCCCCAAGGGTTTTATACCCATCAGTCCTTGTAACTTCCCCCAGTACTTCCCAATGAGTGCCTCATGCCAAGCTCCTCAGGAGGAAGGAGTTGATGCTCGTGCCTCATGGGGAGTGGGGCCAATGCTCCTGGCTCTACGTGCACGCATATACCAAAATAACTGCCCTGGGGAAATCATCTAATAGAATCTCAAGATATAGACTAACCAGTGCTATGACTTCCCAGCTGGAGGATCTCGGGCCGGTTCTTAATCTCTGATCCGGGTTCTCAGTCTAAGATACAGATAATGAATGCATAGGGATTTTAGAAGAGACTGTATGAAAATAATACATGTTAAGTGTTTAGCATAGTTTAGGATTATAGTTAAGAATCGGTATTATTATTGACATACCTAAAGATTCTAGGGTCTCTACTTTGGGCCACATGGAAAGATCTGAACAACCTTAGATGAATTATCGGAGCTTCAGCTCCCCATCTATAAAGATGGAGTCCTAATGTGAAACGTGCCACAACACGGTGGAGAGTTGAGGGCATTATATTGAGAGAAATAAGCCAGGTGCCGAAGGCCAAACATAGAATTCTACTTACATAAGGTCCCTAGAATTGTGAAACCTAGAGACAGAAAGTAGAAGGGTGGTTGCCAGCCGCTGGGGGAGGGAGGGAGGAGGAGTTAGTGTATAATGGTGTTTGAGTCTGGGAAGATGAAAAAGACCTGGAGATGGATGGATGGTGGTGATGGTTGCACAACAGTGTGAATGTGCCTCCCGCCACAGAACCATACACTTCACGATGGTGAAATAGGTAAATTTTATGTATATTCTATTAAAATAAAAAAATTCGAGGGGAAGAGTTGGCCCAAATAATCCAGTTGACTGTTACTAGAAATGGAGGTTGGGAACTTGCATTTATATGAAAACAAATAAACAAAAGACAAGAACAAAAACCCCACCAGGTCATTAATATCCACGCGGTGGGACTATTTCAAGGGTATAGCACGGTTGGTTTCCATCCTCCTCAAATAGCTCGTTTTGATTTCATTAACCTAGCTACTAGGCTGCCCTGCATTTGACACAAATTTTTATGATATCCTGCTCATAAAGCTATAACAAAATTTGACCATATTTGAACAATTCTCTTCAACTGTTCCATGATTCTCCAAGCCATCCTCATATATTTCTAACAAACTTGGGAGTAATGGCTCATTTTGCACAGATTTCCAAAGCTCTGTGCTTTTTGGTTGTGTGGAAAATTTGGAAGAGGTTTTATTTTTCTCCCTGGCTTAGTCTGCCAAGCCAAAGTCAACAGAGCTAACTTTAACTCTCTACTGTTACATGGCAGCTTCCCAAATGTGTTGACACTTTGGTGGATGAGTCAGGTTACAAAACAGAAGATTTGTGGTAGGTGAAGTGCTACATTTCCAACTCAATCAATTGATCAGCAATTATTTATCCTGTGCTGAGGCAGACTTTGTGGGAGATACAAAATACGAATTGCTTGATCGATATGTAAATATTCATGGAGTGGCTGTTCTGTGCACAACTCACTGGCAATGTTAGGGGGGAGAAGTATCCCAAAATAATACAAAAAGAAGGATTAGGCTAGATTACCATCTATCTGGGGCTTAAGACATTTTCATTTTTAATGAAGAGATACCAACAGGACAAAGCTATTCATGGTAAATGTTAAATGAACGACATGGATTGTAAATGACTTAGCAGTGAGAAAGACTGGCAGGGGAGATGAGATTAGATTTAGATCTTAAAGTATGATTAGGATTTTTGCAGGTGAAGGCCAAGGGGTGGATCTAGCTGGCAACATGACACAAATACTAGTCAGGGTGAGGGGTATTTATTATCTTTTTCCTTTTCCATTTCAACACTGAGTTGCTGAGTGTATGTTGCAGGTATAAATGGTCCGGTCAAGAGCTGTCCAGGGGATGCAAGTCCGTGTACAAACACAGCAGGAAGCCAGCTTTGGTCACAGCATGTACAGGAAGTGAATGACCCTGTAAGAGGGAAGGGTCATCTCTGCAAAGGCACAGACAGAAGCATGGACAGATGAGGAGAGGTGAGTAGTTCAGAGTGGCTGGTCTGGGTGTAGACAGTACAGAGCCGGTAGGGTAGGAGGCTGCACGGTGGGTGGGGATTATAGAGGAAGGCCTTATGTTCCTAGCTAAGAAGCCTCAAATGAAAATGCATCAGGAAGCAGTCAACCAAAACAACGGAGTCCAGGATCATAGCTCTACAGTATCTTACGACTTCTCTGGGCAGTTTTATTGCATGTAGAGTTCACTGGCCCTCAGTGAACTTCAGATCTCCCTTTTCCCCAAACAGTAGAGGATTACTCAGATATTATGGTTTACCATGTCACTGATCTGGTATTAACAGCCACCCAACCAAGGGGTACGCTACAGATCTATCCTCAATCCCATTATTATAAATAGAATCACCCATAACTGTGTTATGCTGAATAGCTTATATTTCTTTAGTGAGTAATGGATGAAATGTGCTAATTACTTTAAGAAAGACTCAGTGTCTAACTATGAAGGAAGCATTAGGAAAGAGAAATTTATATATATTTCCAATGACTTATGGTTATTTTGCAAATGTTTTTGAGGAGGGACTTTCTAGGTCTAATTAATAGCATCATCTCTTTTTTTAAATTCTGGGTTTTGCTATCAGTTGTTGTACAATTGAAGATACTTTGTTACTAATAATGGTAACAACAATAAGAAAAATTAACAATTATAAAGCAATGTAGCTTCCAGAGCCTTGGACCCACATGGTCTTGCTAGTTGAGACCCACATGGCAACCCTGAGAAGGGGACACTGTCATCTGTTTCTGCAGAGCCAGAAACAGGCCCAGAGAGATACAGTGACTTAATGAAGGCCACAGGTGGAGGATGTGGGGACTTGCTTTTTATTGAAGTCTGTGCATCCTTTTGTTGTGGGCACACTCTGTTCAGCCTGTCAATGTCTGCTGCAGGCACTGCAAATTTTTTTTTTTAGATTAAAAAACATTTTTTTTTAAAGATTTATTTATTTATTTGAGGGAGAGAAACTGCATGAGCAGAGGGGAGGGGTAGAGAAAGAGGGAGAGAGAGAATCTCAAGCTGACACTGCACTGAACACAGAACCTGATGTGGAGCTCAATCTCATGACCTGAACTGAAACCAAGAGTAGGATGCCCAACTGACTGAGCCACCCAGATGCTCCACCATTAACTACTTTTAAGCAGGGATATCACAGTAATGATTCTTATTTACCCATTAAATTACAGGATGCTTTTAGAATATGACTAGGATTTTATCACAAAACAGGGAAAGGATAAATTCATTAGTAAATATTACTTAGCAGAGAAAGAGTAGGAAGTATAAAGAAAGGGTGAAAGAAGAAAGAAAAAACATGTTATCTTATTTTTTTAGAGGGAGAAAGCAGGGTTTGGGTGGAGGGGAGGGGCACAGAGAAAGGGAGAGAGAATCCTAAACAGGTTCCATGCTCAGTGTGGAGCCCAACACAAGGCTTGATCTCACAGCCCTGAGATTATGTCCTCGGCTGAAATAAAGAGGATCCTTAACCAACGGAGCCACCTAAGGTGCCCTAAGAAAAAAACATTTTAAAGGGAAGAATGATCTACTATATACTTAGTGTTAGGCACTTCCAAATTTCATTTTATCCTCTTCGTTAATAGAAAATACGAGAGAGAAAAAGAAAAACAAAGCCAGAATAAGGGAGAATATGAGACTGATGAAGACAAAGTCAAACCTGGAGAACACAGAATGGAGATCTGAAGGTTGGGAGTTGAACTAGCGGAGAAGGTAATGAACTTGCTACAGAACTTGGGGACAAAATGAAAAGAAAGCCTTATCAATTCAATGGTTCGTGCTGCCTGAAAGGAGAGAAGACCATAGTTCTTAGGGAAGCAAAACTTACCTCAACATAATATTCTAGAAGAAATTAAAGCTCCCCACAGGGAACTTCAGACTAATAATGGTTATGATTTATGGGTCACTTAGTATGTCTACATGCACTATTTAGTTCTTATCACAGTCCTATCGTAATGTGATTATTTCCCCTATTTTGTAGGTGAGAAAACTATAGCTCAGAGAGGTTAAAAGTGACTTGCCCAGGTCACTCAAACAGTAGGTAACAGACACAGGATTACAATTTAGGTGTCAAATGCCTCCAAAGCTATGCTTTTAATCCTGGGCTGGGGATATTGACTGTTATTAGTGACCAATATCTCAACCATATCACTATTTCAAGGCAGTAGTGAGTTTCATAAGGCTGTTCCCTTGATGAAACTTGAGGGAATAGCCCTAAAATGTACTTCCATGAAAAAGCAATTTTGCTTCAGGCAAGGGAGGTGGGTCGTGAGTCCAACACAGTTTGTTTGGTGGTCTAGATATCTTTGCTACTTGGATAAATCCGGTGACCTCTCCAGGTCTCAATAAAACAGAAGCAATGCTATTTGTTCCTAACTAGTCCCGCAGTTAGGAAAAAACTGAAGTCATGTGAGCAAAGCATTGTCAGCAACTTTGAAGCAAGTACTAATAAAGTAAGAGCTGGAGTCAATAAACCATTTCAAAATATTATTGAATTACAGTTATCCATTCTCAAACTCAGTGAAAACAAGTATTTTCTTCTAAAAAAAAGATATCAAACTTGTATTTCTGGTGTATTACAGGCAAACATAGTCTTCTGAAGTTGAATCTGTCCATTATAAATAATTAGGCAAGGCTTGATAAGAGTGCCCCTGGGTTACTTTCACAGACAAAATACTAAGACACCTCAGTTGTGGGCTCACAGGGCAATGTGACACATTGTCGTACCTTGAAGAAACTACTAGTGTGGTCTAACATCTTTAGGTTCCTTCATTTCATGATGATTTTTTTTTTTTTCTGGGCAAAGGAATGAGTGCCCAATGAGTTGGGCAGTGCGTGCTTTGGACAGACTGCTGGACAGGTGACCAAAGGATAGGTCTGGCTCTTTCGTGTATGACAGTTAGCTCAGAATAAGACAGCAGTGAGCTAGGAAGGTTCCAGAATGATGGCAGAATAAAATGAAGATCCTACTGCTATATACTCCCAGACGTGTTAAATAACAGATAAGAACATTGGCTTTAAAAAGAAGTAGATAGCTAAATTGATAATATGAAAGCAAGGGAAAACCTCTGGGTGAAAAAAAATAAAGACAAAAACACGCAACAGTAAGTGCCTAATGCTTCAGCTGCCTAGAGCAGGGGAAAATGTCTATGACTGTAACCTAGCATTTATCTGTAAACGTCCAAGTGGGAATAGAGACACAGGCCTTGGTCCACATGAAGCAAGAGGCTGGGATCACACAAGAAGTTGGATTCCTGCACAGGGCTGGTACCCTAAAGGGTTGCACCCTTTATAAAAGAGTAGACTAAGGAAAAAATATATCCTTGGTACAGAGAGGAGCAAAGGAACCTGGCCTCTGACTAGATTCTGAGCACAGTGTCAAGGAGTCTACCCTGAGAATCACAATCCCAGTGTCACAAGAGACTTTTGGGTCCCAAACACAATGCCTCAGATCCTCAAACTGGGAAATCAATAGAACATTGGTCCTGGAATGGTGCTAACCCTAGAATATGTGGGCAGAAGAAAATGCAGAACAGTGCTGGAGAGAAGTCTAGCCACGTGGGATCACTTCAGGAGAAGCTCCAATGAACAAAACCTCGTAGCCCCAAATTACAGAGCACATAAGGAAATGACCCATGATATGCCTGAGATATTAGATTAAAAAACCAAAGAAAGATTAGCCAAGAATTTCAGAAACAAGAAAAACCCAAAAAGTGTTTAAAATGCTTAAAAATGTATTTAAGCATTTAAATATGCTCCAAATACTTAAAGACATGAAAGAACCATGTGACAGAATGTTAAGAAAAGAGAACAGCAGGAAGGAACCAGACCTCCAAAAAATGTATAAGAAAATATAGTTATCATTTTTAAATGAATGGAAAGGTTAACCCGACAGATTAGACACAGTTGAATGAAGAAACAGTAAGCTGGAAGGCAGACCTGAGGAGTTGTTGGGCATGCGGCAGGACAAAGTACAGGAACGTAAGACAGGAGAGAGGGTAAGAACCATAGGATAGACTCTGAGTCCCTGAAGAAGAATACAGAGAGAACAAAGAGAGGCAACATCTGAAAAGATAACAGCAAGAGACTTCTAGAATGGATGAAATCCTCAGACTCTAGAAGCACAGTAAATTCTGAATGGGATAAAAGGAAAAAAGTCTGCACCAGACACCTGGAAATGAAACTGCGGAACAGCCAGAACAAAGAGACGACCTTGAAAACAACTAGAGGGGAAAAACTACAGAACTTAGAAGGGATAATGAAAGAAAAAGGCAACTTCTCAATAGCTCCGGAGGTCAGGAGGGAAAGGAACGGTACGAACAAAATGTCAACCTCTATCAATTGCACTCAGCTAAGCTGTTATTCTAGAATAGTGGCAAAATAAAAAACACTTTCAGACAAAGTGAGACAAAATGAGAAAGTTTACCGCTCCACACCTTCCATGAAACACCTGTGAAAGGTATATTCTAGGGAGGAAACTGAATTCCAAAAGAGTGGATGTAAGAGGCCAGCAAGAATAAACCATGGCCAGGGGAAAGCTAGGTTTAGGACAGTCCCGTCTTCGATGGTGTTCCCAGAATTGCTCTAAGAGCAGCTCAGCAGGCCGATCTGCTGCTCGGGGCATTACCATCGGCCACAGGCCGCCCTGGGAAGCTGACTAGTTGCCCAAGTACACTGCGAGGCCGCACAGCAGGAGAGCTGAGAGCCCACGCTCTGGAGGCACACAGACCTCCTCGCAGCACGTGGTAGGTGTGATTTCTTTCTGGAAAGTTGCTGAATCTCTGTAAGCCTCACTTTTAAGTGGTGGCTAGTAACATATTTTATAGATACATGTGCAAAGATTCTAACACAGCACCTGACACAAACATACTTAATAAGAGATAACGGTTACTATAATTAGTATTAGCACTATAACCTTTGCTAATTGATTGGTTTAGTGAGCAGTACATACCTTTATTTAGATTAATAAAGAAGTTACATGTCCCCAGATTTACCGAAGGAGAGAAAAATAAACAAGAGCATTAATATTAATAGAAATTTACTGGGTACCAGGTGCTACATACTATACACTCAGCATCGCACTATTCCTGGCCTTTGAGCACCTCCGACTGCACGACATCTAAGCAGCTTCTCTGTTAGCATCACCCTGGTGCTGGCTGAAACTGGACTGCTGGTTTTCATTAAAACTATAGGGAAGCCGCTGGCGAGTTTCTGAAACACTGTGTTTGTTGACCACACTTGATTTGGAAGATCTATCCTGGTTGGGGTTTTTTTTCCCCCCTTAAAAAAAAATTAAATTAAATTTGCCAACATATAGTATAACACCCAGTGCTCAATTCATCGAGTGCCCCCCTCAGTGCCAGTCACCCCGTCCCTCTGCCCTCCTCCCCTTCCACTATCCCTTGTTGGTTTCCCAGAGTTAGGAGTCTTTCATGGTTTGTTTCCCTCTCTGATTTTTCCCACTCAGTTCCTCTCCTTTCCTTTATAATCCCTTTTACTATTTCTTATATTCCACATATGAGTGAAACCATATGACTATTTTCCTTCTTCAATTTACTTATTTCACTCAACATAAGACCTTCCAGTTCCATCTACGTGGAAGCAAATGGTGGGTATCCATCCTTTCTGATGGCTGAGTCATATCCCACCGTATATGTAGACCACATCTTCTTTATCTAGTCATCTGTCGAAGGATTGTTGCTTCCTCCACAGCTGGGCTATTGTGGACATTGCTGCTGTGAACATTGGGGTGCAGCTGTCCCGGCGTTTCACTACATCAGTATCTTTGGGGTAAATACCCAGTAGGGCAATTGCTGGGTCATAGGGCAGCTCTATTTTTAACTTCTTGAGGAACCTCCACACTGTTTTCCGGAGTGGCTGCACCAGTTTGCATTCCCACCAACAGTGCAAGAGGGTTCCCCTTTTTTTAAAACCACTTCCTGCAGTTACCTCTGGCCACAGGAAAAATCAAAATAGAGCAGAGAGAAAATACAGATCTGCTGCTTTCTCTTAGACACACAGGACGAAGCCATGACATTTAGGTGCATGTGAACATGGGGAGGTGAGGGGAGGCAAAAAAAGGCCCGGACTACTGACAGCTCTGTGCGAGAGCCAATCATTTTTACAATTCATTAAAAGACACTCATTTGCCTTAGTCTCTAGGTCCACACATAAGTCTGTTCCAATGACAAGAGCACAACACACAAAGCACAGGCGAGTCCAGGAGAGAAGCTGCAGAGGGTCTAAAGTCTTGTTGGCAGAGGCCAGGCAGTACTCTCCAGCAGGAACAGAGTTATAAGTATAAATTCTGGGCTTTCATGCAAAAATACCAGAGTAGGCACTCTTTATTTATTTATTTTTTGTTATCAATCAAATAAACTGACGTCCGCAGCAGGGCTCCCTCTGGCCACCTGCTTGTTTCAGTGTTTGCAGAAGTGACTTTGATTCATAATGTTTCCATGCAACACACGTCCTTTCTCTCTCTTCTTCTCTTACCTTCCCTCTGTCTCAATGCCCCCAAATCAAGACTGAAGGGACTTCTGGGTGCTGAGTTGTTCCTTTGTTTTGGGGACTTTTATTTTAAAAATACTAAGTACTTTATAAGTTTACTATCTCACATACTTCTCACAACTCTCTGATACAGCATCACTCCTGTGGCCGCAATAAGGAAACTGAGAGCCAGGGGTTGTGTGACTTGCCCACCTCACCTGCTCTGCTAGTTAGGGCAGGGTGTACAGGGACCTGTCCAGGACACCCTGCTACCCTCTTCCTAAGACAGGGCTCTGGGTGAGAGCAGTGGGGTGGGGCACTGGGAAACAGCAACATGTGGGGGTATCAAGAAGTTTGGGTTCCCATGACGTCAGCCTTTCCCCTAACCACCCAGGTAATCCTGAGCCTAACACCCCCGGGTCTCCGTTCCTTCATGTGGATTAGATGGTCACTAAGATATCTGGCCTCTTCACTCTGAGTCTCCGAGTGCTTATGTCTCCATCACGGGTAAGGACGGATGAAAAGCTGGGACCCAGGAGGAAGCACATTTCTAGCTCTCCCCATGGCACCCAGCATCGTTCTACTGCACCCTGGCCATGGTGTAACTGGTTGATTACAAACAAGCCGATGATTGGCTGGGAGACCAGGCAGTTTGAGATGTCTGAAGTCAGGCTTTACTACAGTCCTTTCGAGTAAGTAGCTGCAAAACTGCTAATTGGATTCGGCAAGTTGCTGAGTCACCATCGGGTAAGATCAAGTTGCTCTGCACAGACGATGAGTCCCATCCTGTCAGCAGCTGAGAACATTTTCTTTGTGATTAAAAAGAACAGGAGCATGAGAAGAGAGAGACGCGCAAGTGGATTGGCTTTTACAATTTATGACATGTAATTAAAATCTAACAGACCACAATTAGAAGGCATCCACCACAACCTTATTTTACCATTTGTCTTTTAATTAAATGTGTCCCATGATTTAGTTCTAACTTGGCACAGATTTCTGATGGGGACAGGGCAGAGAAAACACACAGAGCTCAGAGTCCTGATGGATTGGTTATGACATCTTCTTGGAGGAAGAGGGGAGAGAGAAGAAGCTCAAGTGTTTCACATAAATCACTGATTTTCCTTCCTCGAGATCTTTGCACATCACAACAGAGAAATTAAATGAGCCTGGCCCTTCACAAAACCACCACTGGGCACACGATGGATTTGGAGAAACCCTGCGAAGGGGAGCAAGGGCAGACCCGGTGAAGGACTTTTTTTATCTTCCAGAATTGATAGGGTGATAGGTGGGAGGAATTTACCTTTATGCCGTAGAAAAGAAACGTTTGCTAGGGCGCTGGGGTGTAAACTCTGGGTGGGAGAAGTAATCTTTAAATGGAAGAAATTCAAGAGAGTCCTTTTCTGTGGAATTAATGGCTGACCACAAATGAGCCATGGGTAAGGGTGCTGGGACTGGGGGGTGCTGCATGCCACCGTAGGCTTCTACCAAGCTCACCCCTCGAGCCAGAAACAGGCAAGGGAGAAGCATTTATTCATCTGCTTTGTAATTTGGAGTTGGAATGAAGGGAGATACTCCACTTTAGAATCTTCAGGAGGATCTATGATTGGAGTTAGATTTACTGACTCCATTTTAAAGGATTTCTCACTGGAATGAATGCTGGTGAAGACAGAATTGAAGGCAGGTCCCATAATGGATCATTTTTAAGGCTTGCTTTGCTTAATAGAAAAAAGTTGTCAGTTGCATGCTGGGAACTGCTGCTTTTTTTTTTTTTTTTCATTTAATTCATCCACCATCAACTGTCCAGGACAGCAGCACCTGGTCCCTGGGCTGGAAGATGCCATTTGCCTAATAAGCTAGAGACTGAGAGTCCAAGTCTATTGGCCTAAGTCACTTCATTGGCTACTCTTGGCTTTCTTCCCTACGCGACATACCAAAGAGGCTCAACTTCTGTGATTTCCCAAAATAGTTAAAAATCACTAGGAGAGGTGGTAGGATCCTTTATGGAAAGTTATGTTCCAAAATATCATTTATTACAGTGAGTTTGCACCTAGAATGCATGCTCTAAACCCCAAAGCAACGCTGCATAAGGCGTCAGGATTCTAGCCTGGCCTCTCAAAGTCTGCCTAACTTATTTTTATGAAGTTGACCTCAGCATGAAAAATGAAACAAAAAGTTCTAGGCTGAGTTAACAGGGTACCTAGCAAAGCAACATCCAACACGGCGAAGACGTTGATCCTGTAAGAATGGGTTGACTAAGAGAGATGCTTAGAGACCAGTTGGAAAGTTGAAAGAGCCTCTGAATAGTCATCTTTTTAAGTGACTGTGCCTTTCCGCCCAGGCAGAAATAAGCAGTCACTGAGGAACCCCTTCAATCCTCTGCCACCAGACCCACACCTCGCCAGCACTCACGCCCTTTTCTTCTCTTTCCCTACTGTCTCTCCTCCTCCCGAAGGCTTAACCCCAGCACAGCCATGTGCATTCTACTGCCTCCCAATTCTGGGGTGCTTTGTCTGACAATGGTGCTTTCTCTCTTCTGCATCTGCAACCCTCCTCTTCCTGGGCCTTCTCCTGCCCTCCCACCAGTATTTAGAGAAGCCTAAGTCCATCTTTTGATGGGGCCTCCTCTCTGGCTCTCTTTTATTTCTCACCTCTCTGTCAGAGTCAAGTCTGTGTACCTGCCTCGTGTCCTCTAGCTGTACTCATTTTCCAGTGACCGCAATCCTGTCTCATCAAGACGGTTGAGGGGCTGAGGTCCAGTGTGGACTGTGCTCACCACCTGTGGGGCTGGGTCTGCAGGTGAAGTCACATAGTCTTCTCATTTGTTCTTTGGGGGATGCCTGATGTGTGAGCCCCTGCCTGGGACCCTTCCCGCAGGGGCAGGATTCGTCTGAAGAGGAGGAGGGCACCTCAGGATGTCGGCCCCTCCAGGGAGGTAGGGGGTGGATTTCAGGCAAGGGAATTTTGGGGGCCTGACTGGGGCTATACACAGAGCCATCTCTTCACATCTCACTATGTCAATATTAACACTGTGTCTTGATCTTGACCTGTTTGATTCCTCTATCTACTCCTTAATGATACCTCAATTCAGTGAAGAAGAGAGATGCCATTTATCGGGCCGCCTCCAAAGTCAACAAACCCAATCAGTGACTACTGTTTCAGCCTAACCCTGTGCAAGTCAAAAAGCAAAGTAGCAACGATCCAATCCACAGTGTTCGGGTACAAGGCAGCACGGAGTTTGTATTTGCTGAATGAGTGAATGAAAGGTACTCAGTACTGGCAGGCAGTAGTTGAACCAACTTATCTTCAAGTTCTGTTCTGGGCTCTGTCACTGACTAGTCGTGTGTCCTGTAACACGTTGTTCAACCTCTCTGAGCCTCAGTCATATTTTTAAGACAAAATGATGTATTGCCTGCAGTATACTTACTGGGCGTACATGAATAACCAAGGCTGGTTCTTCTTATTTTCAGTTTTACCCTTAACCTCTGATTCTTGCTGGAGGCCATGACGCCTGGTGCTGGCCTCCTGCCTGCCCCTCACCATTCTCGGTAAGGCAAAGGGTCAAGCTCTTACAGCACATTAGCCGCGAAGCCTGGGATTCCCCAAGCTCTCAAGATTATTTTCTCTTAACCTTGTCTGCATTTATCTGGTCGTGCCCTTTGTACCAAACATACTGTTCTTTTCACTAGAAATGAGTCCCTGAGACACACTTATTTTTCTCTTTTGCTCAAAGTGGGAGGGGTCATCTTCTCCCTTGGTTAGCTATGAGAAAAGAAGCTCCAGAACGCCAATGGGAAAGGTTTTGGGGGGCGAAGGTAAAGCTCTGGGAGGCATGGGCTCTGGTGCTCATGCTGGGGAGACAGAGGCGGGGGTGGGTAGAGGGGAGGAGGGTGAGGGAGAGAAGGGTCACAGTGGGAATTTGCTTGAGGTGGGGGTGGGACCGGCTTGGGGGTCAGATTGTGAATGAAATGATTTGTTGAAGTCATTTCAGATAAACTCTCGATCTTAAGAAACAGTCCAGTAGAAAGCCCAGAATAGCTTGGAATTGGAGAAAATAGAAGGTTTAGCTACAATTTTAAGAACAATCCATCTCTCAATTCAATAACTAAAAAAGAGATGCATGGTAGTAATCTAAAATGGGCTGATAATCAATTGCAGTAATCAGTAAGAAAAGGTTATTTAGCAACAAAGTGAAGGCTGATAGTCTGACTCTCAAGATCACGTATGCAGCTTTGGCAAATGACTGAACTCCTCCGCGCCCCACTGCAAGGTACGCTGGTGGTCGCCCTCTAGCACCGTTCCCGTTCCACCTTCCCACGCTGTGGTATCCAGGCTGTAAGACCGTCGTCCCCAGCGATCCCAGCCGCCTGTAGTCACGTCCCTGTGCAATGCCCTGTCACATCACTCCGTACACACTCCACACAAACCTGGCAGACACGACAGTACGTTACTTGCTTTCATGCCTCATGAGAACCCACAAGCAAATCCCATAGGCTGTAGCTTCAGAGCGTAGCCGGAATCGACCGCTCCCCATCACCTCTGCCACCACCGTGCAAATCAGCAGTCTCGCTCGTCTGAATTATTCCGAGAGTCTAACTGGTCTTCCCGCTTCGCCCCTTGCCTCCTTAGAGCAGCCAAAGTAATGCCGTTCAAACACTAAGTCACATCATGTCACCTCTGCTCAAAACCTAAAATCCTCTCACTACATTCAGGGTTAAAGCTGGTGTCCTTTTCATGGCCTACGAGAGTCCATGCGACCTGGCCCCCACTGTTATTTCTGATCTCATCTCCTACGAAGCCCATCACTGTCGCCGTTCTAACTACCACGGCCTCTCTTGGTTGGGGCCCCCTGCACCATCTATCCCTCAAACCTGAGGCATGCACCTGACCTTGACCTGGTTCACTTCTCTGACTTTTATCCATGGCACTTACCACAATCTATAAGACACTGCATATGTTACTCACTCGTTTTATTATCTGTCCCCATAGAATATAAACTACGGGGACAGGGTTTTCTCTTCAGTTTTGTTCACTGCCGCGGTCTCTGAGCCTGGCAAACACCAGGGGCCTAATACACAGTAACAGGTGTCGACACCGATTACTATTGCGTGACATGCACTGTTTCAGGCACGGCAGTGACAGGCACGAATGAGACCTGACCCCGTCCTAAGAAAGCGAGCCCCTTTCCCCCTCCACACTCCAGCCTCCTCCTGACCAAGCCCCTAGTCTCACCGGCCAAATCTGGCTGCTACTTACTGAAGCTCCAGGCTCGGGTAGGTGCTGCCTGCAAAGAAGCTGGGCTTGAAAAAACTAAGAGGACTCTGATATCCTCGTTGGCTGGGGGACTCTGAATGGCAGACGCTCAATGACAAGGGGCCCAGAAGGCCACTGTCTGGATTACACTCAAAGTGCAAATATGAATATGTGGCAACCAGACAAGAAGCTGCCACTGTCAACACGTAAACTGGATACCAATGGTATGGAAGACCAGCTGTGTGTGTGTGTGTTTCCTCGCCCACGTACCATCCAAGGACCGCTGTCTTTGTTCACTACGGTGGGCTCTGACTTCTAGAAGAAAGCCTGCCCAGCTTCGGGCTGGTCTCAGCCGTGTACAAAGGTAATTATCTGCTGGCTGCCTGGGAAGGTATGGTATCAAATAGATTACTTTAGTGATTACAATAATGAAAGGAGCTATCAGGGCTGGAAGATATTTTTTGTCTTCCTAATTGAAGACTCTACATAAGGGTGAAAATATGAACTGGGGAGGAATGTCCTGATTAATCCGTCTGATAATTACAGCGCCTGCCAGTTGGGGGCTTGGCTCTACATCACAGGCTTTTGGGGTTCCTTTCAGTGGCGAGCTTTTCTTAGTGCTCTCCTCTGACTGTACCACACAGGGTCAAGAGGGCTCACTTTGGGATAAAAGGTGGTTGTTAAGGCCCATTGATTTATTTATTCTTTCATTTGCAGCAATGGACATTTTGTGCTTTCCTCAAACAGACCTTTTTATTCTACTGTCTTTGAAAAGAGGTAATAAAGAATCAATTACAAGAGATAACACACAAACAGAAATTGGTATTTATCTATGCGGGATATCTGCTGAAAAATAAAAAGATCATTAAACCACAGGCACACACAATGAAGTGGGCCTACTTAAGACTGCCCACCACCGATACGAGTGTGCCCTGGGTCTCAAATGGAAGATTCATTCCTCACCAACAGGAGAAAAGGAGCCAAGGGTGAGGTCACGGGGGGCAGTCGTGCCCTCTTCCCGGGACCCTGGCAGCCCCTCCTTACTTTGGGTTTCCAGGAAATCTCTTTAGAGGCCATTTGTCCCTGAGAATTTGGCGCTACAAAAAGCCAGAAAGTGGAACGAGGCTAATAATAACTTCATTGCTGTTCTCGTCCTTATTCAGAAACTCACTTTTATTTTTTTAATGGCTCTTTTTCTAGGAGCCATTAAACCGTTTTGTGGATATATTTGTGGATGCTAATTTTGGCATAAACGTTATAGGTTATGGCATAAACACCATTTCTTTTCCTAAAGAGTGCCAAACGCTACAGATAAAGTTAATGATGTGACTAGGCTGGGGAGAATGATCGAGGTGATCATCACTATCTCCTCGGCCACCAACACTTAATTGCCAAATCCAAACAGACCTTGATGGGGGTATTTTCTTTATGATTGCTCATTACGTCGTATATTTACGTTTCATCGCGCTTTTCTGTCTGTATGTTGTATTTGCCAATAGACCTTGATGGGGGTATTTTCTTTATGATTGTTCATTATATCGTATATTTATGTTTCATTGCACTTTTCTGCCTGTATGTTGTATTTGCCAATAAAGAGGTAAAGCAGTTTAATGTGCCACCTACCAAGAGGTTTCTGGGCTGTGGCCTGCAGTACCTTCTGTGCTGGAACGGCAGGACTGCTTCTGAGCTCTGATGTGCACTGTAGAGGTCAGTGAGCACTTGCCCTATGCTCTGCACTTTATTCACTTTGGTTCTAAAGCAAAGAAATGGTGAGCTTCCTCCTGCCCACCCTCCGTCCTTATGCAAAGCTGGCCAAGATATGGGAATGAATAGAAATTGGTGGGTAGGAGAGTGGAGGCTTAGGAATCAAATCGCAGCTCTGCTACTTACTTGCTGTGTGGCCTGGGGAAGTTGCCCCCCAAAGCCTCTGCTTCCTCATCTGCAAACAGAGATCATCATAGTACCTATTTCAGAACTGGTGTAATGGGCAGTTTGTTAACAACACACTGATTCGGTTTGGGTGTTGATGGCTGTGGGTCACAGAATTCCCAATTCAAAGAGGTTCAAGGAATGCAGAAATGTGTTGGGCCAAGTCTGTCTTCCACGAGGAGGGCGGGTGAGAGGGCTGTCCCTGTGGCAGTGGCTTTGGTTTGGTTACTCTGCCTTTTCCAAGCTCTGCTCTCCCACATACGCCAGCTTCTTCATCCCCAGACTTGTGCCAACAGGTCCAGGCTTCTCACCCGTATAGGAAAACATCTTCCCTGAGGTTCTCTCTCAAGTGTGAGGAAATGCTCCTAGAAGCTGTCAGATATCTTACACCTTCCTCTTACAAATCACTGGTCCCAGTTGGGTTAGGGCCCATTCCTAGGCCAATCCCTGTCACAGAGGAAGTGCCATGCACTGATCGGCTCAGAAGTAGGTGGAAGAAATGGAATGACCGTCATTACCTGAGACAAGTTAGGGGACTGCCCTGGAGCTGAGAGAGGTGGTGGTGAGGGGGGAGGGTCAATGCTCCAAACTGTAGGGCTGCCATATAATCTGTTTGGGTAGGAAGATGTTGAGGAAAAAATGCACAGTGAGTGTTACACATACATAAAATGTTCCTAGCATATAATTAGCTCTACATGAATGGAAACTTATTATGGTCGTTGTGTAAATAAGACATTTATTAAATGCCTGTTGAAATAATACATTTGTTTTTTACTTTCTCAAAAGAGAGTGAAAACAGCTAACACTAAACTCAGCACGTTTCTACGAATATGCTTTCCCAGCCCCTCTTTTCCGTCCTCTCCTCAACTCCTCCAGAGCATGGCATCTACCCACAGTGATCTCCCTTATGAAGCCACCCTCACATGAAAACAATTTCGGTGCACGGGAGAGCCTTCAACAACAGGACTACAAACATGATTTCGTTCTAGGCCAGGCTTGTTACTGATTAAATGCTACCATGAAACTTTCATTAGGTTATTAGGGAGCATGGCTTTCACCTTCTAATATTCAAGCTGTTTTGTACAGTTGCAAAGAGACAACAAGACTAGGGGCATTGATTAAATTGATTCTGTAAATCAATATGAACACTGTAGCCTCTCAACCACTGTAAGAAAGGTAACGTATGATCTTGGCCTCATCTGCTGTCCAGATGCTTGCGGTCAAGGTCCCCACAACAGGGACAGTTGCTGTGGATTTCAGTCTTACAGCCGGGTGGACCGAAGGAAGGCTCTGTGGTTTCCAGTGTGACGGATGAGTTTGAGGGATGAGTCACCAATTTAAGACGATCCCATCAAGGGATTTTAGAGATGGGAAGAGCAAAAGTTTCAAAAGGGGATGCAAGATACCACTTAATAGGATACTGGACTCCCGAAAGGACTTTTCTCAAGGTTCTCAAGAAGGCTGGATTACAGCCAGGAGAATCCTCAAAGCTCAAATTACTAAACAGAACCTACAAGGCAGGATATTGATAATGTTACTGATCTTTTGGATATATATCCTGCTCCTGCTCCACAATCCTTATATACACTCCCAGCCCCATCCCCACCCAAATGCTTATGCACCTATACACAACTCAATGGCCATTGGGCAAGAGCATTATCTCTCGGGAGTACTGTGACCCCACTTGTCAGCAGAACTGTGGACTTCTGCTTTTTTCCATCTATAGCCAATTCCCCCAAAGACTATGTATGATGACTTTTTTTTTTCCTATTTAAAGAAACCCTAATGGGATAGGACGTTTACCTGATTAGAATACTATTACCAGATTCCCTTTCCGTATTTTTAATGCCCACAAACATATCCTTCTCTTTGCAGACACTCAAGAAGCATGAGGCTGATGCAGAAGGGGAGGTGGTGAGGGTCATGGGAGGAGGGAAAGGAGGGGTAACCAACCAACCAAATAAGCCACCAAACAGACGGGCACTGAGGTGGACACTTGACGGGATGAGCACTGGGTGTTTTTCTGTATGTTGGTAAATTGAACACCAATAAAAATTAATTAAAAAAAATAAAAAAACAAAAAACAAAACAAAACAAAAAACAAATAAGCCACCAAACAAAACAACAAAAGAAAAATTCTGCCTAAAAAGAGGAACACCACAGACAAAAAGAAGTCTCCAGGTCTTCTAAAGGCTCTCCATAGCAAAGTTCTCATTGAAATTAATGCTTTGAAGATTATAGAGATAACAGGAAAATAGAAAATATGCTTAATATAAAAAAAAAAAAAAACCCTACTGGAATTCCTGAGAATTGTCATCCTTATCCCCATCCTTATCCCTTAGACTAACTGACTTGGCTCTTTTGAGGAAACTATGTTTAGAATCAAAGGGATAAGAAATCTGGGAAGAGAAGAAATGCAGGAAGAAGGGCCAAAATAAGAGATGGGATGATGATGAAAAGCAACGTTGTGGGAGGGTGGGAACTCGTACCCCAAACTGGATCAGTGAAGAATGAGGCACCAGCAAACGCCCCATGAGCCCCCATTGCAATGTGAGTGTCCTGCTCCCAAATAATAAATGAAGATTTGGGAGTAAGCAAAACTAGACCAAGTAGACTTTGGAAAAAAGGCTGGCTCCAAGCTACTCATTAGTCTCAGGATGGGGAGAGGCAAGCCTGTCTTTTCCCAGAATAACCCACCTAGCCAATGGTTGCAAGGGGCAGTGTAGCTGCAGGAGTGAGTGGGGACACTGGTGACACCAGCTGGAGCGCATCCACTACAGCGTGGCTCAGGAAGGCGGGCTTACCCTGGAGATCCTGGGGAAATGCCCCCAGCTGCTTGGGGGGCTAATGCCATCCGTAGTTCAGGAGAATCAGCAGGAGACCGGGGAACAGCAGCACAACTGTGTGGGCCCAAAGCTGCCATGACCCCCACCCTCTGTGCTCTCTGGCGTCCACACCTGCGGTCAGCACACGACACCTGCCCGCCCAGTGGGGGGCCTCCTGTACAGAGGCCCCTTTGGAAGAGTAGAAGTTGAAAGTGGAAATGTGGTCACACCAGAGGTTGGTTCAACTGTTCCTCCCCAAACCTAAGGTGCACTGTTCTAAGAGTGAGGCATGAATGCTCGGCCCCTGTTGGGAGGCCTGCCTATGTAAGCAGAGGCCAGGGTGAGGCGGGCAGCCCATCTGCTGAGTCAACTGGTGGGGCGCCGCCTGGGCCTCCCGGGGGACCCACCTGTTCAAAGGATGTGGTGGCTGGAGGCTAGTCTGTTTTGTTTAGACTGTGCATATTCAGCCTCAGTGAGGCTCCTGAGGAGGCCAGGGAGGAGGGACAGAGTGCACAGACACTTATTTTCTCAAAGGCACTGCCTACAAAAGACGGAGCAGGTGAAGGACAGGCCACGTGTCCCGGAGCGCCAGTCTTCAGGAGGGCTGGTCTGTCTGCACAGGGTATACACCAACCAGTTGCTCCCCAACCTCTCATTGCCCAGATCAGGGGTCTGTGTGCTTCATGGGATAAAAGGCAAGCAGCATGGGAAGCCTGGGTGCCTTGAGGCACCGGGAGCGCTGCGACAATACTGGGTGCGGGTTGGTGAATATCCTCAACGTGCCTGCTTAGACCAAGCCGAAGGGTTTTGCTGTTTCAGAAAAGCAAGTGACAGAGAGTAGAGGTGAAAGGGAGATTTAAAAAGAATCTTTTTTCTTAATGCTTTGCTTCATACTGTTAGCCACTCATTTTTAAAGGTATGGACCAACTCATTTGGTGCTTAATTTTGATTAGAAATTAAAAAACCCAGCACAGGCTTCTGCTTCTACAGACTTAAGAAACCTCCATCCCTGACTTACTTCCTTGGGAAAAACTAAAGTGGCCTCAAAGGTCCCAAGTGTCTTAAAACCCCAGAGTCAGGCCCCCACATTGTGAGCTCCTGCCTCTTACTTTCCATTTAAAGAACCATTCACACCTTCACACCTGTGTCTTATCACACCTTAGCTGAAGAGGTGCTGAAGGGCAGATGTCAAGGCTTCTGGCCCCACCAGGTACATGTTCTCTCCCAGTCCGCGGGTGGCAGGTGCCAGTGTATGGAGGCTCTTTGGCCTGCTTTCCACTCTGGACTATAACATGTGGTGGTTAAAAGCAAGGAGTCTGGAGTCCTTTAAACCCTAGCTCCAGTCCTGGCTTTGCTCTATGACCTGGGGGGAGGTGGTTTTTTTGTTTGTTTGTTTAATTTTCTAAGCTTCAATTGCTTCACTGGTGAAATGGGGTCAATTACAGCATCTATCTCGGAGAGCTGTTGAATGGATTGAATAAAATACCATAAGTGATGCATTTAGCAGGGTGGCTGCAGAGACCCCAAGGACTGGGAAATCTGGATCGAGATCAAGCTCACCTCCTCTCCTTTGCTCTGAAATGCCATGTGAGCATGTGGCAGCACGGGGAGCTCTCCTGGATAAGGACTATAGAAAGAGGCCTAGAAGGGTGACTGCTTTTCAATAATATTCCAGGATTCTGCTATGAGAAGGGAAGTGGCCAATATTCGCCTGGGAAGCACATGTCCATCATGCAGATGTTTCACAATGAGTTAATCCACCTCCCATGCACAGGCTGTCAGGGACCCTGAGGGCCCGAGGCCACAGTTCCATCTTCTAAGCAATTTTTAATTTCCTCTAAGTGTAAGAACCAACCCACTGCTTTGATTTTAATTATTGCCTCCCAGGGAAGGATGGGTCAAGAACAGGCCACAGTCCCAACTTGGCCAAAGATGGAATGGCTGAGTTAGAAACTAGGATTCTTGTTCTCTTGACAGATGCAACAACTTGTATGGATCTCAAGGACATCTGGCTGAGCAAAACGACCAATCTCGAAAGGTCACTCAATGATTCTATTTATTTAAAATTCTTAAAATGACAACATTATAAAGATGGAAAACAGATTAGAGATTGGTTAGCAGCGAGGGGTGGAGGGAGGATGGGGGAGACTTAAGGGAGTATAGGGAGATCTTTTTACAACAGAATCGTTCTGTATCAGATGGCAGTGGTGGTCACGCAAATCCACACACACGACCAACCCACTGGTTTGCTTTGCAGGGAGTCCTCATACGATTATCATTCAAATAACAGGCCAGTGTCCTCTTTTTCAAAGTTGGAAATTACTGAGCTAGACATCTGGATTCTTGTTGTCAAGATTGCTTTTTTTGGGTGGGGTCGAGGGGGGGGTGCATCTTTCACTGTATCTAAAATCAAGGCATTGGAATGTTTTCTCAATTTTTAAAATTTAAATTCAACTTGCCAACATATAACACCACTGCTCATCACATCACATGCCCTCCTTAGTGCCCATCACCCACTCACCCCATCCCCCACCCCCATTCCCCTTCTGCACCTGTTTCTTGTTTCTCAGAGTTAGGAGTCTCTCATGGTGTGTCTCCCTCTCTGATTTTCCCCCACTCAGCTTCCCCTCCTTCCCTTATGGCCCCTTTCAGTATGTCTTATATTCTGAATATGAGTGGAAACCATAGGGTAATTGTCTTTGTCCAACTGACTTATTAGAATGTTTTCAAAACCAAATCAAATCATTGCAGAGGGAGAAACCACATGATCCAACTCACTGCCTGATGTGTTATCATTCTGCCAATTCAACGGGGGCTAGATAGTCCGTGATCTGTATGATGGGACACGTTACAGCACCTTCCTCTCTCTCCCTCACATACTGGCCCCTTGCCCCCAGGATTTCCCAAGGGCTGATGTTGAGACTTTGCACCTGCGGTGGTGCTGGACGTCTGTCCTGCCAGTGCTCAGGCTGTACGCTGGTGGTTAAATGCTGTGAATAAGGTTCCTAGGTCTTACCAGACTTGACACTGTACCCTACAGAGCAAAGACAACAAGAACAACAACAAAATGAAATAAATGCACAACCCCTTTGATCAAAGTTTTATGCTTTTAGGAGTCTAGAAACTTGTAATTTTTTTTCTAAATGTAGGGTCTGTGATAAGTATTTCGAATTTAACTGTTGGAAAGAAATCTGTGACTAGCTTCGTGACTTGTAACTAACTCTTCTTGCTGTTACCATATGGTGTTTCCTTTAATAAAAACATTTTGCAGAAATAATGATAAAAAATTACTTTAAGCTTTTATAAAAGTTAGATGTTTCTGGCAATAAAAACACTCCTTATAATGATGTAGATAACTTTGTATCTGGTAAACAGGAAAAAGTCTGCTGACCTTGCCATTTTACTTCTAAGTAAAGATGATGCATTCCATTTGTGTCATTCATCCTTGATCACTTCCTGGATATCTCATTCGTTGACCTCTCTCTTTAAGACTGCAGGCATGTACATTCAAGGCTCCTGTTCTATTCGTGTTTCCTTTAGGATCCCATTTCCTTTGTCTGCAACAGAACAACGTATTCTCTATCCTCAGAGCTCTGAGCCACACCGTGTGTCAGTTCTGATGAGTGTAGCTGCGTGGAACAAAAAAAAGCTGACCTGGCTGAAACACATCTAAAACACGCCTGGAGGTGTGCAGACCAAAGCAGCTGTGAGTGATGGCATGAGGGATCCAGCCTCTTCTTTTTGTTCCCCCATTCCTAGGCAGAGGCTGCTGTCTTATGTGTACTGCCTAGTGGTTACAAGACGGCTGCTCCATCTCCACCCCAGCTGGAGCGATGGGAGAAGGCTTGCAGGGTAAGAAGTCAGAAGACTGTCCTAGGTAAAAAGCCTTTCGGGAAAACCTCGTCCAGAAACTCCTGCTTATTCTTTGGCTGGACCTGGGTTGCACAACCACCTCTAGGCCCAGGATAAGAGTCATGGATGACGTAGGGTCAGCCAACCGATACCATCTGCTGCTCACGCTACTGCAGGGAGGGAGGAGGGGCTCGCCTGCCTTCCTATAGGATCTTCTTCTGATAGGTCTTCTGTCCCCCCACCACCTTTAAGGATCCCCGTCAGTGGTTCTGAGTGTATATACGTGATGTGTTGGTTGTGCAACTTTGTCTTTCTAAGAACTGTGTGATCTTCCTTCCAGTGAACTTGGCTGTGTTGCTCATGCACAGGGCCTATGAACTTTGGCCTGTATGATTTCATTTCTTTATGCTAGTTCACAGGACAAAGTGAAAGTAGAGAAAGTTTAAATCAATGTCTTAACTCAAAATAATCTGACTTAGGGTGGAGGGAGAGACGGTCCAGCCTCAGATACGAATAGGAATTATATGAACAGAAAAGAGATGAGTCAGAGGGAATGCAAATCATTCTATATTACAGATGCTGAAGCAGTCAATTGGTTTGCTATGCATTTAGCCACCACTCTTAGAGAACTCCTTCTTGGACTGAAAAAGAAGTGTTCTGGCACTTCCGATGGTTTTAAATTTGTAAGAGTTGAATTCATGCTGGTCTATATTTAAAGTTCTGTGGCCACTTCTACAATAAATAGCCGGGAGTATATAGAGTTAAAAAAAAAAATCCCTTGAGGTTAAACTGGAAATATGTTTCTCACTTTTGTTTCAAAACTAACACGATCATTGGGCTTTTCGCATTTTATTATAAACCACAAAATAATTAGCTGACGTGTCTTGGAATATATGTGGATTGAGATTTCCTGTAAGAAGCTGCTTACCCCATCGGGTTCGTTTTTTTAGAGACCATGGTTGTAAAGATCACATACATTTCTCTCAGTTGTCCAGAGATGTGACTGTACCGCCTGTGGTAGCCAGTCTCTGAGGGGCCCCCAGCGATCCCCACCTCCTGACATTCATACCCCGTGTGGTTCCCTCCCAGCTGGACCATGGGTGGTCTGTGTGGCCACACTACGGCGGAGGTGATGATGTGTTATGAAACACATCATGGCTTCTGCCTTATTCTCTTTGGTCACTTGCTCATGGGAGCCAGCTGCCACCCTGGCTGCAGGGAAGGCCACAGGGGGAAGAGCTACACTTCTGACCAATGGTCATGGAGGAACTGAGGTCTCCTGGCACAGCCAAGAGAGTAAGCTTGGAAGGAGGCCTGGCCTTTACATGATACAGGCCCCCTGCCACCCTGTCCCCCAATCCTGACTGCAATCCCCTGACGGACCTGGTGCCAGTATCATCCAGTCAACACGCTCAGTCTCTAATTCCTGGCCACAGAAACTGTGAGACAACGAAACGTCTGTTGTGTTCAGCCATGCTGCTTTGGGGGTAATTCATTACATAGCGATAGATAACTAATCTACTAACCATCCCTCTTCTGAATGGTTCAAATCAGCTTTGCAATCATCCTGAGAACAGCTCCCTAAAAGGGAAATGGCCATTGTGACTCCCAACCTTCCTTACAATCTTTGAAAAGTCAACATGACACACTACAGAGTATGGTGTCACAGAGACACGGCCAGTCCCACAGGGTGTGTTCAACAGGCAAGGGGTGGACTCAACTTGGCAAAGAGTGAACTTGGAGGTTTAGGACGTGATTTTTACTGATGACGATCATTAATAGGAATAATACTCAGAGGCTTATAATGGCCTTTTAGACTTGGCACTGCTCTACTAGTAGGCAAAGAATTCCTAAGAGAACGTAGCCAAGGGCATATGGCATACTATTAATTATAACCACAATTATCACTTACGCACTGATGCTTTACATCATTATTTCATCCAATCCTCACAACCACCCCAGGAGGAATGGAGGCCCAGCAAGGGTAAGCAGCTAGAGAGCATGAAGTAAGGGAGTCAAATCTGGGCCAGGAGCTAATTTCTTACTACAAAGACCCACCCCTTTAATCACTCATCTCCCCACATTTTCCTTGGTTCAGGCCACTGATGTGACCTGTGAGCTACCACATAAAGCACAGGGTAACGGGAGAAAGACATGGAAATGGCAGCTGACAGAATTAGAGAACCAGGAAGCAGATTACAGCTCTGCTACTTATTAGCTCAGTGACCCTCAGTAAGTTACTTAACCTCTCTGAGTCTTTCATGGAAAGACAACAATTCTATAATGAATAGCCAGGGGTACAAATATTAAAAAAAAATCCCTTGAGGCTAAACTGAATATATGTGTCTAGCTTTTGTTTTAAAATTAATAACTAATAATCTTTTTTGCATTTTAATATAATCTGCAAAATAACCAGAAGATATGTTTGGGCTTAATTTTCTGCAAGGCTGCTTACTTTACCGGGATGGTCGTTTTGGAGGCCAACGGTTGTGAAGAAGAGGAAGAGAAGAATTATCTTTCTATAGAAAGGTACACTATCCTAGCCATCTGTCGATCCATCCGTCCATCCGTCCATCCGTCCATCCTCTTTATTTATAGAGGAATTCTCTAGGCTCTAATAACTTATCCTCCTTTTTTCTTCAATCTCCCTTTGTAGAAGGTGAGCATAACATCAATATGTATATCAAAGGAGTACTATGAGGATTAAATAAGATAATTTATATAAAGCATTTAAAGTATCACCTGGCCATATGAAGTGCTGTGCAAGGGCTCACTGTTGTCATCGTCATCACTGTTACCTCCTTGTTCTCCCTCTAAGGAGAGGGACCCCAATCTGATGGGTCAAATTCCAGCACCCAGCCTGAGTGTGAGACTGCAGAGTGAGAATGGCGCCCACAGAGGCATGGTTCTCCCCATTGCCCTTTTCGCTTTTCCTCACAGTGGAAAGATCAGAGGCCCAAGACCTATTCCCTAATTCCATGTACTTAGAGTCTTAAAGAAGATCAGCTCTTTTGCCCTGCCTGGGAGGAGAGCTAGCCATATCTTCTTTTCTCAGGAAAACATGGATTCAGGACCTTACTTCCTTGTCCTCCAGTGGTACAACTCTGAGATCTGGGGTGTGGGGGCAGTGAAAGAGGTCTCTAAAGGCCTCTAGATAGGCCTCCAGCTCCAGCCCTGCTTTCCAGAATTCCAAGAATTTGTCAGACTATATTCTCCATTGCTCACAATGTTTAAAATTGCCACTGTCCACAACCGGTGCTGGTAATCCCAAATCCCTTAGCTATAACACCAATTTTGCACTCTTGAATCCCATGGTTATTTCCAACAATACCGACGATGGGATGAGAATAGCTGGGATTTCTTGGGTATTTACTATGTATTAGACATTCATATATCTATCAATTGATTAAATTCTTGCAACTCTAAGGAAGAGGCTGTTACAGCCTCTATTCTATACATCTCGGAAATGAAGTTCAGAAGGGTTACTGAGTTCACAGGTTACATGACAAGTAACTAGGCTGGGAGGAGAAGAACCTGGGTCTGACTTCCAAACCAGCGGTTCCCGCTGCCTGTGCAGCAGGCTTGATCACATCACACTGAGAAAAGAGATCACATTGAAGAGTACAGGGTAGACTCCGTGGTTTTGACAAGTCCAGCTCTGGACTGCTAATCTTATATGTTCTCAAGCAAAGGTGGTTAGATTGAAAATGGGAGAACCAAAGTGACCAGGGGAATCAGGGTGTGGCAGTGGTGAGGAGGAGGAAAAAAATGGATTATGGCCTCAGCTGGGTCTATGAAATGCTTTTTGTATTTTAGAGAGTCAGTGGTTAGGATGGGGAAAAAAAACAAAACAAAAAAGAAACCAAAACATCCCATCTTTTTAGAGTAAAAATCTCCTTTTTTAGGTATTATAAAGATTAAAGGAAATGTGCCATGAGATTCCCTGCTACAATTTGAAATGATTCAGGACACACTTCACTTAGACTGGGAAATGAAAACCATGTGACTGACACAGCTTCAATTTCCTCTGTTGAAAACCAAATCCCATTTTCACTTGTGGGTATTTCATTCATCTTTGCTTTTTTGGTTTTTTAATTACATCGCAGAAAGTGCTACTGTAATTTCCTCCCTGCGTAACGACAGCATTATTCATCAAGAAGCTTTTAATTCTATACAGCAATTGCTTCTCTTCAAAAATCTGCTTTCAATCTCTGCAGAGGCAGAAGGGTGTGCTTTTTTGACCTTAGGGTTAATTGTCTGCAAATAAGTTAAAATCACACAAAACCTCATCCTGGGAAAAGGGAATGCAAGCGTGACCCTTCCCTTTACCTGTCCTATTGTTAGAGGTGGTAGGGAATTTGGGGGGCAGGGCAAGGCAGCTGGGACCCTGTGGCCTGCGTGGTCTGTCCTGCTGGATTCAGCTCTGTGACAGGGTTGTCTTGTCCACGGGGGTGTTTTTAGGGCCTCACATGGTATCTGGCTCACAGAAAGGAGTCGATAAATGATTGGAAAAGTGATCCAAATCGAAAGAAGAGTGAATAGAGGAATAGGCTCTCAAGTGTTCCTGACTTTTGGATTTTTTTTGAAAGTTATGTGTATGAAAAGGTCCCATCTCTGGGGAGAAGCTGTGAGGAGACTCACCAGGGGCCCTCCGGGGACCAGTGACTAGGACTGAGGAGGGAGGCTGATCTGGGAGGAAAGTCTCTTGTGCCCACAGGATCCAGTCTCTTCTTCCCAGACTCTCCCCTCTGAACTGCACCACCCATAACATCTGTCTTCTCTCTGACGTCTCCAAATCTCTCCTGATGGGCCCAATACTCATTTCTTCATTTGACTCCCTGTAATTAAGAACCAGTTCTGAATACCCGATCTGTGGCTTGATATTGGAACTTGGGGAAGTAGGCTGGAGGGGAATGGATAAGAACAACGACAGCTAACATGTGCAGAGTACCCGCTATGTGCCAGACACACCTGCCCGCAGTTCCAGGCATTAACCTCTCAAAGCCTCACTGCAGCCCTCCAAGGGCTGAACACCTGGTGGTCCCTGCCCTCCAAGGGAGGTTCACAGGCTTTATCACAATAGCACCCCGTATGTACCTCTCATTATAGTCGTGTTTTGTGTCACTAGAGCCATTTGCTGACGCGTCCATCACTTCTAAGGACAGCTCATTCACTTCTGCGTCCCTAACACCTAGCTCAGTGGCTGATACAATGACTGGTGATGAGCAATATTTGCTGTATTATTTCAGTGGCTTCTGATGAACGAGGAAGGATGCACATTAGGAAGCAATGCAAAACTACGCACAGTCCCAGAGGGACCGCTGTGCAAGTCTGTCACAGCAATGGGGTCAGCAGGACCCCAGGGGAGGACAGCAGAAGAGGGGGCAGAGAATGCGGGAAGACAGGTTCCACTCGCATGGGCTACAAGAGGGTCTGACGCAGCAGGGCCACGGTGCGGCCCAGATGACACGTGACGTGACAAATCACTTCAGGTCACTGAGAAGCAAAAAGTGCCCAGCTGTGGCTAGCAAATGCTGAGGAACTGAGAGGGACCAAGGGGCCCTGCTGTTATGATCTCCAATTTTTAATGGGAAAGGATGTCTGAAGACGGAGGTCAGACAATGTGCCCCAAAGTGACTGCCCCTTAGGCTTGGGATGCAATTGCACTGGAAAGGGACTCCTGAGCTCCAGGAGACAAACAATACGGCCCAGCTTCTGCCCCCAGGACAGGACAGGACACTACCCACAGCGGAATGTACAGGACATCAGAGGGTAGGACAGAGTGAAGCTGCTCATTAGAAACCATGCTCCTGCCCATGGAAAATGCCCAACCCGTGGCTCCTAATCCACACGGGGCAGGAGCCCATAGCATGCATGAGCCCCCAAGTGGGGAGCACCCGGGAGGACTTGGGGAGCAGGGGACTGAGGATCTCCTTACTCCCAGAGAGAAAGAGAGGTTCGTGGGCTGTATGGAGAGAGGGGTACCCATAGAGAAGAAGAGGGAGGGAAAGGAAGGAAGAAGGGGAAGGAGAAGAGGAAAGGCAAATGGGAAGAGAGGTATCTTCCTCTGCATGGCGGGGGTGGGGAGGTCCCTGGGGTCTGTTGCATTTCCCGGCCGCTTTATGGCTTTTTTTTTTTTTTCTACATGCCTTTTAAAAACTCCCACTACTCCAATTCTCTTAAGTGTTTAGGGTCTGTCATCTTTTCAGATCAGCTGACCTTCCCTAGATCATGGGTTCGCCTGGATGGTATGGTGGTCACACCCACATCCAGGTCTCAGTGTTGCCTCTAGATCATGAGCATGTGGTCTTGGAGCCAGTGTGTGTAGAGCCAGGCTGCGTGGGTCTGTATTCCAGCCCTGCCCCTTAGCCGCTGTGTGACGTGGGGCAAGTTACTTTGCCTTGCTGTGCTTTGGTTGCCTCACCTTTAAAGTACCTTATAGGGCTGAGTGACTCACTGAATTAATTCATGTGAAGCTCTTAGAGCATAACAAGCACATGATAAAGTTACTAATCACAATGATTTGGGGAAGTAAAATTACTGCTAACAAGAGGACCATTTAATAGGAGTGATTAAGTGAAGACTTAGCTCATGACCTCTGCAAGACTGGCAACTCTTTGTGTAATCTGTCCTTTGTGAAGGATATTTTTGTCGATTGTATACGAGCTCTTAGAAGGAATCTTCATTTCTCTCTCCTGTTCTTGGGCTCAGACATATTAACTAATGATAATGAATTACTGCCCTACAACATATCTAGGGAAAATAAAGCCAAGGAGAACAGTTCGAGTTGGACAAAGATCCTTTTGACCTTGTAAAAATTCCTTCTTTACAGGGCGATCTAGGCCTGAGGTCAGCTGAAATCATCTTCTTCCTCAAGACCAGCTGATACGTACTCTCTTTTCCAGTCTCCCCCATGGTCTCAAAAACAGAAGCATCTATATCCTCTTTCCAAACATTCAGTGCCTTCGATCTCATGTTATTTCCTCATTAATCATCTTGTCTGTCTTCAATCGTTCTTTCTCCCTGAAAAAGGCTCATATTTCCCTCATAAAGTTTTTGAAACGAAACTCTCCTGTGGTGCTCGTCTTTGTTGAACAATTTCTCGAAATGGAATATTATACTTCCTGCCTCTACACTTCATCCTGAAGTATGGGGGCTCCATTAACACCACTGTCCTGTAACTACGTATTTGAACATCTCTGGTAACCTTCAGTGCCCACCCGAGCTCTATTACTCCATCTTCACTCATCTGGACCTTCGTGAGCATGTCCCAGCCAATCCCATATTCCTCTCTGAAACTTCCATTAGCCTCCATGACCTTGTGCTCCTGGAAATCTTAGTAAGCTTCTGACTGTTGCTTCCTGGGCTCTACATTTGCGGTCTTACAACTCATCTGCTCCCATGTATGGGTGGGTGCTCCCAAAGGACCTCTTCTCTTTGCTTTTTCCAAGCACATGGTTCAAGTTGCCACCTTTATCTAGAGAACCTGGGTGCTGACTTCTCCTGCAAGCCCACACATCCCAACACCCGCTCAGTACCTCTAGCTAACTTCATGTCCACAGGACTCAGACTCAACCTAGCCTGAACTAAGTCCCTCTCCCCTCCCATGTCTGCTCTTTTCACTGGGTGCCATCACTCTGATCACAGTCCATCATTCTCCAAGGCACCTGGATACTCTCAAAGTCTTGAGATCATCTTAGATTCTTCACTTTCTCTGGCCTCTACTTCTAGATCTTTTCAATTCTGTAATCTCAGAAAAATACCTCCTCCTCTCAGTGCTCATTAAACATGGCCCAATTCAGTCTCTCCTCACTAGCTTTCGGCCTTTGCCTTCCACTCAAAATCTCTGCAACCAGTCTTTACCTGACTCCAAAACATCTCCACGAAGCCCCGTCTATTCCTGGTCCTGCTGTGTATCTCATGAACTGGGCACTGTTTTCTCCTCTCCTACAGATGAAGAGAGTGAGGCATAGGGAAGTTAAATCTAAGGTCATACAGTCGGCAAGCAGTAAAGACAAAATTTAAATTCCAGAATGTTTAGCTCCAATGGCACTATTATTCTGTGGGTGGATTGTTGGCTAGTTAGCTGGATGAGCAGATGGATGGATCAATGGGTAAATAGGTGAATAAATGAAGAAATAATACACAGGGTTTAATAACTAAGAGCAACCCATGCCACCATGTGGACTGGCATATGTTTAAAATGGGAGGCTTTTCTTGGCAGAATTTCTGTAGAGCAGTGGTTCTTAACCAGGGGAAATCTGGCAACGTCTGGAGACATTTTTGGTTGTCACAACTGGTGTGTGTGGGGGGCGTGGTGCTCGTGCCATATGGGGGGCAGAGGCCAGAGATGCTGTCAACATCCTACCAAGCACAGGACAGCACCCCCAGCAAAGCATTATCCCGCTCTAGAATGTCAACAGTGCCAACGTCGACAGACCCTGCTGGAGAGTGATTCAGGTCAGTCCCTTGGGAAACAAGCAAGTTTTCTGAGGCTAAGTGGAGGAATATGATGAGTAATTTTATACTTGACAACTCTGTGTTTCAAAAACAAGCAAATAGAAAACAAAAACAAGGCGAGGACAGCTTGTGCTTAGAAGAATGAGGGTGCGGGCACCTGTGAATGACTGACATGCCCATCCCTGGAGGGGAAAGACAGAGAAAAGAGAGGAGAAACAGAGCGTGGAATACAGAGCCTTGGCCACATCCCAAACATCTGCAAGAGAAAAGTAAAATACACATACAGGTGGATGCATGTTGCCTTTTCTGAACAACCCCCTCTATTCTAAGGCGGTGTGCCTAGCCCTGCTTCCTTGCTCCATCTCTTGGATATTCCTGCCTCGGTCTCCTCTGCGCCCACCCCCAGGGGGCTGGCTCCGAGACTGGGGTGGCTAGGCTGGAGCTTCAGCTCAAGGTGAAGCTCAGGGTGGCCGGCCCTCTGCTCTGCCCTGGGGATGATGACTCAGGACACTCAACAGGCCCCAGTTGGCTCTGCCGGGGGGTTGATGGGGCTCTGGTCCTCCTCACTCATTAGCACAAGCCATTTGTACAGTTCCCTTGAGAGGATGTCAAGTCAACATGCGCTTAAAACCAACTCCAAGCACCAGCTGCATGGGGCCTGGCTCCCTCCTGCAGCAGGAGGATGGATTCTGCTGGGGACGGACTAAATGCCTGCTTCACTTAAGTGCCCTTTCCAGCTAATTGTGAGACATGGAAATAACAGCCATCTGTGGGACGAGTGAGCTCTGCAGATGCCGAGAGCCACTGGAACCTACCACCAGCTTCCTGGGTACAGGCTGCAGGGCCGGCCACTGCAAAGCACGTTGCCCAGTGCTGGAGACAAGGGGGCCCCCTTCCAAGGTCAGCGGAAGAACTGGCGAGCTCAGGCAGGGTGTTGGGTGGCTTTGGGGTGGACAGCTTCAACTGGCAGGTCCCCCAGATGGAGGGCAGGGCGACAGCAGAGTCGAAAATTTTACCTAAAAGTGCAGCTCACGGTGGGCAAGTACCTGGCTATTTCTTGAAAAAGCCCAACCACAGGAGGCTCACGCCTGGACCTGACGTCTCTAATGTTCTACAACGAGCCTCCGTTTCGTTCCTGTAGCCAGGTTCTCCTAAGTGGAGTGAGCTGTGCAAACGGAGGCTCTCCTGATTTAAGCCAACCCGCCGCCAGTTATAGCTCTCCACAGCGCACGACGTGTTTTCCCTGTCACTTACTGCACGGAGAGAATCATGTGAGTATGTTCTCAGTTTTGCCAACAGCAAAAATCATTTTGGAGAAGGCGTTCTTTCTAGATGAAGAGAATTATTATTCCCCATCCCTCCTTGTCCCCTCCCCGTCATGAATAAACAGTCATTTCAGCTTCAGCAAACCTCGCTTCAAAACCAGGCAAAGCAAAACAACAACAGCAAAACCCCGATAAAGATGTAATGCTCTAGAATCCATGACTCCCCTCCAAATGTCACAATGTGAAAGCAGCCGAGTCCCTTCTGAGCACATGAGTAAGGCACAGCAGGCCACTGCCAGCCATTAGACCACTATGAAGTAAACCCAAATGACGGGCAGCCTTGCAGGCCAGCCGTGCCTCCTCTAGCTCAGTCTCTCACGGAGCCGCATCCCTGTGGCTGCAAACTCCTGCTACCACTGGAGATGAACAAAGGATGCAGACACCGTGGATGAAACATTAATGACCAATTTGCAAATGTTCTAGGACCCCCTTAGATCATTGTGGGTTCGTCAATGCAACATTCACCCATCTCTCACTTTATTCTTTCAATTATTCAGTACCATTAAGCGCCCACAGTAGGCCAGGCTCCCACGACCTTTCATCCACATTACCTCCCCACTAACAGCTTCATTCACCTGGTGGCCCCTCTAACTGCGCAGGCGGATCGACCTTGGCCTTGAGGCAGGAAGCTCAATTAGAATTCATTCTCTCTGGGCATCCCTTGCATTACATCTCTAAGCGCTGAGGACACAGGGCAACGCGCAGATGTAACAGGAGCTCGAGGAACTTTTCCAGGTGGTCCCAGTGCATTGGAGGGAAACGTACCTGCAAATGAGATCCTTGTGGGACCTCAGTCTGTGAATTCTTCAGACCCACTTTGTCTGACTGAATTGATTAATGCAGCCATTAATATGTACCGCGTGCTGACAATGTTCCAAGCGCTGCCTCAGAGGGTGGCAGATACAGAAGATGAGAACAGGTAAGAGCAACATGGCAATGTCACAGCTGCTGTGCAGGGCTAAGCAGTGTTGCGGGTTCACAGGGTCAGGTACTGACCACACAGATATGGAGGAGGCCCCCTTCACATACGCAGAGTTGGGGACCACGTCGGAAGGATGACTTGAGGGACATGCAAAGGCCCTCCTCGTTTCAGATGACTCCCTTTCACTGCCTGTTCTAGACTCAAATACATCCTGGGTCACAGGGCTGACACCAGAAGGTGCCCTGAATGCACTGCCTTCACAATTACCCGAACCCCACCAGGGTAGCATTTCTGATCTTCGTTTCTCTCCTTTGTTCTGGCCACTCAGCATTGTGCTGCTACCTCTGAAAAGTGATAAGGCATTCAAAGGACACTGTTGCCACAGAGCAAGTAGCAGATGCTGTGAAATAGGTAGAAACAAAATGTTCCAGGAGACCAGCGGAGAGAGAAGCAGCTCTGGGCAGAAGAATGGGATCTGACCTCATGAAGGCGGCAGAGTGCGAGCTAGCCGTTAAATGATAGTTCTCTCCAATAAAATAATAACGATTCTTAACAACCTGTAACCCCCCCCCCCCGCATCCCGTCCCCCCCCCCCCCGCCACATACAGGAACCACAACTATTTACTAAACAATTTCCTGGGTGCCAAGTACTGTATTTATGCTATTCTTACTAGCCTATTGCAAAAACATGTTGTTAATCCCATTTTACAGATGGGTCAAGGAGGCTAAGGTCGCACCATTTGCACAAGACAGAGACAAAGCTGGAATCTGAATCATGTTTGTTTAACTGAGACCATCACTGTGATGGCCTAAGGATGAGATGTGTGCATCCCATGTCATTGGGGAGTGTCGTCGGCACAGAAGGGAGGGGCCCTCTGCTGCTGGGAGCGAGTGTGGGAGCCACTGGTGGGAGCCAGATGGGTGAATTCTGGGGCTAGAGGGTGCAGAACAGACCTCGGCGCTGGGCACCATGGCCTCGCTAACTACTGATGCTCTCTACCCTTCCATTCTCTGCTCAAGCAATGGCTATTCGGTAGCAAGGGTCTCTTAGGTTGGGAAGGGGGGGATGGAGGCTCATGCCCCCTCCTCTCTTTTCTCTACTTTTTACATATTGTTAAGACAATCAGAGAAACACTAAAAGGAAAAGCAATTAATGTGCTCATGTTCTTCACATCTTAACACAAATGTCATCATGTGTCTGCATTTCATTGCGGTCCTTGCCAATATGTACCCATATTTCCACATAGTTATGTGATGTATGCACAATTTTAGGTTTTGTTTCATGTAACATTATTGTCTAAATATTTTCCTATTTGCTGCAGTCTTCGTAGTTATCATCTTGATGGTGGGCTCCAGACATCAAATTTGCATCCCCCGCACAGGGGCCTGCTGGCTCGGGAATGAGGCGCTTGAAAATTCACTCCCCAAATCTACATAGCCCTAAACGTGCACACATCTGTTATACACTCTGGTGAAGGGGTTCCAGAGCGTGATTAACCCAAGCGAGGATCAGAAAGACAAAAATTTTAAAGAAGAAAAAAAAAGAGCAAAGTTTCTATTTGCGTTGCAACTGCCGGGGTGGAAGAAGAGGGAAGAACCCGCAGCCAAGTGCCATGGTAGGGGTGGGTAGCACATCCAGACTTTTAAAGTCAGGCCTCACAAGGCTGGTGTGCTTCACTGTGCAGTCACGTAACCGCTCAAATTCACCCACTTCCTTCCAATTAAGCTTCCTAAAATAACAACGATGACAATGCTGATAAGCATAATGCAAGGTAACACTTGTACAGCACTTCTTCACATGCCCTGCGCTATTCCAAGAGTTTCACATGTATCCACTCATCTGATCGTTACAAGTACCTATTATTCCTGTTTCGCAGGTGTGGAAACTGAGGCAACCAGAGGGACAGGCTCTTTCCACAGCTAGTGGCGAGGATTTGAACCCAGGCAGCCCAGCTGGAGAGGCCACACTTGGAACCATTTTATAATCACTACCTCAAAACTCCGATTTCATTTTCTTCCCTGCTCAAAATTCTTTTCTCCTCTCCCACTGATTATCAGGTTCGGTTCCAACCCATTAGGCGGCACTCAGGCCCCATACAGCCTGCTTCCAGAGTCCTGTTCTAGCTTTCTTCCTATAAGCCCACTGCATGCTGCTCTGTTCCATGCGTGAGGTACAAAAGCATGAGCAGGGGGTCCAGTATCACTGCTCTGGGCTAGTAATCCTTAGTCTATCTTTCCTGTCCTCGGCCTAGAAGGTCCTCCTCTATTTCTGAATATGCACATCTTACCCATCTTTCTGGTCAAGGAGCTTCCTCTTCCCATACCACTCAGCTCTCCCTTTCCTCTGAGTTCCAGAAACCAGGTACTGTGGTATCTCTTCCCAGCCTTGACACTGAGAGTCACACAGGGAAGGAGAGGGCTAAGAGTACACAGCTGCACATGACTCCTCTTCTCATTGGCCTCTCTTCTCATTAGTCCCTGCGCTCCCACCCCACTGCCCCTCATACCTCACATTTTTCCCTCCCTTTGAGTTGTAGCCCATCCCATATTTCTGGCTGACCTTCAAAGTTTGGAAGGAGTGGTGTTTGGAGGGCATTCTTCCTGCTTCACCTTCCTTCTAGGGTTTCTGAGTTTTTATTTATTTTAAAGATTTTATTTATTTATTCATGAGAGAGAGAGAGAGGCAGAGACAGGCAGAAGGAGAGGCAGGCTCCCCGCAGGGAGCCCCATGCAGGACTCAATCCCAGAACCCAGGAATCACTCCCTGAGCTGAAGGCAGACATTCAACCACTGAGCCATCCAGGCATCTCATGACCCATACTTTTTTAACTTAATGTTATTCTCTTTTGTGTAAATATCTGACATTTCCTACATAAGCCTAAGTTCTAAAAAACTTAGGTAAGCTATTTTTCTTATAACCCATATAGTGCCAAGTAGAAAACCTGTCACTTGATATTCAAGACATGTCTGGTGAATGAATGCAGGAATGAATGAATAACTTCTTCCAAGAGGACCAATATGATAAACTCATGAAGAATAAATTAATAATAAACAATAATAAGCATCATATTAGAGATCCTAGCCAGTGAAAGAAGGTAAGAAAAACAAATAAAGGAATGAGTTGGACAGAAAACAATAAAATCTCTTATTTACAGATGTCATGATTTGGCCACATAGATAACCCAAAAGAATCTATTTAAAAAAAAACTACTAGAATTTAGTAAGGTCACAAAACACAAAATCAGTATTTAAAAAAAAAAATCCATATTTCTATAAACTACCAATGAACTGAAAACCAAAATATAATACAAACAGTGCCATTTGCATTAGCATGAAAAGACATGTAAGAATAAATTTTAGAAAATAAGTGCCAGATATGTGTGATGAAAGATACAAACACATGGAGATTTAAAATGATAAGATATACCATGATCATGGATTGAAAGACAATATTTTGATGTCAGTTCTTCCCAGACTACTCTATAGATTCAATACAATTCCAACCAAATTCTAACTTTTTTTTTCTTTTTTTAGATTTTACTTATTTATCCATGAGAGACACACATACAGAGAGGCAGAGATATAGGCAGAGGGAGAAGCAGGCTTCATGCAGGGAGCCTGATGTGGGACTCGATCCTGGGGACTCCAGGATCATGCCCTGGGCCAAAGGCAGATGCTCAACTGCTGAGCCACCCAGGCGTCCCAATTCCAACCAAATTCTGAGGAGGAGTTTTTGTAGAAATGAGCAAGTTGATTTTAAATTTTATAAAAAAGCAAAGGAATACCTTAAACAATTTTGTAAAAAAACAAAACTGGAGGACTTGCACTTGACTTCAAGATTTCCTATAAAAGTAATAGTAATCTAGCCATTGTAGTATTAAAGAAAGAATAAACAAAAATAGAACAGAAAACCCAAAATAGATCTATACACACATGGTCAACTGATTTCTCAAACAGGGGTAAATGCAATTCAATGGAGAAAGGAGAGTCTATTCAACATGGTGCTGAAACTACTGGATGTCCATATGCAAAAAAAGTAAAAAAGGAACCTCAATTCACATCTTGTACATTCTGCAAAAATTAACTCAAATTAACTTAAGTGTAAACCTAAAACTACAAAGCACCTAGAAGAAAATTTTTGTGATCCTGGATTAGGTAAAAATTTCTTACATACAATGCCAAACATATGATCCATAAAAGAAAATACTGAAAAAATGAACCTTAATAAAAAGAAAAAAACCCAACTCAATTAAAACAGTGAATGAAAGAGGAGTGCCTGGGTGGCTCAGTCAGTTAAGCATCTGACTTTTAATCTCAGCTCAGGCCTTGATTTCAGGGTTGTGAGTTCAAGTCTAGCACTGGGCTCCTTACTAGGCATGGAGCCAACTTAAAAAAAAAATAAACAAAAGATACAAAGAGACAATTCAGCAAAGATATACAAATGGCAAATATGCACATGAAAGGTACTTAACATCATTTCATATTAGCAAAATGCAAATTAAAAACATAATAATTTATCACCCACCTATTAGACTAAAAGCTAACCAAATGAACAAACTACAGATCTGACAATACCAAGTGCTGATGAGGATGCTAAGCAACTGGAACCATCATATATGTATGTTGCTGGTAAGACTGTAAAATGGTATGGTCACTTTGGAAAACAGCAGAGCTGTTTCTTATAAAGTTAAATATACAGTTAAGTGACCCAGAAATCCCACTCTTGGGTATTTACCAAAGGGAAATGAATGCACGTGAGTGTTTAGAGCAGCTTTATTTATATTTGCCCTAAACTGGAAGTGATCTAAATCTCTCTCCCCTGGAAAATGGAGAAATAAACTGTGGTTCATTCACACAATGGAATACAGCTCAGCAATAAGAAGGGAAGGAGTACTCTTACACAACAACGTGGATGTATCTCGAAGGCATCACGCTAAACGAAAGAGAACCAAATTTAAGAACTTACATGGCACATGATTCCACGTCTATGACATTCTGGCAAAGGCAAAAGCATAGGGTCAGAAAACAGATCAGTGGATGTCACTGGCTAAGAGTGAGGGGCAGGGTCAGCTTAAGGGCGTCAGGTCTGGGAGATTCCGACCCCCTATAAGATGGAACTGAAATCATGCATTTCAGGGAAAGGCGTGCTGTAATGTACACTTGCCTGGCTTGGTCCCTCGGGTATCCCGGGGTGGGGGGGCCTCTTCCTTTCTGATCCAGCACACTCCCTTCCTCCTGCTGGGTCCCTGGGCAGCAGGCAGCCCAGTGAGTGCTCTGCTGAGTGCTTCCCCTGTCCTGGGGGAGTGTGCTTGTCACCAGCAGGGCCCCTCACAACTGATACCGCCAGCTGCGGCTGCTTCTAAAATTCACTTCAAGCCACATTTTGGCCTAAAGCCCTGAAGCCTCTTTTCAGGAAGAAAGCATTGAGCCTTCCAGTTTCATTTTGTGTGTGTGTGTGTGTGCGTGTGTGTGTGTTTACTGCTTGTTCAAAGAACAATCATATAAGATAAAAATATCATCCCCGGGCCAGGGAATTTAATTCAAACATTCTTAAGAGGAGATTCAACAAGCTTTTTCTCACAAACAAAACAAAAAACAAACCTGCTCCATTCTTGGTTTCCCTCAGTTACATAAAGAAAGAAAAAAATGGAAAGAAGCAGGGAGTATCTACAGGAATGAGAATTTTCACGAGAATTTTTACACCCCCCCACAACTCTCCCCCCCAAACTAACAGAAATTTTGTAATAAGCACTTTACAGGTGTGATCTCATTACATCTTCCCAACAACTCAAAGACAGGCAGTTTGCTATTATCCCACCTTACAGATGAAGACAGAGGCTGGAGGGGCCAGTACTGTGTGTCCGGTTGCACAGCTGGTAGGGCATAAGGCAAAGACGTGAATCCACGCACTTCTACCCTGAAGCTCAAGTTCTTAACCAGATGCTATAATTGATATTTGCACAGCTATGGTTAGAACGGCCTAGGAAGTTGCCTTTTGGTTTATGAAGAAGTGAAAAAGGTATTAGATTTGGATCTTTCCCACTCGTACTTCCTTTTTCTATTAAACTCTGGTGCAGTCGCCTGGGTTAGTCATTATCCGCGGCTCCCAATGGACTCCAATGACTGGCCCATTCGTGACCTGCCTGCTATCACTCAGTCACCTGTTCTTAATAAGGCAAGGTGATAAACACCCACAAAGCCACCACTCAACATTAGAACTGGAACTTTAATGAGGACCTCCATCTCTCCGTGTGGTCTTCCCTGAACTGGTCCTCCTGACTCCTTTATCTGAGGTCATCACTATTCCGAATTTCTGTTTATTGACTCCTTGGTTTCTTTTTTACATAGTCGTATCATGACTAAAATATTTTTGGAAGTTACGTTTATTGTATAAGGAGAGTGTCATGTTCTATGTCATCTTTGGGGATTTTTCCACTTCTATCCACGACTTTACAACCAGCAGTTAGAATCTTAAAGCCGGATAAAGTTATCTGCAAAAGAAAGGAGGTGAAAGAGGTAAAGACACCTCCTGGGGGCAGTACAAGGTGGCTGTCACCTATCGCTTGGCTCAATCCCCTCCATGTCTTCCTCAAATTTAGCATAAAAGCTGGCCCCTCACCTCGGTTTCTAAGGTCCAGTCCAGTGTGGACCTTGCCTATCTCGCTGACCTTCCCTCATACCATGCCCCTTCACTTACTACGCTTAGCAACATGGTTCTCTTTTTGTTCCTGGGCCATTCTTGCTTCAGAGCCTGAGGTAGCGGTCCTGTTGTACCTGCTCTGAAGTTTCCCTTAAATGTCACCTCTGAGGAGCCTTGAATGACCACTCAACCTCAAACAGCCTGCTGACACACAGCCTTGCTTTATTTTGGTTATAGCATCTTACGCATTTTTTTTTTTAAATTCTCTCTCTTGCTCCTCTACAAGAAGAAAGTCTTGTACAGGTCAAGCTGAGTATCTCATATAGACCTCTGGGGGCCCCCAAGGCCCTTTCAGGGATTCATGAGTTCAAAACAGTATCATAAGAATAACACTTTATTTGTACTTTTCACTGTGTTGACATTTGTAATGTTGACAAAAAAGCAAAGGTGGATAAAACGCATGATACCTTGACACAAGTCATGGTAGTTAGTGCCAATCTGTTACTGGTGGCCGCTGAAATGTCTTACCATCTCACACTTGCAGGGAAAAACAACAATCTGGTTTCACTTAAGAATGTCCTTGAAAAGGCAGTAAAAATGATTGCCTTTATTATATCTTAGCCCTTGTGTACGTGACTTTTTGATATTCTGTGTGACTAAATGAGATGCCTATCTGCTACACACTGAAATATAGGCTTGAAAAGCACTTCTGTGATCATTTGAATTATGAGATGAACTAGCAACTTCCTTCATGAAACACCATGAACTACTGACAGATGATGCAGAGATTTTCTCAGAAATGAACCAAGTGAGCCTGTCACAACTGATAGCAATTTTGCCAAGGATAAAAAGAAAAAAAATCAAGCTTTCAAGTGGAAATCTGAATTTTGGACAACTTGTATCTGCTGACACTTCCCAATATTTAAGACATTTCAGATAAGAATGGTGGTGTTATTAATAAATGTGATTTTTAAAATCTTGGATAATGAGATATATCAACATTTTAAAGAGCTGCATGGCTTAGTCAACCAATATTTTTCATTTGACTAATGCAAGATGTCCCCAAATCATGCATTTGTAAAAGATCCATTCAAACGGCAAGACAGATTTTAGTGTAACTAATAAAAAGTTCATTGATATTGTTTCGGAATTCTCAGCACAACTAACTTTTAAGAAACTGCTACTTGCTGAGCTTTGGTGTAATATCAAAAAAGAATATCCACAATTTTCTTAAAGAGCTATTAAGATACTCTCTCTTTTTCAGCAACACATGGCAAGGTCGGATGTTCTTCATGTGCTTCAACCAAAACAACCTGGAACACCAGATTGAAAGGAGAAGCAGATGTATGAAGCCACTTGTTTTCTATCAAGCTGGACATTAAAGAGATTTGAAAACATGTAAATCAGTGCCACTCTCTTCATTATGATTTAGTTTTTTCCCCTTAAAAATATGTTATTTTTGTTAACATGCGATGGCTTCCTTATTATCTTTATATGAACTAATAAAGTATTTTTAAATATCACATTTAAAAATTTCAATATGGTCAACATCAAGAGGTATAACACCCACATAAACAAAAGCTGAGTCCTCAATATTTTTTTAGGAGTGTAAAGGGGATCTTGAGACTAAAATGTTTGAGAACTGCTACTCTAGTGGTGGATAAATGAATGAATATACTAAAGGCACATTCTCTTTACTTTGTTATCTGTCCTCCTTGCTCTCTTTCAAAATGTTCCATAAAGCTATGCAGTGGCTCAGAAGTCTTAGACTAAGGCCAGTGACACGAGGTCCCAATGATAGGAGTATGATGACAGGAGTACATAAGCCCCTGCAGAACTCTGATGTCTCTCTCAGAATCACCCTACACATCTCCAACTATTTTTTCATCCTTTCCTCTTTCTTAAGTGCCTCCATCAGATAAAAAATTTAAAACTCATTCTAAATGTGTTAAATATAATTGCTTTAATTTTAACTACTGGATTGCTGTCATGTTTGGGGTTTTTTTCCCTTCCTTTTTTACTGTTGCACATGGAACATGCAGATGACCTTGCTACACCATCCATTAAAGAGGAGCCTAGCTACCATTTAAACATCACTTTTTAGTAGGAAAGTGCACGACAGGTCTTCAAAGTGACTTTCTGGCTTCTGGGAGACAAATGATATTGTGGTTATGGCAATTTCTGTGGTATGACAGAGAGAATTCATAGACGGTTGGCATCACACTAAAAGGAAGTCACATTTGGAAGGTGTCTCATGTAGAAGTAAACACACCATGCTACAACTTTTTAGACAAGCCAAATGATGTTGCAGAACCTGAACTTGGAGTTATCTTGGAAAGATGTACACTCTCATTTTTTAGTGTCACATCACTGACAAACCAGTGACAGCCACAGCACTTGGCTGGCCTCAAAACCCAGAGCTTACACCAAAGTCCACATAAAGTTATTTGTGTCAAAACCTAAGAGAATGTCCATACACAAGGGCACTGATTATACCCTCACACCTGTCATGTCTGGATTTTCCAAAATAATCGTCTTCTGCTTTCAAAATCTCATGTTAGCATCTGAGGATGTTTCTTCAGACAAGTATGACTGAGTCGATAGGTAAAAGGGATACAGGGAGGCAGGAGATAAATCTCAGATCCTGATTATGTCGCAAACAATGTGCTCTGCACCCGTGGCAAGCAATAAGGTTCTGAGTGGGATTGGAAACATGCCTGCGACCTTCCATGGAAAGACTGGTGGGACACTGACTGGTTTAGAAGAACCAAAGATTCAACGTTAACTCACTCACTCAACATCTACTTAGTAAGCTCTTCCCAGGGGCTTGGCTTAGGGGAGGTGGGCATTGGGGACCTAGTGGTAAATACAGTTCTTGCCCTCAAGAAGTCTGGCACATAAGAGGTAAGTTTTTATACAACTAATATAAAAAGCAAAACATCCTTTTAATTACTGATAACCTCCCAATGTTCATACTTTTGTAATATAAGGGAAATAGGGCAGGGTAAAAAGAGTACTGTTGCCTTCTTGGGAGGCATTTGATGAGTGTGATTAAGGAATACAAGTTCCCCTAATGAATAATGGATCTAAGTAGTGGTCATCAATGGCTGCTAAGACCATTCAGCACAAAGCTGACAGGGAAAATTTATCATAGATATGCTAAGCTGATGACCCCTGAATCTACTGCTCAATCTTCAGAGTACAAAAAGAGAGACATACAGAAGTACAGAACACCACCCATAAAGCAGTCTTGCCTCCCCACAAAACAATCAAACTTAAATCTGATGATGACTCTAGATTCAACTACCAGTTTACAGGAAATACACAGGACAGAAGAACCTGTTACGTGACACCACGGGGATGCAACTGGAACCAGAATGTGGGAAACCACACAGGACAAACAGCCTAAGTTCTTCAATAATAAAATTACCAAAAAAAGAGGAAGAGAGGAAATATCAACTAAAAGAGACCTAAGAGATGTTATTAGGCAAATGCAAGCATGGGCCTTGTTTGGGTCTGAATTCAACCAACCACTGAAAGGATAAAGTATGAAACAAACAGGAAAACAGGAAAATCTGAATACTGACTATTTGATAAATATTTTTTTCAGCTAGTGATAAAAATATTGTGATTACGGTTTTTGAAAAGTGTTTTTGTTGTCGGTATATATGTGGGCATTTATGAATGACATGGGATTAGCTTCAAAAGAATAGGTGGAGAAATAAGTCTATGAAAAGATGCTCACCATGATATTAGTCCTATTATCATCAATCAGCAATAAAAAGAAATAAAGTATTGACACATGCTACAGCATGGATCAATCTGGAAAGCATTATGCTAAGTGAAAGAAGTCACAAGGTACCACACACTACAGGATTCCATGTATGTAGAAGAAATGCCCAGAATAGGCAAATTTATATAAATAAGCAGCAGATCAGTGTTTGCTTCAGGGTGGGGGTGGGGAGGGCTATAATATTGGGGTGGGTGGTATGATGGTTTCATTACCTTTTAAGGGTAATGAAAACATTCTAAAATAGATAGATGCACAACTCTGTGAACACACTAAAAGCCAGTGAATTAGACACTTAAAAAAAAAAAAAAAGAATCCCTGTTAGGAGAGAGTGGGTAAGGATACAGGCGCTAATAGATCAGGTGTTGTAAATTTTTAAAATATGTTGGCTCTATTATTGAATCTTCTGGGTCAGATCCTTCCTCTGCCAGTTACTAGCTGCATGATCTTGGACAAGATATTTAACTTCCTTGAATCTCAGTTTCCTGATGTAAAATGGGGGTAATACAGGTGTGTATGGGCTAAATGTGGCTGATACATTTAAGCACGTGGAGCAGTGTTTGGCACATATGAAATGCTCAATAAACAGGTAACTACTATTATTCTCAACCATTTTTTTTTTCTCCTGTCAGATCCTTCAGGAGTTGCCATTTCTTCAGCATCTCCCTCAGAAACTAAATTATGGCCAGGAACTAGATGCTCAGAAAAGGCTTCCTGGCTCTTCTTGAGGTTTTGTTGGTTTTCAGTTTCTTAATTTTTATGATTCTCCTTAAAAAGGTATCCTCCTTCAAAAGGTTTGAGTGAATGAGTTTTCTTTTTGGTTTCAGGCTCCAGATGGGGGATTTGGGAGGAGCAGTAAGATAAGAGACCAACTGTAGCCACAGCAATCAGTTCCATTCCAGAAGGTCTGGGTGACCTGCCCAATGGCCACAAATGTTGAAACTGCAAAGGCTAAAGCCCACAGACGATCCTGCAGACCCCTTCCTTTGGTGGCGCCTTTGGAATAAGACTGGCTCAACCCAGGGATGGTTGCTTTTTGTTGCTAATGTTAGCAGGACTGCCAATTTTCCCTCTGGATTCTAATGCAGTCATCTGTGGTTCTCACTCTTATACCCCCACATAGCCTCCTAAATTAGCAAAGTGCTGTGGCTCCTTTTCAATAACAAAGGCTCTACATGAACCTAAATCAGTAAAACTATGATAAATATTTTATAAATGGCACTCTGAAAGCACAGCTCAGACAGACACATACACACACACACACACACACACACACACACACACAATGGGATTTATATGCTCACATATGCTCTCCACACAGAATTATAGCATTTTCTCCCATTCAAGTTTGCTCCAAAACAGATTTTTATTTTTATTTTGTTGTACTGTACATATCAACTGCACAAGGCAATCAGCCAAGGGGAGATTTAAACATACGGACTACATTTCACGGCTTTGAAAAACATGGTAGAGCAAGACAGCACTGTGCTCTTCTGCTCTGCCCTATGGATTGCCATTTGGCTGGGCAGGTGCCATGCTGTGCTTGGGCCAGATCCCCCCGGGGCCATGAGGTCTAAGCACCTGGCCCCCAGCTGCAGTGGCCTGTCCAAACATGCAAAGGCTCCTGTGGACGCTGTCTTAGAGCTGTGCTACTCAGCACTCTACTTGAAAACTGCTCATTCACAGGTGAGGCCTCCCCCTGGGATCCACCAAGGACCAGCAAGACAATCCGAAGTGTGAATGGGTGTAGGCATTTAATAGGTTACTGATACATGAGCCTGTCAGGCACTATGGAAAATAAATGTGGTAATTCACTTTATTTCCCTAAGTGTCGGTTTTTTCAGACCTTCATACCATTTGTAAGGTGAGCAAGTATGTCCTACACAAGAATGACCTGAAAAGAAGCTTTCTTTTATTGTTATAATATCTAAAATTCACAATTTTTTTTTTAAACATTGGCTAAAATGAGTAGCGTTCTTTCAATTTACTTGCATAATCTCTTTGGTTTCTTCGGGCTTGGTGACTGAAACAGAAATACGTTGATGTGTTCTAACCAAAACACTGCGACCTCTGACAACACAGTGTATCCTCACCTACAGCGCACGTAACTTGCCTTCTTCCTTGTCAATTTTGTCCATTCCCAGGTTAAAGAGGATACGTGGAAGCCAACCACCCAACCACCCAACCACCCACAACTCAGCAGTTCACCATAATGTCACACTGCCCTGACTCTTCAAGGATTGTGGTAGTGCACTGGACATCACCATAAGCTAGGGAGTAGGTCATACACTGTCCCTTGGCTCTTCCAGAAACCTTATCAGAATGGAAGCATCACAACGCTAAGAGTGAGAGCTCCAGAGGGACACTTTTGCATGCTCCATTTGAGGGAGAGCTGCTGGAGTTGGTACGGGCACGTATGTCTGCAGCGTGAGCTTCGGGACCAAGCATGACTAGTCCCAGCTTCCTCAGCACACGCTGGACGGGTGCATGCGGAGCAGCGCTTTGGCAGGAGGAGTGCGGGAGCTCTCCCCACCTTGCCGACTGGCTCAGGATTACAAAGGGGCGGGGGACGGACACGGATGGCAGGTGCCGGAGGGAGAGGCAGGCACTGCAGCGGGAAGATCACGGCCTTTACCGGCAGGTGTCCCTTAGTTTGAACTGTGGCTCCGCTACTTTCTGGCTGTGTGATTGGGAGAGCGAATTCCGTGGCTCTTTTTGGGGCACTTCCTTCTTTCCTGGCATTACGGGATACCTCGGGCTCATCTTAGGTATGTCCGGCCCCAGACCTAGAATCTGTCACCTCTCCGAGGAGCCTGTGGGCTTGCCGTCAAGCTTTGTCGGTCAGGACCAGGGCAGCCTTCAGTCTCCTGCTTTCCCAACACCGACGATTACGCTTCTGACCAAGATCCCTACGTGCCTGGCAGGGAACACGAGCTACTCCGTGCTCTGTAGGGCCTCAGACACTGTTCTGTTCCTGTCCTGTGGCTCCTTCCTTAGCTGCTGGCAGCTTCCTCGCACGACGTGCTAAGCAATACCCACCTGAGGACCCCGGGAAATCCTCTGCAGGCCCCCAGAGCTTGCTCTCCGGGCAGCTCTGCCCCCCAGTACTCTGCTTAGTGAATTCCAGCTGCCCCAGCCCGATTCCCTAACTCCATCTCTTAAGCTTGGAGACTCCTGGGCTTGGTCTGGGTCCCCTACCCTGTGCTGTGGCCTGGGACCTCTCCCAGCAGGGGGCCGGGAGGACTATAGGGCCTGCCTTGATGGCCTCCCCTCTTGGGCACTCCGTCCTATACTACCTTGTGTCCAACCTCTGCAAACCACCGTTTTGTATATTCTCTCTAAATTTTTAATCCTCTGAGGTGGGAAGTAAACTCACTCGTCTTCCTCTACCTTGGCCTGGGCAGTTCTGAAGGCCACTGTATATAAAAGGTCCCATTTAGAACCCTGTGTGATAGACTTTCCTGCAATACTCAAGTCTTGTCCTAGTGATCTGCGGCGAGTCCTCTCCTTCCCAAGTGGGGGCCACAGCTTTGGGCACCCGGCATCACAGGAGCAGGGTGACTGCCTGTATCACATAGGAGGTTGCTGGAGGTGAAGCTGGGAGGCTCTGAAAGCCAAAATGCCTCCCGGCGCAGCTCCAGGATGATCAGTCGGCTGCTGGGGAGGGGGCCCCCACATGGAGGTAACCCTGCTCTTCTCGGGAGACAAGGGCCTGCGCCGGCCAGCGATGCCCAAGGATGCTGACCGCAAACAGCCCGCCTGAGTGATGTGCACATGTCAAAGCAGCCTTAACAGCCCCCAGGAGAATGGCTGATTTCACGGGATTTCCCCCTCAATCTGGGAGAGCTGAGAAACTCCCTCAGCTCATGAGGGCAGAGAATGGAAAATCATGGCTGAAAATGCCCCTCCGGGGCTCGACTCCGAGCCTTCCCTACATCTCAACTCCACCAGCAGGAACGACACAGCGCACACGCATGCACACACATGCACGCAATATACGCCCTGATGGAACATAAATAGGACATCGTCCTTTTCCTCTGGGTCTCAATTCCATTGCCTTCAGGCCTTAACAGATTTACTCCCAAAACTATGACGCAGGCTTTAACGACTCGCAAATAAATTTTAAAAATCTAGGAACCTTACACCAAAGGAAAGGATACTTTTCAGATGTCAGTATCTCATTCACTGTCAATCGGAAATACTGCAAAGGGACTTTTCATTGTGCACATTGGCCTCCCCCAAATGGTAGATCTACCTGTAGTTTGCAACACAGAACTGGGGAGTCAGCTGTATGCCAGTTAACGTGAACACACTTTGTCCTCCTTCAACCAGAGGCCGGGGTGGTAGCAACGGGGGTAGGCAAGCTGCCAAGGAGCAGCACCCTGAGCTCAGCGTTGGCAACTGTCTGTCTAAGAACTTCTGTGTTCAGTGGGCACAGCACAGATCCCTGCTAAATTAAACTGAGGTACTTCCAATGGCTGCCCCTCGTCTTTACCCTATTCCCTTCAGGATAACTGCCTGGGGCCCTACCTATGAATTCCTGCACTGTCAGGAGGCCATGGGACAAGCTGAAGCTAACTGATCACTACTGAGAAATGACTATGGCTGGCCAGTCACAGAGCCCCTTGATCTCAAATCTTGATAGAGTGAAATTAGCCCCCCCCCAATAAAAGCAAAAGAAGAACAGAATCAATTTAAATATAGATATATAGATTAAGGTTCAAACCATGAGGAAATCCCATATTCCTGAGCCAGTCTAAAGAATGGAAGTTTCCAGCAAAAATCGGATGTTACCTGCTACAACAATTTCTCGTTACTTAGAAGAAAATGTACAAAACCTTTCTGCCACGAGTGTATGGTGTTCGTGTTACAGCAATGCAAGCTGACTTAGATAGGTGGGCTCCAACGAGCCCTGAGCATGAGTTAGGATAAGCCACTTGGCTTTGGTCGGGAGATTGGAGAACTGCCGTCCGTTTCCCAGCAGGGAGGTTTCTAGATCTGTCTTCTAGGAAGATTAGTTGGACAGTAATGTTGAGGCTGAGTTGGGATGAAGGCCAGGAGACAAGCAAAGGGAAGCCAGTTGGAGATTGAGCAAGTAGTAGCTTCAAGAGAAGGGAAGGAGAACGTGCCCTGGGCTGACAATCCAGGCGGGAGGAGGAAAAGGCAGACGAAAGTGAGCAGGGAAGGATGGGGGTGGGAGGTGGGACTGGGGAGGTGAGGATGGGGTCCCATGGCCCGGTGGCCCAGAAGGCTGAAGTCATTTAGAAAGAAGAGAGGTCAGGACACAGTGAGCCCTGCTGAGGCCTATTTAACCTGCGGTGCAGGCAGATTTTCCAGGCCTGGGTCTCAGCAGGCAGCTGGAGACAGGGCCTGAGGCTGTGTGGACAAGTCAGCTGTGGACGCAGGGCTGGGAGCCAGTGGAGGAGGGTGGTGGCGGCTGCTGTGGAAGTGGGTGCGCAGGAGGGAGCGGAAGCTCATGTTCAGGGGACGGTGGAGTAAGAGGAATCAGGAAGTGTACAGGCAGGGAAGTAGGAGTGCCGTGTGGGTCTGGCCCGCAGCCCAGGCAGGTGGCAGAGGAGCTCACGAGAGGGGCTCCCTAAAACACAGGTCCCCATCCTCATCCAGAGCGATGCATGTGGCCTATGCATAGTGAGATCATAGGACGGAGGGATGCCACAAGTAGAACAGGGGTAAGCATGTTCCCTGGTTTTTTAAGACTGAGGCCCTCAGCATTTCAATTTTCATAAGAGGGGAAGCGCTCCCACTCTTACCACTTGCCAGGCCCAGCTAAATCAACTCTTAACTTCTTAGGCTAGACCAGTGTCCGTGGCCTCCAAGGACCACTTTTAGGGCAGGGAGCACACATGTGGATGGTATTATTTAGTGATTTTTAAAAGTCGAAGAAATCCTGGCTAACAACAATGAAACTTCAGGAGAGAGAGGCTGCAAGCAAGTGGCGGCGGGGAGGCAGAGGGAGAGAGAGAATCTCAAGCAGACGCCTCTCTGAGTGTGGAGCCCAACACGGAGCTCGATCTTGGGACCCTGAGATCACGACCTTACCTGAAATTGAGTTGCTTAACTGACTAAACTACCCAGGTATTCCCCCCCCACCCATGAAACTATTTTTAAAGTAAATATTGTTTCTGGCTGTTGTCAGTAAGACCCTCCTTCCAGCAAGGTACCTGCTCAGGTCAGGGATGGTGAGCTCGTGCCACACTCCCCTGTCCCCTGTCTGGTTTCTAGAATCACACCGGGCTAATGCCATAGCCACAAGCCCCGGGGTCCCAGGCGCAGAGCGTGCCAGGGCTCTGCCCTCCTGGTCACTAAGCTCCCTCCTCCACTCCCCTGAGGTTATACAGGGGACAGCAACCTGACCCACTGGGAACATTATAGGAAGTAAGGCTCTGAGCAAGTGTCTGCCGCAGAGCAAGCCTCAGAAGTGGTAACTTTAACCGCTACCCCGACTGTTAGTAGTGCTCTGCTTCTACTAGAATAAAAATCCTAGAAAACAATTGCTGTCGTTTGGCCCAAGGGCAAGTGTCTGGTGGCTCTGTTGGACAATGGTAGGCGTGGGGATCAATCCAGAGGTCACAGTGAATATCTTCATTGGAAACTACCTCCAGAATCAGCTCATAAATCCAGGAGCAGGAAACACTCAAGATCTAGAAGGTTAAGTGTGTCTGATCCAGAAGGAAGAAAGCAGTGGGTGGATTTCTCATCTATTCTTTGATTGTCTTTTTTTTTTTTTTTCCCTTTCCCTACAGAGTGTTTCCTCATATCCTAGAGTAGCATTTGGATGTAGTTAGCAACTCTGACCTCCAGGGCTTCCCAATCTCCTTCTCCCATTAGTGCAGAGAAAGAAACACAGAGAAAGATGCAAACTTTTCAGAAATCAAGCCATTTGCAATTCAGTTTTGATTTTGTTTTGTGTGTGTTTTTTTTAAATGAAATTCTATCATTCTACTCTCAGAGTTAAAAAGTATAAGATTTCAGTGATAGGTTCAGGCTATTCAAAATGCTGAATATGTCTCCATGACTCTGGTAAGTGCTTGAGGTCGTGGGGAAGCTCTCTGCCGGCACGCTCCCTGTCACCAGGAAATGCTTCTACCTTAACCCTTACTTCAAAACTCACGGAGCAAATGAATAAAATGCCATTTATATGACGTGCAAAAGCAGGAAAAACTCACCTATGGTGATAGAAGTCAGAGAGTGGTTGTCTTGGAGGGGTGGGCTGCACAAGACACAAGAGGCATCTGCTCGACACCCGTCCAGGGACTGCCAGCGTGCAGCCTGGCACCTGGGGGCAGCCTCTTTCTTGGATAGAAGCCCCTCCCTTCCGCTCAGGTCGTGGTGCCATCAGTCATGATCCGGATGTACTCCCTCCCCCCTACATTAACTAAATAGTGGAGGGTTCGTGGCTTGGGTTTGAGGGGATAGATAGCAGAGGAAGTCACCCAGCACTTCATCTGCTGCTCCCCACCCTGTGCCCAACCCTGCCACCCGCCCCGCCCAGTGTGGAGGTACACTCAGCGGCTCCAGCAGAATGCACAGTGGAGCTGACACACTCACGGAGCAGAACTGGTCTTCACCATGGTCACCAGCCCGGGTCTGTGGCTGCCCGCCCCGGTGCTTAGCGGAGGAATCACGTCGGCAGGCTCACTCTGCGTTTCTCTGAGCATGTTAAGTCGAAACACGTGGATTGCCTAATATTTAATGATGTGGACTTAAAAAAAAAGACAATTTCCACCAACCTTATTTTACAAAACAGCATACTCCATCATGAGCAACATGAGAGCGGGGACCTTCCAGCAGCTAGCAGACAGTAAGCATACACCAAAAACATGTTGAGCTGACCTGATGTTGTTTGATTATAGTTAAGTTTATGCCTTCAGAATCCACAACACAGTAAGAAAACCTTCCATCGCAGGGGCTACCAGAGGTTCATCATTCTTAGGAGCCATAATCCACAAGACCTGGCAGCTACAAGTACTTTTAACAATTGTCTGAATTTTATTAAATGAGAATTTTAGGAAAACACTTTGTTCCTCTGTAATTTCTTTCCCTCCTTCCCTCCCTTCCTTCTTTCCTTTAAATTTTGCCTGTGGAAATTTCCAAGCTTGAGAAGACCTCATTTCACTTTGAAGAAGGAGATCTCAAAAATCTTGAAATGCCAATATCCATAAAACCAAACCGTACATATAAAAGTTCTGCCCAAGTCCCTCTAGGTGAAATGATCTGGTGTCCGCAAAGGGCAACAGTGAGGACAGTGACAGCCCCGAGGGCACACAGAGAGAAGCCCACAGGCTTAGGCTGCCCACCTCTCGGCATCTCAGCCCCCAGTGTCTGGGGACATGGTAGTGAACTGAAGGGAAGGTAAAATCACAACGTTCATCAAAATTCCTAATTAATTAAAATCCAAGTGACCAGAATCCTCAGACAAGCTTTACTATGCTCTCATTTCACTTTTAGAAGATGGCAGACTGAGCATTTGTTTTTTTAAAAAAATTAAAACTTCTTAAATATGGCTTAAGGATAGTCCAAACCTAGTTCCAAACTTCTAAAATTTTACAATTAAAACTGGCCTAAGCTAATTCATGAAATTAGTGAATTACCTTTCCACAAATTCTAGAAATATCTGTGACTGTAGCCTATTAGAAAAAGATTTCAGGGATCCTTGGGTGGCTCAGTGGTTTAGCGCCCGCCTTCGGCCCAGGGTGTGATAGTGGAGACCCGGGATTGAGTCCCATGTGGGCTCCCTGTGTGAGCCTGCTTCTCCCTCCGCCTGGGTCTCCACCTCTCTCTCTCTCTCTCTGTGTCTGTCATAAATAAATTGGAAAAATCTTAAAAAAAAAAAAAAAAGAAAAACATTTCAATGGTCAAAGAAAGGTTCAAGCTAAATTTTATCTACCTACTAAGCCAGAAAGTACACATATCACTATAGAAAGACCAACAACAGGAACAGAAACTAAAAAGGTTTTCTGTATTAATTCTCATTACTAAAAAAACTGAATTAATCAAAACATACACTTCAAAGAACCTTCCAATTAAGTGAGGCAAATCAAAATAGACATCATTACCTTCGCAGACACTGCCTCCCCAGAAAGTTTTTTTTTTTTTTTCAACATTAAATACTACTGGAAATCTGGTTCAGTATACACTTTGCTAAAGGAACACTTAAAAACATTTCTGATATCCCAATTAAAAAATATAAAACACATTCCCAACAGGGAAAAAATGTTGAAGATTTTGATGTTTATTTGCTTACTTGTAATGAAATGCTTTATTTTTTAATTTTTTAAATTTATTTTTTATTTATTTATGATAGTCATACAGAGAGAGAGAGAGAGCCAGAGACCCAGGCAGAGGGAGAAGCAGGCTCCATGCACTGGGAGCCCGACGTGGGATTCGATCCCGGGTCTCCAGGATCGCGCCCTGGGCCAAAGGCAGGCGCCAAACTGCTGTACCACCCAGGGATCCCCTAATGAAATGCTTTAAAGGGATATATATACCTTTGGCTTTCAAAAGTCCCAGATTTTTTTTTTTTTTTTAGATTTTATTTAATTGAGAGAGAGAGAAACAGAGATAGTGACAGAGAGAGGGAGAGAGCAGGGGAAGAGAGGAGAGGGTAGATCAGGATCCCCACTGAGCAGGAAGCCTGCCATGGGGCTTGGGGCAAATTCTAATTTGGGGCAGGGGGGAGGTCAGGAACAACAATATAATGAAACAGAAATTAGCTAAAGGCTAGATTAGGGTAAAAAGTAGCCAATATGAATTTAAAAACGGACTAAGAACACACATACTGCTTCATTTTGCATTTGACAAGTCACGCATCTATTTCTCACCTTATTATTACCCGAGATCTATTTTAATATTTATTGTGTGTGTTAATAAAAATGAGTAATAAAGAGAGCTGCACTCAACCATATGCCATGAGTAACCACTAAGCACAAAATAACTTAATAATAAAAAGTTCTTATTAGAACACACCAAGAATTTCAATTAGTCATTTTATTTACCAGGGTTATCTTAAAGTTGACATAAAGTCAACCGCTCCCTGCTTTTAATTTATCACATTTAATGATGATTTCTTCCTCATTTCTATTATTCTGTTAGGGATGAAGCCAGAGAGGAAAAGCAAAGGCACTGTCAGCACCACGATCGCCGGTTCCTGGTGTCCCCGGAACCCCCTACTTTGCACGGGTCCGAAGTTCTGTGTGTGGCCCCTGGTCCCAGTGGGAGCCAAGGTGAAGGGCTGAGCACGCGCCTTCATCCTCACAGTCATGCTTTATATTCGGGGCGCGATGCTGCGCATCTTCATCAGCGGCTCTGCAGAGTGGGGGTGCCGAGCTCAGGGGGCCGGGCCCGGGGGATCAACGGTGCCCAGGCAGCCACCGCCGTCCACGGCCTCTCCAGGGACAGGCACACCTCGGGCTCTGAGTTCCCGGGGCCCAGGGAACCCCGATGACTTCGAGGATCGCCTGCCTCCCGACGCCAGCCACCCCCCGCCCCCCCCCCGCGCCTGCAAGCTCCTCATAAGCTGGCAGCCCATTTGTCTGCACCGGCCCAGCAAATCCCACGGATCCTCTGGGCCTCTGGGGCCGGCTTTTCAGATCCTGAATCTTATTTAATGTTCACACGGAAAAGCCACCGCTCCTCACTGTGCCCATAAAATTTCTTGGTGGAAAATAACACCTTGGTCAAATATAAGCAGGAAGAAAAGTACTGGTCTCTTTGGGGGCCATTCGGGAGAGAAAACCACCTACCCAGGAGTGATATTCAGTCTGGCACGGTGGTGACACGGGTGTGTCCCCCACAAAGGTGGGGGCTCGGTTCTGCACCTGCTGGCCCGCGGCAGAAAGCCCTTGTAGGTGTGTCTGTCTGACATCCTCGTTTCATTAGGAAAGCTTTATCAAAGAGGATCTTTATTTGATCCTGTCCCCAAAGCCAGGTGTCCCTCACATTATGTGTCACCAATCCCAAGTTCAGTGAGTTGAGAATAATTAAAAGCAGATTATCACAGTTATTGCTACATATTTTGAAAATGACCCCTCTCTATATAACCCATCAAGTTACGTAAATAAAACCAAGCACAGTCTAATCTTCTCGTTATCTATCTTAGTTCTGATGTAAGATAAAGAATAAAATAAAAAAGGAGACAGGGTAACGTAATAAGGTAACCTCATGCTGTCATTTGGGGAAGTCAACTTTTAAATTCTATCAGGAAAATACTTCAAGTGGACAATTCTGTAAATTAATGAATTCTGATTTCCAAGACTTGTAGCTGTGGCACTTTAAGGCAAATTTTAGATGAGGTGGTCATAAGGCCTCTGCAATCAATACGGGAGACATATACGCTGCCTGGTGACTTCTGCTAATAGACTAGAACTGCACTTTCTATAAAAGTGTAGAAGGTACTTGGGGATCGGAGGTCAGTCCATTATAGAGTGACGGTGGCCCTGGGAAAGGTTTTGTGGGACACACTAATGGTGGCTGTGACTGTCTCTTGGGTCCCTGTAGAGCAGTGGTTCTCAAACTCTGCTGCATGAAAGAACACCGGGAGCTTTTTAAAATCTTCGTGCAAGGCCTCACTCCAGACCTGCAAATTGAGGGTTAGCAGATTTTAAAGGCTCTCCACTTCATTCACAGGTGAGGATAAATCAGAGAACCAGTGCTATGGACAAGTGCTTTTCAAACTCAAATATGCACATGAATCTCCTGGATCCTGTCAAGATGAAGATTCTGATTCAGTGGGTCTGGGGTGGGGCCTGAGACTCTGCATTTCAACAAGACCCCAGAGGATGCTGTTGGCTCCTGGACTAGTTTACGTAGCAAAACCCTAGACAATGGTAAACCACCAAAACCCTCTATGAGGGGGTGATGTAATCAAAACTGCACTTCCTAAAGATGAATCGAGCATCCTTCAGCATAAGTAGACTTCAAGGGGAGGGAATGGGATAGGAGAGCAGTCAGGAAGCTACTAAGGAGAAGGAATAGATACAGAGGAGTCTCAGGAGTCCTGGTAGCAGGCTCATGGAGGGGAAGTAACCCTACGTCCTTCCGTGCCACCCACAAGGGGTACCCCTGCTAAGGGGTACACTTGTAAAAGGCCCTTCAAGGATCTAAAAGACCCCATAAAACCGCAGTCTACTTTGGTAGATGGTCCTTCCCGGTGGCCTGAGTAACTGATGAGAACAGCATGGGTGTGAATGCCAGTGCCTTTGACTTTTCCTTGTGGAAAAGACTCCTTGTTCCCCTCTTACTTCTCTCCTTCCAGGCACATGGGGGGCTTCCTCATGTCTGCCCCTTGCAGTTCTGAGCAAGTGGGGTGGGCCAAGCCACCACTCCTCAATGCCCACCCTCCTCTGCCTGCAACATGGCTGCGCCAGTAGCAACTGAGAGAGTAGAGCCCAGCTCCCAGAGTGACAAACCCACTTTTGTCGGGGTAACTGGTGGAGATTTTCAGGTTATTGGTTATGGAAACACGAGACTGGGCAATCCCTAATGACTGATCCTCTCATCAGGTGGCTTCATTCTGTGGAGGCCAATCCCAGCAACCCGGCAGAGTGCTCTGAGGCTCCTAGTGGCCCAGTGAGACAGCTGATGAACCATCCAGGTTCCATTTAGGACGGGAGAGGTTTCTTGAAGACCTCGGGCTTAATGACTTACGCAACCCACAGGACCACCAGGGAAACGCCACAGGGCCCCCCAATGAGAAGTGTTTCTTGAGCTCCTGAAGCTTCCCTTGTAAATAAGACAGTTCTGAAAGAAGTATTCTTGGCCATGGTGTGTTCTTCTCCCTTCTCCTGCTCCCCCACTGCACAGGGAGCGAGAATCAGACATTATCATTTGGTTTTTACCTCTGCTATTTCAATCCAGCTCTCCCAAAGCCAGTTTTCTGCATCCAGAGTTTCAACTAAAGAACGTGACACAAATCTACTGTTAAGATTCAAATTATATTAAAAAAAAAAGATTCAAATTATATTGGATGATTTTTTTTAATTAAAAAAATAACTGTTGCTTTTAAGTGGAAGATTTAGCTTGATCTTCTTTTCAGACCTCTCACTTCACACCAAACTAAAGACAGTTCAGAGGGCTCTAATGTCACTCAGCCAAACCTCACCCTGAAATTAGATATTTGAAGTCTGCAAATGAATGTAAAACAGGTTGTGTGTGAGCACAGTTTTAAAATAATGACCTGAAACCACTTCAAAGGCGAATCACCAACGGTAGCGGTAGCTCATGATTTTGTGTTTGTTTATCGAAAGTCATACTTACTGCTCAAGTGGATAGTGAGCAACGAACGTCCTTGGAAAATAGTCTTGCATCAGATAGTTATCGGGAAGAGCACTACACTGGGTACGCGATCAATATTTTTAAATTACTGAAACAACTGGACCCAAATTTCTCATTTGGACAACAGAGTTAGAGGTCTTTTCATCTCCGTAGTTTCTGCCATTCTGGTTTAGGATTCCCTTCAATGGGCAATGTGAACTTATCTTGGCTGGAAATATGCGTACTTCTCAAAGAAGGCTTCTAGTTCTTCTCAGACTCTTACAGAGCCTCCTATTCCCCACCCCATCGATCTGTTTCCTTTACCTCTCACATAATGCAAATTAAAAGAAATTTCAAAACTCATTCTAATCCATCGGTTCAGCCATTCATTTGTTCTTTTTGCTGAGACATAATCTTGTAATTGTCCTCTGTGTCTACATTTATAGCCTGCTAAAAATAAAACCCATGTGAAATTTTAATTTTTTGAGCTTATTTGTATTTTCCAAATCCTGACAATGAACGCGTCACTTTGGTAAACAGGAGAAAAGGCATTAAAATACATGAAATTGGATAGCATCTCAGAAACTGTCCTGTCCCCAAAACCATTTTTTCCTATTTCTGCTATACTGAAAAACTTACCTAGCTGGAAAGATTTGTTCCCAAGAGATTCCAGTCAGTTTTGCTAAAATTTTTATTACCTTTATTGTTTATTAAGTCACTGATACCTGTTCTCTATGGATGGGTAAGTTCTATCTGTCAACACGGGATGATCCACTTAAACAGGCTGCCTCTTGCAAATAGGGCCAAATAAATGAATGTCTTCCACACTGGATTTTAAAAACTTATTGTTTTATCATAAAAATAATATATGCTAATAGTAAACATTTGGAATTACATAGAAAGGGGTATGAATTGAAGAGAAAAAGATAACAACTCTAGTCCCTGCTGTGGAGGTTTCCTGCGTGTCATTTTAGATATTATAGAGAGGCACAAAAAAAAGCATACATGCAACATTCCTACAACAGAAATTGTATACATACGAGCATACAATTTCTGTTTATAAACACAGAAAATGAAATCATCTATAGAATGCTCTTTCAATATATCTTGTTCATCTTTTCTTACTGTCAGATGTGACTGTTAATGACTGCAAGTGTTCTGGAGAGTGAACATTCTAAAATTTATTTACTCAGTCTTCAACTGAAGAACAGTTTTGGGCATTATATCAAACGGTGCAATGAACATACTGGCATGTGCATCTTTAAACACCTGTATCATGATATTTGTGGGATAAGTAAATTCTGGGTCAAAGAAGTAGTGTATTTTCAATTTTGGTATGTATCGTGAAAACTGCCTTCCAGAAGAATTGTACTGATCTGTACTTTGCAAATAATGTAGACGGATAATAAACATAGGATAAGGTGCTCAGCCTCACTCATGATTAGAGAAATATAAATTAATAATAACTGTGACTTACCCTTTTTCAGTTATTGTATTATGGGCAAAATTCCTAAAAGTTGATAATACTCAGTGCTGTCAAATGTATGGGGTAACAGGTACTATGCATCGAATTTAACCTCTATAAACCACTAAAAGTAGCTGAAGAGGTTGGCTCATTACTTACATACAGTGTGACCCGCAAATTACTCCCTTCTCCTAGAATTTCAATTTCCTCATCTGTACAATTAGGATAATAAAGCTACCTTCAAGGATAATCGTGAAGATGACATAAAATAATGTAAGTTGTGACTCAGTGCATAGCACATAGGGAGGATTCAGTAAATGGCAGCTTTGCTTCCTCTAGATTTTGGACATTATCATCACTCAGCTCTAGGGGGTGAGCACTAGACCTGTGGTGGATTCACGTTTCCCTGGGAGGCAGAGAGAGGACTGGAAATCACAGCACATCGCCCAGGGGCCTATCACCTGGCTTACTGTCATACTGCCAAAAATGCTTATACTGTGTAATTTCCCAGGAAACACGATGAATTCTTGGCACGGTTCTTAGAGTGCCCTGGGATCTAAAAGCTTTTGATCCTTTTGGGACCTGTGCTGACCAAAAAGGCTCAGGGCAAACACCAGTGATGATGACATAGGCATATAGCTTTTGGGTAAGAATGACGTCTTTACCTTAATTTTCAGGGGAATGAAGGGAAGAAACTGCTGCTCCAGAGCAAAGAACAGAATTGAAACAAGAAATTAAAAGTATTACATGGCATTTCACATCTTCCTCTTATATTAAATGAGAATTCACAAGCACTATACATGCTGATAATCCCCCTTAGAATATGAAGAGAAACATGTACGTACGTCTCGTTAAAGGCATATGCTACACATTCACATTCTTCCTATTATCTGATTATGGCTAAACAGATCTAGAAAAGCAAAAATTTCTTCAAAGAACTCAATTATTTAATATGCTTCCTACTTTAACAAATATAAAATCCTAAGCAATTTTTATAGGAAGGAATTTATTTTTCCTATACACTTTGAGCACTGTAACATCACGATTTTTTAACCAAAAAGTGAATCTAGATCTAAGGTATCAAGACCTAATTGTTCAGAATGCCCATTGCTCTTTGGTTCAGTTTAAATTTTTAAGTACCTAGAAAATACTTGTGTTGGTTATTAACTCAGCACTCAGATCTATCGTTCTGGGACCAGGTCTACGGATACTGATCTTAACGTCTGCAAGGAAAACGGCAATCCTAGTCCTATTCTATAAACATTTTCAGATGTCTTTTAGTCAGAAAACCCAACTCACTCATTCCCTACAAAAATCTGTGCACGGAGTGAGGCACAATCACCTTCTCAAGTGGTGGCAATGACATCTTCCATCCTACACGCGCTTCTTCCAATGTGACCTTGAAAGCTCTTCCTCTGAGAGGGGCAGGCTATGTCCTTGTCTCCCAAAACCAGATGGCTTCTATGACGGGTTCCACAAGCAGAGGGTAGCACAAGTGATGCAATGTGACTTCTGAGACTGGGTCACAAAATCTGTGCAGCTTCCCAGTATTCTCTGGAATACTTGCTCTTGGAGCCCATCAGCCACCATATAGATGGGGTTTAAAGATCCAGAGGTGACTGTGGTGAGGCAGCTCCGGCCACACGCTATCCAGCCCAAATCCCACCAAGTCCTAGCCAGTGTCCGCTGCCAGCCTCATTCCAGCTTCCGTCAAGCCACTCCCAGTCTTGGAACCTCCTCAGATAAGGCCCTGGCATCACAGAACAGGGACAAGGATTTGCACGCGTAATACAGTCAGTGCTTTATGTCACAGTTTTGGGGCAGTTTGTTACACAGCAATAAATTACTGGATTTTTATCCTAGGTTTACTTAAAAACAGGCTATCTTGCAACTGCTGAGGATAAATGATTCCCCAAAGCACTGCAAAACTTCTGCCGGAACAATGTGAACAGATTAGCCACCTTGCCCATTAATATCCTGCTAAACAGCCACATGTTGGGAAGCAGTCGTTCAGCTGTTACTCTCTATGTAAAAGCCAAACGATGGATTCCCCATAAATCGTCAGGCTGCTCAAAGATTAGTGGTGAAGGGGCAAATCTGGCGAGGGCTTTCCAAAAAGAAAATAAAATATTTAGACCATCTTGCAAGTTGCTCTTCAGATGCCGCATTTTTCTCTGTCACTGCTTCCAGCTGACACCTTTTGACAGTTGCTTCTGGGACTCTTTAAGCTGAAAACCATTTATCCTGAGAATATAAAGACAAATGGCAGGCTGGATCTGATATATGACAAAGTAAACTCATAGGATGGTACCGTGTCCAAAGAGTACAATACTAACTTTACTATTACTGTTTTTAAAATTATTCTTATTTATTTGATTTTTAAAAAAGATTATTTATTAGAGAGAGAGAGCATGAGCAGGGGGAAAGGGTAGAGTGAGAAGTAGACTACCTGCTGAGCAGGGAGCCCAATGTGGGGCTTCATTCCAGGATCCTGAGATCATGACCTGAGCCAAAGGCAGATGCTTAACCCACTGAGCCACCCAGGCGCCCCTGCAATTATTGTTGATACTTCTTTTGCAAAGCAGGTGAGATGCAAATTCTCTGATGCAGGGTATAAAAGTCTGAACGGGAACAGGAAATATAGTATTGATTAATTTGAATTTATAAGGATCCTCACTTCTGGCAGCAATAAAGGGGGGAGAGTAGAATATAGAGCTTCATCCCCATAAAGCCTGGAGTGGTCAGTAGCAATCTGGTAAGCCTGGTGACCTTACCACGGACTTGGTCTTTATAACATGTTTGAACACCTGGACCAGCATGCAAGGTATGAATGCCAAAGAGCCCCACATCATATCCCACATGTTCATGTGGCATAAATTCAATATATTACAGTACATACATCTTCATGTCAGGATGCTTTACAGTAAATTTTGGGGGGTACATTATAAAACTGATTTAGCATTCCCCTGCCTAATGTTGGTTAGGAGTAAACAGATTAAACTTTCTAACCATTAAGCATTACATTTTTTTTTAAATTCTTATTTATTTATGATAGTCATCAGAGAGAGAGAGAGAGAGAGGCAGAGGCATAGGCAGAGGGAGAAGCAGGCTCCATGCACTGGGAGCCCGGGTCTCCAGGATCGCGCCCTGGGCCAAAGGCAGGCGCCAAACCACTGCGCCACCCAGGGATCCCCAAGCATTACATTTTTTAAGCCTATTGGCTTCTGCATGTATACTTTATTTCCAGCTAAGGTTTAAAAAAAACCTTACGATCAAAGTAAATTCTGAACAAGACCTCAGTGAGTGCCCAGCTCGGGGTGTGGTGCGGAGGGCTTAGCCAATAGCTTTTGAAGGACAGAAGACACTTAAGGCCAAAGAGTTTACAACGGCTTGCCAAAGGATACACTGATGTCTAGTTATGATTTGAAAAGACGAAGTTGGGATCAATTTTCAACAGCATAAAAGGTTCACAGAAACAAGCCTATTACCACCAACAATATGAAAACCACCTGACCCCCATGGACATCTTCTGAGCATCCAGGTGCCATGCTCGGTGACGCAGGAGAAACAGAACCACCTCCCCGTTCGTCCTGTCTCCCTTAGGCCTCCAGACACTATAAATTCAGCTCAGGTTCATTTTCACCATCTTACATGGGAGACCTGAGCTCGCAGAAAGTGATCTGACTGAATTGTGCCATGGGAACTGTATTCTAAAGTTCTCCGTTCTAATTAATAGTTTTTGTTCTTCTGGCTAAGAAGGTTTTCTCACTTGAAAATATGGGAAAACACTGTCAAGGCAACTAGACCTGAACAGGACGTACAAGACCCTCTACAAGCCTCGCCTGGGAAGCCTGTGAGCGCGGCCTGGAGAGGCCAGTCCAGGGTGGGGGTGGGGGTGGGGGTGGGGATGCTCCTCTTCCCCTCTTGTGCCCGTAACCGAAACCTCAGGTGCTTGATTCACTATGGGCAGAATCTAAAATGCCATTTCCGGTCCGGAGAGTCTCTCCGGCTTAAATTGCTCTGCAAACTAACTTCTCCCTGCCTTCTGTAGAGCAGGGTCAGACAGGCCACTGGAAATGGAATTCTCTACATCAAGGTCAGTTAACTCTGGATGAAAGTCATCACGAGAGTGACTTTCAGGATGTGGCGAAGAGGCCTACCTGCTTAGCTCAGTCGTTACAACCTGGGCTGGGTGGAAGGGCTGGACAAACAACTCTGAAGCCAGCCTTTGGGTCTGTAAACTCAAATTGGTTCTATACTATGGTCCGGGGCGGAGACGGCGAGAGGCTCACAGAGTCAGAGGGGAGTCTCAGCTCCCGTACCTGGCTCACGAATAAGGAATCTTTTAGGCAGAAGCAATTACATGTACGAGAAGAAAACTCCCTGAAATGGCAGAAGTAAGAAAAACCTGTTGACTGGTTTAGTCCCCAAACAACAGGACCGTGTCCCTTTTGCTCTCAGCCTGCATTCCAGATGGATCTGGCCTCCATCCTTCTGAGCTAGTCTGCTCCTGACCCCCGTGGACTGTCCCCCACGCTTCTGCACACATTTAATGTCCCTCGAGTTGACCTCCTCACCATCATCAATCTTGATGAACCCCATGGTGTTTTCGGTGAAGGATTCTGAATTTCCTCACTTTGAGTAGAGAAATTATAAAAGAAAATTGTTCTCTGGCTCCCCTTGCTTTTTTTATTTGCTTACATTTTCCCCCAGCTGGTGAGCGGGCAATTCGAAGGACTCCAGAAGTTTAAACAGAGTACTAGGAGTCAAAGAAACCTGTCTTAATAGAGTCTGTAAGAGATACAATAGAATTAGGCTCCTATTAACAAGAAAAACATCTAATCGTTTAGATTAGCTCCCTCAATCGTCCTTTCAAAACCCATTCTACCTCCCCATTCACGGTAGAAGATGTCCTCTTTAGGTGACAGGTGCTGGGACTTCTCAAGATGGTATTTAAGAGGGAGAAAGTAAGGAAGTTTGCTGATTAGGCCCATTAAGCAGTGCTTGCAGGGGAGAAGTCAGCTTCTGGCGGCGGCTTCTCATTTATATGGCTGGCTTAATCCAGGGGAAGGCTGATGGAAACGGCCCCTGGAAGCAAACACAGGAGGGCGGTGATAATGAAAACAAACCAACCACCTCAGCTGGCAAGAGTCCTCGGAGAACGAAACACAAATTTAATTTTTTAGCTACTCAGGGATACATCAGAATATGCCTTTGTTTCACTCTTGAAGGGGATGTTGCTAAGCTGTTTGTTTGAGGACGGGTGCCCCGGCCTGGCACGGTGCTGGGTGGTGGGCCAGGGGTGAATCGGGGGGTGGTGTGAAGGCAGCCAGCACATCAGGGGCAATCCTCTCCTGACCTGTGCCTTCACACACGCTCCAGGTCATGATGCTAAACAGGAATGCTCATTACATGGGGGTGCACCAGTATGTGTCTGTGTTGGACTTTTTTTTTTTTAATTTAAAGGTGTTATTTATTTATTCATGAGACACAGAGAGAGGCAGAGACACAGGCAGAGGGAGAAGCAGGCTCCCTGCGGGGAGCTGATGCGGGACTCGATCCCAGGACCCCGGGATCACGCCCTGAGCCAAAGGCAGACGCTCAACCACTGAGCCACCCAGGCGTCCCTTGGGCTGAACTTTAAACAGTTTACACAGCTCTGAAACCCACACATATGGGAAACTGTAATTCCGGAGGTGACATCATGTGTCCTAGATCAAGCTGCTATTTTGTAGCAGGCGTAGACCAGACTCAGGCTTCTGGGCTCCTCAGCTGGAGTCTCTCCACTGTCCCGTGAAACCCTTCTCCTACCTTGAACATCCAGCACGGAACTCTGGGAATTAGCAGCAGCTTCCACACTGACCTAGATCAAATCTTTTCACTAAGAAATAACAGAACCTGTTCCTCCTCCCTCCTAGCACACAGCCTTACCGCTCGGCGACTCACTCCCAAGCCCAGGAGCCATCCCAGTCTCCTAACTCTTCCTGGGGCCCATGTCAGCACGTCATACACGCTGTGCCCTCAATAGCCCTCAACTCCATGCCTGTGCCAGCCCCCAGGCCAAGCCCCCTTGACCTTTCACCTGCACTGCTGAACCCCTAGCTGGCCCTCTGCTTCTCCTCCGCCTGACAGTCCACACTACCGAGAAGAGGTAAAACGTGTCCACACTCCTTACAACTTGCCACCACAGGGGTCCCCGGGTGGCTGCGTCAGTTAAGCAATCACTTTTGGTTTTGGCTCAGGCCATGATCTCAGGGTTGTGGGATCGAGCCCCTTGTCAGCTCAGCATGAAGTCTGCTTAAGATTCTTTCTCTCCCTCTCCCTCTGCTTCTCCCCCCTCCCTCTCTCTCAAATAAACAAATCTTAAAAAGAAAAACCAAACAACTTGCCATTGCACTTAGAAAAGTTTCCATGTTGTGGCCCACGGAGCTCCCAGGCTCACCTGCTTCTCTGAATTCATTTTGTCTCACAAACATACCAAACTTGTTCCTGCCTCAGTGCCTTTGCATATCCCTTCCCCTCTACCTCCTCCAGACTTTACTTCCCTGTTCTCTCAGCAGGACCTTCCCTGACTCTCCTGAAAAGAAGCTACCGTTTTCCACGTCACTATCTCTGTATCCTACTTTCCTTCACTGCAGGTTTCGGTACTTGAAATCACACCGCCAATGAATTTGTTCACTGTCCTTCCCGACAGCCTGGAAACCCAGTGGGGACAGAGCCTTGTCGTCTTGGTCCCTGGGTACTGCCCACACCTGAACAGAGCCTGGCACGCATCTGTTCAGTGGGTGTGTGAATGAATGACATGCAGCAGATGGGGGAAAGCCACCTCTGGCCCCTGAGGATCGCACAGATACCAGAGTCAGCGCATAGGTTTTAGCCGGGTCCAGTGTGGGTCTGTCTGGACACAGCGCGGCCCACAGCAACATCTACAAAGATGAATCCCCCACCCTACATTTCTTCAGAATCGCACATCTCGCAGAACCACATTGTAAAACTGGCCTGGCATGGCGTCAGGCATATTGCAGGCGTCCGGTAAACTGCCGAATTTTAAACATTTCTATCATCCACCATCAAACTAATTATTTTCATTCTCCATGTTCCCTCTATTCCTTTCAAAATACAAGTATATATTTTTGCACTGTCATAACCATATAGAGGCATTAATTTGTTTCCTGTTTCACATTTTTAAACACTTTTTGATGGGCAACCAGGCTTTGCCGTTTTTAACGTCTCTGCAATATTCCACCCAGGGGCCGTGCTGTAGAACTTACCTAGCCTCTTTGGGGCACGAGGCTATTAGAAGTTCACTGAACGTAAAGATGCCACATAAACTGAGGTAGTATCAGCGGTGTTCTTTCAGCAGAACCCAAACCACATCCTGACTAGGGAAGAGTGGAACTACATGATGTCTGTCGCGGAGCAGCCCAAATTTGGACTCTTCATCACATTAGTTTATTGCAGCAAACTGGAGATTGTTGTCAGAAAGCTCTAAATCACTGCACAAATTATTTATGAACAAATGACTTCAACCACTGGCCAAATGCAGCCAGCCTTACAAAGAGGCACCAAAAGGAGGGAGGGAGGAAGCCAGGGGAGGACGAGGAGGGGAAGAGGTGGCAGCCGGAAGGGAGCTTTTGGAAAGACTTTAATAAAGGCGCCAGTCAGAGCCTGTTTTATTTCTCTGCTCTCTTGAGAAAACAGTCAGCAGTTTGTGAGATGAATCAGCCAAAGTCAGAGGGGGAAGAAAGGGCTTGTATATCCTGAGGATTTTCCCATCTTGCATTGTTAAAATGCTTGATAAGCTGCTGTAAAGGCGTATGGTTTTCTTCTCTTTCCTCTTTGAATAACTCTTCCCCTCTCTTGGTTTACAAATGAAACAGTCACGGGCAGTAATTTGGGAAATACGGGAAAGGATAAAGAAGAAAGTAAAAACCACCTGTAGTCCTGTGAGCCAGGGCTGGCCACGTGTGACACCTGCGCTTCTCCCGCTCTCCCTTAGGGATACGTAAATCTTTATAACCGTAGAATTACAACACATATTCCACTCTTTACCCTTTAGACCTATTATGTTGTGAACCTCTGTTCAAAGTCTGTGACAATTCTTTAAAATAACAGAGTTGAATATGTGCAAAGCAGTTCTTTGTTCAGACGAGGAAAGCACAATTGCTTTGTCTCTCTGTGGGTAACATACAGGTTGTTTCCAAGTTTTCTTATAAATGATAATGCACTACTCTTTGAATTCTTCTCAAATGAATTCCTTAGGGCAGATTATTTACTTTTTTTTTTTTTTTTTTTAAACTCAAGTATAGTTAACACACAATGTTAATGCTAGTTTCAGGTGGATCTAGGAGTTACCTGCTGAATTTTCTAGAAGCATAATAAAATGGTAATAATAAATGATCTTCCACATAAGCTGCCTGTGGTGATGATGGCAGAAAGACTGGACAGGGCGGTAAACTAGAGAGTAGCTGTGTGGGAAATACATGGAGGACCACTTTGCTCTTTAACTCTGGTTTACCATAATTCTCATTTAACACTTTTGTTAGGTCTTCCTCTATCGTTGATAGAGTTATCTATCCAAAATCCTTTTCTCTGTGACCCTGTGGATAAAAAATGGTGGGGATATCTGGACAAGCTAGTGGCATGGATGACTGCATAACCCATAGCTACTTTGACCATTAGAGTTACAGTTGTATTTTCCTGGTTATGAGTCTCCCTGTTGGAAGGGCACCTTTTCTCAAGGTTGTGGATTGCAACACAACTCAACTTGGCCTCCATTTACACAAGGTCCAGGCCCATGCAAGTGCTCTGGCCACACAGTTATTTCTCATGACCTCACTGAGTCTCAGCATCTGAGCGACACTGCAAATGGTAGCCACTGGAGTTTGTTAAAATCCAAATTTCACTGTGCAGCAGAATGATACAATTGCTGTTAACTTATCCTGGACGTAGCTATTTCCACATTGGGTTTAAGGATAAAATTCTGCTTTAGAGAGAGAACTCTGTAGTTTGAGAAAACATTTTAACAAACTTATTATTATTACCATGAACAGGGAAGTTGAGACAGAGGAAACTAAACCACTCTACATAGTTAAGTAAAAGGATATCCCTATCAGAGACTGTAATGAAAGAACTGACTTGTGGTGGTTTCCTTGGGTCAGGCCAAAGAGATGGGGGTTTAGGGAAGACCGGGCACCAGGGGAGGCCAGGAAATGATAAATTTTCTCTAAAGAGATAGCTACTTCCTGGCGTTAGTCTAGAAACAAGACAAGAGATGGCCGGTAAGTGATTCACTGTGGTGACAAATCACTGATGCACTGTCACAACTGCAATGCAGAGATTGTAGTTTCAGCTTCCTCTCCATTATTTCCAATCTCTTGCAAGTCATTGCACCACTTAGGGTATCCCGAGGAATAAAAAGGAGTGATCAATGTCATGAAGTCAACAACCTATGGAATGTTGCCAAGATGGTAGGGGATGAAAAAAAAAAAAAGGTTCAGAAACAAGAGATAGAGAAGGACATAAATACACCCCCAATGAGATCTGCAGAAACTCAACAGGGCATACTGGTTATGTAGGTCTGAATAATTTTGTTTGGATTTTAAAGGCAAGGGTAAGAGAAGGCTTGCGACTTGAGGGCATATCTGGTTATAATTACTCCAGAGGCTGGTGATCACTCATTTTGAGGACCTAGTTTTAATGTCTAGCAAATAGGGTCTCTAAGGATATAGAGGGTATCACCCTCAAAAAAGCATAGCCTGAAGGAAATATTAGAAAGTAAAAGGCTTGCTTTCTCCTCTCTGTTTTCTGGCTTTCCACAGAAGGTCAGTTGCAGCATGTCATCCTTCACCAGCAAGAGAATCTAAGATGATTTCCTAGGGACAGGCCGCTGGCAGGATGTTCCTAGAGCTTAGCTTACTATTCCAACCACAGATCAATGTGTTCCAGACACTCCTTCTGATCCAAGGGGCACCACTTTTGGGTTAAGACAAGATTGCAGCTTAATTCTTTAGGATATCAGGTAGACAATGGGCAAAACTCAGGAAAACACGTAGCAGGTATCTTCGCATCCTTGTCCTCCACTAGAACTCTCAGGGGAGTCCTTGGGAAATTTAGAGAGCTCACTCCAAAAACTTGAGGAATGAGGGGCTGAAAACTGAAAATGAAATATTTATAATATTCTCTTCATGATTCACAGACTTCAATATGCACGTATCAGGCCACTTCCCCCTGGCTTACATATTATCCAGGTAAGGAGGCCCTCCTTTGGCATTTCTGAAACATGTAGGAATGAGATGTGTTTGAGGCTCCAGAGGCCTATAAGACAGTAGAAACTGCCCAGGCAGCCCTCGTGCTACAAAGGGTGGCTGGATGCGATATGAGGTGATTCTCCTCCTTCGAACATTATGTATTTAGATATTAAGAGGCGATCTCCAGGGGTGGCTCAGTTTATAACACAAATTGTAAGCCTAAGTGTCTTCTCTGATGTGGATTTAGTATCTCTGAGGGATGCCAAGTCCCGAGGCGATGACCTCTGCCAGCAGTTACCCTCCTACAGGATAGGCCTCCTTGCGTTGGGAGAATCTTCTCAAGGTACCAGTCTCAGGTTTTCTAGATCCCTTCCCTCCTCCCAATCTACAAAGGATGGCAACTTTCAAGAATTGATGGAAATGTCCTTTAAACCATGTAAAACTGCTCCAATTGCAAAATAGTTTTTTTTCTGTTGGTAATTTATCTGAAATCAGATCTTCAGGAAATGGAGTTAGGTGTGGTAAGGGAAGATGTCAGATGAACATTTAAAGGCTGTTTCTTCGAGAAAAAAGATTTTTGATGCCCAGCTGGTCAAATTTTATTCAATTTGCCTAAAAGTATATTTGCCAACTTCATTCACAAAATTCCTCTTACCAAGCTCCCCATTCCATCCATTGCCACTTGTGTTCTCCCTTCAGTTCAGCTCAAAACCCTGGAGGCATCGACCACTTGGTACCTCTCTTAATTTTCTACCTTTCTGCTCAGCGGTTTAGCGTCACCTTCAGCCAAGGGTCTGATCCTGGAGACCCGGAATCGAGTCCCATGTCGGGCTCCCTGCATGGACCCTGCTCCTCCCTCTGCCTGTGTCTCTGCCTCTCTCTCTCTCTCTGTCTCTGTTTCTCATGAATAAATAAAATCTTTAAAACAATTTTTTCTACATCTGTGTATTTCAATCCATCTTTGCAATTTTTATCATCATTTGAACCCATATTCTTATTGGTGTCACGTGAATGAACTGACGGCCTGACCGACTGACTCCTTCACTCCTTCATTCTAGGCCCATTTTCTACGTGCCTCCTCTGTGCCGGGAACAAGATAGAATTTCCTGCCTTCAGGAATTTCACCATCAGGTGGATGAAACAGACACGTCCACAAACACTTCAAGTGCTTGGCGAAGCCAGAAGCATTAGAAATGTATACACAGGGATCCCTGGGTGGCGCAGCGATTTGGCGCCTGCCTTTGGCCCAGGGCGCGATCCTGGAGACCCGGGATCTAATCCCACATCAGGCTCCCGGTGCATGGAGCCTGCTTCTCCCTCCGCCTGTGTCTCTGCCTCTCTCTCTCTCTCTCTCTGTGTGACCATCATAAATAATAAATTAAAAAAAAAAAAAAAAAAAAAAGAAATGTATACACACTCGTGTACAAGCACGTGGTAGAAGGAATAATGACTCTGGCTTCTGGGAACCGCCCCTGGCTTCTCCCTCCGGCGCTCCTCTCTGTCCTACTCTCTGAAGTCAGGTTTATTTCCCAAAGCAGTGCTGCAAGGCCAACGTCACCGCCAGGGATCGACCCAGCACCCGCAGGACCTCACACATAGGTGGCCTGATTATCAAAGGCGCTGCCGGTGTCTTTTTGCTGTGGCTGTGGTTGTTACCACGTGTTGGGAACAGATCACCTAAACACTCTGGGAGAGGTCTGGCTGCCAGGATTGTATTCTGTGGGTCGTTGCCAAGTTCTTAACAGATATTACGTGGAAAGGGGCAAAGGTGGGAAGAAAGAACTTGTTGAAAGGGAGTCAGAAGAATGAAATGAAAGGGAGCTGAGCACACCGGCTGCCTCCTTTACAGCTCTCTTACGGACCAGTCCTTTTTAATTACAGTTGCTTTGATACTAAGCATTTATACCATGTTCATAAAAAAAAAAAAGGCAATGGTTTGATAAGAATTCCTTTTGATTCACAAATTTATATAAAATAAACCACCTTTGGTTATGCATTTCAAATGTTTTTAATTAAAAGAATTAACAGTTCAGGAAACTAATGAGGAACATCTCGATGTGTAGGCACTTTAAATATACATATGCCTCGGAATTTAAGATAGATTTTTAAAGAACTATTTTTGGTCACTCTTAAAAGTAAAGCAGGGCAAAGTAATTCTGTCCAGCAGTAATAACCATCTCTTGGTTGTTCCAGGAATGACTATACTCTGTGGTTTTCTCAAATGGAATTTTCTTTGTACTAGGTAAATATTGAGACGACATTTAAGTTGGCTCGGGTCTGTCTATATTGACTTCAGGAAGCAGCAAATATCATGGGACGATACAAGAGTGAGAGAAGGAATCTTGCAGGCATTATCACTGAGGCAAAATGGGGCACACATTCGTAGAAGGTTGACTCTAAGGATTTTCTCTTCCTAATATAGAGAGTAAAAGCACAAAGTCCTATGAAGTTTGGGAGAATTTAATAGGTAATTAAACAAAACGGGACTTTCACATTCAGAAATATGGCTCCATGTAGAATTTTCTAAACTGCTTTGATCTTTTTCGATAGAAAATCCTATTTGAATCATTTAATGTATTATTACAAGGCACGTGACATACGCCTTACCTTAATGTGACATTGTAAATGTCCTTATGGCTAGCTCTGCTCCCTGCAACAGTTTTATGAGGATGTTATTGAGAATTTAAGCAGATCTTAAACTAGGACACCAGATTCATGTGCAATAAAATATACTGTTCATCTCATGATTTAAAAATGGAAGATTATATAAATGCGTATTTCTGGATATATAGCTGGCCTAATGTGTATGATATTGTTTGTATTTAACAAATGTAAAATTCAAACAAAGGAGTGAGGGCACAATATGAGAATGAAGGAGAGAAAAAGAAGAATCAAGTAAATGGACTCATCAATAGTAGAGGAGTATGGAAGTTTCCTTGATTAGGGAGATGAGCATCTTTACGTATCATTAAGAAAATCTTCCTGCAAGCTTCAATATAGTGTGTTAATTAATTAAACTTTTCTGTAGCAAGCTTGAGTCAGGTTGTTTGCACTGCTATTTGATTATTTTTTTATAGGAGCCTAACCAAATTTAATAGTAGTTATCTTTATTTTAATTTGTACTTTAAATGCCTCCTTCATTCAATAAAAAAGTGAAATTTCCCTTTGGTGGGAGAAAAAGAATGATTTTCACCATAGTTTCAATGGAGCATATGCCACAATTAGGATCAAGATGTTGTTCAATATGTAAAGAAGGTGATTAAGAAAACACATTCTGCGATACGAAAAGGAAATGAAATTTAACTTCCTGCCGGGTATGTTAGCCAATGGAAAACATGAGAAAAACAATGTTCCCTTCTTGTAGGGGATTTATGAATTTGTCCAGGTTTGTTTTATTTATCTCTGAACTTTTCACTCTATTTTGGTGAAGACTGGCTCTTCTTTTAATGTTTTCTAAGTCACTCTCGTAAAATAAAAGAAACTTGGAAGCACAAATCCACAACAAGGATGTGCTAGTTAATTACGGGGTGATGTTCTTACTACACTTCCTCTATGATTTATCCTAATCAAACAGGTCTCTTGAACACTACAGTTGGTTTGTGTGGGATGGCAGGTGACATATTTCATGACTAAACAAAGAATTACTGTAGACTATACGGATAGCAAAACACACGCACACCGATGTTCCTGCTAGGTTTTCATTGAAAAGGAGTATATTTTCTCTGTCTCCTAAACTCTCTTGTCATTCGTCTCCAGTTTCTTCCTTTTTTTTTTTTTTTAAGACCTTATTTATTTATTCATGAGAGAGAGAGACAGAGACACAGGCAGAGGGAGAAGTAGGCTCCATGCAGGGAGCCCGACGTGGAACTCGATCCCGGGACTCCAGGATCACACCCTGGGCCAAAGGCAGGTGCCCAACCGCTGAGCCACCCGGGCTGCCCAGAGTTTCTTCCTTTAAAGAGAGCCACGGAAAACTGGGAGCACATGATAACTAAATCCTTGTGCTGCCTGAAAGCACACATGCAATTACCAACTACTTATTAGTAACAGTTATTAGTATTTACAATACATCTTAATAAGTAACTGGTAATGGTGTGTGTGCTACCAATCTAGATATTTGTGTGTCCACAAATGTGCTGTATTTTTTATTGCAAGCATATCAATACTTTCTTCACCAAATATTTATTGACTACCTATGTTGTACCAGCCACTGCCCTTTTGTTTCTTTTCTCCCTAAAAAATTCCAATTAGAAAATATTATTTTAAGTACCCATAAGAACTGGGAAATCTTAAGTAAAAAGTACAGGATAGAAGTAGTAAAAAGAGAACTAGGCTCTAGCCTCAGGCCTGCCACTCACCGCGTCTTGGGACTTGGAGCTTTTTCCTTCGACTGTGTTGGTCTCAACTTTTTCATTTGTATAATGAAGGCCCAGAACCAGACAATCTCTTAAAAATATCCCCGAGTCCAAAATGTCACAGTTCCAAAAATGGAAGTATTTTATAATTTTGGAAACAGGTGAAAATAGTACTTCTCCCAGAAGAACAAAGATATCGATCCTATTTAGGTTACAGGCATTCTAACATGATAGAAAGTCAAATATCTAAGACTCTAAGCCCAGGTAAGAAGAAATTAGGCATTCACAGAACTGTTCTGAATAAAACAAATTTGAATGATCAGAAACATTTTATAAATATAACGTGCCATAAAACGTAACCATCAAATTCTCACCCTGGGCCTCTAGCTGCTGGGCAAGTGGGAGGATGAAGAGAGAAACAAGATCTCCCAGCATGTCTACTGCTCATTGTCTCCACACTCTCCAGGAGTCAAGCATCAGTGTGTCCCCTAGAGTTGGGCCAGTTGAAACTAACATCCGACCAACAGGTTTTTCTCTTAATACAGCTATCAAACATAACAGGAAGTTGACCTTATAAGACTTTCCACAAATGGAGAAAGTTTGGGTTATTACCAGTTTGGGCCAGTAGATGCAAAGAAAATAAATGGTGTGAAATCTGTCAACATGCAACAATTTCTCTGATGTGTGACATCTGCTTTCCTATTTCTTTCTTTTTCTTTTTTTTGAAGAGTATGATCTAACTGAAAATAGTCATTTTTAAAATGACAAAAAAAAAAAAAGGAGGACAAATGGTTTCTACATCAGTGATGCAATATAACATATATATAAATCTTTGGCTGGACCACGAAACCTTGGTGTAAGTCTTACTTCAACATTTTGGTCAAAATTTGTAGGCTTAACAATTTTTATGATTAACCCATATAAATCATATAAAAATGAAGATAAGCATGTAAGAAAATTAAAAAATACAATCCAGACTAAAGCAGTTAGCATCTTGTATATATGGCCTCCTAGTCTCCTGCAAAGTATATATGCATTATATATATACGTCTATATTTATATTCATCTATAAAATCCATTTTGTATTGCAGGCATATCTAGGTGTCCAAAGAGCTCCAGAGGCTATTATATTACATTGGCACACCTATGTGTGTACATCTGTATACTAAGGCACCGTATTTGGGAAGCTCTGCCCTACATTTCCCATAAGTCTGAGTTTATCTGAAACAAGCACCAACAGCATTACAGAGGCAGCTTTATTTCTTGGAAAGTATCCACAATTCTTCTATCTGCCCCTCACTTCCAAAGAGCTGGCACATGTCCAGCTAGCATAAATTTGGCTAAATTCTACACAAATGTTGGGGAGCACAGAATTGTTTACGGTCCAAGTCCCACCACTTTTTTTTTTTAAAAGATTTTATTTATTTATTCATGAGACACACACACACACACACACACACACACACACAGAGGCAGAGACACAGGCAGGGCGAGAAGCAGGCTCCCTGTGGGGAGCGTGATGTGGGACTCGATCCCAGGACCCTGGGATTACAACCTGAGCCGAAGGCAGATGCTCACCCACTGAGCCACCCAGGTGCCTCAGGTCCCACTTTTAAAATAAAACCACTATAACTGCATCCTCCCTGACATACCTCTCCTTGCCCTTCTCTAGACACCTGCATTAGGTCCAGGTGGACGGGCCCACACTTGTGCCCTGAGAAGGCCATGAGGGGATGGTGTGCTGACCAAGTCCTGAATGTCAAGGGAGGCAAGCAGGTGCTCCAAGTTTCCTTAAGTTCCTTTAGGGGAGAAATCACATCTCCTCAATGTTTTGTCTCCCCTCAATGGGAAGCACAGTTTGGGGCACATGGAAAGTGCTGGAACACTTAGCTGGTAGACTGACTTAATATTAAGCTGCAGTGGTAGATGTGGTAAACTTCCTGCACAGCTATGGTCTCCGTAGGACATAATTATGGATTACTCACGCTTGCCCCTAATGAATGGCTGCGGGTTGTGCGTGTCCTAGCGGAAGAGCCCAGAGGGTACATTCACTGCAGTGGCTCATCTCATCCTATTACTATCACTATGCAAAGGTGTTGCTACTCCAAAGGCAAAATGTGGTGTTGCCAAAGTCCAAAAACGGAAAGGAACACATGTTGTCAGTGGCGACCAAACTTGGTTTCTGTCATGAATCACTGTGGCCTCATTGTGACAGGTCCAGTTGCGACCTAGCCCTGGATCACACCAAGCAGTGACTCAGTTATGTGGAGCCTTCAGAGGCTATTTTTACGGGGGGTGGGGGGTTGGGGGAGGTACAGAGGAGCTGTATTATGTTTTCCTGAATTTTAATAGCCTAAATGAAATCTTCGCCTTGACACCAGAATTCTGGAGAAGTAACTGCCCCTGACATTACATAACCTATACGGTTTACTTTTTATATCACAGCCACCCATTAAAGTCGCAAACAGTTCCCGCGGCCGAAGTGCATCTGATCAAAATGGTAAAGGGGAGTTTTCAGGAGAGTCTGGGTCCAAGGCAGGCCACTGTGGTGTGGTGGAAAGAACGCTGGCTTTAGGGTCAGGAAGCCCGGCCGTAGTACGCTGAGTGATCTTGGGAATGACCAGGGTCAGTGGGGGGGCGGGGGGGGGGGGGATGGCAAGGACATGACCACAGTGCGTGAGGCTGGGCCAGTTGTGTCAGATGGAGTCTTGGGGCTGTGGGTGTGTGTGCGTGTGGGGCACCTGGTGGCTGTGCCCTTCGGATGTGGTGAAGGAAAGTGTCCTGACCCCAGTGTACCTGCCCTAGACCCCTGCCCTAGAAGGCGCTCTGCTGTTTCTAGCTCTCACACAGCTACCTCCTGACTCCTGTCTTCAAACACTCATCCTTCTCTGGAGTTTCTCCAACTGCCACCTTCTCTTGAGTGATGCGAACAGCACACATGTTTCCAAAGTAGATACATGATATTTTTGTTAAAAAGTAGGACAGTGTTTTCCTCAAATCCTCATTCCTCACGATGGTTGGAATTTTGTTTCCTCTCCTGGCACTATTCCTGTCTTCAGGGGAAGAGGCCCCCCCTCCAGGGGTTCTTCACTTTTATTCTCGGACAAAAGTGGAAAGCTCCTAAGTGTCCCCTGGGCACCCTGTGCGTTTCTCCCATGTGTGTCCCCTCACCGTCTTCGGGGGGAGGGGGCAAGGCATCTAGCTCAGGAGAGCTGTCAAGAGACAAATTTCCCTCTAAACACTCTTCCTTCAGCAGAAACCTCTTTACATGGTAAATGGCCCTCATGGCCCTCTGTAAACATGTTGTTCGGTTCTTTGAAGAAGTTCTTCATTTTACTTTTTTTTTTCCCCCCCAGAGTAAACGCTCTTTCAGGCTGGAAGGCCTGGGGAGAAATCACCCCCAAACTGACCCTATGATTTTGAGAGGCAGCCTGGCATAAAAGGAAGGAGACCAGTAATCCGCAGATTGCTCATCTGTCTGTATCCCGACGACCCTGGACATGAGGGTTCCTCTCTGGGACTTCAGCAAGTTCTGGATCGGAACAGGGAACTGGACAGAACCCCAGTTTAATGCGGAGATTTCCTCTTGCCACGCCACGTAATTCAGCGCCCGACTAGCCCGTCAGCCAGCCCCCGGGCATCGACGCTGTCCAATTCTGGGGACAGGACGAGCGGAGACAGTGGGAGTAGCTCTTGCGTCATGTTCTGAGAGCTCGGTCGGGGAACCTCATTTTTCTTTCTGAGGCACTCACGGACGCTGAAACTTCCTCCTCCTCAGCTGTTGGCCAGCAACAGGCCCTAAATTAGTTAAATTTAACTATAATAAACATGCTGCAAATGAATTATATTTAACTCTAACAGCCACCTCAGGGTTTGTCTCGAGATGGAATAATTTTAGCTTATGCTACCATACGTCCCCTAACTAAGGCAGAAAGTAATTACCTAAGGATTTACCATAATGAGTTCACTGACACTCATTATTTATTACAGCGTGTGAACAGTCGAATTTTTTATATAGTCAGGCATAGGCTGCAGGCTGCTGAATGTATAGTCTCGGATAGGCACGATTGAGACACTAAAAATAAAATGTTTCAGGCAAATATAAATTCAGTAAAACCACCTGACTTCATCTTCATTAAGAATCAGTAATAATTGTGAAGAGTCCCAGTTGAAACTTTCTACTGTCAGTAGAGCGGGGCCTGCTAGGAAAATGAACACTGGAGATCAGATGATAAGCTTTTTGAGAGAAAGAGCTTCGTGGAAACATTTAAAAAGTGTGTTTATTTAAAAAAAAAAAAACACGAAATTGGGCTTCAGTGCTATGCATGCTAATGAGAAATCATGTTTCTCTATCTATTAAAGCAGGATCTTAGTAGCATTTGGTTAGGGGAACAGTCTGTGTTTCTGAAAGTATCTCCAAGTAATAACAACTTGTTCCAACCGCCATTCCTTATAAAATATTCTGATATTGTACACTTTGTTTATTCTGAATAATCTCCCCATTTGGAGAATTCTCACTTATCCACTCTATCCCTTGTGCATTTATTATGCATCGGTTGTGGGCTGAGTGCTGTAAATATAAGAAGCAATAAGAAATGGTCTCTGCTCTCCAGAAGCTAAAAGCCGAGGAGACTCAGCCCGGTAAGTAGACGACTTCCTGCAGGATGACAGCTGCAATGATTAGTGGGGTGTACCGCCTGTTCCATACAAGTTCATTTGCTTGCTACTGATTGATGTGGTCCACGAAGGGGAACCTAACTATGACTCGACCACGCTGCCTGCGGCTGGCCCCGGCCACTGAACAGATACGTGTGCACTGGGCACACTCGCCCGGGTTTGAGTGCGAGCACCGTTAACGTGCTGGGTTCACTGGTACACCTCATCTGCGAAGCTTCGTGTTTTTGCATCTTGCCTTATTCTACGAAGGATTTAAGGAAATGTATGATTAAAAAAATGTTTGGGTAGGAGTGAAAATGAAGAATGAATGCGAGAGGCGGGATGTTGCTGACACCTTTTCAAGCCAGACTCACATGTGACTACTCCTTCCCTGTTTCCCCCCTAAGGCCATGAGCCACGTGAGCGGACAGAAAGACACCTGCAGGTCTGGGCGGAGAATGTGGTCGAATGTGCTTTGACCAACTCAGACCCTCTTGTCCTTCGCCAGCTGCAGGACTGGACTGGATGCTGGGTGCTCTCGAGGCTAAAGCCCTCTGTATGTTTTGCTCTCTGTTGACTCACTTGGGAGCCCACGAGGGGCGGGAGTGATGTGCGGGGCAGGATTTGGCAACTCCAGGATTGTGGCTGAAAGATTACCTAACAGCACTGAAACCTCCTTCCTCACACAGAACAATACAGGGAAGGGACATGTTAGTAAAACAGGCCTGCAGAGATCAGGATAAAGGGCAATGCAAGCAGGAAGCTGTGAAGGCTTCTGCACGGAACCAGCTGAGCTTCACATCTGGCTCTGAGCCTGTCCCTGGCCAGAGTGAAAGGGAAAAGGGCCAGTGACAAAATTCCGAGATTAGATTCACCTGTACCTTAAGGTAAGCTAAGCTTCTCTTGGCAGTTAACTCTTTTTTTTTTTAAGTATCTTTATTTTTAAAAATTTTATTTATTCATGAGAGATGCAGAGAGAGGCAGAGGGAGAAGCAGGGTCCCTGTGGGGAGCCTGATGTGGGACTTGATCCCAGGACTCCGGGATCACACCCTGAGCCAAAAACAGACGCTCAACCACTGAGCCGCCTAGGGACCCCTTGGTAGTTAACTCCTAAGACCTGTCTCACTAAAGGTTTTAGTGACGAGGTGCTGAGTGATAGGATGGACAAGATCCTCAACAATCTTCCCTTGGACATGCTGTAATGTATTTCATAGAGCTGCTTCTTACAGGCCCTGATGATGGATGCTGAGTACAAGCCGCTGAAGTATCTGTCAGTGAAGATCAGAATGATGCGGTCTACACACTGTTACAAAACGACTCCCATTTATCTGTTTGGGATTACTCCTTTTAAGCAGGATGGGAATTAACATTTGTTTGTTTTGGATACTGTGCTGGGTACTTTATATTTAATATTTAAACATACTGCTTTTCAAAAATTTATTTGAGAGAGAGAGAGAGAGATAGCAAGAGAGAGCATGAGCAGGGAGGAGAGGGAAAAGCAGGTTCTGTGGGGCTCCATCCCAGGACCTCAAGATCATGACCTGAGCCGAAGGCAGATGCATAACCAACTGAGCCACTCAAGTGCCCCTAAACATCACTCTCTTGAAAACACTATGCAAGAAGTGTTATGATTCCCATTCTTACAAGTGAAAACACTGAAGCCCAGAGAAGTTAAGTAACTTGGTCAAGGCATAGTAACTGAGAGGTAAAACCTGGAATCGGACTTGGATATGTCTTCGAAGCCATGTATTTTTGCTTCAGCTCTTTCTAAATAAAGAGTAAGGGCACCTGCGGGGATGGAGCATGGGGGGTGGGGATCAATCGGTTAAGCATCTGCCTTTGGCTCAGGTCATGATCCTGGGGTTCTGGAATCAAGTCCCTCAGTGGGTTCCCTGCTTAGCAGGGAGTCCGCTTCTCCCTCATCCATGCTTGTGCTCTCCCTTTCTCTCTCTCATGCTTTCTCTTTCAAATAATCTTTAAAAAAAATGAATTTCGAAAAAAAAAAAAGAATAAAAGATGAAATGTTTTGCCTGAATCAAACAGTCCAAACCACCTAAAAATCAATCCATTTATTTAAGTTTTGGGGGTTCTCCCACTGATTTCTCTTTCTGCCTGAAATGATCAATCTACCAACTACTTCAGGGTCATACAGACATCTGGATAAGTCAGTCCCAGCTGAAACTGGTGCGGTATCATTTACACTGGCTGTCGCCGTCCAACGGTACGAGAGTGAACATAAATTAAATATTTGCTAATGCAGCTGCGTATAAAGTACAAATAAAACAGAAAATAAAACCTACATTATACACAAGCCATCACCATTTATAAGTAAAATTCAACAGAACTGAAGCCACGGAGCCCTACATCATCCCTTGGGGGGAAAAAGCCAAATTTAAAAATCTCTCATCTGCTTTCAGACCAACTATTTTTTGTCAGTATACAGAGACTTCTGAAGGAGTAGAGCCGAGGAATAGTCAAGAGAAACTCTCTGATGATGGGCATGAAAGCAGCGTATGCCAGGAAACAATAAAGCAGGGGATTGGAGACAAAGCTCGGCAGCTCAGGAGACTCACACACCACAGGCATAATTCCTCATCAATGTCAGAAAGTGCTTCTCCTGCTCTGAGAGATGGTCACCACCAGCCAGCACAGTGTAAGAGGAGGGAGCATCTGTCTTCATCAACCCACTAAAGTTAAGGTGCATTTACCTACTGTAAATGAAGACAAAAAGAAATGTAAACTAAACGTGGCTGATGTCTTTACCTCTCCGTGCTGGGTCTCCATTGCCTGTTTGCAAAGTAACAGATTTGAACAGATCCGAGGGCTCATCTGATTCCGACATTCTGTAATTCTAAGGACTCAGCTGCCGGCCCAAAAGATTTCTTTTGAGGGGCTAGCTTTATTTATTTTTAAGATTTTATTTATTTATTCATGAGACACACACACACACACAGAGAGAGAGAGAGAGAGAGAAGAGAGAGAGAGGTAGAGGCATAGGCACAGGCACAGGCACAGGCACAGGCAGGGGGAGAAGCAGGCTCCACACAGGGAGCCTGATGGGACTCGATCCGGGGTCTCCAGGATTACACCCTGGGCCGAAGGCAGGTGCTCAACCGCTGAGCCACCCGGGGATCCCAGGGGCTAGCTTTAATATCAAATGATACTGCCTTCTTCTCCACAGATTTTGATTTTGTTGGTCATGTACCTAATCACATTTTGCTTATTTTGTCTATTTTTGTATCTCCAGTGTCTAGCACTGCGTATGTATGGTACATGGCAAATCTGCATCACGCACTAAATATTGATTGAATTTGTGTCTCCTTTCAGCTGGCAAGCCTCTTGGGGCTCCTGGTGCCGTACAGGGCAAGACTGAACACTGTTCTTGCAGGGTCTTACAATTCGACTGGCTGCTGTCATTATGAAGAGTCCCTCATGGAGCATGCAGATTGGCACCGCTTCCAACTAAAGGCACATTCCAGGACCTGCAGTGGCCGTTAATCAGCAAGTGTTTATTGAGCACATTGATGTGCTTTGCTCTTTCTCTGTAAAAAAATGGTGCCCCTTAAGATGAATGTTTTCAGTTAGTTGAGGGAGTTACTGGAGTCTTCCTCGTATGCCTCACTGCTCCTGTTTCAGGGCATCACACATGGATTTGGGGGTTGAGTTCGGTGATTCAGTCAACACTGCAGTGTTTTCAAGTACAGCCCCCTAGACCTTCTATGGCTACGAACCCCACTTTCCTCCTTTTGGGTTCCTACCATGGAGCCGGATGCACCTCTTCTCTTTGGGTCTCCTCAATGTCAACGCCTCTACCACCACAGCCACCTCTTTCCAAATCCCTCGGGGCTCTCTGCCACGGCACCAAGTCCTTCTATTCAGGAGGGTGGAATTGGCATAGAAAGCAAGCTGGAAGCTCCCAGCTTCCCCCAAAGCTGGCAGGTGACTAGTTTCTTGCTTACCCCTCTGAATTCTATCAGGGTCTGTTTTGTGAGAGAATTAAAAAGGCAATACTCCATAGTTACACTTCAAAGGAAATAGTTAAAAGAAAGCAGCACAATTTCTGTTATCTTTCTAAATGGCTAAATGCATTCTAGCTCCTTACGTTCCCAAAACTGTTTACGATGCACGTCTCTCTGGTCTAGGTCACTAAAATGCCTGCCCCGGGCTACATGTTTCTGGTTCGCACATCCTAATAGAAGGGGGAAATGAATACAATAGAAACGTAAAGCTCACGGCCCTATTATCAAGCAGTTAGAAACCACCTCATACACACACACCCACGCTTCTGCGTCTCCTGGACATTCTCATCTCAAATCCCTCAGGAGTGTACGAGGACTACGTCTCCAAGAAATTCTTTCCACTTTGAAGATAAGCTGCTTTACGGTCCCAGCATGCCCACCCAGTCAGCATTTTCTGTGCCTTCTCGAAGCTCTGCCCCACAGGCTCAAGCAACACGGTGGACGGCCAGTCGTGGTGTGCCCCCAGAGAGGGCCTAAGGAACGCGGCCTCCTGCCCCCGCTGCATCTCCTCCATTGCCGTCTGAGGTGCCAGAGGGTGCCCAGGGTGTCATCAGGAGCACCTCAGCCAGCTGAAGCTCAGGGAGGCACTGTCAGGACAATAGTCTTGTGTGACCATCAGGCTTCTGCTGAAACACATTCTTGCTCCTTCACAAACAGCCCCCATCATTAGGAAGCTTTGGAGCTGAGATCAACCTCTTACAGTTTTCTCCCACCAATCTTAGTCCTGCTCCTGAAACAAGTATATTCCCTTTCATCATGAATTGTCTCCTTATAACGACATGAATAGCACAACCAGCCAGGATTATCATGTAGGAATGGGTACGTAAAATTAGGGGAAGAGAACTGGCAGGATCAAACTGATAAAAAGAATGTCTGGAGGAAGCCAGTTAACAAGCGGTGAAAACGAGACCCTTCCCATCTCTCCTTTGTCCAACTGCCCTTGAACTCCAAGGGGGCAGACCCAGAGGAATCTCTGGAGATCATAGTTATGTAAGTGCCTGCTCTGGGGAAGGTTCCATGTTAGTGCTAACGGTACAGAGATGAGGTTCCCGTCCTCAACGTCTCATGTTCTACACTAAGCGAAAGAGACAAATCCAGAACTAAACATAATACAGTGTCCATTATTTAAAGAATTTACAGTCATGGAATCATGGGTTACTTTGTGATTTTCAGATGATGCTTTTTGTGAATTAATTATTCATCTAAAACAGAAGTGGAGGAAGTCAGAGGAAGTCAATTTGGGGATGTGGATGTACCAAGGAAATCGCTGGTAGAAGACTATGGAGACACAGGCACTCTCCAGGTCACGAATCCATCTCCGGGGCTTGGGAGCTGGTTTCTTGGGTGAGAGGCGAAGCCCTTGGCTCCCCAGACGTGGCCCTCAGTGCAATGCTGGCAGTCTCGAGGGCCAGGTCAGCCCAGAGGACATTCGCTAAGTGGCACTGAGTTGAAGAAGTCTACTTAGCTCTTAGCCACTCCAATATCTTTCATTTCCAGCCCTTTCCCTCCTCTTCAGTGCAGGAGAGTTTCTATTTTCTGGATGAAATTAGCATAGAGATGAAGCCATTTCAGGGGACACACAGTGAAATGACACAGCACACATTACGTTTTTCATTTCTAAAATGAAAAAGTTTCCCTTTTTCTTTAAAATCCCAAGACTGCCACTTAATTTGTGTTCAGTCTGCACTTCCACTGCTGAGCTGTCAGCAGTGGAGTAGCACCGAGGAAGGCTGAAGAAGGTGGAGGAAGACAGCAGCTCTGGGCTGTGAACAAAGCCATCCACCCATGGGGACATGTAAGCACCTGCAGGGCATATGGTGTCGGGCAGCATGTGGACCGTCCATCCCGCGCCTCCAGTACACACACTGACATGGCCCGGGAGCAAACAATAGTGCTGAGTTAATCTTTTCTCCAGATCCACAGGGCAGGTCCAGATTCACTCCATGTCTGCCTCTGGCTTCCCCTCACATCATTTCCGAGATATTTCCACCGCCCCTTAGGACAGGATTTCTGGTCATCTCCCTACTGGAACAAAGATTCTGAGTAGCTGGGTTGGGACAAATGACAAATTTGCCATGGAACTAGCCCCGCCCCTTCTTCCACACTAACTTTTGTCTTTTTTTTTTAGGTTTTCTCACATCCCTCCTCTCCGCTCTTTGAAGCTCTTAAGTTCTCTCCACTTTTTCGTTAGTGGGTTGCTTCTGATCTCATCGGAAAACATTTTCTGAATCATTAACGATATAAGACGCTATAGAAAGCTGTCTGCTGGTGGCCCCAAAGGCAATCTCTCTTCAATGTCAATGTCAGAGCTTTTCAATTAAGGGAGCACAGAGTGGCTCTGAATAACACTGGATCTTTACAGCAAATGATTTCATCCAAACAGACTTAGGAAGAATGCTTTCTGGAAAGTTCAATCATCTGATTCCTCTGCTAAATAGTTTAAAAGAGCTGAAAAAGAATGTTTTTTTTTTTATCTGTACCAAGCTGATGAAGATAGTCCCTGTCTCTGAGAGCCTTTGCAATGCCCCCTGGGAGGGAATGTTTTCAGCACAAAGCAAATAAATATTGCTTACTGCATATATGGGAGATGATAAACCAACATTCATATAATATAAAATCTTATAACTATAGGTCATATTAACTGAGCCATTGTGGAAAATTGGGCATACAATAACCTACTTTTAAAGTTGCATGTGATGAAAATGGAAGTGTCTCCTAAATAGAACTGCCAACAAGAGGAGGCGGTGGAAGATAGAGACTTCTGAAGCACATTCTAGTATCTACAATAATAGCTAGACTCTATTTTTTTTTAAAGATTTTATTTATTTATTTGAGAGAAGAGGGAGCAGAGGAGCATGAGCAGGATAGCGAGCAGGGTGCAGAGGGAGAAGCAGGCTCCCTACTGAGCAGGGAGCCTGACATGGGGCTCAATCCCAGGACCCTGAGAACATGATCCGAGCTGAAGGTAATCGCTTAACTGGCTGAGCCACCCGGGCTGAGTTAATCGCCCCATAGCTAGACTCTATTAAATGCTTATGATGTGTCCAGCATTGTTCTAAGAGTTTTACGTGAGTTAACTCTTTCAATCCTTATAATAATCACCTGAGATGAGAAGTATTAGGTCTATTTTAAACAGAAGTAAAAAGGGGGCACAATGGCCACACAGGGCCAGCAACTGACAGGCCCAACATTCAAACTTAGCCAGTCTCACCTGAGCATCTTCCCTTTTGACCACTGCCGTGCCAATTACTGCTGGCTTCTCATGAAAGAGCCTGAAGAGTAACTGGCTAACGTCACTTTCTTAGATCATCATAATTTCGATTAATAACCAGAAGTAGAATTATGTGTCTTTACACATATTTCAATTAATCTAGACACGCTTGTTCCTGAATTAGTTCAAACAGTAAATGCCAGAAATGGGAACGGCCTCGGTAGACAATAGTTCCCTCTATGGCTCCATCCTGAGAGGAATCCAAGGAGGCTCCTACACACAGGGGCAGCACAAAGCTCTGGAAGCTGGCAGTACGGGTAACTACTTCCACGCTGCTGTTGGAGTGAGTTTAACATGTAGCACAGAGGTGTTACAACAATGATTGTCATACTTCATAAATTACATTCTGCTCTTCACAGGGAGGTCCCTGCAAAACTAAAGGAATAATATGCATACAGAACAGCAGTAACAGTATTATAAGCAACGCCCTGTAAGGATGGAGACACATAACGAATGAAAAATGTGCTCTGTAGTCAAAGAGCTGAGGGAAGAAAAGAATATTGAAAAAAAATGTCGTGAATTTAAAAACATGTTGAGGCGAAGAACCCATGGTAAGAAGTTAATAAAAAATTACAGTGGCCTGGACCCATGTCAAAGAGAAGCCCAACTAGGAAATCCAAGCAAAACAATAAAAACATTTTTCCTTTTATTCCCCATTCAATGTAAAATGACTTTCTGTCCAGTTGAACATACTAACTTCAAGAGATCAGTTCAACAAAAGGTTTCCCAATGAAGGCAGGAGGTTGGCGTGCATCAGCGACGTGAGACCCTTAGGAAGGATCTGGAGGACGGTCTCACCCTCATTCGCGGCACCCAACACACACAGGCCCGGCTCCCCTGCTCAGCCTGCTTCTCCACTCCACCACAGTATTTCAACTGTTCTCCATTATCCTCAAACCACCCGTCCTGACCTCTCCGTCATTCATCTTCAAGAAAGCTCCCCCATCTACTTCACAGAGAAAGAGAACCGCTGAGGTGGGAACGCCATCAATTGCCAGTCGCTGAAGTGAGAAGCCTGTGGTATCGGTCTCCTTTCTGAGGTCAGCTCTGTTTACCTCAATCATTCAGCTTTGGGTATCATGATGTCCTGCCTTCTTTCAGGAACAATGCAGCATCGGGGATCCCCTCTCCTCCTCCCGCATATAATCAATCTCTTTCCTTCTCTACTGGATCCTTCTATTTAGTTTTTAATAGACTATTCCCTTTTTTCTTTTTCTTTTTTTTTTTTAATTTTTATTTATTTATGATAGTCACACACACACACACACACACACAGAGAGAGAGGGAGGGAGGCAGAGACATAGGCAGAGGGAGAGGGAGCCCGACATGGGATTTGATCCCAGGTCTCCAGGATCGCGCCCTGGGCGGAAGGCAGGCGCTAAACCGCTGTGCCACCCAGGGATCCCTTAATAGACTATTTCTTAGACGGGTTTTGGGATCATAGTAAAATTGAGAAGTTGGCACAGAGATTTCCCATATAGTCTGCCCCCCACCCCACTCCACGCACAGCCTGCCCCATGATCAGCATCCCCTGGCAGAGGGCTACATTGTTACAACTGATCAACCTACACTGACATATCCTTATCACTTAAGTCCATACTTTACATTGGGGTTCATTCTTGGTGCGTTTCTGTTGACCTTTAAACAAACTGAAGTTTACTACTTTCTTACATAACTTCCCTTGACCTGTGCACCCCTCCAACTACACTGTGTCTCTCCTTCCCTTGAGTTGTCTCTAGTCACTGTCTCCATTTCCTCCCATCACACCTTTTTCTCAATCCACTTTAACCTTGCCTCTGCCTCCCCAGAATGCTCATTCTCACTAAGGTCACCAATGACTCCTGTGTAAGCCTAAACACAGTGGCTCTTTGTTAGTCACTAACAAAATCATCAGCCTTCTGATGTGATGCAATATGCTGGCTACTCTCATTGCCTTGATATGTGTACGTCCCTTGGCTTCGGTAACTCCCATGTGCTGGTTCTCTCTCACTTGCCCAGCCCTGCCTATTCCATTCAGGTTTGTTAATATATAGCTGGTCACTAAATACTTGAATTCTCAAGACTCACCCAAAGTCCCTTTGGACTTTCTTATTCTCTTTCCATTCTTCTAGTCAATCTTCTCCATACCCTCAATTTCAAATATATCCTAAATGAAGATTACCCACAAATGTATACTCTAGTTTCCGTGTCTCCTGTAAGGCCAGACTATTTCAAACTTTCTGTGCAACGTGTTTACCTCAGCATCTCAGGTAAATCTCAAGGTCAATGTGTTCAAACCTAAATCTCAACTGCCCACATCCTTTTTATAAACAGATGCCAACACTGTCCAACCAGTTCCACAAGTCAGACAATTGGTGTCATCTACTGTGGGTTCTCATAGTCAGGTAGCAAATCCTGGAAATTTTTGTAGTTATTCATATTGAGATTTGTTCATTTCCCTCAGCCCCTTGGCCATAATCTTGGTCCAGCTACCATCATCTCTAGCGTAGCTCCAGCAATAGCCCCCACTTTCTCTTTCCAATCTATTCTCTACAGAGCAGCCAGGAAAAGTCTTTTTGCAAATCAAATCTAATCATGTAACATGCTTTGTTTAAAACATTTCAGGGGCTTCCCATTGCTCTTGATAAAGTGAGAAATCTTTACACAGCTGGTAAGGCCCAGTACGGTTGGCCATATCTGCCTCTTCAGCCTCATTACCACATTCTCCCTTTTGTCCAGCCACACTGGCCTTCTTAGTAGGTCCATGATGCTTCAAATTTTTCCTGCCATAGCCTTGCTTGTGCTGCTCCTCAGCTTTGAATGTTCTTCTCCCACCTCACAAGTTTGATCCCAGTGTTAACTGTTCTTAAAACATCATGTTGATAACACTTATCCCAGTTGTCATTTCACATTTATATGTATGATTATTTGATTAAATTTAGTTTCTCCATCTAGTCTAGACTCTAAGCTCTTAACAAATATTAGCTATGTCTGTCTTTGCTTTCCATTGTAACTACAGTGCCTGGCACACAGTAGATATTCAGTTGAGTGAACAGATGAGTGAACGGACTACTGAATGAAGGTGGTAACCAGACTGTGACAGACAGAGTGCAGGACTGATAAATGACCTTCTTCTAGAGTGGGGTAAAGAAGGAAGATGGCTGTTCCATTCTGGAGCAAGAGCAAGGTCTACCAGCAAGACCTCTTTCAGAAATGACACAGTCTGGACGTGTTCCTCAACCTAAGAGGAAGGAAAGGGAAAGAGGGAGAGGAAAGAAGATAGGGAAGGAAGATTTCCAACCTATTTTAAAATGTAAATGCCCCCGAGAAGGTACATTTTAAAGTTCATTCCATTAACTAACACGTGAAATACCTGTGAAAGCCTTAGGAAGATTTAGCAGGATTGAAACAGTCTTTAATGCACCTTGTCATATTTATATCACAGTTCTTTTAACACATCTTTGTACTTTGTTCTTTATATGCCTGTCTCCTTCAACTGGACTAGAAATTACTTGAAGCCAAGGACCATGATTTTCTTCCCCTGATATGTAGTATTGAAATGATGCTGGTGCCCGGCATAGCTTGGGGACTCGTGAGTGGGTTTTCTTTTCTTTTTTTAAAGATTATATATGTATATATATATATATATATGTATATATATATATATATAGAGAGAGAGAGAGAGAGAGAGAGGGAGGCAGAGAGAGAGACAGAGAGAAAGCAGGAGGAGGGACAGAGGGAGAGAGGGAGAATCTCAAGAAGACTCTGTGCTAAGCACGGAGACTGACACGGGGCTCCATCTCAGGACCCTGGGCCAAAATCAAGAGCCAGATGCTCAATCAACTGAGCCACTCAGGTGCCTCTCATAGTGTTTCTTGATTAAGGACTCACAGAAGAATAAGGAATTGGATAAATGTAAAGATAGGCATCAAAAACAAAGCTGTCTAGTTTATAACTGTGTAGATGGACTAAAACAGTATCTTCCAAACAAATAATTACATCACCCTGACATGGGGCATTCCAGTGTAGGTGAATGAGCAATGGGCTGGAAATCAGAAGATAATTTTGTAATTATCTATTCACCCAACTGCCACCTCTCTAAGTTGTGAGTTCCTCAAGAGATGGCAGGCCTTTTGGTCTTTGTGTAGAGTAAATGGGATTCTCTTCTCTAACCCCTTAATTTAGTTGCCAAATGAATCAAAATCTGGTCGTAGCTCCCAAACTAAGTAGCAGGTTAGTCTTGGCTAGAAAGATCTTGTCTCTGTGGGTTTAAGAATCTTGAAGGTAAAATGACACAGTAAGACAATATGCTCTCCAAGATAATTCTCTCAGGTCTCACATTTGATGAGTACATAATTGAACACGCAACCAAGCAGAGAAAAGTTGGGGACAGCCAAGGACTAAGCAATCATACTAATGACAATAAGTCATGTGTGACTATGAGAAATGTTCCATAATGCTAATCCTAACAGGCATTGCTAATAAGGGTCATGGTAAAGGAGCAACTATAATCCAATATTGGCACTTTGCTTAAAAATCTCTCAATATATTGCAAAACATTATAGGGAACAATTGTAAAACAGGGGTTAAGAGCAGTGCCAAGTAACCTAGTACCTCAGGAGGCAGTAATGAAAATAAAAAATAACCCAAATCTGAAATAGGATATGAGCATATATAAATTATTTTAGTAAGCAGCCTGTACAAAAAGGATGATTAATTAAGCAATCTAACAAGCAGTTAAGATTATCTAATAACTTGGTTTCATCTTGGAGAAGAAAATGCTTAATTCCTCCTAAAAAGTCATCTCCCTGAAAATTTCTGACAAACATTCCAGTCATATATTTTGCTAACAATGTATCTATCTCATTCTGGAAAATTTAGTTCATTAATGGAAAATTCTTGACACCTTCCTTCCAGTTTACCACCATAAATGTAAATGCCACCATAGCCATGACAATAAAGTGCTGTGCAATATATATTTCTTAAAGAATGTACAAGTAAATAATTACTGTAGTTAAATGACAGCCTCAGACCCCAGAAGGATACATTTGCATAGCTCAGTGTTCACTTTGAAGCATTTACAAGCTGTTATTTGGTTATAACTATTGGGGATGAAAATCTTGTAAAAATGTATTAATGCTTCCAATCTCTGCAGAGTATTAACAATAACTTAGTAATAACCACCAATGCTTACTGAGTACTTACTTTGTGCTGGACAGTCCTAAGTGCCTTTATGTGTTCATTTATGTAATCTTCACAGTAACTGAGGAAGGCACTATTTCCTATTATTCCCCATCTCACAGATGTGGAAATTGAGGCACAGAGAAGTTAAATAACTTGCCTAGGACTACATGGAGAGAAAGTGATAATGCCAAGATTTGAACCCAGGCAGCTTGCCTCCAAGCCCATGATCTTAACCACAATGTGATACCGGGTTTTTTTTTTTTTTTAACAAACTACTGACTATAATATAATGTAAACTTTTATTAAAACAGAGTTACAATTTTGAACATCAATTTTTGAATATGACTTTGTGTTCTCTTTCAATATTCTCTGCTTTTAAAAACCATTACTGCAATTCAGGCTCCATGTACTAAATGCATATAAATCCCAACGGAGCACTAATAACCAAAACCCCTTTGAAGCCAGAACCTCATTTACAAGGGCAGAGGACTCTAGAACAACACACCTCCAGAACCAGTTTTACTTTGCCACCTTCTCACGTCTTAATGGTAAAAACTTTGTGTCCCAAAATAAGTGGACTTCGGTGATCTAACAGGAGGGCAAATATTTAAGTGATTTCCCACGTCTGATCTTCCATGTCATTTCCTCTTCTAAGCTTGACTGGGCAATCCAATCAGCGCAGCAAAGTGGAAAAGATGCCTTTGCTGCACCAAGTGATCCTTAATCTGGCCTCGGCCAGGAAGATTTAAGCCCTTCGGCACCTATTTAGATAAAGTCTCCTCTCTAAAAAGATACAGGAATCAGTCTTCTACGCTGAGCCAGAACAGGTAACTGAACAATAATAAAGGGCACTTCCTATTAAGTTTTTTTTTCTTGATATATATATGCACAAAAGGAGGACTGGGGGTAACAGCTGAAAAGGATTTTCAAGGCTTTTACATATTACTATGTGTAAAAATTTTTATACTTATTACATACATGTCATACATAAAATATGTATACACATACATAGTGCATATAAAATAAACATATACGTGTGTATAGATTAGATATTATATATTACATAACAATATGGGAAATGTATAATATTTTAGTGCCCGTAATATATATATGATATTTAAGTATCTGTCAAAAGCCAGTCAGGTGACACTCGCTGGATGACCAAGATGTACACGGTGTGGGTACCATTCACAGGCTTTCCATTCTCACTGGGAAACATCACATGGATGCTTAAAACAGCTGTATCAGAGACAAGCTCAAGGAGAAACTACTGGTCTAGGGTTTGTTTAAAAGTGTCACTGCTCTGGCAGGTGGGCAACAATTAAATGGAAGACAAAATGGATTGCTCAAGTATGCTACTGTCTCAGCCTATTTCCTCTTATTCAGGGGAAGGCAAAATAATGTTCCCCCACAGGTGTCCGCGTCCTAATCTCTGGGACCTGTGGATAGGTCTCCTTCCATGGCAGAGGGGACACTGCAATTGTCATTAAGTTAAGGATCATGAGATGGGAGATGTGAATGACTGGGGTAGGCTCAGTGTGATCACAAGAGTCCTAATAGAGGGAGGCAAGAGGGTTAGGGTCAAGATGAGGTTCAAGATGCAGAAGTCAGGGTGATGTGACGAAGGGGCCACGAGCCAAGGAAGGCAGGTGGCTTCTGTCAGCCGGAAGAGGCAGAGGATTTTCCTGCCAGAGCCTCCAGAGGGAATGGGCCCTGCTGACATCCTGACTTCAGCCCAGTGAAACTGGTTTCAGACCTTGACCTCCACAGTTGTAAGGTAATAAATCTGCGCTGTCTTAAGCCACTAAGTTTGTGGCAACTTGTTACAGCAGTAATAGGAAACGAATACAGTTACTACAGAGTGAAAGGCGGGATTCTGGGCACAAAAATAAATGGGGGAAAAAAAATCAAGTTGAAAGGAGTATTACTCAAATGGTAAGGAAAGAGGGCTTTCTCAGACCATACAGTGGAAACTCAAGCTTTATTGGGTTTAAGGAAGACAAAATTTGGCTAGAAAGACACAGTGAGAGAAAAGCATATAATTAGAAGGACAGGTGCTGAAGTATACCCACTGCCTGGACTCAAGCACAGTGGAGTAGGAGGCTTCTGACATACTGAGTAGTATAGGGAATATGTAAATCTGCTCTGCAAGTCTTTACAATGGCTGGCTCCACCCTCATGAGTTTCAGGTCTTTAGGCCTTAAAAGCTTTTTGGTCTCACCAAACCTTCAGTTAATCCTAAGGGGAAAGGCACTACCCCAACCCTAGGGGCATCTAATGTGATCCAAGCTATTAGTCACAAAGGATGTATCAGTCTAGCAACATCTTTCTTTGAAGGATAAATATTTTAAATAGTAACTCCAAGAAAACATTTTAAAATTCTGATTTAATCTTCCTGAAATCATCAGCTAACACCGAAGGGAAGGACTGGGAGGGGTGACTGACCTATGATCTGCCAAGAGGAAACGTGGACATGGTGGAGGTTCGGGAAAGGTTGCGATGACCCATCAAAGATCCTTTCTCTTCCATGACCCAGCTGGGCTGGGGCAGCCCTGCTTTCGCAGTGAAGCAGCTCCTGCCTCTCCCAGGAGGCCTGAGGGCCCTAACTGGACTCTGATTCCATGGCCGAAGGGCCATCTGATGGGCGCTGCTCATTCTATTAGGGATGTCATGGATGCTACCAGGGAACCCAGGGCACCACTGACGCTGTAATCACATACAGCACCTATACAGTCAAAGCCTGAGACCAGACCACCCAAGAACTGGCCAGCCCTGCTGAGGGCTAATGTCACGTGTACATTACACAGGAAACTTCTGAATGGTCATAGAACACACGTTAGAGTCAGAGCAGAGGAGATGCAACCCTTCCTTTTCAGACTTTTGCCTAAGCAGCTGCTGTGATGGAAGGTGGTCCAGCTGGGCGATGTACTCTACAAAGGGGGTTCTGTTTTGTTCACTGATGCATCCTCAGTGTCCAGAGAGCCACCTGACACAGAGTAGGCACTTGCATTTGTGGAATGAGCAAATAAATGAATGAAAGGAGGCTGGAATGTGTTTGTTTTATAATTACAATACGGCAAATCTTTAAAAAAACTCCTTGGAACTCTTCCTGGTCCCTGAAATGAGATCTTGGCCCTCTGAGCCCCCGAGAGAGAGCCTGCTGAATCCTCTCATATGCTACTCTCCTCAGACTTGCGCTGCCATCACTTGGTTCTTACGTGTCTCCTCTCCAAAACAAACTATACAAGGCTAAGGGCTGAGCCTGTCTTATCCATCACTGTATCTGCTGCAGCCAGTCCAATGCCTTCCGTGAAGTAGGTGCTCAATAAATACCAGCAGATTTGAATCAGTAAAGCATCTTTTCTTCAATTTTTCTGGAGAAATGGGGTCACTTGGATCATAACTGAAGATCACAGTAAAACAATATACTTTTTGTTTCAAACTCATAATTACCCTATATAAGAACTACTGTAAAATAAGAAGTCATCCTCCAATAGTCTAGTGATAAATCCATAGGATGCTGATTTATCAACATCCAAGGTTTTGCCAGAAGTGAAAGCATTTTTAAGTCTATTTGTCAATCCAAAAGCCTTAATATTAATATAGATATATGTATATACATAGGACTAGATTTACTAATAGGCTTTCCCTATCTTTGAAGTAAGAAGAGATAAAAATAAAATGCAGATTGCATTGAACAAATAGCATATGGCATGCTTTATAAATATATACATTTTTGTCTCGCTCTCCCTCACACACACAAACCCCAGACTAGGTCTTTCAAGATACTGGCCCCTTGCCCTACTTTGAGGTGCCTAAACAGCAACCTTTGGGATCTCTGACACTATCATTTCCTTACAGACCGTCTGGGGGGAAGCTTGTCAATTCCCACCGGTCAGGAAATGCACTGGATGCTCAGTGCTCACAACACGGTGAGATGCTTTTAATGCCCCTTACCATCAAAGCCGGAGGTTTCTCTCACCACATTAGCTACACCTTAGATCTGGCCTTTGCAGTGCCTCAATCCAGACTGATCAAAAGTCTCTGTCAATAGAATTCCCTACTTTTCTCTTCTTCGCTGTACGTTAGTGACTGAGAAATGAAAGGGCTGAAGGGTAGCTGCGTGATGGAAAGTGGGCAGGCAACAGAGCCACATGCCAGTCTTTTGATTTCTGCGTGTGATAGGAATTTGGTGCCTTGAAAGAAACAGGGAGGACAATTAACATTTATTGAGTCTGTAGGAAGATCAAACAAATTTATTTTGTAATAGTCCTGCCTGCCAGGTGTTTCTTTCTAAAATTTAGTTTTCATTTTTATCAAAGTTGTATTTGCACATATTTGAAGAGCCAAATAATTCTAAGGGCTTATTCCCAAGCACTGCAGGCCCTAGCCCAGTCCTGCCACAGTCGGCTCCCCACAGGCAACCCATGTTCACCTCTTTTAGTGGATTCACTTGCTATTTTTCTCTGTATTTTTAAATAAGATACTTGTGTTGCTATGTCTTGGAGTTTTGTTTGTTTTTTCGTTTTAGGCATTATATATTAACTCTGCATTGCAGAAGAAAAGCACTAGCTCTTTCACACCCCATTCCTCCCACACCACCATTCTGCGCAGGCATATGTCCCACCGTTGTCCCAGTAAAGGTATGTTGAGACTTTCGTTGGCCCGCCAGTCAGTGTTCACACTATTATGTGTGAACACACAGATTATGATTATTTTTCTTTTCTTGTGCAACTTTCTGTTTTCTCTGGCTTTAATAACTGTGTTGACTTTTTATCTGTGTTGTTACTACAGATGTGTTCATTCCCACATTCTTTACCTCTTTTGAGGGGGTGGGAGGCATGGTGCAGTGGTTATGGGTGTGCATCGCCTGCGTTCAAATCTCAGTTTTGCAACTTACTGGCTATGTAACTTTAGGATAATTATTTAAGCACTGGATGTCTCGATTTCCTCATTTGTATAAGGAAGATAATAACGATTATCTGTCTAATAGCTACTCTTAGGATTTGATTGTGAATACATGTACGCTTAGAATTGTATCTGATACGTGCTGACTTTGCAATAAACACGAAATGGTGATGGTTGTTATTAAGTATTTAATTATGACAGCCTGCTACAGTCTCTCCTGGAGCCTTCTGATCTGTTCCAATCTGGATGGATCAGCTTCTAGGAGACTGCACCACAGCTAGGGCTTTGGGATGGCTGTTCTCTGGCATCCTGGGGATGCCCTTTGCCTTCCTCTGAGGTTGAGTCTCCTGCCTCATGGACCTTGTCTTGGCTTACTTCTCATTGTGGTGACATGTCCTCTAATAGTCTGAAAGTATCATTCCTCTACTCTAAGGCTGATGGATGGTATGGCTAAACACTGGATTCTAGGTTGAAAATTATTTTTGATCAAGCTTTTGAAGGCATTGCTCTTCTGGTTTCTAGAGCTACTGCCAAGACACATGATGTCATTCTTCAACTCCTGATTCACACTGTCTCTCTCTCTCTCTCAGCTTTGAGGATCTTCTGTCTCCAGTTTTCTGTAAGGCCTGAGAGTCTTGGTGTGGCTCCTATTTTGTTCATTGCCCCCGGTACTTAGTGAGTCCTTTCAATGTGGAAATGCACATTTTCTTATGTTTTCTCTAAAATCTTCTTTCCCTTTTTAAGAGGACTCAACTTTAGTTTTCAACTCTCCTACTGACTTCTATATTCCTGCTATCACATTTCTAATTTTTAAGAGCTCCTTTTGTTCTCTGAACATTCCATTTTTAAATGAGTCTCTGTTTTTGTTCCAAAATCATTAGCATCTTTTACTTCTCGGAGGATGTTAAAGGCAAATTCTTTTTTTCATGTTTCCTTCTTCCTCCACATTCTAGGGTTCCTTCAAGCTGCATTTATTGGTTTTGTTTTTGCTCTGGTTCTACTTTGCAAATGCCTGGTAGTTCTTGGACGTGTGTCTGTATTTTGGGGAGAGATGCTGGGAACCCTGTGTGTCCGTGCATGTGCCTTGTGGAAGGCTAGGGCTTTACTTTACTGTCACTATAAACTGTGTTGTTAGTGCAATGGCATTTTGACAGGTAACTGAGGTCAATACTTGTGTTCAATCTGCCACCTTCAATCAAAAGTCCATTAACTGTACTTCTTAGGTAAGGTGACGCAGGCACCAGGAGAGGGGTTCAGTGAAGAATAATTTGTGTGCTCTGTTTCTTGGGAGCCCCCGTCAGTCCATTAAGCTTTCTCACAGGCTGATAAGATCCCCAGAGTGGCTATTCCAATCACCCCGCAAGGGCAGAGGTGGTAACTCAAGTGGCTAGGATTCAGAGAGGCAAGTTGGCGAAGAGGGTGAGGAGGGGTCTCAGGATCCAGCTAGGACACTTTTCCTTCATCCCCAAAACTAGAGATCCTCTGCTTGATCCTATTGATAGAAAACTCTTTAGTCTTCTCTCAAGATGAAGGCTGTAGCAGTACGTGCTACACAGATATTGGGGAGGAAATCTAGAGTTCTGCTTCCTGTTTTAGCCCTGTCTTCACTGCCCACCCCCCACTCGCCACTCCAGGGGGAACTGGTACTACTCAGGCCGAAATACTTTAGTTGAGGTTGGGCTGCTTCTTGGCTTTTCCCACTGCCAACTTGGATTTCAGCTCTCTGGGGGTCTGCTTAAAGTGGCTACTGTTTCCTCAACTGCTTCTCAGCTTCCAAAAGTATGTCTCCTGTCCCCTTCACTTAGTCCTTAGTTAATTTATGCCACAATAAAGAAATAAACAAACAAAACTTTACCATTACTATACTGGCATCTTGAGAGGTGACTGAGATTAATGCTTGTGGCCAATCTGCCATATTTAATCAGAAGTCTATTAACTTTCATTTCTTAGGCAAGATAATGTGAAGTACCAGGAGAAGGTGTGTAATGTGTTGAAGCTCACAAAACCGGTAAGAAATAAAATCAGTCCCTGAACTCAGGTTGGCCTGATGCTAAAGTCCTACTCTTTTCAGGAGAGCACATTCGTCTCCAAAGGACAAAAGCCCATTCCACCCCTTGTTCTAAATGTTTCACTTCTGCTCCATGAATCCTACCCAAGGTTCTGGCTCAGCCCTCTGACCTTAGTTTGAAAGGGTTTCAGACAGGGAAGGGAATAGCTCCAACAGAGGGGTCCTTTGCCTAGTAACATGAATGCCAACTACCACCTTTTCCAGTGATCAAAATACTCCCAGGAAAGGGATAAAAACAAAGATAAAAACAAAACCCTTCTCAGAAAATGTCTGAGGTCTTTTGACCAAAAAGTCAAAGAGAGGGATATTTTTAGGGCTCTCTCACCAACAGTCAGGGCTTTCTCCTCATGACCAACCCTGGGCCCCACATGACAAACCTGTCCTGTGGATCCCCATCAGACTCAGTCTATGCTGCGTTGCTAGTGGATCAGAGCACAGGCTCTAGATTCACACAGGCTTGGGCTCGAATCCAGCTCTGTCACTTACCACTTGTGTGCACTTTGGGGAAGCTACCTAAGTTCTCTAAGCCTTGATTTTCTCTTCTGTAAGATGACAGGTGTCACTGGAGTCACTCTATTAAGCTACTATTAGTTTAAGCGAGATATTGTATGTTAAACATTAAGCATAATATCTAGTGGTACTTGGTTAGTAAATGCTAATGGATATTTTATTTTTCTTGTTATCACCACATTTGAGAAATGTTTATGCACCCACAAAAAAGAACTTTGCAACTGTATGCTGACTTAATCATGGTGACCATTTCATAACATATACAAATAATCAAATCATTCTTTTGTACGCTTGAACTAAGATCATGTTATGTGTCAACCGTATCTCAATTAAAAAGAAGAAATGTTTATGTTACAAATTCACCTGAGATTTATTAAAATGTCTACTATGTTCAAGGAGTTGGGTTACACTTTGTGGAGGACCCGAAAATGAACAAATCAGCTCTACCTTTAAATGGCTTGTGGTCTGGTGCCAGGCAGGGTGAACGCTGCAGGTACCCTGCATGATGTTGCTAGGAAGAGATTACCCGGCGTCAGCGCACACAGCTCCTGGCCCTGAACAAAAACCTTGGGGTTCACTGGAAGCTCACCTCAGTGTCTCTAGGGTTGCTCCCAGCCATTCAGATGTATTCTGGGGATAGAAACTTCGGTTATGTAAAAGTTTAAAAAAGTGAAATGATGCAAGCTACTTGAAGGATACCGGAGATAAACGATCTATTTATATTTTTATGGTGAAGACATAAATAGAAAAAAACACAGCATCAAAGAAGTGTTCCTTAAAATATACATACAGCATGGATGAGAGATATATGCACAGCATAAACAGATGCTAACTATATACCTTTTCACATCAGCCATAATTCTGCAAGATTCATCAAGGAGATTTACCAACTGCCACTGTAATTACAGAAATTAACCCTCTAACAAATTGGGGCGTGGTGTGCTTTGGTGGTCTTTTTTTTTTCTTTAAGACATTTTTGTAATAAGACTGTCAAAACGATAATGAGGAGCTCCTAAATCCGATCCTTGGCTATTAGCCCACAGACGTTATACACACAGAAGACAATGTTGTTTTATATTGCATTTATTCATTCAACAATTAACTGAGTACCTACTAAGTGCCAGGGCTTATCAGGCACCTGAGGATACAACACGAGCAATATAGACAAAGTTCTTGTCTCTATGTGGGTATGTTTGCTGGCAGACACTAAACATACTAATAAATAATATTTTTATAGCACTAAAAGAAACTATAAAGAAAATTTAAAAAGGGTAGTGGACTTGAATGATATATTTCAAATAAAGAGAGTTGGGTTAAAAAAAAACACAATTAGCTTTAGGATTTGAATTCTTTGAAGGGTAAAGACAGACAGACAGGAAAAAAGCAAAACAGGAGAAGGCAAAGATTACAAAGCAAGCATCAGAAAGGAGTTTAAGGAGTTCTGGAGCTCATAAAATAGGATCCAAGGACAGACATTCACCAGAAATCCTGGTTCTAAGAAATCCTGTTTCTTCCTTCTCTCCCTCCAATCTCCTGTGGGTGGGGTCCTAGGCACAGGGAGAGGGAGGCAAGCTCTGGCTCCCAGGCAGGCATGCAGAGCCCTGACATGTAGCACCCAGGCAGGGAGAGGAACGGGCTGCCCCAGGAGAGCTTGGGGTGCGTGGGATTGGACGCTTAGACCAGTGCATGGATGGCCCGGTGACCTGGGGATGGCTCATGTTCTTGCCAGCAAAAAAGAGCAGGGACAAGGTGGCGGGGGGATGCCACTAAGGGAGCCAGTCCCGTTTCCAAAGTCTGAATGAGGCACACACATTAGCGAGTTGGCAAAAGACGTTGCTAAGAAATGCCAGGTTTGGCATTTAACTTAATGAATCTTACCCAGTTCAGCATACATGAGTTTATTGAGGAGAATTTCTCTGAAATTATCCCACGTCTTTCAGACTACTTATAAACCAAACAACCGTATACTTGTTTTCAGTGAGAAACAGAGCTGCCATGAGACCAGGAGGCAGCGTGCCCGGCACTTTACATACATGAATTCGGTTCTCACAATACTCTGAATGTAGCTGGGATTATTATTACCTCTATTTTGCTGACCAGGAAACTGAGGCAGGAAGATTAGAATGACAGCCCCTGAGTGCAGAGCTTAATTTGAATGTGGGCAGCTCGGCTCCAGATTTCATGCTGTTAACCCTTAGGTTACAAGCCAGTTGCAGGAGTTGCAAGAAGAGGGAGAGTCAAGAGGTTGCCTGGGTTCCTGGATGTGTGGTGATATCATGCATCGACTATTCTGTGGAAGTTAAAGCACATGTCTGTATTTTACCTGCTTTTAATTCTAGTGCTTTTGCCATCTGACTCTTCCAGGGGAGACATCATACTCTATTCAGAACCTGTTTTTGTTCCATTGTTTTCAAGGTGCTTGAAGTAGAAGGGATGAGCTTCTCTAACTTTCTGAATGAAGAAAGCAGTGATTGGAGTACGTTTGATAGAGCAGGTTACACATTTTCCAAGATGGTAAAGAAAACAGAGGTGATCCATCCATCACCAAAACTTTCTAGAGCTCTAGCCACCCTTTACTCCAGTCCAGGCTGGCAAGTGTGCGCGTGCTCTATCTTCTCCAGCTTATAGTGGTAATTCCATTTTATTTTTAGGACATGGTTGGCTACATTAAATTTCAGTTTTAATTCCAATTTCCCTTCTCATTTTCTTGGTCTACTTTTTGAACCAAGGCAATCAACAAATACATTTTGATTATCTGTTATGTGTCAAATACTATGCTCAGAGGACGAAGACAAATAAGACATTGGTGCCTCCCAGGAGGCAAGGGGAAAAAGAGGAGGCAGGGGAAGGAAGACGGGCCCAAAGTCCAACTCCCTGCCTGGGATGGGATGAAGTAGTAAAAGAGTAGCTGGCAACAGAGAACAGCTCTTGCAACCCTTGCTAACTGTGGGGGAGGAACACAGCAAACAAATAAAACCAAAGATACATCTGGGCAACTGTGTTCATTCTGCTGCCCCTCAAGCTCATCAATATTAGTAACAAGTAAAGGAGATGCGGTGGGTTTCATCTCCACCCTCCACCCCAGGTATTCTCTGATAAAAATACTTATAAGGAACTAGGGAAACCACAACAGTTCTAACAAACAGATGGCAAATCCAAATCCCAGCAGGCATTCTTTTAGACACCCTTCCTCTTCTCCAGAGCAGAGGAGCCACGGATCGGGATCCGAGGCCACGGGACACGGACCCTAGATGGGCAACGCCGGGATGGTCAGAAAGCCATGAGCCCACTCCCTCATCTCACAGGTGGCAGTGGGTTCTCAGAGAGAAGTGATTTGTCCAAGGTCACACAACCAATTAGTGGCAGAGCCACTGCAGCCTAGATATATTCTTCCCTAATCTAATTCTCATTGCAGTACTATAGGGCTTGCTATTAAGGGCAGCATCAGATATATCCTGAAAACAGTGAGAGCCCATGGGAATAAGAATAACGTTAAAAAGTCATGATTTGGACGGAGTGAAAAGTAAACCCCGAGAAAACCTCAATGCACTTTGTGGTTTCCCTACTGCTCCCTCTCTGTCCTCGGTTCCAACTTCCTATTCTACTCGAAAACTCATCACCATTTCAATCTGCCAAAGCATGAAAGACTTATATTTAAAAATACCACTTGGATCCTGAAAACAGGATGGCCTCCTTGGCATCATCCTATTCCTGTACCTCTGTTAAACCATGAGTAAAAAAAACATATAAAAATGCCTCCCTCTTTGAATGAAGTGTGAGACAACCAATCGCTACATGGCGCTAAAGATGGTAGAGCCAAGGAAGCTCTTTGTTGAAATACATAGTGTATTTATCCTACAGCCTAAGGAAACACAAGGCCTGTGCAATTAATTTTAATATTTCTCACGTGCTGATTTTTTGAAGCACCAGGTCCACTGAATGCAGCCGACTGTGCCAGACAACACAAATGCCAAGACAAAGGCACAATTCAACTGGACCCAAATGCCCCCCTCCCCCTTCTCAGGATAGGCCTCCTTCTTCAACTTGAAAGCTTCCACACATGCCAGCTTTATTTTTGCTGTGGTTCACACACACGGAGAAAATTTTGGAGGAGGTAAAGCAGGAAAAGGACTACGTGGCACTGAACAAAAGGCACGTCTGCTCTTCTGCTTTGATTCTGGTCCTTAGTAAATGAAGCTGTAACACCCGGCCTGAGTGTGGGGACAGAAGGAGGGGCCTGGCACTCTTCTTCCCAAGTCCCTTAGGGTTTGTTAATCTCTTTACGCTCTCTTCCAAGGTAATATTCAAATCAGCCATAGAGCTCAATTTACTTTGCTTGTGACTCTAATTGAATAAATCTAAAATAACAACAGACACACTGGCCCAGAGCCTTGGCCAAATTTTTCCTTAGATACTCAAGGCACATTTTGGCTGTTTTAATTCCACCTGCAAGCAGGGAAAGGCACTCTGGTCCAGTCCCTAATTCTATGCCAGTGGCAGCATGACTGCCATTCACTGGTTCAGAGGTGGCTACTATTTACTGCTGGGTGAAAGATTTCCAGGGTAACCTAGGAAGAGTTTAAGCATCCTTGAAGGTGGAAAGGATGTCCTAGCCAAGTCAGCTAGTAAGTTTTTGAAGCAAAGATATAGGGTAAGGTGCCGTTCTGTGTCTAGATGTCACTTCTTGGGAATCATAAGATCTGGGTTAACTATGAGATATTATTTGGTCTATTTTCTAAGATACATTAAAGTGAGCCCTCAATCATCCTGCATTTGTAGCTATTCCCATTTGTAAGTGTATTCAGGGAATGACCCCACCATCTACCTGACACTCTTGTGAGCTCCTCTCAATCCTTTTGCAAAGGATAAGAATTTAAACAATATACAGCATTACCTACTGGGACTAGGAATGCGGGGTGAAGCCTGAGGAACATCGTAAGATAAGTGAGCCGCTGACAATGAATTTAAAGCTGGAAGGTCAAGCCTTGGACCTCCAAGCTCTTCTCTGGGGAGAGCATCGCCCAGCAAGAATGCTTTTAAGGAAATCACATGCTAAGCATGCTGAGAGGATTTTAAAGATCACATGTGCAGAAATGCTGACATTCTTTCAGCTACGTGAAGACAAGAGTTAAAAGGAATCAGGGTGCACACTTGGTACCACTCAAGGGAAGGAAGGAGCAGGCCCGAGAGCGCTGTGTTGTGTCTGGGTGGTGATCCCGTCGTGGGGGGATCCTCTGTCTCACTGACAAATGCGGGTAAGCTTCTTGGCCTGAGCGTTGCCCTACGGCAGAAGGGTCGTCAGAGTGGACATTCCTGCTTCTCGGCGTGCGAGCGTTTGCATTGTATATAGAATATATTCACCATATATTCTTAAGAGTTCGGAAGCTTTCTCACGGGTTTGCTAAATGCCCCTCAAACACTTTGGGCCAGAGGCCTCTTCTCTCCTCGACAGACCAAGCTGTCTTCACCTTCTCAGTAATCCCACCATGCACTTGACCCTGGCCTCTTCTTAAGCTTTTCTTTCACTTAAGTAGAATCATCCCAAGTGTATGATTCCCTTTTCTGGGACCCTGCCTCTCACCTTGGACCAATAAAGCCCAGGCTGGAGCCTGAACCAAGCGGGCCCGGCTGAGAACTGGCTCCTAACTGCTGGGAAACGTGCAGGTGCAGGTTCGGGGCCCACACCCCTCTCTGCTACCAGAGCACCTGGGAACGGAAGCTCGCACTTCAGCGGGAGCCAGCTGTTAGCCTTGTCTTCGCCTAGGAGGGCAGCCCGAGCCATGTCACTCCTGCTCTCAGCGCGGCAGGGAACGTTACCCGAGGGAGACAGCGGTCGTGGGCATCAGCACCTCGAGCGAGCCTCAGCCGCCTTGACAGCCCCAGCCGGTGCCGCTCAGCTCCCATCTGAGATCCCCCCTCCTTACGTTCGTCCTCTGCCGCTCTGATCTCACATCTTGTTTCTAATCGAAGCTCAGAGTGAAACACATGTAAGGTAATTACTGGTCGGGGCTCCGCGGTAGCGCTCATTGATTAGAAATCATTTTCAGAGGGAACACTCTAACAAGGTGTGTGGATCAAAGCTGGATTATTATTTCAGTTCCCTGTTTCACCCACCTACGTTTGCTCCCTCCTCCAGGAAGAGAATTTGTGTGCGTGTTGTGTGTGCAGCTGGATCATAAGGGAGGTGAGAGTTTTTCTTAGAGTCGAACTGTTTATTTCCTCCATCTAAAATAACGATCCCTCTAAAAAGCTGCTAATCAAGCTTCTTCCTGAATCTCATGTTCCAAATCTCTTACTGTCATCTCCTTCGGTCCCATCATTCTGAATGGGGCCATGCTGACGAGGCGATGGTGAGAGTGGCGGGGTCAGGCCCAGCAGGGGCCAGAGGGCAGCGGCGGCCCTGGTGTCAGGACGATGCAGAGGGATCTCCGGAAGCAAAACAGCAGCCTGTGGAGGGTTTTTTGCACCCAGTGGGTTCCCTCGCAGGCCCCGTCCTTCTGTGCCTGCCCTACATGCACGCTGGCCTCAAATCATGAGCACCCACATGGCACAGAGCAGCCCAGATCGGCCCCTCTTTGGAATTGTTTACAGCTGTGCAAATTACGCTCTTATCTCATCCTAGAAAGCAGGCATCCGAGGTCTGCCACAGAAGCTGGAGTGAGAGGCACAGGAGGAAGTTCTATTTTTATTTTTTGACATTTAAAAAAATCCTCTTCCATTCTTCTTCCTGAGGTGCTGGGTTAGATTCCACACGCAGGGCAGAGACAGGATACACTAGAATACCAACTCTCAATTACTGTTTTAAAAGGGGAAAGAATAACTTGAGATATTCCAAAAGGTTTTAAAATTAAGAGTCTTATTTTTTCCGAGTAACGGTTTTATCTCGCAGCAAAACCATCATTAGCCCTTCATCCAAATCATCACAGAGCTTAAACAATGGTCAAGTGACTTGAGAGAAAAGACACATCTGGGATTTGGAGTATTCCGAAGAGCACCGTAGATGGATTGTCCTGGATCAGCATAGCTCATGCTTAAGCCTTCACTGCTCTACATTTATAGTTCTCTTGAAACGGATAAGCTACCAGTGTCTAAAATATATTATATGTGTGTACGCATAAGGACGTATGGGCGGGTCGCAGTCCACGTGCACATCCATTCACACATACGTGTATTTATCAGAACACAGTGGTCCCCCCGCCCTGTCTACAGCTTGGCTTTCCACGGTTCCACCTATCCGCAGTCAGCCCCGGGTGGAAGCAGACGGTCAGCTGGTCAGCAGTAGCCTAACACTACACCACGGTTGCCTGTGTTACCCACCTCACTTCATCTCGTCATGTGTGCACTTTGTCACATCACAAGAACGGGGGCAGGGGGTACAGGGAGTAAGCTGTTTTGAGAGAGAAGGACCACAGACACATCACTTTTATTACAGTATATTACCATAATGATTCTTATTTTATCACTGTTGTTGTTCATCTCTTTTCTGCACCTCATTTACAGATTACGCTTTATCTATCACAGGTGCATCCATGTAGGAAGAACAGAGTACATATGGTGTTCAGTACTACCTGCGTTTTCAGGCATCCCCTGGGGGTCCTGGAAACACGCCGTGCGGACAAGGTGGGGACCGCTGTAGTCTACGACTAAGAAGATTTTATTCATTCAGTGAATATTTACTAGTTGTCCAATCATCCTGGTAAGCACTGAGGAAAATCGATCAATAAAACAAGATTGCTACCCCCGAGTTTAAGGTCTAGTGGGAGAGGCATGAAAACACGAAGTACAATAAAATGTTAGTGGCTTGTCGATGGACATCGTGTAGGTACAGTGACCACCAAGCACGAACACTATCCATGGAGGACGGGGTATCGTGAGAGGTTCCCTAAGGAAGGGGGTCCTTGAGTGGTATTGTTAGGGCTGCCTGGTGGCCTCTGGACTTGAAGTCTCTGACACCTGGCACCCCTCGCTTCGTCCATCTGTGTGGTCACTCATAGATAACCATTATGGGTAAGTGAGCAAATTCTGCAGGGGTTCCTTGGGCTAAAATTAAACCTTGGTTTCATTTACCTGCACTTGGCATCAAGGGAATGCAGCCTGGGAGTGTGCTGTCCTTAGAACTGTTGACACATAAAATAACGAGGGACAGTTGAGTGTATGAGATGCCCGCTGAATAACTCCGCTGGTGCACCTCCCCTCTCCGTTCTCTGACCACACACCAATGTAAGCAAAGCCCCCAGGGAAACGAATGGCATTTCAAAAATAAGAACAATCTTCCCAAAGAGCTGTTCACTCCCCTCATAGCCCTCCTCCCAAGAGGAAGGGAAGCTGGCCTGGCTCCAGCCTACACTGGGAGCCGGGCAGCAGGGGCTTGGGCATAAAACCTGGGCCCTCAGCAACCTCTGCTGTTAGCTAGCTGCGTGAGTGAGTCAGGCCTCGAGTCTGTGACACTGGCCTGGAAATGCAAAATTCTGGTGCTCCAAGGAGGAGGGATGGCCACCTCCAGGATTTACTTTGACTGTTCTGCATATGAAGCAATGTGGGAGCTACTGTGTCGCCTTTAACCCTGCCACGATGACCTAAGGGCTGTGTGAGCTCAGGCCAGTGAATTAGACTCTCTGAGCACAGTCCTCCCGCTGGATCAGTACATAATAGAGTCCCTCCTACGGAACTGCAGTGCTGCGGCGCAGACACACACTCCCTAACCAAGGTACTCACAGGGGTTTACAGGCCAAAGTGACCTCAAAGGTGCACCCTCCAAAAAGTTAGGTGTTATTTAAGATCACAACCTTTAGAGTCCTATGGTAAAGCAGATGAACAAAATGGAGCAAGATAAAAAATGATTATTCAGAAACTCACCAGTTGAGTGAGAGTTGATTAAAGAGACAGTTTACCTCAGGGGAAGTATGTGACCATGGGCATTAAAGCTCTGAAGCAAGGCGAGGAAGGCAGGGGACCCTTCAGAGAACCCCATGTTTCAGATCCCAGGACCTGAAGCAGCAGACAGGCCACACCTCCGATGGTGAGTGACGGACTGGTTTTGAAGGGGACCTCACCTTGACAAGAAGGGACATTGTGCACCTTCCCAAGGCCCTACACATCCAGAGCCCTCACTGGCTCTGCTCTCATAGACCTATTTGTAAGAAAGAGCCAAAGGTCGGTCAAGGAGGAGAGGAAGATAGGTCTGATTTTCCAGTTCCCAAAATGTGGCCTTTCCCAGGTGCCACTGTTCCCCACAGGCCATTTATACAAATGGCTCCCTGAAGTGGGGACCTTACTAATAAGAAGTGGCTACTTCACATTCCCGAAAATTCCTCCAAATATTCCGAATACGTCTGACAGCATTCCCTGATGAGAGCCAATCTTCAGAAGTTCTTTTTTTTTTTTTTTTTTTTTCAGAAGTTCTTTAAGTGCAGGTATAAACATCAGAGCATTTCATGTGCAAATTTCAAATCATCACCAAGACCACTATGACTTCTGGTCAAATAACCCCCTCCCAGGACAGGACCGAAGGCACCAAGGTACAGCAGCAGGCACTGGGGAGAGACGGGCCGTCCAACAGAAGGCTGAAGAAATACACGTTAGAATAAAAGCGCAATCACCTCGCTTCAAAATATCTGGATGTACTTTTAAGAACCTCATCTCATTTTAGACTTTAATACTTTTTTTTTTTTAAGATTTATTTATCCATTTTGGGGGAAGGGGCAGAGGGAGAAAGAATTTCAAGCAGACTCCCTGCTGAGCACAGAGCCTGACACCAACCCTGACACTGGGGCTCCATCTCAGGACCCTGAGATCCCAACCTGAGATGAAACCAAGAGTGGGACACTTAACTGACTGTGCCACCAGGTGCCTGTCATACTGCTTTTAGGTAGGGTTAGTACATCAGTTTTTTAGATGATGGACTCAGTGACTCAATGAAGCCAAGTGACCTGTCCAAACAGGAGAGAAGCTGTGGTTAGAATGGAGGTCTCTTTCTCCTATGTCAATCAACTTAACTGCACAAGCTCTTTTTTTTTTTTTTTTAAAGATTTTATTTATTTGAGAGAGAGAGAGAGAGAATGAGAGAGAGAGAGAGTGTGTGTGTGTGTACCCAAGCAAGAGGGGGAGAGGCTGAGGGAAAAGGAAGGAGAGAATCCTGACTTAAGACTCCTCATCAAGAGCAGAACCTGAAGAGGGGCTCGATGGCAGGACTCTGAGATCATGACCTGAGCTGAAACCAAGAGTTGGCCACTTACCCAACTGAGCCACCCAGGTGCTAATGCAGTGGGTCAGAAAGTGTGACTCATGGACTGAAGTGCTTAGGCAGCAAAGTTCATAAGTGCCAGAGACACCTACACAACAAAGTTCCTAAGTGCCAGAGACATCTACACTAACAAAGAGGCTCTCACGGGATGGAAATGATACCATTGGCCTTCCAGTGTAGCTTTGTTGGACTCCGGGGGCAAGTAAAGAAGTCGACTCCTTTAGTCCTGAGGGCCCCATGGAGAAGGGGAATTTGTTTCAGGAGCCAGATGGCCAGGGAGAGGCAGGCCTTCTGGCCCCAGGAAAACAAAGAATAAGGGACCTGACTGCCCTCCAGACTCCATCGTGGCCTTGGTCTCCACTCCCTTCTGTACATCTGCTGGGCTCCCTTCTCTGCAGACCGACATTCTTTGCTCTCTGCTTCTCAGGCAAACAGACAACGTGGAAGGTGCTTCTATCAAAGGAATGACTAAATCCCTGTCAACCCCAATTGTAAATTCTTGTTGTGGTCAAGCATCTGTCAGGTCCAGTGAGCTGAGACTGGGGGTCAGGGGTAGGGTGGTGTTAGAGAGGAAGCCCTGTTGCATGACACAGCTGCCAGGGCCGTGGCTCTGGACTGGGAGAGAAGGGAGGGTCACAGACATTTTTATTTATTTATATTATTTTTAAAGTTACTGTTAATATTATTATTTAGAGAGGGGGAGAGAGAGCAAGTGAGGGAGGGAGAGAGCAGGGGGAGAGAGAGAATCCCAAACAGGCTCCACACTCAGTGCAGAGCTTGACCTAATGGTCGATTTTGCAACCCTGAGATCATGACCTGATAAAGAGCAGATGCTTACTGGACTGGAGCTACACAGGTGCCCCAGAATGGTATAGTTAGATAATTACGTTTCTTTGTAATTAATAATGTAAGTACGCATATCATGCGAAGTATACAGACTCATGTGATATAGTCAATGATATGCACACTGAAGTATTTTGGGGGAAGCGTACTAATGTCTGCAACTTTGCTTTGTTTTTGTGTTTTTAAGTAGGTTCCATGCTCAGCGCAGAGCCCAATGAGGGGCTCGATCTCACAACCCTGAGAACACGACCTGTGCTAAAACCAAGGGTTGGAAACTTAACTGACTGAACCACCCAGGCGCCCCCCAGAGATTTTTACTTTTAGGCTTTCATATAAGTGTTGCCATTTTCTTAGCTATATCCAGTATAATTTCATATATGATTTTAAATTTTGGAATGCTCAATAGACGTCTCTGAATAGAAATGCTGATTAAAACAAACAAAAACCACCAAACACCCTAACAAACCTATTATGTCTGTAGGTTTGCAACTGCTTTTTATGAGTTAATATAACTATATAACTATGCTATTTAAAATTAGATGTCTAGTAGTTGATGTGGTTTGGAAATTATTCTACCATGAAATAGATTTAGAAACACCAAGAGATGATGGCAAAATAGTGATATCTCCTAAAAATGATTGATATCCCTTGTTTCATGAACACTGACAGTAACGAGCTGGTGTTCCCGTACATCACTGAATGAACTCCTTGCTGAATTCCAAATCAGAATCCAAAGTACCGTCTGCCTTGTGTAGGATCCCTCTGGTATTCAGACTCCATGGTGTCGACTTCAGGCCTGAATCAAAACCCCGAGATATGAGGATACAGGGCCCATCCAGAATGGAAGTCTCATCAAATCCCGCCCTGCAAACACATGTGCTGGGTACATAGCCCAATTCTGTCATTTTCTACCCCGGGGCATCCTTCTCATTTCCTCTCTTGTACTTTTCTACCAGCAATGGTGTGCTACCTATGTCCTACAGCACTTACCCTGCCCCCCCCCCCCATATGTTTCAGTGTTTTATTAAGGTGTTAAAAAGTCCCTTTCTCAGATTTTTTTTTAAAGATTTTATTTATTTATTCATGAGAATACACACAGAGGAGAGAGAGAGAGAGAGGCAGAGACACAGGCAGAGGGAGAAGCAGGCTCCATGCAGGGAGCCCGACGTGGAACTCGATCCCAGGACTCCAGGATCACGCCCTGGACCAAAGGCGGCGCCAAACCGCTGAGCCACCCGGGCTGCCCCCTTTCTCAGATTTTAATCCCTCCATACTTTTCTTCCCTTGTCATATCCTCACCTTTCTTGTTCCCTCTTCCTATCCAAAACAATTAAGACCTTGAGAAAGCAACTATATTGTTTGGAATAAATGTTCATTGGGCAACTGGATGCTTATTTTGAGTATGGGATTAACTACAGAAAATATAACACACAAAGCTTTCTAACATAGATGCTTTGCTGTTCTTGGTGTGTATTTAATGCTTGCATTTAATTATCATTAGTTTCTCCCAGAAGTTGTTCACCACTAGGATATTATCACCACCATCAACAACAGTATTAACACTTACTTATGTACCAGGCACTGCAAAATAACCTTTTAAAGTGGGTCCTAATGTTAAACTCATTTTAAAGATAAAGAAACTAAGGCTTAGAAACATAAAGCAAGTTGCTCAAAGTCTCACAGGCCAACAAGTGGCAAAGACAGGAGCTGAACTCGGCAACCCCCAGAGCCCATGCTGTAGCCACTATGCTAGGAAGGCTTCCCAGCCCCGAGCAGTGACATACTCTATCCCTTCCAGGACACAACATGAAGACAGAATGTGGTAACAACTACACTGGGTAGCCAGGCCAGGTAAACTGAACCCCAGAAACCACCAATCTCAGGAACCTGATCAACCTGACACGTAAGCGTTTGCCTGGGACAAAGGACAGGCTGAGGCTTTGCTTCCCAGTATCTGCAGACTACAATGTAGCCTCCCGAAGAGGGACCGGGGGTTGCCAAGTGGCTATTCTAGTCTGACATGAAAATGTGGCTACTCGCTTAGTAAGAATAGGGACACATGTAAACCAAGGCACAGATGACCCAGTTCTTATACAAGACAGTGTTTAAGTGTCATTTAAAAAACTGAGTAAAACAACTGGTTTCACGTCTTTGGTAACAGATTCATTTACTGCAAATTATTGATCTTATAAATGGTATCAGGAAAGATGGTTAGCTGTTTAGGAAAATAAAGTGTGACCCTCTCATCTCACAATATCATGATAAGTTCCAGATGGAGCCAGGAACACAATTTAAATCATAAACAACTTAAGAGAAAAGTAAGCAAATATTTATATAATCCTTTATATGACAGACAAGGATTCTTTTTACATGAAAAAACAATCAGTGAAAAACATGTTAGACATGACAATATTAAAAGAACATAAAATATCACTATGTTTCAAACACCACACAGAATAGTGATAAGCAGATAACAATCTGAAAAAAAAATTCCTAACAACCATGAAAGAAAATGGACCAGTATTCTGAGTATATAAATAGCTTATATGAGTTGACCTGATATGTTTTATTGTTTATAAAACCCCAACAGAAAAAGTGGGCAAAGCACTTGAACACTTAAGCGAGGTATTCAAAATGATTAACAAATACATGGAAAGTTTCTATTTCACTAGTCATTAAAACAACAAAGTGCTCTGAGAATTCTATGTAAATAAATATAACTTCTCCACATCAAAAAAAGCATTAAAACATTAAAATAGTACACAGCAAAAGCAGAGTTCCTGAATATATATATATGCATGCTTATCCTATATATTTAAAAAAAAGGAAGGGAAGAAAGGTATAGAAATGAAAACAGTGCTTATCTGTGGGTGGTTGAATTGTGGGGAATTTAAATCATCTTACTATATCTTTCTTTTCTTAAAGATCTATTATATCTAATACCCAAATCTAATATTTTCAGTATGTAAGAAAAAAAGGAGGAGGTTGAAAGGAAAGAAGGAGAAAGAAGGAAATAATTTTTAACTTTCAAGAAGAGGCAATAAAAAGTTTGGTGTAATAAACGTCCAGCATCCAGAACACATAAAGAACTCTTACAGCTCAACAAAAAAGGGAAAAACAACCCAATTAAAAAGTTGGCAAAGGACTTGAATAGACATTTCTCCAAAGATATACAGATGGCCAATGAGCATATGAAAAGATCGTTTAGTCATTAAGGAAATGTAAATTGTGACCAAATGATGGATGGACAGAAGGAAGGAGAGAAGGAAGGAAGGAAGGATGAATGGATGGGAGAGACGGAGGGAGGGGAGGATAAAGAAGGGTTGGAGAAGATACAAACTGAAACCTGTGTATGTGGCTGGTGGGAATGTAAAGTGATAGCCTCTGTAGAAAACAGTTTGGCAGTTCCTTAAAAAGTCAAACGGAATTATCAAATGACTCAGCAACTCTATTCCTAGGTATATTCTCCAAACAATTGAGAATAGGGACTCATATACTTCCGCACACATGTTCATACCAGCATTATTAACATTTAGCCAAAACATAGCAACAACACAAATGTCCACCGAGGGAGGAATGGATAAACAAATTGTAGTTTATATGTACAATGAAAATTTTTCAGCCATAAAAAGGAATGAAGTATTGCTACATGCTGAAATGCAGATGAACCTTAAAAACATGCTGAGTTAAAGGAGCATACACACACAAAAGGCTCCTGTTAAAGGAGCAGACAGACACAAAAGGTCATACAGTGTATGAATTCGTTTTATATGGCATATCCAGAATAGGGAGACCCAGAGAAGTAGAACGCAGATTGGTGGTAGCCAGGGGCTGGAGGCTGGAAGGAGTGGGATGGGAAGCAGCCCTGTAATGGGTGTGGGGTTTCTTGGGGTGATGAACATGTCTTGGATCTAGATAACCAGATAGACGTGGTGGTTACATAATACTGTGAACGTACTAAATGCCACTGAATTGCTCACTTGAAAATGGTTAATTTTGTTATGTGAATGTTATCTCATTAAAAAAAAAAACAATCACAGAAAAATAAGTTCAGAGCAGCCTTTCCATGGAGACACCATCTACATGGACACTGATCTGAAATAGATATGTCAGATATCCTTGAGTCTGAGATTTTGGGTACAGGAATAGAGTGCAGTAGATAAGATTTTCTCCTCCCTCACATCTGCTATGGACTGTTTGGATCTATTTTTCCACAGAATACAACCAACAGATATTTTAACAGATATAATTTCTTCATTTTTCTTGGGGGATGGGGAGGGGAATTGGTTTTAAAAACATAATGCAGGGGATCCCTGGGTGGCGCAGCGGTTTGGCGCCTGCCTTTGGCCCAGGGCGTGATCCTGGAGACCTGGGATCGAATCCCACATCAGGCTCCCGGTACATGGAGCCTGCTTCTCCCTTCGCCTGTGTCTCTGCCTCTCTCTCTCTCTCTATGACTATCATAAATAAATAAAAAATTAAAAAAAAATTAAAAAAAAACATAATGCAAAGGCCCAACTGAAAAACAAATATATCAAATTTTGAAATTACTGCTATTTTATTTTTTTTCATATTTACTGACGATATTTTTTTTTTCATATTTACTGACGATAACTAAAACCAGCCTCCAAGTAAAATTATTAGCTACTCAAGGGAGCATACCAACAGATCATAATAGCTATTTTTCACAGTTGCTTGAAAGTATGTCAGAACGTTTGAATGTAATTTTAATTAAACAAATTTGCAATTAGGAGTACAATCTTGCCATTTTCCTATTACAGCATGAGCTAGAAGAACAAAAATCCTCCTAGTAGTACCATAAGCAGGAAACCTAAGTACAAGTATTATTTAAAACAATTAAACAGTGTAATTACGATGTAGAAATGGGTCATTTGTTACAGGATCCAATTTCAATCTCCACCTGGTCCAGCCATTGGCCAAATAAAGCCGTGGCAGGGGGGAGGGTAGGGGGCAAGGCAGGCAGGACACAAGACATTAGAAGAGTTAAAGGCAGGAAGGAAGGATGCCCCAGAAAAGGACATGAGGATGTGGAGGGGCTCCTGGCTAAAATCTCTAAAACACATTTGTTTTCTGAGAAGCACTTGAAACAGCTCTGCTCTGAAGGTTGGAGGGACCTTGAATCTTGGTTTTTCTATTAACCATTAGGATTTTTCCATCTTGAATATCTGTATGGATCTCCTTTACTTCACTATGCTAAGAATAGCTTCTTCAGACTAGTCTTCCCAAGAATTTGATCTGTTTAATATTGCCAGATATATTTCCGTATCAGATGTAATATCACATTATTTGGGGTTCATATTTAAATAGATTTTTTTCTGGCAGTAGAAATCCTGAAACGAAGAAATTCAATGTACAGGTATTCCTTGATTCACTCTAGGTTAAAAAAATTAACGTTCTAAATATAATCAAAATCAACTCCCCTCTGTTTTCCTTTTGAGACGTTGCTCACACCTCCTTTTCCTAGCTTTTCTTCCCTCATTTTGGGGAGGCTGTTTCTGCCTTGAGAGGTGAGAGGAGGTCAAGTCTAATTTCAGGACCTGTGGTTGCTTTGTATTGTGTTGCACTTCTCATCCCCAGAGGTGGCTTCAGCCTTTGGGGTGGGCGGTTCCACCCAGCAGGTAACCAGGCTGCCTGGCCTTACAAAACCAAAGGAAAGTATACACAATCTTACTTAAAGAGACTTCTTTCCCCAAATGCCATTTTAAGAAATGCTGATCCAAGTATTGTCCAAATTCCAAATTCCATTCATATTTACTGGTCTGAATTGCCATGCCCTATCCTTTAAGTTAAACAGGCTGGCTATCCCCTATGAAGCGAATTTAATGATGCTGGTCTTAGGTGGGCCACCCCAGCGCTGGGGACTAATGATGGTTACATCATTCCTGCGTAACTCCTGTTTCTCAGAGGAGGCTAATGGAGATGCTTCACCTGCCCTATCCATCCTTTAAAAGAGCTACAGGGGAAGGGAATGTACAAACGGGTAAGTGGCTGAAAAGTGAAACTTCCCCCACAACCTTATTCCAAATGAAAATTACCAAACACAAAGGCACAAAGAGGCAGGTCTAGGGGCTGGAGTTTGGACATGTTGTTTGCTCCATCACACGTCAACCCTCTGTGTTTATCCACTAAGTCAGGTATTCTCTAATTGACATTTGTGGAATAAATATTCGTGAAGGCACAACAGGGGGGAAACGAGAAGAAATGTGATTAACCAAAGTATTTCTAACTTTGAACTTACTACTAGAGGCTTCTTACTGGCCAAATCCGTGTGGTCTTGGCAGGTCTTGGCAGGTGACCTGACTGCACTCTCTAATCTCGCTCCTGCCAGTCGAGCCTTCCATGGCTTCTGCTCCTCTGACCTGGGCCTCCTGGCGCACCCTTCTTAATTCCTTCACTCACTCTTTCTCTCTTCCATCCCTTATGCCTTCTCTGGAGTTCATTTTTCCTTAGCCTTCCCCTTCTGCTGTTCCAGACACCTGTTCCAGGTCCCCTGGGCATCTCAGTCCTGTCTGGAGGAACTCCAACTGCCAACTGTATACTCTAATCCAGGCCCTTCCCTCATGAGCCCTTACGGCAGTATTCCCATGTAGCCTACCTAAAACTCAAGAAGACCAGAAGTAACCAAATAATCTCCACCAAAGCACTGCTCCCCTAACCTAACCCCTGCCTCAAGGTCAGCCCTCAACCTCTCAAGTCACACCACCCAGGACTCAGAAGTTATATTTGGTTCCTTCACCTCCATGCTCTCTCCCTCAAATGGGGCCACCTTGCCTGTGGGGATTTTAATCCCCATATATCCTTTCCACCAGTCAGCTTTTCCCACCAGGCCCCAGCCACTGTCTCAGCCCAGACTCTTATCTCCTTGAATTCAGGTAAGCTATACAGATGTGCTTCTACCTCCAGCTTTACCCGTGGCCAACCCAGTCTCAAAACAGATCATCACTTACATACCTGAAAACAGGTGAAGTAGCTCAATAGTTCCACATGTTCTCCCAGAAAAATCCACATGTGTATAAGGATATACGAGGCCTTTAAGATCTGGCCCATCCCCTCACCCTGCCATGCCTCCTGTACACTGGGCACCCTGAATGGTTTTCATCTCTCTCTCCTGTCTGTGTGCAGGCCGTTCTACTCTGCCTGGCATTTCTTGGCCAATTCCATAGCTAATTCATATTTGTCAGCTGAACCACAATCTGTAAGCATTTCTTGATCATTTAGGGCAAAGTGAGGTGCTACTCTTTTTTGAAATCGTGATGGTGCCGTCTCTCATCGAAGGCACTTTTCACATTAAACTGCAAATATCTACGTGTACTGACCTCCTATCAGACTGAGCTCCCTGAGGACAGGAGTTCATTTAAAAAGTCACTTTTACATCTCCTGACCACAAGTATCGGACAGCACAGTGCCTCACCCATGGTAAGTGTTCACATCACATGTTCACTAGAATGAAGGAGTCACAACTTGAGATATATATTTTTAGCTACTCTAGCTAAGAGAAAAAGAACAATTCAGAATTATACTGGATAGAAACATTCAGAGCTCAAGGGCCCAGTGCAGCCTCAACTCTGTGGTGCCTCAGAGTTCTCTGGATCGGAAGCTGATGACCTCAGCCTGTCACCCTCTTCCTTCCTGCCCTCTTCCAATGCCATAAGTCTGTAGTTCTGTGTCTTAGAACTCATTTGATCTCGAATAATGGAAACCCAAGTGAAACCAGCTTAAACAACAGGGGAGTTATACTTGCTTTGGGTATCTGAGCAAGGATTGGACAGCTGAACTGGGGGAAGGGTGGGGTGCAGCTGGATCCCAGAACACAATGGAACCAGGGGCTCAACCACACCAGCTCTTCTCTCCATCACCAGCTGCTTCTCTCTCCCTCTCTGCTCACTACATTCTTCCACTGGGGAAAATGGCTAGAGATGGTTCCTAGGTATGTCACTCATGGCTTAAGCTCTCTCTGGTCTTCCATCCAACATTATGGAGAAAAGGCCTTACTGGCCCAGCTTCATGAGGTGCCCGACCCTAGAGGAATCATTTAGGCCGAGGGACAGAGTCCCCCTGGATCAGTGTGGAAGCTGTCCCATGAACATGGCACACGGGGGAAGAAGCTGCTTCTAGAAAAGGATGTCGGCAGCAATGTCAGGGATCCACTACCATGACTCTATTACAGGATGGCTTAGGTACATAGTGGTTTCAAAAGCCCACATTCAAGAAAGCTACGGTTTTCTGCTCTCCCTGTACAGACAGCTTTTTTCTTCCTTTCATATTGCCTGCCTTCAAAATTTTTCCTTGTTCCTCACCTGTGGCACACAAACATACACACAAGCATGTTATAATTTGACTCCTTGAATTTCTATTCAACCCTGTGATTTCCCCTCTTCCAATCAGGAAAGGATTTCCTAGGTAATCATGAATAATTTGCATACTTCCAACACCCCACACTTTTCTGATCCTGGGAGCTCAGAGCATTAAAATATATTTTTACATAGGATACAACCAATCTTCTTAAAGGCACTTTTTTCCCCTTTTATTTTCTTCCTTTTCTCTATTTGAACACTAGTCTCAAAAATGCTATTTTTATCCCAGCACTTACTCAGAATCCAACATGCTATAACCTAATTCCTTTTCCTGGGGAGCAATCCTCACCCCCACTCTGTTTCTTCTCAGTAAGGAACCGTCATAACTGATAGGCAAGGGTTCTGGCCACCCATCTGGAAAATGTTACCAAATGGGGTCTCTTTCCTGTCTACATAGAAAAGGATGTCAGTTATATCTAGAGAGAACATGATGTAAGTATGTTGTTGCTGGATTTTCTTTCTTTTTATCATTCATTCATTCATCATGTTTATTGACTAGTTGCTAGGTTTTAGATCTCAAATAGAGCAGAGAGTTAAAGACCCAGTGGCTGGCAGTAACTCAGAATGCAGGGGTGGAAACTGTATAAATACAATGCAATGTGGCAATTGCCAAAAAAGAACATGTTAGGCTTATTCCACCATCACTACAGAATTTTAAGAACTGCATCCATACCATGTGTGTTGCTGGACAGACGATTAGCTAGGAGAGATTACCATATTTAATAAATGCTGGGATAAGTGATTTTTCCAGTAAAATTCCATGTAAATGTCTAGACCACAGCTGTCATCTCTTGTACAAATATTTCGCCTTCTTAATTTTCACTGCTGGTTCCCTCTCCTCTCATCTTACTATTGTCACTTTCTCCTAGGAGTAAGTGGAGGCTAAGAAAAGTAGCTGGATCTGTCAAATACAGAACCTAAAACCTTTCATGGGGTATTATTTCTCCTCTCAGAAATATTAAGTAAGGCATCTTGCAAAAACAGTTACATTCAAAAAAGATGAGAAGGTGACTTGCATTTTGTTGATTTTTGTCCTCATTTCCAAACTATGCTTCCAAGGAAAAGACTCTGAACTGAACTCAGATGGAGTCAGGTCTGCGCTAGAATCCCCAAGCGTCTATTTGCAGGGGTCTACCTGGAGAGGACAGCCTCGGGGCAGGGGCTCTGCAAGGTAGGAAGGAAGACAGGGCTCAAAGCAGAGTCGCTTGAGTCCCTGGTGGCAGGTGTAACACCAGCAGGGGAAGGCGCAGCTCTGCCCAAACTTGAAATAGCTCAGGACACCATGAAGACCCCCCAAAGTCTCAGGTGTGTTGGCTGGGGCGGCTGTAGGGCTGACAAAATCCAGGAGGAAACCATGGACCCCATGAGTCACAAACATGTTCAGGAGAAGTTTGTCTGTAAGTAAATGTGGGACATCCTTGGGGATCTCCAGAAGTACTTGAGGGGAGCTCTGCAGGAGGCTGAGGTCTCCGTGAGCAGGTGGTGGTAACATGCTGGGGATATTCCAATATAAGTTCCTCGATTCATTTCCTAAGCATCCGGGTAGCCTAGCCCTCTCTCTGCCACAGGGGCCCCACTGAGAGGGGACGCCCTTACTTGTACCACGTTGCCTTGAGGCGTCTTTCTCTTCTTCATGTAAATCTTATGGAATATTCTCCCTTGCTCTGTTCTCACTAGACACCTGATTAAATCAAGTAATACTTTCTCCGGCTCCAAATTATACACTTGAATAAGTAGATTCTCCCCAGTGAGGCTATAGGCTATTAAAACAAAACAAATCAAGAAAAACAAAACAAAACAAAAAACAAAATGAAGTTCCTGTTGGTCTTCTGGATTTTCTAATTTAGCCTTCCCCTACCTCCCACCCCCATGAAGATCCAAATCCGATCCCACCTCTAAGGAGGGGAAATCAGGAGCCCTGGAGCAGCACCTAACAGTGGAGCACCCAAGCAAACTGCTGCCCCCAAGCTCAGCTCCTCTGTGACCGCTTGTCTGCTCTGCCACCCGCTTCCGCTGCACTTGCTGACTGCATGGCGCCCTACCAAACGTCCTCAGTAAGAAAGACACCCTAGATCTTGGGTGCCATTTGGCCCATCTGTGTACGTCATTGGTCCCTTCCCCTGGAGTTGACCTCTCATCCCCAGAGGTCCCTGCCTGCCTTTGTACACTAACAGCCTAAATCTCAGTTATGACCAAGTTAAGGAAAAGTAACTAGCCCAAGAGACACTCTGGCTGCCACATGGCACCACCCCGGCTTGCGCACTCTGTGGTGCTGGAGCTCTGCTGAGTCTGTCTCTGCTGCTCAGAAATGTGGATTTTTCTTGAGTGATTCAAATGGGTCTCAAAGAGTTTCTTGTAAATCATAAGGCCATCCTCAGAGAGTCAACTCCAAGATCTATTATCAGAATAAGTGTTTTGTCATCCTACAGACAATTCTGAGGCTGTAAAGCGTCAAGCTGTATTTGGATTCATAATTCTCTTGGTTATTAAGACATCGTCATTAACTGTGAGGGTCGTGGTACGGTCAAGGCCAACCCTCTGTGGGGTATGAAAGACAAATTAACGGACACAGTGTGGAGGGTGTGGTTGGGAGAGGGAGGCAGGCTCCCACCGAAGCTCTTGACATCACAGTTGGGTGGCAGCTACTTAAAAGAAGTGACCTTGTGACCTGGGGTAACAGAAACAAAGATCCAAAATGATTTGGAGCATGACTCATACTTGCCCAAAATAATGGGCTGGGGCTGCCCCTCGCCATTGCATTTCTGCCAGCAATACTGAGACTTACATTCCCCTGCTAGGTTGTCCTTGGAATGCACTTGAACTTGCTTTAATGTGATCGATACCATTGGGAGTGGGACAGGGAAGCATCAAGGGACGCGGGTTACTTCTGCCTTGCATCTTAGCAAGAGAGCATTCAACCTCCACACTACAGAAAGGTGCACAGGATGCCAAGTGAAGATTCTATCCAAAGAATTCCCTGAAAACTGCTAATTGAAAGTGAAAGGGGGAAGAGCGGCTTCAGGGTTAATTTTCACAAAGGGGTGCTGCAGCACAGGGGATCACTGAGATCCCGCTCACTGAGCCTCTCTCCTCGCCGGCCTCCCGCCGTCTCTCCCTCTCCGCTCGGGCCGAGATGCCGCTCCTGGGGCCCTGCAGGCCAGAGCTGAAGGTAATCCCAAAGAATCCTTCAGCAAACGGCGAGGTGCTGGGAACAAGGCGGAACAAGGTGTTCAGGGACTGAGCTAATTGTGTGTTAATTTGACTAACGCTGGTGGCAAACAGGGCTGCTTATGTGGCCGCGAGAAAACGCGCCCCTCGTGGACTGCTTTAAAGAGAAGGCTTGGGGGAGGGCAGGCAAAGACAAATATCCAGGCTAAAAATAGTTTTCTTTGAATTGCTTTCTGGGCTGTCTGAGCGGCAACAATAAAAGTTCTTATAACTCACGCCACCGGCACTGCAATAAAAGCGAGGGAAGGGAGGAAGCCGGAGAGCTCTGAAGCGGCCTGGCCGCCTGAGCCACGGCCCTGCTCCCGCGCTGCCCACTTCAATGGGACACAACTGCTCACACGCTCTCTCAAGATTAGCTGCGGTTGGTTTTTCATTGCTGGCCAAGCTTAATGTTCAGATAATTCACTTGTTTGGCTCTGTCACAAGAAAGCAGACCAGGGAGTGACTTGTAAACCAGAGATGTCATCCCACCTGCCATGGGCCACAGCATTTTCCCAGCACACAACCCGGGAACAGCCATAGTGACGACACAGCTCCGCTGCCCAGCATCTGTGCCACTTCAGTAGTTTTATTTTTTACGATTAAATGTGTGCTCCTTTAGCTGCAGGAAGAACATGTATCATTTCAGGATTATAGTTTTCTATGAAGTCCCACTCTGCTTCCTGTGATTACCAGAACTTCCTAGTCATATGTCTTTGGCTGCCAAATCCAAGACTTCCAGCTGTGCTGAGGTTATTCTTTATTTTAATAAGCAAGATGGGTTGATTGTGAAAGTTACTGGTTTTTACTGTGATAGCTATTTAAAAAAAAAAAACAAAAAACAAAAAAACCAAATGCAACTCTGTGCTGTTTTAAAGTATTTCACATATACAGGCTCATCTAATTTTTGCAGCTGCCATTTAAAGACAATGTCAGCACCTTTGGTTGGCCGATGAGGTTAACAGGCTCAGAAAGTCCCTTTATCAGACATCTAAGATGTGCACGGCCAAGACTTGGCTGATGGCCTCTGACTAGGAATTCTGAGCTCCTTCCACTGGACTACATTGCTTCTACTTCCTATGTCATAAAATACTTCTGGTCATTTAACAAAAGCTCCTCTAAGTAATGAAGAAGGGTCAATGAGCCACCCACCAAGCATCACGCAGGGAGGCAGCCTTCTTCCACTGATATAAACATTGCGGGAAGATGGAAGCAAGTGACTATGCCATAGTGCCCTATGGAGTTTCCATCACGTGGAATAGCTTAGAAAAGCTCAAATGCAAATAAGGAACACAAGATATGAATGAGCCAACATTAATGACCCAGTCATAAAGAACAGTACTGTTAGTTGGATCAAGGAGGGGTGAAGAGAGCTTGGGACTCACCTACAGCTCAGTATGCTTACTTCTAGCATCTTGGCCCTAGCTAGACCCTGACCATGGGTTTATGGATCCAGGAAAGCATGTCCATGTCTGTATGAGCAGGATGCACAGAGTAAATGGCAGCCCCAGGAACAAGGTGGCTGTCTAGGAGAAGCACTGGTGTGAGCATATGGCCAGGCAGCACTGGCTGCAGACACCTGGAGCATCTTCCCCACCCCCTCTTCCTTGCAGTCCAGTCAAGTAAGTCTTTTAAATCCCCCAATTCTAACTCCAAAACCCTCTACCTTGGGCTCAACCCACATCTGTCCTATCTGAGCCCACTGCACAGTCCATTTCCACAGTTCACAAATAATTGGTGGCATCCTTACATGAAGTGCTAGAGGCTGAAGACAACGGTTAAGTTTCTTTCTGCTCCTCTTTGCCCTCTTCCCACCCCGGGCTAGGAACTATTTTAAGCAGTTGTGTCACAGGAGAAAATAAACACTGTACCCCATAATTCCTTTAGGCATACGGATAGAGAGACTCAAATGACCAGTGTGCTCATAAATGCGTTGGACAACAGAGATCTAGGTTTTTATGTTGACATACATAATTTATTTTCTTAAGGCTTCTCATTACTCAGTACATGTCTATAATACATATTGCAAAGGCATCAAATCATATCCGGTGACCACAGTTCTCCTCTCTAGGAGTCACCACTATGTTTTTTGTTATGTGCAATTTGGAACTATAAGAATGTTTCTGCACATTAAGTGGCCTATAGACTAAGTGGCAAAGATGCTCTGGGAGAAGGTTCTGAATGATGGACCAGAACAAAAAATCATCTTCTTTTAACCTGAACAGCTGTTATCTGTAATCCTCCGGGGTACAAATTTTTACCTGTAAAATACCTGGTTACCTGTAACCCAGAAAAAATTCGCCCATTTGTCTAACATTATGAAATTAGGTCCGTATTCAGAAGTTTATATCTTCCTGAAACATCTTGGGATCTGCTCTTGTTCACAAATGACACTGAATTTTTAAAAAAACAATTTAAAAATACACAATTTGTTCGACTACTTGTTTATGTCAGAGAGTCTTTCACTTACTATTAGCATCTCTCAGTTCTTGATATTAGGCAAAGAGAGGATCAGAGCTCAAGATATGCATTGATGAGCACAAGGTCAGGTGACCCTTCACTTGCCACCACCCAAGTCAGGAACTGTTACCGGGAGGAGAACGGGAGGATGTCCGAGGGAGAAAGATCTCTGAGAGGAGTTTAGAATACGTGAGTGGGGCTCAGTTAAACAATTGTATGTGGCACCCTCCTGTACATCAGGAGTCAGCCAAATCTCGCCCATCACTTGCCGTAATTAGGGCTTTACTGGAACACAGCTATGTCTGCTTGATTTCATTTTATCTATGGCTGTTTTTGCAATAGCAGAGGCGGGTAGATGCTATGGAGACCCCATGGCCCAGAAAGTAAAAAATATTTACTATCTGGCCCTTAACAGAAACTATCTGGCCCCCCTGCCTTAGGTATTTCCTGAGAGTCTTTATTCAGTGAGCCATTCTTACTAAATAATGCATGCTTTTCCATAAGTCTGTTCCTTTCCTCAGGGCTGTAATAGCAAAGTCCAACTTGGTTACCAGTAACAAAGACCTAAAAAAAATGGCTTCAACAAGACATTTGTCTCTCACATGGAAGTCCAGGGCTGAACTGATGCTCCAGTTTCAGACACCCAGACTGTACTCGATACAACCTCCACATTGCCAAAGTCACATCATGGTCCAAAATGGATGCCAGAGTACCAGCCATCACATTCACATCCAAGTAGCAGGAAAGAAAAAGGATGGTCTCAACCCAACTTTCAGGAAACTTTTAGAAATACCTAAACATTTCTATTTATAAATCATGGGCTAGACTGGGCCACATAGGTACACCTAACTACAGTGGAGGCTCAGAACTGAAGACTTTCAGTTGGCTGGGAAGCTGCTTAGATAAAAAATCAAGGTTACATTATTTTTTAAGTGGGGGATTGGATATTGAGAGATAATTAGCAATCTCTGCCATAGGAACTTTACTCCAACCGCCGAGTCCCCTTGTTAAGATAGTGCATACTCTGGGCAGGGTAATCGTTGGGCATAGCTCCAGAATAATTGGCCTTAAATATTTAGCATTTGTTTAAAAAATGGTAAGATCAGTGCCAATAAAAAAGTTTTTTTTTTTTTTTTTTGGTCGGTTAGTTGTTTTCAAATTTCCAATTGAAAGTACGGTCTCCTCTGGAAGGAACTAGACAAATTCTCCTTTCATCAGTTAGTCTGTGGTTATGTGTCCAGACCTGCATCAATACAGTGCTCCTATACAGTCCAGTGATTTTTTAAAAAATGGAATATATTTGCCTGCCCAGTCTGTCCATGGTCAAAAGACCCTGACACTATGTCACTCTCACAGCAATTTCTCCAATTAACATGCCTCTTCAGCATTTACCCTCACCACTGCAAATCACCTACTAAGTCAGAAAAAAACAGTATTTATGCCTCCCCAAACCATACTTACTCCCACATCTGTAACCTTTAAGATCTGATCATCTCCAACCAGAAAGGGCTATTCACCCTAACTTTTGACACTGATGATATGAGAGGTAGATGTTAGGCTAAGGCAACGTCAAGAAGCAAAAGCTTGAGAAGCTTGAGAAATTAGGAATGGATTCTGAATCCTTGATTCCCAAGGGTTTTCTATGTATTAAACAACAATGGAGAAAAAAATCATAAGTCATGTGCTTTTAGTATCTTAGTTAATACCAAGCAGTCTTAGTTCCATACTTTCTCTTCCCTTCAAAAGGAAGTAACTGGAATTTCACTATCAACATGCAAATTCCTAGAAATTTCTCTCACAGAAAAGTCCCGGGCTAAATGGGTATTCCATCATGTCAAAAACCCAGGCTGCTCCATATATTCTTTTTTCTATAAAGTTAGGGGATATCATCTGCAAACTCCAAAACATATTTAAAAGCTGTCAATAGCGCTGAAAGCAGGGAGAAGCCAATGAGAAGATGTGAAGTAAAGAAACACACACAGTGGCATTTGTCAGAAAATACCAGCAAAGATATATTTCTCAGAGCGGAGGGTTATTTATAATCTGAAGTTCAAAATCTTTATCACCAGTAAGTGTTGAAACTGAGGTAAACAAAGACAAATCTTTTGTTTGTAAGAAGAGAAGATTTGCGGTGGGAGGCAGAACTACACAAAGAATCAATGAGATGAGTGAGTTATTTCTTGGCACTGGAGAGGACGACAGCTGTAGGGTGGTAGAAACAAACCAGCCTGAAGGATCATCTGAGCCCCTCCCTGCCATGTCAACCCCCAACCTCACACCTCAACTTTGTGCACATAGCTGGTGCAGAAAATCCAATGCCATTCAAATACAAGTAACAAAAAGGCAAATCACATGCATGCCACAGGTACATCAATTTTAAAACTTGGAGAAAATAATAGCAGAAAAACTTATTAGCAAAGAAGTCATAGAAAAAAAATGTTGCCCAGGGACTGTAAGAAATTACTGGCCAAATATCTTGCAATAAATTTTAAAAACCAAATGAAGCAATTGCTCTATGAAGTAAAACTATAGTGCAGAAATAATTCAGAGAATAGATGGCAAGAAAACAGGAGGAACTGAAATGCAAGCTCAGAAAAGGGGGAAAAACAAAGTAACAGAAGATGGAAATGGAATGTGAGCAAGGAAGAAGAAACTGCAGAAAATAGGAAGGGACGGAGAAGGTAGTGATGAGAAAAGCATTCAAAATCAAGTGAAAATAAAGAGTTTTAAAACAGTAGAGAGAAAGTAATAGGTAGAGAAATCAGATAAAGAACAGCCTACTCATACAGAACTGGAATTCCTGAAGAATGTAACAGAACAATGGATCAAAACAAATCTATAATGATATAACTTAAGAAAACTTTTCTAAAACCAAAGCAGAGTCAAATCCCATCAGTGTAAGACCACCACACACCCACACACCCATACCCACACACCCACACCCACCCCCCCCAAACACCCCCTCTCTCATACCCCAGGGAGAACAGGCCAACACCGAGATGGATCCCGATCCCAAGTTACTAAACTTTATCCGAGGACCTAATACAGCTTTTGGCATGTGGCAAGTGCTGAATAAATATTCACTGAGAGAGACTGACAAAACAGCTTTTTTTCTTCAAACCCCTGTTTCTGCCACATCTCCTCTGTTCCTGGGATGTGATATGGTAACAAATCACTTCTAAAAACAATACTGAAGAACTCCAAGATCTTTAAAACATTCTGTTTCACATATTTGCTAAGACAGGAAAGATTAAAGATGCATTTTAGAAAGATTTATAGAAAAGACTGATATCAAAGCCTTTTCTCCTAACTATATATTCACTATAAATTCTGGAGATATTTTGTCTCATCTGCATTGAATTTCAGCAAAATTTTATTATATGTTTTCATATGCCATTTGTCACATAGAGACAAAAAAACAGATAAAATTAGAAAGTGTTTTTACTTACTTTGGATGTTCAAATTTGTCTATCAGATCAACTTTTTCCACTAGGTCTCCTCCAACTGTTCGTACCAAGTCATAGAAATCATTTTCTGTATAATTCTCGGAGGGCAACCAGAATGAGATGTCATTTATCACAGCAGGGTATTTGCTAAGAGGCTAACAAAACAAGAGAAGAAAAGATAGATTGATTTGTTAGTTGGATAAGAATGTTTAAATTTTTCATGGAAAGTTACACTTGGCTAATTAGAAAATGCTGGTAAAACATTATTTGAGTCCTTGAACTTTCAGGAACAAAATGAACTTAAACAATAAGCCAATATTCAAAACTAGCAAATTCCATTATGAATTTACAGATTCTTATCACATTCATGTGTAAATTACCATATATTATATTTATATAACCATTAATGTTCAATTTAGTATAAAGCAATTTGAATATATCATATGAGTTTTTTCTGATTGAAGACTAGAGGAGAAAAGTTCAAATTTAATTAACAAGCGATTCATTATAACTTCCTATGATTATTTTTAGGAAATCATTTTAATAGAGAAGTAAAGGCTTGTCAAAATTGATATTTCAATTAGTAATGTCATTATTTGTTAGTTTTTCTAATTATTAAAATAAAGTACTGGGATGATAAGTAGTCACTGAGAGAGTTATTTTTCAAATTATGACTTTAAGGATGGATAAACACAAATGTAGCCATTTTCCCGTTTATCCTATTTTTTCTCCAAATTATTCAAGCTCAATATTATATTGGGCAGACACTTAAAATTAGATCCTTTTAAAAGTTACTGCCTTTGTTTACATGGCTTATACACATATAAGTATATATATATAGTAAGTATTGGTTATAAGTTACTGCCACAATAAAAAATGTTTCATTATATAACTATGAAGTCCTAAGGGGATATGTGCTAAGGTATAAATATATCTGTTAGAAAAGCAAATTTATAAACCGGTTTACACCAAGCCTGATTATTACTATAAACCTTTTGGTGAATCACTGATCAGAAAAAGTATATAACTTTTTAAATGGTAAAACCTCTGAAGAACCAAACACTCACACAAAAAATGATCATTCAACTTGAAATATCAATAAAGTTGTCAGACAAATGCATCGGTTCAGAACACACATTTCAAATGAACATAATAAAGCTACCATCTAGGTGCTTTTGACAAAATATCACGGCTCCTGAAAAACATCCTTGGTTTTCTCTCCTCCAGTAAAGTCAAGATCCTGTGATAAATCCTCCATGGGTTAATGTAACAATACACGATAGGATTATGCTGGTTATACCAGTTGCTTTTTCCTTAGACAACATCCTTTTGCCGCTTGAGGAATGTGGAAATTTAGGGGGATTGGCTAAAAGGCTGGGATTGCCAAGAATTAGCATGTAATGTCCTCTTCAGTTGACCCAAGCTGAGGTACCAGTGGGTTCTTACATCAGACATGGGAGGCGCCCAACTGAGCATTTGCTGTAAGCAACCCATTGACAACACGTAATACACGATAGTAGTATAATAATGCCGTCAGCCAGAATACAGGCCCCCAAGACATGAAGAAATACATTTTAAAATAAATTACCATTTTAAAAACCAGGGAGAATAGCTCAGACTGTTTGTTGTACCGCAAACTAGTTCAAGCTAACAAATTATATAGAACAAGTTTAAAGTCATGGTTTATCTAAAGGAAGCAAGCATTCACTATACTAATTGGCAGGTGTCAGATGTGGATACTTCCTAGGGACTTCTGCTTTCTCGAGGGGGGGAAATAAAAGTTTGTTTTAAAAATGAGGTAATTACAGATCTATGGCTACTAGAATGTAGGCTTTCTGAGGCTTAGCCAGAGGTGGTGTTAAAAACTATCCAGGGCTTCCCACTGATCTTGGGATAAAGTCCCCAGTTCTTGAAAAGCTCTAGCTCCTTCTGTTGTCCTCCAGGCTCACATGAGCTTGGCTTATTTGGTTTCTTGAACACACTAAGCTACTTCCTCCATATACTGTTTCCACCTTCCCTACCCTACTTCTGGTCCTCGGCTACCACGTTCACTTCTAAGCCTCACAGACTCCATCCAGCAGTCCCCTGTTATGACAGCCTATACTTCTCTTTCAGAGCACCTTTCGTAATTGTAATGGTCTGTGTAATTACTTAATGTCTGTCCTCCCAGTATATTTCAATTTTTGAGGGTGGAGCGTGTATCTTTTTTTAAGCTCCTCTATTAGCCATGATATTGTAGGTATTCATCAAGAGCCCATTACAATGCTACCATGTGTGAGCAATGGCTATGTTACAGTGAATTACGTGAATCAGTTTAGCTGTTCTTTCCTCTCTAACCAGACCAGCTAACGGACAGGTCAGGTAAGTAAGTCATAGAGACTTGCCTCCGTCCCTGGCTATGCTGTATGATAAAGACATAGTGACCATATGGAATGACAAAGGTGAGGCTGGAGAGGCAAAGTGATTTGGTAGGGACTTGCTAATCCACATCACAGAACCAGACAATTTTAGGATTGGAAGAAATCTGTTAACCGAAAGAGGTAAACTGAGGCAAGCTTGAATGACCAGAAACTGGGTTTATTTAGGAATAGCAGAGGAATTGCAATTTGGAAAATGCATGCTGCAGGCAGGTCCAATGAGGGCTTGGGGCAGCTCTGTTAATGGGAAGGAGCGCACGGAGAAGGGAGTCCGGCCAGTCTGGAGGATGGCGAAAGGTTCTTGGCAGATGTTCATTGGTCAGGAGACGAATCTCAATTATCTGTAAATCAGGTATTTACAGGGACCCAGTCTCCCTGTTCTCGAGTTCCATTCTTCTGAGGGAGCATGTTTCCTATCTTCGGTTCCATTTTAGACTGAAATCCTCTTACAGACTTTAAATAGCATAGTATTATTTTTGTTTCCTCATTTCTTTTCTTGATCTAGATGAGCAAGGTCTACTTTATTGGTTTTATCAAATAACCATGAATTGATTTCTCTTTTCTTTTGAGATTGTCTATGGAATTCTTGTAGTGGTTTTTTTTGTTTGTTTTGTTTTGTTTTGTTTTGTTTTTTTAAGACCTGAGAAGGTGATCAAAAACTACAGTTACAGTGGAGACTTTAAAAATCACAAGTCAATATTATGAACTATTTAATAACACTGAATTTGAAAACTTGGATTAAATGATAATTTTCACTCAAGACAGAAAATTTAAACCAATGGACAATGTCAATTGAATTATCAGTCAAATCTCACAACAAGTGTTAGACTCAGATGGTTCATAGTATAACTTCATCAAATATTTCAGGTGAAGCAGTCTCTTTAACACACAAACTATTTCATGAAACAGAAAAGGAGGGAAAAATCAGCTAATTTTGTGAGTTTATAAACTTGAAGCCAAAGCTGGATAATCAAGAATAATGTTAAAAAGCTGTAGACAAATTTCTCCTTAAAACCTACAAATAAATATTAAATGTAACTTCAACAAATACAAGTCGACAGCCTACTAACATGAGAACACAAAATGACCAAGTAGGGTTTATTCCAGAATAACAGGAATGTTTTGAAACAAACAAACAAAAAAACTACTGCTCAACACATCAAGAAAAAAAATCATGATTATTTTTCAGAGAGAGGAAGTATTTGATAAATGTAATACTTATTCATTATAAGAAAAAAGAGTTTTTTGGCAAACTATAAATGGAAGGCAGTGTCCTTCCTTCCAAGACATTTACTGAAAACCTAGAGCAAACATATTCAATGTTAACGTTTTTTAGAAGTATTCCAAATCAAGAGTAACATAAGGATACCCACTCTCACCCTTGTTCTGTCATATTATAAATCCTAACCCAAGGCAGTAAACAACAAAAGCGATTAGAATGGAATCAGGCAAAATTTGTGATCCCCATTTGAATCTTCCTTATAACTATATGACTTTTGTTGCAGAGCACCAGCAGATACTTAGAAGGACAGAAAGAAAAATATTTTTCCCTCTCCTGCATTATCCTTACACTTACAGCATTGTGGCTACTTCTAATGGGGTTGGAATAATATCCTTGTTTTATCATCCTGGGAACCTATAAATGTTTTTCACAGTTTGCCCTTTTAAAAACCTCTTATCTCTGCCAATTACTGACAGTTCTAACCCCAGAATTGTTTTATTTCCTATTTTGGGTTGGGGGACAGATCATGGAGTTATGCACCACCCTAACTCCAAGTCCTCCAACTGTACCGAGTGCCCCCTGTAGGTTCATATCCCTGTCACTATGTCCTCTAGGACCAGGACCAACATCTGGTTTACCTGTGTAGCCCAGCAGCACTACAGTGTTCGGCTAATAAATGCCAGTTAAACTCATGCTGAATTGACTGCACTATGGGGTCTGTGGCCCAAATTCTCAAGGATAGTTTGAATTTTTAAAATAGTAATTATGATTCCAAAAAAGACAATTCTCCATGGAATCTGGGTCACATGAATTTGGTTTCTGAAGTTGTTTTCTCCCCTTTTTCTTTCAAGTAGTTCTGCTTAATACGTTTTACACCCATGTCCCTTTACTCTCTCCACTGCCCCTACTTCCTTTAAAAGGCCCACTCATATCTTTAGACCCGAGTCTCCAGACTTGCGGCTGAGAACACTGGCAGTTGAAGTGCTAGAGTCCAAGTATTTAACAAGAGGCAGATAGAAGTGGGGTGCATTTCTCCCCTGTTCCAATTAATTTCAGCTTTATCTTCATTATCTTTTTGCTGTTTAATTGGTTTTGTTGTGTTCTTTCTCTAGTTTATTTAGGTGAAAAACTAACTCTTGTATTTTGGGGCTTTCTTAGTTTTCCGTAAAAGCATATAAGGCTATAATGTTCCTCTCAGTATCTTTTTAGATATATCCCACAAACTATGTCCTTCTCTAAATTTTCTCCTTTCTTGCATTCTATTGGCAATTTTTAAAAATATTCTAGTATTTTTCCTTCAGTTAAAAAGCTGTAAATTGTATGTTTATTTTATTTATTTATTTATTTATTTATTTATTTATTTATTTATTATTTATTTATTTATTTGAAAGAGAGAGAAAGAGAGAGAGGGAGAGGGAGGGAGAGGCAGACTGCTCGCTGAGCAGGGAGCCTGACACGGGGCCCAATCCCAGGATCCAGGATCATTATCTGAGCTGAAAGCAGGATACTTAACTGACTGAGCCACCCAGGTTCCCCTGCATGTCTATTCTTTAATATATACACACACAAATATCCTTTAATAAACTGTTCTAAAGCCTAAATTTATTTAGGATCATCTATTCTGTCTTAAATAAGACAGAAATGTCACTTTTTTTTTTCTCCCAACTATTGGATTTTTATCTTTTAAAAAGCACACACAAGGGGTGCAACATTGTTGGTTCATAAAGGTCTTTCCTTGGCATTTTGAAATTATTTTTCTAGACCTATTATGCTGATGACAAGTCTGCTGTCAGCACCATTTCTTCTTCCATTTCTTCGTTCATTCTGCTCAGCACTCAGGGTGTGCTTGCAATCAGAGGGCTCGTGTGTTGTTCCACTTTGGAAAAATTCCAGCCACTCCTTCTCTGCCTTTCTTTTCATTCTCTTCTGGAACTGCATAATACATATTATGGAGCTTCTTAATCTATTTTCTCTTAACTGATCAATTTGGTTTTTAATCTTTATGTATTCATGCTGGATTCTTGGTGAGTTCTTCAGTAAATTCTTAATTTCTTAATTCTCTTCTCAACTGAGTCTAGTCTCATCTGCTTTTTCTTCTTATTTCAATGAATCTGTTATTCATTTGTGATATTTGTTTCTTTTTTATATCTACTTACACTATTTCTTTTTTTAATTTATTTTTTATTGGTGTTCAATTTGCCAACATATAGAATAATACCCAGTGCTCACTTACACTCTATTTCTGCCTGTATTTGCCACTTATTCAGAATTTCCCTTTCTTCTACTCCTTTTTTTTTTTTTTTTTTTTTTTTTTCCTTTTTTTTTTTTTTTTTTATTGGTGTTTAATTTACCAACATACAGAAAAACACCCAGTGCTCATCCCGTCAAGTGTCCACCTCAGTGCCCGTCACCCATTCCCCTCCAACACCCGCCCTCCTCCCCTTCCACCACCCCTAGTTCGTTTCCCCGAGTTAGGAGTCTTTATGTTCTGTCTCCCTTCCTGATATTTCCCAACATTTCTTTTCCCTTCCTTTATATTCCCTTTCACTATTATTCATATTCCCCAAATGAATGAGAACATACACTGTTTGTCCTTCTCCGATTGACTTATTTCACTCAGCATAATACCCTCCAGTTCCATCCACGTTGAAGCAAATGGTGGGTATTTGTCGTTTCTAATTGCTGAGTAATATTCCATTGTATACATAAACCACATCTTCTTTATCCATTCATCTTTCGATGGACACCGAGGCTCCTTCCACAGTTTGGCTATTGTGGCCATTGCTGATAGAAACATCGGGGTGCAGGTGTCCCGACGTTTCATTGCATCTGAATCTTTGGGGTAAATCCCCAACAGTGCAATTGCTGGGTCGTAGGGCAGGTCTATTTTTAACTCTTTGAGGAACCTCCACACAGTTTTCCAGAGTGGCTGCACCAGTTCACATTCCCACCAACAGTGTAAGAGGGTTCCCTTTTCTCCGCATCCTCTCCAACATTTGTTGTTTCCTGCCTTGTTAATTTTCCCCATTCTCACTGGTGTGAGGTGGTATCTCATTGTGGTTTTGATTTGTATTTCCCTGATGGCAAGTGATGCAGAGCATTTTCTCATGTGCATGTTGGCCATGTCCATGTCTTCCTCTGTGAGATTTCTCTTCATGTCTTTTGCCCATTTCATGATTGGATTGTTTGTTTCTTTGGTGTTGAGTTTAATAAGTTCTTTATAGATTTTGGAAACTAGCCCTTTATCTGATATGTCATTTGCAAATATCTTCTCCCATTCTGTAGGTTGTCTTTTAGTTTTGTTGACTGTATCCTTTGCTGTGCAAAAGCTTCTTATCTTGATGAAGTCCCAATAGTTCATTTTTGCTTTTGTTTCTTTTGCCTTCGTGGATGTATCTTGCAAGAAGTTACTGTGGCCAAGTTCAAAAAGGGTGTTGCCTGTGTTCTCCTCTAGGATTTTGATGGAATCTTGTCTCACATTTAGATCTCTCATCCATTTTGAGTTTATTTTTGTGTATGGTGAAAGAGAGTGGTCCAGTTTCATTCTTCTGCATGTGGATGTCCAATTTTCCCAGCACCATTTATTGAAGAGACTGTCTTTCTTCCAATGGATAGTCTTTCCTCCTTTATCGAATATTAGATGGCCGTACATTTCAGGGTCCACTTCTGGGTTCTCTATTCTGTTCCATTGATCTATGTGTCTGTTTTTGTGCCAGTACCACACTGTCTTGATGACCACAGCTTTGTAATACAACCTGAAATCTGGCATTGTGATGCCCCCAGCTAAGGTTTTCTTTTTTAAAATTCCCCTGGCTATTCGGGGTCTTTTCTGATTCCACACAAATCTTAAGATAATTTGTTCTAACTCTCTGAAGAAAGTCCATGGTATTTTGATAGGGATTGCATTAAACGTATAAATTGCCCTGGGTAACATTGACATTTTTAAAATATTAATTCTGCCAATCCATGAGCATGGAATATTTTTCCATCTCTTTGTGTCTTCCTCAATTTCTTTCAGAAGTGTTCTATAGTTTTTAGGGTATAGATCTTTTACCTCTTTGGTTAGGTTTATTCCTAGGTATCTTATGCTTTTGGGTGCAATTGTAAATGGGATTGACTCCTTAATTTCTCTTTCTTCAGTCTCATTGTTAGTGTATAGAAATGCCATTGATTTCTGGGCGTTGATTTTGTATCCTGCCACGCTACCAAATTGCTGTATGAGTTCTAGCAATCTGGGGGTGGAGGCTTTTGGGTTTTCTATGTAGAGTATCATGTCATCGGTGAAGAGGGAGAGTTTGACTTCTTCTTTGCCAATTTGAATGCCTTTAATGTCTTTTTGTTGTCTGATTGCTGAGGCGAGGACTTCCAGAACTATGTTGAACAGCAGTGGTGAGAGTGGACATCCCTGTCTTGTTCCTGATCTTAGGGGAAAGGCTCCCAGTGCTTCCCCATTGAGAATGATATTTGCTGTGGGCTTTTCGTAGATGGCTTTTAAGATGTCGAGGAAAGTTCCCTCTATCCCAACACTCTGAAGGGTTTTGATCAGGAATGGATGCTGTATTTTGTCAAATGCTTTCTCTGCATCTAATGAGAGTATCATATGGTTCTTGGTTTTTCTCTTGCTGATATGATGAATCACATTGATGGTTTTACGAGTGTTGAACCAGCCTTGTGTCCCAGGGATAAATCCTACTTGGTCATGGTGAATAATTTTCTTAATGTGTTGTTGGATCCTATTGGCTAGTATCTTGTTGAGAATTTTTGCATCCATGTTCATCAGGGATATTGGTCTGTAATTCTCCTTTTTGGTGGGGTCTTTGTCTGGTTTCGGAATTAAGGTGATGCTGGCCTCATAGAACGAATTTGGAAGTACTCCATCTCTTTCTATCTTTCCAAACAGCTTTAGTAGAATAGGTATGATTTCTTCTTTAAACGTTTGATAGAATTCCCCTGGGAAGCCATCTGGCCCTGGACTCTTGTGTCTTGGGAGGTTTTTGATGACTGCTTCAATTTCCTCCCTGGTTATTGGCCTGTTCAGGTTTTCTATTTCTTCCTGCTCCAGTTTTGGTAGTTTGTGGCTTTCCAGGAATGCGTCCATTTCTTCTAGATTTCCTAATTTATTGGCATACAGCTGTTCATAATATGTTTTTAAAATCGTTTGTATTTCCTTGGTGTTGGTAGTGATGTCCCCTTTCTCATTCATGATTTTATTAATTTGAGTCTTCTCTCTCTTCTTTTTAATAAGGTTGGCTAATGGTTTATCTATCTTATTAATTCTTTCAAAGAACCAACTCCTGGTTCTGTTGATCTGTTCCACAGTTCTTTTGGTCTCGATATCATTGAGTTCTGCTCGAATTTTAATTAACTCTCTTCTTCTGCTGGGGGTGGGGTCTATTTGTTGCTTTTTCTCTAGTTCCTTTATGTGTAAGGTGAGCTTTTGAATTTGAGATCTTTCCAGTTTTTGAATGTATGCTTGTATTGCGATGTATTTCCCCCTCAGGACTGCTTTTGCTGCATCCCAAAGATTTTGAACGGTTGTATCTTCATTTTCATTAGTTTCCATGAATCTTTTTAATTCTTCCTTAATTTCCTGGTTGACCTTTTCATCTTTTAGCAGGATGGTCCTTAACCTCCACGTGTTTGTGGTCCTTCCATATTTCTTGTTGTGATTAAGTTCTAATTTCAAGGCATTATGGTCTGAGAATATACAGGGGACTATCCCGATCTTTTGGTATCGGTTCAGACCCGATTTGTGACCCAGTATGTGGTCTATTCTGGAGAAAGTTCCATGTGCACTTGAGAAGAATGTGTATTCAGTTGAGTTTGGATGTAAAGTTCTGTAGATATCTGTGAAATCCATCTGGTCCAGTGTATCATTTAAAGCTCTCGTTTCTTTGGAGATATTGTGCTTAGAAGACCTATCCAGGGTAGAAAGAGCTAGATTGAAGTCACCAAGTATAAGTGTATTATTATCAAGGTATTTCTTGAGTTTGGTTATTAATTGGTTTAAATATTTGGCAGCTCCCACATTCGGGGCATATATATTGAGGAGTGTTAAGTCCTCTTGTTGGATAGATCCTTTGAGTATGAGATAGTGTCCCTCTTCATCTCTCACTATAGTCTTCGGGGTAAATTTTAATTTATCTGATATAAGGATGGCAACCCCTGCTTTCTTTTGAGGACCATTTGAATGGTAAATGGTTCTCCAACCTTTTATTTTCAGGTTATAGGTGTCCTTCTGTCTAAAATGAGTCTCTTGTAGACAGCAAATAGATGGGTCCTGCTTTTTTATCCAGTCTGAAACCCTGCGCCTTTTGATGGGGTCATTAAGCCCGTTCACATTCAGAGTTACTATTGATAGATAGGAGTTTAGTGTCATCATATCTATTCAGTCCTTGTTTTTGTGGATTGTTCCACTGAACTTCTTCTTAAAGGGGAATTTTAAGAGTCCCCCTTAAAATTTCTTGCAGAGCTGGTTTGGAGGTTACATATTCTTTCAGTTCCTGCCTGTCTTGGAAGCTCTTTATCTCTCCTTCCATTTTGAATGAAAGCCTTGCGGGGTAAAGTATTCTTGGTTGCATGTTCTTTTCATTTAGGACCCTGAATATATCCTGCCAGCCCTTTCTGGCCTGCCAGGTCTCTGTGGAGAGGTCTGCTGTTACCCTAATATTCCTCCCCATAAAAGTCAGGGACTTTTTTTCTCTTGCTGCTTTAAGGATCTTCTCCTTATCTTTGGAATTTGCAAGCTTCACTATTAAATGTCGAGGTGTTGAACGGTTTTTGTTGATTTTAGGGGGGGATCTCTCTATTTCCTGGATCTGAATGCCTGTTTCCCTTCCCAGATTCGGAAAGTTTTCAGCTAGGATTTGTTCAAATACATATTCTGGCCCTCTGGCCCTTTCCGCGCCCTCAGGAACCCCAATTAAACGTAGGTTTTTCTTCCTCAGGCTATCATTTATTTCCCTTAATCTATCCTCATGGTCTTTTAATTGCCTGTCTCTTTTTTCCTCAGTTTCCCTCTTTGCCATCAACTTGTCTTCTATGTCACTCACTCGTTCTTCCACCTCGTCAAGCCTCGTCGTTAGGACTTCTAGCTTGGATTGCATCTCATTTAATTGATTTTTAATTTCTGCCTGATTGGATCTAAATTCTGCAGTCATGAAGTCTCTTGAGTCCTTTATGGTTTTTTCTAGAGCCACCAGTAGCTGTAAAATAGTGCTTCTGAATTGGCTTTCTGACATTGAATTGTAATCCATATTTTGTAACTCTGTGGGAGAGTGGGCTGTTTCTGATTCTTTTTTTTGAGGGGTTTTCCTTCTAGTCATTTTGCTCAGTGCAGAGTGGCCAAAAACAAGTTGTATTGGGAAAAGGAGAAAAAGAGAGAGAAGGAAAGAAAAGAGAAAAAGAAAAAAGAGAAAGAAGAAAAAAAAATAGGGGAAAAAGAGAAGAAAAAGAAAGAAAAAGAAAGAAAGGAGAAAAAAGAAAAAAGGGGGTGTGGGGGAAGCAATCAGAAATCAAGAAGAAAGAGAGAAAAAAAAAGCACAAAACAAAACAAAACAAAACAAAACAAAAAAACAAAAACAAAAACAAAAAAACAAAAAACAAAAAAAACCACGGGGAGTATCTTCCGATTCTGTGTAGTTTAAGTCCCTTGACTTCCCTTGGAACTGGTCCGTCTCGCTGGTCTTCTGGGGGAGGGGCCTGCTGTGCTGATTCTCAGGTGTTGGCACTTGGGGGAGCTGCTCTGCCCCTGCCTGGTGCAGGGCTCGGTGGGGGTTGTTCACCCCGTGAGGCCCCGGGAGGAAGCCACAGTGGCGGGGGCAGCTCTGGGACCCTGGATCCAGCCCCCGCAGTAGCTCCGGGGCTCTCCTTCTGCAGGGCCTGGGGGCTCCGGGGCGGGGCCGCTGATCTGCTCAGTTCCAGGCAGGAGCGTCCTTGCTGTCCTGGGCCCTCCCGGCCTCTGCCTGTCCCGGGGGAGGCCGGATCCTGGGCTGTGTCCCGGCGCCCTGTGCTCCGGGGCCTGCGCTGTTGGATTCGCGCCGCCGCCCGAGCCCCTCCGAGCTGTTCCCGGAGCCGCGCAGCCCCCTCCGCGCGGAGCTTCTTCCTCTGCGCGAGCCGCCGCCGCTGAGCTGTTCCCGGAGCCGCGCAGCCCCCTCCGCGGAGCCGCCGCCCGAGCCCCTCCGAGCTGTTCCCGGAGCCGCGCAGCCCCCTCCGCGCGGAGCTTCTTCCTCCGCCCGAGCCGCCGCCGCTGAGCTGTTCCCGGAGCCCCGCAGCCCCCTCTGCGGAGCCGCCGCCCGAGTCCCTCTGAGCTGTTCCCGGAGCCGCGCAGCCCCCTCCGCGGAGCCGCCGCCCGAGCCCCTCCGAGCTGCTCCGGGCCCCGCCGAGCGCTGCAGCCCTTAGGGAGCTCGGCGCACTCTCCGGGGCGCAGTTCCTCTGTTACTGTCCCAGGGAGCCCGAGGGCGTCCCCGCCTTTCTGGGGATCCTGCTCCAATTCCCCGGGAGGCCTTTCCCCCGGGAAGGTTGGTGCAGCTCCTGCTCCTCCGGGACGGGGCTCTCCTGTCCTGGGGACACTCGCCCCGGCCTCAGCCCGGCTCCTCGGGGCCCCTCCCCCTTGGAGGCCTTTTGTGTCTTTATTTCTTTTTTTCCCGTCTTCCTACCTTGATAGAAGCGCGAACTCTTCTCACTGTAGCGTTCCAGCTGGTCTCTCTTTAAATCTCAGGCCGAATTCGTAGGTTTTCAGGATGATTGGATGGTTTTCTAGGTAATTTGCTGAGGACAGGTGACCTGGAGACCCTGCTCTTCCACCATCTTGCCCCTCCCCCCGCTTGTCCTTTTGTATTTTTTAATGGGTATTATCCTTTGTTGATCTCTTTAAGGATGCTAGGCATTATTTTTTTTTAAAGAATGCTTTCTGATTTTACCTTACTCCCCACTGAACCCAGATTCCAGTTGCTATTTTGGCTGACACTCTGAGGTTAGAGTTTTTTATATGGTTTGGAATTTGTGTGTGCAGACCTATCTCGTATGAGAGACAACCACTAATATCCTCTCTCTCTTTTTTTTAAAAGATTTTATTTATTCATTCATGAGACACACACACACACACACACACACAAAGAGAGAGAGAGAGAGAGAGAGAGAGAGAGAGAGAGAGGCAGAGACACAAGGTAGAGGGAGAAGCAGGCTTCCATGCAGGGAGCCCGACATGGGACTCGATACCGGGTCTCCAGGATCACACCCTGGGCCGAAGGCAGCGCTAAACTGCTGAGCCACCCAGGCTGCCCTAATGTCCTCTCTCTAATCACCCCTCCTTGGTTAGAGATTTTTGTAGTTCCTATACTTGTATTCCTAGCCCAGAATCAAATTGGTAGTGCTTTCTGGGTTCCCACCTATGGTGAGATTGCTGATGATGCTATAGGGGTGACTTATCCCAGTTCCTGATAAAGAGGCCATGTCTCAAAATAGACACCATGGATCAATGGAACAGAACAGAAAGACGAGAAATAATCCCATGTTTATATGGTCAATTAATCTTGGCAAAGGAGGCAAGAATATACAATGGAAAAAAGACGGTCTCTTCAACAAATGGTGATGGAAAACTGGACAGCTACGTGCAAAAGAATGAAACTATACCAGTCTTACATCATACACAAAAATCAACTCAAAATGGACTAACGATCTACACTTGAGACGTGAAACCATAAAAAAATCAGAAGAGAGCACAGGCAGTAGTTTCTCTGACATTGGTTGTAGCAACGTTTTTCTAAATATATCTCCTAAGGCAAGGGAAACAAAATAAAAAATAAACCATTGGAACTATATCAAAATAAAAAGCTTCTGCTTTTTAGGAAACAATCAACAAAATCAACAAAAGTAAAAGATAACTTACCACATGAAAGAAGATATTTGCAAATGTGGTATCTGACAAAGCGTTAGTATCTAAAATATATAAAGAACTTCTATAACTCAACATCCCAAAGCCAAATAATCCAATTTAAAAATGGGCAGAAGACTGATGGCTAACAGAAACATGAAAAGATGCTCAATATCACTAAATCATCTGGGAAGTACAAATCAAAAGCACAATGAGATATCATCTCACAACTGTCAGAACGACTAAAGTAAAAAGTTCAAGAAACAACAGGTGTTGGTGAGGATGTGGAGAAAAAGGAACCCTTATACACTGTTGATGGGAATGCAAACTGGTATAGGCACTGTGGAAAACACTACGGACGTTCCTCAAAAAATTAAAAATAGAATTACCATATGATCCAGTAACTGCACTACTGGATCATATGGTGATGGTGCTGCACTAAATGGAAACACTAATTCAAAAAGATATATGCACCCCTATGTTTACTGTGGCATTATTTACAATAGCTAAGAAATGGACAAGAAGAAGTGGTGTATCTATACAATGGAATGTTGCTTAGCCAGAAAAAGACTGAAATTTTGTCATTTGCAATAGCATGGATAGATCTAGAGGGTATAACGCTAAGTGAAATAAGTCAAAGAAAGACTAATATCATATGATTTCACTCATGAGTGGAATTTAAAAAATAGACACAAACAGAAAGAAGATACAGAAACCTAGACTCAACTATAGAGAACAAACTGATGGAGAGGTGGGTGCTGGGATGATAGGGAATAGGTGGAGGGGATTAAGAGTACACTTAATGTTGATGAGCACTGAGTAATATACAGAAGTGGTGAATCCCTATACTGTGCACCTGAAACTAATGTAACACCGTATGTCAACTATACTGGAATTAAAATTAAAGAGGCCATGTCTCTGTCCTGTTCTCTCCCTAGGATCAAAGCTTCACTTAAGCTACAGGTCATGGTGGCAGCAATTTGCAGCAGTATTATTGCCTCCTTTCTAGAGTAGGAGAGCACAACCACCTGACCCTGCACATCATGTGAGCTCTTTTAGTCCTGATGCTCCACCAGAGCCAGACCATTGGTTTCCCTTCCCTGCTTATGAACCTGGCGTGCGCAGTGTCTTCATTCTCACTCTCCACTTTGTGTTTGTCTCTTGTCCACAGATACAGCTCTTTTTGTAGGGGGAAACGGTAAAGGCATGGTCCTGTCTTTTTCATGTTCTCTTTTTAGATTTTTTCTATCACTGCTGCTTGTGTGAAGCAGGTAAAGAACAGTCTACAAAGCAACACCAGCTTGACTCTGTATTTCCTTACACAATGGTTCTTAACTTGGTATGGGAGAGGACACAGACCTCTCGGAGAATATGAAGATTCAGATCTTTGTTCCCAAAGCATATTTTCCCAAACACAGATTTCTGCCTAGGCTTCTAGGGTTCGCAAACCCAGTAAAAGTCATTCAAGGAGTCAGATATGGATCCCATCTCTGACCTGTACTTAAAATTGTGCTGTGAATTCAAATACAGATGACTGAAATTAGTATTCGAATGGAACTGATGAAATTCCAAAATTGTTCTTTACTACCATATGAGAGACACATAAGTATGTATAGTTTGCATTCACATACACTGTAGGGAATGTACGCTTGATGATAATAAAGCCATACACGAAGTCATCATTGTCTTGTAGTAGCTACTAGGAATGTAGTCATATTTGTATAAATAAAAAAAGTCTGGGATCCCTGGGTGGCGCAGTGGTTTAGTGCCTGTCTTTGGCCCGGGGCGCGATCCTGGAGACCCGGGATCGAATCCCACATCAGGCTCCCAGTGCATGGAGCCTGCTTCTCCCTCTGCCTATGTCTCTGCCTCTCTCTCTCTCTCACTGTGTGCCTATCATAAATAAATAAAAATTAAAAAAAAATAAAGACTCTATTTTTTAAAAAAAAAAGTCTGCTTCTTACAGGCTGGACTAAGAAACTCCTTACTGCAACTCAGAACAACTCTGAAGGGCCACCGTGATTTCAGAGCTGCCTGTGGGTGTGCTGAGGCCTTTGTTGCATCAGACTTCTCCGCTGACCAGTCCCACTTCTGTGCCTTCCCTTCCACGGGGGTTGATCCTGACAGAACTTGCTAATAAGCCTCCGGCTTGCTAACCTCTGTCTTAGAGTGTGCTTGCTAAGGGAACCTGACTTGTGACTCCTAGACATCAACAAAACCAGTTGATGGAAGAATTTGGGTGTGTAGGGGGCCAGCAAGCACCAAGGGACCTACACTCACTCAGAGAGAGGCAGATCTGGATTGGAGTTCGGGTGCCTTCTACCAGCTGTGTGCTAGAGAGAAGGACTCCACAGTGCTGCCCTGCCAAAGGTGCACGTGAGGCCCCGCAGGTGAAGACCTGAACCACAGTCCCACGTGCATCTAGGGTGCCTTGTGATCCTCTTGGAGAGGACTGCTAGGAGGTTATCTCCTACTCACCCCTACCTCTCCCCTGGGAGGCTGTTATGAGGCAGCGTCTCATCACCACCTGGGTTCTGAAGAGGTGGAGGCAGCTTCCTGCCTTGCTCTCCTCACAAAAGAGTCACAGGATATAAAACTTCTTAGCTGCAGTCTAGAACGGGCTCCTCAGAATGGGGTACTTCACAACGTATGTTATAATCATCCACTCTGCTACAGACTGACTTATCTTGGAGTCTTAAACCCCAATATCCCAGAATGTGACCTTTCCTGGAGAAAGAGTCTTTAAAGAGATAATCAAGTTAAAATGATGTCATTAGGGAGGCCCTAATCCAGTATGACTGGTGTCCTTATGTAAGGGGTAATTTGGACACAGGGAGGGAGGGACGCACACACAGGGAGATCACCATGTGAGGAGATTCCAGGGATAGGGGTGATGCTCCTATGAGACAAGGAATGCTGGGGATTGCCAGCAAACCACAGCAGCTAGGGGGAGGCTGCAACAGATTCTTCCTCACAGTCCTCAGAAGGAACCAATCCTGCCGGCACCTTAATCTTACATCACAGTCTCTCCGTCTATAAACTTCGTTACAGTTTCCCCTCAGCAAACTGTAATGAAGATGACATGACATTCATGAAGCACAGACTTAGTTGTTTTCAAGCCACACGAATGACTTGGATAGTTGAACATATATCGTATTTGACAGTTGTCCACGACATCTGGTTATAAATCATATGCTTGCCCAATGCCTGGAGTGGGGGCAGGGACTAAAAGGTGAGATTTAGGTTTCATAATACTCCTCCATCCTACCTGGCCCCTTGCTCCAGGCTCACCTCTATATTTAAAATACCAGTGTCTATGGACGCCTGGGTGGCTCAGTGGTTTAGCACCTGCCTTTGGTCCAGGGCGTGATCCTGGAGTCCTGGGATCGGGTCCCACATCAGGCCCCCTGCATGGAGCCTGCTTCTCCCTCTGCCTGTGTCTCTGCCTCTGTGTGTGTGTGTCTCTCATGAATATATAAATAAAATCTTTAAAAAAAAAATACCAGTGTCCCCATGTATCTTCCAAGGTTAAGATCCTCAAAGTCCCCATTCTTATTAACTCATGGAAAAAAAAAAATCAAAGTTCTTTAGGCCCTCTGTATCTGTTCATAAATGTTCTCAAGGAAGACAATCTTAACTTCCAGTTGGTAATACAACTCAGTACTTTTATTCTAGTTTGCTGTATTTCTATCAGAATGTTCCTCTTACACACTCTTCTCTTCAACAATAACTAAGGCAGGATAAGAGATCATCGTTCCCCACTATGCATGTTTTCTGAACTAGTCAATCATTATTAACTGAACCTCTGCCTTCTTGCCTTTAGGCAAAGCTATGATATTTATTTTTTTCTGGTCTAGTCATAATTTTGACAGTCCCTCTAACAGGGGAGGGTCTGCTTTTTTGACAAGTTCTTCTGGAACTGTCAAAGTGGCTTTTAGTCAGCTTTCAACCAAGTTCAAGATTAGGCAAAAGATTACTTTGCAGCTCTTCCAGGCACTGCTTCTCTTTCTAGATCAGAACACATGGCCCCTTGGTTTTTACTGTAGTATTATTGATGGTTACCATTTGTGGGGTTCTGTGTGCCAAAGACTGTGCCGAGCACTTCTATGCGTCAGCTCATCAGTGCACAGCACTATCTAGCGAGATGGATGCTATTCTTCTCACTGTGTCCCTGAGGGAACCGTGGCTTGCAGACTTCAGCTCATTTGCCCAAGGTCAAAGAGTGGGAAGTGGCAGAGCCAAGATCTAGTGCAGGGCAGGTGACGCTCTTAACCCTATGCTTTAAGGCCTCCCTCTTAAAACTACAGGCTCACAGAAAGTAGCTCAGCTTCCAGTACTGTTCCCACAAGTACTCTATCCACCCTACTTAATAATTATGCAAATAAGAACAAATCTAACATTTATCCCTATGCTGCCTGCCATGACATTTCTTTTTCGAATGATTCATGGAGCTTTTAATTATCTTGATTTATAAGTATTTTTAGACTGTTTACAGTCCGTGTGATTGTGTTCTTATCTAAATTAACTTAAAAATCAGTCTTACCTATAAAAACAGTCTGCGCCATCAATTACTCTGCTTTACATTGCAATGTTCCATAGCCCGTCTTTTAATTCCATCGATTCATTTTGTAATAAAAAAATTGTTTATCAAATTTGGCTGGCAGGTTCGGTACTTCACAAATTCAGGTTGTTCTAACTCATGATTCCACGCGGCCTTGGTGTTTACAGATTTTCTCACTTTGTTCCAATATTCCGATTTGACTCTGATCTAATTTCTCTGAGCGCCAGAAGCATAGCGTGTTGGTCAGAGGCAAGCACAGTCCCTACCCAGGCGACTTTTATTCTGTTACTTCACCCAGAAGCCACATGAGAACCAGCAAGTTCTAAACATTCTTTCCAACTTTCAGTCTCTCATATTTGTTCTAAACTTTTTATAGACTTTCAGTTCTGGCTGAAGATTCATAGAAAATAAAGAATTTCCACAATGAAACTGTGTGGAACCATCATTTTAGGGCAGGCTTCTACTGAATTAACTTTCCACGTTTCTATGCCATGGTTCCCCCCTCAACTATCTACTGAACTCCCTAAGAGCAGACACAAAATTTCAAATATTTTTGAATCCTTCCAAATTTTGAGTACTAGATGTCTTCATTACTTAAAACAGACAGATGCACGTGAAGCCGGGTGTGGAGCTGAGAGCTGTGGCCTCACATTCTCCGTGGGACCTTAGGGATCCTAAGCCAGGTTTCCCGGCCCTGCCTGAATGTCATGGCTTCTAACTTGTTAGATTTCTAAGTAAGCCTCAGAGATCTTTGTTCAAATTGAATATCATATGTGCTTCTAGCTAAAGAAGGACTAGCAGAGGGAGTGGGAGCCTGCAGCCCAGACCACCTCCTCGGAGCTCTGGCGGAGGTCTGCATGCAGGAGACAAATGTGAAAAATAAAAGAATATCTTATTGGGGGTGATGAAAATGTTCCCAAATCGATGGTGGAGAGGGCTGCACATCTCTGCAAACATACTAAAGACCATGGGGACGGGGGTGTCACACAATTTAAGTGGGTGAATTGTGCGGTATGTGGATTATATCTCAGTAAAGTTGTGAGAATAGGAAGTGAATAAGTAAACTTGTTGATCAAAGAAATCAGGGTTCTGGAAATGGAGAGCTTCTATTTTGTTTGTAGTCTCTCTACCTCATTTTCAGAACTTATCAAAGACTTCATCTCTGCACTCATATTTTCAGGTTAGATAATCAAATCTTTCTGAAGCCAGCATTACTTCTGCACTCTGGGCTTTCTTCTCCAAGGTAAAATGTTTGTCAAAGTTTTGCCCGAGTGTTTAAATCTCTCATAAAATGCCTGGTCTGGACCTTCACAGCTCTATACAATCACTAGAGTTTAAGTGAGGTCACATTTAGCTTTATGACCCTAATTTTTCCCAGTAAATCATGTTTTACTGGGAGACCGATATTTCCCTTTCTTATGCCTCAAGTAAGTGAACAGAGGCTCCATTTTATCCCATCTTGTTCTCCTGCCTCCCCCCCCCCCAAAAAAAAACCAAAATGGGAAACTAGGTTTGTTAATTCCCCAACCCCAAATTTAACCTCAAAATGGTACCTGCTTAATTAGAACATGAACTCTGTGAGGGGGACTTCAGTCTACATTTCATGTTCCCTCTTCTGTACAAGCACCCCATTCCGTTAGGGACAGTACATGCTGGGAGGTAAAACCAAGAACCAGCTGGAAAATGTAAGTTGAACTTGCCTGAGTTCATACAGAGTTAGCCTTCGGACTCTTCCAGGGTTCAGGGGAAAATAGACAAAACAAAAATTAACCTCAAGTACTTAAGACATATGATTTCAATGGTTTGTTCAAAACCAGAGTAAAGATCAAATTCAAGACTCTCACAGACAAAAGGCCTCTTACAGATGCTCATGGAGTTGACCTTCTTCCTTTCTTTCTTATCCTACCTTCGTCCCCTACATCCCTGTTCACTGGTCCTTTCGGGCCAGATCCTTTTAGATGTTTTAGGCCATCAAGATGACTTGATGCTACATGTTTTAATATTTCTTTCTGACTCCCATAATGCCAAAGGATTAACACTGTCTCAGTTGTTCTACAGCAACAGACCCCAGGGAACAGATACCCATCCGGTGTCTAACGTGTTCTCCATCTCTTTTGGTAACAGAAATGTGTAGGGGAAGTGGGTGAGCTAATTATTTCTGAAAAAAAGAACACTTACTGTTTGTTTTTTGTTTTTTTTTCCCCTAGAATATAATCTAATACCAACTCTCAGTCATAGAGTAAAAATGGATAGGGGAAAAAAAGGTTGAGACCATCTCAATTTTTTAAGAGAAAACATCGTAGCTGCCCTGGGCAAGGAGAGGAGTGGAGGGGGATGGAATGAAATGGGGAAGAAACCATGAGATGCAAGATACTGGTGATATTCACTACAGCAGGGTGCTGCCTTCATGGGTATCCACTGTACTACTATACCTCACAACTTAAACATGTTATTTTTCAAATATCAAACACTGGATTAAAACAGTAAAAAAGGGGGCAGCCCGGGTGGCCCAGTGGTTTAGCGCCGCCTTCAGCCCAGGGCTTGATCCTGGAGACCCGGGATCGAGTCCCACGTCGGGCTCCCTGCATGGAGCCTGCTTCTCGCTCTGCCTGTGTCTGTGCCTCTCTCTCTCTCTGTGTGTGTGTGTGTGTGTGTGTGTCTCGTGGATAAATAAATAAAATCTTTAAAAAAAAAAAAGTAAAAAAGGGTATCAATGCTTAGTCATTCACCTAGAGAAATTATGTAACAAGGGAAACACTGGCCACAGATTATGCATTTACATGTGAAAAAGAAATGTTTTTTCCAAAAAAAAAAAAAGAAATGTTTTTTCCATATTTAAAAATAAAATTCCAGCTGTTAATATTGGATTCTATTTCAACAAAGAAAACAATGAGTTCAGCTTCCCCACATTAGAGACAAATGTGAAGCATCATTTTCTTTTGTACCAAATCCAAGTGAGTCTAGCAAAGTCTACAACAAAGTTCATAGGGTGCAGATGTGATACCTCAGTTGAAAGTAAGTGGAATGCAAATATGGGTTCTAATTGAGAGACACCCCCCCACTCAGGGGAGAGCAGAAGAATTTACATGTAGTTGCAGACAGAGAACACAATAACCTCACCAGGCACCTACTATGTGGCTGCTCCGACACTGTCCCTGCCACCAAGGAGCTCACGGATGACAGGGGAAGGCTATAGGAAGTGGCACACACAGAATGTGGTTTGTGCACTGGAGCAGGGGGAGACTCCCTGTGGTCCCGGAGGCTCAGATATTGTAGATATGGCTAGAGGCCTGAGGGGGGCCATCAGATTCCCTCTCTCCCCTCCCGAGAGAAAACACATCTTCCATCCAGTAAATAAAAGTCTCCGTAAGATAAGCTCATTAAAATAATAAAATGCGGAGTGCGTATTAACAAGTTTTGGGCCATCTGTCGTGTCAAAAGCCCAAGCTGACAGGGAGAAAAGGTGGCGAGTGACCCCTTTCTGGAGAAGGCGCTGCCATATAGGACACCCACTGCCCAGCGGCAGCAGGGCCACAGTTCTTCTCTCTGGCCATGGAAAACTGCCAAGTTCTCTGGGCCCCAATTTCCTCCTCTGCAAAAGAAAGTACTTGGCACTTCACACACTGTGGTCTATCAAAACTGCCCCACAGGATGTCACAAGAGGTACCCCGAGGAGCCTGCGCCGTCGTCAGGTACACGAGGAATGCTGGGTTTTACCAACTTCAGCAGGGAAAACCCACCCTTCCTCCTCTTCTGAGGTCTAGGTCTTAAATGGCCGAAAGGATCAAGTGAGCCCAAATTTTCGATTCCGCTGGCTACGCGAGCCACGCCACCTGCCAGGGAGGACGGGTAGGGGCATTTGCCAAACACATCCATGTCCTGACTTCTGGGATGGCTCAGTGCTGCCTCCACCCAAATCACAATTTCTGCCACTCAAAACGACCCTGAGTTTCTTGCCACTTTAAATTTTTATTTTTTTTATTTTTTTATTTATTTATGGTAGTCACAGAGAGAGAGAGAGAGAGAGAGGCAGAGACACAGGCAGAGGGAGAAGCAGGCTCCATGCACCGGGAGCCCGACGTGGGACTCGATCCCGGGCCTCCAGGATCGCGCCCTGGGCCAAAGGCAGGCGCCAAACCGCTGCGCCACCCAGGGATCCCTCTTGCCACTTTAAACAGAACTTTAGAGTCAGAAAAATAAACTTTTCGGACTTAATATCAAATAAACCTCATGCCATGTCGCGGGGGCTACAAGCAAGCAAAACTGTCACTCAAAGAGGTAATATTCCAAGCTCATTAATGATTAACTTCCCTTATGCAAAATGAATCAAAATGTTCCCGTACACAGGCTCAGCCACGAAGACACCTTTCGAGATTTCTCCTTTCCTCCAAAACGATCACATTACCTGCACGTGACCCAGGCTTTTCACTTCCAGGTACCCAACCTCACAGCGGGGCAAGGCACACACGGTGTCATCCGGGTTGTACAGATGGGGAAATGGGAGGGCAGAGGCTGCGCTGAATGGTGCGCAGGTAATGAGTGAGTGTCCAGGGGGCTCTGAACAGGTGCATGTGGCCTCCAGATCACCAGTTCATCCGTGAAATCACACCAGCCCCAGGGAAGGGCCCCTCCTGCTGAGGTCTCCCTGAATATGCAGGACAACAGTCGGACTCTTAAGACCCTCTTCACCCTTTCTGAGCTGTGGCCCATCCCTCAGCCCCAAGACTCCTTGCAAAACAGGAATGATATCCTTACCCATTGAATTGTTATGAAGATTAAATGGATTAATATATATTAAAAACCCTTATAAATTACAAGACACCTTATAAGGTAAGGTAAGGTATGATTAACCATCCCATTCTTTTTGCTTTATAAGCTTTTAAAAAAAGTTATCAGATTAACGACAGCAACGGCTACCAGTTAGCTAGTGCCTACCAGGGACTGTCACCTTGGTTCACCTTCAAATGAAGCCTAGAGGCAGGTCACTCAGCTGGCACAATTCAGCCCTGCCGCTTACAAGTTTTTGTGATGCTGGGCAGTACCTTCACGCTCAGCTCCCCATCTGCAAAACAAGGATCCTGCCAGTGGCCCTCATTTGGCTGCTGTCAGAATCAAAGCATCAGCACACGTGAAGCACATGGTAACTACCTAAATGTTTAGTGCTTCATTTCTGCTTCGTTTGTACGTGGCCGAACCATGACTCGGATCCATGACTCGGATCCTGCTGTATCTACCACCTCTTGACGCTGTGGCACTTACTACGCTCTGTAATCTGGGAGGAGTTTACAGATCTCTCTGTGTGACTTGATTAAAAGTGTCTCAAAGGGCAGAGGCCACATTTTCTCCCTGTCTACGTGAAGCACGGTGCTTGGCACAGAGTAGAAATAACTAACATGTGTGGGATTGTGGCTCTCTTCTGTGGCTGCTGGTTTCATCAACCATGATCTGGCTGTGGTCCCAGGGCAGGGGCTTCTTGGAGGAGAGAAGGAGGCAAAGGGGGAGGGGGCCATGTGAGAGATGCTGACGGAGAGAATGACAGAGGACTGAGAGGTGGACCAGAGACATCACTTCCCTTAGCAGAGCCTTGTGGTGGAGGGATGAGAGGGTTATAAACTGAAAACACAAAAGTACCAAGGGCCTTTTAGACCTTTGTTCTGGAGAGCTAAGGGGTCACACATGGAGTGGAGAGGAGGAAACAATAAGATGCTCAAGACCTTGGATTTTTTTTTAAGACTTTATTTATTTATTGATGAGACACACACACACACACACACAGAGAGAGAGAGAGAGAGAGAGAGAGAGAGGCAGAGACACAGGCAGAGAGAGAAGCAGGCTCCCTGTTGGGAGCCTGATGCGGGACTTGATCCCAGAACTCCGGGATCATACCCTGAGCCAAAGGCAGATGCTCAACCACTGAGCCACCCAGGCGCCCAAGATTTTGGAATTTTATTAAGGCTCCGAGTGATGAGGGAGAAACACCCTGTTAGGGTACCTCCTGTGCCAGTTACTAAGCTCCTCCCTTCCAGCTCCAAAGCCACCTCCCCACTGTGCTGTGTGAGGACAGGCTGGGCTCTGCAGACTGTGGGTGGGTGGAGGGAGAAGAGAGGATGGCCAGGCTTCCCCCACTGGCTTCCTGCTGTCAGGACCCCAGCAACACTGCGTGGGCACCACCAGGATGCTCTGACCGTACAGCAGCTGGACCTACCATGGGGCCTCCAACTCCTGCAGAACCCTCCCCCGAGGTGGGTCCCAGTCCATCCTCTGTACTGAGAGACAGCTGCTCTTCCCCCTCAGTGGTCCAATCTTAGCTTTGAGAGACCAAGTTTTTAAATTTTATTAATTCCAACTTCTTCTGTTCTCTGAGCTTTAAGAGGGGGAGCTGCTACCTGCAAATTGCTAAACCCATGAAATCTTAGTGCTCTCCTTTGGACTTTTTAGTTACCTCCCTCAAAAGGGAGGTAACTAAATTCTTTATAATAAAACAAATTCTTAATATAATAAAAAGAATTCTTAAATTCTTTATAATAAAACAAACTGGTGGCATTTTGGTCTCCTGCCTAAATCCTGACTGAAAATACCAAGGAAGGAAGGGAGAAAGAGATTTACCAAGAGTCTGTGGTCCTTGATATGATACCAGATTCTAATAAACTACAGAAACAAGATCCAGAATAACCATTCAGAAGTCTAAACAATGAAATGGAAACCAAAAAGGGTCCTCTGAAAGGTGCCCAGAGCATAACAGAGTTGTTTCTTCAAGCACAGAGCCTCTGCTCATTTAGGAACACATCAAAGGTACCAACTGCATCTCCTTCTTTTCTAATAACCAACAAGGAGCCACTCTCCACATACTATACCCTGAACTAAAGAAGCTCAAGCCCTGCAAGGAAAAAAGATAACCAGACCTTTGATCCTTCATGTTTCTCCTCATTCCTTTATCAAATACAACTCTGGTGTCAGAGGAAACCACTCCAGGCTGGGGGTGGGGGGGCATGTGGGAACAGACATCCAGAGGGGTAAGCACCTCCGGGCTGATGGAACAGGGCTGGAGGGATGTGCCACGGCAGTCTGGCACCGAGCAGGGACGCCCCTCCAGAATCATCACAGCCAGGGGTTCAGCCACAGTGTGTCCAGCCTCCCACTACCCTGCGGGGCCAGCAGGAATGGTGTGTCACTCAAACAGGTAGTGATGCTTTACAGTTACCCTCACTTGACAGCCAGTAGGGAGACAGTATTCTCTCCCACAGAAAGTCCTGACAAACCAGACAGGAGGTAATTTCCTCTTGGTGGGGTTTTCCAAGGTTCTGAATTTATCTATTTATCTTCTGGAGAGAAAGGCTGAAAAAGGTGGGGGGGGGGGGGGGAGGGAAGAATCCTGGCTCCTCGCTTCAGCTGGAGGGCGGTCCTGTCCCTGAAACGTGATGAGGAGTTCCGTGCCTGGGTGGGGGGTGGCAGGCCGGGGAGGCCGGAGGCGCTACGGTGGCGACCGTCCAAGAGAAACGGCAGAGGAGCGAGCTGTAAACCTGGAAGTTGCCTTGAGCTGATGCACCTGTTACTCGCTGCCGGTCGGGGGGGCTGTCGGTGCCGTCCGCCCCGCCTTGCCTGTTGTCCGTGTGCGGCTGATGAGCCAGAACCATGCCCGTGCTCAGGGGCTTTGGTCGGCTCACCCTTGCTCTGATTGTGACAAGGAGATAAGGCAGAAAGCAGAGGTTGGAGGAGGGAAGGGGCTGAGGTCCACGAGGGAAGAGCCCGGGCGCGAGCAGGGCTGCGAGCAGGTGCACTGCACCGAGCCAGCGTCACGGACGGTCCCGCAAGCCGTCTGCCCCTGGACCTGCCCGGTCACCTTTCTGGGCCCCTCCCGCCATGGGGCCGGTGCTGGTGGGCAGAGGTGCTGACCAGAGGGAACAGGATACGAGGGAAGACACAAAGCAGACACTGGGGACTTTCTTTTTGGCTGCTGATTGTGAGTGGCTGAAATATGGGACCCTTTCAGGTGCCTGACAGACGCCCTCTCAGCCCTGAAGCAAGGGCGCTACATAAATCCAATAAACAAAAGACAGTCTGTGTGGGCGGTCTAGATTTCTTTAGGGCTGGCTGGTCGGCGAACTTTCCACTGTTAGATCTCACCACTGTTTCCAGAAGTATTACAAGTGATAGGGATGCCTGGGTGGCTCCGTGGTTGAGTGTCTGCCTTTGGCTCAGGTTGTGATCCCGGGGTCCTGGGGTCGAGCCTGCCTCTCCCTCTCCCTGTGTCTCTGTCTCTCTTTCTCTGTATCTCTCATGGATGAATAAATAAAATCTTTAAAAAATATATTGCAAGGGATAGTAGAGGTTGGATCTTTCAAAGATCCGAGCCAATCAAAACACAAATGGCACATTTCGGAAGGGCTAGAGAAGGGACCCAAGAACGTGAATGTCTCCGAAATACACTGTCTGCAAACAGTTGGGCATCAATCAACCGACCTTTGTCAGTCTTTTAGTTATTCATTCCCTCATTCAACAAATACTTCCTGAACACTATATACAAAGAAACATGAAAGGCACACACTAGACATTAAGGTGAGGAACATATTCTTTACCCCAAGATATTTGCAAGCTGATAGGGGTGGTTGGTATGAGTTACTAGAAATATTTAACTTAAAGCTCAAGTGAGTTTAAGGACTGAGGTACAAACACCTTACTGGAAGCCAATAAGCCATTATGCTCAGCTGGGATGTTCATGAAGGGAGCGGGTGTCTGAGCCTGAGGCGTGGCCAGTGGTGCGAGTGGGAGAGAGCAGTGCATCCTCAGGGCGTGAGAAAAATGTCTTCAGCAAAGACATCCTCTCAGCAACATCCAGGAGGTAATATCTGAGGTTCCTTAGAGTTCCAAAGGCTGAGAAACAGACGAAGTCCATTTGGTATGTTGAACCTGACGCTCCCTCAGGGCAGTCGAGCGGCCTCCAACCCTGTCTATGAGGAAGTGTGGAGGCTTCACGAGAGCAGGAGGCCCATCTTGTGTGTTTGTGGTCTTCCCTCCCAGTTTCTAACCGAGTAGTTTCTCAGGAGTTGATGTAACTCGCAACGTACAGTTTGATGTCATGTGCAACCACCTCCTAAAACAAGACACTGAGCGTGTAGCCTAGTCGCTCAGTCTTGGCTTAACTCCTTCCTACTGCTGTGTGGCCTTAGGTCTGTGACTTTTTAAGATACCTGAATTTCATTTAAGTAGGGTATTTTCCCGAAATTCCATGAAATTAATGTACAGTTTGGCTTAAAAGGATAAGATGGTGAAGTTTTCTTTATCTGAGTTTCAATGACATTAACGCCAGTGTTTCCCTCTCCACTCCTAAAGTTTCACCAAGAAGTCTAGCTCTATTGTGAAATTATAATGTTACATTTGTACTTGTTCTCTTAGATCTATATATTTTTAATATGCGGCTGATTTGGATTATTTAATGACCCCAGAATAAATGTTTCAAAGCTCATCTTGATGACTGGTTACTAATTTCTCATGGCTAATCCAATTCCCCAGGGATTTCACTCCATTCCTATAATAATGCAAGGCAGTTGTTAAGAAATTTAAAATGAATAAGACATAGACACTCTTCAAAGGAGCTTAAAATTTAGTGAAAGAGCAAGGTCTAGAAATGTTCATAACAGACATTTTAGGCTATGTGCAAAAGCAAAGCAAAATCTACCCCTCTCCCCCAAATCAAAGTGGTGACCAGGTCGGTATAATTCACAAAGCTATACTTCTGACTGCTACGATCTGGAAGAACAGGAGCTACATATGCGGGGCTTAAGGGTAAAAAAGGAATGTGAGTGGTGTGTCATTTCCCTTTCCAACCTAAATTCCTACCAGCAGACATGCTGGGAATATCATCTCAGAGGTGGGGATGGTGCTGAATGAAGACTGGCACTCCTAGCTTGTCCTTTATCAACCAGTGCACATCTCTGTGCTGGGTGACACCAGGGTGTGACCGTGCTGAGGACTGCCTTGGCGGACGCTGGCCACGACTTCATGACCAATGGAGCATATGCTCTGGCCCAGGTGCCTGAGCCCCCTAACCAACAGAATCTACACTTCTCCCAGAAGGGCCCGAGGAGGGCCTAGCATACATCGCTTCAAAGAGCTCTCAGAAGGGTTCTGATGCAAACAGAGTAGCCCCATTCACCACTTCTCTCACTGTGAAAGGACACTGGTCACACATGTGCTGTTCTTCACTATCACATCTGCCCACACTGAGACCAATTCAGTAGCTCTGTCAACCATAAACATACGTATTATCCATCATTTAATGAGCACTTACTGTGTGCCAGCAATTGCTAAGGTACTGAGCTGAGGATCTTTCATACATTTTTACATGTAATCTTCAAAAACAACCTTAGGAAGTAAGTACTATTGGCTTCCCAGTTTACAGACGAAGAAACTATAACTTACAGAAGTTAAGTGACCTGGGGAAGGTCACACGGTTATTAAGGGTGGCGTCAGGACTTGAATCGGATCTGCTTGGCATCAAAGTTTATGCATCTAGCCACTAAGACATACCAGCTCATTGATATGTATGAGGTATTCAGTTTTTAAAATGTGTTCTGCATCTATGTACAAAAGGCTATTTGATACATATTTATCCACAAAATGGAAAAAAAATAAAATATCTACTTGGAAGTGATTTATTGAAGGGATATATATTCAGCATCTATTTTCATAAAACACTTTGCTGATTATGTGCGCCCAGTCTCAGTGTCTGGAATCTTAAGAGGACAGCACTGGCGCTCCCAGAGACGGCATGCTCCACTGTGCTTCATCTGACACCTAAGGAGTCACTGCAGGCGCACCGCTGCAGTCCAGCCCATCTGCAGAGGTGACCGCATTCAGCCTACAAATCGAGCACGCTCTGAAAAACGTGATGCTGCTGAGGAAAGCTATAGGACTTTCACTGTTTTCAAAATAAAAGATGGATAGATTCTTACATTGTTCTGGAGAAGATTAATGCCAAAACCAAACTTTGTCTTCTGAGTTCATTCCTCTGATCAGCATGTATTGCACTCCTGCCAGATGAATAGTAATCTCACTATTAATAAGAGTCAGTATTTACGGAGCTCTGTGTGCCAGATACTGCCTGAGTGCTTTCCATGAATCCTCACACCAACTCCTCATTATAGATGAGAAGACTGAGGCAGAGAGAGGCTAAGAGGCTTGCCCAAGATCACAGTTATATAACTAGTATGTAATTCTATGCTGTATAGAACTATCTACCTAGAGTCAGTGAGCCACAGGACTGCGGTGGGAACCAGGCAAGCTGGCTCCAGTTCCCGGGTTCATTACCATCCTCTTATTATTTACCAAGCACTGTGACGGGTACAGAGATGATAAAGGTGAATAGGGTACAGCGCCTCTGGAAGTGGAGAAGCACACCAGTCTAACAGAGCTAAGATAGTGAGAGCTAGTTTTCCAGGTAGGTTGAAAGGACTAACACTTTGAAGATTAACCTAAAACTGTCAATAGAAACGATCAAGAAAGGTTCAATCTGCTAAGAGTACTAACTCGTAGGAAATGGCCCTCTGAGAAGCCAATCAGCCCCACTGAAAGTGTGAATATGGAGAAAGGCGGAGGGCAAGAAGCCCATGCGACCTTGGGATGCAGCTCCGACTCTGACTCTGACCTGGGAGGCTCTTCCCAGGCTGCCTGAGAGCTCACAGTGCAGGGTCTCCAGGAGGAATTATGTGGAAATGAACCTACCAGGTCTGGCATCTAGTAGGCAATCGTGGATGAATGGTGATACTGGGCAGGAAGGACTGAGAGGAAAGAGGGTCCTATGAGACTAGAGAACCAGTAGGCAGGACCAAGAGAGCCCATTAGCTTAACTAAAAGAAAGGATTCCTTCCTCTTAGCAAGGACAAAGGCAGATGTCAGGCCAAAGCTAAAAGGTGGGAAAGATGGCAGGGGAGGGAGGAGGTGGTACCTGTGAGTTTGCTTTCAATGTAGAGGTTGCAAAACTGTCAACTCAAGGACTAAATATATGTTGTTTATATTTTTGATCTGGATACTTGCTATGTTAAAAAATGAGGAAACTTTACATTATGTGGATTTCTAACTTATCTCTTAAAAATTAGAAGATGTGGCAACACCAAGCTTGGACCCCCCGTAGAAGAGGCTGGCACTGCCCTGCTGTCCACCAGCCCTGCCACTTCCCTCCCCCTGGCCCTGTGCATGCCCCCATCTAACCCAAATATGCATGTGAGTTTCCAACCCACAGTTCAGATAATAAGAACAGGCAGTAATAAGACTGCTCTGGGAAGAAGTCAGGGTCACACTTCACAGTAAGGGGAGAACTTAATCATGAAGAGTTGTCTGATGGGGGAATAAAAGACCAGAGAGGACCACTGGCCAGTAAGTGCTTCCAGCCCATGCCCTGCCCCACCACCCCCAAAAGCAGAGTCTTACACGTCTATAAATGTGTTCGTTCATAATTCACATGCAATACCTCATCTAACAATATGTATTAAAAACATATGTTATCTCATTTAAAAACCCTATGAGATAAATACTATTGGCCTTTTTTAAAAAATGAGAATAACAAGTAATTAGCTCAAGGTCATAAACAGAGGTTTGAACATGGGCAGTCTGCGTCCAAAGCTCACGAACTTGAAGGAGTCTGGGCATTAGAAGAATGCTAATAGATGCTTTCCTTAAAAGGGTTCCATAGTCTGGGCACCTGGGTGGCTCGGTGGTTGAGCATCTGCCTTTGGCTCAAGTCCTGATCTTGGGGTCCTGGGATCGAGTCCCGCATCAGACTCACCACAGGGAGCCTGCTTCTCCCTCGGCCTACATGTCTGCCTGTCTCTGTGTCTCTCAAGAATACATAAATAAAATCTTTTAAAAATGGGGAGGAGGGTTCCATGGTCAAACAAGCTTGGTAAACGGTAGCTTCAGGTTTATTGTTTAAGACTTCTTAGAACCCTTAAAACACTAAGGGGCTTTGTGAATCTCCAAGTAAGTGAAGCCATATTTAGTTATGAAATCTTCTTTCTGCAAGGAACACAGTATGGAATATGCTGTAGTGGCTAGGATATGTTCCAGAGCCATGTGAACAAAACCTCATCATAATGGGATGAGCAGTATAGATTTTCTGAACCAAACATTTTTTATGCAAACCTCTATCTTTGAAAATAATATTTCATTTACAGAAATCTTTAGCTTATAATCTCACCTTTTCCTTGCTAACCAGAAATCTCAATTCAGAATACATCTTGTTGCTTTGATTCTATTAATCTGCACTTCTATTAGAAAACCATTCTAACACATCTATAATAGGAAGACAATAAAAAATAACCTTACACATACAGGATATTTTGACACTGTTTTACTTCTTCTTTTGTGAAATGGAAATCACTGCATTTCCATTTTAAATATTTATTTATTTATTTATTTATTTGAGAGAAAGGGAGAGAGCTCTAGGGAGCATGTGGGGAGGGGCAGAAGGAGGAGAGAAGCGGATTCTCTGCTGAGCGGGGAGCCTCATTTGGGGCTGGATCTCACAACCTTGAGATCTTGACCTGAGCCAAAATCAAGAGTCAGATGTTCAACTGACTAGGCCACCCAGGCACCCCAATGCATTCCCATTTTAAAGATGAAGGAAATGAAGCCTGAAGGGGAGAAGGGAATTAATTGACAATGGTCAAAAGGGTATCAAGAAAGTGTCTGTTCACCTGCTCTTCCCCAGAGGCACATCATAAACTACTACCAGATGTGAATGGACTCATTAAACATTATGTTTTTATACTAAATGCATTTTGGTTTCTTATTTATCAGTTATTTTTACATTAGTCATTTAGTTAAATTCCTACAGCTCCCAGTTAGCCACACATTTTGATTAACCCCATGCCTCAGTGTGGTGGTTTACAGAGAATATATTATAACAAGGCTTCTAAATAATGTGGCTTAGTCATGTTATGACTACTAGGACTTTAGTACATCAAGGAACCAATTTTAAGACTAGTAGCCTTTAAAAGAGAAATATGGAAGGTTATTTTTATTCTATAAAAAAGTAAATATTTATTTTCCCCACAAATCTAAAGACCTCTACACCAGTGTTTTGCTATGAAAAAGAATATGGGAAGAAGGGTATTACAATAATAAAAATAATGCATTTTTCTTCCCTCTGCTGCCTCTTGTCATTTAGTTTCCATGTAACCTAATTCTTATTCTGATCAGAGAAGAAGGAACTGGAAACCAGGATTTTATTAACACCATCGATATCTACCCACGCTCAGGCACATGCAGAAACACACTCCTCTGGTTTCTAATTATGCATTTTACAGATGAGCTTCACTGGCTGCTCTCCCCACAGATGATGAATAAAGTAGCTTTTGTTTTTAGAGATTTATTTCAAAGACCTCTTCATTAAATGCTATTTGGGGGCAGATACATATCTATAGAAGGTTTGAAAAAAAAACATGCTGATAAAATAACCATCAAGGAAATGTGCCACTCACAGAACCTAGGACAGTCTTTCTCCAAAGGACACACTTAAAATACACCCCCCCAAACATACACATCAAGGAGGAAGTTTATTACAAAAAGGCCTTTAAAGCCTCTTTTAAAATATCTGAAATTCCTATGCAGAGAGTAATAAGCATTTAGAGATATGGCTGGAAAATGGATGGCTGCTCGTTTTCTTGTTTGTTTGGATAGTAGAGGAGGAGGGAGGAGACAATGATGTGGCAAAAATTGCCCCATTTCTTTGAAGAGTCTGGTGAATTCTGCTATTTCTGTCGTATAGCCTGGATAAATGAGTGTATGAAAGTACGAGGAAGAGGGAAAGCAGAACTCTGATAAGGGGTGCCATCCATGCCAGAGAGGAGGCCCTGACCCCTCCTCTGTCTCACCTGGACCTGCATAATCTCCAGGCTGCTCCAGCTCCCTCACCTGCACACTCAGGGGGGTGGGGGAGGGGAGGCCTACATCTGGCAGCTACAACAAAGCAGAAATGGAGATGTCTCCTGGAAAAATCCATCTTGCTGCTTTTGAAGATTTTATTTATTTATTCGAGGGAGGCAGAGAGAGAGAGAGAGAGAGAGAGCGAGCGCACGCACACATGCATAAACAAAGGGAGGGGCAGAGGGAGAGGGAGAAGCAGAACGGGAGCCTGTAGCAGGTGGGGCTCCAGCCCAGGACCCTGGGATCATGACCTGAGCAGAAGGCAGGCTCTTAACCGACTGAGCCACCCAGGCGCCCCTAAATCCATCTTGTTGCTTTTGAATTTCACCACAAATTGGATTTAAAAAGTCAATAATTTCTGAGGCAGCAGCAGTAACTTCCTCAAAATGCCTCACATCTAGGGACACAAAAGAGAATCCATCTAACAAAGGCCTCCTCAGTGAAAAGAGCTATTTGCCTGTGCTACGGACAGACCAACCTGCATAGTTATCACATGCACTCACTAAGTGGATGAACCAGACTGCCTGCACTTAAACCTGGTTCTCCTACATCCTGAGTGTGTGGCTGTGGCCTAAGGTGCCTAGAATAGAGCTGGGGAGTATGATATAAGGATCTGCTATGCAAATAATTATAAATACAGGAGCTAGTGAGCTAGTAAGAGAGTTGGTTTCTGTTACTCATCAGTTAGACGTACTAATTTAATGACATCTATGTTTCACGGGAAGAGTTTCAGTTGTCATAGAAATGAAATCCTCTAGAAGTGGAACCATCTTCATTCATTTTACAAGTGGGGGAAACTGATGCACCAAGCGGTTATACTTAAACATATAGAATTCTTCTGCAAGTCCTGCCCAGTGCTTCTCATCTGTCTATATCCACAGTGGGTGCGTGCTAAACACTGATGGCCTGAACTGAATTTCCTGAGGTCTGAGACCTAACTGGAAATGTAACAGAGCTAGAAATATTCTTTATTTTCATTTCATTCTGTTTACAGATTCTAATTGTTGAGGAAGAACAGTGATATATTTGGCATGCTGAAACATTTCATTTTTAGGATTTTTTTTTTTAAGCATGGGAATTATGTATCGGGTGTGTGAAGCATTCATTCATTGGTAAGATATGTAAGATGTTTGTGTACAGAGTGTCACTGTTCTAATGATGAATGAAGGAGGGCTGGAAATATCAAACATGCAGCATATTTATTTCCTAAACTCCATCAAGCCTTGGCTGAACACTCAATAAGCCTCAAACATCTCTAGGAGAGCTTCACTAGGTACCCTACTTTGAAAAAACTCAAAGCACTTATATACTACATCACAGAATCTGCAAGGCTGAACACTCTTATGTCAGCAATGACATCATAAACCTCATTATTTAGTGACTCACACGTTTAACAAAAGGATCATTCTATTTTGCAGAAAGATAGTACAAAAATTTTTTTTGGTACAATATTAGCATCTGGTTCTGACGTCGCCTTCCCGGGGTCAGTCGGAACTGGAAGTGTCCTACTGGAATCAGGGTAAAGAGTACCGGGTAGTGAGCACCCAGCCCTTCAGAAGAAATCCTTCCACAGCACCACGTGCACAGGCAGGACTCCTAACCATGCCCTTCCTTCTCCTCTGTCCCTTGTCTGCATTAATAGCAGTGACAGTTTTCAGAAAGTCACTGTCAACGGCAGGAAGTTTCCAGAGCTCAGAGCAAGGAGCAAGCCTGAGCTCTGGCACACACCTGGCTGGGCTCCCGCCTGCTTGTTGCTGAGAAATGGTACCCTGGGGGACCCGGCTCAGCAACAAAACTGGCTGCGGCTGCGGCAACGGCAGCAGTGCTGGCAGGCTGGACAGATGACTGGCTTCCTTTGTTTTTCTAGTAAGAAGCAAAATATAACCCATATAAAGGCTTTCCGAGATCCACTTCTGTGCCCACTACGGCCTACCCTATTTACTCCTTGTTTTTTTATTTGTTTTAACTTCCTTCTGCATTCTTAGCCAGGAGAGCACTCACATGTTTCTGAAATTGCTTCTGAAGCCTTGGTTTGCTCTCCCCAGCTCACCTGGGCACTTTCTAAGGCGGGAGCCACCCCTACTGCTGGGCACACACCAGGCTCTCAATAAATCGATGGTGAATAATCGATGCTGCACATCCCGGAGTCAGCACACTTCGGCTGCAAACCTTCAAAACAAAACCCACATGGGTGTCTGGCTTCCTATCAATTCTGCCATGTGGCCGTGGTTCATTCCAAAGACTTGACTTAATAATTTTATGCACACTGAGAGATATCTTTCCAGAACCAGTGAATAAACAACTTTCCCAGAGGTTCTGCTTATATCCTTCAAACTAAACAAATGTGGGTCTTGGCAACCTATGTTTTCCACTAAGTGTACACTGAGATACATATCTATCAGCCAGTCCTCTAGTTGGAAGTGAACAGGACTACTTGACCCTAAAGGTGAAGTCCTCCCCCTGAGAACAGGCTTCTCAATTTTCATCAGATGCAGAAGGGTTTCCAGAAGCATAGTGATAACTTACATCTTTATAGCACTGCCCAGTACTATCCTTGTACACAAAGGGATTTCACATGCAAGGTCTCACTTACTACTAAAACGTGGGGAGGGGGGTATATTATGCCCATTTTCCAGAAGAAACCAAGGTTTAGAAAGCCTATGTATGTATGGAAGGTCTCACTTACTACTAAAACGTAGGGGAGGGGGGTATATTACGCCCATTTTCCAGAAGAAACCAAGGTTTAGAAAGCCTATGTATGTATGGAGCGCCTAGGTGGCTCAGTTGGTTAAGCGCCCGATTCTTGGTTTTGGCTCAGATCATCATCTCAGGGTCATGAGATGGGAGTTCCATGCTCAGAATGGTGAGTCTGCTTAAAGTTTCTTTCTCCCTCTCCTCTTCACTCCTCCTCCCTGTTCTCTCTCTCTCAGATAAATAAATAAATCTTAAAAAATATATATTTTATTTATTTGAGAGAGTGAGCACACACACAGGGGGAGCAGCAGGCATAGGCAGAGGGAGAAGGACTCCCCACTGAGCAGGGAGCCTGATGTGGAGCTTGATCCCAGGACCCCAGGATCATGACCAAAGGCAGACATTTAACCAGGCACCTAGTAAATAAATCTTTAAAAAAACAAAACAAAACAAAAAAACAAAAACAAGAAAGCTTATGCATGTAGCTGCGGAGCCACATTGTGGACAATGCTACTGGCCATTTGGTTATCTGTGCTTTCAACAGGCAGAGCTATTAGGACAGGGCCACTTAGTTTCTGTGCGGTTGTTGTTCTGGACCACAATCTAGTAAAAATATGCCTTGCAGCTTCAGTTTTGGCAAATGAAAAAAGAGGGATATCACAATCCAGAAAACCAAACTCTTAAGAAAATTCCACCCTTTCTTCCTAAGGGCTCTAGGTTTTAGCAAAGAAAAAGCATATGAAACCAAGAGTCGGGGGGGGGGGGGCGGTTGGGGAGACAAAGAAAGAAAGGACGAGTATTTGATCTCAAATGGGAGAGCAATATTTTTAAAAAATATTATTTTATTTTTAAGTAGATTTGCAGGTACATAGAAAGCTTACTTCCATCAGCAGTGAGTGACGGTGCTGCCATGGTGATTACGTATCTGTTTACAGAAAAGAAATAACCACAGAGAATCATTGGTGATTCAACAAGACATGCGGTGCCGTTCGCAGGCTATCAAGTGCACACACCTCCTCCATACAGGATGTGAAGAATGTTGGAATGGGCAAAAGTAAACACTGGCTTGGGGAAAAACAACTTGCTCCTTCTGCTGAACTCAGAGAAGAAGGTATTAAAATCTCAGTTTTCTTTTTTGTGGGTAAAGTCATTCTGGTAAAGAGTAAGAGCTTCCCCCCACCCCCAAATGTTTTTTGATACATTTACTCTTACCTTAAATTAGATACAGTAACTCCTAAGAGGGCCCAAGCTGAGGGTTTTGTACACAAGCACTTAAACTCATTTAAAAACATTATTTAATATTATAACACAGACATTTACAGCTATAATAGTTGAGATGAACATAACACTTAGCATATGTCAGGCACTGTGCTAAGGATTTTACATATATTAAATGGATCAATCCTTACAACATTACCCTATAGGTAGAAACTGTTATTATTCTCATTTTACAGGTGAGAAAAAAAGCCCAGAGAACTATTTTTTTTTAATACCTACTAGTAAGTAGTACAACTGGGACTTATTCAGGCAGTATGGCTCCAAAGGTCATGTCTTACCACTATTTTGTTTACTTTGTATCTCTCTTCTAAATTTTTCTTAATTTTTAAAGAAGACTGACTTTATTTGAGAGAGAGAGAGAGAGAGAGAGAGAGAGAGAGAGAGTGTGTGTGTGTGTGTGTGTGTGTGTGTGTGTGAGCATGGGGAGGAGGGAGTGCAGACCAAGGGAAAAGGAGAGAGAATCTCAAGCAGACTCCCTGCTGGGCAGAGTGTTCAACTTGGGGCTTGATCTCATGACCCTGAGATCATGACCCAAGCTGAAACCAAAAGTCAGACACTTAATTGACTAAGTCACCCAGGCGCTCCCTAAATAACGTTTATTTTTATTTATTTATTTATTTTACCTGTAAAGGTAATGAAGTTACTTCCTCCTACCCTGTGCATGCAGGCTTCTTTATGGCCATTTGCACAGGGAGTGAAAGGCAGGAATCTGAGCACAATCTCACCACAGTCCAGAGCTGCTCCCAGGGTGATGGACCCTCTGCCCAGGGAGAATGGGCCATTGCCCAGGCTGCCATTAGTGGGCTGGGGAGTAGGCTGGGGCCCTGGCTAAATACTTGCTCTTGGACATTGGCACCAAACATGCTGAGAAGAAGATACTGGGCAGCCACCAGAGGACTTAACCACTATTTATGTCTATGAATGGAATGGAAGTGTTATCAGATTTCAGGAAACAGTAACTAAGATTAATAGCTGCAAGAGGACACTATGAAAGATACAGTGCAATCAAATTATTTTTTCTTCCAAAGCTACTGCTAGGTATCAGTAGATTCTGCTTTCTGACTTTATGGTTAACAAAGGATCCATGGTATTGCTTTCCTATAGATTTAGGAAGCAGTTTAATGGAAAAAGTGAATATAATTCAATCCTTCAGAAATTACTGTGAAGGAAAAAATATATAATAAAATCACATCAAGTTCAAGGACATATTCCAGGCCCATCTCATAATCTCCCTCCCCTGACCATGGATTCAGTCATTTTCGACAAAGAACCCTTCTTCCTTTTAAGGGAGAATTTAGGGTATTTCGAAACTTAAATCTGAGCACTAGGTCCAGTCAGTGCTACTGTTAATATCACTGTTTCTAGGCCCTCGAAGTAGGCAGAGGTAGAGACAGGAAACACACACATGTGGACACACAATTTATTTGAACTATCTAAAAAACCACTGGTACCTCTATTTGAATCTAGCAACCAGGGTTCACTATGGCCTTTACTCATCTATTCTTCCTTTCTTTAACAGTGAGAAACCTGGCACTTATTATCCTCAGGATTACTGACTCCTTTGCTCAAACTAGAATAAAAAGGAGAGAGTTCAGAATTACTCACCTATAGCATTATATATATAAAAAAGACCCTACTGACTAGAGTTCAGCACTTTTTCATTCTTTCTTTTGTATGTGTAAAATATAAAGATAGTGAAGTGCATAAATTATAGAAGCACATTCTTAGAGCCCACCTGTCAAGATCTAGGACATTTCCAATCACCTCAGGTAACACAAAAGTTGTCTAAGAATCATAGAGACACACCGAAAGGACATAGGAGGCAGCCTAAGTGCCAGATCTGGGAAAATGAGAGGTTCAAAATTAAAAAAAAAAAATGATAAAGGACTGCTCATTGAATAAAATAATAAGCCACAAGCCCTTTTTATAGAAGTAATTGAATGAATGAATGAATGAGTCAATCAATCAATAAATGGGTGACATTTTGATGAGACACAAGAAATTCAGGGTATCACCCCATAAATAGATTACTTACTACTTTAAAAGGTAGAGAAACATGATGAGCATTACCTTAACCTAGTGATTAAAATTATCACCATTACTGTGAGGGCAAACAGACATCATGTTCCTCCACACATCAAGGACAAAACATCACTTCTGTGGTATTCCTGTGAAAAACCCACATTCTGAATCCAGTCATGATGAACCTTCAGACAATTCAAACTGAGGTCATTACTATACAGCTTGTTTTCAAAGAATGTCAAAGTCAAGAAATATAAACCAATGCTCAGACATTATTCCTGACTAAAGGTGACCAAAGATATATAACAGCTAAATGCAAATATTAACTGTATTGGATCCTGGGCTGGGAAGAAAATAGCAACAGAAAACATTATTGGGAAAGTTGACAAACTGTAAATATGGGCTGTGGGTAAGAGGTTGAATCAACATGGAATTTTCTGACTTTATTAATTGTACTGTGGTTATGTAAGAAAAAGTTCTTGTTCTTAGAAAATACAGGAGGAAAATTAATTTTCTGAGAAAATTTAGGGGGAAAGGGCATGTGTGGGCCACTTGATCTCAAACCAGAGGGTATATATATATATATATATATATATATATATATATATATACATATTTGTGTGTATATACACATTTGTATGCACATAAATAGTATGTATTCAATTCTCATTTCCTGTCTCATAAAAAATACAATATAAAAAGATACTATACTATATATATCATACTATTGTGTGCTATATACATATATGTATATATGTATGCTATTATATATTATAATACATATATATATTCCTCCTTATTATTCAGGTTCTGTATTTAACCCCAAATCAATACTTACAGCATTTGCATGGTCATTTGCAGACATGAGCACACTGGTGACAGATTAAAGTTGCCCAACATGCACGCCCCCAGCTGAGGTTGAACAAAGCCACACTGCTGTCTTGTTTCAGCTCTCACGCTGTAAACAGTGTCCTTTTTGAAATCTATTTAGTGCCATACTTTAGGCTCTTTTCATGCTTTTTGTTGGTGGTTTTGCTGCTTAAAATGGCTCCCAAGTGCAAGGAGGCTGTGATGTGTCTTATGGAGAAAATATCCATGTTAGCTAAGCTTTGTTCAGGTATGAGGATGCTGCTGTTGGTCGTAAGTTCAATGTTAATGAATCAACTATATTAAATCAGGGGTCTTAAGCAGAAATGCCCATAAAACAAGGTTATGCACTGACTGGTTGATGACAGTGTTGTGACCAGAGGCTGGTAGAAATCTAACCCTGTACTTCTCCAAGAGGTGTAGTTTGGTATTTGGTGTTCAAGTCAAGTGTATAGAACATAACTACTACAAATAATGAGGATCAATTGTCCCTACACGTACAATTGGTGTGCATACAAGGTATTTGAGTGTTCCTTGTACTGTTCTTATAACTCCTTAAATTTGAATTCATATGAAAATTAAAAGTCATCAAAAAATCACATCAAGTATAAAAACAGCCAAAAATGTGATACATACACATAGCAAATAAGTCCAATATTATAAAAGGGTATTTAGTAAAAATGATGTCTTCCTCCTAACCTAGACCTTTTGCCCCCTCCTTCTCCCCAGATGCAACCACTACTAAGAGTTTATGTATTCATTCTTCCAGGGGTTTTCTGTGAATACACACATGGTGTATACTTTTATTATTTTTGAAATCCAAGTGGGAGCATGCTATAGCTACCGTTTTCCATTTTTATACAGAGAGCTTCCTTATTCTTTTTCACTGCAACATAGTGTTCCTTTTACAAGCCATCCATAATTTATGTAAACAGTCTCTTCTTGATGGAGGTGTAGGTTGTTCTTAGCCTTGTTACTACAAATATTATTGCTCAATACATTACACCTATTTTTTTGAAGATACTGTCCTAATGATTTTAATAAGGTAGCCGAGAACCACATGCAATGAACAGATGCGTTATGGAGATGCAAATGGTGCTACTGAAGTAAGTGTTCCTGGGAAAAGTTTGTGAGCCTTTATCATGTAATATTTCTCTTATTGTTACCATGGTTTTAGTTGCACAGACTACAGAAAGTACATTTTAACTGAAAATGCTCTGCTTCCCTTAGATCATTCGCTGAACAGTACCGAGTGCTGCTGTTGGCCCACAAATAGTGTTAGTGATACGGAGAAAACCAGCACTGTGTACTGAAGAGAAAAGGAATAAGACTTGATCCATGGCACTTAAGGGCCTCCAAAACCCAGAGGCACAGAAAAGGCAGGACCAACCCTGGCAAAAGTGGAACATGCTATACTTAAGCCCAGTATGGAAAGGTACTTAAATTTTGTTGATGTTTACTGAATAAACAATGTGCTTAGTGGAAAACTAAAGTAAAGGAGGAGGGGAAGGTGTGGAGATGGGAGGATGACAGAGAGGGTGTACTGTCTGTCACTGTCTGAAGGGTGAGCAGCAGAGCACATAGAAGGGAAGTTCAAGCGCTGCAGTCAGAAGGTCAGGGAGTCACATCCAGAGTCCACCTGATTCAGCTCCGGGACTCTAAACTTCAAATGCCTTCACTGCAATATGGGGACACCAAGATAACAGTATCTATGCCATATGACTGGAATTAAATAAAATTATACATATAGAGAGACAGATATACAAACACAGACAGGGACACAGAGGAGAAAGGGGGTAAAGTGGGAGGGCTGGCTAAAGCACACTGCTTAGCCCATGGTCAGCACTTAATAAAAGTTACATATTGTTTCCAGCAAGAGAAACAGGGAGGGCAGGGGCCTTTCAAAGAGAAACAATAGAATTAAACATGACTGTAATCTCAGGGCGGGGATGTCTTGGTCAGAAACCCAACGGCTGAATGCAGAGCTTGATCACAACAAACTCAACAAGTTGTGGAATCAATGAACCAAAAAATGACTGATTTCAAAGAACAGAAGACCTATGTAGTCACAAAAGTCAGAAAGTCAGAAAGAAGGCATGAGGGAGGCAGGAGGAGGAGACAGGATAGGAAGGGACAATTAGTGACCAAACAGCTTGGACATCAGCCCAAAGAGTTCAGGATCCATTCTCTAAGCAATGCAGAACTACTGAAAGTGTTAAAACAAGATAGTAACATCATGCTACATGGATAATAGCTGGAAAGGGGAAGAACCCAGAGTCATGGGAACCAGTCTGGTGGTGATTATGAGAATGCAGGCTAGAAGTTCTCATAGGGTAAGGCACCTAAGAACCACTGGGAGCATGGTAAGCAGCAGATTTCTGGATCCCGTCCCCAAAATATTCTCAGTAGATCTAGAATGGATAAAAAACTATTTAAAAAAATCACAAGTGGAGCAGAAGGAAGATGAAGGATTCCATGGGCGAGGGCCTTGCTTTTCTACAGTGATGAAATGACGTTAAAGGCTATGGTGGGGGAGTCTGTGGGATGAATCCAGGACTCCCAATTGGAGATCAGACATTTGCAGAGGGGACAATCAGTTCTGCCCTGTTATTATCTTGTAAGTAAGGCCTGTCCAACATGGAAACAACATGTTCAAACAGGAGACCTGGGGGTTACCACAGGATAGGGGTCTGCCCATATAGGCTGGCAGCAATAGGAGGGTGCTGTTGGGAAGACAGTAGAAGCAGTGGACCAGAGGCTCAGTCTGGGTGTGGTAGAGCAAGAAGTAAGGCCAGGGGTGGCAGGGGCAGGCAGACTGGCAGCCTGCTTCAGCGTCTGCCTCTTGGTTTTCAGCTCAGGTCATGATCTCAGGCTTCTGAGATTGAACCCTGCTTCAAGAATCCATGCTCAGTGGGGAGTCTGCTTGAGGGTTCTCTTCCTCTACCTCTCCTTCAACTCGTACCTACACATGCTCTCTCTTAAATAAATAATAAATCTTAAAAAAAAAAAAAAAAAAAGAAATGAAGTAGCTGGAAGGACAGAGGATTATGGTAGGACAGGCATATGCAGCACAAGACCAGGGGTTAGAGGATCCAGATGCACTGTGAAGTAAATCTGTGGGGTGGAGATGCTTTTTGGGTGATTCACAGGAGGCCAAGTAACTGTGGCATTGCTCCCAGGATGGCAGAGAGAAGCCGGCCAGGTGTTAGAGCTTCTCATTGACCAGGAGGGTGGATAGATGACAGCGAGGGGAGTGGGAAGGGTGTTGCTACCTGAGGGCTCCAGGTTGTCATCTCTGAAAATGCAAAGCAGGGGATGTGAATCAAGGTCTCATGGGGCCCTCTTGTTAACTTCGGTTGCTTTGAGGGCAGGATTCTCTACAGGCTTCTGTGAGGCTTCTTTTTTTTCATATGATTCAACAATCTATTCCATTACATTATCTATTATTATTTAATAGCTTTGTAAGCATCTAAGCCATTTTGAAATGAAGGTATTATACCTCATGTCACAAAACGGGCGTGAATGAAGTCAGACCAAAATGAAACGGACACGTGTTTGTATTAATGCAGGCCTCCCACCCGCAGTTCTAGGCACTCCTATAGGCTCTCCTCTGATTACAATAAAACTAATTAGTCAATAAATAATGTTTGAGGCTCTACCTCATTTGTTCAGTGTCCAAGTTCAATTTACATACTAATGGCTGTGTATTTGCCTTTAATAGATACAGTATGTGAAAGTAAGTATAATAAATGAATAACCATTTAGGTGTAAAGTAACCACGTCTTCATGAGAAATCTGAATATTAAGCAGCCAGTGGATCTACTTATTTCTTCTATACTATGAAATAAAGCTAATCACTGGATGCGATGATAAATGAGAATTACTTCAGAGAGGCATAATAATGAAGGGGCCTCTTTCAGAAAGAAATGGGTAGAAACTGATGGAAAGAAGAGTTTATTCATCAGGCCTCATCTCTGTGGACTGGAACGGAAAAGGCCCAGCTGCGGGGAAGAGTGCAGACATTCTGTTTAAAACAAGGGACCTGCCAATGGTCTTTCTTGCTCTGGTCCTAGAATCTGTGAAACAAGCAGGTTCTCCCCTTCAGTAAGAATGTGGAGGCTCTACACCCAGAGGCTGAATTAGCCAATTAACAAAGCGTATTTTCCATTCTATCTTTTCTCTTTTAAAAGGTTAAATGGCACAATATAATTTTCTGTGCAGCAGGTGTGCAGCTAACAAGGTGATAATTGGGAAACTGGGTGAGAAGGAAAAAAAAAAACCCTAGAAAACTAGATATCCCCTTCTATCTGGGAAGAGGGCAATTGAATTACCTTTAAAATATGCAGAAGTGATGGTAATACAATGCTAAAGAAGCTGAAGTCTACAAAAAAAAAAAAAAAAAAAGATGTTACGGTTTTAAACAGCCCACCAGAATTCAGAGGGCATACAGTAATATTCAAGATCACTGAAGCTTTAAACAAATAATACAAGCCAACTTTCGATAGCCTCTCTTCTCATTTCCTCACATTTCCAACAAAATAAACACATTAGGAAGATCTTCCAAATATTCAAATGTGGATGGCATTGATTAGAATATTTGATTCTATTTTTTTCCTTTCATTTTGGTCAAGAAGAGAATATTTTCTGCTTCCCTTACAGAAACATTCCAGAAGAAATCTCCAAAAGCTTAAAACAACCATGATTTTTTTCGTGTGTGTGTTTGTGTGTACAATAACTTAAGGTTGACCTTCCATGATGATTAGCATTTCTGTAACTGTCCTTGAGTGAAGGCGCATTCGCCTGAAGCAGGCACCACAGAGGAACTGTACATCTGACCCGACAGTCCCTTTTCTATCCCCACCCGGCCTCTGTTACCGCGTCCTCTGGCCTGGAGGAAGCTTCACCAGTTTCATACTTCACATTCTGTCCTCTGAGCAGCAATTCCCCAGCACCAACCTTCATGCTGGCTCACCAAATTCATCTCACTTGGTCACGATGTGCACACCCGTCGTAACCTGCCTCAGTTCTCTCCCAAGAACTCAGCTCTGCCTCAACTATACTGATTTCTAATTTCGATCCTGGCCTGAGTGGTCACTTGGGCACCGCCACACAGCTCCTGCTCTCCAAAGTTCATCATACATGAACTGAGGACTTGCCTGTGACAATTAGAACAGAACAGCAATGGCAAAGGCCACCACAGCAAAAAGCAGTGCGTGCAAAGGTGATACCAACATATCCTAAGCTTAAATTTTTTCCACTCCTGTAAATTTCTCAAATCTGATTTTTCTCGTCTTCTACAGCCAGCTCCAAAGGCTTCTCACTTGTCTTTCCCCTCGGTGTTTAAACATCTAGTTTGCTCAGGTCAATACCAGTTTGCTTGTGTAGCAACTCTCAAAGGGAACCAAACCTCAACTCAGATGAAGTGTATGGTCACCACACTCTGCTCATACCAGGCCCCAAGACCTTTCACCTGTGTCTCTGAAAATGTCAGGAGCCAAAACCTTAGCTTCTCGTCTCTCTACGACTGGCCCCCCTCAGCCTGGCCTGGCCTCTTGGCCTCCTGCCCCAGCCCACCCTTATATCATCAGGACTGTGATCTATCTAAAATGAAAATTTGATCATCACATGTGTTGTTTTGCTCACTGCCTTCCAGAGAAAATGGAAAACCGAACTTTCATGTCCTTAAGATTTGCCCTTGTGCACATTTCCTCTCTATCTCAGCAAACTCCCCTGTAAATACCCTAAACAAAATCAGAGACCACGGCTGGATGGTGCCTCTGGGCCTTTGTCCTCACCTCCCTCTCCCCACTTTTTTGGCCTACTGTCTCCCTCTCATCCAGACTCCCACAGCCTACCTTTATCAAAGCATGTACCCATATTAATGTCCTCTCCACTAGTACATGAGCACAGGAGCAAGGGACTATGCTCTCCTGCATCCCCTGTGCAACTGATGCTCAAAAAGTTTTATGAATGACTATTTGGTAAGGTTCTTATGCTTGGGATAAACCCTGTCATATTTCATCTACATCAACTATGGTCTCAAGAAGAAACAGCAGGGGAATAACTCCCTTGGGATCTCATGCAGCCTGGGACAGTTTTCCTCTTTGCTATGTTGACCACCTTACTTGGATCAGAACCACACAATAAAAGAGTGACAGGGAGTAAGAGAAAGTATGACAGAAAAAGAAAGCGAGAGGAACAGAGACAGAGAGATGTAAGTACAGAGACAGACTAGAGACAGAAGGGGGGCCACGATGAGGTGGAGGGGAGGTGCCCGAGGCTCCTCAGTAAATGGTGTCTCCGGAAGAACTGATTTAAAAAAGATAAAGATTGGGTTCTTCTTCCTTAATTCCAGATTACGGTCTTCTTTTTGCTCTTTTTGACCTTAGAATCCAAAATCAGCTTAGAGGTATTTCTACCATCTGGGAAGACTTTTCTGAGGGATACGGGCCCAGACACAGTCATATCTTTCTATAATCCATGTTTTTTGTTGTTGTTTTTTTGTTTTCTTAGCTGGTAAAATGAAGTCAAAATGAATGTGAAGTGTAGCAATTCAATCTGAGGTGGGCAGTAGAGGATACAAGGAAATCCTACTCACTTTCATAGCATCACAGACTATGGAATGACCTTGGAGAGTAGACGACTGGACTTATTCCACCAGTGTAGAGAATTAGTGACATTCTATATATTATATATTAGTTATATATAATATTTAAATATATATAGATACACACACAAATTAAAGTAGAGGTTATCACTTGCATAAAAGAATGTGTTGGTTGTTTGGGAGAAGAAAAGGTAGAGTTACTAATAGCTCAGAGGCCTGGGTACATCTCTGGAAATGGGCTGTGCCAAAGCACTGTCAGGGAGAGGAAAAGGCTGAGTGTAGCAGACAGACACATGCCATATAACTTGGTTTCTGGTGAACAAGGACAGAATCAACTAAACTAAATGTCACCTCCTCAATAGGAAGTTGTGGGCCTATGCAAAAAAAGAGAGAAGCAGATACAGTCTCTTGATCAAAGCTCTAACTTGGTGACTATATTTTAATCAAGAGGTCAGTACTCTAAAATGTCATTATAAGACCGGTTATCTCTTCCAGAGCAAAGGAGTGGTCACAGGCCTACCATAATGCAGAGGTGTGTTTCTGGGCTCCTCTCTGCATCTGGTGGCCTCTCTGTCCACCCTGCACAAGTGCCACACTCTCAATCACTGCAGCTTTTAAAAAGGACTTGGCATCAGATTAAGTAAGTCCTCCTACCTTGGTTATCTGGCCATTCTTGGCCCTCTGTATTTCTATACACATTTTAGAATCCACTCAAATTTCCCATAAAACCTGTCTGAATTTCTATCTTTTATCTATTTTGGCCACTAATATGCATTTTGAAGCAATCCTACAAACTGTTTTAGAATATATATAAATAACATGAAAGTGGCAGGCATCAGTTAAAGTCAGGGGTCACCTTTGGGTAGGACAGCAGGAAGGAGAATGTCATCGGGAAGGGTTAGGTGTGTCAACTGCACCTCTGATGCTTTCACTCTATATATGAATCTGTGGCAAAATCCTAGCATATCTGGGAGACAGTGGCTTAACTGGAAAGAGGGCACACAGTCTTATGTTTGTAGAAAATTGAATCAAGAAATATATGTTTACCTACCATTTGCTTTGATGTGAATGGAACTGGAGGGTATTATGCTGAGTGAAATAAGTCAATTGGAGAAGGACAATCATCATATGGTTTCACTCATATGTGGAATATAAGAAATAGTGAAAGGGACCATAAGGGAAAGGAGGGAAACTGAGTGGGGAAAAGTTAGAGAGGAAGACAAACCACAAGAGACTTCTAACTCTGGGAAACTAAGAAAGGGCTGCAGAAGGGGAGGAGGATGGGGTGAGTGGGTGACAGGCACTAAAGTGGGCACGTGACATGATAGGATGAGCACTGAATATTATACTATATGTTGGCAAAGTGAATTTAAATAAAGTGTTTTTAGAAAATAATAAAATAAAAAAAGAAATATATGTTTGTATGTTTCAAATATCTATTTTTAAAAACAAATAAAAATAAATATAAAATAGTTACTTGGTTCTCAAACAGCAGGTAACCTAGAGTTCAAAATCTGCCAAGTGGACTCTACAGGGGTGATGTATTTCTCATTCACTATCTTTGGTAGTGAATTACGATCTATAATTGTAATTTATAAAACTCACAGGGAGGCCCTTCAGAAAATAAATTCTTCCTTCATATTGAAAGAAAACATTTGATTCATTACTCAGCCAACTGGTAGAAAGAATAATTAAGCTATCTACTATATAAATTACTGCTTACTTTAACTATTCTTCATTTTCAAGATCACAAGATTACAGATCCAGAATACCAACCTAAAGGCACAAAGTGTGAAAAGCAATGCAATAATGTGATCACAAAGAAATTCTCATTTCTCTATCTAAATACTGGCTGACTTTAAGTCCTAACATTTCAGATGAACCCAAATGTTCCTCCTGTCGTCTGAGTGAAGGAGCAGTGCCTGACTCTAATTGGAACAGTGAAGAGATTTGTTTTTCCTATTGCGCAGGATGAGATAAAGACATGGAACAAACACACTTACCTCTTGACTAAGAATCTAGTAAGGCAAATTAGTTGGCTTCAATTTGGTTCCCAGAACATTAATATAAACCTTGAATTTTCCATTTGAATTGGCTCTAACCAACACTTGTTCAGTCTTTGACAACTCCTAGGATCTCATTCCTAGGTGAATGGCTTTCAGGTTAGTATTTCAGCCCTTTTCTCCTTTGGCTAAGATAGTTAACATAGTTAGATATGCCACACTGATGCTGATTTCTGTACTCAATTTGAAATAGAGACAAAAATGGCCCATAACCACATACATCTGCAAATCCCATCCAGTTGTCCTAGGAAGGTAGGCACAGTATGTTCTAGGAAGAAGGATATTTCATATTTGATGAGAGATCCAACTCTAAGGGATGGTTTCTAGCATTAGCCATCAGAAGGTAGGTTTCAGCTTCCCAAGCAGCCTCCTCCTCCCATTTCAGAAGTGACTGTTTATTCATACAAATGGCTGTGGTAATAAGAGACAGCATTGCCACGGGGCCTAATTGTATGCATCCAGCACTACTGGTAGTGAAATCACACAGAAGAATGAACCTTGCTGACATGAGCTCAGTATAAATATCAGAAAACAGCAAGCCACCTTCACAGACCATTCCTACCTTGAAAATCAGGTGAAGAGACCCTGCTGAGGACTTCTGGAAAACTTCCCCTCACACATAAAAAAGGAAACAAACGTATTCTGTTCCCTGCTTCTGGATCTTGTAGGAGGTGATGCTCCATCCTACTGTTGCCATTTTTTCAAGGCAAAAGCGCTCAAGGTTCTAGAGTCCTGGCATCACTGAGTGATGCCGGCTATTGCTCTTATTTAAACTATTTTGAGTTGGCTTTTTCTTGGTTGAAGCCAAAAGCATCCCTACTGCAATCCTGTAACAATTACTTCCAATACTCATATCAGGAGGAAAAAACCCACTCACCTACTCAGCTTTGTTTAATTGACATGTTCTTTCTTCTCATGACAATTCCTTCAAAACTGTCTTTGTTTTTGGTCTCTATTCTGATTATTTCCTTTTAAAACTATAACTTTTTCTCCCCAGCTTTATGAAGATATAACTGACAAATCAAAATTATATGTATTTTTAAGGTGTACAGTGTGATGCTCTGAAACACATATATACATTTTTATTTCCTAAAACTTTAACTTTTAACTTTATGATCTATCAACTATTGTTTAGATGACTCTAGACAGTATTAACATATCCCCCCAGTTCCAGAGATAGAAATACCAAAACCTCCTCAGGGTGCCTCAGTGGCTTACTGGTTATGCATCCAACTCTTGGGTTTCAGCTCAGGTCATGATCTCAGGATCATGGATCAAGCCCCATGTTGGGCTCTACACTCAGTGCAGAGTCTGCTTGGGACTGTTTCCCTCTCCCTCCCCCTACCCCACGCATGCACATGCACTGTTTCTCAAATGACATAATCTTAAAAAAAAAACAAAAAAACAAAACCTCCTCTAGCCAGGTAGATAATTTCTAAAATATATTACATCAAATTTGTTAGATTTTATGAACGTTAGCAAGATTCAAAGTTTAATGTTATTGTCTATAAATAGGAAGTTCTGTACATCTCCAAGGTTAATAGCCAAGAAAATGTAATATGGATATTGAATGTGTGTACATATAAAGGTCACATAACACACATCCTTCTAATCAACACTACAAGAAAGCTGTGGAAGAAGACACTGAAGATCTCATATTTTTTTAAAAGTGCCTTAAACAAAGATCTGTGGCAGCAATTTTTTTTTAAGCAATTTTTGAAATATGTAAATGTTTCACGAGATCCTCTGCCTTTACAAAAGAAAAATCAGTCATAAATCCACAGGCCTCTAAGGATAGAGACTCCAATACAAACATGGGGACACAGTTCAGAGGGCTCCACAGACTGCAGGTCAATGAAATGTCCTTACATCTTAAGAGTGAGGTTATATAACACCAAGATTGGCAAAGCAAGCTAAAAATGGAAATTATGGGCAGGGAAGGCCAGGAATCAGGAGGATTGTAGCTGCTACACTCAGAATAGTTGTTTTGGAGTAGTTGTGGTGGTGGTGACAGCAATAGCAGTGGTGGTGGTAAAAATATGAATAATAGTTAATCAGGATGAGACACTTTGTATGTGACAGGTTCTGATATAAATGCTTTACCTATATGCACTATTAACGATTCCTAATACAAATTTGTCCATTCTCTTGCTCATTGCATTTCTCCTCATTTTGCAGTCAATGATTAGAGAGCACATACAAAAGGTTCTGTAGATGGTCATCTTCCCCACATCTTCCTCCACCTCTTTCTAGTACAGGTTCATAATAAAGCAAATATCACAATAAAGCAAGTCAAATGAACTTTTTGGTTTCACAGTGCATATAAAAGGTATGTTTTCACTATACTGAAAACATAAGTCTATTAAATGTGCAATAGCATTATGTCTTAAAAAGAAATGTATATATCTTACTTTAAAAATCCTTTACTAGGCAGCCTGGGTGGCTTGGTGGTTTGGCGCTGCCTTCAGCCCAGGGCGTGATCCCGGAGACCTGGGATCGAGTCCCGCGTCCGGCTCCCTGCATGGAGCCTGCTTCTCCCTCTGCCTATGTCTCTGCCTCTCTCATGAATAAATAAATAAAGTCTTTAAAAAAATAAAAATAAAAGCCCTTTACTGGTAAGCATCATCTGAGCTTTCAGTGAATTGTAATTCTTTTCCTGGTGGAGGGTCTTGTCTCCATATTGATGACTACTGATTGAACAGGGTGGTGGTTGCCAAAGGTTGGGGTAGCTGTGACAATTTCTTAAAATAAGACATCAATGAAGTTTGCCACGTTGATTGACTCTTCCTTTCACAAATGATTTCTCTGTAGCATGCAATGCTTGTTTGATAGCATTTTACCCATAATAGAAATTCTTTCAAAATTGGAGTCAATCCTCTCACCCCCTGCCACTGCTTGATCAACTAACCTTATGTAACATTCTAAACCCTCTGTTGTCATATCAACAGTCTTCATGGCATCTTCACTAGAAATAGGTGCCATCTTAGGAAACCACTTTCTTTGCTCATCCATAAGAAGTAATTCCTTATCTGTTCAAGTTTGATATTGAGGGGCAGCAGTTCAATCACATCTTCAGGCTGCACTTCTAATTTCGCTTCTCTTGCTGTTTCCACCACATCTGCAGTTCCTTCCTCCACTGGAATCCTGAAGCCCTTAAACTCATCCATGGGGGTGGGAATCAACTTTCAAACTCCTATTCATGTTGATACTTTGACCTTTTCCCATGAATCACAAATGTTCTTAATGGCATCAAGGATGGTGAATCCTTTCCAGAATGTTTTCAATACAGTCTGCCCAGATCCAACAGAGGAATCACTATCTATGGTAGTTATAGCCCTATGAAACATATTTCTTAAATAATAAGACTAGAAAATCATAATTACTCCTTGATCCATAAGGTGTAGAATGGATGTTGTGTTAGCAGGCATGAAGACAACATTCATCTCATTGTACATCTCTATTAGACCTGCTGGGTGGCCAGGTGCATTGTCAATGGACAGGAATATTTTGAAAAGGATCTTTCTGAAGACGAAGTCTCAAAAAGAGAGCTTAAAATATTCAGTAAACCATGATATAAATAGATGTGCTGTCATCTAGGCTTTTTTGTTTCATTTACAGAGCACAGGCAGAGTAGATTTAGCCTGATTCTTAAAGGCCCTATAAGATCTTCGGAATAGTAAATGAGCTTCGGCTTCAATTTCAGCTGCAGTCAGCAGCTGCGTTAGCCCCTGACAAGAGAGTCAGTCTGTGCTTTGAAGGCAGCCATTGACTTCTCCTCTGTAACTATGAAAGTCCTACATGGCATTTTTTCGCAATAGAAGGCTGTTCAGTCTACATTGAAAACCTGTTGTTTCATGCAGCCACCTTCATTAATTATCTTAGCTAGATTTTCCGGATAGCATGCTACAGCTTCTACATTAGCACTTGCTACTTTACACACTTTGTACTTGATGTCATGGAGATGGCTTCTTTCCTTAAACTCCATGAACCAACCTCTGCTAGCTTCAAACATTCTGTCTACACCTTCCTCACCTTTCTCAACCTTCACAGAATTGAAGAGTTAGGATCATGCCGTGGATTAGACTTTGGCTTGAGGAAATGTGGCTAGCTTTCTTTTCATCTAGCTCACTAAAACTTTCTCCATATCAGCAATCAGGCTGTATTAGTTTCTTATCGCTCATATGTTCACATTCACTGGAGTAGCACTTTTAATTTCCTTCAAGAACTTTCCTTCGCATTCACAACTTGGCTAACTGAGGCAAGAGGCCTAGCTTTTGGCCTGTGTCGGCAACTGACATCACAAAGCTTAATCATTTCTAATTTTTTAGAGTGAGACATGTGCAACTCTTCTTTTCACTTGGACACTTGGAGGCTATGCAGGGTATTGACTGGTCTGAGTTCAATATTGTTGTGTCTCGGAGAATAGGGGGACCTGAGGAGAGGGAGAGAGATGGGGGACTGGCTGGTCGGTGGAACAGCCAAGACACACACAATATTTTCCCCCTAAGTTTAGGGTCTTGGATGGGCTTGGTTTGTGGTACTTCAAACAATTACATTAGTAACATCAAAGATCACAGATCACCTAACAAATATCATGATAATGAAGAAGTTTGAAATATTGTAAGAATCACCAAAATGTGACATAAAAACACAAAGCACGCCAATGATGCTGGAAAAATTGAGCCAACAGACTTGCTTGACACAGGGTTGCCACGGACCTTCATTTTGTAAAAATGGAATATCTGTGAAATGCAATAAAATGAAACAATAAAATGAGGTATGTCTGAAGGTTCTTGGGATAAACATCCCCTTTATAGAAGAAAAATTATGCGTGTATGTGAGCTGGGAAAAAGTGCACATGGAAATACTGAAAAAAATCCGAGGTTCATTCGTATCATTACAACACAATGAAGCTGATGGGATTCTCACAGCTGGATTTATTTGGGAATAGAATGAAGAAACCCCTGCATAATCCTACATTAAGTCTCTATCAGACAACATTTATGATAATGACAGCAGAACCAGATCTAGGAGCTAGTCCAAGTCATGGAGATTAGCAAGTAATCACAGGCTCAAGTCCTAATACAATTCTGGAGAGACATGGAGGGATTTCGAGAATTAGACTAGCAAAAAAGGATTAAAAGAAAAAAAAAAGGAAGAAGAAAATTTTGACCTCCACATGCACTGGTCAATGTCCTCAAAATTCTACACACACCTACACAGCTCCATTATTTACTTCTTTATTTCTTTATAATTATCTCTTGATAAATCTGTTTCCTCTTCCAGACTGGAAATAATGTGATGTCAGGAACTGTCAATGTCATCTTTCTGACTCCAGAACTCCTAGTGTTTCAGTCTAGGCACAACGGAGTTTACTAGTTCATCATTAGGAGCTCTCTGCAGTCAGGTGCAGACAAAATCCTAGGTGTGTCACTTACTTCAGTAACTAAGAGTAAGTAACTCTTGTGGTGGAGTTACTTGGTGGTTCCTAGCCTCGGTTTCACCATCAGTAAAATCAGTTGACAGCACCCACCCCATTAGATTGTAATAAATGAAATCCCTAATGTGGGCAAAGTATTTAGTCCAGTGTCCTGCACCCAGCACTCAACAAATGGCAAGTATTATAAGGTATTAAACAAATTTACATGCAACACAAGAGCCAGTGAACTATGATCGCTGAAAGACATCAATGAGGGAAAATGGACAACCCTGGCCTCTCGAGACTTCCAGTCTTCACATGACCCAGCATACCCCACTGATGCTTCATATTATATGGGGAGCAAGGACAAACTGACACACTGTCCCACAGGAGTCTATCCTCAGAGAGGAATTCACCGTCACTGTCCTTTCAGAGGTCCATTCTGTGCACATCCAGCCTCATCCTTCCTATCTCTGCTTGTTTTTTTCTAAATAAATGAAGCACACAAAACAAATCTCTGACTTAAGCATAATGTTTTAAATACATTTAAATGGTAGGAGTTTACTCACACAGTCCCCTCACACTGACAAATACAAAAGGATGAATGAATGAATGAATGAATGAACGAGAGAGAGAGGGAGAAAGAGAGAGAAAGGAAGGAAGGAGGGAGGAAGGGTGGAAGGGAAGAGGAAAAGAAAGAAGACCTTTGGCAGGTCATAACAACAAAAGTGTTATAGGATTGCAACTGAAATTCTTGGTAACAAACTCAGGGGCAAGAAGAAAGAAGAGTTTCAAGATTGGTTTAAAGAGATCATAATTCATAGATCCACTTATTGTAATAGTTATGATGTATGAAAGACGTTATGGCTTAAAGCCGACGGCCAAGAAAAGAATTGTTGAGACGTCTTTAGTGCAAAAAGGTGGTTTTATTAAAGCTCAGGGACAGGACCCATGGGCAAAAAGAGCTGCATTGGGGTCATAAGGAGTGGCCTCTTATAGACTTTCATGTTGGGAGGGGGTTAGGGAGACCATAAATCTTTAAGGAATTTTGGAAGCAAGCTTTCCAGGACCTTGAGGGGGCCAGTTAATGTTGGGAAAAGGTCATTTATTACCGTCTAATAAAACCTGCATCATGAGACCCTTTGGATGGATATCTGTGGATCATAAGCTTGGGGGATGATTGTCAACATGTATCCTGGAGGGGTAGAGATAAAAGAAGTTTCCAAAGGAGTTTTTATATGTTAAAGTAGACTCACAGGCTCCTTGGGGTCGGGCTTACATTGCCTGTTGTCCTCAGCAAAGTATTAACATCAAGGCAGCTGAGTTCCTAGAGGAAGGTCACTGCTTGTTTCAAGGACTTGTCAGTGGGATGTAAGTAGGAAGGAAATTTAATAACTTTTCTTCTGCCTTTGTTTCCCACATTGGTTATACTAAATAAACCCAAACCTGAAATACACCAGGAAGAAGTGACTTTAATCACCTCGTCAGATGATCTCACTTTATCATCTCATTTTACAGATGAGCCTCTGACAAGTAAGATGATTTTGTCCCTCTTTCTGTAGCATCACAGTGTGGTCCATGGACCAAGAGCATTGGCATCATCTGGTAGTTTGTTAGAAACACAGAGTCGTAGGCTTTGTGTTAGTCACACTAAACTAGAATATGCATTTTAACAAGATCCTCAGGTGACTCATCTCCACACTGACGTCTGAGAAGCATTAATACAGGCAGTTTGTTACCAGTGAGTCAATAAACTGGATAATTTTACTCAATGCCTTATTTTTCTATAAACTATACACTAAATCTTTGGATCTGTTAAGAAAAATTTAAATCCTTTGGCTTTGAGTAATCAACTTATGGATTTATTTTTTTTCTTTCTCCCTTTATTTTTACTTTTTTTTAAAATTTAAATTCAATTTGTCAACATATAACATCCAGTGCTCATCCCATCAACCTATAGATTTTAAACTCAGGATAAAACTTTAGGAAATGGCTCTTGGAAGCCCTGAATGGAAGCCCTGTGGTAACACACAATGTATAGTGACTACTCAGTGACCATTTCCCCATTTGTAAAGTGCAAAGAATAATTATACCTAAACTCAGAGGGTTATTAAGAGGACTGCATTAAGGCCTGTGTGGTATTTAGAATCCTGAACACAGCGTGAGGCCTAAATGAGTGTTATACGCTAAGTGTGATTGTTGTTATGCTCTTACACACAACCATAAGCCACATGAGAGGCTCGCGGGTCACCGCCAATCCATTGTCAACTATTCCTGCTGCAGAGACAAGAGTTTGAAATAATATTCACGATTAGGGATAAATACAGCCTGTGCCCACAGAAGAGAGTCAGGAGAATTCCTTACCTGGGAGAAGAGTACAACCAACACTGCTGAATTCTTTCATCAAATAGGACTCACAGGGAATTCACAATGTTTAAGTAAAATATGTGAATAAAATTTATAATACTGATTAATGAATGATTTTCAATAACAAGAATTACTCTCTATAGGACTAAATACTGAATTCACAATTTAGGACTGTTTAAAGAATTCTTCAGAGATGAACACAGCTTGGATTGTTGAATATTCAACTCAATGTCCTGAAACAGTGACATCCTACCTAGGGGGGTTGGCAGATAGACACACAACAAGCACCCAAACGCCAGAATAAGCCCAGTCAGGGGTTACAGAGTGGGGGACAAAGATCTCTTGTGCAGAACAAGAATCGTTCATCCAACAGCTTGTTCATCCATGTATTTCGAGCACTGATTGAGGTCGGGTAAAGAGAGCCACAACAAACAAAGCACTTAATTCAAACCATGTAAAATAGAAACCAAAAATCAAAATCACCTTATAACCTGAGTTTCCTACTTACTAGATGCAAGCAATGGTTTGAAGGTATTCAGGGAAGAGTGGCATAGATGGAGCCTTGGGGTGATACAAATCAGACTGTTGCTAGACCCTAGAAGAGAGCCAGCATAGTGAGACGGATAGATGGATTTATAAGACTATGGAGACTGTGCAGAGGAAGATGCCAGAGAGGCCGAGAGCCTAAAACATAATCTTGGATGGCCTGATAGGAGATGAAAGAAAAGAAATTTCTGCTTCCTGCCAGCCCTACAATTCCCAAGTGGCTCCCAGAGTTTCCTAGCCAGAGAAGCCATAAACTCACAGCTGCCAGCAGACCTATTCCCCTACATTTCCTACCTTCCCCTCTGGCGAGGAGTCTTGCATCATATTATGATCATGTTAAACATTCGTCTTAAGATAGACCAGCAACATTAAGTGACAAAATCAATCTCATTTCCCTCATATATATAATGAGAACCATTTCAGTCCAATAGGTTAAAACTGCTAACACTCTAGTACTGTCTGCATTACTTATACCTAACCCACAAAAATCTGCTCTATTATACCTGTCATGATAAAAATAGGGTATCTAAAGGAATCTGTGATAAATGAATAATGCCCTCCCCCCAATCCCCAAGATGCCCATGTCCTAATCCCTGGAAGCTGTGAACAGGTTACCTTACATTCAAAAAGAACTTTACAGATGTGATTAAGAAAGGATCTTGGGATGTGGAGGTTACCTTGAATCATCTTGGTGGGTTCCATGTAATCACAAGGGTCCTTTTCTTGCAAAGCAAACAAAAATTCAGAAAAGACGATTTGACCACAAAGGGAAGGAGAGAGAAAAATGCAGTGTGAGAGGAAGCCATGATCCAAGAATGAGAACAGCCCTACAAGCTCTCACAGGTAAGGAAACGGATTCTCCCCTTGAGCTACTGGAAGGAATCTGCCCCACTAACACCTTTGCTTTAGCCTAATCAGACTGATTTTGACCTCTGGAACTATAAAATAATAAACGATGTTGTTTTAAGCTGCTTGGTTTATGGTAACTTGTTATGCCAGCAATAGGGAACTAACCCAGATTATCATCAATAAATACTAATTATAGGTGCATAATTAGGAAACAGCTCTCTGTGATCTATAATTTACAAAGTATTTTATAGACAGACATTATTTTGGTGATTAAATCCTAACTGCTCCATCAGACGTCCTTAAGTTTATTACTCAAAGACAGCCATTTAAATTATATTATAGTGCAAGTATGCATACATTGATTTTGAAATGTGAAGGCAGAAGAAATGACAAAAAAAATGACATGTAATACAAGAAAACCATAGTCTCTTTCTAGGTATCTTTGTGTCTCCTAAGAGGTGACAGGTAAAGTGCACTTAAGATTGGACTTATGCCACTAACTCATGGTAGCAAATGTGTTATCTGTGAATATTCCACGAGCGCTGAGTGCCTGTTCTGTACAATGTTGGCTGGTGTTCCATCAATGTTTACCAAGTCAATAAATGACTGAAAAAATGAAAAGGTGAATGAGAAAAACTTAGATTCTTAGTCAGGTTTTACTTTTGATCATTTAGATGGAGTTTTATTCTAAATTAACCTAGAAGGACCTAGTGCTAGAGCAAAAATAAACAGCTTACTTAAAAAAAAAAAATCACCTTTTTTTTTTTAAAGCCACTAAAAGTCAAACTAAAAATGTGAATAGGTTGTAGGAGATGTTTCCACCCTAGGTTAGGATGCAAAAGGTCACAGAAAACCAATGTCCCACTGTAACGATGAGAAAACAATAAATTTAGAAATCTTATTTGTCATGCAAAATATTGAGGAGATTTGGACACAAGTCTAAACGAGCAAAATTCCAGAGGGGGATGAGCCCTTTCTGGGGTGGACAGACATTTATGGGTGCTTCACCACTGGTGCATTAATAGGCAGAAAAGCTAGCCTGCTTTTGGTAAAAGAAACTTGACTGGAATAAGGAGACATGAGCCAAACTTTGATCAGCCAAGCATCGACTAGTACGGCAGACTGGATAGTGGAGGAACAGCTAGTCCTCATTGCTAGGCAATGCTCCTTCATAATACTTTTGCCTGGTAAGCACCGGTGGCAGAAGAAGCTGGCAACCTGGTGGAAAGTAGAGAGATCTCATCTCCCATGCACAGATCCCAAACTCTGCTGCTGGGGCCAAATCTCACCATCAAGGGGAAATCAAATGGTGATTTGACTCCTGATTAGAACAAGATATCTTGCCTAGTCATCTTCATCTTACCTGCCTGACAGGGGAAAGGGCAAGGCTTTCTGAGGACAGGTATTATCTACTTTGGCATCTTTGTCTTTTTATACACAATATAAAAGTGAGATAAGTGAAAAAGCAGGAAAAATGTGACCCATAACAAAGAAGAAAAAAAAAGAATAAAAGGAGAACAATAGTAACAAAATGGTTGGAATTAACAGAACTGAAAAATGCTATTAAGAAGATGCTAAAGAATTTAAGGGAAAATGTACAAAATAGGTGAAAAGATGAAGAATTCATCAGAGTAATAAAAACTCTAAAAGAGAAGCAAATAGAAATTGTAGAACTGATAAGTACAATATGAATTCACTGGAGGGGCTTCTTCATGGTTAAATGGACAAAATAGAAAAGGTTAGTAAACCCAAAGATAAGAGAATAAAAACTATCTAAAATAAAGCACTGAGTGAAAAAAAAATCAGTAATAAAAAACACACCCTGAGAATCAGAGTACTATGGCATAACTTCAAATGGTCTGACATACATGCAGTTGCAGCCTGAAAAGAAAATAAAGAATAGAGTATGCTTGTTGGAAGAGATATCAGGGTTCCAAGGATGGTTAAAGGGCATTAATCCAACCCAGTGAGATCCCAAGCAGGAAAAGACAGAAAAGCACACGTAGGTCAAACCACTGAAAACCACAGTACAAAGATAAAGACAACGAAATGACATGTTTCAAGAGCTGAAAGGAAAACACACACTCACTTGCGCAAACACACACATGTGTGGGCACACACCCACAGGCACACACACACCTACACATCCATACACGTGTACACAATGTCCACATGCACACACACATACATGCATGTGTGCACACAAACTGGTAACCTAGACACCTATATTGGTAGGAAATACTCCTAAAAAGTACGGATGAAACAAAGGCATTTCCAGACAAGTAAACTGCGAACTTTTGTGCTACATTACAGGAAAATATTAAAGGAAGTTCTCCAGACCAAAGGGAAATGATCCCAGATAAAAACCAAGATCGGCAGAAAGGAACGATGATCAGTGGGGTAATATCAAGGTGGATATAAAACAAAATAGCTTTAAGTCTCTTTAAAAAATAATTGGCCATTTGAAGCAAACAGAGTGATAGACTGTGGAATTATAATACATGGAGAAATGAAATAAGAATATTAAACTCAAGGAGAGTAAGCCAATCTACACTATTGAAGAAAATTAAATGTCTCATGAAGTTGTGTAATAGTTACCACGGTAAAGGGTGATGGATTAATTACGCACACTGTAATCTAGAATAGCCACTTAAAAATACAAAATGGAGAGTGCCAGGATGGTTCAGTCGGTAGAGTGACTCTTGATTTCGGCTCAGGTCATGATCTCAGGGTCCTAGGATAGGCCAGAGCTGTGCGTAGGGCTCCATGCTCAGTGGCCAGTCTGCTTGAGTTTCTCCCTCTCTCTTGGCCCCTCCCCCCACTTGTGCTCTCTTTCTAAAATAATAAATGAATCTTTTTAAAAAAAATACAAAATGGTGAGATCGAATAGGATCAGGGTAATAAAATGGAGGAAAAGAACAAACAAACCAAAAAACACAAAACCTTAGTTTCCAAATGAAGGAAAAAAGAGAAGGGGAAAATAAAAAATGACATGATTAAGCCCAAGAATCTCCCGTGTAATTACAGTATATGTAAGAGGTATTCAACACTCCATTAAATCCAGGCTTAAATAAAAAGACCCAACTCTGTGCAGTTTACAAGAGGCACACTTAATATAAGGACCTAGAGTGAAAATAAAATGAGGACAAGGACACGCACTGCAAACACTAATCATAGGTGTCTACTACGTTAGTATCAGAAAAACTAAACTTTAAAAGTATCATCGGTGATTAAGATGGCTATTTCATAATGATAAAATGATCATTAACAAAGCCCAAAGTTAGTTCTTTGCTCAGACTAAAAGCTTGATAAATTTCTTATTTCTTGCATACAATTTCTGACAGTTTATGAACTCCTGTGTGATTATGGACCTCTACTTAAGACATTTTCCAAGGGGCACCTGGGTGACTCAGTTGGTTAAGCGTCTGCCTTCAGCTCAGATCATGATCTTGGGGTCCTGGGATAGAGCCTCACTCCCTCTACACCTCCCCTCTGCTTCATGAATATAAAAATATCTTTAAAAAAAACCCACTTTTTAAAAAAATACACATTATTTTTAAATTCCACAAGTTTCCTTTCAAGTATATGACCCCTTCAGTTCTTAAAAACTATTATTATTATTATTACTATTACTATTATTATTGGAATCTTCAAGTCATTTTACCTGAAATTTCACCTTCTGGTTGATATCTGACACGCGGAACTGCTTCAGGAAACGCTCATCCTCACTCCAGAAGAGGCGGATGTCAGGGATGTCATAGAGGATCATGGCCAGTCTTTCCAATCCTAGACCAAAGGCCCAGCCAATTCGATCTTGAGCACCAGCTACGATAGGAAAACAAAACAACTGACTTAAAAAATATAAAGGCTTCACAGGTGAATACTACTTGCTGATAAGTGACCAGTACCACTGTTAAATGCCTGCTAGAGGCACTGGGGAGGGGTTGTGGAGACATCCACGAGGGTGCCCCATCTTATGTTTCTCATGCTTCCCACATTCCTTACTCACGTCCCTCACTAAAGCACTCTGGAGTCATGCTGACTCTAGGATTGCCTTTCATGTTTTATTACATTCTAGGATCTTTTAAGCCCTGGCTCCTGCCTCTTTGCCCTGATTCAAACATTTAGCCTACTATGTGCAGGTTACAGAGAAGAAGACAGAAAAAATCATCTCCGTCCCTAGGTGGCTTAACTGGACAGGCAGGTATATTTGAAACATGTCACAGTGGACATTAATATTCAGGAAGAACCTTCCATTTCATTAAAACAACTTTACCCTTAATAAGAGCTACCTCAGTAACACATAGAGAGCAAGCAAGCCAAGATGAAATGCTCATTTACTACCACTCACTCCAAAGGGAAGATGTGTTATTTATTTACATTATGGAGGGATCCCTGGGTGGCGCAGCGGTTTGGCGCCTGCCTTTGGCCCAGGGCGCGATCCTGGAGACCCGGGATCGAATCCCACATCAGGCTCCCGGTGCATGGAGCCTGCTTCTCCCTCCGCCTGTGTCTCTGCCTCTCTCTCTGTGACTATCATAAATAAATTAAAAAAAAAAAAATTTTATTTACATTATGGCAATGCCATGAACTTGAAGGGTTTATTTCGCTTATCTGAAACAAGAGTAAGACCAAAGACATAAAAGTGCTGCGTGAAGAAGGCAAGGGAGCAATTCACATGACTGGAAAAGCTTTCAGAAAGGGCTCATGAAAGGAACATAATTTCAACTGAACACTAAGGGTGAGTAGGGTCCTGGACAGGCTGCAATGGCCTCAAGATTTCATTCCTAGCATGTGTGTCCTGTGTGGATCCCTCCCTTTGAATGTGAGGGACCCCAGGAATGGGATGGAGTTTTACCCATGATTAGGTTACTTTATATGTGGGACCTTCTGAGCAAACCAGCTTACAGAAATGAGAGGGCCCTGTGGCCAGGACCTGAGGGAGGCCTCTAGAAGCTGGAGGAGGCCTGGCAGTCAGCCAGAAATGAGACCCTCAGTCCTACAACCTTAAGGAAATGAATTCTCCCAACAGCATGAATGAGCTTAGAAGAGGACCCTGAACTCCAGAAGAGCGTGCAGCCTTGCTGACATCTTGATATCCACCTTGAAGACCCTGAGTTTGGGACCCAGCCAATATGCGCCTGGACTTCTGGTGCAAGGCAAATGTGACATACATTTATGCTGTTGTAATTCATTAAGTATGAGGTTAATTTGTGAGCTAGCAAAAGAAAACAATCATGCATCCAAAATGTGGAGAAAGGTAAAAGAAAATCTCAGACTGAAGGAACGTCTTCAGTAACAAAGGGGTGACAGTACAACATAGAATGGTTAGTAGTGGATTCTGGAAACACAGATGGTTCAACGTTGAGATAGGTAAGAGAGAAGAGAACCCATTTCTGCCTAGCTACTCCTACCACCATTGTTTATGAATAGACAAGGATAAATGTGTAATAGAAGCTATGCAGATGTATGAGCCTCTTCAAATGGTTTAAAAGCTGAATGGGGACGTCTGGGTGGCTCAGTGGTTGAGTGTCTTGCCTTTGGCTTAGGCTGTGATCGCGGGGTCCCGGATCAAGTCCACGTCAGGCTTCCTGCATGGAGCCTGCTTCTCCCTCTGCCTATGTCTCTGCCTCTCTATCTCTCGTGAATAAATAAATAAAATCTTAAAAAAAATAAAAAAATAAAAGTTGAATGAATTAAAATAGTCAAAATGAGATCACAAAAGAAAAAGAGAGAGAGAAAATGGCTCAGTAGCAGGAGGGAAGGTGGGTTTTGAAAGAAAAGCAAGTGGTTGGCTGAGTGCACCCGTCCCTGAGTAAGAATGAGCATTCAGATAAGGAGGAAGGGAGAGGGGTGTCTAACCTTGCAGACAGTGGAGTCACGAAAGAGTGAGCACAATCCCTGACCCAGTGACTAGGTGCCTAAGAGAGCACTTGAAGAGTGAGGCCAAATATTTTGGAATAATTCATACTGATGCAATAATTCATACTGAAAAATGGTTGGCCACTAGTTACAGACATGAAATATCATATAATCATGACAGAGTTTTTAAATCTATTTAAAGAAGATTTCTTTTTCTTTAAATGAAAAGGGAAAATTGCAGTCCTGGTAAGGTGGTCATTCAGAGTCCTCATTCACTGCCGGTTACAACACATATTTTAATAACAATTTGGAAATAACATGGCAATACATATAAAGTGTTGCCTTAAAAAATGTTCATAGTCTTTACTCTTATAGGTTTACTCAGAAATTTGTCCTAAAGAAATAATCCAACAAAAGAAAAATATAAATGAAAGAAGATACTCAGCAGTACAACTTATAAGAGCAAAAACCGAGAAACAACCTGAGTAGCCCAAATTAGGGAATGGCTTAAAATTACAGGGACATTTTGATGCAGTCATTAAAAATCATACTTACATAAATATGTATTTAATAAGTGACAGACTATAAGGAATTATGAAAAATATCTATGATAACATGAATATGTACTATGATACTACTATTTAATATAGATACAAAGGACTGTACTGTGAAAATATAAAAACAAAATGTGGTGTTCAAGAATAACAATGGGTAATAGTTTTTAAACAACTTTAAAACATTTTCCTGTAATTGTAACAGTCTTTTCAAATAAACAAGTAATAAAGATAAGTAGGGACATTAATGCTGCTTTGTGACTTAGGTTTTTTTCCTTAATCTTTTAGATTTTATTACCAATTTTTAGATATAACCAACCACTGAAAGCCTACTTTCTGTAACTGAATGAGCCAGTCAATTTATGGCATGATTTTATTTAATATCTATTCTTTCTTTTAGTATCTTAGTTTTTCCTCCTTTCAGCTACCCACAGTTAGTTCCCCAACCCCCAAAACTTTTTTTAAAGCAAAAACAAGAATAACAAAGAGCTCCTCAAAGTAGGTAAGAGCAACAATCTAATGTTTTTTAAAGACTGTTTTATCTATTTGAGAGAGGTGGGGGGCAGAGGGAGAGGGACAGAGAGAATCTCTGGCAAACTCCATGCTGAGCATGGAGCCCAACATAGGGTTCAATCCCATGAAATTGAAATTATGACCTGAGCCAAAATCAAGAGCCAGATGCTCAACTGACTGAGCCACTCAGGTGCCCCAACAATCTAATTTTTTAAATGGACAAAGAATATGAAGTCATTCATAGAAAAGGGAAGAAAAATTACCCTTAAGCAAAAGAAAAGCTTAAGAAAGATGAAAAGTAAAAATGCACAAGTTACTGTACTTTAGTTATCAGAGTGGCTGAATAAACACATCTGATCCCATACTTTATAGCAAAGCCAAGGGAAAACAAGCACTCTCCTCTACATTGCTGGTAGGTTCACAATTGGGTTTTTAACCTATTGACCTAAGGACCATAATATAGCAGTAGCTATCAACATTACAGGTGCATATACCACCTTGTTACTTTAGCTACTAGAATGTAATCCTACTTATGGGAAATTATGAATGTGTAAGTCCTCTTGCTGGAGTATTGGTTATAAGAGCAAAAGATAACAACCTAATGTCCATCACTAGGGAACCAACTAAATAATCTGCTATGTCCATACAATGGCATATTATTATAAAAATCTCTGACAGATTTCAAAAACTTTGATGAAAGCAGCAGCTGCCTGGTTTTGTTTTGTTTTGTTCTTACTTTGGGGGTGGTTGGGAAAGAACTGAGCAAATGGAGGACAAAAATGGGAAGATGTCACACTACATGCCTTTTTAAATAAAGAGTGACAAGAAATATTTCAGATAACAGAGATTTTTGTTACTAGATAAAATAATTTCTCTTCTGTTTATTTTTATTTTTCATACAATTTTATTTTTTTATAATAAATTTTTTATTGGTGTTCAGTTTACCAACATACAGAATAACACCCAGTGCTCATCCCGTCAAGTGCCCCCCTCAGTGCCCGTCACCCATTCACCCCCACCCCCACCCTCTTCCCCTTCCACCACCCCTAGTTCGTTTCCCAGAGTCAGGAATCTTTATGTCCTGTCTCCCTTTCTGATATTTCCCACACATTTCTTCTCCCTTCCCTTATATTCCCTTTCACTATTATTTATATTCCCCAAATGAATGAGAACATACAATGTCCTTCTCCGATTGACTTACTTCACTCAGCATAAGACCCTCCAGTTCCATCCACGTCGAAGCAAATGGTGGGTATTTGTCGTTTCTAATGGCTGAGGAATATTCCATTGACCACAGCTGCTTTATCCATCATCTTTCGATGGACACCGAGGCTCCTTCCACAGTTTGGCTATTGTGGACATTGCTGCTAGAAACATCGGGGTGCAGGTGTCCCGGCGTTTCATTGCATCTGAATCTTTGGGGTAAATCCCCAACAGTGCAATTGCTGGGTCGTAGGGCAGGTCTATTTTTAACTCTTTGAGGAACCTCCACACAGTTTTCCAGAGTGGCTGCACCAGTTCACATTCCCACCAACAGTGCAGGAGGGTTCCCTTTTCTCCGCATCCTCTCCAACATTTGTGGTTTCCTGCCTTGTTAATTTTCCCCATTCTCACTGATGTGAGGTGGGATCTCATTGTGGTTTTGATTTGTATTTCCCTGATGGCAAGTGATGCGGAGCATTTTCTCATGTGCGTGTTGGCCATGTCCATGTCTTCCTCTGTGAGATTTCTCTTCATGTCTTTTGCTCATTTCATGATTGGATTGTTTGTTTCTTTGGTGTTGAGTTTAATAAGTTCTTTATAGATCCTGGAAACCAGCCCTTTATCTGATACATCATTTGCAAATACCTCCTCCCATTCTGTAGGTTGTCTTTTAGTTTTGTTGACTGTATCCTTTGCTGTGCAAATGCTTCTTATCTTGATGAAGTCCCAATAGTTCATTTTTGCTTTTGTTTCTTTTGCCTTTGTGGATGTATCTTGCAAGAAGTTACTGTGGCCGAGTCCAAAAAGGGTGTTGCCTGTGTTCTCCTCTAGGATTTTGATGGAATCTTGTCTCACATTTAGATCATTCATCCATTTTGAGTTTATCTTTGTGTCTGGTGCAAGAGAGTGGTCCAGTTTCATTCTTCTGCATGTGGATGTCCAATTTTCCCAGCAGCATTTATTGAAGAGACTGTCTTTTTTCCAATGGATAGTCTTTCCTCCTTTATCGAATATTAGTTGACCATAAAGTAGAGGGTCCACTTCTGGATTCTCTATTCTGTTCCATTGATCTATGTGTCTGTTTTTGTGCCAGTACCACACTGTCTTGATGACCACAGCTTTGTAGTACAACCTGAAATCGGGCATTGTGATGCCCCCAGCTATGGTTTTCTTTTTTAAAATTCCCCTGGCTATTCGGGGTCTTTTCTGATTCCACACAAATCTTAAAATAATTTGTTCTAACTCTCTGAAGAAAGTCCATGGTATTTTGATAGGGATTGCATTAAACGTGTAAATTGCCCTGGGTAACATTGACATTTTCACAATATTAATTCTGCCAATCCATGAGCATGGAATATTTTTCCATCTCTTTGTGTCTTCCTCAATTTCTTTCAGAAGTGTTCTATAGTTTTTAGGGTATAGATCCTTTACCTCTTTGGTTCTTCTGTTTATTTTTAAGAGATTATAAGAACAAAGTATTCCTCTCATGTTACATGGGAGCCAAACTTTCAGGATAATTATAATTAATAAAAATGGATTCCTATGTCCTCCTTCTAATAGCCAGGATGGGTCTCTTTCATTCTATAAGACCCAATGCATTTCTAAGCCTGAAATGTCATTATTGGTGGGGCTTTCAAAAAAAAGAAAAAAAAAAAAAAACCCTCACAAATTCCTTCATATCTTTTTTCTTCAATCTCAGTGGGTTGTAATGTGTTCAGCTAATCGACTATAGAGGAAATGATGCTACATGACTTCTGAGATCAGTTTATTTATTTATTTTTTAAAGACTTTATTTATTCATGACAGACACAGAGAAAGAGAGAGGCAGAGACAGAGGCAAAGGGAGAAGCAGGCTCCACGCAGGGAGCCCAATGTGTGACTTGATCCCGGGACTCCAGGATCATACCCTGGGCTGAAGGCAGGCACTAAACCACTGAGTCACCCAGGGATCCCCCCCAAGGTTAGTTTAAAATAGCCACACAACTAACATTTGGTCTTCTGTAAATGCTTGCTCTTCGCACATCCCTTCTCACAATTCTCCCTCTAACACATTCTCTCTTGAAACCCAACTGCCATGCTCTGAGAAGGCAGTAGCATGGAGAGACCACGTATAGGCACTATGGACGGTCCTAGGTGAATCCAGCTTTCAAATCATCCTAATGCCGATAGCAAATATGTCAGTAAAGGAGACTTAGGAGGGGGCCAGGCCTGGCTCTCTAAATCACCCCAGCTGTTTAATCTTCCCAAGGCTCCAGCCACCATGGATGAGAGAGAAACTGTCCCCACTATGTGCTATCCAAATTTGTGACCACAGAATAATGGCTGTGGCTCTCTTATGCCATTAAGTTTGGAGAGATTTGTTATTCAACAAGGGATAACCAGACATTGTTAAATCACCTGCATTTTGCTTTGTATTATAAACCTTTCCAAAAAATAAATAAATAAAAATAAATAAAGATTTCTGATTATGGTTAAACTAAGGCTAACTGAACTACTGATGTAAATTCATTTATTTGAGATATAAGATGATGCAAATAAAGACTAGATAGTGTTTCACTTAGGAGAGATCAGGAATTAAGCTTTAAATAAGATGAATCTACTATATTATAGTATCCTGTATGTCATAGTATCAATTACATCCTAATATCACATCTATATACAAAGGCCATGCCACCCCACATTATTCATTGCGTTGTTCATCCTACATAGAAACAAAACAGTCCTACGCCAAAACTATGTAATACCCCTTCTCCCAACCAACTACTGCTTTTCATCTTATTTTTCTACTTTGTGATGAATGGGATCATCAGCCATCTAGTTATTCAAGGCAGAAACCTGGGAGTAAATTTTAACTCCAAACACTACCTCATTTCAGATATAGACCTTTAAAGTATATCTCAAAATTTCTCTCAAAACCATCTCTTTATTCTAGTCTGATTGCTACTACCGATTTGTGCCTTCAACAAATATCTCTCACCTGGGCTCTTCTAAGAAACACCCAAGTAGTCACCGTCTGTCTCCCTATCTGGTCCATCTGTGATAGTGCCACCGATTCTCTTTATAAAACATAAATTTGGACACTGTCACCAGTATAAAAGGGAAGAACAATGAATGACTCATCTCTAAGAACCATATTTGTTCTTAATCTTATTTTGCATTTATTGTCTTTCTAAAACACACACAAAAAAAGCTTAAAATTATTCCATAGATCCCCATTCACTCTAGCTAAACTTGAATACTCAGGGAACCTCAAGATTCGATGTACAAGGTCCAGTTGGGAAAATGCTTTACTGTAAGTTAAATACTAGCATCTTTGTTCATTACTTGGCACCGAGGCAATCATAAAGATAAACAGATGGGGTGCCTGGATGGCTCAGTTGGTTATGCGTCTGCCTTTGGCTCCACTAGGACAGAGCCCCATGTTGGGCTCTCTCCTCAATGGGGAGCCTGCTTCTCCCTCTCCCTCTCCCTCTGCCTGATGCTCCCCTTGCTCATGTGCTCTCTCTCTCTCTAATAAATAAATAAAATCTTAAAAAAAAAAAGTGGAAACACAAGTATTCAGCTGTGTTACAGATAGACTGAGAAGGAGTAGACTGAAAAAGTTGAAAAGAACTTTCAAAAAATTTTTCAATACCTCACAGGTTGTTAATTTTGTCACATATAAAATTGTGCCCATGACATTGCTCAACAACAGAATTCACTTTTTTTTCAAATGCAGATGGGTCATTTGCCAACACAGACCATTTTCAGAAACACAAAAAAACCCTCAAAATACTTAAAAGGATTGAAATTTACAAGGAACATCCCATGCCCAAAGTGAAACTAAATCAGAAGTCAATACTATAAAAATATCTGAACATTTCCCAACTACAGGGAAATTAAACAACATACTCTTAAATTATCCAAGATTCAAATAAAAATCGCAAAAATTAGGAAATGCATTGAAATAAATACAAATTAAGTTCAACACATAATAATGAATAGAATGCAACTAAACCTGTGACTCAAAAGAAACCTGTAACATTAAATGCTTATGTCAGAGAAGAAGGTGTCAAATCATGACTTACTTTACAAACTAGAAAAAGAAAAGAAAATTAAGAACTAAGTAAAACAAAGAAAAAATAAAGAAAATAATTTAAGTGGTAAAAAAACAGAAAAACAATAGAGAAAACTGATGACACCAAAGCTGGTTTAAAATAATTTTTTTTAACTGGAGCATAGTTGATACACAATGTTACTTACATTAGTTTCAGATGTACAACATAGTGATTCCACAACTCCGATATGTTGTGGTATGCTCACCAAAAGTGTAGCTACCATCTGTCACCATAAATTACTATTACAATATCATCAATTATATTCCCTCTGCTGTGCCTTTAATCCTGTGACTTCTTCCATAACTGCCATAATGGGAGATACCTATATCTCCCATTCCTCTTCACCTGTTTTGCCCACTCTCTCACCATCTTTCCCTCTGGCAACCATTAGTTTGTTCTAGGTATTTATGGGTCTGTTTCTGCTATTTATTTATTTGTTTTCTAGATTCCATTTTTAAGTGAAATCATATGGTATCTGCTAGAATCAAAAAGACAAGAAATAGCAAGTGCTAGTGAAGATTCAAAAAGAAAGGAAGCCTTGTACACTGTTGGTGGGAATGTAAATTGTGGCCACTGTGGGAAACAGTATAGTATGGAAGTTCCTCAAAAATGAAAAATAGAAATACCATACAAGTTAGTAATTCCACTACCGAGTATTTACTCCCTCCCAAAGAATGAAAACACTAATTCAAAAAGATATATGCACCTCTATGTTTATTGCAGCATTATTTACAACAGCCAAGACATGGAAGCAACCCAGGTGTCCACTGATAGATGAACAAAGAAGGGTGCTGTGTGTGTGTTTATTATATATATACATATATATATATAAAGTATGTGTATTATATATACATATTATATATACATATATGTATAATGAGATATTAGTCATAAGAAAAAATTTTCTCTATTTGAATTATTTCACCTCTGGGTCCATCCATATTGTTTCAAATAGCAAGGTCTTTTTCCTTTTGAGGACTGAGTAATGTCCCATTCTACATGTATACCAAAAGCTGTTTAAAAAAATTTAAAACTTGATAAACTTCTAGCCAAACCAATAAGGGTAAAAGAAAAAGAGAGGGTACAAATTACCAATGTCAGGAATGAAATATAGGGCCTCACTAAACACAGATCCTAGAGACATTAAAAGGATAATGAGGGGATATTATGAATAACTTTATGCAAGTGAATACAACTATTCAACAATCCATACAAAATGGAAAATTCCTCCAAAAAAAAAAAAAAAAAACAAACCCAAACTACCAAAGCCTATTAAAACGAACAGATAATCTGTATCAATTAAAAATACTGAATGTCATGAAAACCCTCCCACAAAGAAAACCTGAAGATCAGATGGCTTTTACTATGAATTCTATCACAATGTTAAGAAATAATACTAATTCTATAAAATTCTCCCAGAAAGTAGAGAATAATGAAATTTTATGAGGCTAGGATTACCCTTATACCCAAACCAGACAAAGACATTCCAAGAAAAGAAAACTTTAAACCAATATGCATCATGAACAGAGAAAACAAACAAACCACCTTTAACAAAATATTAACAGACTGAATCCAGCAATGCATGAAAAGGACACAATGTCAGGACTGGATTTATCCTAGGAATGCAAGTTTGCCTCAACATATGAACATCAGTCAATGTAACTCATCATATAAGCAGATTAAAAAAGAAAACACATGATCATTCAGTAGATGCAGAAATAGCAATTAAAAAATTTAACATTCACTAATTATAAAAATTCTCAGCAAATGAAGAACACTGGGCATTTCTTTAATCTCATGAAAGATACAATAAGAAATGAAAAGCCAATACAATACCCAGTGGTGAAAGACCAGTTGCCTTCCCTCAGGGTCAGCTTGAAGACAACTATATCCACTCTATTTCTTTTTCTATTAACCTGAGTTCCAAGCCAGTTGGACAGGGAGTGGTGAGTGGATGAGGGGGAGGGCAGGAAGCAAAAACAAAAATAAAAGCAGATCAACAGATTGGAAAGAAAAAAGTAAAACTGTCTTTATTTGTAGATGGCATTGACTGTAGATGGCAATTCCTAAGGAAAATATTTCAAAGGTTACTGATACGTGACTTTAGGAGATCATGATCTACAAAATTCCACAGAATGCATGATTTTGGGGCATCTGTTTCACATGTCAGTGGGGAGTAGCGCAGACACTCTTCTGAAGACAGGAGACTGACTCTACTGGGAGGACCCAATGCGAAGACCAGTGAGGCATCCATTGCATCAGGCACCTGGAATCCCAACCACTTCAGTTATGGATGAGATCTTGGGTAGAAGCAGGGAGCAGAGGGCCTCTAGCTTCCTTCCAACACACTCTGAGTCTTACAATTATTCTTATGGAAAGGCCTATTTGGGACAATCCATTACTGTGGAGGGTTGCAAGAAAGGATGTGGCATCTGTTTGCTGAGCTGTATCAAATTTTACCTTTGAAACACTTTTGCTTTGGTCCCACCTAGAACACCTACTTCTTCTGAATTGCACCCCTCACTGTGCTATCTGGCTAGGACGCTATTAGTAAGACACCAGGCGCTCCCATCCAGGATGCAGATCACTGTATCACACAGTCTTCTCTAAGAGATGCCATTAAATAAACTGATCTCAGATCTAAGAAGATGGAAAATGCTTCTTTCCCCCTGAACAACTGGTTGTTTTTCATTTTAACAATACCACGAGTTACATAATTGATCATAATTCTCTCCTAACTTTGGCCCCATAGAAGCTTAGAGCCAACCTTGCAGGTCACCTCTACAACTGTACAAGTGTTCAGGGTACATTTCTCGGTGTGACTCTTGGCCCAGTTTTATTTTCTTATCCTTATTTCCTCTTTGTCCTGATTATCTCAACTATTTATTTTAGCCTCTTGTACATACTTTTATATGGCACTTCAAATTCTTTATGGAAGAAAGTGAGCCATAAATAACTAGACACTTAAAGATACTGTCAGCCAAGGCAGGTCTAATTTTCAGGTCTTTGGCACTCCTCAGCTGTAATTTGTTGCCAGGTGCTCAAGGGCTGACAGGGTTTTAAGGCAGTATATTTTTTTCCCTATTCCAATAGTAGAGAGTTCCAGTAAACTAGAGTCCCCAAAGCAGAAAGCTGACTCCAGAGAAACCTCCTCAATTAAACAGAATATTCAGGATGGGAAGCAATTAGGTAGGTATTCTGATTAACACGGCTTTGTACTGAATGGAACAACCCACACAGGAAAAATTGTTTTTGTTGTTGGTGCTGAAAATCATCCTAAGAAGGTCAGCCTATATATAGAAGCAAAATAATGTGAGAGCCCAGAGATTGGAAAATTAAAAAGAGAAAGAAAAAGAGGAGGAAGAGGAGGAGATGATGCCAACTGAAAAGAGGACAGTAAGAAGTCTTCAGCGTCAAAGTGGAGAAACTAAGTGGATCCTAGAACCTAAAGCCATCTAATCCCATAAACTGTCCCTTCTACAGCAGATGGCTGTCCAAGCTCTGCCTCAACAGCTGCAGAAAGAGAAGCAGGAACAAGAGAGAAACCAAAGCACTGCACAAAGCTTGGCACATGGCCTCTGGTTTGGCCCTTCCAAGCACAGACCCTGGGAGCATGAGGCATCTTAGAGAGACGATGGCTCTCCTGCCTATGTGGCAGGATGGGGACCAAAGAGCCCTGAAGAAAGACAAAAACTGGCTACCATGCCTTTGAAAGCAAAGGCCATCTGTGCCTTGAGTGGAAGGTACCAGGGGTGGTGGGTAGAGATACTTTTCAAACCCCCATTCCAAAAAAGTCTTTAGAAAAATCACTGTGTCACGGAGAAAAGATCATATCACCAACCTGAGAAAAGGCTGAGAATGGAAAGTTGTTGACCATGAAACAGATCTACACACACACACACACACACACACACAGTATTAAAGCTGCACCAAGACAAGAGAAGCCTATGTGCCTTTATCTCTATATGTGATGATCTTGAGCCACAGAGAGACAGTTACAGAATAAATTATATTTTTGTCAGACAATGCGAGAAGATGAGGAATTTGGGAGAATTGGGGGGGGGCAAGAAGCAGAGAGAATTATTAGGGCAATGAAAATACTCTATATAGATACTATAATGATGGGTACATGTCATTATACATTTGTCCAAACCCACAGAATGTACAACCCCAAGAGTGAACCATAAGGTAAACAATGAATTTTGGGTGATAATGTCAAATATAGGTTTATCAATAGAAAAAATGTAGCACTTTGATAGAGGATATGATAATTGGGGAGCTATGCATGTGTTGGGGCAGAGGGTATATGGGAACTCTCTGTATGTTACCCTCAATTTTGCTATGAAACTAAAACTGCCCTAAAAAATTAAAGTCTTCATTTAAAAAGGAGAGGGGAGAGTGGAAAGAAAACCCACAAAATGGAAGAAAGGTTTGTTAAGGGTTTACTATCCAAGGATGCCTGGGTGGTTCAGCAGTTGAGTGTCTACCTTCAGCTCAGGGTGTGATCCCCATGTCCTGGGATACAGTCCCACATTGGGCTCCCTGCAGGGAGCCTGCTTCTCCCTCTGCATGTGTCTCTGCCTCTCTCTGTGTATTTCCCATGAATAAATAAATAAAATCTTTAGAAAACAAAATGGTTTACCATCCCGGATATATAAAGAACTCCTACAATTCAAAAAACAAATAACCCAATTTAAAAATGGACAAAAGATTTACATAGACATTTCGATACAAATAACCAATAGGCACCTGAAAAGATGCTCCACATCATTAGTCATTAGGGAAATGTAAACCCAAACCATAGTGAGATACTACTTCACACCTACTAGGCTGGCTATAATATAAAACAAACAAAAAACTGAGAAAACAAGTGCCAACAAGGACGTGAACAAACTGGAACCCTTGTGTACTGTTGCTGGGAGTGTAACATGGTGCAGCTGCTGTGGGAAACAGTTGGGCAGATCTTCAAAAAATTTAATGTAGAATTACCATATGACCCAGCCATTCTCATTCTCTCTCTCTCTCTCTCTCTCTCTCGATCAACTGATCTATTTCTATCTGTATGTGTGTGTATACATCTGTGTGTGTACATATACATACACAAAACCTATAGACATACAGATACATAGATATACATATATCCAAGAAAATTGAAAAAGGGACTCAAAATAACTGTACACTAATGTTCACAGCAAAATTATTCACAATAGATGAAAGGTAAAAAGAATAACTCAATGTCAGAGAATGAATAAACAAAATACGGTACGTGTATAAAATGGAATATTATTCAACCCCTAAAAGGAAATGAAGTTCTAATACATGCCATAGGATGAGTGAACCTAAAGAGATATGCTAAGTGAAGGAAGCCAGACGCAGAAGGATATATACTGAATGATTTCACATATGTAAAACATCTAGAATAATAAATTCATAGAGATAGCAAGGTTAGAGGTTATTAAGGAGTGAGAAGGAGGGAGGGACTGTTTAATGAGTAGTTTCTGCTTGAGGTGATGACAACATTTTGCAAATCGATAGTGCCAATGGTCGAACAACATTGTGAATGTAATTAATGTCAGGGAATTGTATACTTAAAAACGGTTAAAATGGCAAATTTTTTTATTGTATACATTTTACCACATAAAAATAAAATTTCAAAGGGGCTAAAAAAAACATTTGCCAACTTTGAAGGACATTTCTGCATGTTCTTCACTTTCTGAAAAGATTTTCTTTTTCTCATTACCACATCCATCTCTGAAAACACTGAGATTTACCAATTGAGCCACTATGCAGCCAATTATTTCAGTGGACCACAGCTGCTTCTCCCATAAAATAAAAGAACAGCAATAATACAGCATCTCAAGTTCCTTCCAGCTCTCAACAATCTAGGATGTGGCTCAGTTTGAAGGAGTTAACTAAGGTCTACTCTAAAAAAGCTTTCAATGAAGTATAAAGTACTGCAAAATAATCCTGTTTAATATTTAAGAGCATAACAAAGGTCTGTCAACTGTCCTCTCCTGTGGCCATCTCGTCTCCTTCCCCCAGAAATTCAGGTACACTCAACTCTGCTTCCCTTGACTGGGCAGCTGTATCCACTGAAATGGTCTTTTCTCCCACCTGTTTCAGGTCTCTGTTCAAATGTCACCTTCTCAAGGAGGCCTCCCTGACCACCCACTTTAAAACTATATACATCTCCACCAATCTCCACGTCCAATCCCCCTTATTCTGCCTTGTTTTCTTCAGAGAATATCCTCTTCAAAGATACTACAACCTTTCGTATCTCTTTTACTTATTTATGGTCAGACTGTTGCTAGTCTGTAATCCACGAGGGCAGGATCTTTGCTGGTTTTTCCTATTAATGCATCCTGAGGAGCTAGGATGGGGTGTGACAAGTGCTCGGATATTTGCAAACTGAGTGCATGGTATGGAGGGAGAAGTGTTGAGACTTTTCTACTTTTTTAAATTACTTGTTTCTCAAAGAACTGCAGGCTTAAACGGAAGTTTTCAATACAGTGACTAATGTGAGAGATTTTATCTATCATATTATGAAGACAGACATATCTATATCATCTGTCATATCTATCAGATCATAAATTTCATACATGAAATATCTATCATGTTTAACAGTGGTGATATTAGAAAGGAGAGAACTGGAACACAAAGAAGGAACAACAGGAAAAGATGAATATTTTAACCAGTCATCCCAACCTTCATCGCTATTCATTGAGCTGACTTCATACAGTTCAGCTGGCAGCAGGTCACAAACCCCTGGAAGCCTACGTCTTGCTTCTGCTTCAGTATTTTTTCTGTTTTATTGTATTCCTCAGTGGCTGAACTGTTGAGATGTAAACAGTCCCTGCATCCTGAGCTTCCCTCTCAAAATGTTTTGTGGCAAAGCCAACGATCAAATTAGAACTTTAAACTACCACACTGAAAAAAACATTTTTGTATATATTTTTCCCTTTCTTGTCAATGGGGGCTAATTTTTAGGAATTTTTTGACTTAATGAATTCACGCTTTCCCAAAATAAATGCTACAAGAAATACTGGAACAACCAAGCAATTAACATTCATATTTTATAAAACCTTATCAATTAAAAAGCATTTCATCAATATTATCTTGATTTTAATCCTCACAATGATCCTAAAGGGAATGTCAGAACTGGCATATAATGAAAAAATAAACACCATTTAAGTAAAGTCACAGACAATGGGACTCAGACCTGTTTTTTTCCCTTCAAGTTTGTATGTCCAAACATTATCTTAGAGGGGCGGTATTCAAACTACTTCAAGCCATCAGAAAATTCCACTTATGCCTGTGTGCTTTCTACTTTGTAACTGCCAGTTTCCTGATTGACTTTATCATTATTCCATGAAAGCTAGTGGAGTGACCTGTGTAAATGCATGCTCAAATCTATCAGTAGATTTTTCTGAATTTTGGGTTTCATCCACTATACCAAACATGCTTTTCACACTGAATTTGACTAGTATACACAAAGTGAGTTGATAGGACTAGTAGTTAGCAGTGGTATTGGACGAAAGCGTCATCTTCCCTTGATCATTAGTTATGCTGGCAGTCACACAAGAATAAAAGCCCCATAGTAGATAATAATTAAAAAAAAAAAAAAAAAGCCCCATGGTATCCCAGTGCGACACTGTACCTCCAGACTCAGGTCTAGAAAAAGCCAGAACAGCTACATAAATTCTGATTTCTTCTCTTCCCACCACGGACTCAGTCCTTGATCCCATGCTTTCCAGCTACAACTCTTGAATTCCTTAGAGACTTGCGACTGGATGATTGACTTCTCAAGCTGTGCCCAAAGATCGATCTCCTGCGTGAAAAATTTCTCTAGTTGTATATATCCTTGGCCCCACACAATTCTGTCAATAAGTCCTTCATACAATCCAAAGGGAGACCTCTTTTAAAAGAACCTTTCGATGGTGTGGAGCAGACTATGGATCAGATTCTGTAAGCTGTGGAGACAGTAGTCCTTAATACAATCTGAGCTAGACTGCATTCGAGTAAACTTAAAACAACAAACCCTTCAAAGCCCATCTTAAAAAGCTCACCTTGGACCATCTTCCTTTCTTTCTTGCGTCCTGGATTTCAGTCTTCTGTAGTTTAATGAAGGGGAAAACAGTTTCTGGTGCACGTCCTAATAATAGTACATGAAGCAATTCCCAAAGGTTTGTCTAGTACAAATCCTTCATATAATGTCTCCAGCTTCCCTTAGGGGCTTGCATCCTAGGAATCTGCCCCCTTCTGCTCCTTGAGCCTTTAATCTGGGTATGGTGGACCCTGTTGGTTGCTTTCCCAGCAGCCATCCTGCTTTCTCTGGAGTTTGGGCAGCAATGTACCTACCCTCAGGGGAGGGAAGGAGCACTGTTTTCCAATGACTCATTTAGGGGAGACATGGCCAATGAGATACACGGGGAAATTTCTAGTATGCTCAAAGGCAAGATACAGGTCTTTTGGAACTCTTCCTATCTTCCCTCTTGCATTAGATGTTACACATGAAAATATGATGCCTGGAGTTGCAGCAGCCAACACGTGACCAGAGGGCAACAAGTTGGCAGATGAAAGCCACTGTGCTGAGGAAAGAGATGAGGATGAGTGAGAAGGGCCTGGACTTCTCAAAACCAGCCCTACAGCCTATACATTAGGACCTGTTCATCTTTGAAATAAATTATAAAATTTGTAGGACCTAAACTACTGTTATCTATGGTTTCTGCTTCTTGCTGACAGATACATAAATCCTGATATACCAAACATCAGGAAGAAGACCATCTAGACCTATTGGTAAGAAAGGTCCTGTTGGGGAGACAAAGGTAATTTCAATGCAAGAAATCTGGCCTTCTTAAAGCCTTCTCTCAGGACTCAAGACAAATAACAAATTTCAGCCTTTATCTGGGTTTAGGTTGCCTTCTCTAAAGTCTAACCATTACACGTCAGTGGGAAACGTTCAGATCCAGGCTACCCAGTCTCAGTGGCATGAAACATGGGAATTGTGATCTTAGTAAGGTTATGAACAACCTAAAAGACCAATAGAGTGGATCAAGAACCCTATGAAAATTCCAGAAAAATGAAACCAAAGGATGCCCATAGGAGATTCATCCCCCAAATGCCAAGAGACTAAGATATATTTTTCCTGCAACTACTGATAGAGAAGTATGACTTCAACTTTTATCAAAGCAAGGAAAATGGCTCCGAGAAAACAGACAGATAACTCTCCTCAGCCATTTCTTCAATATTTCCAACAAATAGGAAGTACAGTAGTCAAGCCTATATCAGTATTGTGTAGGCATCTCTTCATGCAGAGTTAGTATTGCCACCCGAGTCATGAAAGGTGTTAACACAGCTCTGCCTAGTAATAAACTTCCTTAAGAAAGAGAACTGATAAGCTTGTCGCAGTCCCAGTGCTCCAATGAGAGGGCACAAGAAACTAATGGTGCCACCAAGTTAGAAGTGCACACTAGTCACTGTAGGTTATCACTCAAAAGTCAGAGTAAAGGAACTCTAAACTTCCATTAGTAATCACCCTAAAAGGAGAACACAGCCCACACAATATCTTGATATCAGTAATAAGCAACTTTGTGATTTTGGTTTGCTCTTATAAGCTCCACAGCACTCACATGTTATACTCACGTTATCTGAACATACCAAAAGGTACAATGTACAGAAGAGTGAGCACACTCACTAAAAACTTAAAAACACTTGCTAAAACTTCCCTCAGTCAAAACAGTGTGCCAGTAGCTATACCAGTTATTTTATATTTATTTACATATTATAATTATATAAATATACGTATTATATGTAATGATTGATTGAGCCATTTAAGAATTGGCCCCTTAGACCATGCTCCTTCAGTCCATAATACTTCCATGTATATTTCCGAAGAACAAAGATACTATCTTATGTATCCATAGCACAGTTAACAAATTCAGGAAATTTCACATTAATGTAATATTCTTATCTAATCTGTAGTTCATCTTTAGATTTTGTCAATTTTCCCAGGAATGTCCTTATATGCTTTTCTCCCTCCAGTACAGGATACAGTCTAGGGTCACATATTGCATTTATGCACCATGTCTCTTTAGTCTCCTTTAATCTGGAGCAGCTAGTTGGCCTTTCTTGGTCCTGTAAGACATTGACATTCTGGAGAATTCTGACTAATTATCTTATAGAATTTCCTCCTCAATTTGAGATTCTCTGATGTTTCTTCATGATTAGATTCAGGTTCCAGAACCCAGCTGGAATACTACAAAAGTTTTATGGTATCCTTCTTACCTTCTAGGCATTCCTCTAGAGACGCACAGTATCTATCTACCCTGTATCAGGGGTTCCCAAGAACATCCCTATGCCACTTATTTTTTGCTGCAAAAACTTAGTAATTTAAGAAAACTACTCACTTAGCTCAATACTGGTTGGCACTTTGGTAAGAAGAGGTTTTTCTGTTCTCAACTGGGTTTAGCTCTCACATGTCTGGTGTTGGCTGCCTGATGGCTAGAACACCATCATCCAACAAGCTAGCTCAGGCCTTTGTACATGGTGGCTTGCAGGGACCTACTTGCAGTAAGAGGGCAAGTCCGAATATGCAAACACTTTACAAGCTTCTTGCATCAAGTTTGCTACTATCCCTATAAGTCAAAGCAAATCACATGGCTAAGTTACATTATAAGGAGTAGAGGAAGAATTAATGAGAAGGCTAGAATTTATGGCCATTTTTTAACCTACTGTAGTAAGGAGTCTGGTTGCCCAGAGCTGCTTTCCAAAAAGTTCTCTCCCCTAGCTCTACAGTGATTATTAGATTAATTCCTTCTTCACTGTCTACTCAGCTGTTAACAAGTCTATGGAAAGCTACTATAGTAGCTAGTCTTGCAAAGTCTACTCAACTACTTTATTTTAATAGTCATTTAATTCACTCATCAGATATTTATTGTGGCCTATATTTGTATAAAAACATTCAATACATGCTTTCTGATAAACAAAATTATACGAAGGAAGGAGCCCAAAGAAAATTATCTGCTTACCGTGTGTCAGAAAAATACTCTCTTTTAATCCTCATATCCACTGTTAGGTCACTATTATTCCATCTTATAGATGAGAAAACAAAAGTTTAGAGAAGTTACTACTTTGTGCCAGATTGCATACTATCTGGGAAAGTTTCTGGCTGTAAGCCACAGAAGATCTTATTACAAGCAAGTTACAGGAAATAATTAACATTTTATTTCTATAACTAGGATTCTAGAGGTAAGCATTTCCAGGTGCAGTACAGCAGCTCAAGGATATCCCCGAAGAGCCTTGCTCTCTGTTTTTTTGCTCCACCATCCTTGGATTGGTTTTCATTCTTACTATACTCCTGTCATGACTGTAAAATGGCTTGTCCATTTGTAGTCATCACATTCTACACAAGGAGGGAGGAGGTGCCTACCTTCTTCTTCGAGCCCCAGACTTATTTTCAAGCCCCATGTAAGATTTTAAAAATATAATCTTAAAGGAGGAAGAGGAGTAGGAGAAGGGATAGAAGGAGCGGGAGAAAGAGGCGGCAGCAACACGGGCAATTCTAGTGGACATGACTCTTGGGCCTATTGCTTTACAGGGAAGCAAAAGCTATCCCAGAAGGCCCCTAAACTTCTTTCATTTCACTGCCCAGAACTGTGCCACTTAGCCACCACTACATGTAAGAGATGCCAGGAAAATGAGTGCCTGGTTTCTTAAACTCTAAACTAGGATGTATCCAAGGAAAAATGGGGCTGGGAATGGCATTGGGTTAGCCAAGCAACAATGATTAAGTGCTAGATCAAGAATCTGAGCACAGGCATGTGTAATTAATTCCATAGTTTATGTATACTTTCAGATCAGAGGGAGAAAAACCTATGGACACATATATGATAGGTCCCATGAGTAACAGAGGCTACGTTCTGTGGAATCACAGAGGAAGGGGAGGTCTACTTTGAGGCTGGCTTAACAAGAATGTTTTGGAAGGGTTAGATGATTTTGGTTTAAATGACATGTAGGGTTTAAAAAGATAAAGATCTTCCAATAAAGGGGAAAAGGAAAATCAAACATATGGAGGCTGAAACGTGAAGTTCAGTTGGTCAAACTGACAACAGTACAGGGTAATTCAGAACCATATGAAAATGAAAAGGGAATGGTCATACCTTGCTTAGCATTTATAGAGAGAAATATATTGACTCCAATGTAATGAATCAAGGATTCATATCTCACCTCTTATATCTCCCTCTGACTAGCTGCCAAAATATAGTATTTGTATTATTGTTCACCCCTTTCCCTCACATTTTAATCTAGGATCCTAGAACTCAAGGAATTAAGTACTGCCATAGTATATTGCAAATAAAAGTTTCATTCATTTCTGGAGCACCTGGGTGGCTCAGTTGGTTGAAAGTCCAACTTAATCTCACCTCAGGTCTTGATTTCAGGGTCATGAGTTCAAACCCCATATTGGGCATGGGGCTTATTAAAAAACAAAAACAAAGTTTCATTCAACAAAAGTTAGCCTTCCTGTTTACTAGTCTTCAAAATTTTCCATTTTTGATATAGAAGTTGCTTTTGTCATGTTTTGTCTATAATTGCTTAAATTGCAGACAGAGCTTCAGGTAACAATGTATTCCCAACATTTACAGGTGAGACTTATGAAAAAACTGAATCATATTTGTAGTGCACTAGCAGGGTCATTAGTTAATCACTTATGGATTCTTTATATATCAATTTTTTTTTTAAGATTTTATTTATTTATTCATGAGAGACACATACACACACACAGAGAGAGAGAGAGAGAGAGAGAGAGAGAGAGGCAGAGACACAGGCAGAGGGAGAAGCAGGATCCATGCAGGGAGCCTGATGTGGGAATTGATCCCGGGTCTCCAGGATCAGGCCCTGGGCTGAAGGTGGTGCTAAACCGCTGAGCCACCCGGGCTGCCCTATACATCAATTTTTATAAGGGGAGTCCATAGTAGGTATTTGAGGGAACACCATCAAATACTATACAGAGTTGTTAGTTGAGATATATTTTTACTTACTTCAAATGTATCATTAAGTTTCCTTATCAAATAACAAGAGTTATCAAAACTGAGCCACAAGTAAAAAAGCTAGCTAGAATTGAGTTAGTCTTTCAGGAAGAAAGGAGCAAAAATGGAAAGTGACTCTGTAAATCCCCTGAGCCAAAATGACAGAAGCACTGTGGTCCTAGGGGACAGGCCTTTGGATGGCAAGGTCAACACGGTCCTTCCAACTGATACCAGTGGCCCTTTCTTGCTCTGATTCCATTTCCCACGAAACACAGACTTAACAAGGGTCAGCTCCAATTTGAGAGATTAATTTGGCCCAGCCCCTTGATGCCGAAAGGGCATCTTTGCTATGGAATTTACATAAGTACCATAGAGGAATGCTTTCTTCTTTTCTTAGTGTGGAACACATAAAAACCCACTGATGTACCTTCTGAACAGTTTACTCCACTGTCAAGATTCCTGAGGTTTTAAGTTAGGTGTACTTACCAACTTCTTCCTGTTATAGAACCAAGGAATAATACTTGTCTGCCCTGCAGTCTGAAAAAGCGTGCTTTCATATCTCTATTAGAAAAATTGCTTTCCAAAATAAAAGCCAATGGTGCTCTATTTCTTGTCACACTGTTATAATTTTTTAACCATGAAAGGAACTTAAATTAGAGTAAGTAATGCCACTGTCACTTAAATATATGAATGATAAAAGAAATGTCAGCTGTTCTAATTCCGTAATTCCCAAGTAACGACAATTAATGAAACACTCTTTATTAGTGGGAGTTGTTTTAAGCAATAGATAAAGGAGCCACTGAGCCTTTTAAGATTTACTCTCATAACCAAATTGCATCTCTCTTCATCATTATCCAAAATATAATTAAAAGATGACATTTAAAACAAACAAAAAAATCCAACTGCATCCCACCCCCAAAGGAAAAGCAACTGAGAAGCACCTCTTTACCTCCACTGAGAGTTGACACAAGTTCTCAGATAAACTCTTACCTCTAACTTCAACCTTTCCTGCGCATCTGTCAACTGAGGGCATCAATCTCCCTTGTCAATACACGAAAAGCTGGATAATATTATCATTGTTACTGGATAGATATTAATTGGGTTGTTTCACTGCTGTGGAAATATTCCTTGACCTTTCCAAAAAGAAAACAAATCAATATCTTATAAAGGCTTCTGTTTTCTTCCCTAGTTTGATCCAATAGTCTAAAATTTATTAAGGTACATACTCGTGGTCTTTACTATTTTAGGTCATCTCATTTAACAACCATCTACACTCAGAGAAAAGACATCCTTTAATGTTAGCCCAAACACACAAGCCTAGATAACCTCTTGGCTGAAGCCAAGTTAATTATCATACACAAAAGAACATTGCTGAGCAAATGCTAAACAGCTTGATTCAATCTCTCCCCAAATATCTTAAGGACAAATGAACAAAAACTTTCTTGGCAAGCTCTTTGAACCACTTTTTCCTTCTTATTTTTAAATCTTAACTCCCCATTCTCCGTCTCCTTCTTGCACTCCCACAGTTTTCTTTATACAATGTAACTCTCTAGTCTAACAAAGTATTTGTGACCAAGGCCACATTCCTTATGAAGCCAAAGTAACCAGGGATTGATTGGAGGCCTGGAACTAAGATCCTCACTGGAATTCTTCAGGGCTTGACCCTCCCAGTTGTATAAAACCAATTATTACAAAATCTGAAAAAACACGGATCATGCCCTAATACCTTCCCTTTAACAGGCACTGCTCATTCACATTGTAAGGCAATGCATCCACAGCTAACAGTGTTATAAAATATCATCCACAGGGTCAGCAGGGATGTAATAGTAACTCACAATAATAAGCCTCTACCAGTATGAAAAATAACCTAGATGTATTTTTTTCACATCAATCCAAAAGTTTTTGATCTGTGGATATGGTAATAAAATGAGATACAAACAATTACTAGAAGGCCAATCTGTCTACGATCCAAGAGGTCAAAAGTGAATATACCACATACCCTTTGGCAAGTCAATGGTTAAATTAGTTGTGAGACATCCACATACCACGTAATGCTAATCCATGCAATACATGGAACTGACTACTGACAGAGGTAACACCTGGATAAACCTACAGTGAATTATAGATTCCCTTTGAGAAGCGCCGATCTCCAAAGGTACTTCTCCAATTTAGAAATGGAGAAGAGATGAGTGATTACTAGGTGTAGGGGACAGTAGATAGAAGAGGGGGCAGGTACAGTTGTAAAAGGACAACATGAAGGATCCCTGTAGTGAAGGAACTATTTTGTACCTTCACGTTTAGTGGTAAGTTTACTAATCTACACATGATAAAACTGTATAGAACTGAATATATGCATGAATAAATGAATTTAGATAAAACTAGAAAAATCTGCATAAATACTCTGCTATAGTTTGGCGAAATGGTAGCATCGGTGGAAATGGGATAAAGTGTACACAAGACCTGTTTTTACAACTGCAAATGAATCTACAATCATCCCCCCAAAATCAATTTTTAAAAAAGGCAAGTGCAAGAGCACTGGTGTAAAGCAAAATCCTGACCTCCTTCTCAATAGTAGTCTGGTAAAACTCTTCCTAACACAGTTGTCTATAACTCCTACAAGTCAGTAAACCAAGAAATCCTCCCCAGGACCTTAGAAACTCCCCTGGCAGAGGGATGTTAGCGCACCACTCTGTAACTTCTTTCTGCTCTCATTCTTTGTCCAGTTTTCGCTTCTCCATTAAACCTACTCAGTCACATGCAAATATTAATTCTACACCTAGATGCATTATTAACAAATGGACACTTCTAAATGTGACAAATAGTATTGACTGGCTCCCTGAATGGAGTTATTTTCATGCTCTTTTTCCTTTTTTTTTTTAAATTTTTTTTTTAATTTTTATTTATTTATGATAGTCACAGAGAGAGAGAGAGAGAGAGAGGCAGAGACACAGGCAGAGGGAGAAGCAGGCTCCATGCACCGGGGAGCCTGATGTGGGATTCGATCCCGGGTCTCCAGGATCGCGCCCTGGGCCAAAGGCAAGCGCCAAACCACTGCGCCACCCAGGGATCCCCATGCTCTTTTTCCTAATGTAAAAAGCTCCCTTGGGGAATCTGCTCTTGTTCCATCCCCTTTCTTTTTCTGGACATTTCTGGAATCTGAGAACTTGACAGAGAAGAAGGCAGGGCACAGACCTATTTCCTCAATCAGGACAGCATCTTGTGTACAAATAGGCAAGAAGTTCTTTTGGGGAGGAGGTTGCTTGCTAGGAATAATACGGAAGTTGAACAGAGATAAATCTCTCAGTAAGTAGAGGCCAGGTGTTCCTTTTCTTAAAATTCCCCATGAGCGTGTGTGCCCACAGGATGGACTGCTGGCCCTCTGTATTCCACAAAGGCTTGCTGATTGGCCATTCTTGCTCAGAGGCTCTCCAGCCCCATTCAGAAGCAGCCCCCACTCTTTAGAACTGCACAGAATCTCAGGTCAGTGAAGAAAGCAGCTGCCAACTAACAGGGGCTTGTCTTCTTCCTCTGAGGAAAACTGGACTCTAAGTAAGTTGCAATCTCCTCCTATGGACTTAGCTTAGTCACATACTGTTAATCTAAATAGATAGGCTAAGAGCACTAACTCTGGATCCAGACTAGTTCTGGCTGCATCATTTATGAGCAGGGTGACCTTGCGAAAATTATTTAACCTCTCTCTGACTCAATTTTCCCATCTGTAAAGTAGGCACAATTAACAGTATCTATGTCATGAAGCCACTCTGACAATTAGGTTATTGGGGTAAAGGGGTCAGATGAGGGCCTGGGACACAGAAAGGGCTCTGTGAGAGCTTGTAATGATCATCACACAGTTCTGTGGAGATGTACATAGAGAGAGGAGCGATGAACATGCTTCACTTGGAATTTGTGATTTGGGCTAACCCTTCGCTGTGAACAAGCACTTCATATCAGATAAAAATACATCCTCTCATGTTCATATGGGTATCCTGGCTGTTTCACTAGATGTGAATATGAAATAGAAGGTGAAGTGGAATATTTCCTTTTGTCAGTGGGGATTCCAAAGGCTAAGAAAGATATATGCTCAACATGGTCTGAGAAAGTGAGATAAGCTTGCTTATCACCTGCTTCCACGATACATTAGTACAAGCTATACATTCACTGTGTTATTAGAGAAATGCCCTCTTTGGACAGTTACCACTGGATAGCGGCCTTTCTCTCTCACTTAGGGGAAACAGGGAATGACTCCCTGTCAAGGAAGTGGGGGGATTTAGGAAACCATCTAGAGAACTTGGCATGTATCTACCTGGATTTGGGGGACCCAAAGACTACCCTTCACCCACACCTGAAAAGCTCTAAAGGCTGAAGATTAAATGGAAAAGGCTGTAATAGTGGAACAGAAAAACAAGTCTGTGCTAGACCACTGGAGAACTGTGGGTTTTCTGTAGCCTGGATGGCCACTCAAGCCCAAGGGAGCTGCCTATCTGCTGCCTTGAAAAGCACTCAATCCATGGGTAGCCTGTAGTGGATGACTTGACTTCAGCATTAAGAGCCTATAAATACACCAGTGCGCCTATAAATATACCACTGGATACAGTGACCCTGGGGTGGCACCTAGCCGTTATCCCGATATGACATCACCCATATGGGGCCTTCAGTAGGAAGTTACTAATAGGAGGGGCGCCTGGATCGATTAAGCATCTGACTTCAGCTCAGGTCATGATCCCGGATCATGGGATAGAGCTCCACATCCAACTCTATGCTCAGTGTGAATCTGCTTGAGATTCTCTCCCACTTCCTCTGCTCCTCTTCCCACTCTCTCCCTCTAATAATAAATAAAATCTTAAAAAATATCAATAATAGAAATCTCTAAAGAATCCATAAATGTATCCCATGAGAAGAAGTTATTAGCATCCTGACAGTGGTCACATCCAGAAGTCACCAAAGCCAAATTCCAAATCTAAGAGTAAAAAGTCCTTTGTTGCTTCTTGCCTTGCTTCTGTCCTTCCTACCCAAACCTCTTCACCCTTTGCTCCCTGCTCCACCATTACCACTCTTCAGGCTTCCACACTGTGCCCCTGTTCTGACTTGAGGGAGGAGAAAAAGCTTTAAAGTAGATGGCAGATGGAAGCTTTGCTATTGGACTGTACTCGAAAATGGCCAAGAAAGCTATGGGATCTATTTGAAATTTCATTCTTAATGAGGGCTCTTAATGAGGGAAGAATGGTAAGGACTTGTTGGAGGCCATGGTGTGAAAAATAAACTATTTTAGAAGTTTACCTCTAGTGAGTCCAGCTCACTGAATGCAATGTTATAAATACATTTTAATTTAACCTTCCCTATCCCCTCCCCTCATCCTAAACGGCCTCATTCACGTCTCTCTTCCTTTGTGCTTCCCACTGTCTCATACCTGCTTCTCGCCTCCCAATGCCTCTGGGTTAACAAATACATACATGAAATATTTAAATATTTTACTGCTGACTGAAATTAGAATAGCATAAAATGTTAAACAGAGTATAAATGGATGGAAAAGGAATAGAAAAAGGAACAGAAGAATATGGATTGCATATTGCAACCAATTTTTTCATTCTTATTCCTATATCTTGCCCCAATTCATCCATTTAGTCATGAAAATTGCTCACTCTTCCCAAGCAAACCCAATGCATTTTTTAGCCATGACTATGGAATATAAGAGATAAAACAGATGGAGGGGAACTTAAAAGGACATGGGAACAGACTTGGATAAAAATAAGATATCGGTTGGCAAAGCTAAAAACACAATTCCACGGGTCTAAGCACATGAAACTTCTGTATCATGATGTGTTAATCAGACAGACCAAATTGGCAGAGTTTATCTTGGAACAATGGTACAGATTGTCCCTTTCATCAGCAAACTCTTTCAATTCACATCTAGGCCAGTAAGAATAATCTATGTGGGAGAAAATGCTATGTGAAAACCAAAACCCTGCTTCATTCTTGTCTTTCTGGAAATGAAGGCAAGTCTGTGTCCCCTGATCCTTCTTGCTGAGAAACTGAGGGTCCTGTGACTGTGCTCTTGCTAAGAGAAATCTAGACAGACAGGATGTGGGCCCCTTCTCAATGTGGCCCTTGGAGACTCTCCAGCTCTCTCTTTCCTTGCTGTGGGGTACTACGGCAGTCACATGTTCTGATGCTGACAGTGTGGATGGACCCCACATTGGTCAGTGTTACATTCACTGTCTTTGGACTTTCAGTGGATTAAGCCACTGAGATTTCAGGGGATTTCCCTATTAGTACAGCCTGACCATGAATCAGCCCTAACGTCCTGACATGTTTGAGAAATCCGGACTCCCTAAAGAATTGTACAACCTGATTGGTACCACTCTTAGAATCAATACCACTTCTCTCTGTACTATAAAAATAATTTTGCTAACTCAGAATAAGCATTTCATATAAGCTCTAGAGGAGATTTTGGAGAGTCAACTACTTACACACTATAATTAAGAAAATGATGTTCGTACACTGTGCAAAGGCTCAGTAAGCAAGAACTTGGCTAAAGTGTAAGAAAAGGAGTTTTTCAATGTCTAAGGAACTAAGCACTAAAACAGGTTACCCTGAAAGGCTGTGTAATCAAGAGTTCTGGAAGTATCTATAATTAAGATTGACAATCACCCAGTCGCCTGTGTCAGAACTTCAGTCAGCTTCTTGCCTTGCTAGAACTTCAGGTCTTGGTCAGAATATCCAGAAGGGTTTTTCCAGCTTTACAAACCTTGTTCAGGATGGGGCATTCTATTATAGAAAGAAAATTAAGGAAATTCTGGTGTGTATTAATCTACCACCTAATTAGTGAGTCCTGCCAGGGCACCTGCTGACACTGCACCAAGTACAAGGGTTGGAAGGGAGAGTGGAAGAGACCCTGCCTCTCTCTTCATAAATTTATAATCCACCAACTGTATAGTTGAATATGTGATATCCCCACATATTTCTGGTAGGACAAGATCAATATCATATGTGGAACACTGCTTCTCAACTCCAGTGTCAACTGTCAACTGTTACCCGGAATACTGCAAATTACTGAATGTCGTCAATGCACAGAAAATTTCCCACTGCCCATCGTCACCAAAACCCAAAGCTGAAATCATCAGGATCTTCTTCAAACCTCCAGGATCCAATCATTTCAGAAGTTTTTACATTCAAAGTGAAAAAAGGGGGAGAGAGATGGGAGAATAAGAGAGAGAGAGAGACAGAGAGAGAGAGAATGAGAGAGAGAGAGAAAAGCAGACAAAACAGAAATACGAAAATAATTACAGAAGGAAAAGAAAGATTTCTAAGAACTCTTGAGTGTACATAAAAGTAAAAGCTTCTAACCACCAGAGCTCATGGTTGGTACGATGTTATCAGGAAAGAATAGGTACATGGCTATCATAACCAATATCATCAATAATATCTGTCAAAAGAAAATCTACCCTGACTCCCTTGGAGGAAGCAGCCAAATCCATCATTCAGTAACCGATCAAATTCCAACAGAATATTCTGATTTACTAACATGCATATATGTCGATATTTGAAAAATTTTAATAAATTTATCATGAATTTTTAATGGATATTTTACTTCTTTTGGGGGCTGTATTTCTCTGAAAACTTATCCTCCCTGTGTTATCTATTCTCAGAAACTCCAAGGATAACTTGAAAAATATGGCTTCATCGTTTTTGACTCATCAAATTGGCCAACATTTTAGCCTGACAATGAAAATTGCTGGCCCAAGAGTGGACAAAAGAGACATTCATACATTGCTGCTGGGGGCAAGACGGGGTGCAGTGGGCTTGTGTTGTATCTGTAATGTTTTCTTTCATGAGCTGTTGATTTGAACAGAGTATTACATTATTCTCCATACTTTGTGAAATTCTTGTAAGTTTTCCTAGTGATGATTTTTAGAACATGTCATGAAAGGGCAGGGACAAATGAGGTCACTTCTTTCACATACTGCCCATTATGAAGAAACAACTATGCAAGTTTAGTCTAAGGGAAACAAGAGACACAAGTACTTTTTAACTGGTCAATTTTGAACTGGATGTGGCTACTCCCAGCAAGAGCCAGAACCAAGGCAGGAAAAGGGAATATACTGACACAAGCTACAATCACAGCTGCTTCTTAAAGACCTGCACTCAGGCCTCACACACCTAGGAATAAAAATATTCTGTAACAACAACCAGTCCAACATTATGCTTCATCTTTGAACAAACTTCATGATCCTCACGTTCTGCTCAGCCTAGGGTACGGCAGTGTCCTCTGGCACATTTCTGTTTTTGTTGAAGAGGAAGTAAGCACTGCTGTCCACCTCCCCTGAAATCTGCAAATAGCATGGCATTGTGGAGAATTAATTGGTTGGGACCTTTTGGCAGGAAGAACACAACCTTAGTCACTCTATTTGACAGGAAGCAAACTGAATTTTAAGGAAGTCACCTAATCTTATAGCTCAGACTTCTATGCTTGGATTATCATTTCTAATCTCATTTGCTGTTTCAAAGCAACACAACAAAATTATGAGTAGATAAATCATGCGCTTTCTCAACATAGCTCAACCACAGTAAGACTACACCGGGTTCTATCCACGGAGGCAGAAAGGCAGAAACACTGTGAGGGCAGTGACAGCCAGACAACTAAATCTGATAACACAACGGGCCCCTATTTTATTTTATTATGTTTTAAAGTTACATAGGGGACAGGACTCACAGAGTCATACTCTTGTTAAGAGTAAGGTGAGGGAAAACACTTGGAATACAGAGTGGTTCTTTCATTAGATAGGTATAGGTCTCCTTCCTTGGCCATATGGGAGGTGTGTGATTGATAGAGAAATTAATGGCATTATTTTCATTCCACACCCAAGCTTCACCCAGCAAACTGTCCAAACTCATGACCCCTTTCTCCAACCAATCAACATGTTTCAAATTCTTCCATCAAAACCCTCCGTGACCTGCTTCTAAGATGTTTTACTTCTTCTTTTATTTGGCTTCTTCCTTTCTGGACAAGTTTCTTGAGAGGGTAGTCTACACCCACTGTTTCCACTTCCTCAACTCCCACTTATTCTCTGGAGCAAAGTTAACTGTGATCTGGTTTCTACCACACCATCCCATTAAGATTACTTTCACAAACACAAGAGCCTCTATGTGTCAAATTTAAAGCCACTTTCTAGAGCCGACTGCCTTAGTTCAGGTTGCTTAAGCAAAAACACCATTCACCGGGCGGCTTATAAACAACAAAAATTAATCTCTCAGTTCTGGAAGCTGGGCCATCCAAGATCGAATACCAGCATTCAATAACTGCTGAGGGTCTGCTTCCTGCTTCATGGCCTGTCTTTTTTCTTCTTCTTTTTCTTTCACTGTGCCTTGCATAGCAGAAGGGGCATGGGAAGTTCTCTGGGGTCTCTTTCATTAGGGGCTTAATGCCATTTATTATGGCTGAGCCTAATCAATTCTCAAAGGCTATACCTCCTAATAACCATCACGCTGGGGATTTCAACACATGAATTTAGGGGATGCAAACATTCAGTCCATAATTTCAGGGGAGCCCGGGTGACTCAGTGGTTTAGCACCGCCTTCGTCCTGGGGCGTGATCCTGGAGACCCAGGATCGAGTCCCGCGTCGAGCTCCCTGCATGGAGCCTGCTTCTCCCTCTACCTGTGTCTCTGCCTCTCTCTCTCTGTGTCTCTCATGAATGAATAATTTTTTTTAAAAGAACGATTTCAGAGCAAATTTGCTGCATAACATCCTTCTTTTTGAAGTGCTGCATGTTCATCCCTTGCAATGAGCGCTTTCTGAGGTTTCACATAGACAAGTCGGCTCATACACCCAATGTGTATGTGCCAGCAAACATCTTGCTTATTGCCATCTATTCATAGCTTCTGGACAAATCTCCCTATGATGCTTTTCATCAGCCACTGAATTCTGTATGTTATGTACTATACCAAAGGTTATTACATCAACAATTTATAGGTAAACTTTTACCTTAATCATTCTTATTTTGTGCAAATATTCCTTAATACATTCTAAGAATTATATCAATTTTTATTAATCTGGAAATCTCCTAAATATCCAGCAAAACTGCAAGTGCTGATATTATAACCACTATAAAGCTCTTGTCTGTTTCAAAATTCTTAGATTTGATTAGGATCTCATTTTGTTAGTAATATTAAAAAATTAAATTTTATTAGGAATACATTATTGATAATACATAATTGTAAAAATTATCAAATAATCAAAATATACATTTCTTGCATGATGCCAACACTGATACTACTATTAAAAGAAATGCCACATTTTAACATTGGTTATAGTAAGACTGGTGATCCTTTTTGAAATCAATTATAAGCATATATCTTCATATATTATAAAATCAATTAAAGTCTTATGTATTCCTAGATTTTTCTCTGACCTATGCTTACCTGTTGGGTGTTCCTCAGGTAACCATTTCTGCCTCTTACGCTTCTCGGTCTATGGTCTCTCTAGGTAATTACATAGAATTCCATTGTTTTATCTACCAGCTGATCACTCTCAAATCTATTTCTCTAGCCCTGCCTTTCTTCCAGAGTTCAGATTCACCTACGCAAACACCTTGTGAATGGGGCACAATCAAGTCACATTAACATTTCCAAAACTGAACTATTACCCGGCCCAATGCCTGATGCATCAAATCTTAGTTTGTGACACAGCTGCCCATCAGTCACCTACACCAGAAACCCAAGAGTCACCCTTAACTCTTTGTTCTGAAACTCTCAATTCCTGATCTCCATTGTTAATGCCACTGCCCTTACACAACTTTCATATTTATCCCTCTGGATATGCAGCAGCCTTCTGGCCAGTATCCTAGCCTCCATTCTAGAGCCTGGCACACCATGATCCACATAGCTCAGAGCTAGCTAAAATGCAAACATGACCTTGTGACTCTACTGAACTTTTCCAGTTTAGATAGTTAAAAAGTAAGCTGCTTAGAGACCAACACCCAAGACTCTCCAAACCCTGACTCCCACCACCCTCTGCATCACCAACTGCCACATCTTCCTTTACAAGTTATGCCCTAGAATAAAACAGAAATTACAACTCAGCAGAAATACAATTCAAGGCATATATGTAGTATTAAATATTTTAGTAGCCACATTAAAAAAAGGAAAAAGAAACAGGTAAAATTATATATTAATATATTTTATTTAATCTAGTACATCTAAAATGTCCATTTCACCATGTAATCAATACTTTAAAATGTACTAATAAGATAGTCCACATTTCTTTTTTGAAGTATTTGAAACCTGTGTATATTTTACTGTTAAAGCAAATCTGAATTTGCCATCTTGAGTGCTCAATAGCCACGTGTGGCCAGTGGCTACCATACTGGACAGTACAGCTCTTGCAATAACAAGATGCTTGATACATTTCCCTATTTACCATGCTGTTTTTTATGCCTTTGTTCTTCTTTTCCAAACTTTCTCATATTCAGTTTTTGAGATTCAGCTCAGCCAGCCCTTCCTACCTCCCACGCTGTACCAAGTACAGACTCATATTTCATGAATTCTTGTGCACACCACCATCACAACACTTTCCAAAGCACACTGAATTCATCTATGTCTGTCTCCAATGCTAGAATACTGGTTCCTCCAGACAAAATCCTACCAGATCTACTCATTTATATCTCAAGCACTTATTAAATGACTGTATTTAGTAGCAGACAATTAAGTCCCCTTGAATTAAAAAGATTCAGAGTTGTGTGTGCCCTAAATCAGTTATAAATTTATATTCTTGTTTTTAAGTGAACATCTTATAGTGGGCCTTTGAACAACGTGGGGGTTAGGACCACATATAATGTTGATTCTCCTAAAACTTAACTACTAATAGTCTACAGTTGACCAGAAGAAGTGTTACTGATAACATAACCAACTAACACATATTTTGTAAGTTACATATATTATATGCTGTATTCTTACAACAAAGTAACCTAGAAAAAATAAAACGTTATTATGAAAGTCATAAGGAAAATAGATTTACAGTACTGCACTGTATTTATCAGAGAAAATCTGCATAAAAGTGGACCTGTGTAGTCCAAACTCGCCTTGTCCAAGAGTCCACCGCACATCCCTGGTTAATGAAAAATTGCAAAGATATATTGCAGACATACACAATTCCTGCAGAGGTTCTCTTTCCATGCAGAGCTGACTTACAGAGACAGTATACCTGTGGTACAGCTGGGGTAAAATACAGAAATTTAAAATTGGAAGTTATAAGGAATGTTAGATATGACCTAGGTATTTCATAAATGAAGAGAAAAGAGGTCCAAGAGTTACAGTGACAAATACAAATATATAAAATCAACTAATGCAGAAGTAGCCCCATAACCATGTGTCCAGGTCCCTTTAATTTTCCATTACACCAGCCTGGATGTGTGGTTCTGTCAATTATTCATATTAAGCCAAAAAAATTTATACTTAAACTCCATTTAAAAATAGAGAAAATGTGTACAACTGAAAGTCTATTTGTTATTATTGCTGTCAACCTTTCAAGATGGCTCAGCAGATAATATACTGCTCAACAAATATTCCTATGCTACTCCTTCTGGTTCTACTACAGTTCCATGGGGCCATGTGACACATTCTAGCCAACAAAACACGTGGAAGAGGCACACGTCACCTCTAGGCTGAGGCACTTCAGAGCTGGTGTGCCACCTACATATTCCTCTCTCCAGATCCTAGACCCAGCATGCAGTGGCATTGCTGCAGGAAAAGGCCTACTCTGCTGAGTTACCAAAGGCAGAGGTCAGCCCCCATTACAGCAAGGAATAAACTTTGGTCATGCTAAGTTATTGAGATTTTGAGGTTGTTTTTCGGTGGCATCAGCTCATGCTTCATTACCCTGAATTATAACCAATAGGAAACTAAATTACATTCCTAAGGACCTATATCTTGAAATGGAGTACCTCTAGCAAATGTAATTAACATTACACTAAAATACTAAATACAAATCCACTTTATTTAATTCAATTAATTAATTTATTTAAGTAGTGAGCACCGAGCCCAATGCGGGGCTTGAACTCACAACCCTGAGATCAAGACCCAGACACTTTAATGGACTGATTCACCCAGGTGCCTCAATACAAATCCACTTTAAAATATTTTCTGCTACTTCTTTTCTTTTAAAATGGCATAATAAACTATAAATTTAAGATCTATCAGGTAAAAAAAAAAGATCTATCAGGTACAAGTCTGGCTAAAGATTTATGAAATCATCAATGTTGAAAACACACAGATGAAACCAAATGCTGAACAGGATTTCACCACGTGGTAAGGTTTCTAAACTTGGCAGTATCCTCACAAAATGGCTATATCACTGAAGGTAACTGTGAGTCTAGGATCTAGAATCTTCTTTTCACGCGGGCTATCATTCCATAAGAAATTCCTAATGACAGAATTATCAGGGAACTTCAAGCAGGCTTTGGTCATCTTATGATGACCATCTTATATCAACTTATTTCTGAAACTACAAGGAAAAAGCTCTTTAAATTTTACCAGCTGTGATTACTTCCCTACCTATACATGTACATTATATCTTTAATTAAAAGCCACTGATGCCATTTTAGGGAGGATTAATGATGTATAAATTCTATCTCCTGAATGTACATACAGGGATGTCAGTATAAGATTGTATTGGAACATTTGGAAAGAGTCAGAGTTGGCATCAATTGTAGAGAAGATAGTCTTCGCCAGGCAGAGTGGCTCACAGCAATAGTTATTTTGCAAACTGAAAGCATGATTACCTTGTGTTTCAGCCAATTGTGGGGTGAATTCCCTGAATGTCTGAATTTTAAATTCATACTGAAAAACTTTTAGACATTTAGAACAGATTTCATAGATGCTTACACTTTTAAATGTTGCCAAGCCTTTCTAAATAATGAATTAAACTAGGTAATTCCCAATTACTATTATAGAATAACTATGCAAGGCAAGGCTACCCACATCTCTGAGATGATCAAGAGTTTTGTATTTTTCCAAATAAACATTACTAAGACTGATGCCAAGGAGATTACTGCCTATATTTTCTTCTAGGATTTTTATGGTTTCAGGTCTTATACGCAAGTCTTTAATTCATTTTGAGTTAGTTTTTGTGGATGGGGTAAGAAAGTGGTCCAGTTTCATTCTTTTGCATATAGCTGCCCAGTTTTCTCAGCACCATTTATTGAAGAGACTATCCTTTCCCATTGCATATGGTTGCCTCCTTTGTCAAAGTAATAAATCAATAATAATTAATTGACCAATTTTCCATGAGTTTACTTCTGGGCTCTCTATTCTGTTCCATTGATCTTATGTGTCTGTTTTTATGCCAATACCATAATGTATGATTACCACAGCCTTTGTGGGGTAATTTGAAATCAGGGAGCCTGATATCTCTGCCCTTTGTTCATTCTCAAGATCGCTTTGGCTATTCAGGGCTTTTCGTGGTTCCATACAAATCTTAGGATTATTTGTCATAATGGATTTTATAAAGAAGATAAGAAATATCAAGTGTTGGTAAGAATGTGGAGAAAAGGGAACCCAAGTGTACTGATGGTGGAAATGCAAATTCATGCAACCACCTTGGAAAAACAGTATAAAGGTTTCTCAAAAGAATTAAAAATAGAACAATCATCAGACCCAGCAATCCCACTTCTAAGTATCTATCCAAAGAAAATGAAAACACTAATTCAAAAAGATATATGTGGTCCTATGTTCATTATAACATTATGTACAATAGCTAAGACATGGAAACAACATGTGTCCATCAGTGGATGAATAGATAAAGAAGAGGTGATACACACACACACACACACACACACACACACAACTGAATACTACTCAGCCATAAATAAGAATGAAATCCTAAAAGAGGGGGCACCTGGGTCACTCAGTTGGTTAAGCATCTGACTCTTGACTTTGGCTCAGGTCATGATCTCAGGGTCTTGAGGCTGAGCTGGGCACGGGATCTACTTAAGATTCTCTCTCTCCCACTCCCTCTGGCCTACCCACACACTCCTTCTCTCTCTCTCTCAAAAAAAAAGAAAAAAGAAAAAAAAAAAAAAGACTGTCACTGCAATAACAAGAATGGACCTAGACAGTAGTATGCTGAGTGAAATAAGAGTAAAACAATGCCACGTGATTTCACTGAAAACAAATCTAAAAATCAAAAGAAACAAAACAAAATCCAAATACAGAGAACAGAGTGGTGGTTGCCAGGAGTACGGGAGTTTGGGGGAGCTAGAAATGAGTGAAGGGAATCAAGAGGTACAAATTTCCAGGTATAAAATAGTCAGGGATGGAAAGTACAGCATGAGAAACACAGTCAATAATATTGCATCAACTTTGTACAGTGACAGACGGTAACTAGACTTAGGGTGATCAGTTCACAATGTATACAAATGTCAAATCACCATGTTGTAACACATAAACAAAAATAATATTGTAGTTTAATTATACTTCAATAAAAAGAATGATTGTACCACTTACAAATAGTGAAAAAAAAAAAGATTTCTGTCTTTGTAATGTTAGTCTGAAGTACAGTTCCTTACATTAAAAATGTGTACTTGGTTGGAAAGAATTTCATTATAATTCACACAACTTGTTTTAACTAGATGGTTGGCAGATTACTTGTGCTTCATTTAAGAGTTTGGCTGAATACTCATGAATTTGCAATACACAGACTTTTCTTAAAATCAAAACACATCTGGGACATTCCTAGATTCACTTTATCTTATGTTTTTCCCTATTCCCCATTTTTATTTTATTTTTTCCTACTTGATGACTGTGTCCTGTGTTTTACTGTAAGCATCCTCATACCTCTGCGACATGGACGAACATAAAAAAAACAAAGAGATAAAATATCACATCTGACCTATCAGTGGAGTTTTAAGAATATAAAATATACCTCATGGAGCCATTTTTTCTTGACTCTCAAAATTTATAATGGTTTAGAAAGCCTTCCCCATCCTAGGGACCTGACTGGGGCCTAAATGACCAGTTAGGCAATGATCAGCTCTAAAGCCTCTGTGTTCATGTTCCAGGCCGAGAGCTGCTGACACAGATTGGGACAAGAAAACTGCTTCATGAACAGCAGTTACTAGGGCAACCATTATCGTTCTTCTCACCCTGGCCAACCCAGCAGCAACCTAGACAGATGGAAAAGGCTAACGGGAAAAGCCAGGAAGGGAGAGGGAACTAAAGCAGCACCCAGAACCAAAAGGCAGGCAAACCCTACATGGAATTTCAGAGTCATGTACAAATGTATCACACAGCTCTACTCCCTCTTTCCTGGCTAACTCCCAGCCATTCTTCAACCTTAGGCTAAATATCACTTCTTCGGGGTGGGGTGGGGGTGGGACCTCCCCTGGATTAGGACAAATTCCCTTTCATATACTTCCACAGAAGTTTGTATTGCTCTTTTTGTTATATTCAAGTATTCACTTAAAAGATATTTATTGAAACCTTACCATATGCCAGGCACTGTTCTAGGTAAAATGGATGCAACGTGAACAATATTCTGCTCCTTTTCCCAGAGTTCCAATCCCTTAATGATCTCACCATTCACCTGGATGCCCAGAATCGGTCTTGACTCTGTTCCTTCCCCCTCCTCACATTACATGAGTCACTAAGGCTGGCTGGGTTTGACCTATGCATTCTCTCTTGAGTCTAGCTTCTTTCTACACCAACCACCACTGTCTAGCGCAACTATCTTTCCTGGGAACTATTCCCACAGCCTGCAGTCCCTACTCTCTCCAACCCACTACACCTCTACAACTGGAGCCCCTGGAATGCAAATCGGATCATGATGCTCTCTTACATCAGACCCATGTAGGGTTTCTCCAATGTGTCTGGTGATTTGATACTGGGGTTTCCCTTGGTTCCCATATCTTCTCTCATTTACCTGGTACTTCCGCCACTTTAACTATTTGTACTTTCGCACAAATGTTCTATTCTTCTGTGCCTACCAGTGACATCTACCATGGTTCCTGGCACCTACGACATGCTTACTACTTATGTGTTGATTAAAAGAACGAATAAATGAAGTATTCATGTTTCTACACTTATTAGACCTTCTGCATGAAATTTCTGCTATCTCCAGTCATCAGTTTTCTTATCATATCTGCATCTCAAATGCCTAGCACAGCATCTCTAAGCTAGGAAACACTCTACCATTAACACTTGTGGAGTAAATGGAGGGACAAAGGATTGCTGGACAAATCACCTAGCCTAGCCAAGGACCCAAAATGGAACACAAGCAAGTAGTGAGCAGCGATTCTATCCTTCCTCAAGACACCCAAAAGCCCTTGTTAAGTTTCCTTCAGGAACAGCAACTATGTAGGTCTTGAGAGGTAAAATCAGAATAACCTATTATAGTGACCCCAGGGAGGACACATGCCCTTCTCATTTCATTTTTCTTTGAATTCAGCTGATATCGATTGAGGTACCATGAACGTAGCAGCATGTAATAGAAAGAGAATTGCCCTGGGAATCAGAGGACCTGAAGTAAATTTTAACACTGGCTCTACTTCTAATTAGCTGCGTGACCTGGACCCAGCTGTATCAGAAGCCAGCCCACCCTGTGGACCTCCCACTTATGTAAGCATCTGAAATCCTTTATCCGGCTTTAGTTGGATTTCTGACTCTTGAAATTAACAGTGCTGACTAATACCCCATTCTCATTGTCTCTTGTGGTTGCATCACTGTGTGAATAAGCTAAAAAAAATGCCATAGATGAAGCATGCTTGGATATAGCAAAGCACTTGGCTAAAGTCTCTTAAAATATCCTCATGAAAGAGAAAAGAAGGCTCAACTGTTCACTTGGATGGATGTGAAACCTGTTGAATCAATATATGCAAAATGTTCTGACCAACCAGCACGGATGGAGAGAGTTCACCAGTGTCCTTGACAGGCCCCTGAACGTGCCCTATTCTATTTAGGGTTCTCAGCAGGCACTTGGAGGAAAAGAAGGCATGCTTATCAGATTTCTAGGTCTCTCAAGGCTGGAAGAAATAGTTAATATACTAGACGTATGAGTTGAGATTCAAGAGCCTAAAGAGGCCCAGGAGAATGAGTTTAATTAGGAAAACAGGGAAAAGGGCCATTTAGGGCCATAGATCTCTGAAATAACTCTTATCTTCAGTTTTCCCCCAAATACATTTGGAGAATTTACCTAGCCTAGGAAATGAGACTCCATGTTTTTCTTTTTGGTTTTTATGCCTTGTAATTAAGCTTCTTGTATATTTGTGCATTTTTATTCTACTTCCACAGATAGGGTATGATTTCTTAATTGTGACTGTTCTTAGAGTTATTTGGGAAAGTTGCTCATTTATGATTAATGAGCTTTTTGATTATTTTGTGTGTAAGAGCCTTTGGGCCTTTAGGCATATGCACCTGAAAATTAAAATGTATTAACATTAACATAATGAAATCAAAATGATTTTATGCTATTTCGTGATTTATATTGATTTGAAAAGTTATTTATAGGTTACTTCTCACCAGCACAATGGCTTTTATTCCCCTCATTTTCATCTGCAAGAAAGTCTCAAGATTTCTCAAATCCCTTCTCTTGTAAAAACTATTCATCTTGGCTTCTATTATTCTTTCTTTCTTTTTTTTTTTAAAGATTTTATTTATTTATGAGAGAGAGAGAGAAAGAGAGAGAGAGGCAGAGACACAGGCAGAGGGAGAAGCAGGCTCCATGCAGGGAACCCAACGTGGGACTCGATCCGGGGTCTCCAGGATCAGGCCCTGGGCTGAAGGTGGCGCTAAACCGCTGAGCCACCCGGGCTGCCCTCTATTATTCTTTCTTATTATGGCTTCCATCCTTCTTATTTTCCTCGTATTTACTGGTTTTGGCCAGCAAGTGCAGCCGGTCTGGGGTGGGCATGTAGAATAGCACTTCTGCCTCCAGGCCTTGTGCCCACTGTATCTTTAGAGTGAAGGGAACTTCAGTCCTCTCTGAGCCCAGGGTAGGGTGCAGGGAACAATTCTGGCTCAGATTCGCATCCTCACTGCACCAGATAAGGGGAACTCATATCAGATTCCAACTGCAAACATGTGTATTAGAAAAGGCCTGTACAGATACTGTAGGCGGCAACGGGGGGTTCCTGGACATTTGCCTAGGCATCAGCAAACAGCTCATTTTTCATATGGCTATTAACTATTGTTTTTGTGAGTTCAGCTCCACTGGGGCAAATCCCCAAGAGGAAACAAGGATGGTGGCAGGTCTTGGGAATAGGGTTCAGACCCATTCTACTGTATATGCAATAGGCTTATCACTTTGTTTTGTCATCCATGAATTCACTGATTCATTCAACAAACTGATTAATCTGCCAAGCTGTCTACTAGGCACTGGTATTACCAAAGTGAGTAAGACACAGGCCGTGCGCTCAAACCACTCAAGTTCCCCATTCATCCAACAAACAGTACACTCCTACAAAGTGCAGGGCCCTGCACAGTAGCGTCGCTCTGGGGGCCTTCAGAAGCTTAAAGACTAAGAGAAAAGACAGGCTCTGCTGTGGTCAAGGAAAGGTTTAGAGAAAGTGCGCTCTGAAGTGTGAACAAGGAGGAACTGCTTTAGCAAGAGGGTTTAAGGAAAGGAAGATGGACAGGATGGCATCCCACAGGAAGGCGGCAAAGGACCAACTGGAATCTCCCCTAAGTGATCACATACACATCTGCCATCCCTGAAAACAATAATGTTTCACCTTTTAGATAACCAAAGAATGGTTGAATTAGGAAAAAAAAAAAAAAAAACAGAGAGAGAGAGAAAGAGAAAGAGAAGAAGGAGGGAGGAGGAGGAGGAGGAAAAAGAAATGAGGCAAAATCTTTGCTTAAAAAAAAGAGAGAAAAAGACCCAAACAACCTATCCTTTCTGCCCCTGTCAAATTTGTGGTTATTGCTCTTCCCTGCCATCTATCTAAAAGACAATGTCTGTAATCCCCAACCCCGCACTGGCAGGCCTCACAAAATGTAAAGCTAAAATTATAGTTAACACCACCAGACAGAGCTCCACATTAAATTAGAAAACAAAATTGGGAGACATAATGTATTTTGAGTAAAAGGAAAATAAAGCAGAAATGATGTGTATATATAAACACATCAAGGAGTATACATATGTTATGTGTTGGTATATATAGATGTTGTATTGTGGATAATGCTCTTCCCACTAACCTGTTTTTTTTAAAAAGCAGTGCACTACAGCAGGTATCCACATAAAGAAACCACCCACATTCTGAGAACAGTCCTGATGCTCTTCCCACCCTCCTTCTGCCCCATCACTTTCCAGCTCCAACATCGAGCTTGACTTATTATCCTCTTGACATCCTTTGCTTGCTCATCATCTAATGCTTGGAAGTCAGTCCCTTACAAGTCCCAAGGACACCCTGCCTTATCCTTAAGAACTCACCTTCCCTGTACCTGAACCCTTCGAGACCATCCCTCATTTTCTGAGCTGAATTGTAAAAATCTGGGCCAGTTTTGTTCTACTACAATCAGCTCATTCTGCCAATATGCTCGCTGAAATTTCTTTATGACACTTCATCAGCTACATCACGTAGCAAGGACCCATTTACCACACAAGGTGTAGCTGACGCAGTGGGTCATCCTGCAGTTCCAGGCTACAGAAGGTTGAAGTGGGTAGAGGTGGGCAATGTTGGAATGTTTAGGATCTCAGGAAGAAAGTGTTCATAACAATTTTGGTTCACAGAAACAAAATCTCAGTCACAAGATTACCAATTTGTATCTAATGTCCATTTCTATTCCCTAAGGCTAAATTTTTTTCCCCATCCATGATATGAAGGGGTTGGTGAACCATGGCTGTTGGGCCAGATTTAGCCATGCCCATTCATGTAAATATTGTCTGGAGATCAGCCCACACAGCTGAAAATATTTACTTTCTGACTCTCTACAGAAAAGTCTGCTCATTCCTACCTGAGATTTATCACTAAGTATCACCTCCTAATATCACTGAATATCACCGCCATTTCTTCCTCCAAAAGGCTCTTCAAGTCAATTACGCCACAATTTCCAATGATCGTACTATGATCCACTGCTCTCCACGTCATGGTTTGAGGTATCTTCCTTCTCTCCTACCCATCCTCGGGATTGCTTCAGGCTGATCTTCTAGTCACCATTTGAATCCTTTTAACCCATGCCCAAAGACTTCTATGCTCTTAATTGCCACCAAAGCCCATTTCCCAAGGGCCCCCAGGTCTCACTTCTGCCCTCTGCCCCATGTGGCTGGTGCCCTCCCCCACTGCTTGCACACTTCAAGCTTTCCTGCCCTACTGCGCACGCTTCTGTCGCCTCCTCTGCCGAGCCCAGACCCAGCGCTGCTCCCGATTCCTCCAGAGGATCTTCTCCTGACGGCCTGTTAACCTACTGGCCACTCCACATTCTTTTTTTTTTTTTTCAATTCATGCTGCCAAGTGTTCATTCACTCCCTGTCATTTCCTGCTGAATTATCTGCTCATCTTATAGATTCCGATGGTGAAACAAATAAATTAAGACAAAGACTACAAGGGAGATTCTGCTGAGAGGAATTCATCCGGGGGAAGATCCTCTCTTGGATGTGGTTTCCAAAACTGTACCAGATCTCAACATGCAAACCACCTACGCTCGAGGTACATTATTATACTTAGGCTTTATGTCACACACTTTACTGTTTTCAAGGTATTTCATATTTTTGCCTCTTATCTCCTAAAAAAGATTGGAGTATGGGGTACAGACTGTAGTGCTAGGTAATAAGTAAGGGGATTAAAAAAAAATAAATAAATGTGAGACAGCACTATACTCGGCTTTAAAACATTCAAGACTTGTTTATTTTCCAAATCTTCATATGAAAAGCCAGAACCCTTAAATCACTTGCTTATCAGATATAGTGAATTTGGGAAGAAAAGGAAACTCCTCCAGCAGAGCATACGCTCCGGTCTCAAATACTCATTTGAATGATCAGGTCTTAAAAAGGCTGAATATTTATAAATATTCTGTTCTGGAACTCTTGTACTTTCAAGAAAATAATATAACTTTGCTATAAAATCCCTAAGAAAGAGAGGCTAGAAGATTTCCTCCCCTGATGTCTGCTTTTTCTTTGTTCCTCTGCTCTTCTTAGTCCTCTCTTCATTGCCACCATGATTCACCAGCATCACCCTCTGTATTTGACCCACTAACTAGCCTACAGGTCACCAGCTGTCAAGTTGGGCCACTGGGCAATGATCGTAATGCAAAATGTTAGCTCACATGACAGCACTTGCCTCTCTTGAAAGCTATTTTATTTTCATTATTCTCTTAAAATCATCACACCCCCCGCCTTCTACCGCAGCCCACCAATTACCCACTGTTGTCTGGGAACTTTCACTTCTGCTTTTTTCAAACATAAATGAAAGTACTAAAAATTAACAGCTAAAAGAAAAGATGAAAAGTAATACGCTTCAAATTCATTTTTAGCCATTATAGGTCAAAAGGAGCTAAAGGTCAGCCTTAAAAAAAAGAGCTTTCTTTTTATGAATTGGTACAACACACACAGGAGATGATGATACCCCAAACTCCAAAGGGGTTTTGAACACAAACATTTAAGTTGTATGCCAGTTTCCAAGTCAATGTTAGCCAGCGAGGCCACACTAAACAATAGGAAAGCCAGTCAGGCAGGGCAGAGGTGAGTAACCACTACTGTCAACCACACTGCTAATTTGTTAGGTGCCATCAATTTTTTGCTGCCAAATTCTGAAACTTTTCTCTTTGAAAGGCTGTGAGCCACTGCATTCACAGAGAACGTAGGTGGCAGAAAGGGGTTGGAGAGGTTAGGTGTCTGTGTGAATCAGTTTTTAGAAAGATCTGAAACCTGAAACAGCAGTGTGCGTGCACTCGAATGTGCAAAACTGGAAGAAAGTAATCCTGGGTTGAAAAATCAAAGCCATTTACAGTAGACACACATCCAGGAAAGGGGGGCAGTCTTTAAATATATAGTTAGCCTTTTAGCCTCTCTCTGTGGAAAACTCTGGATTGCCAGAGAAACTGTCAGATTTCCCCTGCTATCTTATTGTTCATGAACTTTCAGAGTGATTTTATATCTAGCTGTTTTCACAAATGCCTTAATGATCAACCACCTCAGCAGATGGCTTTTCTCACCCGTAGTCTCATCTATTAGCTAAATCTGCCCTGCTCCCCCAGGAGCAGATCCTTTCCAGGTCCAGAGCATCACTAGCAATGTTATCAACAAATATTAGGATTCCAGACTGCCATTTTTAAATGCTAGTCTTCGGTAGACTGATACATATTGGGAATCTTCAGGCAAAGGTGGGAGGTGCTAGAGACCAGCTAGGAAAGCCTATTCACTGATCCCACCCAGGGACAGTGCTCACAAACAGTGCCTTAAACAGAGAATAACATGACTGTTAAGACAGCTGGCACACTATGGACTGGCTGGATAGTCCATCCCAAAGTCATACCCCAGGCCCACACCCTCTAGCTGACCACGTGAATACTGGTGTTCATTAATCTTGAGAGTTTGGGTTCAGGTTTTAGTTCAGTCTTGTGAGGGGCTGTCCTCCTATCTGCTGGCCTTTGAGTTTCCAACTGCAGAGAAACTTCCAGTAGAGCAACTATTCTGACCTCTTCCTCTGCCTCTTACTGAGTGCCTACTGAAGACGTAAGTTATCTGATGGGTCCATCCTTCTGAATGGGGTAGAGTTGATCTATTAAAAGACCTCAAAGAGTGGAGATTTGTTTTCCTAAGCTTCTACCTCAGCTAGATGAGAGACTATGCCAGTTATGTGTAATTCCACCATCCCTTGGGAGTGGGGGGAGCTGGAGAGGAGAAGCAGAGGTGGTGGGAAGGGAGTGAGGTGGGCTCCCTAGATGGCCATGGAAAGCCAGGCTGTCCAATCAGCTTAGGAAAAATAGAGTTGCCATTCTGTTTCTTCCGTCTGCTTAGATGTCTTATTCTTAACTCGCTTTAAACTCAGGAGAGGAAGAAATGACTCTTCTGGTTGCAATTGACAGCAATTAAACTTGAATTTACAATAGCAAAAGGTTAATTTATTATAAAAATGTTCAGGTGACTGGTGAAACCTAAGGGGAGCCTCAGGAAAAACTCACCTGGGAAATTAAATATTATCCTGCCTCTCATTCTCATCTGCTTTCTGCTTTTTCTCTGCTCTAAAGTCCAGAGTATGAGACACATGGCCATCTCATCAAATGTTCCCCAGCTTCACAGCTTCTAACTTCAGGCACTGAAAAGAGACTGTATTGTTTGTTGCCTTAAATCCACAGTTCCTGGGTGGCCGTCCCAGCCTGGGTCAGGGGCCCACTCCCGCCAACTGCCTAGTTGGAGCAGAGCTAATAATTAAGGAAGGGAGTGAGGTAATGCAGCACAGCTAAAGTACAACTAGACTTTGACTACCAAGCTGCATGGGTGAGGGAATGAGTCTCCAGGGCAGCAAACCCTCTACAACCTGATTGGAACATTCTTAGTTCTGCTATGTTTTAATCCTAAGATTCATCAAGACTATTAGTGAATAAGATACCCACATAATTTATTATTCAAACCAACACATTTTTGAGAGTAAAAATCGATGTGGCAAATTATTAAAACTATATTATTCTTCGAAGCATTTACTTGTTAACTAGTTTTCTTATATTGATAGATCTACAGAATCACTTTATTCAGAAATTATTTCCAAAAATTTTTTAGAAAAAAAATGTTATGTATATTAAAGCAAAATAAACGTCTTTTTTTTTTTAAATTTTATTTATTTATGATAGGCACACAGTGAGAGAGAAAGAGAGGCAGAGACACAGGCAGAGGGAGAAGCAGGCTCCATGCACTGGGAGCCCGACGTGGGATTCGATCCCGGGTCTCCAGGATCGCGCCCTGGGCCAAAGGCAGGCGCCAAACTGCTGCACCACCCAGGGATCCCAATAAACGTCTTTATATTCATTTTATGAACACTTAAAAGCAGTATAAACAGTAAAGGTCTTAGCATATATTTACAAACCTTGATCACTTTTATAACCTTTCCTTTTAAATTCTATCCCTGGTATTTTTCTAAAAGCACATGTTTCTAAATATGACCTTGGTATTTTACATTTTTGTCATGAAATTCCCTGCAATCTTCTTTGAAGTTCCATTTTCTGCAGGTTGAGATTGTTGACATCTTCAATGGACCCTTCTGTGAAGACAACCCTATTTTGATTTTTTAAAACACCCCCTAAGGGTATATGATATGCTCAGAACAAGTCCTATTGAATGGAAAACATTCTCAATTCTATTTTTTATTGGAGTGCGTAAATATTTCAGCCACAATACTTCCAAAGGAAATGCGTTTCTGCTTCCATTCAGAGTATATGGGTCTTTAACAACCATATTAACAAGAACAAGCTCTTCATAGAAATTGACTTATTTATGATTCTGTTGAATGTTTTGCCATATTTTAATGATGCAATATTATATAAGTCATCTCAATTTCATGCCACAGTGCTACAGCATAAAAATTTACCCAATTTTTTAATAAAGATTTTTTTTAAGATTTTATTTATTTATTCATGAGAGACAGAGAGAGAGAGAGAGGCAGAGACACAGGCAGAGGGAGAAGCAGGCTCCATGCAGGGAGCCTGATGTGGGACTCAATCCTGGGTCTCCAGGATCAGGCCCTGGGCTGAAGGCAGATGCTCAACCATTGAGCCACCCAGGCATCCCAAAAATTTACCCAATTAAATACAGAAGTTACATTTAAGAAATCCTTTCCATAATAGAGTTATACTAAGTCAGAATTACAAAATTAAGTTTTACGTATCACTGGGCCCTCATCATGTGTTTCTTCTGTCCCTGCCTTCCTTTTGTGAGACTATATTATAGCACCTTCTAGTTTTCAGACCTTGTTTTTAATAACTGCAACTCTCTAATAGCTTAAAACGCTGATATTTTTGGTGTTCCATTAACTGAATGCTTTAAGATTTCCAATCGATTTTGGGGAAAGAAATATAGCCAAATGTAAAGGATTCATACATTCAATAACATTATAGAATAGTGAGGGAGATACAAATTAGTTTTTCAAGGGCTGAGCCAGTGCTCAAATTCTACTTCCAACAGGCAGCAAGGATAGCAGGCATAAGAGTTCTTGTCAAACCAAGGTGATTTTTGTATTTAACTTCATCTTCATCACAAAAATTTTATAGTGATCTATCTATCTATCTACCTATCTATATCTTGCAATCAGTTCCAAGTATATTTCTAATCTACTTTTCTAAATTTAGTAAGTTGTTTTTATTAAAGTACTGTACGGTACAAAATTGTAATACGTTATCATTACAAAATTAAATACTGGGATCCCTGGGTGGCGCAGTGGTTTGGCGCTTGCCTTTGGCCCAGGGCGCGATCCTGGAGACCCGGGATCGAATCCCACATCAGGCTCCCGGTGCATGGAGCCTGCTTCTCCCTCTGCCTATGTCTCTGCCTCTCTCTCTCTCTCTCTCTCTGTGACTATCATAAATAAATAAAAATTAAAAAAAAAAAAAAAACAAAAAAAAAAAACAAAATTAAATACTTTGTCCATAAATGTTTAACTTTGGGACTGGATTTGCAATCACAAGTACAATAATGTCAGATGTGTTTCCATGGACAGAATGAATTTCCAAATATTTTCCTTTAATCTTATGAAATGGGTGGAAAAAATCTGAATATTTATTGGAATTAATTTAACTAATTTTCTACTTGAAGTATCTGATGAGATGACACTGATATAAAATTGGCATGATCATCAACATCACTCATCATCAGGGAAATGCAAATCAAAACCACAATGAGGTATCACCTCACACCTGTCAGAATGGTTGTTTTAAAAAGACAAGAAATAAGTGTTGGTGAGGATGTGAAGATAAAAGAACCCTCTTGCACTGTTGGTGGGAATGTAAATTGGTGCAGCCACTGTGGGAAATAGTATGGTGGCTCCTAAAAAAATTACAAATAGAACTATCATACAATCAATCCAGTAATTGCACTACTGGGTATTTATACAAAGGAAATGAAAACACTAATTTGAAAAGATATATGCGCCCCTATGTTCACTACAGCATTATTTACAACAGCCAAGTTATAGAAGCAACCTAAGGATCCATTAAAAGATAAATAAAGAAGATGTCACACACACACACACACACACACACACACACAAATGGAATATTACTCAGTTAAAAAAAGAATGAGATCCTATCATTTGTAACAACATGGGTGGACCCAGAGGCTATTATGTTAAGTGAAACAAGTCAGACAGAAAAAGAAAAATACCGTATGGTCTCACTTATATGTGGAATTCAAAAAACATAAACAAAGAAAATCATAAATACAAAGAACAAATTGGTAGTTGCCAGAGGGGAGGTGGAGGCGGGTAGGCAAAACAAGTGAAACGTATTAAGAGGTATAAACTTCCAGTTATAAAATAAATAAGTCATGAGAATGAGAAGTACAGCATAGGGAATATGGTCAATAATACTGTAATATGTTGCATGGAGACAGATGGTGACCACAACTACTGTGATAATCAAGTGTAATACACAGAATTGTTGAATTACTATGTTGTTTGTACACCTGAAATCAATATAAAACTGTTAAAAAAAAATTGGCATGATCACTTAACTGTTTGCAAAGTTCTTTTGCTAGTGGAGCCAAGACATGAACAGCTACAACTATATTTTTAGTGTGTGTAGAAGAAAAACAGAACTCCAAAATGAGGGAAATTAACTTAAAACAACAGTTATTTGATCTAAATGAAAACCTATTTTTCAAAAATAATATGTAAAATTGCTGCATGTGTTAAACTCTCACTTTTGGATTTTAGGCTAGATAAGAATGTTTCTTCAACAGATTAATTTCTTTGGGTTTTATTATGGTGAGTGATATCGTTAGGCCCCTCATGTGAAGGTTACACATTCAGTATCAACTTCCTTGAAAAATGGAAATGCAGTCATTCAGTTTCTCTTTTAAAATGGCACTTTTTGGGGCCAGGGAGGAATAACTGCTACTAAAAGGGTTTACTGAAAGATAAAAATCATTACCAAAAAGTGAAATAAATGAAGAACTTCAGATTTACACGCTATGCCATGTGATAAACCCCTGTAGCAAGAGCATGCAGACTCTTCTCTATAGGCACAGGCTCTACTGCAGAACCTTGTTGACCTCCTTCCCCACATATTTCAATGGATAATTTGTTATAGTTCTCATTGTGCAAGCTGACTGAGTGCCAGTGGCTCATGTCCTAGAGGATGTGGAGTGGGCCCTAGGACAGCCGGCCAACCGAGCACGTGGCTGGCAGGGGGAGCAGTACCCAGGGCTTTTCCCACCACTGCTCTGGACTGGGAGGAGTTAACTGACCCAGCCCAGCGCCTGTGTATCAGTGTCTCTGGGAGGGCATTCCTCATACCATCCATAAAGGGGTAGGGTAAAGGGCAGTGTTGTTCAAGCTGCTTTCTGAAAGGCTTGAGAAAAGAGAGGGAGGTCACTGCTGGTCAGACTCAGATTTCACCAAGAACAGTGTTCACTGTACACACTCTTGACATACTACTGGAGGAACGGCAGGGCAGAGCTGGAAGTAAATGCAAAGGAAAGATCTATCTAGGCCATCTGGCTTTATTTTATTTATTTTTTAATTTAATTTATTTTATTTTATTTATTTTATGTTTTTTATTTTATTTTAGATTTATTTATTTATTTTAGAGAGAGAGCATAAGCAGAGGGAAGGGGCAGTGAGAAAGAGCCTCACAAAGACTCCCCACCGAGTGTGAAGCCCAACTCAGAGCTCCATCCCAGGACCCTGAAATCATGACCTGAGGTGAAACCAAGAGTCTGAGCCACCCAGAAACCCCTAACCCATCCTGGTTCATTTTAATGCAACCACTAATAATGACAGTTTATTTTAAATGTGAGAAATCTGAAACAATGCTAATTTTGAAGGTATAAAGGCACAAACGGGGACTGTCATAAGCAAATTGAAATGTGCTTGGGTCACTCATGAACTAATGACTTTGCTAAGAAAACACACTTAACATGGTCAACCATCACCAAGTACTCACTAACCACGAGGCATATGGCTAGGAGCTTTTGGGGTATTATCTTTTTCAATGTCCCAGTGAGCTTATCTATGAAATAGGTACCGTTTCTTCAACAGACTTATTTCCTTGAGCTTTCTTAGTTCAAAGCTGAGGTCCTCGAGGCCCTGCCCAAGTCTGACGTTTTACCTGAGACTCAGAGTAAACTACTAAGAGGCAGGATTCACTTACATGATAGATGAACATGTATTGGTTAAGTCTGCAGAACAGCCTTAACTGCCTCTTCTACATAGGGTAGACAATTTTCTTTGGGTGAACCAACCTTGTCTATGTTAATCACGACAACTCCCTATCCACCCACTCCCCCTAAAAAATGCAAGGCAGGGCCCATCACTTGTCTCTTAAGGATTTTGATTTTTTTTTTTTAAGATTTTGTTTATCTGAGAGAGAGAGAGAAAGGGGGGGGAGGGAGAGAAAGAAAAGAGAAGGCAGGAGCGGAGCGGGGGAGGGGAGTAGGGCGGTGAGGCAGAAGGAGAAGCAGACTCCCCACTGAGCAGGGAGCCTGATGTAGGACTTGATCCCTGAGATCATGACCTGAGCCACAGGCAGATGCTTAACCAACTGAGCCACCCAGTGCCCCAAGGATTTGTATCTTGAATGAAAACTCACAAGGACAGAAAACGCTTTATTTCAAATCATTCCAGTGACATCGCCTTAGAGAAGCTGTCCTGGACTCTACAGCTCCCTTGTGCCTCCCTCCCCTTTCTGAGGGTTCACTGTTTGAGGCCTCTACAGTTCTTTGACTCGATGTCCTTTGAATATATTCTAACCTTTCCTCTCCCTTTTAAACTGAAGTTAGCCAGAACTGGTTTCTAGAGCTTACAACCAAAGCACCCTGACCCCTCAAAAGTGAACTCCAGGTCTGACTTTAAAATCTGTGCTCTTAGCCACAGAGGCCTGGGATCTTCCTCAGCCACCACCTGGGGGGCTGCCCTTGGCTGTGCTACAGAGGGAATACTCTGGAAGGAAACTGCACACACCTCTCCTTGGGAAGCCTCTACCTGCCGCACCTGGCTGCGCTCCACTCCTGGCCGCTCCCGCTGGCCTTCATTTCCCTGGGGCTGTCTGAGATAGATACTTTGTAGTGTGGTATCTTCCTCCTCAAATCTTATTTAGTCTGCATTCTGCTTCCACAGAGTCACGGGCAGCTGTGAGCAGCCTTGTGAGAAGCAGCATTTCTATGAATACTTTCCAGCCTCCACATCAGCCTCTTTTGCAAGATGCTGAAGAAAAGGCAGTACCCAAGTGGCCAGAATTTCTCACTGTACCACACACATTCTTCCAAGCTGGAGGAGAGGAGGGAGGAACTGGGCAGCAGAGCTAAAGAGCAGGGACTGGATCAGATACTCTGTAGGCTTTTTAAACACCATCCAGTGGGCAAAACTGCTGACGCTAACAGTTGTATAAAAAGTAGATCTTCATAAAACAACACATTTGCAAAGGACACTGCCCCTGGAACTGCTACCTCAGCTTCGTACAACTGGTATTTGCTTCTGCCAAAATTCTGGATGCCCCTTACAATTATTTCTGTGGAGGGAGGAGAGAAGGCACTGAGAAGGAAGCAATCACACAGGGAAGTAGAAAACTAACACGAAATGAACAGGAAATATAGGCCACTGCTACACCCAGCCTTTAAGTAGTTAGTGACTACTATTTGAGTCAGAGTTTCTCAAAGCAAAAGAGCAACATATGATCTCATCAAAGATATTCTGGTGCACAGAACTGGATAAATGGCTTTGTGCCAGTTTGCTATTTCTGCACGCAATGACATCACCAAGCCAAAGGGATCCAAAGTGGGAGAAAATGCTCTCAAAGTTTAAGCTCCAGCAAACACTGAGAACCCTACAGGGAGCTTCTGAGAACAGCAGTCATTAGCTATCATCCACTTAACTCACTCATCTTATGGATGAGCATGTTGAGGCCCAGAGAGTCAATGACTTGATCCAAGGTCACAGACCCCATTAGCAACAGATCTGAGATTAGAAATCAGGCTTTCTAATTCCATTCTTCACCACATCGCCCTGGTTCACAGGAGTTAGGCCCGAAGCACTCAAGTGCAATCTTCATCTCCTGAAGGATAGACCTGGCCCTACCTCCCTAAGAAAACCACCAGGAAGTCCTGCACCGCACTGCTTCACCTCTTTGTCCACCCAAAACACTTCATACTGTAAAAAGGTGTTTGCTCCAACCTCTCAGGTTCCCTGGGGTTCACTTGTGCCAGAGCCAGGTGACAGAACTGCCAGGGCCAAGCTGGGTACAGCCGTCATCAATGCACACCCCACACAAGACTCCAATGAGAGAAAGGCACTGCTTGCCTCACTGGAGATGCAGCTGTCACATTTAAATTTCTAGCATCCTGGTTCATTTATGCTCCAGGTTCCCCCCGTGCAATTGAGATGCTCCTCCACATAACACAGTGATCTTAACCTCATCATCCCCCTGTGAAGAGATGGTGGGACGGGGTGGGGGTGGGGGATTCACCCTGAAAAATGATGAAAGTGCTGTAGTAGTTGCAGTGAGAGCTGCTCTCAGGAGGGCTGGACAAGTAAGCTGTAGGCAAGCAAAGCCAATTGACAAAATGAATTTCTTCGCAGAAAGTGAAAACAACAACAACAAAGACTAAGTGGATCTTCATCTTTTCTAATTCAACAATCAATTCAGATGAGGTCTACTGAGTGCCCTGGGTGTGTGTGTCACTCTGCTGTTAGAGACACAGGAAGAGCAGATTCCTCCTCCAAGTGAGAAACATAAAAGTCAAAAGATTTAACACCTTCAACTTTCTGAGATAATCAGACTTCTTGTTGTCAAACAGTTAACTCGGCCAATCTGACTTCCATCTTGGCATTTCTTTTCTCCCATTAGTGCTCTTGAATAGTGACTCTGAAAAATGAAATAGCCAAAAGCCTGGTGACAAGGACAGGAAGAAAAAAGGGGAGCCCCAAATCTCTACCACCCCCAAAAATATATCTTCTAAGATAACCTAGAACCTATTTATGATCAGAGGAAGTTGGATTTCCAATCTGGAACTATGAAATATGAAAAAAAATTTAAAATAATTTCTTCTCCTAAAAGATTTGTCCTATATTTCATTCAGTGAAACTGCCAGTAATATCAAATTGCCTAATGCAACAAATATTTAGCTCCTAAACACCTCCAGGGAGGCTCTTCTACCCCCAGGAGTCCGCAGTACAGGCTGCGAAAGCAGCTGTGTTTGGAAGAGATTTTTATCCCTCTCAAAACTGGCTCCAGAGCTGTATAATTAGCTATCTGATCCCTAAATTATAGCAATGTAAGGAAAGAGGACTGAAAATTATTTGTTTATTCACAATGAAAGATAATGTAAAACACTCCATTGGCTTCAAATGCTCCAGCTCCTATTACAATGAGAGGTTAATGGATTAACCTTTTGGGATAAAGGGCAATAAATTAAGGGATTACATTTTTAGAGCAGACATTTTCTAAAATTCTACTTATAATAAAACTAAGACTTATAAAATCACCCACATCTATAGCTCTTATTCACAGTAACACTGAGGAAAATATTTAAAATATACTTAGAAAACTCTAAAGAGTTTGAAGGACACTATCAGTGTTCATTGTCAACGTTAATACTTTATTTACCATGGTAATAGCATAGGCTCTTGACTGAAGGTGTGAAATAATGTTTAGTGAAACATTTTGATTTCTATTATTAAGAAAGGAACACAATGTTCTTTCTACTCATTTTTTTTTTCTGACATTTAATCCATGACAGTCAATCATTTCAGATACTGTTTAGTTCGCCCTTCATCTGACATTAAGAATTTCATTCTTAACAGGCTTGGCAAAAAGATTCACTCTTTATAACTGCTCAAAACTCAGCAGAGTTGCAATGACGCAGACTGCCTGCCTCTGTCTCCAGATTTTTATTTCCTCTTCTGCTTGCACTAGTTTCTCTGGAACTCTGGGAAATGTAATATAGATTCAAACTCTTTCATTCCTCATGTGGATTCAAAAAATGTTTCAAATAACATTATCATTTTATATTATAATAATCATTATATTTACTGTCATATGTTATATACAATGTTAATGACATTATTATTAGTGAGGATTTGGAGTTTTCAAAATCTTCACACCCAAGATTTTATTTAATTCTCAGTACCATCCTATAAGGGAGTTATTCTTAGTCTCCTATTTCCATTCAATACTATTCAGTCTAGGGATTAGAGTTTATTCACCCCCTGCTACGGGCTGAATTGTGCTATCTCCGCCATTCATATACTGATGTCCTAACCCCCTAGGTACCTCAGAATGTGACTATTTGGAGGAAGGTTCTTTAAAATGATTAAATGAGGTCACTGAGGTAGACCCCAATCCAGAAGGACTGGTGTCTCTATAAGAAGATATTAGGACACAGGCAGATACAGATGGAACATCGTGGGAGAAGGTAGCATCTATAAACTGAGATAGAGGCCTCTGAAGAAACCAAGCCTCTTAACATCTTTATCTTGGATTTCTAGTCTCCAGAACTGTGAGGGAATAAATTTCTATTTAAGCCACCTTTGTGGGTTTTTATAGCAGCCCCAGTAAACTAATACACCCCCTACATCCACTTAATGCTAGACACAGATCTCCAGCTTTTAGGTAGAGCAAATACACTAATTTCACAAAATTCTGCCTTTCCTGAAAAATATTCTGAATACCAAGCATCTCATAAAGTTTCACTTTTAATAATCTTTGATTCCTATAATACCAACACCAAAGTCAACATCTAAAAACACCTAAGTGACGAATGATCCACTGAAGCAATATGCTCTGCTACAGAGCAACCAGAAAACATGCAACATATTCAAAACTGAGTATTAGAATGAATTTAACGATTCCTCCTAAAAAGAGAGAGAGAGAGAGAGAGCAAGAAAGAAAGAGAGAGAGAAAGATAGAAGGTAAAGAAATATATAGTTTTATGTGATGTGGCCAAAGTAATTGGGAAGAAAGTCAGCAGAGGAATTAGCTGGTGGGGGAGGGGGATCGGCACTGGGAGAGTCATTTGGGAAGTGAGGGGTGCTGATGATTTTAAGTGTGTTTTTTCCCATGTGTAGCCAGGAATGGAAGAAACTGAACATTAGGCCAAAAAGTGCCTTCATTTAAGAACAACCCCTTTGTTCTTGTAGGAAAGACATGATCTTGAGAGAAACACAGAAGCCTTCATGCTCTGTATCACTGTGCTAAGTGAACCAAACAAACAAATAAAGGACATGGTGCTAGTGAAAGAGCTAACTATTCTGGAAGCTTCCCAACATGTCACAGGGTCCAGCAGACAAACTCCCTCCTCACATGTGTTTCATGTGATTGCAGTTGACATTTCATTAAACAAAAAAACTTTTTCTTTTCTCCTTTGCTGTATTTTTGAGGCTATTTTGCTGTTCTGTCGTATCCACTTTAAAGTAGGTAGGAGATTAAAAAGGTGAAACATGAAAGAAGACTTGAGATAACCAACCCTCTAACCATTTATCTGAAAATCTACTAGCAATTCTTATAGTTTAAACAAAGCTACTAGAGAAGGAGCATGAGGCAGATGCTCGCAGATCTGTTTATGTCATCTCTTCACGCTATCCCTGCCTCCCCCTCCTATAGGTTAAGTGTTCTGTGGCTTTTGTATTAAATCAATTTTATGTCCAGCCCATCTCTATATGGAGGTATAACAAGTATCTAACTTTAGAACTTGCTGAGTAAAGTCAAAACATTAAAACTAGAATGCTTCAAAGATTCTCATTTCATTCATTCATTCATCAACACCTATTGAGTCTTTATAGTGGGTGGGGCATAGGTCTAGGTGATAAAGATGTGGTAAAAAGACAGACATGCTCCCTGGCCTTGCAGAGCTGAAAGTCTCATCAGTGTGCAATGCAGTAGTTTCAGAGTTTAAGGAAAAGTGCTATCACAGTGAAGGGCTGGATAGTTATTTTGTCTGAACAACGCTGCAGTATTTCAATGGGCTGTCCAGTCCAGTCAGTGCACAGTCCATAGCCCTGCACTCCAGGACACAGGTCATCCAGGGCTGATACAAGAGGTATGCTCTATTTACTGTTCTTGCTTAGAGCATGAAAATTTAAATAAAAATCTCTCTCAGTTTCAAGTAGTTCTATGTAGGTTTCTGTTCTCGATTACTTCACATGGCAAAATAATTCATGTGGACGAAGCCAATCAGGAGCAACATGAACCGCCACCTCACTACTACTGGTTTAATTTTGGATAAAGCCTAACAGATGATCTTCTGACCCAAATAAGAGAGCAAATTTAGAAGAGATAACACAAAAGCTTAAGGGTTTATATTCCATTAGGAGCCTTTTAACCTGGATAGCCTGCTTCCATTTTCTCCTTCTACCTGCAGATTCTTTTTTTACACTTTTTTGTGTTTCTATTAGACAAGACCCCAGAAGCAATGGTAGAACAGAGGCAGTGTTCACATTCCAATTCACTTTTAATTATAGAGAACAGTTGGCAAAATATCAAAACCCCATGTACAATTTCTTCTGGTCCCACTGGGAGCAGAGGGGTTTACCAACGGGAGGGAACAGCAGGGAGAAACAATGAAGTTAGAGAATTATGACAGTGCAGGAAAGGAAAAAGAAGACGAAACAGAGGCAGAGAATGATGACAAATCTACATCTTCTAGCCGGCACACTACCTGGGATCAAAAGCTAAAAATGTACGTCCTAATTTAAGGTGGGTACAATTTTCACCAGGCTGAACCTTTGACCTCTACAGTTGCTATAGTTGGAAAAAAAGTATATGATTTGAGAGGGGAGAACAAAGGCCACGGGAGGGAAAATAATGCAGTTCACCCCTGCCAACCTTTGTCACCCAAGATGCATAACCTCACAGCTAGTCATTTTAGGAAGTGTGTTCCCAAGAGAAAAGCAATTACCCCTTAAATGGGCCAACATGCTCATTTGTTTAAAAGGGTCAAAAAGGAGTAAAAGATTAATCTGAACTAGAAGGAAGCATCTAAGAGAGTTTTCTGCTGCTATTTCTTCACCTGGCTTTCTTTTTAGACCACTGAATACCTTGAACACTTGAGCTCTAGGGAAAAAAGGAAAGTATATAACCTCTCAGTATTCAGCATATTTGAAATTTCAGTCATCAAACATGGGAACTCAGGCAGGCAATATGGCAAGGGAGACACTGCAAAAGTAAAGAAGGATAAAATGTAAGAGATAGAAGAGAGAACACCCCAAATCAAAAGGACAGGTAGCAGGAAAAGAGAAAAGATTAGCACGCATACACCTACTCAATGGTGTGCCCATTTATGAGAGGACTGCCTTCCCCAAACACATGAAGTAAGTCTTGTACAGTGCAAACCAAACTACTTGACTCACACGAGTAATGGGAAGACACAAAGGGCATGAGAACATGCCAAGGACATCGAAAGAGAGCAGGAGCATCGAAAAGAGAACATGCCAAGGTCATCGAAAGGGAGCATCGAAAAGAGAACATGCCAAGGACATCGAACGAGAGCAGGAGCATCGAAAGAGAGCAGGTGTGATGCTTGTTTAAAGGCAAAGGTGATGTAGAACGCCAGAAAACACAGACAGATTCTAGTCCTGCAGCTGTGCAATCTCAGGCAGGCTTCTAGAACTTTCTGAGCCTCATCTGTGAGATTAAGGAGGGCTGGACTGTATGACTGCCAACGTGTCTTCATTTAAAAATGCTATAGTTCTAAAATCTACAACTTTACTTTTTAAAACCAAATTTGACTAGGAGTCACTAACTACTGAGACTTTATATAACCCAGACTTTTAAACTATCCCCACAAAGACTACTTATAACACAGAAAAAAAGGGGGTATATAGGAGTGTGAGAGTAGGCGAGAAAACAAAACCTAGAGAAAACGAGCAATACAGGAAGGACTGAGTTGCCCTCAACGATGGACCAAGATCAACTTTTGACATGAGTTCCCACAACTGCCCCTGTGTCTAGGCCTTCCAGTCACTGTTACAGATGGCATGGCCCACTGTAGCTTCAAATTAAAACGGTACTTTCATAACACAGAGGGTATGTCACTGATGCCACTAAATAAATAAATAAATAAATAAATAAATAAATAAATAAGTAAATGCAAGAAGCAGTAAAATAGTGGCATACCTTTATACTTTATAAATAATTTATTATCATTACATCTCTAGTGCTCTATAACAAAGATGTTGTAAATAATGCCTTAACTGCCACATGAGACTCATCCCAATATCTGTGCCTTATTTCTGTTAATCCTCAAAACAAAACTATGAATAAGTAATATTCTTACCTACGTTTCATGGTTGTGGAAAACTGAGGCTGAGAGACATGAAGAGAAGTGCCCAATGCTGCGGAACCTGCTAGCAGTGCGGCTAGAAGTCAGACCCCCGAGTCCGGGCATAGCCATCTGCTGGAGACATAGCATCATCCCTGGAGAACACGATGTTGCCTACTCATCCCCTCAAAGGTCAATCTAATTCAGTTGTGATGTAGCCACATGACAAAAGCCACTTATTCTATCAATATTTCATCAGACTCTTCTTTCGTTTAAAAAGTAGCTCTTAAATACTGTTCTGTACCAAGTACTGTGCTAAAAGATATGCTGATTTCCTACTTTCAAGAATATGAAAATCTTACTGGAGAAAGGAGGAGCAAATGAAGCAAATGAGAATTAAAAGCAACTATCCAATAATTAAATAACAAGAGAGCAAGATAATGCAATACGTGGCTCATTTCTAAATGAGACATATATAGAATACAGGACCACAGGAGAAAAAGGCCAGAAAAGGAATTTGTAGGTGGCTCGGTGAACCATTGAAACCATAATGCTAGAAAGAGGAGAGGCAAACACTAAACTTATTCCATAAAGGCACACTTTTAATGTTGAAACCTGTTAAACTGGTGGAGACAAGACAGGAGTATGATTTGCTGAGTCTAATGCAGTGCAACCCGGTGACAGTCGCTAAGCCAATTACATAAGCAAAAGGTTGCAGGGAGAAATAACAAATTGGTTTAGCATTACAGAATTTATCACATTAGAAGAAAGTATCTTTTTAGGCTACATTAATTTGAGCTCCAATTATACAACAAATACACTGAAATAATCAAATTGCATAACCTCAAATGCATTTAATAATCACCAAAACAGAAAAGAAAGATGCAAATGCACTAATATAACTTAGGTCAATGCTGAGATAAAGGAAAGAAGCAGGAGTCATGAAAATAATATAGAATAATGTCAGATACAGTCCTGTCCCTTGAAAACCTTGTCGATTTTTTATGCAAACGGCACTCCGCTTCCCACAATAAGGATGGAAGAACATACAGGAACGTTTTGTACTCTAGTTCTCAAAGACACTTCTGTGTATTGCCTTATCCTGCACATCCCAGAACATCCTATACTGACTCTTACCTTTTGGTGAACTCCTGCTAGCCCTTCAAAATTAAGCCCCAAGGTTACTCTGCAGGAAGCCTTTCTGGCATCCTCAGCCACAACTGACCTCGGGCTTGCGGGGAGCTGCCTCTGTGCTTTGCCCAGACATTTTCTAATTTGTGCAACATCGCCTCATGGGCCTGCCAGCCTTCATGTCTGCTTCTCTGAGAGCTCCTGGGCTATAAGATTCTTGGCTTATTCATTTTCATATATCTACTACCTAACACTATTTAGCACTGTGCCCAGAACATGGGTTTAATAAATACTTGTTGAATAGAAAATAAATTAAAATTCATAGAAAATATGCCAAGTGGCATTTGGCATTTACAGACCTAGTCTAATGCTTAACATACTGTAGATATTCAATAAATATTTGCTGATATGATTCTATTGCTGGTAGAATTTAAAATCTCTGCTTAACATAAAGCTGTGAGGAAGTGCCCCCCATTTAAACAAGGCCAGCTGTAAATAGTAATATTATATTGTTTATAGAATGCATTTTACTTTTTTGGAGTCTATTCTTTAACTCATCCCTTAAGTTAGGAAAGTCAAGATACACACTATCTTATAAACCTTTACAGCAACTTCATGACATGGATGTAATAAAACACTGCTAATCTGACTGAAGACCATTCTACTAGCATTCTCTGTTATTTGTAGTTAATTTGAAGGTGTCAGAGAATAAGATTGGTCTCATAACATCTGGAAAGTACAAAAGCAGTGAGTATCTACGGCAGTAGTGAAAAAGATGAGTTCACGGTGGAAACAAAAATTAGGGATGACGGTAATGTATGAATCGGGTAAGAAAATGATGAATGTTGCACATGTGTATGGAATGAAGCAGATGCCAAGAGAAACCATTCTAAAGGCAGAGAAGGCATCGTGTAACATGGGAAAAGCTCTGTATTGATGCAACTCTCAATAACTGGCAAGAGACAAGGAGAAGTGATTTAGGATACAGAAAAGGTCTTGAGTGGTGGCCACAGAATTTGCTTCAATGGTGCATTATTTTTAACCCAATGTGACTCCAGCAAAAAGCAAAGAGATTGAAAGCTTAAGGGTAAGTATGGTCAAATTGCTCCTAAGAAATGCTATTGCATTTCTGCTCAGCAACAATTACAGAGGCCATGACTAGAAAGGATTCTTATCTCCCACAGAGATGGCACAAGAGATATTCAGGGCAGATTAAAAAAAAAAAGAAAGAAAGAAAAAAGACAAGCCAATTTAAAAAATGTGCAAAAGTAGGAACAGACACTTCACAGAAGATATGTAAATGGCAATTTAAAACATGAATAGATATTCAACACCACTAGTAATCAAAGAAATGTAAATTAAAAACACAGTGATGATGCCACTACACACATACGAGAATCACAAAAGTTAAAAGACTGACCATGTCAAATGTTGAAGATGTAGAGAAACTAGAACTCTTACTGTATCTGTTACCTACTGCTATGAAACAAATTATTAAAAACTTAGCAACCTGAAACAACAAACATTAATTCTCTCACATAGTTTCTGATGATCAAGAATCTAAGAGCAGCTCAACCGAGTGGTTCTGACTCTGGAGTCTCCTGTGAAGTTGTGGTCACAATGTCCCCCAAGGCTGTAGGCATCTGGAGGTAAAACTGGGCTGGATTATCTACTTCTAAGTTCACTCACAGAAGTATCAATTTCTAATAGGCTGTGGGCCAAAGGCCTCAGTTTCTCATCACGTGGGTCTCTGCACAGGGCTGCTTACAACATGGCAACTGGTGTCTCTCAAGGGGAGTAATTCAAAAGAGAGTAAGCAATCAGTCAAGAGGACAGCTGCAGTGTATTTTATAATCTAAGCTCAGAAGTAACATAGCATAGTTTCTGCTCTATTCTACTGTTCACTCAAACCAATCCTGACACAATGTGGGAGGAGACACTATGCAGGTATGAGCCTCAGAGAGCAGGGATCTCTGGGGATCATCTTACAGGATGGCTACCACAGTAATAGAGTGTTGGTGAGAACACAACATGGTAAATCACTTTGGAAAACAGTGTAACAGTATCTTATAAAGTAAAGCAGTTACCAAATGACCCTTCTTTCACTTTCAGTCCTGTTTACTAAAAAGAAACCAACACAAGTATCCACACAAAGATGTGTACTTGGGTGATCATATAGTAGCATTATATATGATAGTCCCAAATGGAAAGCAATCCAAATTTCCATCAGTTGATGAATGGATAAACAAATTGTGATATAGCCACTCTATGAAACACTACTCAGCAATTAAAAAGAATAAAATATTAATATATTCAACATTGATGAATCTCGAATACTTTGTAAGTGAAAGAAAGCAAACACAAAAGTCTATGCACTCTATGAGTCCATTTCCATAAGAAATTCTACACAAGGCAAACTACAACAGAAGACGTATCTGTGATGGCTTACAGCTGGAGTGGGAGAGAGAACAATTGCAAAGGGCCGTTAGGAAGCCTTTTAAGGTGAGGGAATTTTCCATGTCTTGACTGCAGTAATCACACAATTGTATATATTTACCAAAATTCATCCAGCTGCATGCTTGAAATGGAGGTTTTATTTTATGTAAATACCTTAATGAGAATATTATTATGCACATGACATTATTGTCTGCTTCTCAACTCTGAAGATATGTTACTATACACAAAATGCAAAAATGGTTTTATATGCCAAAGACAGACTAGTGACTGGTGGGCTTATCTGGAAAGTAACATAATTGTGCAAGAGTGGTGGGGAAAGTCCTGAACTAAAAGTAATGGTGTGATGAAGAGAGAAAAGGAAAGAGCTGGAAGCCATATTGCACAGGTTGAACCGATTCAATTTGCCAACTGATTGGAGGTAAAAAAGAATCAAAGGGGACCCTTCAAATATTGGGTCAAATGCCACCTTCACAGTGAGGCATCTGCTAACTGTCCTATTTAAACTGAAATACCTTCACCAACCCCTCTAATCTAAACTTCCTATCCTCCTCCTTCCCAGCTTCATTTTTCACTGCATCATTTATGATCTTAGGACAACAGGTAACGTATTTGGCTCATTCACCTTGTTGTTTATCCACTCCCACCAGAGTATAAGCTCCAGAGAGGTACAGTTTTGTCCTGTTCGATTTGTTGCTATATACTCAGTACCTAGAAAGGTACCTGCTACATAAGAGCTCAGTCAATATTTGCTAAAACATTAAAAGAGATTTTAAAAATTAGGAAAATTAATGGGTGTGTATGTATTGTGTTTGAGGAGATGAGGAAGAACTGATGGACTTAGATTTGAATACGCAGAATGTCATAGCTAAAGAACAACCCGAGGCTGCTGTGGGAGAAGTCGGGGTTGGTGACTTTTCCAAAGATAATGGCTGAAGCTCTGGAAAAATATGAGCTCTCTCAGAGGCACCTCAAATTCATAAGTCCATGACTAACTCTTAGGCTCCAGTAAACTTGCTCTCCTTCAACAAAGGGATCTAAGGCACACAAACAAAAATCTAAAATATTTTCCTATACACTGTCCTTCACTGTGCTTTGTAAAAGCTTCATCCTTGAACAGAATGGACACCTTGTAATGGCGACTTTGTGCATCACCGGATATCATCAACAGAACACATAATTCTGTCCATGGAATCAAATGCAAGCAAGTAAGGTCAGTATAGGCAGTGCAATAGTAGACATCAACCCTATTAAATCTTTTTTCCCTAACAGACCAGTAGAAGTCTAAGTACTTCGTATATACAAAACCAATGAAAAGATTTTCTTAAGAAACAGAATCACAGACCGACTAAATTGAATATCATCAAAAACACGGTTGCACTTTTGTTCTTCAAGTTTGAGCAATTCAACCGCCATCATTTTGAGCAAGACTGTGTGAAGATGGGGACAGGATTCAGAGAAATAGTTAAAGAAACGGGGCCTAACAAAAAAGCTAACAATTGACTCCAGGGATAGGAAAAAACACATTTGTCCCAGGATGCAGCTGACCTTAACACCTAGTTCCTAATGAAAAAGAAAATCCTAAAGAAATTATCCTCAAGCATGATGGATACTGTCTCAAGGAAATAATATTCTGAGATTCAGATTCATTACTGCCCCTAGAAGGCAGCTCCCATGTCCCTGCCAACATGGAATAATAAGAGTTTAACTCACTCTTTCAGTATCTACTGAGCCTTATCGTGTGCCAGACAGAGTGTGCACATGCTGTCATGGAGCTCAACTCATATAAATGAGTAAAGGTACTGAGGGAAGACTGGTCATTCCAGGACTTAAAAACATTCACATGTCCCAGGAACCTACTGGAGAAGACATGCCGTCCTAAAGCAACCACAGCTATCAATGACTGCAGGGACTTTAGAACAGTCTAGTCAAACCACTCGATTTCCAGAAAAGGAGACGAGGCCCAGAGAGGTAGAGCCATATGCTTGCACGGGCATGGTCAGTACGTGGCAAAGCGAGAAATGAGAGCACAGGATCTGCACAGGAGTCCCTAGACTTGAACTCAGCTCCCCATCAATTAACACAAGTGACTTTGGGCAAGTTACCTCCTCTAAGTCCCCACTTGGTCAGCAGTGAAAGGGAACAGCAGCAACAGTGCCTAAAGTATGGGGCTGTTGTACATATTGAAGGAGATAACTGGGGTACGTTTTTACCACGGTGCCTGGCCCAGAGTTCCTGAATGCTCAGAGTTAGTAACTACAGTGCTGCCTGGTCTTGTTACTACTCTGACTCTGCTTTATCCAGTGAGTATTTGGGATTGGTTCTTACAAACTTTATCCCAAGATTTAGAGTCAATCAGTTATCGTGCTTAACACACTTCACCAGCCTGTTGGTCTTGATACCTTAAATTTCTAAAAAGGTCAGCACCCCACCTCAAGCGCCTTGTACCAGAGGCCCCATTTCTGGCTCTCACCGGTCAACAATCAGCACTCCTCCACACTACCTCACAAGGCAGAGTACACCGCCTGTCCCATGAGGCCAGGACTGTCCCAGTGGGGCCCCTCTCAGTCGTGGCAGCAGCTTGCTCATGATAAAAAGGAATCCATCCAGGCAGTGAACGCAGAGGCCCAGGCACACAAATAGGACTGCACATCCCAGGGGGGGAACCACAAAAATGTCTTGATGGCAAATTGAAAAACAAATAACCAAGATGCCTTCTCTGTATAAGCATGGTCATCTCAGCTGAGGATTGTCTTTTTATATATACCTCACTTTGTAACTTCTTTGTAATAATCGCCAATACCCTGGACGTGAGAAACCAATATCCAATCACCTTCACTTCTGTCAGTGATGGGACCCTTCTAGGATTCTAATAGTATGATGTATGCAGAACACAAAAACAAAGGATTGAGTATATAAAATCACACAATTCAACTGGTCAAAGTTTCCTTTGGAATCACTAAGAATGTTACCACTATCAGCTGATAATATTAGCACGTGAAGATCATGATCTCTCTTCAGCAAGGATGGAGATAGATGATTTTGCACAGAAAGGCAAACAGGTCAGCTCTTAGTGGCCTGTTTATACATTCACATGATGTAAGTGTGGCTGACAGCTGCCCACAGGGGAATGAAAGAAAGTGATGCCAAGCTTAAGAAGCCCATGACCCCACAAGCTGCCTTCCTAACATCACATTTGGCTCATTACAACATATAAAAGAAGTCTTGTTGCTCAGCAACAAGTAATATGCTGGCATTGAAGGAGAGACTAATCAATACAGTGTTGGGTAGAACTCCTTCACAAGCAAAAGTAAAACAATAATTTACTCTGAAATCCTGATCGCAGAGTACACTCCCCTGTGAACTAACCTTTATGCCTACCACACCACTAAGCTAGGCAAATATTTATCATGGATTTTTTCACAAAATTACTATAGGGTGAGTACTAACCTGAATCGAAGGTTAAATTGAAAACAAGTCATAGGAATGACAGACAAGAAGGCACCTGTGAGGGAATATGGTCAATAATACTGTAATACGGTGGTGAGCATTTCGTAATGTATTTAACTGTTAAATCACTATGCTGTACACTTGAAACTAATTTAGTATGTCAATTATACTTCGGCTAAAAATAAAATAAAAATAAAAAGACAGCACCTGTTCTATGTGGTAACATGGCTCCAGACTTAGAGAAGCATTCTCTTTCGTTGGACAACTACTAAAACCAAAACCAAGGTAATCTTGTACTTTACAAGTGTCCTGTAAAAAGACATAATAATCTTTTCCCCCAAAATATAACATTTTAAAAAGTTAAGCTTTATTAACATTACCAGTAACAGAAATGTCTACTTTTATAACATTAATAGTTTACTATTAGTTACTGAGTATGGCCAGGCTCTGTGCTAAGTACTTTATATTCATTGAATCTTTACCACATCCTTGGGAGACGTAAGGCTAGAATTTCTACTTTACAGTTGTGCAAACAGAATCTCAGAAAGAATAAATAACTAGTCTAAGTCCATGAGGCTAGTTAGTGGGAGAGCTAGGATTATACCTGAGTGCCCAATAGAACCGTATGCTAGAAATGCTCTGTATCTGGGCTGTCCAGTTCAGAGCCACCAGCCATATATGGCTACTAGGCATTAGAAATGTGGCTCATGTGACTGAGGAATTAAATTTCCCATTAACTTCAATTTACAAATAGCCACAATACAAGAGTGGCTAGAGGCTGTAACACTGGACTGCACAGAACAGCTCTAGAGCTGTGGTCCTAGAACTATAGGCTGTAAACCAAATCTGGCCAGCAGCCTGTTTTAGCATGGCCATGAGCTAAGAATGTGTTTTATGTCTTTAAAAGGTTTTAGAAAAGCAGCAGTAGCAGCAGAGACAGCATATGGCCCACAAAGCCTAAAATATTTACTATCTGGTATTTTACAGAAAAAGTCTACAGCCCCCTGGCCTACAGCTGTCCTCTTAACCACCAAAATCACTGCCCCTGGGAAAAGAGATTTCACACCCAGTCTCCCAGTTTAAATCTTAACTGTATGAGGATGCCATTAAATATCATGCCATGTGAGCATTTTCATATTTTCCCTTATAGTATTTAAGTGATCCAAGCCTGAGCAAAGGCAAAAAAGTGCTGACTAAGATATGCCCTAATTAAGTTCTGTACAGTCAGCTACCAAAATACCACTTCACATTTACAAACTGCTTGTACATTCATTACTCCATGTTTTATTTAAAACGACCTCATGCGCAGGACACCCATTTCACAAAGGAGAAGACTGAGACACAGGGCTCAGTGCTACACTGAAGTGGCAACTCCAAATCCACTGGCTGCCCTATGAAATAAGATTTCTGTAGAAGCTGAAGAAAACAGTATGAGTATGAGCATCCCACACATCCGCCTGATTTAAGCAAAACAGCTAAGGCCACAGGTTTTCTCCCTCTGTGGGAGAAAGAATCTCTATCCTTCTACTAGATAAGTGGGTGCAGAAGGAGAGGTGGGGAATGGGCTCATCCAGGGCTTTGTCCAGTTTCTGGAACAGAAACAGTCTCTGAAGGGTAGAGTGGCTTTTTTTTTTTTTTTTTTGCAGAGTAGCTGGGAGACTAAAAATCAACAGGAGCACAACTCTCAAGAGTCAGGGCCCCTCAAAGTCAAAGCAGCTTTGCCCTCTTCTACCTGGCCATCAGGCATGCATGAAGTAGGACACCACTCTTACAGCAACAGCTGAGGTACCTAGAAAACTCATCGTGCCCTTAGAAATAGCCAGCAAGTCTTTTCTCTGACATCCTGTGTGATACTCCTGTGATTCTTGGGACCTGGGAGCCTCTGGAACTTACACTGTGGTGAACTATACTTTTTTGTCCTGGGCCCATTGATAGGCCTCAGATTTTCCTGTAGGGTACACATGAGCCTTTGGTATTTTGATCCTCTTCTTATGCTCTACACAGCACTGTCCAATAAGACCCAATAGCTACATGCAGAGATTTCAATTTAATTAAAACAAACAAAAATAAATAAATAAACTAATTAAAACTACAGGATATTTAAAGTCTAGTTCCATGGTTGCATTTATGTACAACTCAAGCACAATAGCCACATGTGGTTAGTGGCTACCACACTGGACAGCATCCAGAACACTGCCATCATATAGATGTTATACTATATGTTATACCAGAGCATGCTGCATTCCAAAACCACGTATTAGCAAAGACAAATATGTGACGAGAGATGATGCTTTTTTGTTCAACTTGTGGTTGGCAGGACACCTATGCCACACAACTGTTGCCAAATTATTTCTAGCAATTACTAATTAAAGTCCTTCACAGCACCGTAACCACTCACGGTCATTTCTGAACACTTCTTTTTACACACTCCCCTTTGCCCATCTGACAATTACATCATTAATTAATGTTTGCCTGGAAGTTTTACTTGGCAATTTGAAATTCCAAATCTCCTTTCTCAACTGGAATATTCAGGCCTTGACCTACTGAGACTGTATATTACTGTAGAAATCACGAAAGGCTTAGAAGTGCGTCTATTTACCCATCTGATTAGTTCTTTGTTGCCTCTCTCTAACAGCCTTTGACTTACCCTCTTCTTCATCTCCTGGACCCCCTTTGTTGGCCAGTTTTATAATATATTATAAATCTCCTCAGTGGAGGCTTTAAGTAATTACTATAAAAATACTTTCAGGGCAGCCCTGGTGGCTCAGCGGTTTAGTGCTGCTTCAGCCCAGGGCCTGATCCTGGAGACCCGGATCAAGTCCCATGTCAGGCTCCCTGCATGGAGCCTGCTTCTTCCTCTGCCTGTGTCTCTGCCTCTCTCTCTCTCTCTCTCTCTCTCTCTCTGTCTCTCATGAATAAATAAATCTTAAAAAAAATAAAATAATTTCAGTAGTCAGTCAGTTTGGGCTGCTCCAAAAGCAGAGCCTGAAGCAGGGACACTGTTGCAGGTGGGTTTGGTGAGGGAAGTTGATCCCATGAAGCTAGAGCAAGGGTGCAGAGCAACCGATGAAAGGAGAAAAGCTAAGAGAAAGGTGGGCTATGGGGTTGCTAGTGTTCACAGTAGAATCTCAAAGCTGCCATATGGAAGACTCGGAGGAACTGTCAGCCTGGGGCATCTATCTATCCACTAACTCCCAGACCCTTAGCTGAGGGCCATACTTTGAGAAAGCTCTCAAGCAAGGGTCTCATGAGTGCCTACAGCCCCGGAGGCAGAAAGTAAAACGGTGGGCCCTGGCAGCAGAGGTGAGTCTCAGCTCCTGTGATTTCCCTGCTGCTGTGCCTGAACACCCAGGGCTGGGCCAAGAGCTGCTGAGGCAGCTTCTCTGAACATGAGAGCAAGCATCATTTCCCCTTCTGTAACTTCATAAGATGCCAACTGTGAACTTCCCTTGCTAGCTCTTCATCATCCTTTAGGGCTTGGCCTGAGTAGCTTCCACCCTGAAGCTCCTGCTGCTCTGCTCGCCCCCGGTGGAGCTGGATGCCTTTTCTCTGGGCTCCCCCAGCACCCTGCTGCACTCTTCACAGTCACTTGTAAGTGTGTGTTCTCCCTTTCTCCGCTAGACTCTGAATTCCCCTAGGGGGGGAAACTGTCCTTCACCTGTAGGAATGCTGCCCCTAGCATACCGCCAGGGGTACTGGTGCTCAATACCTATCTATCACTGCAGTGAATGGAAAGAAGGAAAAGAGGAAGGAGCACAGCCCATGCACCAAATAGGAAGCATGAAGTCCAAATCTCTATCCATCTTCATGTTCTCCTTTAATAAAGCATGAGATAAAGGGCCCAGTGCCAACAAATTAAATGGGCATTTGTAGAACTTTGTGCTCTTTGTGCTACTTCATTTAATCCAGCAACAGTCTTGGTCGGTTAAACTATGTTTCATCAGAAAAACAAACAAACAAACAAAACTATGTTTCATCAGACCTGAGACATCATTGATTATAAGATGCTACATTATTTGATTTACCATCAGGAAAAGAAAAAAATACTGCCAAAATAACTGAAAGAGGGTACTGATTGTGAGACAAGTACTAACTTCAGAAATATAAAAAATGCAGGAGAAAGAAGCTTTGTACTTTCTAGAACTTTTGAAATGTGCCATTTATTTCCCATCCCATTCCAGAAAAGATCTAAGCTGGTAATCCTGAGAGACAGATATTATTATCTGCATTTTACCAATAAAAATAAATATTTGAGAATTCTAAGGAAGAGAGTCTATGTTTCCTTGGTATTCTTCTCTGTCCACTTCTTGAGGCCCACTCCTCACTCTGGCAAGACCTCTGCTCAAGAAACCTTGCAGTGAACTTACTTCATTGAACACTGCAAAGGACCTTATAAGGACAGCCTTCCAGAGACATCCATGGATATTTGTACTTCTTACACTTGCAACAGAAGAACGAAAAACCATTAATTCACGGCTGTACCCCACAGTGAAAACCTAAGCGTCCCTCTCAGAATACATGTCAACACAGAAATTCCAAACTCCTAGGGAAAAAAGATTGCATGGGTGGTAATAAGTAAGAAATGTAAAAGAAAGTTCTTGTGCACGGCTATAGGAAACAGCCAATAAGACCTGGAGTCTGAGAGATGGTAGAACTGGTGGTAGGAAACGACATCCCTATTCTGTTTTGTTCTGAAGGGTCAAGTGAATGCGTACAGATCCTGGACTCCCAATGACAAATAGCGAGTCACCTTCCCCACTCCCCAAACCTAAGTATAATGAACTTAGGGGGACCCAAGAAGAGGAAGAATGAAAAGAAACTGGTAGTAATTATAACTTGCACTCTGTGTCCAACTGACAGCTTGCAATATGCCCTGTGCCTTTTATCCTTCCCTCCTCATGCAGCAGGCAGCCGTAACCAGCTAATGAACAGGTGACAGTGGCCCAAGGGTTTGTAACGCGCCAGCACTTCCCCTCCCCCCAGTGGGCTCTCCCCTTCTCTCCAGCCTATTAGCAAGTAGGCCTGGCACAGTGTCCACGTTACCATGTGGTGTGCCTGGGCAGGAACACACGGAGGGCTCCCCTGGGCTCTGGAGGCAGGTGGTACCCGTTCTAAACAGAGATGACGAAAAGATGCTTGTGCCAGAATATTTTTCTTTCCAGGGCGAAGAGATGGGAATTGAAAGGGAGGTAGGTGTAAGACATGCAGAAAGGACTGTCTTTTCCCGCTGCCAGTAAACACTCTGCTGCAGGCTAACTGCAAAAGGGAATTTTTTAAAGAGTGCTTTCATTTTTAATTTTGCAAAATGGATTCAACCAACAGACTAGCCTGTGTGTGCACACAATGTTGTTTTCATTTTTAAAGTCCTCTACAGAGCTTGCAGAAGCCTGTTTTACAGAGAGAACCATTAAAACACTTCCAATTCACCCAAGTGCTAAACATGGGCAGGGCAGGTTAAGAGACATAAACATTTCAGTCAGTAAAGAACACATGCATCTGCTTTGAGTATCAGAAGTAGCAAAGGCTTTAATTTTAGGGTGGGAATAGGGTGGCAGAGTGTCACCCAAAGGGCTGGGCCAAAGGGCTAGATTTTTAACACTTCCCAAGATGGGTTTTGAAATACTCCTTTCTATTTTGAAAAGTTTATCCAGAAGTTATAGATCTCACTTGGCAATTAAGTATTTTCACTTAACACATGAAAATGGACCTATCATTTGGTGATATTTGAATTCTAGTGTATCTAGGGTAGAGAGGGATTATTCAATACAGCAGCCCAGATGTGATCTGTTCAACATTAATACTTCCCTTGGACTGAACTCTGTGCTTCTAGAATATCATCTACATTCCCATACATTAACTCGTACTGAATGTGTGACAAATGATGTCCTCTACTTCTCCCCACCCTGGAGTTGTGTAATTAATTTTTTAAACCTAATTTAAAGACTTTATCTTTCCTATTTTTTACCCAGTTATTTCTGGTGCATCATTTTAGATGATCAAGATTTTCTTGACTCAAGATCAAGTCACTAATCACATTATAGCTGTCCCTCCCAGCCTTGTGTCAACTGCCAATTTGATAAACGTGTCTTCATCATAGTCACTGAAAAATTATGAGCAAGACAAATCTGAAAGCAGAGCTCTGCACAGCTTCACTATAAATATCCCTGCAGGTTAATATTAAAACGATATCCCATACTCTGGAAAGGTCTGTCCAAATACATACAAATGTATGATTCTTCTGCCCTGCCCACATTTCTCCATGTTACTTGTGAGGGCCTCTGGGGATAGTTTCTCAAATGCTTCGCGGATATCCAGATACACAATATCCTATGTGGTCTCTGTCTGCTATTAGATAAATTTAGGTACTGAGTTCAGTGGAAAGATAGATGGGAGGGAGGGGAAAGAGGAATTTTCAGGCAAGTCTTGGCAGCACTATGACCCTAATAACTGCCCAGGCATCCCCAGTCCCAAGGAAGTAGTTAATAAACATAACTCTCTTTTTAACCAGAACTTCATCCTCCACATCAGGGAATGCTAACATGATGGCTTGTATGTGCCACTTACCAGAGGTCTGCATACTGCTACATTAAAAACCTGAGATTTCAGCATAGGAAACAGACAAAGGGAAAACCTGAAATTAATTAAAAAACAAACAAACTACCTCGAACAGTGAAAGCATAAAATTCAAGCACCTGGCAATGTCTCTCTCCCCATGCGCTTGAGATGCTACCCTGGAAGGAGCATGGAACTGAGTCTCAGAAGACATAGCCCCAGAGTTGCCAGTAGATGCTCTGTCCCCAGTATTTCTATTACCTTATCTGTAAATAGAGGCAGCTGTGCTGAGTCTCCCCAGCCTTCGACCCTCTCCAATCCTGCACAAACTTTTACTTGCCCTTGTGCAGCTGAGTGCCTTTTTTGGGGGGGGTTGGAGGGCTGAGCCCAATCTGCCAGAGACAAGAAAACCTAACACTGAGTGCATGTGCATGTGCATGTGTATCCCGTGTATGCCTGCTTACTCTAGTGGAGAGGTGGAGGAACCACATACGCAAATTTGAGAAGACAACCTCCTGGTTCTCCTCCAGTCACCCTTTCTCCTGTCCTGCACTAAAAGAGGGTGCACCAAGATGGCCAGCCGATGTCTGCCTGAGACTGGTACACTCGGGCATGGCTATGTAGTTTTGGCTTAACTGCCTTAAAGCGGTTAGTTAACCTTTAAAATTAAGTTGTAAGGTGGTCAATACTATTAGCTCAAAGCAGAATGTTTTTTTTCCAACTATCTGGAATTTTATATATACAATACCACCTAAACTGGGTCATTGCACAAGGCTTTGGAAATTGTTTTATTATGCAGAGATCTGAGCTGGAATAGCATTTGTTCCAAGATGCTATAACGTTTATAGATATATTATGCAAAAGGAGAAGTTGGGAATCAGAAAGATGAATAAAATTTAAAAGATAAACAACTGCATATTAGAAATGGTATTATCGGGGAGGCAAACCTACATGAATATGTGGAAACCTTCCTGTTCTCAGGTTTTCAAGAAGAGATTGCCTAGGAGTAACACTTCATGACACCAGAGGAGAATAACTTAATCCCTGGTCCAGAATCCTAAAACATAATTCTATGTCATGTTGCCTCTCTGCTGGTGGTCCCCACTGGAAAAAAAGATAATCAATTTTGAACAGAATGAGGAGAATACAGCTATGCCAACAAGAAAGAGCAGAAAAACCTACCAGATTTTGTAGGCAACACGCTAGTTGCTTGCAGCGTGCTGGACTATACAAAAAGGAAAAACGTATCACAAGTGAAAATATCTGTATAGAGGAGCCAAACATATGCCAGGAGCCCAGACTTCCAGGTAAGAGGCATCCCCAAGTGTGTCTAGGAAATGAAGACTCACAGGTGAAGCACACTGGAATTTTTAAAAGCCACCATTTCACTATAGGACACATTATGTTAAGTGCTTTTATATATTAAAATAAATGTAAATATAGGATGGTGCCAATAATACTTGTATATATTATAGTCAAGAAAAGACAGGAGACTTCTAAAAATATTTACTCATGGAACAAGCATTGGGACTTTGTCTTACTCACCCATGGGTCTGAGCACCCTCTCCTCTGCTGAGGACAGGGACAATCCTGGGAAGCAATGCCACCTGGCCGCCAAAAGTAAAGGATCAAACTGCAATGACCTGGTCATTCACAGTTGCTGAGAGTAGGTCAAGAGGCCAAAATAGCCCTAATTTAGGGCAAAGGTGGGAAAGTTACCCTCGGTGAACTAAGTTACTTGCCACCCCCAAAACAACCACATGGTTGTTTTCCATTTGCAAGGTGGGAACCCTCAGTCAGCATGAGAGAACTACAGAGGCCTGAATACTTTTCTCTAGCCTAGGTTTCTGGGTATTTATTCTACTTGGTGTTGGTAGCACAGACGGATTAACAGATGAGCAGCTCCAGCCAGGGCCTAGGAAACAGAAGGCTCAGGCTCATGCTTCGGCTATTCATTACTAGGACACTGAACCACGCTATCCCGAGGCTTCTCTCCTCATAAAATGGCAATGACGCTCCCGCGGACCCTTCCAAAAACAGACTGTGATAGGAGAGTAAGAAAATCATCGGTAAAAGCACCTTACAGATGTAAAATATATTATCCTCAGCTAGAAAATTATTTCTCTGTCTCACCTTTTAGAATTTTAAATACAATAGGAAAAAGCTACCAATGGACAGACAGGTTAAACACGTCTGGTCACAGAACAGATCGTGGAATTATCTGAAGCCCCTACCACAAGAATCTGTTTTCTTGCGATTGGAGTCCATACATATTTTTTTTCATATTTTCCTTTTTTGCTTATTTATTTTTCTTTTCTTTTTCTACAGCATGTTTAATGTGGCATAAGTGACAAATAAGAATGATACATATTTAAGACATAAAATATGATGTTCTGATACACATGTACCTGTGAAATGATCACAAGAAAGTTAATGAACATATTGATCCTCTTATGGTTACTGTTTTCTCAGTATGTGTGAGAGAGATGAGAACAATGAAGATATACTCTCTTAGCAAATTTCAAGAATACAATATATATTGTTAATGACTGTCACCATGCTGTATATTATTAGATCCCCTGAAATTATTCATCTTGCCTAACTGAAACTTTGTGCTCCCAGACCACATCTCCTCATTTCCCTCTCCCCTCAGCCCCTGGCAACTACTGTTCTATTCTCTACTTTAGATTCTAAATATAAATGAAAACAGGCAACGTTTATCTTTCTGTGTCTGGCTTATTTCACTTAGCATGTTGCCCCAAATGTCAGGATTTCTTTCTTTTTAAAGGCTGACTACAATTCTAGTGTACTCATACATTCCACATTCTCTTTATCAATTCATTGACCAATGGACATTTACGTTGTTTCCATATTTCAGCTGCTGTGAATAATGCTGCAATGAACATGGGGATACTGATTTCATTTCCTTTGGATATACACCCAGAAGCTGAAATGCTGGATCCCATGGTAGTTTGATTTTTAATTTTTTGAGGAGCTTCCATACTGTTTCCCACTACGGCTACACCAATTTACATTCCCATCAACAGTGCTTAGGGTTCCCTTTTCTCCATATCCTTACCAACCTTTACTTTTTCTTCTTTTCTTTAATACTAGCCATTCTAATAAGTAGGCGGGGAGATCTCATTGTGGTTTTGATTTGCATTCCCCTGATGAGCAGTAATGTTGAGTACTTTTCCAAACATTTGTTGGCTGCTGTATGTCTTCTTTTGAGAAATATCGAATCAAGTCCTTTGCCCATTTTTAATCCTTTTTTTTTTGTTATTGAGTTGTATGAGTTCCTTATACACTTTGAATATTAATCCCTTATTGGAAATGAGGTTTGCAAATATTTCCTCCCATTCCATAGGTTGCCTTTTTGTTTCCTTTGCTCTACAGAAGCTTTTTATTTTGACGTAGCTCCACTGTCTTTTACTTTCGTTACCTGTGCTTTTGGTGTGATATCCAAAAGAAGTCATTTTTCCAGAACATGTCAAGAAGCTTTCTTCCTATGTTTTCTTCTAATAATTTTACAGTTTTGAATCTTATGTTTAAGGCTTTGATCCATTTTGGGTTGATAGTATATGGTGTGAGATAAAGGTCCAAGTTCATTTTCTGCATGTGGATATCCACTTTTCCCTCATACCATTTATTAAAGAGACTATCTCTTCTCTGTGTGTTCTTGACCCTTGTCAAAGATCAGTCAACTGTAGACACACAGATTTATTTCCGAGCTCTCTTTTCTGTTCCATTGGTCTTTTTCTGTTTGCTTTTATGCCAGTATCTTATTGTTTTATTTATTGTAGCATTGTAATAAAGTTTGGAATCAGGAAGTGTGATACCTCCAGTTTTGTTCTTGCTCAAAAATGCTATGACCATTTAGAGTCTTTGTGGTTCATTTGAATTTTAGGATTTTTTTTCCTATTTATGTAAAGAATCCCACTGGATTTTGATAGAGATTGCACTGAACCTGTAGTTTACTTTAGGTAGCATGGGCATTTTAACAATATTAATTATTTCAATCCATGAACAAAGAGTGTCTTTCCATTTATCTGTGTCTTTCTTAATTTTATTCATAATTTTTAAAAATAACTTTCAGTACACAAGTCTTTCACATCTTTGGTTAAGATCATTTCTAAGTGCTACCTATGTCAGTCAGTTTTAACCTGGCACATGGATGCACTCTTTAGGATTTTCTAAATACATGATCATAACACCTAAAAAAGGAGATAATTTTACTTCTTCCTTTACATTATTTCTTTTTCTTGTGTGACTGTTCTAGCTATCAGTAGTATGTTGAACAGAAGTGGCAAGAGTGGGCATCCTTACCCTATACTGTATCTTAGAGGGAAAGCTTTCAGTTTTTCCCCATTGATTATGTCAGCCCTGACCTCTAAGGAACAGTACCTGAGTGCCTTCATATGCCAAGCTAATACTGACAGCGCTGTATGTGGGCCAAGGCTGACTAAACATATGAATTAATTCAATTAATCCTCAAAAGATATTAAATTTTGCATGTGTGTGTATATATGTAAGTAAATTGTGGATCTATGAAAATTCCATGTAAATTATATATAATACATAAAATTATACACGTAGTATAACACACACACACACACATTAATTCACAATACTTAGTAAGGCTTAGAGTGGTTAAGAAATTTGCCAAGGTTGCCCAGCTAGTAGACAGGATTCAAGCTTGGGTAGTGTGAATCCAAAACCCATGCTCCTAACTCTTGTTATAAATCCTGAAGATGCTGCAGTGAGACCTGTTCTTGTGAGTCAAATGGACAAAGAGCTCTTCAGAAAACTGGGAAGTGTTAATAAGAAACTAAGTGTGATGGGATAGAGAGTGTCTGAAGGAGGTCTGCCTTGTGGGCAGAAACCATTTCCTAGGCATCTCAGAGCACCACAAACTAATCTTCGGATGAATTCTGCTTAGCCCTGTTAGAACCAAGCACAGTCAAGGTTTTCATTTGTTTTTGTCTCAAAGAATTACATGCAAAATATTGTGATAAGCACACACACAGGGTTTTGGACTATAAACTTGAGTTGGACATGGACCCCACTTTTCAGTCATGCATTTTAACTAGGAAAGAAAAGGTTAACTACCAAGCCTAATTAGAAAGAAAGGAAGGCATATTTTCTTTTATTATAAAAGTATTCTATCTCCATTCCTGATTTTCAGCCACCAGCTAGAGAGGGATTCATGGTGATGCCTGACACTTTTTTCCTACCTGTTTTCCTCTGCCTGCTCTGTCATCTACATCCCCTATTCCTCCCAATAACCCTGACTACTAGTCTCAGGAGAAAATCCAATGCCCTCAGTCAGTTGCCAAGTCCAAGTCCTGTTTGGTCTATCGTATCCTTCTTGTCTGGCCCTGCCTCCACTACACCCCCGCAACCAAGGAGGAGGGTCTCACTGCCTCACTGTTTTATAGAACTTCCACAATAGCCACAGCAATAGGTTTCCACCAGCCATCTCTAACCCTTCTCCATGGTATTTCACACAAGGCTATGTTAACCTCCCTCCCTTACTCCATTCATTCAGCCAATAAGTATTTACGGATCACCCACTATCTCACCTCACTCTGTTCTAGGACTTGTGGAGTTAATAGTCATAAGACAGAGAAGTACATATCCAAATGAAACTTAAATTCTGGTAAGGAAGACAGATTATAATCATATAAATAAACAGAAAAACTCAGAGTGATAAATGCCATGAAGAAAATAATTCTGCAGATATAAAAGACAACATATCAATTAGGATGCTTTGATTCAGGTAACAGAAAACCCAACTCAAGGGACTTTGAAAAAAGGAACTAATATCTCAGGAAACAAGAAATCTAAAGTGGAGAGGTTCTGGACATGCTCCATCAGGATTCTGGCTCTTTGCAGTTCTGGCCCTGCCTTCCTCTGGGTGTTGGTTTTGTCCTTAGGCAGTAGACCTCTATATCGCCATTGGATATTCAACTTTCAGGGAATGAAAAAGAGACCACGTCTTCTGGAGACACTTTCTTAGTAGAGAGCATAGTTTTCCCAGAAGCCCCTCAGATCTCATTCGTCCAGCCCTGAGTCATGTGTCCAGGACTAAACCAACCACTAATAAGAAGAGAATTACAATGAAGATGAGACGAATCAGGGTCTACACTTGGAGAAGGGATGGGCATCTTTCCCTCAGTTGCCAAGGCTCAAAATGACTATGTGAGCAAAATCAGGGGAGAGAATGAAATCAGGGGAGCAACTGCCAGTGTCCACGAGGGCGAGCCACTTGGTGTTATGGTGTAGAGAGGAGAACTGTGGGCTGGGAAATAGGTAAACAGTGAAAAGGGGATTCTCCCAGCTGTGACCTGATTAGTAAGAAAGAAGTGGCCATGGCAAGCCAAAGGGAGAGAGTGTTTCAAATAAAAAAATCAGTAAGAAGCAAGAGACTCAGACAAAAGCAAGATCAGCCTCTTCAGAAAACGGAAAATAGTACGACTACAGTAGAGAGAAGGAATGAGAAAGTCTGATGAAGCCAGAGCAATGGGCAGGGGCTAGACATGCATAGCTTCAAGGTCTTGTATGGGAGCTGCCATTCTACCTGCAGTTTTGCGGGAAGCTTTCAGGATGTAGTCAGGTCTGGTCTGAAACACACGTTTCGTGAAGTGTCCTCTCATCCTCTTTGATGATTACTCAATTCACTAACTATTAAAAAATGAAGCACAAACTCCTTGGCTGAGCACTTAAGGTCCTCTATGATCTGGCTGCAACAGTTTCCAAATCATACAGTCAAATCATAATGTGTTCCCTTGTTATATCCTAAGTAGTACTACATACACATTCTTGTGAATATACTTCTCTTCCAGCCTACACATCCAGCTCCACACTTTTAAGAAACCGAAACAAGAAATCTAGTCTTTTGACCACTGGCTATGAGTGCATTAGGAACTTCTTCAAAGACCAGATCAAATGCCAAAAAGCTGTCCAATTTCCTGAGAAAAGTCATCTTCTCCCATCTGCAAATCACATCTCTTCCTCTGGTTTTCCTCTTGTGGGCAATTGCCAATTTTTACCTTGCATATGGTTCTTTTCCTATATGTCTTATATTTACAACACTATCAGCATGAAGTATATGTTTGTGAGTTTCCGCATCTTCTACCTTCACCTTCACTTCAATTATCTGGAATATGTCTGGCTTTGACTGGTATATGTCACTTGTTTGGTAAATAATAAATATATGAATTGCTAAATTCACAAACAAATGAACAAACAGTGTTGGTTGGTGCTGACAATTAAAGCTCCAGCAGAAATAAACACAGGTAGACAGTGGCATGTGCCATTACAGAATACGAATATGAGATACTGACTCAAGAAGTATGCAGTTACTCTAGTTTGGTGGGGTATGAAAGCTATTTCATGAATGGAGTATCTTTTCCTAACTTCATGTAAATTCCTGGCAGAACTGAAGGTTGACATAGAAAGCACAAATATGGCAACAGGGCTGGGATCCTGATGTTCCCAAATCATCCACAGCCAGACTCAGTTTCTTGGTTGGTGCTCTAAAATGTGGTGATACTAGCAATTAGGGATGCACATCTCTAGGGGTATCTAACAGGGCAGCCTGTGTGCTATGTCACCTATGCAGTAAGATCTTTGTTTGTGCTGGTCATCTGCTTTTACTACTGTGTTGAAAGACACTGCTGCCCACATCACAGATCTTCTATTTTTATATGCCTGTGTAGATCAGGTGAAAATGCAAATAACAAAGATAACTCACTTTAATGTGCATATAAAGAAAAAAAACCGGAATCTTCTACCAAATTCACTTTAAATAAGAACAATGGAATAAACCTAAGGAAAACTGAAAGAAGAAAAACTATGTATTTATATGTAATTCAGTGTTTTCTAAAGCTTTCGATGCCCTTTCATGAATTAGGAGTGAGGTATTCTTAACTCACACATGCATACAAAGCTCTTGAGTTACAAAGCACAAGGCTTTGCTTATGCTGGTTTGTATCACCACCTCCTTGGCATTATTTAAATGTAGTGTTTTGCATAAAAATATGAGTAACATCAAAAATAACATGTAACCTGTATTCAAAATAAGAACAGTACATACTGGTTAAAATAACCCCACATATCAACATATCCACGGTCTACAAATACCCTTTTATGCTGTGAATATAGATTTGCAGACAGTGCATCCAAATATTAACACTGGTTTTCCTTGTGCACAAAATTTTATGTGACATATACCGTATTTGTGCCCCTCTTTTTTAACAAAGTTGTGTGAGTGTGTGTGTCTTATTTCTTCTACCCAAATAAACAAGCAGATTGACATCACAAGGCTTTTTTACTTAGGCAGAATACTGAGCAAACAAATATTTATTCTGGGTTACTCAGCTGTGATACATATGGGGATTCATGACATGCTATGTCTGGTGCCTGCTTAGCTTTTACGAGATAATTGCACCTTGGATCACCTAGAACAGCACATTAAGTGAAGAGACCCGATTTTAAAATGCAAAAAACATGGAATGGTCAGAATTTAATCAGTCATGCCTCCATAAATTAAGGGAGATATAAATAAATGGGCAATAGAAAGGTGCAATAAAACTGGGATTAATCAAACTGTGATTAATTCAAAATCAGATTAAAACCAATAGCGCCAGCTGTATCAGATCCATTCTGCAGTGTTATTTTCTCCTGCTCCTTTTTGTTACCCCTTTTTTCCTCCTCCTCATTCCCCTTTGCTCTCACCCCTAGGGCACTCTCCTTGGTGGATAAACCTGCAGGAGAGTTAATTGTCACATACATGGATTTAATCACATTGTCCATCACATTCGGGGGCCCTGCCTTTAGCGATCCGTGACTAATTGTTGTGGTAATTTTTCAATCATTAACAGCAGCGCATATGCTGCAGACAAATCCCAAGGTGCCTACTAAACCCCAGTGACAAGCGGCACAAGGGCTCCAGAAGGGCCGCACACGCCTTGCCCTGGCCCCCACCCCCAATCCTATTAGTCATGCACCATCATTAATATACATCGCTTCCAAGGATATGCCAGGCTCTGATGAGGTGGCAGGGGCCTGAGCATGCTTTAGAATACAGCCTTGTTTTCAATTTATTCTTTGAAAAAGGAAAAGGAGAGGAAAGGAAAGGAAATTAAAACTCCGTGTGGGACAACTAGCTGAGGGCCTATTCTAAATTCCGCTTGTTTCTTATTCATTTTCAGGCAGGCTCCTGAGCTGCCGCAAGTGCCCTTTCTTTGAGTTTCAGCAGTATTAGTGATCTCCATGGCAACCACTGGTGCTCATCTGCTGCACCACACTGCAGCTTCCCTGGGCTCAATTCTCAAGTCGCCCTGGTGTCAGACGGGGCATGCCATGTGCACTGGTGGGACGAGACCTTGCCTTGGGGAATCCTCCAGCTGATTGAAGCCCGGCTCTAATCACCACATAATAAGAGCGAACAAGATCACATGGAATATGATCTGCCTGCACGAATTCCAGGAATGCTATTTATTTTTCATTTTCCATTTTTTTAAGGGTCTTTGTTGGCTAAAAGCAAAGAGCCACAAGAATAGCTTTCTTACAAAAAGGTTTAATTTTGAAATCCCTTGTGGTACAGTGTTGTGGTAACTGATTTTCTTAATGCATGCATCTCATATATCTTGCATTAAAGGCAATACTCAGGAGAAAATTAAAACTCCTGGGTTTTACCTTTGGCTCTTTCTAAATAAATGAAGGAGCATTTGGTATCCTGGCCACAGTAGGGAGAAGAAAGAGAAAGACTCCTGGATCATTAATGAAATTCTGACTCTTCCCATGGAATCTTAGGAAATACCCTCTTACACACAGTTTCCCCAAGATTAAAATAAGATCTACTTATTTTAGGCATTTAGCACTGGATCACTGAACAAGGTCTCCACAAGACTTAATTAATATGTGCAATTCATTTTTAGCTCCTCAAATGAAAGATGTTTGGTGCAGGCTCCATTATGATGAAATGAGGGGCTGAGCGCCCTCTACTGCTGCTTCTGGGTCAGTCTCTCAGAGTCTGAAATCCTGTTGTTGGGGTTCACTTATTGTTAATAAGTATTCTCACACTCTGGTTAGGAAGCATTTATTGATAAGAAAGAGCAAGAAGAAAGGTACAAACGGAGGAGGAAAAGAAACAGATAAAAGGTTGGCTGTTATCGCTGGAAGAGGCTTCCACCAAGAGGACTTCCTAAGCTTATTTATTACAGCAGAGTGAGAAAGGCCCAGAGAATTCACTGTGCTCAACTTTGCATCATGAGCAAACATTAAAAGGACAAAAAAAACAAAAGAGGTGGAGGAGGATATCCTTCTTTCTGCTCACATTGTTCCAGGACAAGAAGGGAAAAAAGCAGGGCATCAATATGCTCTTAATTGCTCTGTTTTCTAGATAAGTCAAGTGAAAAAGAAAACCTTGTTTTTCTTGGAATTCTTAACATTCGCAGCACTAGTTGTTTCCAATTTTGTTTCTGAGATTAGTTTGCATAAACCCAGACCCATCCTCCACAAGACTGAACAGAACAAACCTACTCTTGAGCCTAGATTTACTTATTAGTTATCATAATAAACTGAAAGTTATACATATGACAAAGGAAAACAGTTTCATCCTTTTCTCCATTATGTAAATGACCCTTAAATAACATTTAAACAACTACAAATACAAGTTCAGCTGAGAGCTGAAATTGGACAGCATTTTGAAGAAATCCTGCTTCTGTATTCAAAGCTCACTCCTTCTGGAAAGGCGTTAATAATAGTAAATAATATATTAAAATCTAATATTCATTGAACTGTTTTTCTGTGGCAGCAACTATTCTAAGTGCTCTCTCTGTTACATTCTTTAATTTTTACAACTCCTCAGGGTCAGTGCCAATATCATTTCCATTTCTGAGAATGAGATACAGAGAATGGGTACCTTGTGTAACGTCACACAACTGACAAGTAACAAAACCAGATTTCAAATCCAAGCCATCCGAATCCTAAGCCCCCAAATTAACCCTGAGGCTATAGTGAAGAACACTGGGTAGAACTGAATTCTGAGGAGACCGGACTTAAAAAAGCTGTTGATCATGGAATCTACATCTTTTAAAGAAACATCAAAATTATAAAAGCTCTATTTATCTTCAACATTTCCACCTCCAAACCCGAGCTTCATATTTTTAGAAGCAAAGACCACATATTTTTCTATCACTTTTAATTCTTGATGGGACATCATCAGTTTACCCTTGAACTGAGACGGTGTCATGGACAGAAACCCAGCTCCAGTAAAGAACACCAGGGCCAGTGTCCAGAATACTCCACGTGCCCCAATTTCAGGGCCAGCAGATGGTCTGTGAGTTGCTACAGTGGCAAGTAACAGTGAGCTGCTGGATTCTGATCATGCTGGAGCAGGGGAAAGGGGTTTTCTCAGCCCTAAGCAGCTGTCTGGGGAGAGGGAGAAGAAAGTATGCATCAGCAGGATTAGCTACTTATCACCCATGATCTTGAGTCTCTTCAGCTAAGGCCAGGAGGGACTCAGAGCAAAGGAGGAGTCTGAAGCGTGAGTGAGGATCAGAGATGAGGAGGAGAGGTTGGGCTGGGAGCTGGCATAGACAGAGCACAGCTCTACACTGGAAGGAGCCTCATTGGGACAGCGGGTGGTGATGGCCCAGGGGGGACAGCAATACAGCTGCTGGATGGGTAGCTGACCGTGGGGCTGCTCCTGAACACACCCCAGAAATGGCCAGAGTGGAAGGAGCAATGGCTAAAGATGGGTTTCTGTCAAGACATTTGTGCAAGAGGTTAACATGGATCTCTAGCCCTTTTCAAGAACATGAATCCCATCAGACTAGATATGACCAGCAAAGTGAGACAGTCAGGAAGTCCTATTTTCACATTTTTATGGATGTGTTATGGATGCCTAGCCAAGTGCACATCTACGTTTGTATCTTACAGATACAAATTCCAGATACATAAATCCTTAACTTTCATCATTCTGAGCCAAGGATGGACTACACAAGTTCATCTCCCATAGAGTATCCTCTAAAGACGAATGAAATTATCTTTTCATTCTTATCTCATGATTACTTTCCAATAAGAACAGGAACTGACTGAAGCATCTCAGGCATGCCATTCTTCTGTACAGTGTGAATAATTTGCTTTTAGGAAATGAAATGGTTTACAGGTTATGCAGGGATTCTATAATCTATTCTGTAGACATAGGAAAAAGATCAAAGATCAAACACTAGTACTCAAAGTAATGTCATCATTCCATTTCATGAATGAAATGGCTTCCTTTGACAAAGATTTAAAGATTTCTGGTCAAACTATATTTTAGAAACTGAATTTCTTTCTATAATGTTAGGATTATCCTTAAATAGTTCTCTCTTTAAATATGAAGTGCTTGATGAATATATGAAAGCAATTCAGTTATTATAATAAGATACAACATTACTTCACCATCGCACAAATCCTCCTCTTTCATTATATAGCTTAAAAAAAATTTTTTTTTCTATTACCAGCCAGGGGGGAAAAAGATCTAATTGGCATGCTCTGAAATATTAATCTAACTTTGGAAACAGACGTACAGTCTTTCAGAGCTTTAGAATATTATTTTTCAATGCATTGCAGGATGAGAAATACCACTTAAGAAATCACTGGCTTTGATGTTGCTGACACTAAGGGTCATAGCTCTTAAAGAAGTTGATATTGGGCAGCCCGGTGGCTCAGTGGTTTAGCGCTACCTTCAGCCCAGGGCCTGATCCTGGAGTCCCGGGATAGAGTCTCATGTCGGGCTCCCTGCATGGAGCTTGCTTCTCCCTCTGCCTGTGTCTCTCTGCCTCTCTCTCTCTCTCTCTCTCTCTGTCTCTCATAAATAAATAAAATCTTAAAAAAAAAAAAAAAAAAGTTGATCTTGATGTGTATAACATGTGACCAGAAATCCTGGGTTGAGAACATCACAGACTTTCTGCAGAGGATGAACGAGATGTTCTCTCAGTCCCTTCCAGCCTTGATATTTGGTGATTGTAGGTTTTTACCACTGGCCTCAGTCTCTCGATAAGGAAAATGGATGAATTCCCTATTTAAGGGAATTCTGAAGTAAATCACAATATTAAGAAAACAAAAAGTCTTGAAACATGGCTTAGCATTCCCTTTGGTAACTTTCTTAAGGCAATGTATAGTTACAACCATCAAAATGCATATCTAAAATCACAGAACTATAAAGATAAAAAGATAAAGGCATAAGGAATCTCAGAAATAATCTTTTAGCACAATCCCATTTATTTCACTGATGCGGAAACTGAGAAGTCTGGAGAAATATACTAATAAAAACAATACTACTACTATTATTATTTCAAACTAACATTTACCAGAAGATATATAGGTGCCTACATCTACTCTGAGTGTTTCCACATATGACCTTTTTAAGAATCTGAGAGATAACCACTAATCTTACCATGCCGAGTTTACCAAATAAGAAAACTGAGGTGCAAAGAGGCTATCTCGGGAGTCTAAGTTTACCCTATGGCTGGACAGAGCAAGATGAGGACCAAGCAGTCTGACTCTACAGCCCGGCTCTTTAACCATGAAACTGTGAGAAACCACAGCTTCCCAAATAAACTGACCAAGTTCTTATAGTTAGATTCATAGAATTAACTAACGTAAGACTCTGTATTTCAGGATTACCATGCCCTGTGCCATGTGCCGGGGTATCTAGAGAATGAAGACACTGCCCTCTGAATGAGGAACTAAAATAAAATCCACCTAAGGATGAGAGTTCAGAAAATGATGCGGACAGTAAGTGCTACAAGTACGGATGCTAACTCCACACTCTCAACAGACTCTAAAACCCAGGCATAATCTTGAAAACAGAATTGTCTGGCCATTTGGGCCTCAAAAGCCATGGAGGGTTTAAAGCAACTCACCTAGGGCATTCTGGAGATGTGTGCTTACTGCCAGGCAGATGGGGAGCAAAGGTGAAACTGATATGTACTTGCCCATAGCTACTACCTTCAATACAGTGAAGTTACTTCTTCCCTTCTGGTATTCCATCTCATTGGAAGAGCCCAGAACACCATGTGAAGATTCACAGCCTCCAAACTAAGAGTAGAAGGCACTTTCATCATCTGAAAATGAGAATGCTTGGCCAAGAGGTGGTTATGATGTGGTTAAGTGATTTGCTAGATGCCTCCACAGGAGAGACTGGAAGCAACTGGAAAAGATTAGGTTTCTCAACCATAGCATGCAGCATGTGGGGGGAGAATAAGCCTGTCAACACCAAAAACTTATGTTTTGATGAACTGGCGAAGGAAGCAGATATGCAAAGAAGACTGAGAAAAGAGATCACGAAGAATATTTGATTACCATCTCACATCTACTGTATCTTCAGCATCTTAAAAACCCCTCTTGGATAAACGTTATTAGCTCACACGCGGCTAGGCGTGATTTCAAGGACTCTCAATGTTGTAATGAGGAACTACTTATGCAATGATCACGAAGAACTTCTCGGAAATGGAATAGCCCCTAAATTAGGGCTTCTGAAACTTCAAAACTAATTCTTCCATTGCAGTAAAATTTCTTACATAAATCTTAAAGTATCCATTTAAGGATTGGTTAATAACAGGTAACTACCTGGGGAAAAGCATCACTAAATGTATACAGTCAAAAAACTTAAGCCACATACAGAAACATCTCATTTAATTTAAACTAATTCTTAATACCATATATCTCAACTAAAAAAGTAGGGAGTGACTATTTACTTATAAAAGAATTCATTACTGGTATCCTATGTTCCTTTTATAAAATTTATATTTATATACAACTTTTCAGGGAAATGTGTGTTGCATAAACTAAGGAATATGTGCCTCTGACCATTCCTGCCAAGAAGGTTATAGGTCATGTCCCTGGGGAGAGAAGCCACTGCAGCACAGGGCTGAGGTGTCCTCATCCTCATGGATAGGGAACCCAAAACAGGAGCCAGCATGAACCAGTCCCAAGCCCGGTGCTTCCCAGAAGATGGCAAATAACTCCCAGCACCAGAATCACCAGGGGTACTGCTTTGGACTATGGATCCCGGACACCTCACACATGGCCTGAATTGGAATCTCAGTGGACCTGCATTTGTATCACACTCCCAGATTTGAGAATTGCTCCACTAGGAATGGAGTTGTCTTGCCAGCAGGCCTGGAGAGCTCTCACGAGACAGGTGAGTGTCATCAGGGCTATTACGAAGGCTTACCTCCTCTGGTTTGATCTGGAACTGAAATGAAACCTCTGAAATGGAATATAACATACTACCTTACTTTCTTCCACCAAACATTTGTAGATTATATTTTCAGAGTTAAGTCTGCAGGTACAAAGTTGACTAAGACAGTTCTTGCCTTTAAGGAGCTCAAAATCTAGTGGGGGGATATAGGAAAAAAAAAGAAAAGAAAAGAAAGAAAACTCAGAAAGCATTAAAGTATGCAACAGCATGGGAAAGATGTACATGGGGAGTTTTAGAAATACAGAGAAAGGCCCCGTCTTGGCCAGGGGTGGAGACAGAAATGGAAACGAAGGGGGAGACATAAAATCTGTGAAGACTGCAAATGAGTTAAATGAGGGGCTGATGTTAAATCTTTAAGGACAAGAGAAATTAAAGGGAGAAAATGGGAAAAGAGAAGGGGACTAAGAGAAGAAGAAATAGCATATGTAAAGTTAAAGAGGCAAACAGAGAAGGAGCATTCAGGAGACCATATGTGATCTATTATCTTTGAAAGGAAAGAACTATATAGGAGTTGTGCATAAGAAATGAGCCTTCTAGGGGCGCCTGGGTGGCTCAGTCAGTTAAGCACCTGACTTTTGATTTTGGCTCAGGGTCATGAGATTGAAGGAGCCCCCACCATCAGGCTCTGTACTCAGCAGGGAGTCTGCTTTAGATTCTCTCTCTCCCTCTACCCTTCCCCTCACCCTACTCGTGCACACACACATGTGCACACTTTCTCTCTCTCTAAAAAAATAATAAAATAAAATACCTTAAAAAAAAAAAAAAGAAATGAGCCTTCTGAAGTATGCAGGAGACAGAAAAAAGAAGCAGAGATAGCCTGCTAAGGGTTACTTACCCCAGGGTTAATGACATATGCCTAAATTAAGGACAGGACTGATTCTCCTACAATGGAAGTATAGACCTGGGGAAGATCTGGATAGGAGTCAATAATTTTAAATTTTTAAAAAGAATATGGTTATGAAGAATATGGACATTTAATTAAATGTACATTTAATTAAACCTGAAAAAATTTAAAATGCTAATGATGCTTACACTATAAAATTTCTAATGTGAGAAAAAAAGGAAGGATGTTTCCTAATGCTTGTCAAGAACTTTTCAACGAATATAAAAGACTGAAGGACTGTTTTTCATAGGTGTGCTTACACTGAAATTGCTATAGAAGGGACCAGTGGATTGAGAATCAGAGGTGTGTCCATACAGGCAGAGTTAATGGGGATGAAACACATAAATGGAAAGACTTAGCGGGGGTCTTCAAAAAGTCATAAGTAAGAACAGAAAATCAATTGAGGATGTAGTCTGAAGCCAGTACAATAGCTTTGCTACAGAAGCAAGGTGCTGAGCTGATCTGGTTTTGGTTAGAAATCAATGAGCAAAATTATAAATAAATTATAACCCACAGATAAGACCAGAAGGTTGCCCAGACTAGGTTAACTTTAAATGAATGATAGTCAACATAAAATGAAAAAATATACAAATAACACATACACACACACACAACTCACACTAACCACCTTTCTAACTCTATTCTCTTAGAAATGCTTCTCATTGCTTCTACTTTTTCAAAAGACAAGAGACCTAAATGAGATAGTCACTGAAGACGCTGAACACATCAATTTCCATCCCAACACAACTACCAAAAAACCAAATAGTTAAATCCAGATTTCTCCCCCTATTTTTGCTTTTACATAAATAAATTTGAGAGATACTTAGGCTTAGGATTGTCTTCTCAGAGGACGTTAAATCTATTCCTTTCAGGAGGGCTATATTTAAAATGCCCTCAGAAAGAGAAGACCTACTCACTAAGTCAAAAAGTTGTATATTCCCTTAGTAACTTAGTTCAATCTATACCAATCTCCATAGGCTAGAGGCTTTATGTAGACAGTAGTCTCCTCTTGTATGTAGGAGATACATTCTAAGACCCCCCAGTGGATCCTTGAAACTGTGGATAATATGCAACTCTATATACTCCATGTTTTGTAGGTCCTATATATACATACAGATTTATGATAAACTTTAATTTATAAATGAGGAACGGTGACGACAATAACAATAGAACAATTATAACAATATGCTGTGATAAAAGTTATACGAATATAGTCTCTCAAAATCTTTTTATACTGTACTCACCCTTCTTTTTGTACTAACGTGAGATGATAAAGTGCCTATGTGACAAGATGAAGTAAGGTGATGTAGCGCTAGACTACTACTGACCTCCTGACTGTGTGTTGACCACAGGGAGCTTGAAACTACAGAAAGCAAAACTGTGACAGAAGTGGGGGGGTGGAGGGAACTACTGTCTCTAACCAAAAGCCTTCATATTGAAGCTTCAGTGATTCCTTTAGTTGTACCTTCAAGAACTCTAGAAAAGATATGTCATCTTCTTTACAGAAAAAACAGTCATTTTGTTATTTTCAGTTTGTTCTGGCTGAATCATGTAAACACATGATTAAGTCACTGACCTCTCTGAAAACAAGTTGTATTTTTGTTGTTGATTGTTTTGTTTTTATTTGTTCTGAATCTACAAAAAGGTACTTTATTGTGGTTGAGAGATGCTGTGCATTTTGAACATTTTCAAGCATTGTGAAAAGCTTAAGGATGTTGCTAGTTCACAGTTAATTGAAAATACCACATATGGTCCTAGTATTAGAAGGGCTTATGAAGCAAAGAGGAAAATGGGTATCTAATAGATGGGGAGGGAAACTGCACATTATGAAGAAATGTTCTCACCAATGGCAATTAAATAAATTGGGGTTGGAATGTTTGAAACAGAAAAGGGACAAAATGACAAAACAAAACGGCAGGTTCAACAAAATCTGACAGAGGAGGCTCTTTGCACCACAATATACCCCTAATGAGGAAGAACTGGGGGTAAACTGGAAGATAGTCCAGGACTGCCAACGACTCCACCCAGACTGCCCTGGTGGACTTGAAGACCTAGGCCTGAAAAACAGTCAAGGTCATGAATATCCATCTGCTGGACTGAGGGGCAGCACATAGGTGGAACCAGCTGCTGCCAACCCAGCTGCTCTGCTGAGTCACAGCCCGCTTCTCAAGTTTGGTCGGATTTTAACATTAAGAAACTATTTCTTCTTATCCCAAATGGAATCCTGACCCCTTAACAGAGCTAACTTTTCTTTGCATTAGGAAATAACACACAGCAGGTGCTCAGTAAGTGTTGCTAAATAGGTTAGTAAACTGGTTATTAAATTAATGAACAAATGAACAATTGCTAAAGTTAGCCTCCAAGAGACAAAGACACTGGATTTACTATCATACCCCTGCACATTAGATGGGGAGCAGCAGCCCGGTATATATGCTTCAGGTCAGAGGCTGAACCTTAGACCATTCCAGTGTGCAGCACAAATTCCCTACACAAGGACACCTTATAAAACCTCTTTTACCTTAATATATTAACAAGGCTACATGAACTTCTGAAACCTTAGTAAAGCCTCCCCTACTCTTTCCCTTCAAAAAGACCTTTTCCAATTTGATAATATTACAGGGAGTGGAAGAAGGAAATCAGTAATATAAACAGAAAGAAAAATGAAAGCAATCTAGAGTTGAAACATGCTGTTAGGGGACTCTATCATGCTGAATCAGGAAAGCAGTTTTCATGTACAGAAACAACAGAAAAATGGCACGTGTGATATACTTTAATCCAGATTCTTTTTTTTTTTTTAAGAAAACAAACCTCATAAATAGCACATACCTAAGCAACCATACTTTGCAAATGCTATTTGTGTATTTATGCCACAGGCACAAGAAATGAATCTACAGATAATCTGTATTATTAAAGTTTTATCACGCCTATTATTGTTGTAAATTTTCCTATGATATTTTCAGCAGAGACATAATAACATAACTGGGCTCTTTTATTTTTCCTTAGAAAGACAAGCAACAAAATAAACACTCTAAACTCAAGAAAGGAATTCCTGTTAGTTTTCTTATAGATGACAGCAAAGGCAGTTCAACCACTGGCTGTTAAGTGGACCCAGCCCAAGATATATAATGTGACATTTCATAACATGGAGCCAAAAAGAGTTTCCTAAAAAGTCCTAGGGAATTCACAAAACCTTCTAGAACCAATAAGCCAATTTAGCAAGGTTAAAGAATACACGATCAATATATATTGATTAATTCAGATTTCTATTTACTAGCAATAAATAATCTGAGGATGAAATTAAGAAAGTAATTCCACTCACAACACCGTTAAGAAAAAATTATTTAGAAATAAATTTCATAAAATAAGTACAAGATTGTCCACTGAAGACTACAAAACACTGCTGAAATTGAATATGATCGAGTCAGAGGTAGATAACCTCTAGCCCATAGTCCAACCTCCTTTTTGTGTAAATAAGGTATTATTGGAGCAGAGCCCCAGTTCACTGTCCCTACTAATCCCCCACTATGATAGCAGAGCTGAGTAGGTGAGGCAGAGACTGACTGGTCCACAAGAATAAACTGCTTCCTATCTGCCCCTTTACGAAAAGGTGTGGCAATCTCTGACCTAAATAAGTGGAGAGACACTCCATTCTAATGCAATACAAAGCACTTTTTTTCTTCAAGATGATCTACAGATTCAAGCAATTCCTATTAAAATCCCACCAGGCCTTTTGTTTAAAATTGACAAGCTTATTCTAAAATTTATATTGAAAAACACAGGAGTTAAAACGGTGAAAACAATTTTGAAAAAAAAGAACAAAGTTTGAGAACTATTACCAATTTCAAACATCCTATATGGCCATAGTAATCAAGACTGCATGGTACTGAATTCGGTTTTTAATAGAGACATGAAGGCGTTTCAGTAAGGAAAGAATAGTTTTCTCAACAAATAGTTCTGGACAAATGGATAGTCATATTCAAAGAGAAGAATTTAGAATCTTTCCTTACACCATATACAAAATTTACATCAAAATAGAACATACATTCAGATGAAAGAAATAAAACAATAAACTTCGAGAAGAAAATAGGAGAGAAAAATCTTCATGACCAGGATCAAAGAGTTTTTAGGCATAACACCAAAAGTATGATCCACAAAAGGAAAAAAATGATAAACTGGATTTTACTAAAATTAAAAACTATTCCACTTCAAAAGATATCATTAAGAAAATTAAAAGACAAGCCACTGACTAGGAAAAAATTTATGCAAATCATATAAGATAAAGATCTTATATCTAGACTATATAAAGAACTTTGACAACTAAATAAGGAGACAAATAACCCAATTAAAATGGGTAAAATATTAGAATAAACATTTCATCAGAGAAGATTAATAAATGGCTAACACACACTATTAATGGATGCTGAATGTCATTATTCATAAGTAAAACATAAATTAAATCTGTAGTGAGATCCCTTTCCACACACATTGAAATAACTATTATCAAAAAGACAGTACAAAATGTTCATGAGGATGCAGAAAAACTAGAATGAATCCTCATATGTTGTTGGTGGCAACATAAAATGGCACCGTCACTTCAGGAAACCAGTTAGGCATCTTCAAAAGTAAATCATTCACTGGGTGTGGTATGCAACTGATGAATCACTAAATTTTACCTTTGGAACTCATTATAGAGTATATGTTAATTAAACTGAATATCTCTTAAAAAAACAAAAGGGGGGGGTCAATCATGTGCTAACACACAATCGAGTAATTTTACTCCTGGGTATCTATGGAAAGAAATAAAATAATAGGTTCCCACAAAAACTATATGAAAGCTCACAGAATCTTTATTCATAACAGGCCCAAATCAAAAATAACCGATATGTCCACCAACTGGTGAGTGGATAAATAAAACGCACACAATACTATTCAACAACACCAAGGAGTAAATTCCTGAAACATGCTAACAGGATGAACTGTGAAACATGCTGAGTGAAAAAAAAAAAGGCACATGCAAAGGGCTACATGATTCTATTTATATGAGATGTCTAGAAAAAAACAACTCTATAGAGACAGAAAGTAGAGCACTGGATGCCTGGGGCTGTGGGGGCAGGAATGATGGCTGGCTGCACATAGGCGTGAGGAAACTTTTTGGGATGATTGGAAATGTGCAAAAAGATGATGATACTGATGGCTGCAAATCTCTATAAATTTACTAAACTAATCCTTGAAATTCTTTATTTGCAGTGGATAATTTTATGTTATGTAAATTACTCCTCAATAAAACTTTTTTTAAAAATTTAAGTTCCAGGGAGAAAAAATAATGGTCACAAATAAATGACTAGGATTTAATGTCTTCAGAATTCCAAACAGAACACTAGAATCTATAAGACATTCTTCATCATTCTAAAAGATTTTCACAGAAGCGATACCTTAACACAAATGGCTGCAAAACGTAAGGACAGAATAAATGACTTTCAGACATGTGAGGATACGGGGGAAACTGCTTCCCATGGATTCTTCTCAGAAAGGCTCTGGAGGATAAGGTCCATGAAAACAAGAGAACACACACACACATACACACACGGCCCCTGTGTGGTATTTAGCGTGGTATGGCATTCAGCAATCCTATCCACTTCTATGTATTTTCTTGTACAGCAGAGGCTAGAAAACTAAACACTACACTTGTGGCCTCCCTCACAACTGGGTTCTTTGAGTAAATTCAATTCCTCCAATTAGATGCACTCAAGGAAGATGGGATGTGGACACGGAGGTGATCCTTCTGCAGCTTGGCTCTCTCTGCTGGCCAGCATGGCAGGGGGACTCGTGGGTCTTCCTACAAGTATTCCACTGTGTAGCTGTCTTCAGCTTCAAAGATATTAAGAGACAGGAGCTGTGACAGGTTCTGATCTTTAGTCTGTGGCTATAGCAAAAGATTTTTAAAGTTAATAATCCTAGGAGTGGCCTTCTGACTTCTTCCCATCCGAATATGGTAGATGATACAGTACCCTTGGCAGTCAGGGTAACTGTGTGGTTCTAGGACATTCCTGGAAGCCCAGCCTCAAGCTCACTCCTCCAGTACTTCCAATAAAATGGAAGACACCTAATCTCTATTTTTGTTTAATTGGCTAGTGTGATTTCTGTATCCTCCAACGGAACCCCTTAATAATATAATACACAAGATGATATAGGAAGCAGTATATCACATATAAAAGAAAGGTATAGGCATTTCCAAGCGTATGGCAGAGATAGACAGCAAGAAGCCTGCAGAGTGCCAACCACAGAAATCAACCCATCAAGATACAGAAACAACTTAAATGCCCATCAATGGAGGAATGGATAAGGAAATTATAGTACATATTACACACACACACACACACACACACTGGGAATATTATTCATCTGTAAAAAAAAAAATGAAATCTTCTCATTTGTGACAAAATTAATGGACCTTGAGGGCATTATTCTAAATGAAATGAGTCAGACAGAGAAAGACAAATACCATATGATCTCACTTATATGTGGGATCAAAAAAAGCAAAAACCGAAAAAAACACTAGCTCATATATATGGGGAACAGAGAATGTCTAATGGTTGCCCAAGGCAGGGTTTGGGGAGGGAAGAAACAGGTAGAAAATTTTTTTTTTTTTTTTTAAGATAATCAGGGCAGCCTTGGTGGCTCAGCAGTTTAGCACCACCTTCAGTCCAGGGTGTGATCCTGGTGACCCGGGATCGAGTCCCACGTCAGGCTTCCTGCATGGAGCCTGCTTCTCCCTCTGCCTGTCTCTGCCTCTCTCTCTGTGTGTCTCTCATGAATCAATAAATAAAATCTTGAAAAAAAAAAAGATAATCACAGTTTACTATTTCACCTCTGGATAGCATTTATACAATCAAAATACCCTAACACAGAATACTAATGTATTCCAAATTATATTCTAACTACAGACAAGTTTGGGAGATACAAAAGGCACCTGTTTTAGTGTTAGGGTGGATACTGCATAGTTAAAAAGAGAATGTTTAAAATGAAAAGAAATCAAGAAGCAGCAGTATAAGCGTGTAAAGTCAGAGAATCAGCTCTAAGAGTTGAAACATGGCCTCTAGGGAAGAGGAAATGGGAATGTAGGGAGAGAAGGGGTAGGTAGAAGAAATGCACATGAGGGATGGTTGGAGTTTCTACTAAAACTTGAAGAACTACTTGAACTCTTTTAAACTGTGAGGTTAAAAAACTTTAATAAAAAGGAAAAAAAATCTTTAAAAAAAAGTGAAGGAAGTGGTAAGGATCCTTCCTATCATCCAGGGGCCAATGCCCTCTGGGTACAGATGGGATACCCCTGTTCTGGGCCCTGTGAACAGTATGCTCTGGGCATGCTGCCATGGGTGGCATGCAACTGCGTCACAGTGAGCCAAGAGTACAAAAGAGAAGAGAAGCTCGAATAAAACTGTAGCTAAAGGGATAGCAGATCAGATACAAAAGCAACATCTCAGTAATACTGGGGAGCAAATAAAATATCATAAATTTGTTTTCAGACATAAAGCATCTGAATTAAGTTTGAGGCAACCACTAGCAACTGTCTCTATCTTAAAGAGTTGTTGAAGTATCAAAATTTGAGCTAAAGGTTCATTAGACTGCCTAAATTCAAATTTGCTTCTAGTATCCAAGAGGCATGATTTCCACGAATATATAAAACTAATTCATTTTTTTCTTGGAAGTAGTGTGGGTCTATGAAACAGATCTGCTGACTGTTCTCAGAGGAGTCATTATTCTCCTCAATGCTGCCCACATGGACCAGGTTCCACCAGTTCTGTTAAAAAGTATGGGTGGTGAGTCAATGCAAAAGTTTTACAGAACAACACAGCCAGCTGAAAGATTCCATGTAGCCAAATTAATATATTTCATTTTTTAATTTATAAACTACCGCATCGGAGAGAACAAAAGAGATTAAGAACCACTACCACCATCTCTGTTAAAATTTATCTTCAGGATAGAATTGTACCATTTATACAGGCACAGCCCCTCTCTCCACGATAGATAAATCTGCACTTGCCTAAGCAAAATTTCATTCTTCCTGCAATCAAATTGCTACCAGCATGTTTGTGAACACTGTAAATCTGCCCATGTTGATTCTTGAAATGAAAAATATCAAGGGAAATAAATAATCCTTTACTCCTTGCCATTCTTAGGACTAAGAAACAACAGACATTTTGAGGAGGTAGAAGAAACAATAAAAATGTCCTCACTTAGCAGGCTTCTGGTCAGAAGAGTCAGTCTCAGCATTATCCTCACTGTACAACCGCCCAGGGGTAATGGGTCTGATCTCTACATGGGAAGCAAAATCCTATTTTGTGCTGTTAATTCACTGTTATTAGCTATTATTTATAACAGTGAGTGGGGGACAGTGTGTGAAGGGACACCCAGGTCATCTCTAGGTCTTCCTACTGATGGATTCATGTGACATTTGAGACTACAGAGGGCCTTGATCTAGCTGGCCAAAGAGCTGGAGTGCTCCCCTTTCCAGAGAATAGGGCTCCACGGCCCTGGGCAGGATGGCCAACTTTGCCAGCCAGCCTGGGTTTCTTACATCTCCAGCCAGGACAGGCTTCAGGTATTTTACACACCTTGCAAGCCAATTCTTGTCCAAACTCTTTTCCCACCAAGTCAGTACTGCACTTCCAGTCATGAGTGGCACTCGCTCTAAATGATTGCAAGGGACTAAATGGAGACAGACCCGAAGAACAGAAGGCAGAGTCGGGCCAACCAGAGCCAAGGGGAAGGCGGCCAGGGGCACTGGCAGCAGGAACAGACGCACAAGCTGTGCCCTGGAGCTGATCACGGCCCCCACAGCAGAACCAGGAGCAGAGAATCCATGACAGCCACGAGGAAACCACGAGGAAGCCACGCCACAGTGATCCAGGTCTCATCTCCACCTGAAATCGGGGATGTCGCTGGTGCCACAGCCAATCCACTCGGTATCCAGAGGCTTTATCACCAAACAAAGCATAATTTGTAGAACAGATCTAAGTGTGAAAAGTAGGAAACACTTCTTATAAAAAGAGAGATTTGGAAGCTTTGAAAATCATAATGCTCTTTTACTGCTAAATTTCTGATCTGTCAGGTACACCTCCTCAATTTTTAGCCTTGGCTTAGACATCAACTCATGAGTTACTTATTTTTCTTTGACTCAGTTTCCCCGCAGAGAAACAAGAAAGGAAACCATATGCTTAATTCCACCTCTCAAACTCAACTATCTAAGAATTCAATTCTGTTTATTTCAGGTCATTAAATATTCAGTGAGTCCAAGAACCAAGTGCTTCAGGGGATTAAATAAATAAATAAATAAATAAATAAATAAATAAATAAATAAATAAATAAATAAAAGAAACACAGGCCCTACTGTCAAAAAGCTCAGATCTAGAAAATTAAACAAAACAAAAAAACCTTAAATAACTATTCCAAACAGTAAACTATGGTAAATACCGTGGGAAGAACATGCTCACAGACGGCTCAACAACTTCTGTGGACCTGGTAGGTGCAGCCTTGCATCAGGCACTCGAGGTAAGATCACAGCAGTCATCGACAGCAGTCAGCCGGCCCTTCCCTTCGAGGTGCAGCAGGGAGTCTGAGAGAGAGCAACAGCCTCTGATCCCAGCAGTCACACGTCCAGGAGAGGAGCTGAGCAGGCTACGGCAGTGCGGCCACCCCCCTGCACGCTCTCCGACCGTGAGACGGTGCTGGGAGCCTGAGAAAACTGCAGGACGGCCTGGAGGCTGCAAAGCGCGCACCTTGGTGCTGGGCGACACGTGCTGGGGGAGGTGAGGATGTGGCTCGAAGCCTCCTTGGAAAAGCAGGTGGTTGTGGTTTGTCTGGCAGACAGTAAAGGGTCACGGAGCTTCTTGAGTATCACAACTGGAATTTCAAACAGTAGGGAAGCCTCTTACCAAGGCCAAGGCCACGGCCAGTGGGAAGCCTCCCTTTCCTCGCCACCGTGCAGTAGTACTCTTGCCGGAAACAGGGATGAAGAGGAACAGGGCCCGGGAACATCCTGGCCTCCCTGCCGGCCCTTCCTTCAGCACTCTGAGAAATGCCCGGGGATTAGATGGGGAGACTTCCACCAGGCAAAGCAGGATGAAGCTGACTTGTCCGGTTCTGCATGGCCAGTGACCCCGCCATCTCTTCACTGACCACAGCCTCCAAACACCCCCTCGCATCACACACAACCATCAGAAACGGGCCCTAGCTAACTATTAAACATTTCAAATGCTCCTAGAGCACAAGCACCAGCAGGGCAAGAAGGTTTGTTTGCTTGTGCTCTGCTGTGTCTCAAACACCTAGAAGAGCAGTGGGCACACAGTAGGTGTGAAATGAGTATTTGTTAAGTGAACAAAATCTGGTGCATGTAGGTAACTATAAATGGAAACTAAAAACAATCGTAAATGTCATCTTTAATCCCTTTTATAGATGAGGAATTAGAGACATGGAGGTGTCAAAGGATCCCCCTCCATTCCCACCCGAGTTAATCGTTCACCTGTAAAACCACAACTATTCTCCAGGTCTCCTGGTGCTGAGTCTAAGGCTCTTGCCACTGTCCCCACATTACCCCTGGTTTTTGCATTTTCAATGCCCTCTAATTAAGAGCAATGAAATTAGAAAGCAGCAGTTTCTACATCTCCAAATAATTTAATTCTAAAATTCTAAAATTGCCGGGCCAGGGCAGTCCCAGCACAAGGAAGACCATGTGCATGCCTGAGCAAGAGTAAATGTTAAAGGACCTCCATGACACAGAATATTAAGGTAATAAAACCCAACTGGGAGCAGGATGGGAGAAACATTCTGATTTCAGGTCAATGAAACAAAAGCTCAAAATGCTTTTACAACTCTGATGCTTAAAATTTGAGATTACCTCCCATTACTCTTTGAGACTGCTCAGTAAACTACATTAGACATTACTTCACTTGCACTCTCACACAATCTGCCCTTTCCCACTGGCTCCCCAGATACCAACACATACTCAAGCTTCAAAAATCATCCCCTGGCACTAAAAGTGTATCTATTTAGAAAGGCAACAAATAGTGGCTTGTGTCATCTTTGGAGTAGCTTTTTGGGACCTTCTGCAAAGATTTAAAATCAAAATGCTGCTTGGTAAACCAACTGCAGGGTCAGAAACAAGTGACAAATGAGGAAAACCAAGACCAGAATGAAGACCAGAGAAGGGAACCTCACAATGACACCATGGTTCAAAACTAGGGATTTGTGATCACAAGCTCTGCACCAGGCACTCCAAGATGCTGGGGGTCAATGGCAAACGATCCATCAACAGGGTCCTCATCCTCAAGGCACCTGAGGTGCTGAGAGGGGGGCCAGAATCAAAGACATTTAATAAGACACAATGCCAATCATTTCATTGCAACGGCAATGCTCACCACGGAGGCGTGTGCAGGTGCACGTGTCCCACAGGGTCCTCTGCCGGGCCAGGGCAGTCCCAGCACAAGGAAGACCGTGTGCATGCCTGAGCAAGAAGGACAATCTGAAAGGTCTGTGTGGCAGGAATGTCTGATGCCAGAGGAATGGGAACTTGGGACAGCCAGAGAGGTGGTCAGGACCAGACCCACAGCAGGTACTAACTAAGCCAAAGAATACAGCACTATGGGTTTTGAATTTCACCCTCTGAACTTTGAGAATCTAAGGATTATAAAGAGATTTAACAATAAAGAAATGGCTGCTAAAAGATCATCCCTGGAAAAACAAGTGTCTATGTTTTCAGAACAGTACAAACCATGTGAAATAAAATAATGTAAGATAGTATATAAGGACTGTGAGTTCCGCACTTAGGAGCGACAGTAGAAGAGCATGTTCATGGATCCACGGGATGGAGGGAATAGTTAGTAAGCCCCAGTGGTACTGACAGAAATGCACACTTCTATGGGGGGAAAAAAAGGAAAACAAAAATCAGGGGAGTTGATGTTTCTAAAGACTATCGTAAAATTCAAAATTTGTTAAAAGAATAAACTAATGACTCAATTCCCAATTTACCATATAAACCAAATAATAAAAATTCTGAGGCTCTCATTTAAAAAAGAAAAGATCATTTCTCCTTCTCAAAGCTCCTTGGCCCCTCCAGCCTGCATCTCCATTCACAGACGTCACCTAAGGTCTCACCACGCATACAGCAGTGGGTCAGGCTGTGCTAGCTCTCCTGGATGGTTACCTTTTTGGCCAACTCTTGCATTTAACACACTTTGCCTGTGTTGATGCTTAGAATAGAGTGCCTGCAGGGACTGTGTACCCCTTAAGAAATTCCTACACACTTTGGTACCATCCAGGGCACTTGGCAACGTGCCAAGCACACAGGAGCAGCAAGTACTGACTCATCAAGTGAGCAATTAGCAAAAGACAGAAAATGGGATTTGGAAAAAACCTGTGGATTTGGGTTATAGAGATCTTTCACAATTAACTTCATTACATGTTAAACAGAGCAAATCAAATCCTATCTCACTGGTAATAAAAGACTAAAGAAGGTAAAAAAGAATATTATGAAATTCAATTGCTTTAAAGACACAGTGCCTCGCAGACAAGGGGGGATTTTCCTTTCAGCTTTCTGTGTCAAGAACACTGTGCTTTCCCTGCAAACGTGGCCATGTTTTTATCCTGTAGATACCGCAGATAATATTCACTAATTATGTTTCCCTCTTTCCTTTCTATCATTAAGCAGCTAGAGCCAAATCTGTCTCCTTATAGCAACTGAGATAAACGTGTACTTCTCTGCTGCAACCTTAACTCAGCTTTATATTTTCCTGTACTTATTTTCTCTTTATCTTTGCCCCTCAATATTTCTTTTATCCAGATATATCTATTATCTATAGATGTCACTATCTCATAGCCTTTGTAGAAGCGTGTGATGAATAAATCTAAATAAATTATTAAGCAAAGGATGCTTTAGTGCTCCACAATTCACTGTTATGCATCCTTCAAGGAAAAGAGCTTTTCAAACCAAGGCAATTAATCCTCAGTTAAGCTGATTTCCAATGAGATCTACCCAGAATGGCTCCCTTGTCCCCCAACAAAACACCCAGGGAGTGACAAGGTCAGGTGCATGTCAGGTGTCTGTCTTTCCCTTTCCTGCTCCCCTGGGCTCTTCATAGCACCCATTTTATCTGTTGATCACTGGGCCTGTCAGCTCTACCTCCTCAGGTCCAGAATCTATTTCCTCTCGTGAATTCCTACCACCACAGATATAATTCAAGCTCGCAGCATTTCTCTCCCCGGCTATTGTATGATGCTCCACGCCACTCTCACTACCTCCCGTCTCTGCTCCATCCAATCTATCCTTCAGTTCGGAAGTGGAGGTTTGGTGCCAAAATGCATTCACCCATCCACGCATTTGATAAATATCTACTGAGTACCTACTGAAAGTTAGGTATGTGAGAGGCACTGGTGACAAAGAAATAAAGAAACCTGATCTCTCCTCAATAGCTCGTGAATAGAGCACAGGCCGAGCAATAAACAAACTACACGGCAGGATGACAAGTGAGCGCTAGGAATACCTCATGTCCTGTCGGGAAATACTGAACAGAGCACACCTGGCACGTCCCAGAGCTCCTCAGAGCATGGACTGCATACAGGCAAGAGTGGAAGACAAAGCTACAGGGGCAGGCAAAGCCCAGGTCAGAAACGACTGACGCACCATGCTGATCTCCATTTAGAGATTCATTTAGAAACGTCCAGTGGTTCCCCATTCCCAGCTTCAAGTAAAGGCTCAATCTATCTTTCTGATCTGTTCTCAACTCCTAGTCCTGTGCCACACCCAATGACATCTCACTCCTCTGAGACTCTAAGCAGCTAGGCTCCTGGCCTGACTCCAATCGTTGCCCTAGGGTCACAGTAGGCCCCATCCCATCTCATCCATTTCTGCCTGCTGAAAACCCTACTCACCATCTCCTCACTAGCAAGTGTAAATTCAGTATGGTTCCTACCCTCTAGGTATGATTCCTACCTAGAATCTGTGGAAGAAAGTGGTAAGCTAGCTGGGTAACTATCACAGAGATTCCAAATAAGTTCTGTAATATGTAAGAGATTCCAACATAAGATATTAATCATGTATAACATTATACTGAACTTTACTTCTCTTAATTCTAAGAAAAATCTAGCAAGAATAGTTGCTCGTATCAGCTCTTACCCCGGGGGCAGATGCTACCCATATCTCCAAATACAAGGGTCAGAGCCATAGTAATAAAGTCTCCACTGGCCATTTCCCCATGAATTATAAAGTGAGCTGTGAGCTCAAAATCCCAAATTCTTATGAGAGTTCAAGAGCCATAATACTGACTAACTTGAGAATTAAATACTAAGCAGAACATGTTTCCTAGAGACAGGAATAATTGAATTTTCATGAAACGTAATGCAATGTTTGTTCATCCTATGTAAACATATACAGATTGCAAGTAAGGCTAGATTAATTCCTTCAAAGCACACTAGATTTCCACAAACATAATGAAGCTGTCTGTAGTAATAAAGTCTTAGAAGTCAACATTTGAAGACTTTTTCATTTATTTCCCTATACCTGAGGTGGCAGGATAAAAATGAGATGAAAATATAGGACTTTTATATGTAAATTAATCCAAAAGTAACTTTTCCAGAAAATATGCAAAAAGCTCAAAATGAAAGCAAACTCAGTATGCATCTACAGGAATGAGCAGTGACCTAGAAAGCCCTGGAGTGTTTATAGCACTTCCAATCATACCTAAAATACTACATTACTGTCAGTGGAGCATAAATTTTTTACAAATTCCTCCAGAAGGGACAATCAGGCAAACAAAGCAGACAGTGAGGGAATGATCTTAATCACCTTCATCAGAAATCACTAAAATTTCTTCAGAAAAGCAGAGATACGATGAAAGAGGTGTCCAAGATAATCGATCTGGCGACTGCACGTGAGGTAGATTGGAGGAACGGGACCCAGGATGCAAGGAGGCCAGCTGAAAAAAGGATACTACGGAAGCCCCGGAGTGCTTTCTCTTCCCTCTCCACCTCTGACCAGGATGCTGCTCTAGCCTAGAACAGAAGTCAGCATACTCCAACCTACAGGCCAAAGCTGGTCCCCACTTCCTCTATTTTCTGCATGGCCTGCAGGCTAAAAATGATTTTTAGACTTTTAAATGGTTGAGAAATATCAAAAGAAGAATACTATTTCATGACATATGAAAATTAGAAGACATAGTGAGTGTCCACAAATAAAGTTCTCCTGGAAAACTGCCACACTTGCTTCTTTACCTATGTCTGTGGCTGCTGTCACACCATCACAGCATAGTGATGTCACACATCACACCTCACTGCCACAGGGACCAGACGGTCAGCCAACTCTGAAGTGTCTACCATCTGGGCCATTACAAAATGAGTTTGCTTACTCCTGGCCTTAAAGTGCTTTCCCTTCCCCACTCCCCGTTACCCCTAACTCTCATTCATTCTTCATGTCTCAGACTAGAAGGCCTTTTTGAAGACATCCTCTAAGTCACACTAGATGCCGCTTCCCCCCCACCCCCACAAGTAGCACAATGCCCTCCCCTCCTCACAACAAGCGTCATGCCACACATTTATCTGTCTACATTCCCCCATCTGATTGTAAGCTCCCTGAGGGCAGGGACCATTGCCAGCTTTATGTTCTATCCCTACCTGGTGTTCAGTAAACACCGAATGAATGAATGAATGAATGATGAACAAGTGAATCACATGAAAACTCTCCCCTATGCCAGTAAATTCTAGCAAATTGAAAAGACAAAGGAACTCCAGATGTTTATTTTTCTACAATCTTATATCTCTTGTCCTTCTGCTTTTTCTCTATAATGATTTTCTTATATTATCTTAATTTCATGACTTTTAACAATATTGGTAACTCCAAACTCTCTCATACGGCTCACTTTACACTTAAATCTTTTTGTCCAACTATCTCCTAGATATTTTCACCCAGATATCTTCCAGGCACTTCAGACTTAGGAGGTCCAACGCCTGGGTGCAATCTCCATACCTTTCACTGTCTTCAGCTTGTGAAATGACATTATGACTCACAGAAGCTAAACCTGGCATCACCCTCAATACCTTCCTTCTGCTCACCCCATCTAATCCACATGCCAGATATGGTTACTTCACCCCAGAAATGTCTTTGAAATCCACCTTCTCTTCTTTCTCTCCACTGTCATGGTTGAAATGCAGACCACCATTTTCTCGCATGGATTAACAGCCTCTATCTAGTCTTCCTATTACCAATTTTCATAGTTCTAGAATTCTCTCACCAAAAAACCCAGCAAGAACAACAAAAACAACCTAAATCTGATCACGATATCACCACTTAAAAAAAAAGGGAAAAAAAAAAAAAAAAACCTTTAATGGGGAAAAATTTGAGCAAGAGATATAAGCAATGTTCATAGAAAATAAAAATATCTCATATATATGAAAAGATGCTTAGACCTCACTCATGATAAGTACAAATTAAAATAACCTTGAGACACAGTTTTCCACTTGTCAGATTAACAAACATTCCAATGCTTGATCATACATAGGTTGGCAGGGGTGTGCGGAAGTAAGTATTCTCACATGTCACAGGTGAGAACAGAAACAGGCAGCATGACGTGGTTATCTATCAAGTCTATTCGAGAGGCATGATGGCTATAAAAATTATAAATGCTGCTGGGATGGGTGAAATACGTGATGGGACTAAAGAGTACGCTTATCATAAGGAGTACTGAAGAACGTATAGCATTGTCGAATCGTCTATATTCTTTGTCTTAAGATAATATAGTATGTTAACTATACTAAAATTAAAAATATATGTATATATTTTAAAATTATAATTTTTAATATTGTATATGCTATTCGACTTAGCAATTTCACTTCAAGGAACAAATCCCATAGAGATACTTGCATATGAAATGTGACATGTGTATACAGTAATTCACTGAAACACTGTTTTTAATAGCAAAAGACTGGAAACCATACAAAACGCCCACCAACTCAGCACTAGTTAAAAACATTATGGCTCATACACACAATGGAAAACCAGACAGCTGTGAATATAAATGAGTATGCTTTCTAACTTACAAAGATCTCTAAAGTACATTGTAAGTGAAAAAAATATATAAAATAATATAGTACATTATTTATTTTCAAGAAGGGGAAAAAAGAATATAAATTTGAGTTGCATTTAAAAACTACAAGGATACAAAGAAAAATCAGAAGCAAAAGCAGAGGAAGGAAGAGTGTACACACACACACCTCAAACACACCACAGCCCAAATGAATGTGTTACCTAAAAAATAAGATTACACAGTAAATGGACAAGATTCCTTCTTATATTCAGCTATCCCGTCTGCTCCCAAATAAAACCCCATTGGCTGCAAAACCACAGTTACCAAGCCCACACGACTTAATTCTGCCAAAAAGCACAACATACTACAGGCCCCTCTGGATCTGTCTCCCAACACACACTGCTCCAATCACATCAAAATTCTCTGTCCTCAAACATTCCAAATTCTTTACAAGTCTGTATCTTTCAACATACCGCCCCCACCCACCTGCCTAGAAGGCCCAACATCTCCTCTTGCTCTGGGGCAAGGTCCTACACATTCTTCAAGATCAAGGTGAAAAAACACCTCTTCAGAGTAACGCTTCTGGGACAATTGCCTGAACCCTCCTTGAAGCTACTTGCCACCTGGCAGGATGACTTTACTCTGGAGCTATGTGTATGACTTTACCCCTTATTAGACCATTAGCTCCTTGAAGATGGGAGTTCTTGTCAAGCATCTACCCATCCATCAAATGCTACCTGCCTTCATCACTCCCTCCTCCATAAGCATCTGATGAATGTTTTGCCTGTCTGGGTAAGAAACCGCACTTGTCTGAATAAGGTCCATAAGGCAGAAAGCAGTGTTAATCAGAAATTGTCTGATGCCCCTCAAAATCATACCTGCATTTGGTTCTCCACCACACATACCTAAAACTGCCCCATTATGCAATTCTACTTCCTCATATGCAAAGTAAGGGTAATTAGACTAGATCAGTGGTTCTTATCTAATGAAAATGATAATTTCTTTTGCCATCACCCTACCATAAAATGTCCCTTCATGAACAGATGCAAAAGTTGGCATGTACTTTCAGGGGATTCAGAGTTAATGAAATCTGAAGTTTCCAACTTTTACTCTCCAAAGGATGGAAAGGTTACAGTTAGGAGAGAAAGGATCTAATACTTCTTGATGCACCAAATACTCCACTAAGCATTTTACATACATTAGTTCACTTGTTCATCAACCCAAACCAAAGAGGTGCATATTATCATTCTCATTTTATAGATGATGTACTGGAATTCAGGGATGTTAAGTAAATACATGTGCTTATCAAAGAAAGTGTACCTTTCTGGCCTAAACCTCCTGATATTTTCTATAGACAAGCATATCTACCTTATGATGGCTGAGGAAACCAGTCAGAAGTAGCTAGTATGTACCAGAATAAGCAAGTCCTATGAGATACTGTCCTTTCCTGTCACCAGCTTCTCTGCATATCTACTATTCCATGTACCACCAAGATATTGACAAAGAATAGAAGTATAAATAATGAAGATGCCAGTGGCCAGCACCCTTAATGACTAACAGAGAAATAACCAGCCATGGGCAAGGAAAAAATTGATTTCATTAAACAATGTAAAAGTCCCGCAGCCACTTTCCCCACCAAAAAGAAAGTCCCATACCCAAAGAAAGGGAGGTATTCAGGTCTACTCAGGTAGAGACTAATTCTCTGTGCCAGCCAACCAGTGTAGACTATCCATCAACCAGTTACTCTCCAGGAGGGAAATACACTTGGACTCAGAGTAGATACAGAGAGGGACCATCCAAAGAAAGTCAGAATAATCTTCTAGAAGACCTAAGAGCCAAATCACTACATGCATTTTTTCCAAGAGTGAAGACTGGTTTTATAGGGCTCAACATCTACTCAATTCAGAAGAGCTCCCTTCAAAACAAAAAGAAAACGTTTCTGTAACTTAAGAGAAGATCTGGCTGATTGCTACCTCTCTCTTAAAAAAAAAAAAAAAATGCCTCCATGATGAGAAAGAAGTTATACGAGTTACTTAGGGCTCAGGCAACAGATCTATAGAAGTAGTGGGTAGAGACTGTGGAATTCACTTATTCTCTGCAGGGCATCCTGTGGCAAAGCAAGCCCAAAGGTTCTATGTATCACTCAGGCCTAGGAGAGGTGCAACCTGGACTACCTGATCCTCAAGTCCATGGCCTTTTCGTCATTCCAAGAACGTGGCTCCCCAGGCACACAAAGCCAGTCTGTCCCCATTCTCTCTGTCCTGCCCCTGCTTCAGCTACCACTCTCATCATTTAGAGTCTAGGCTATTCACCTGGTCCCCCTGACCTTGAACTTGCATTTCTTCAACTTCTCCATAGTAATGCCGGTTTCTAAAACACAGGCCTGATCACATCCTTCTACTTCAAAATCTCTCAATCACCTGCTACTAGCAGAAGGATGGGATGTGAGGTCTTCTATTTCCCCTCCAAACCCTTCCAGAGCTGACCATGACCAGGAGGTGTTCCGTCTCCTCTACCTAGTTCCCATGCCTTTGGTTTTGCTAGTACTCCCGCTTACCAGTCTTCCCGGAACATAAGGCGCTGCCTCCCACCCTACACGTCTCTGAACAAGCGACTCTCTGTAACTATCATCTAACCTACATCTAACTAACATCTAATAAAGAGGACTTTATTGCTCAGGTCAAGCAATATAACCTTGGTGAGGCCTTGCTCAGTCTCTTGAGCAACGGTTTCATCCTTCAATTGTTATCAGAGCACCATGGACATAGTACATGACCTCTCAGTCTGTACCACTGAATTCTAAATCCCTCAAAGGCAGAAATGATCTCTGTACCTGCAGCACCTCACATGGTGCCTGCCACTCAGATATTCAATAAATGTTTGTTGAAGGAATGAGCAGAAGGAAGGGTGATTTTAATAAATGGAAGTACCAAATAATGGATTTCAAGAGCTTTTTCTTCCTAATGTCTCCAAAGCCCCAAACCCCTCAATTTCCAGGGCTCCACAGACAAACAGTGTAAAATGTCAAATGAATGTTCTAAATTATGTATGTTAACATCCGCTGCTTTCCTTCATATTGAAGGCACTCCTCAAGGTAAAATTTTAAAAGAATACCTTACTATACTTCCCCCAAACCCACTTTTATTAGCCTCCTAGTTTGCTGTCAACCCCAAGCAACCAAATGTACAATCACTTCCCTAAGTGTCCTTCTTAGAACATACTCAACAAAAGGTATTTCATAAAGAGATTTTGTGATTGATTAAGTTTGGAAATGCTGCTTATTCTGTCCCTTGTATGGAGCTTCCTGGCTCGGAGATGCACCCTGCTAAAGATAGCTACAGGACTTTGTCAACTCATTAATCTCCACATTTAGTTGAATATCAAATCTTTTCTTGTGTGAAAGACCTAAGAGTATCCAATGTTCTATGTCATACACTTTGAGAAATGTTACACTTGACCAAATCCTAAATTATGTCAATTAAAAACTTTTTTTGAAAATCTGGTAAAAGTTTTGTCTAATGATATTACTTCATTTTATCTGTGGACATAACAAAGCTATTTCCTGAAGGCACTGTTTCCGACCTAAAATTAAAAAAAAAAAAAAAAAACGAACCTTAAAAAAAATGATACAAGAAAAATAACTTAGCAGATTGTATTTATCCCCACAGTACCATAAATAATTCCTAAACTTCTAAATTGCCTTTTTGCAAGGGAGAAAATAAAATTGAGCCATTGAGGAGCACATTGCTACCTGCCTGCAAAGCTACAGTGATCCCATGAAGCAAGAGTTTCATAAATAGTTTAAATAAAATTCAATTATATGAGCATTCTTTTTTTTTTTTAACTCTGAAAATTTCTTTAAGGGGGTGTGGAGAAGAAACCTGATTAACCAACCATATATACCAAAGTCCTGCTGTTATGCAATTTTCCATGTGGTGCTATAAAACAAAGAACAATCCCCTGTGGGTTTTATTATTAAAAATCTCTGGCTTGTTTAAGAGGCCAAATCACAGGATCTGAGAGCTAAAAGGAAATCTGGAGTTTATATCATTGGGGACCCTTATTTTTACAGATGAAGAAACTGAGATTCTCAGTACCTGCCCAAAATGTCTAGAGCAACGAGTAGCCAGGACTGATAACAGGCAGATCTTCTCAATGTGACCCTGCACTTCCCACTGCACTTTCCTGTTAATTTAGGAACTGGACTGAGCAGCTGAGAGTAGACAGGCCAAGAGCCAGGCTGAGAAACTAGGGTAGTTTCTCTCCACACTTGATTGTTTCAATAAGTCTAGAGAAAGAACAGTTAACATCAAGGCGAGTTGGAGGGGTCCACCTACTCAATATCCATCCTTAATTTTATACGTATACTGAGTGCCTACAATGTGCTAGGCATTGTTAAGGAAATGGGAATACAGTGGTAGTCAAACCAAAAACTTCCCTGCTATCATTCTAGAGATTTCAGAGTTTTCTACCTGAGACTGATTGAAGTCACACACCTAGCACTAAAACATTTAAAGGTTATGAGAATGTGAACACACACATGCATACACACATACATGCATGCACGTACAACCCTCCATATTATCAGCAGCATTTTAAAAAACTCACATAGGGAGAACTTTCCAGATAAATTCCACCCCCAATCACTGTCTGGTTTAGGGAACAACCACAACACACACCAAAATACTAGGAAACAACGGCTTCTCAGGGACAGAGGGATGGGTAGAAAAACTCAAACCTTTTCAACCATCTTTCTCACTAAGTTAGAAAGGGAAGTGGTAAGGAAAACTTGAAAGAAGTCAATCCTGTGAAATGTATTGGAGGAGAGAATCTTAAGTACCTATGAGCCCTGCATAAACTGAGAAAAAATATACAGGACAACCACAATGTACATTTTATCAGCCAGCTACAGCGGATGAACAAACCACTACACAATCTCAGTGGTATACAACCATAACCACACGTCTATGGGGCTGGGGCTTAACTGGGGCTCAGAGGGTCCAAAATGGGCTGGGCTTCAGCTCCAGGTTGATTTAGGTCCCTTCCACATACTTCTTCTTCTTACTGTTTTAGAACCAGCAAGCTATGTATGTTCATCTCATCAAAAAAGAGGGAAGCAAAAAAAGGGCAAAACTAACTGCTGAGTACATTTCAAGCCTCTTTCCAAATCATATCTGCTAATATCCTGTTAGCCAAAGCAGTCACATGGCCAAGACAAAAAAAAATCTATTCCTCCCACAGTGTGGGAAGTGCTTCAAAAGTCATGGGGGCAAAGTGTATGGATACAGGGAGGGGGGACAAACTGGGAATAATGGAGTCTAATGAAAGAAATGACCACTTGCAACAATCCAAACACCAAACTTCCATTTCTTTCTCATCCAAACCCCTTATTTGGAAACTCATAAATTATTCCATCAGCATTAAACGCTAACAGTTGGGTTGTGTTATTGGGGTTACTGCTGTAGGAATGAGAGAGACAACAGAAAAAAGCAAAACAGTTAAAAGTGGAAAAATTAAGTCCACATCAATGAGGGAAGGGTTGGGAGACTGAATGACAAGTGCTTTATATCTGCCAAACATAGAAGCCCTTATACACTGAAAATACTATACAGGGCAAATTCTCTGCTACCCAGAAGTCTACTACATACAGAAATTATGCCTAGCATGCCCCTTCCTCTCTAAACAAAAACAACAACAAGATGGGTGCCTGGATGGCTCAGTCAGTTAAGCATCTGACTCTTAATTTAGGCTTAGGTTATGATCTCAGGGTCATGCTGGGTGTGGAGCCTCAAGATTCTCTCTCTCTCTCTGCCTCTCTTAAAAAAAAAAAAAAAGAAGAAGAAAGAGGAGGAGGAGGAGAAAAAGGAAAAAAAAGAGATTATGCCACAGACAGTATAGGGTACATACTACCACAGCTGCAAAAACATCAGAAATGTACACATACCAAAATTTGAATCAAGTTACCAAAACCTTTACTTTCATCGCAGTAACAGAATTATTGAAGGAGGTGACAAGGCTCCTAAGCAGGGCTAGAGAAAACTAAAAAATATACCAGGAAACAAATCAAATTCTGTACAAAGAGTATAACTGAAGTCCCCAAGCAAGCTCCAAGCTACATTCCCTAGTCAAACGAGTGCATCCCAGGGCATACCTTCCCAACCAGAGAAACTGTCACAGGGGGTGGGACCAAATCTGACAGAATATCAGGAGAGAGGGTAGATGTTTGAAAGTCATTAAATATTTAGAATCTCCATGCTGAAAATATGAATAATATAGTAATAACATCAGAGACTTAAACCACCAGAATCAAGCATGACAAGCAGAAGGGTTATCGTATGGAATCTGTCAGCTTACACCCACTCACATTCCCTGATGAAGTGATTTTTTTGGAGAATGATGTTATATAAAGAAACCTAAAGTTTCTCAAGTAAGAAATATATAGATTCCATTTATGAAAGAGTAACTGAAAAATAAGAAAGAAAAGACACCTAGAGAATACAATTGTTAATACATAAAAATAACAAATGATTAGCTTTCAAAATAAAGAATTCCTACCAACCGATTAAAAAAAAAAAAGACAAGCAGAAAAATCAGCCCCATCCCAAAATGAACAAAAGAAAAACTATTAAGCATCAAATAAATATATAAAAAAACGTATTCAACCTTAAAGTAATCAGGTTAAGTGCAAACAAAATGATAGTGAGATACTATTTTAAACCCACCAGACCAGCAAAATAACTTGAGCAAGGACAAGTGTTAAAGAGTAACAAGAACTTTCACACAAAGGCCCAAAGCAGTATAAATTGGCCCAACTGCTCTGGGAAATAATCTTGTGATGGCCAAGCTATAGATGTTCATAAGTACTAACTTGGTAAATCCACTGCCAAATAAAATATACCTTAGAGAAAACTCTTACACCTAGACATATAGGATATACAAGAATGTTCAGCAATAGCATTTGTGATCGCCAAAACAAACAAACAAACAAACAAACCAAACTGGAAATAATCCGTTAAATAGATGAATAAACTATTCATCCAATGGATTTTTAGTGAAAAAAAAAAATGACTAAACTCAAACTCTACATATAACAACATAGATGAACTTCACAATGGTACATGAAAAAGTAAAATCATAAAAGGATGGCATGATTCCATTTGTAAAAATATAAAAACCAGTGGAAGTTAACCTGTTTGTACAATGTACATAATAAATCTATAATGAAAATCAAAGTAATAACACAAAATTCAAAAGAGTGATTGCTCACAGGAGGAAGGGAAAGAGGGAAGATACTAACAAAAAGGGAAAGGGATACATAGGGTGTTCCACTGTATAATATCCTCTACCAAATGAGCTGGTGGATAATGGACTAAAAGATAAAAATAAAGGACTGGACTACAGATAGAAAGATATAGACAGAGAAATGGGCAAAGTATAATGATAAAGATAAAGTATGTCAATGAAAAAAATTTTAAGAAAAAAGTAACTTTTAAAAAAAATTAGAAAGACTTCAGTATGCTTATAGTAAAGAATTAATAGATGAAGAACTCAGTTGGAAGCATCACACTTTCCAATTCTACAAACTTACCACAAAGCTACAGGATTCAAAACAGTGTGGTATGAGGACAGAAATATAGGATAACAGGATAGAACTGAGAGTTCAGAGACAAACACATACGTCTCTGTTCAACTGATTTTTGACAGAGCTCCCAAGAGCTTTCAATGGGGAAGGAATAGTTTCTTCAACAAATGGTGCTGGAACAACTGGATGTCCAGTTGTTCTGCAAAAGAATAAAGTTGGACCTCTACTTCACATCATATACAAAAATTAACACAAAATGGATCAATACCCTAAAGAGAAGAGCCCAAACCACGAAACTCTTAGAAGAAAACATACGGGTAAATCTCCTTGACCTTAGGTTTGACAATAGAGTCTTAGCTATGATGCCAAAAGCAGGTGCAAAAGAAAAAAGAACAGATAAATAGACTTCATTAAAATCTAAAACGTTTATGCTTCAAACGATATTATCAAGAAATAAGACAACCTACAGAATTGGAGAAAATATTTACAAATCATATATCTGATAAAGGTCTAGTATCCAGAATATATATATATATATACAATTCAGCAACAAAAAAGACAATCCAATTTTTAAAATGAACTTAAGTAGACACTTCTCTAAAAAAGATATACAAACAGTATATGAAAAGATGGTTTAACATTATTGGTCATTAGGGAAGCAAAAATCAAAACCGCAATGAAGTACTGCTTCACACCTACTACAATGCCTATTAAACAAAACAATACAATACCAGGCAAACAGAAAATAACAAGCATTGGCAAGGAAGCAGAAAAATTGAATCCTCATATATTGCTGGTAGGAATGTAAAATGGTTTAGCCATTGTGGAAAACAAGTTGGTACTTCCTCAAAAGGTTAAATATAGAATTACTATATGACCCAGCAATTCCATTTCTAGTTATATACTCAAATAAGCTGAAAATAATGACTCAAACAAATGTACATACATGTTCATAGCAGTATTATACACAATAGACCAAAAGTGGAAATAACCCAAATGCCCATCAGTGGATGAATACATAAAAAACAGTGGTATATATGGACAGAATATTATTCACCCATAAAAAGGACCATAGTACTGATACATGGTACCCTGTGGATATATCTCCAAGACACTGTGCTAAGTAAAAGAAGTCAGACACAAAAAAATCACATATTGTATGACTCCATTTATATGAAATCATAATAAAGAAATCTAGATACGGAATAATGATTGTGGTTGCCAGGGGCGTGAGTCAGAGAAGGGGGGAGAAACTGCTTAGTAGGTAAGAGGGTTTCCTTTGGAGTAAGGGAAATCCCAGAGAACAAGGCAAAGGCAGTGATTGGCCACACGGTGTATGTAAAATGTCACTGAACTGTTCACTTTAAAATATTAATTTGGTGTTATGTGAATTTCAACTAAATAATTTATTTAAACAAACAAAGTTTTAAAAATGAAGGACTAGAAGAGAAAAGATGTAGCTGGACAACTGAGGACAGTGATGCAGTCGGATTCCCAAGGGGCTATGTGCACAGAATCCACAGCCAATGCCGCCCAGCCTTGGTCAAGAAGAGGAACTGAGAAAGTGCAGGAAGTCCTGTGATGGAAAAGAGGGAAACTGAGAGTTCACTTAAGGTAGCTTAGACATTCTCAGTTAAATAGGAAGTGTCCGTGTTAAGGACACAATGAGGTGAATAAGCGAATAAAGATAGAACTTGGGGTGGGAGAACAGAAAGGAGGTAGTAGGTTTCCTGGCATCCGTTCAAGCACCATGAGAAAACACACTGAGCCCATAACTTCTGGAAACACGTTAAAGTACTTTCACACCCAGAGAAAAAGAAATAATACAACTGGCACAACATTTTCTCCTCTTACATGCAAGGAGTAAAGACACTGGTAGTATTTGGTGGTGGTAAGTGTGTGGGAACAGAGGTACTTTCAAATACTACAGATGCTTTTTTTTTTTTTTTTCCAGTGTGTATCTAGCAATACCATCAGAAACTCTGGAGGGGGAAAAGCTGGTAATTGCAGTTCTACAAACTTAAAACTGGAGAAATACTAAGGCAAGTATGCAAGGACACATGTATAAAGACTGTTTATTGTCCACAACCTAGCAATACATAAATGGCCAAAAAGACCCACCCACAGTAGCCATGCAACCATTAACAATGATGATACAGGTAGATATCTGGCAATACGAAAAAATGCTCATGTTCAATTTGTGGTGAAAAGGCATAGTACAAAAAAAATTCACAGAATAATTCTATTTTTCTGAACTATGTATGATATTTACATAGGGGTATAGTATGTAAATACTATAGAAATACTATACTATTTATAAGTGTAGTTATATATATGCATATTTTTAAAGTTTTACCTAGGTAACAATGGAATTGCTTTCATTTTTTTATACTTTTATTTTCTTAATTTTTTCAGTGATTACAGACTGCTTTCGGTCAGGGGAAAAAAAATCTCACCATCTTATCCATTTTGAAAAAGGGATAAAGGACAAAGGCTAAGTAAATATTTGAACAGACATTGCTATTCTGACAGCTTGAAAATATGTCACTGAGAGGAACTACAAAGCAACACGTACACTTGGGGCTGATACATCTTTGTTTGCTCTTCTGAAAGGGCACTAACAGGGCCAGGACTGACTTACAGGAAGGGAGGCAAGTGAGGAGGATGAAGGGGAGGTAGGGAGGGAAGGAGAGGACTAAGGAGGGAGAGAGGGAGGGAGAAGGACTAGGGAAGCAGAGAGGGAGGCAGGGAGGGAGGAAGAAGAACTAGGGAGGGAGAGAGAGTGGCAGAGAGGGAGGGAGAAGGACTAAGGAGGGAGAGAGGGAGGAAGAAGGACTAGGGAAGGAGAGAGGGAGGCAGGGAGGGAGGGAGAAGGGCTAGGGAGGGAGAGAGGGAGGGAGAAGGATTAAGGAGGGAGAGGGGAAGGAGCCAGAGTTTTCCAGATCTTAGTCTCGGTTGTTTTTACTTCAAAAATTCACTGCTTAATTTTGATTAATAAAGTCAATGGATTAGGGGCATGGATAGCTCATTTGGTGACGCAACTGATTCTTGGTTTCACCTTAGGTCATGATCTCAGGTTCCGGAGATATAGCCCCACATCAGGCTCCATGCTCAGCACGGAGTTTGCCTGAGAGTCTTTCCCTTTCCCACTCCTTCTGGCCCTCCTTCTCCCCACACCCTCCACTCATGTGCACTATCTCTCTCTCCAATAAATAAACAAATAAAATCTTTTAAAAAAGTAAATAGGGCAGGCCCGGTGGCTCAGTGGTTGAGCATCTCTCTTCGGCTCAGGGATGTGGTCCTGGGATCCTGGGATTGAGTCCCACATCGGGCTTCCTGCATGGAGCCAGCTTCTCCCTCTGCCTGTGTCTCTGCCTCTCTCTCTGTGTTTCTCATGAATAAATAAATAAAATCTTTAAAAAGAGAAAGTAAATAAACTCGATGGATTAAATATACAACTGGAGCCAATACACCCACACTTTTTTGGTACCACATGGTTATGTCACACAATTTACCCTTTTACCTGGGGTGTCTTCACAATCCAAACTAGAGTTTGGTCCCATTACATGTATGAGCTCTCTATGACTCACCTTGAATACAACTTAAATCCCTGAACAAGTACACACACCCATACGCAACTAATAGAACACTATGAAAAATAAACAAGACAAATTTTGATTCAAAGTCAAAATTTGGGCAGCACACGTGGCTCAGCGGTTTAGCGCCACCTTCAGCCCAGGGTGTGGTCCTGGAGATCTGGGATCAAGTCCCATGTCAGGCTCCCTGCATGGAACCTGCTTCTCTTTCTGCCTGTGTCTCTGCCTCTCTCTGTCTCTCATGAATAAATAAATAAAATCTTAAAGGAAAGAAAGGAAAGAAAGGAATGAAAGAAAGAAAGAAAGAAAGAAAGAAAGAAAGAAAGAAAGAAAAGAAAAGAAAAGAAAAGAAAAGAAAAGAGAAGAAAAGAAAAGAAAAGTCAGTCAAAATTTGGAGAAATGACCTACATAGGACAAATTTCATGTCTGTTTCCACCTTGTTTTTGCCCCAAAGATGGGCCCCAGTTGCAGAGCTGTGCAGCATCAGGGGCAGCTGAGACTCAAAGAGAAACCTGTCCTCCTTTTTGCAGGGAAAGAGCTTCTGTGAGCTGGAGTGGAGAGAGCCCAGAAGGGGACGCCCTAATTCTACGCACACAAGCATCAGCCTAGCCCCTGGACTACACAGGCACAGCACAGACTCAAGCCAGCATAGCAAAAGCTAAGAAAATTTAACTCAGATTTGAACCATTCAACAAGTTCCAGACTAACTCCTAAGGTACCCGGGTGCAGAAAGGACACAGATCAGCAGAACTAAGACTTACACTGATATTTGAATCACTGCCCACAGAAAGCAAGTCAGAACTAAGGCCCAAACCTCACGAGGTGACCATCTAATAAAATAAAATATCCACAGTTACCACAGGATTAAAACAGGACAAAGTATACACAATTTGCCATTCATAAGGTGCAGCATACAATCCAGTTACTTGACAAAGAACCAGGAAAATGTGATCTATTCTAAACAGAATTCATTTTTTATGTGACCCAGATGTTGAAACTGTCAGATATTTTAAAGCAATTATTCTAACTATGTTTCATGAGTTAAAGAAAAACACAACTGATAGGAATGAAAATAGAGGAATTCTCAGCAGAGAAATAGGAACCAATAAGTAAACTTAAAAAACAATTAAAAGGTTTAAAACTAAAAAATAATAATAATGTAAAATAAAAAATCTACTTGACGCCCAAGGCAGCTGAGTGGAAGTGATATAGGAACACAAACATGGATCAACAGAAATTATCTGGTATGACAAACAGCAAAAGCTAGAAAAAAGTTAGCAGAGTCTTTGGATCTCCTGGGATAAAATCAAAATATCTAATCTAACACAGGTATAAATTTGAGTTCTAGAAGGGGAGGAGGAAGAGGTTGAGACAGAAAAGTTATCTGAAAAAGAAATGACCAGAAACTTCTCAAAATAAGTGAGAAACATAAGTTCATAAACATAACATATTCATAAACATAAATTCATTTAAGCTCAGTGAACCTGAAACACGTGAGTTCCAAGAAAGCCACACTTAGATGCGTCAAAATTATGCTGCTGAAAACCAAAGGTAAAAAAAAAAAAAATCTTGAAAGTAGCTAAAGAAAGACAATGCTTTATATACAGGTGAATACAGATTGAAATAATTCTACGTTTCTCTGCAGAAATTGTAGAGGCAAATGACAGTGGAACACTTCTGTCAATCCAGAATTCTATTCTCCATAAATATACCCTTTATGATAAGGGGTAAATGAAGACCTTCTCAAATAAAGGAGAACTAAGAAATTCATCACCAACACACACACTCAATAAGATATGCTAAGAGAAGTTTTTCATACCAAAGGGGAAAAATACCAGAAGGAAACATGCATCTTCAGGAATGAAGGAAGAGCAAGAGAAATTGTAAATAGCTAGGTAAATAGATTAGAAAATGATAGTCTCTTAAGTTCTTTAAAATGCGCATGACTTTTTTAAAGCAGAAAGTCTAACACTGACTGGTGAGGTGTCCGATGTATGTAGACATAATACATGTACTATAATGACATGAAAGTGACTGAGAATACAGGGTAAGCTAGAATGCATATTTTAACATAAATAAAACAGATTTCAAGAAAAAGATTAATACCAAAGATAAAAATGATATTTCATAATGATAAAAGAGGCAATTCATGCAGAAGACATGAGTTATAAAAGCATATACATATAATGACATAGCTTCAAAACACATGAAGAAAAACTGATAAGATAAAAGAGCAAATATACAAATCCATAATCAAAGCAGAAAATTTTAACCTTCTTTTCTGGGAAATTGATAGAACACTAAGACCAAAACAAAACAAAACAAAACAATCAGTAAACATAAAAGAGCTGAACACTATTCAATTACATTGATCTATTTAACATTTATAGAACATTCTACTGCTAGGTTTCTTCTCAAAGGAGATGGAAACATATAGGTACACCAAGACTTTTATACAAATATTCACAGCAGCTTTATTTATAATAGTCAAAACTGGGAACAACCTAAATGTCCATCAGCAAGTGAATAGACAATCAAATCGGGGTATATCCATACAATGAAACAATACTCAAAACAAAAAGGAATGAATGATGCATACAACATTGATCAATACACACAACACAGATTAATCTCATAATCATTATGCTCAGGGAAAGAGGCTCAATATGCTCAATAAAGAATACATATTGTATGATTCCACTTATATAAAACTCTGGAAAATCCAAACTAACCTATAATGACAGAGGTAGGTCAGTTGTTGCCTAACGATAGGGTAGAGGGAAAGACAGATTACCAAAAAGGCACAAAGTAACTTTGGTTGGTGATGGAAATGTTTATTATCCTGATTGTGGTGATCATTTTATGGGTCTATACATAAGTCAAAAATGGATCAAACTTTGTAGCTTAAATGTTCATAGTTCATTATACTTCAACTATACCCCAATAAAATTGGGGAAAATATTCAACCTACAGTTTTCAAAGCATGGTCTGATCATTTACAACAATTTCTTAGGGTGTTTGTTTAAAATGTACATCTCAGTCCTTATCCCAGACCTACAGAAAAAAGATATTTTAAATAGACTCTCCAGGTGATTACCAGCCACATACTGAGAACGACTGTTTAAGGCCAAGTTCAAATGCCACCTCCTTTCTGACACCTCTACTGATCCAACTGATGGACATTGTTCCCTCTTCATAACTCCAGAGTTCCATCTCACAAATGGCACTTACGTTACCATGCTCTAAATATATAGTCTTATCTTCCACACTACACTCAATGTTTTACAGGGAGATGTCACATCTTATGGTTTTTGTGTCCTCCTCTTTGGCTAGCACAATGCCTTATCCACAAAAGATGCTAAGCAGATGAACGGCAAGTCTGCTTATATTAGGGACACATCTCGGTTGATGCCATCTAAAAGGTCACCAACTTAGATTAATAACACTAATGTCACAAGTGTGCGTATAGACTGGAGAGACTGACTACCAATGACAGTAACAGACTGGAAACAGGTTTTCACTCCTGAATGTAGTAACTAGAACAAGGCCTTGGCAAAATCTTCCCCAATCTCTTCTTCTTCCCCATTTTGCCTGCTGTACCTCTGTTCCAAATACTTAGCACATGGTATTGTAATCACTTGTTTGTAAGTCTGTGTGCACTATGCTATTCCCAAAGCCAAACCATTGCTTATTTTGCTTTTCTACAGCCTTAGAAGGAATTCAAGAAAAATATGACAGATAAAAAAACCAGTAACAAAGAAAGATTGTAAAAAGTGGACACTGTTCATGTACATATTTACAAGGTTTTCCCAAAAGAAGAGCCCACTTTTCAATTTTAACAAAAGGTAAGGAAAGAGATTCCATTTTTTAACTTATTTTCCACTACAGGGCTTTTTCTATTCCCCAGCCTATGTACAATCTTCTAAATTTCATAGGGGCTCAATAAATGGTAAATTCATTTCTGGCACGATCACGGCCTACAGTCACCCCTGGCGATGGTTTTAGATGTTTGTGCTCCATATATTACCTGAAAAGACATTAGCAGCCTGAGTCAGCCCAACGGGAAATAAGGGTGTAGTATTCAGGGATGTGACTCAGTACTGCCCTCAAAACATCTCAAGGAAAAACCAATCAAATCATCATGACAGCAGTCACCACCCACATTGCAATTACTAAATCTAAGAGGTCTGAAAGCAAAGGTGAATACACTATAAATTAAAGAAGAAAATATAAAGTAAAATTCAATAAGCCATGTGGAAGAGCCTTATCTTATTCCAGGAAAAAGAAACCAAAAACCTATGTCTATGCCAAAGTCAACTTAAAAGTGTAATAAAGTGTTTTCACAGACTATTCATATTAGCAATCTAAAATCACTCTTAATTAAATGTCTTCTATCATAGGAGATACCATACATGATGGCCTGGTCCTTCTCTGGGGGTAACAAATAAAACAGAACAAAGAAAGCTCTGTTTGCTGTTGTTTGTTTCATTTGGTTTCAAATTCTTCATTCTATGTTAGACATAATCATTGCTTTGAAAGGGATTTCTAGACACTTCAAAATCACACAGTTTACTATCTGGGTAGCATAGCATGGTCCCATTCTGGGGCTCTGTGAATGGCGTTAACAGCAGTGCCTAACACTGGAGCTTTGTTCTCAAGGCTAAAGGAAAGAACGTCTCCAAAGCTTTCATTCAGTGCAGAAGGGTTGCCTTTCAGAGGAAGGGCTGCCACGTGTGGCAGCAAGTTATCACTGTCCCATCCCAGTTTCTTTGGTTTCCAGTTAATTCAGCATTTACTGGCACCTCTATGAGACCAGTAAAGAAGGAGATTTACAACCATCAATTTCAGTATTTTTTTGGAAGTTCTATTTTTTTAAGTAGGTTTCACATGCAGCATGGAGTCCAACACTGGGCTTGAACTCACGACCCTGAGATCAAGACCTGAGCTGAGAGCAAGAGTCAGACTCATAACTCACTGAGCCAAGCAGGTGACCCTGGGAGTTCTATTTTACATGGCAGAGGAGGGGAGGGGAAGAGGAGATGAGAGGGAAGGAAGTATCAGAGGAGAGATAGTAGGAATGACAAACAGAACTAGAGGGATGACGTGTGCACAGTCTGCCTTTCTCCAGGCCACGGGAACTCAGAAAACAGAAAATTAGCTGTTCTTACAAATAATGCCTGTGGTTAGTGACTGTCAGGCACACACGTTTAAAATTTAACTCCAGATGTCAAAACACATCCGAGTCTGAGAACACGGAGCAGAACTTTGTCACAATAACTTCAAGTTCAAATAGCAAAGCCCACACAGAATTTCTTTATAAAATCATCTCTTCTCCCTTTTCTTGTCTCCCTCTCTTGCAAGATATTTAAATTTTATCTGTACAATTTCCCACCAACTTACAGCATATTCTACCGCAAGTGTGAACCTAACATATTTGCATCTTAGATGTCCTGGTTTGGTTTTGTATAATTTCTTTTTCTTTCGCTTTGTCATTTCCTTCAAGGATACCTGACATGGCTGATCTAATTGTAGAACAGCAGTCTCATTAATGTGCAATAATGACTTGGAGACCTGTTTTAGATAACTATATTCGGCCAATTACTATCTGAATAAACCTCATAAAGACCCATCAAGGATACTGGAAGAGAGACTAGGAAGCACAATTCCTAGTGACAACTGACATGTGAGCTAATCATCCCCTAACCGGCTTTCTCAGTTCCCACCCTTGACAACACACACTCCCAGGGGCAAGGGCTCCGGAGAGGGGAGCCTGGGATTCCTTCAAATCTTCTAAGAAACAAAACAAACAAAAAAACACCACAGAAGCATTTGTGTGGTTTTGTTTCAAAGACTTTATTTATTCACGAGAGACATAAGAGAGAGAGGGGGCACAGACACAGGCAGAGGGAGAAGCAGGCTCCAAGCAGGGAGCCTGATGTGGGACTCGATCCCAGGACCCTGGGGTCACACCCTGGGCTGAAGGCAGGTGCTAAACCACTGAGCCACCCAGGGGTCCCCTCACAGAAGTATTGGAAGCTAGCTCCTACTCAAGGAGAGATTAAATCTTACATATTTGCTCCCAATATTTTGTATTTCCTACTAAGATGTGTATACACCTTTTAGGCTGATTTTCCTGTTGTCTCTTACAGTTAATTTTCTTTTTCCTTCCTAAACCACTCAAACTAGAATCATGGATATGAAGATAACTGAGATCAAAGAAGTAATCAAGTTCCAATTAATTAGAAATCATTTCTGGGATAGGTAGGACAGCCTCTGTTTAAATACTTCCTTTTTAAGGAGGACTCTTGGCTCTAATGACTTGGGGAAAAAAAAACCAGCAATTAATTTTAGTCTAGATTTACTATGTGCCAGACCCTGTGGTTAAATGAGCATGTTACATGTGTCACCTCGATTAACCTCATAGTGAAACTTTGAGGGATGTTTCATTGCATCCATTTTAACTATGCGAAAACTAAGACTTGGAGAGGTTAAGGCACTTGCCCAAAGACACACAGTTGTCAACTGACAGAAAACCTAAGACAGACACTTGAACCCAAACCTACAACTTTTATTCACAGCCCTTAACAATGAGACCTCTCTGTCCCTCTTCTGTAGGTCGGTCCTTCAAATATTTGAAAAGCATCCAAGCAGCATTGGCACTGTGCTAGGTGTTGTCCCGCCCCCACCCCCCGCCCCCCACGCTTTCCTTGGCAGAATGGAGAGGAATATGTATGCTAAGTCCAGGCTGATCTAATTGAGATTAGAGGTTACCTATGGGTAAGAAGGGAAAGCCAGGCCTCCAGTTTCCCAGGCGGGACATCACAAATCTTGCACTTCCTGGCCATCTTATCTCTTCTGTCTCACTCCACCCTTAATATCTAACCACCTGACCTTAGCAGTGGTCTCTCCACATTTCTTAGTCACCAAGAGGGCCCGCTCTTCTCCATTCTGATGCCCAAGGACCTGTGACGAAGCCTGAACTAGAGCCACTGCCCTCCAAGTCCACAGAGCAAACATCCTACTATAGGAAGGGGGGAGGGGCGCAGTGGGACCCACATCAGTTCCCCTCTGCTTACAGCTCACACAGAGAGCTCCTGCTCACACCCTCAACCCCACTGACTTCCCAAGGAGGGTTTATACTCTGAAAAAAATATTTTTTAATTACATTCAGATAGTGATTTGAAAAAAAAAAAAGAAAAAACAGCTCTGAGGTTAAGTTTAGAAATACTCATTTTTATTAAGCAATGGTCCTGCAGAGAAGAGCTGTAGAGATCTTTCTCAAGTACCTGCAGATACAGGTAGGATTTAATGAGAGGCCTCATTTTCCCACTTCACCTCAGTCAGGTGGTACTGCCAACACTGAGGGCAGCAAACAACTAAACATTTAGGTCTGAGTATTTTTATATTTTTTTGTCATATTTTCGGAAAAATCTTGAATTTTGGGCACTGTTATAAATGAAATAAGAACAAAAAAGGATTATACATTGGTCTGGTTCTTAAATAATTTGCAAGACAAACTGCACTCATGTGATTTGCATCAAATGCCTATGGGCAGTTGCAAAGCAACATTATCAAGAAATATAAAATTATAAAGTAGAAGTCCAACACCTAAATGTTAACAAGGAAGATGCCCCCCCAAAAAGAAATCTTTGCAAAATTGGATGTGAGAAATTAAGTTCTTCCAGAGTTAAGTGTCAGGGATAAGTCTGCAGGGCAACAAGAGAGAAGGATGATGAGGCTGCCCCTGTAGGGGTATGTAAATACACAGGAAAATGAGTATGGAAATGAACTTCAAGGAAAAGAAAGTCTTTTTTAAGAAAGCCTATAAATAAAATGTTGGATTCCTTTTTACCTGAATTTACCAGTTGCTGTTCCATCACTCCACAGCCAAGAACTTCTAGCCATTCTCCATGGAAGTTAATCTCCATCTCGTAGGAAGGATGAGTAAAAGGAAAGTAGCAATCTACCCATCTAATGTCCAGTCCTGCAAAGATACCAAAGAAAAAGAGACCGTGTTAAAAGACACTCTATCCTTCCTTAGATCAAGCCTGCCCTTTGGCTAATGACAACAATTACGACATTCTGAGTAAAATAAATAGTAAACAAACTCATTTGCAACATGTTAGGGGGAGGCAATAAATCTTAAAACTTGTGAAAAACTGGGCATGTCTTTTCCAATATGAAAAACACTTTGTGCAGCTCCAGGACCCTCTAAAACCAAATCAATCACTTGTCAAATCCCTGCAAACACCTGGTAGAGGGAAAAAATTAGGTCAAGATCATGGGAAAGCAAGTGATTCTGCTAGTTCTATAAGTGAAAATGGTATCTTTTCAGAGTTAAAGAAAAAAGAGTTTTACTATATATCCTGCAAACTTACTTATCAACAATATGACAGTTTAGGATAAACTAATCAACTGTTGTTTCTATAAGTATGTATATTAATTTTTTAATTAGATTTAGAAGAACGAATAAAACTTAAATAAGATCTATCAGATAAATGTAAGCAAAACATACTGAAAGTCAAAACATTTTGTTCTACAGAGGAATGACAAATATTCATTCACCTGAAAAAACAAACTATTACAGCCTAAATGCTAGAATGAATTTCTCAACAAGCAATCATGTACATGGCGCTCATAAACAATGATGTTATTAACTAACAAAGGGAAAAAGTAATGAAGTAAAAACAACGCCTGCAAAAAGCAGAAGTCATTACAAACAGGAAAACCAGATGAGAAGGTTACCTGGTAGCTAGATGCCCACGGTGAGAAACACAGGAGAGTGGGCAGCTAACAAATTATCTACAGGCTCCTGCCCGTGCTCCGTTCGCTTTGTGTAATGATGTTTCTCTTCTTCTTTAAGCAACACTTCTGATTCCATTTCTCCATGGTAACATTACCTCCTATGAATTGAAAACACTGCCTTTTCTCACCCAAGACTATCTGCATTTTAAACCTTGTGGGAATCAGAATGTGAAATGAATTTAAAAAATAATAATAACAAATTTTTTTCCATTTATTGAGGACTTACTCTGCCTCTGTCAGCCCACTTCACAGGTAGGGAAAAAAATGATTAGAAAGGTCAAGTGTCTTGCCCAAAAGGCATACAGCTAGCAAAAGACTAGGCCAAACCCAGGTCAGCCCAACTCCAAAACTGCTTCTCTTAAAAATTAAAATGTAATTCCTACCCATCAAAAGAAGCTATTTCAAGAATCAAAGAGGACATGGGAACAGAATTATGAAACACGAGAACCTCCCTTATGCCCCAGATGACAAAGGACAAGGGAGGCTTTTCTTTCATTGTTCTATTTTAATTGCCTTTATTTTCCTACTTACCTGCTGTCTATAGCAAGTGATAGCTGATTTCTGTTACACCAGTAATACAATATTTCCCTCTTGTTATACATATGCTATAACAAACACTACACTGCACATATATACATCCACAACCTGATAAACGTTGACAACGTGTATACATCCATGAAACCAACACCATGATCAATACAATGAATATATGCATCACCCCCCAGAAGTTTCCTAGTGTCCTTTTGTAACCCTACCCATTTGCCTGTTGCCCCTATCTCTTCTCCTCACCCCTCACACTCTTTGGCACCTGCAGATCTCCTTTCTGTCCCTACAAAGGAGTCTGCATTCCCTAGAATCTTATAACAATAGAATCATAGAGCATGTACTTTTTTTTCTTTTGGTGCGGCTTCTTTCACTCCAGCAGAATGATTTTAAGTTTCAACCATGTTGCACATAATAGTTCCTTCCTTTCTTTTTAAGATTCTATTTATTTGTTTGAGAAAGAAAGAGAGCACATGCTCAAGAGAGAGCACGAGTGGGGAGGGGTGAGGAGGACAGAGGGGGAAGCAGGCTCCCTGCTGAGCAGGGAGCTCCACACTGGGCTTGACCCCAGGACCTCAGGATCATGACCTGAGCCAAAGGCAGATGCTTAACTGACTGAGCCACCTAGGCACTCCTAGTTCCATCCTTCTTATTACTGAATAGATTTCACCAAGTTTTTCTAACTGGGGAAAAAAAGCTGATCCTGTTGCAGGCCATTGGAGAAGTGTCTTCAGATCCCCTGAGTCCTTCTGACTTTTCTATATGGAAGCTCCTATGTGCAGAGCAGGTGCTTATCTGCCACTATGTTCTGAGAAGAAAGTAACGTACACCTGTGTGTTTGCCCATCTTTGGGGCCAACAATCCCCTACCAGATTTTTTATTACAAAGCTACAGAGGCAGTCCTGCTGGCAAACGGAAATGTGTGAAGCACTGGGATATATAACTGAGTGCAGACGGACAGGCAGATAAACAATTTTTATCATTCCGTTTTGTAACTCCTGGCAGATAAGCACAAATCACCTAGGGAAAACAATTTAGAAAAACCAATTTTGTTTACATGGCTTGGATCAAATTCTACCAAAAGCAAGATGAGTACTCAGGGCTAACACAATGATTTCCATCATCACATAATTAAACATCACCTGGAACAGAGTTCTGTGAGGTCTACACAAATTAATTTTTCTTGCATATCCTTATTTTATTCCTTTGGACAAGCTAAATACATAGAATTTAGGGTTTTTTAAAGATTTTCTTGATTTATTTGAAAGAGAGAGATAGCGAGAGAGCGCACAAGCAGGGAGAAAAGGGAGGAGCGGGGCTCAATCTCAGGACCCTAAGATCATGACCTGAGGTGAAGGCAGATATTTAACTGATTGAGCCCCCTAGACACTCCACATAGAATTTAGTTTATATAGCTTTATACCTCACATCTGTAAAAACTTAAGTCCCCCCTTAGTCACTAGTCAGAGCAAAAGAATATTTCAGGTATTACTAAGCCCTGAAAATAACCACGAGTGTTAATTAAAATTATTCTATTACCAGTTTTTACGAAGCCTAAACTAAATCCCTACTGCATAAGGTCAGTGGGAAGTGAAGCCTCCATAAAGACAGGATTCTCTCTCCACATCCATCTGAGTTGCTGGTGCTGACTGTGTCAACCTAGCACAAGAATTGCCCTGGAAAGTGATGTAAGGATATCACCCTTCTCTGGAAACCTTCTTTTACTGAAGGGTTTAGCACTTCTCAAAGTAGAAAAAATTATAACCTTGGATTAAAATGTTTTTAATGGTGAATGAATTCTTCAGATAAAATGTCCACATGTTGGTTGCATCAACCCTTGCTCTTTTGTGCTTTAAGACATTGGTCACCCTGACCCTGGGTTTCTTCTTGCTCACGTCTGTCAGGAGGCAAGAAAGTAATCACTCCACCCTGAAAACTCCACCCGCAGAGTGAGAAAATGCAGGGAAGTTAACCAAAGTACTTATGAATATATGAAGATGATTAGTATTACACATCTGTGGAGCAGAACCCACTGATAATAATATCACAGAAACTAAGAAAACACAGATAGCCAACGCGACTATAACATTTTTAAACCTCTTCACCTCCTTAGATCATTTGTTAAAAGTTTCCTTTTCAAATCTATATGACCTTGCAAAGAATGCCAAATCCATACACAATTTACCTTCTTTGTTCTTCTTTAAAGAGCTTCAGTGCTTCCTTCACAGCAACAGGCAAAAGTCAAATCTAAGAAACCCCAGTTTTGAGAAGCCTGTAACTCTACTTTAAATACAAATGGTCTTTATTTCAAAGTAAAGTCTATTAGTTTATGTGTAATTTTTGCCAAAATATCGTATTTTCTATAACTTCTAACAATTTAAATTCCAGTTACATTGACACATTAACAGTATTTTTTTAATCACTGGTAATGTAATCATTTATTGAATACTTTTATGTCATACTCAAAATATGCTTTTCTTTTTTCTCCCCATAACCTCAAAATTACAGTAAGTATTAATATATTGGGTTGAAAATCATCATCAATCATCATATAGCTTGTATTAAAAGATGTGATTCTGGGGATCTCTGGGTGGTTCAGTGGTTTGGCACCTGCCTTCGGCCCAGGGTGTGATCCTGGAGTCCGGGGATCAAGTCCCATGTCGGGCTCCTTGCAAGGGGCCTTCCTTCTGCCTGTGTCTCTGCCTCTCTCTCTCTCTCTCTCTCTCTCAAGCAAATAAAATCTTTAAAAAAAAAAAATGTGATTCTAAATAGCCAGCTAAAATCTTTACTAATTTTGACTTATTTCACATGCCAAGTATCAGGAGTCAATAAAAAAAAAAAAAATCCACTAAAAGCTATTAAAGAAGAGTTAAAGAAAACTCTTTAACACAAACTCTATTTTGTGTTACATATTTTTTTTTAAGATTCTATTTATTTATTCATGAGAGACACAGAGAGAGGGGCAGAGAGACATAGGGAGAGGGAGAAGCAGGCTCAGCCTGATGTGGAACTCAATCCCAGGACCCTGGAATCACAATCTGAGCCAAAGGCAGATACTGAGCCACCCAGGGATCCCCTGTTACATATTAATAGAGGAAAACTTATTGAAAACATGTCCAAATCATATGGATTCATTATGTATTAGGCCAATCTCTTATTGGGATAATAGAAATTAAATACACAGGTGTTATATATCTAATGGAAAATAATGCCAAAGTTTTTTCTTTTGTTTTTTGTTTGCTTGGTTGTTGGTTTGGATGTAATGATTTATTAAATCATATTTATAAGTGAAGCTCAGAGCATTTTAAAAATTGCCACAGGACTCTGCAAGACAATAGAAACTGTCAAAAATTATACACCTTAATTTTCAGCTGAGGACCACACAGAAGAAAGAACACCTGAGAAGAAACCAAACCTGATCCGAGTCTCAGATTTCTACCTTTCTCCTGTGAAACAGTAGGGAGATTAATTCACCTCTCTGAGCTTTGGCTGCCTCTTCTCCCCACTGGCATAATGCTGACTATCTCACCAGGGGTCTTCAGTACAGAACCTATGTGAGTCCAGGTTTTCTCAAATGCAGAGATCCTCTTTGGCAATCTGCGCACTCACTCTGCTTTCTCTCCTAAATGAGGATGCTGACTTTGTTCAAGAATGAAGAGAGCACGAAGTCAACTGGGACCTCAGGAATGATTAGTGAAAATTCCTTCAGCAAAGTGATGTGAGCTCCAGTGGGTAAGGGGTAGCAAGAAAACTAATTCTCTCCACTCTGGTGAGATATTATCTGCCCCAAACTGCCACAGGAAACCAGGGGCGTGGGAAAGGTGACCCTGCATCTCATTTCCTTTGTGCATCAGCCTCACAACTCCTGGATCCTTGGAAAACCACCTGGGGACATAATGAAGGGGGAAGGTGTGTGGGTCTCCCCCCACCAATCCCTGCCTGCTATGCATGTTGCAGTGCCTAACCACTCTGAAATGAAAACAGGGGTCATTCCACCTCCAACCCACCTTCATCATGTACCTCATTTAATACATTTCATTGCCCTGACTTATTGCTTCACTAAGTAAGGGATTCTTCTTCTGTTTCCCTTACTCCTTATATTTAAAGATGAGACTTTGCTATCAGAACCATGCCCCCCCCCAAAAAAAAAGAACCACGCCCTGGAGATATGAAAATCTAGATTTTAAAAGGTTGATGGCCCAAACCAGAGCATGTAACAGTGATTTTATATATCCTACCAAAGCTTCCCTCCACTGAAGCAGGTAATTTTTTAAATTGACTATACAAATATGCAATTAATAAGTGCTATTGGGCATTAATTTTTCAGCAGGTTCTTCCCTCAGTTGGCAGCAGAGAAATAGTAGAATATAGCGCTCTGATACCAGGGCTGCTACTCAGGCTTTCTGCACAGGAAACAGCATGCATCCAAGGAAGGAAAGCAGGGTAGGGATAAAAAGGATGAAAGGCTAAAAATAAATTCTTAGAAAAATTAAGATCATACTATGACTAGAGTCTCACTAGGGAAATTACCTGGTCACCACTGTCAAAGTTACCTGACAATTCCATCTTTTCTGTTTCAGTTTAATTGAATTAAGACCCACAGGGCAGCCCCGGTGGCAAAGCAGTTTAGCACCGCCTACAGCCCGGGGGTATGACCCTGGAGACCTGGAATCAAGTCCCACATTGGGCTCCCTGCATGGAGCCTGCTTCTCCCTCTGCCTATGTCTCTGCCTCTCTCTCTCTCTCTCTCTGAGTAAATACATAAAATCTTTAAAAAAAAAAAAGACCCGCAGCCCTTTAAACTGAATACATAGCAAGTAGCTAGATAGGCTTTTTTTTTTTTTTTCAGATTTCTCAATATCTCTCTATTCTAAAAGCTTTCTTTAAAAAAATTATTTTAGTGTACGTAGGTGGCTCAGTTAAGCCTCTGAATCTTGATTTCAGCTGAGGTCATGATTTGAAGGTTGTGAGATCAAGCCCCACATCAGGCTCCAAGCTGGGGTTGGAACCCGCTTAGAGTATCTCTCTCTCTCCCTCTGCCTCTCCCCATCCTTCTCTTTAAAAAAAAAAAAAAAAAAATAGGGCAGCCTGGGTGGCTCAGCATTTTAGCGTCGCCTTCAGCCCAGAGAATGATTCTGGAGACCCAGGATTGAGTCCCACATCAGGATCCCAGCATAGAACCTGCTTCTCCCTCTGCCTGTGTCTCTGCCTCTCTGTCTCTCTCATGAATAAATAAATAAAATCTTTTAAAAATAAATAAATAAATAAATAAATAATTTAGAAAGATTATTAGGTAAATATGTTCATAGGGTTCAAAATCAAAATACTGTAAGAGGATACATTTTATATATGATAGACCACCAGTGACATCATCACAATGATCAAAATTTTTGTGACCATGTGAGGTGATGAATGTTAACTAAATTTATCATGGTGATTATCTCAGAATATATACACATCCCAAGTCATTATGTTGTATATGTTAAACTAATACAACGTTGTATGTCAATTATATCTCAATAAAACTGGGGAAAAATAGGGCATATGTTAAGTATCACTGCATCCCTGTCTCCTGTTCAGTCCCCTCCTCTTGGACCCAGGCCCATACTAGGGCTGCCTTCATATCACCAGATATAAGCAAATACAAACATGTACATCTGTTTTCCTTCCTTTCTTATATAAAAGACAGCATTCTTGCACATTATTCTACACCAGGCTTTTTTCACTTAATGATACATTCTGGAGAACTCTCTACCTAAATACACACAGCACTACCTCCTCATTCTTTTCCTTACTCCTGCACAGTGCTCCAGCAAGGGGCTGTGCCATTTATGTAGAAAATTCTTACACTTGAATTATATTCATTATTCTGCTATGAACAATAGTGCTGCAACAAAACACTCTGTCAGTCAGAGAGTAAATGCTTTTATAGTTTTAATACTGTCCTCTATAGGAGTTGCAATATTTTGTAGTCCCATCGGCTCAATACTTTTCAAGAGGGCCAAGGCCACATAACTAATTAGTAAAAGAATCAAATTCAAGCTCAAGTCCTGACTAAATATTCAGGATCTGCTGGATGCTGAGACAAGACTACCCAGGTTTGGCGTCCCTGTGCAGCTCCCACATAGCCAACGCAAAAGCAGAGCACCATGAACAAGATTCCCAGGTTCCTGCTGAGCTCCTTGTCCTTGCTATCTGTTTGCATCTCCTATCTCTCCCCTAGCAAATGAGAAGAATATCCTCCAGAATACATAACCACATGGTTGGCAGAAATGAGGAAAAGGAAGCATAGGTAAGGTCTGAAGCGTCCATGTGGGAATATGAGTGTTGATTCCATTTCCAAAGCCCACTTCACAAGCAGCATGTTGTCATTCACCATTTACAATGAATTCCCCATCTAGGGCCTTACAAACCTGGCAATGCCATCACTGACTGTTTAGCATGCCATATATATCCTGTGTGTCCACACAGTGACGTATCTTTGAGTCCAGGATTACAGAATGCTAAGTGCAATAAAATCATTCCAACTACACAGTTAATGTTAAGCACTACCTTTTCCCTCTCAGAGAGGGAAAGAGGGTAATAAACTTCTCTGGTGTAGGACCTCCACAGCACACAGCAGAAGCTATTAGCACTATTTCAGCCACAGTGTCGCTCTCTGCTAAGATATTCCCAAAGGAATAGGGGAAAAAGAAAAGCCTAGCATTTTCTATCACCAAGAGTGTAACTGATCACACAGCTATTATCACAGTCTCCTGCTTGGTGGAAAGACTGGTGTGGTGAAGTGTTGTTTTAGGTTTTAGGCTCTTGTCCTGGACAAGGGACACAGGAATCATTTTGACTAGGGCTTGGATCTGAAAATGTTAATATCATCTCTCCACCCCACAATGGGGTAAGAAATGGAGTGCAGCACCATTTAATGGCCCCTCCTTCCAAATCTGGCATGGGGTCAGAGGCACTAGGATAAGTGACTGGCTATGGAGGAAACAGAGGGAACAGCTTAACAGCAACCTGGCCTGGGGTAAGCCACAGCCACAGGCCCTTTGGACCCTCAATCATCCTCATCAACCATTCCCAAAGAATGGTACACAGTCCTTCTAGACAGAAGGCTTAGAATCCGCGCTCCACAAATCTGACCAAGGAGACATGGGTAGGTAGGTCATAATGTATGGAAAGAGCAATCATAGATCTAAGGATCAAATTCCAGCTTGTTTTAGCCATGCAAATTTCTTACCCTCTTTCAATGTCTGCATTTTGACAGAGTTTTGGTGATAATTAAATAAGGAAAAGTATGTAAAGAACCTAAAGACGAAATGGGTGATTTCTGAATTGAATGTCATTGTAAGTCAGGCTAAAATATCTCTCACCTTTTTATAAAAATGTGAAAAAAATAAACATTTCTAAATTGGATTCCTAAGGTAGTCAACATTTGCAGTTCATTTACTGTGGCACTATGCTGAATACATGCCCTCTTTAATCTTTATACTGATATAAGGCTGGCATAACACTGCTTAATAAATAACTACTACTGCTCCCATTTTATAGAAGGAACAGTGATCACAACAGCTTACGTATCTAAGTTTCCAGAGTAAATGCCATTAACAGAATTCAAAACCAGGTGTCAGACAATAAAGCCCAATCCAGCACTCACTCCACTGGAGCAGACAATGAAAACTACACTCACCTGACTTTCCATGCAAAGTGGCCTCATAGGACCAAGATGACACCATCAGACTCCTTGTTTTTCTAACACATTACAACAGGTGTAATAAAAAGGAAAAAACTAACAAGGTATAGTCTACATTCAAAGGTAAGAGAAATACCTCCACAGGCTAGAAACAGAACAGAAATACAAAACCGTGAAAGAGGAGAAAGCACAGTGCTGATGGGTTCAGAGTCGACGCTCAGGAAAAGGAGCCCAGAGCCTGCCTTCAGCAGGATAGTGTACTACTGGCTTGGGATCTGAGGGAAGCTAAAAGCTTAGAGTCAGATGGTAAAATGGAATAAGCTTCATGCTCATAAAAGAAGAGTGACAAAAACTCACCAAATACAGCCTGGGGCAGGAGTTCTGAAGAGCTGTAGACTCAGAGATCCAAGCCATAGGTGTTGGATTGGCCACATCCCCTAAAACAGTGCTGGTTAGTATATCTAACAGATCTCTCTAAGTCCGTTCTGGATTTCAAGTCTAGAGAGCGAGGTGGTACCAACTGCAAAGCCACATAAGAGAGAGATAAGTAAAGCAGGAGAGGACAAGAGGCAGGAAAACAGAGAAAAGGAACAAAACAAAAACAAAACTCCTCCACTAAATAGGAAACTGCAAACCAAAATTCCAAAGTACATGAATAAATCTAATGCTAAGTAACCCAACCAACAAAATCAACATCAAACATGAATTCACTTCAGATGAGATTAGTTTTTTAAAAACAACCTGATATTTTAGGGGTACCTGGGTGGCACAGTCAGTTGAGCATCAGACTATTGGTTTAAACTCAGGTCATGGTCCCAGGGTCTTAAGATCAAACCCAGTGTCAGGCTATGCTCAGTAGGGAGTCTGTTTGAGATTCTTTCTCCCTCTGCCCCTTCACCTTCCCCCCAAAATAAATAAATAAATCTTTAAAAAAATAAAACAACCTGATATTTTGAAGTAAGTATGTTTCAGGTATCTCTAGAGATACAATAAAACACAATTTATTGATGTGTCCTAAAAAAAATTATAAGGCAATCTTTTCATAAACCAAATCTAAAACAATGCAACTTTAAGATTTTAGCCATCTCCCTATAAAATTCTGCTTTAAGAAGGAAAACATCACGCCCCAGTTTCAAAGAATTCCTGTTACAAACATTAAACAGCATCAAAAAAGAAGCCAAAGAAAAACAAAGAAAGTGATGAGAGAGGTATGAGGAAAGGTATAGTTCTTTTTTTATTTTACAGTCCTCTATTTATGATTGTTTGACTTTACAGTGGAGTGAAAGCAATATACATTCAGTAGAAACCATACATCTAATTTTGAATTTTAAGATTTTATTTATTTGAGAGACTCCTAACTCTGGGAAACAAACAAGGGATAGTGGAAGGAGAGGTAGGCAGGGGGATGGGGTGACTGGGTTATGGACACTGAGGGGAGCACTTGAAGGGATGAGCACTGGGTGTTATATGTTGGCAAATCGAACTCCAATAAAAAAAATATACAAAAAAATCATTTGAGAGAGAGAGAGAGCACAGAGGGAGGAGGAAAGGGAAAGCGGACACCCCACAGAGTGTAGAGCCTGATGTGGGGCTCAATCCCACACCCTGAGGTCATGACCTGAGCCGAAGGTAGATGTTTAACCAGTTGTGCCCCTAATTTTGAATTCTGATCTTTTCCCAGGCTCTTGAGCTGCTGGGCAGCACACGCTCTAGAGCAGTCCATGAAATCTTCTGAGTGTGGTGTGTCTCCTTGTGCCACTTTGATTTTGTCCAAATGTAGAAGTCAACCATGTGATCATAAAGTTAACAACGGATACAGTTGCAACTATTCTATACACTACAGCCACTCTGTTTTTCACTTTCACTGTTTCACAGTATTCAACAAATTACATAAGATATTCAAGACTTTTTCTTTTTATGAGATAGGCTTTGTGCTAGATGATTTTGTCTGACTAAAGACTGATATAAGTGTTCCGAGCACATTAGGTAGGCTAATCTAAGCTATGATGTTTGGTAGGTTAGGTGTATTTTTTTTTAAAGATTTTTTTATTTATTAGAGGCAGAGAGAGAGAGAGAGAGACAGGCAGATGGAGAAGCAGGCTCCATGCAGGGAGCCTGACGTGGGACTCGATCCTGGGTCTCCAGGATCACGGCGTGGGCAGAAGGCAATGCTAAACTGCTAAGCCACCAGGGCTGCCCAGGTTAGGTGTATTAAATGTGTATACCACTTAGGATATTTTCAACTTAAAATGGGTTTATCAGGACGTAATAACATCATAAATCAAGGAAGTTCTACAATTAAAAGAAAGAGTAGTCAAAGTGTCAAATTAAAAAGAAAGACTTCTATGTCTGAACAATCGGGAATAATGAACCAGTTTTATCCCTCCATGTGAAAAACTAAAAACAAAACAAAACAAAACAAAACAAAAAGCCACACAAAACACTGGGCATTAAGTTACCAAGGGCACTGATCCCTGAGAAGTGAGCCCTAACATTTTCCCAACAGAGAACACAGAAAAAGCCCAGAAGTCCTCCCAAGTTGAAGAGACAGAGCTGAAAGTCTGAACAAGTCAGGGTTAACTACCGTTCATAGGACATAGTGAAGGAGAGAAAGGGGCTGTCTAGACAGAGAACTCTGAAGATCTGGAAAAAAAAAATACCCCTTTAGTATTCAATTGAAGACCATCAGTGCTTGAACCTACCCAAGGCCAGGGAACAGACAACGCAAAAATATGCTGGGAGCTCACAGGATCAATAATGCTGGGAGCTCACAAGGATCACAATAATGCTGGGAGCTTAAATACTGCTAGTTCCCAACAGCCAAGTGGAAAACCTAATAATCAATGGATTATCAGTTATGCACTAAAAAGGGTCTCACATTGGTTGGAGGAAAAATTAACTCTGGATTGAAATCCTACATTGGTCTTGCCTAATAAGACCTAGCAAGAAGACCCAAAAGGATTAAGGTATTTCTAAGAATCCTGGAACAAACTTCAGGAATATTATGAGGAATACAAAAATACCATTACAAGGTAAAATTAACACTACTTGGCATTCCATAGAAAATTATCATACAAAGAAGAAAACAACAAATAGGAAAAAATAAAGAGCAATTCATCAAAAGATGACACAGAGGATATTAGTAGTAGGAAAAAGACATTAAAATATGCATGACAATAGTATTCAATATGTTCAAAAAGTTAAGGGAAAGACTGAAAATGTTAAGTAGATGTAACTAAGATATAAAAAGACCCTAATTGAAACAAATGAATGGGGTGAATAAGAAAGAAACAGTGGCTAGAAGAGCAGATTAGACACTGAAGAAAAATATAATTGGTGAACTTGAAGATACAGCAACGGAAACCATCAAAAGGAAGCACAGGAGAAAAAAACAACACTGAAAGAAAAGTAAACAGAACACCTGTGAATTGCAAAAAACTTTCAAGTGGCCAAACGTAGATGTAAATGGAGTCCCCAAAGGAAAGAATAGAGAAAATACTTGAAAAAAAAATTTACAAAAATTTCTCAAATTTGATGAAAAATATAAACCCACTGATTCCAGCTCAACAACAACAAAAAATCTAAAGAAAACTACACCTATAGAAATCATAACCAAATCCTTAAATCCAATGGCAAAAAATTTCAAAAACAAAGAGAAAAAACATATTATGTACAGAAGAACAAAAGCAAAAGCAAGAATGACAGATTTCTTATGAGAAACAACATTAAGTGAGAAGAAAGAATATTTTTAAAGAACTTAAACAAAAAATTATCAATCTAGAATCCTTTACCCAATGAAAATATCTCAAAAACAAAGATTGGTAGACATGATAACTAGTTGGATAAATATAAGAATTTTTCTTATTATTATTTAAGGATCTTTAAAAGCTAATCAAATGTTTAAAACAAAAATAACCACAATGTGATTATCAGTTGATAACACATATAAAAGTAAAATACATAACACCTATAGCACAAAGTCCAGAAAGGGGGAAATTAAAGTTTACTGTTGCAAGGTTCTTGTATTTGAGTAGTATAGTATCACTTGAAGACAGACTATGGTAACTTAAAGATATATACTATCAACCATAAAGCAATTGCTAAAATAACACAAAGAGTTATAGCTACTAAGCCAAACAAAGCAGATAAAATGAAATAGTAAAAATTTCACAATTAATCCAAAGGAAGCAAAGCTGAAAAAAGACAGAGAAAGAACCAAGAAAAAACATGAAAAAAAAATAGCAAAATGATCACTTAAATTCAACCACATCAATAACCACATAAACACAAATCACCTCATTACAACAACTTTGAATAAGAAGAGCAAATTGGAAAGACTTTAAATGACTTCAAGACCTATTATGAAGCTACTATAATGAAAACAGTACAATTTTGCATCAAGATAGACAAATATTAGATGAATAGAACAGAGAGAGTCCATAAATAGACCCAAACATATATAGTCAGTTGATCTTAGATAAAGGCAGAAAGGTAATTAAGTAAGAAAAAGGATGGTCACTTCAGCATATTGTGCTGGAACAACTGCATATTCATATACAGAAAAGCTATGATCCATAGCTCATTTACACGTAAAAATTTTCAAAATAATCAAAAACCTAAAAATAAAGCTGAAAACTATAAATCTTCTAGAAGAAAAGAGAGTAGAAAAATCTTTATGACCTCAGGTTATGAAAGATTTCTTAAAAACCACATCAAAAACACACTCCATAAAAGAAAAATAAAGTTTCAACAAAATTAAGAAACTCCGCTCTTAAGAGAATGAAAAGACAAGGCCCAGAATGAGGGGAAAGAACTGCAAATCACATATCTGATAAAAGACTTGTCTCCAGAAAAACATAAAAAAATTTAGAAAATCAAAAAAATTTTTAATGAGCAAAAGATTTAGAAACTTCACAAAGAACAGGCATATGGAAGGCCAATAAACACATGACACTCAGCACTAACAGTAACTAAGGAAATGCACAGTCAGATACAACTACACGCCTATTAGAATGGCTAAAATTAAAATGACTGACCATACCTACTATTGCCAAAGATGGGGAGTAACTTCTACTATCATATACTAACAGGAATGTAAAATGGTTCAAACACTCTGGAAAACAGTTTGACAGTCTCTTAAAAACTCAAACATACCCCTCCTATTCAACCATTCCATTCCTACCTATTTACACAGGAGAAATAAAAACATATGCCCATACAAAGACCTGAACACTGTAGCAGCTTTATTTATAATAACCAAAACCTAGAAACAACCCAAATGTCCATCCACTTGGATGGATACCATATTGTGAGCTGTCCATACAATAAAATACAACTCACCAATAAGAAGGAATGAAGTATTAATACATGGCACAACATGGAAGTATCTCAAACTTCACACCCAGTCACCTGAATATTCTTTGTACAACAGACAAGCTTATCCTCTGACAGGAAGGTAAGGTGAGACGGTAGTGTTCTAGAATATCTGAGAAAGAGGTCCGTGCAGTGAGCTGACCAGGGAAAAAGCAGAAAGCGTTGATTTGAATATCAATTCAAGTTTAGGTCTTTATCAAGAAAGTAGAGAAAGCAAAGGAATTATAGTGGTTGAGAACAGAGTTTAGATAACTAGCCTTGTGTTGATTATCCATTCCTTAACAGGGGTAGAGCAACAAACTGACCAGAGAAGTAAAAGAAATGAATCAAGAATTTGAGCTTTCTATAAACCTACAAAGTAGAGAAGAAACATTCCCTCTCCTATAAACCCTGATGTTTTCTAGGATGCCTGTATATCAACCACCTATAAGCAGAAGCGCTAAGCATTAGGAGCAGTTCCTGGCACATTAGTCATCTTGATTACAGTATCCCTAAAATTTTAAGCACTTTTTTCACTGTACCTTAAGGCCCAATAATTTTATTTCATTTACATAAAATCCCAAACAACCTATTCCTTAGCCCCTGCCCAATCGTCACTGAAGTGTGGGCATTTTAGGCTCCTTAAAAATATTCCAGTTCAGGGCAGCCCCAGTGGCACAGCAGTATAGCGCCGCCTGCAGCCTTAGGGTGTGATCCTGGAGACCCTGGATCAAGACCAATGTCAGGCTCCCTGCATGGTGCCTGCTTCTCCCTCTGCCTGTGTCTCTGCCTCTCTCTCTCTCTCTCTCTCTCTGTGTGTGTCTCTATGAATAAATAAATAAATAATCTTTAAAGAAAAATATTCCAGTTCAATTCAATCATGCCTATCCCAAACTTTCTTCCAAGAGGTTTCCTTGGACAATTTCTTTGGATGGGAATGTCAACTCCAATACAAGTTTTCTCCATTTACCAAACATCTTTAAAAAAACTCTGTCTTAGGTCTCTCTCCCCCTGATTTCTAGGTGATGTCATGTTTCCACTGAATACCCCTAGTGGATACAATGCAAGATATTTCATATCCCCATTTCATAGCTAGTGATCGTAAGGCTCACAGAAGTTGACCACGCCGGCCAGTTTTTACAAGTGTAGCCTGCTTGGACAAGATCCAAGCCACAGTGAGCACAGGCAACTCAACACTGGCCAAATGTAACAAGTGGTTTGCTCCTTCACTTTCTAGGAGTACTCAGAGAAAGACAACCCTCTCCAAATCAAACGCCAGACAACCCAAACACGCTGATTTAAAAATCATTAAAATAACATGCTTAAAATTTTTTGATTCAGTTTTAAGAACAAAATATAACTAACAACTATAAAACTAATTATTCTTCTCCATTATTTTCACTTCACTTATGTTAACAGGTATTTATGGATAGAGAAAAATGTGAGCAGATATGGAAGACATGGGATCTTCATTATCATTACTAACTTCACTCTTGACCAGGACAACATTCACAATACAGAGCCTAGAATGTTTTGGTTGGATGGGACCATATGTAGGCTCGGTTGGCAAGCAGGTTATTTTGGGAGTATCAATACTTATGAAGGAAGAAGGCGGCAACAGTATGGGGCAGAAGGAGAAGTCAATGAGCTGCAATCAGGCACAAAAAGCCTTAACCTCACCACAACTCTGGAATTTAGCCCCTCAAAACTGCCCCAGAGTGGTATGGTAGTGCGGTAGGGTCCTTGGAAGGGATCCTGAAACATGCACCTCAATGACCTTCCCAAATCCTTTTTATTTTAAACAAAAGGTGAGACATGACTTGCCCACGGCAACTTATCTAGTCAAGAGCAGAGTATCACAGCCCATTTCTCCTTCAGACTAGTTCATTTATATTGTGCTATGAGGCCAGTGCTTTCTAAATGGAAAGTCCAATGTTTAGCAAGACTGCCAAAGAAGGGCTATAAATCCTGAAGGACAGAAAGTGAAAATAAAACATTAGAAATCCTAAGCCTCCACGTTAGTTGCTCTGAAATAAACGATCAGCCAAATATGATACGAAATATTGGAGAAACAATTTAGAGATGTTAAAAAATGACAGCAAATGCCACAAGCATGAAAACACTCTAAAGGGTTATTTTATTTCTTTCTAATTCTAACCTGGTAACCTCTCAGCCTTAGGATGCTGGCACAATTGAAATGTTAGCAGAAAATAATAAAACTGCTTTGGAGAGGCAGGGGGAGAAAAACTGAAACTAAAGCAGCTGTAATAACAACAAATTGCCACAAGGAAATAGCGTGTTCTAATTTTTAATTTTGCCTTCCAAGAACAAAGGAAGATGATACTAATAACAGGAACATCAAAAAAGTAGAAAGCAAGCTTAGACCATAAAAACAAATATAGAAAAGAGTCGTTGGATAATTCTGAGCTCTGCCGAGGCAGTTACTGCTCATCAACTAAAGAAAGATTGAATCTGAAGTTTTAAATGATCTTTGGTAGTCAAAATATAATGTGTATGATGCTGCAAATAGGGCCCTACCAAGAGCTCGATATAGGAGTCAGAGTACAGGGAAGGTCAGAAGGGAACCCTAAAGAGAGGCTCTTTTTTTTTTTTTTTTTTTTTTTTGGACATCATGGCTTTCGTAGACCTCAGTCGCAGAAATATTACTGAAATGATTTCTTTCTGCCTTTTCAAAAGAGCTAACCTCTAACCTGGGCGAGGAAATCAGCCCGATGGCACTACAATCAGGGCTCAAGTACTTCCCAACTGTGTGATCCTCATGGCACCGCATTTCTCTGTCTAGGTTCCCTTGTCTAAAGAAAAAAAAAAAAAATGGGGATTATAATCATAGACACAGGTCAAAACAAAAAGAACCGAGTGCAGAATTTGACACTGTTAATTATTATCTCAGGCACTGTCATTATCATAATTAAAGCTATTATTAAATATTTAAATGACACTCAGAGTGTTTGTACCAGGACAGGTTTACCAAGACATTTTTCAAAAACCAGCACACCTCCTTTCCCAAAAAAGTTAAATGACCCTCTGAAATGCCTGAAGTAAGAACATGACACTTCTGTTCAGAGTGCAGAAGAAACAGCCAAGAGTCTTGAGGGAGTTGTTAAGATTCAGTGTGAACACTAGGAGAACACACAGCACCTGTTTCCTATGATACATACCCCCTCGTTCTTGTAGTTCATAAAATGGCCTGGGTTTGGCTCACCTTCCCACCCTGCTTAGTTAGCATCCACCCTGAGAAGCACCTTAGCAGATGTTATATACATGCAAACACACCTGGGGACAAGCTAACACAGCCCTCCCGGTGACAGCTCCCTTGGCGATACACAAAGCAAAGACACACTGGGGTTAGTTAGGCAAAGATGCATCTTTAAGGATTTTCAGGGTATTTGGCTACTGTGTGAATGGGGCTAAAAATAAGCTCATGGCTGGAAGGAAAGAAAAAATAAAAGGTTTTTTAAATCACAGATAGATTTTAGTGCACTGAACATGTATTCTCCAAGCCCGTTGGATTTTTTACTTCAATGCCATTCCACGACTCCGCTATTACAAACACAAAGTAAATTTGAAGATTTATAACATAGCAACTCTGATCTGTAATGAAATCTAAAATCTAAATGTCTAGGCTAATAGCATTTTAAAAATGAAGCAAATGTTTGTCTGAAATAGGCTACAATTTCACTGCTCTTGCGAAAGGTAAGATTCCTAATTCTTGGCCACGAGCATGCCCATTATGTACAATGGGCACCATGGCCAGAGAAATTATACACTGCAGAAATGTTTTTGTATAAGGAAAATTGTTATCTGGAAACTTTCACCTCAAAGCACGATTTTGAATGCTATTCAATTACAAATATTAAAAATAATAACATAAAAGAAATCCAGCACCAGATTCAGATAAATAATCCCCAAGGCCCCTGGGAAGGTTTTAGAGTCTAAACAGGGCCTGGAACAATGTTTTCTTTTTAAAATATTGCTTGTGCTCAGAGAGGACATTAAGGCTATCATCAATACCCACCTGACTGCTGTGCCAGTCTCACAGAAAGACACATCTCATTTCATTAGACAAAATAAAGACAAATCAACTGTAAATTAATGTTCTTTGATTGTATTATATTTCTTCAAAGCTCCCTGTTTTTATTGCCTTGTCCTCATTTCTCTTGCCTTCATATTTTTCACATTTACACATTTATTTAATATTTTCTCCTTACAAGGCACCTTTCACATAGCTCATTTTATTCTCACGGGAACCAAGTATTATTACCTTGGTTTTTAAAAGTTCAAAAATTGAGGCCTAAAGCACTAATTGACCTAAGATTTTAAAGTGGAGGAAAAAGAACTTAAATTTAATTTTTCTGATTGCACACTACCATTTCTCAGTGGACATGAGATTTTTCTGTTAACCATTTTCTTCCTTCCTCTTCCATTCTTCATCCCTAAATTCTATATGCTTATTCTCAATGGCTGGTATCAGCTCTGACATCCTCCAACCGGGAACCTATCCTGGAGCACATGCCAAATTTCAAAGGAGATGCCTCTCCTATGTGCTCCTATAACAAACACTTTGCATTTCCTTGTGAAAGGAGTCAAGATTGGCTCCTTGAAAACAAGTGATTATGTCTCACTTATTCAATATTGGGATGCCTGCAATGTGCAAAAAATCCAATAGCACTTCCTGCTCAGAAAAATAAAAACCCACCCCCAAAGAGAGTTTAGATGAGCACGTAGAAGAGGCACCTCCTGGTTGGTGGACATCTGAGTTGACACTAGAGGATAAATAAGAATTACCTAGTTGGGGAAAAAATAATAATAAATAATTATCCAGTTAAAGGGTAAAGAGACTGGGAGGACTAACCAGGTGAGGAGGGGGGAAGAAAAGAATAAAAATAACCAATAGGAGAAACACAAATACTACTACGCATTTAAAGAAGGAGGCTACCTGCCTATCCAAAACCACTCAGTTATCTAAACCTCACCAACAGCAAATCATTTGATGACAGAAATGTGTTGCAAGGTGTAAAAAAAAGAGGGCTCTAAAAACAATTCTTTCCATAGTTTGACAATAGGTAAATTCTGATGATCCTGAATCTCTTTGTAAAGCTACTACTGGAGAAGGAACACTATCTCTCCCTCAAATACACCAGCCCTTCTACCTTGACCTGCCTTGAAAATAGCCTAAACAACACAATCCATTCCCCCATATTCCAGTATTAAATAGATAATAGTACTGCTAGAAATATCACAAATCCTTCCTTTTATCATGAAAGTAAAGAGCAGGCTATAATAGAATTTTCCTATCAGCAATCTCTATGTGAAACCTGTTTCACTATTAAATTACATTATTTTAATACAAAATATTTCATACCAAGAGACAAAAAGAAAATAACAAACATCCATGCACCCACCATTCAGTTTCATGAAATCAGAACATTCTGTCATATTTAACTTTATATCTTTTTAATTTTAATAAAACAGTATGAATACATTTAGAAGCCTGGTTTTATCTCCTCCCTAATGTGGCTTTCTGCCTTCTGGAAAAAGACACTAGCATAAAGTTGATGTACTCTTTTTAAAAATACAGGAATATAAAGACTATATAGGATTATTTAGTGGTTTCTTAAATATTACATGAACTATGCATTTTATAATACAGCTGTTGATATACTCTAAACCCTTGCTAAAACAGGGCAGCAGAGGCCTAATAAACTAGAACAAGAATCTTTGTAAATGCAATTTGAATTTACACATAAGTAGGGAAAACTGGAGGCACAAAAAAATAAACATAAATTAAGAGTAGTAGGTGAGCACTCAAGTTCCAGCTGGGAGAACAATAACTGAGACCCCTACAAAGGGACAGCACTATGTATTATATACTATTTTTCTGTATCTTTCTCAACACTTACAAATGTTAGGTATGTAGGTTTTCACATATGAAAATGACAATCAGTAACTGACAGTGGTTTTCATTTACTTTCCCCTTGTTACTAATAAGGGTGAACATCTTTTCCTATGTTCACTAGTCATTCTAGCTGCACGACTTGTTCTTCACCAAAAGTTCACCATTTTTCTCTTGATTTTTGCTTGTTTATTTGGAGGTATTCTTTATATATGCTGAATACTTCTTGGACATACCACTGTATTCCCATTGAATGTCTAAAATTAAAATGACTGACCAGCGGTGCCTGGGTGGCTCAGTCAGTTAGGTACACGTCTGACTCTGGATTTTGGCTCAGGTCATGATCTCAGTATCACAAGATCAAGCCCTGCCTCAGACTCCACAATGGGCAAGAAGCCAGCTTAAGATTCTCTCTCCCTCTCCCGCACCAGCCCCCAACTCTCTCTTTCTCTCTCACCTTTCTGAATCAATGAAGGAATGAATAAATAAATACATACATACGAATATACATACATAAAAATAAAAAATAAAATGATTGAACACATCAAGTGTTGTTGAAGATGCAGAGCAACTGGAATTTTCATACACTACTGGCAAGAATGTAAAATGGCACAACCACATCAGAATACAGTTCAGTGGCTTCTTAGAAAGTTAAAATACAACTACCTTATAACATAGACACTCCATTCCCAGGTATTTACCTAAGCAAAATAAAAGCATGTATCCTTACAAAGAATTGTGCATGAATGTGCATAGCTTTACTTGTAATAGCAAACACTGGAAACAATCCAAATAACTACCAAAAGTTAGATGAAAAAACAAATATGAACGGGCACATGAATAAATAAATAAACCATGGAATGTAATACCACTAAGCAATAAAAAGAAATGAACTACTGATACACACTACAATATGTATGGATCCTAAAATAATTATAGTAAAAGAAACCAGCCTCCCCCTCAAAAATAGGGTCAACATAGGATTCATTTATAAAAATCTGTCAGTAATGACAGAAAGTAGATCACTGATGGCCTGGGGTAAGAAGTAAGGAAAAGCAGGAAGGAGAGATTACCAAGGAACAGGAGGACACTTTTGTGGGTGATAGACATGTTCATTATCTTGATTCTGCTGGTGGTTTCATAGGTGCATACACATGTCAAAATTCATAGAAGTGTGTACATATGTTCAGTTTACTGAATGTCAACAGCTTGTAGACTTTAAATATGTAGAGTTTATCTTGTATCAATTATAACTCAATAAAGCTGTTCCTTTAAAAAGTTGATAAAAATAGTAGGAAATTGAAAACAATCTGAACCATGCTAGGCTTCTGTCTTCTAAACATCTTTTAAAATACAGGCCATGACTTAAAAACATCCCCTAGCCTTCTCTTTACATCCTGAAAATAAGCAAAATAATGTCTTGAGTAAATTAAAATAGTGAGGGGGATAGGCAGCATTAGAGACAAGAAATTATGCTGGAGATATAACTAAGAGTAACTAAGAGTAAGTGACTAAACTGAGAATCCAGGTCTTAAAAAGATTGTTCTTCCTCCAGGAAATTCATAGTTAATATGTTTGCTATTAATAGCAGTAATCAGTATGCCAACATATAAAATTTTCCACTGGGTCAACTCACATGGTTGAGAATCTAGCCCCAACAATCCAAGGCTGACCTAATGAAAATATAATAATAACACTAATCAGCTGTAGGCTTCCTCTCCACTATCTTAATCCATTATCATTCTCATGAAAGGTTGTAATCACTTTTCTTGCTCAAGCTAATTCCATTTTCATGTCCTCCTGCTCCAGTGAAATAAACCAGAAAATCCGTAAGTTCTACTTCATAGAGAGCCCCAACCTAGACAAAAAAAAAACCTACATACAATTACATACAATTAGCCTTAATGATTTCAGAAAGGTGGTATTTGTTAAACATTTAAGCCCCCAATGAAAAACAAAAGCATTTAAGTACCTACCATCTCCAAAAATATGTGTCACAAGCCTGATAAGTGTTTGCTTAAGATCAAACTCGATGAGCTTAGTGGCCTCCATGGTATGTGTCTCTTGTTTGTAAGCCGAGCGAGAACTCTGTTCAAAGAGCTGTAGGCTCTCTCCATCCTTTATGCCAGCAAATAACTGTAAACCAAGATGAATAATATGCATAAATAAAAATAGTATCCTGGACAGCCTACATGAAAAAACATTATGTGGGAAAAAATCCATTAAGTCTTCTAGTCAATGACCATACTGAAATTAACACTCACTTAGTAGGACTTTGAACAAAGCACTATGCTACATGTAATTGAGAGTCTCTAGCGAATTAAAAGATACTGTTCTGATCTTTTCTCATCTCTTCATTTTACTTTGGCTTAACTTACAGTCATTTCCTCAAAAGAGACATTATCCTCAATGCTAGTGCAAATACCAGTGAATCAAGCTTTCGGACTCTAAAATGTATTCTTGAACATCCTACAGTGTCCTTACAGTGTGACCTGAGACTAAGTAAGAAAGTATATTCCAAGAATTAAATTCTTTAAAGCACACGAAGGCAGAAAGCATGCTGAACTTTGCTTAACCCTGTTATCTCCAAAACTTAGGACAGAAAATGAAATATAGGTGAACACAAGGCTATGTGTTATGGTAAATAAATTTCAGGTAATGATTTGTAAAGTAGAAATAATAACACTAAATTAAGAGACTGTGATAATTAAATAACATATGAAAAGCACAGCATACTGCAATGACTAGATACATTTTAATTATCATCATTATTAATCACATCTCTTATTAGTCATAAGCTGGTTCCCTCACTTCCTTCCTTTAAAGTGTACCCATCTTTAACAACAAAGCAAATCTTCACCTGCTAGGAGAGGACTCAAGATGGAGAACTGAGCAAATGAATCTATCATTCTTAACACCTAATGTCCCAAGAAATTTAAAAAAAAATTAATGTTTTAACAAAAAAAAAAAAAATAAGTCAACTGCTATTTCTAGTAATATTGAGCTGAATAATTAGAACCAAGCCTCCTCATAAATCTATTAAAATATACAAAAATCCCTAAAAGCACAGAAGTAACACAATAGAGAGGAATTAAAACTCTACAGGAAAGCAAAAAAACAGGGGAAAAAGCACCACATAAGCCAGAGAGAAACACTGAGAATATCTGCATATGCAATGTATCTACTGAAAAGCTGAACATTGGTTATGACAGCTTACCACAGCAAGTCAGGGTCAAGTGAAACCCCACAGTGTCTGACCAAATTGCATAATCCAATAAACAGCCTTAAAGGACTTACCCCCATGATAAGGATGAATACAATATTCTTGTACAGACTTGCAGTTAGGAGTCACATTACTTGGGCAAGAGAGAGAATCTCAGGCTGTGAAAATAAACTAAAGCAATCGCAGACTGGTAGCTTCTCTAAGTGTCTAGCAAAATCAAAAGAAAATCTCAAAAAAAAGATTCTACTATCCTATAACTCAAACTAGTCCTATTAGAGTGAAGACAATGCAGCTGCCAAAGTCTGTTCTTCAACAACTATTCTAAAATAACTGAGAACAACAAAGAGTAAATAAAACTGTTAAATAACATGGGAAAAGGACAATGCCCAAATTTCAAAATGATTATATGTAAAAAAGAAGGAAGGGAGGAAGAGAGGGAGCAAGGAAGCAAAGGAGGAAAGAAGGAAGGCATGCAAGTTAAATAATTCCCAGAGAAAAGGAACTATTAAATTCCATCCCACTTTTTACCTTTGAGGTAAGCAAGCACAAGCAGAGAAAAATTGAGGGTAAGAGAAAAAAGGGGAATTGGTGAAGGATTAAGGTTGATTTAAAATCACCACTAAAAAGAGTAAGTGACTGTAAGTGTGAAAATCCTACAAGTATTCTAAGATATGTGACTAAAGATCACAATGAAGGGACAGCATGACCAATTAAAAGTGACAATCATCAAAATGCATGGTTACAATGGAAAAGAAAAAGATGAAAATAATGAAAAACATCCTTTGGCAACTGAGTGGGGTTCCATAAAAATAAAGCAAACCTAAAAACTTAGAGGGTTTATAAAATCATTTCCTTCCCTATCTCATCCAAAAAACAAAACAATACAAAATATAAAACAAAAAATTCCACTGGAGGCTCTGTACTTTGCTACACTAACAGAAGAGGGCACCAGGCACCTACAAATTCTTCCAAACCAAAACACCCACAAAAAGTAACAGAAGAAAATGAAATAAAGCTACATAGAAAATACCAGAAACACTCAGTACAGCTTAACTGATGAAATTCTATTTTCCCCTTTCCCTCAAAAAGAAAGTCAAGAAGCAGCAGCAGAAGAAGGTAACATAATACTTCAAAACCAAATTAAATACACTAAAAAGCATTTGGGGTTATGAATAACTGCTTGAGTCAAAAACTCAAAAATTAAGAACAAAAATGTATGAAAAACAGGAAGAAATGAAAATAAAGTTGATTAAACTCAAGAAAGACAACAAAATTTTCTTGAAATAGAAGTCTAAATCACGAAGTACATGGTAGAGAAGAGCCTCGGGGAAAATTTAATTAGGAACATTAAAGAAAAGTAGGAACAACAAGGTGAAGAAAGAAGAATCTGAGAGAAAGTGGTGGAAATGGAAGTGATGCAAAGAAGGAATAACATGTATATAATTGGAAATCCCTATAAGAGGAGAGAACACCATGAGACCAGAACTAATGGGCACCAGATAAAATGAGCACTAGAGAAAATGTAGCTTGGGAGGACAAAACACAAGACATATTCTGGTAAACACAATCAGACTTCAAAGATGAAGAGGAAAAAAATACCCTAGGCCTCCAAGCAAAATGATCGAATAACTTAGAAGGGCAAAGCAATTAGACTAGCATCAGACTCTTTGAAATAACATGCAGCAGGGCAGCAGGGGAGTCACATTTTCAAGCAATCCAATAACAATTAAAAAAAATTTTTTAAAGAAAGAAAAAGTTATGTACCAAGAATTTTATACCCAGCAACACTGGCTTTTGCACATCAGGTCTACAGAAAAAGCTCTAAACATACAACAACATGGGAAATTTCATATTAACGAGCTGGTGGTTTTTTTCCCAAGATTTTACTTATTTATTCATGAGGACACAGAGATAGAGACATAGACAGAGGGAGAAGCAGGCTCCCTGCAGGGAAACCAATGTGACACTCGATCCCTGGACCTGGGATCACACCCTGAGCCAAAGGCAGATGTCCAACCACTGAGCCACTCAGGCATCCCTTAATGAGCTCTTTTTAAAGAATTCACCAAAGCATAAACTTTATTCAAGCAAAAGGTAACTGAGAAATATTCACAAAAAAACCTACCACATTAATAATGAATAACACATTAACACATAAAATTATAGATCTGAAACTAAAACAAAGTAGAAATAATAAAATAAGAAATGGAAGAAGATGGAGTAGAAGTGGCAAGTGAAAAATACAAATTGGTTACTGTATACATGACAGGTATTAGTTAAAAAACACCTTTACAACAAACTAGTAGGGGATCCCTGGGTAGCTCAGCGGTTTTGGCGCCTGCCTTTGGCCCGGGGCACGATCCTGGAGTCCCGGGAACGAGTCCCATGTCAGGCTCCCTGCAGGGAGCCTGCCTCTCCCTCTGCCTGTGTCTGCCTCTCTCTCTCTCTCTCTCTCTCTCTCTCTCTGTGTGTGTGTGTGTGTGTGTGTGTGTGTGTGTGTGTCTATCATAAATGAATGAATGAATCTTTAAAATAAAAAATAAAAAAAATAGAACAAACAAGTAGGTTAAATAAGAAAATGGTGAAATGAAGTATTTAAAATGATGTAAATAGAACAGTTACCATTAAAACAAAAATATGAACCTTTCTAAAAGGCAAAAAACATTAATTCAAAGGCAAAAAACAAAATAAAATATATTTGGTGGAGAAAGAAATAAGCTGAATATAAAATAATACATAATTACACAATATTATGACAGAGTTGAGACCAAACATATCAGGCATATCACTATGTGTGAATGGACTTGATTCACCCCTTCAAAGGAAAAAAAAAGAACAAAAACATTAAATTTGATAACAAAGCAGGACCTAACTAACTATATGTTGCTTATAAGAAACACATCTAAGACAATGCTAAAAATAAGAAACAGAGTATAACAAGCAAATAGAAACGAAACATCAAGCACAGTAATCATGAAATCAGAAAAGGTAAAATTCAAGCAAAAAAAAAAAAAAAACAGTAACAACACTAAACATGAAAAACAAGACATTAATTCTAAAATTTTCAAATCATAATAATATGCAGGGCTTATCAATATTTACAAATCAAATAACACAGTAATCACACTTATTTTGAAAAATCCATAGGAGATGCAAAAGACACACTTTAAAACACTAATACTGGGAGAATTTAATACACCATTCTTAGAATAAAATCAAGTACACAAAATTAACTAAGAAGACAGAAGGCCTAAACAACATAACTAATAAAGGAAATAATATACATATCTTGCTACTTGACAGTATAAAATACATTTTCACCTCAAGGACCCAGACAACATGAACAAAAATTGATCATATATCAGTTTTTAATAAAAGTATGTGTTCCATAAAGAAGAAAGAAGTGTGTCTCATAATAAGAAATAATAAGTTACATTTCTACCCCAATACTACAAACTAAAAGTCATTAACAGAAAAAAAGAAAATATACACGCCCTTCTACATGGAAATTGAAAAAAGGAAAAAGGAAAATGTTTTTCAGGAAACAACAGGACAAAGTGACAATTATCCAAATATATAAGGAACTTTTAAGAGTTGACAAAACATCAAGAAAAAACGGAAACATATATGAATATATAATTCACCAAAAAAAAAAAGGTAATGACTCTTAACACGTGAAAGATATTCAGAAGAGAAATGCAAATTAAAACAACACTATGACATTAGAAAAATTAAAACTCAAAACACACTCTTCTGGTGGGACCTGTGAAAACTCATACTCACATAGATTGTTGACAAAAACACAGAAATTGGTAGAATTCTTTTGAAGGCAAATCTGGCAATAGCTAACAAAATTACATATGCATTCACCTCCTTACTCAATCCTCCCACTTCTATTTACCCTGAAGATAAACCTCCAGAACTAATACCTATATTCAAGATTTTCATTGTAGCATTGTTTGTAACTACAACATATGGGAAACAAAAAAAAATGTCCATATATAAGAGATAAGTTAAACTATGATCTATCCATCATTGGAGTATTTTAGAGATAGGAGAAAGAACGAAAATCTCTCTGAACTGATGTGCAATGATTCTCAAGGTACACTGCTAAGTGAGAAAAGCAAAGTGCAAATAAAGCATATATCATTTATCAATTATAAGAGCACCTGGGTGGCTCAGTCAGTTAAGTGTCTCCCTTAGGCTCAGGTCATGAACTGGGGGTCCTAGGATTGAGGCCCCATCGGGCTCCCTGTTTAGTGAGAAGCCTGCTTCTCCCTTTTACTATCCCTCTGTGCACTCACTGTCTCTCTCTCTCTCTCTCTCTCCCCTTCTCACTCCAAAATACATTTAAAAAATATTTTAAAAAACCAATTATGCTTCTTTTCATGTAAAAAAAAAGGAAAATAATAAAACATACACAAATCTGTTCATTTGTATAAAATAAAATGAACAAACAACATCAAAAAGATGAACCTAAAGAGGTTGATTTTGTAAAGGAAATCGGGTGGTAACAGATTGAAGACTGAAAAGAATCAGTGAATGGGAATGGAGTAAAAAAGAAGGAGGTGTTGGGAGTGAGGATGAGATAGGAGTAACTTTCTGAAGTAAACTTTTTTGTATACTTCTGACTTTTAGAATCACAGGAATGTTTTACCTACTAAAAAAATTACAAATAATCAGAACTCACCCAGATATGGCGAGAACTTAAAGCAGAATACCATGAGTAACAATAGAGCTGCTTCTATTCTTAATAAATGACGCTGACACACACTGAAGAGGGTAGGAAAAAATTAACCAAAGTAAATTTGAAAAGTGATATTCTATTTTCTTAACAGAAAATAACAGCAAATATATACCAGCATGTAATTTTTTTCCACAGAAGTATATGTCAACATTTCTGAAACTACTCAATGTTCATTCTAAAACTGAGTAAGGAAAACCAGGTTATTCACTCACAGTCCAAAAACAAAAACATGAGGAGAGCTAGAAAGACTCATGTCATCATGAAACTGAAGTATCCATATAAATTCATATTTTCTACATATACATTGATTAAAAAAATGAAAGTACATGTACATATATTTTCTGTCCATTGAGGGGAATGAGAAGCAATGACATCCCAATAACAATATTACACTCAAGCCTGGGATTCTAAATACCATTTTTCAATAAAAAAGCAGGGCCCCTTAAAAAAATGAATTGATTCCAGGGTTGGGACAGAGGAAGCACACCATGAACCCAAGATACGACGTGGGACTCAAAAATGATGAAAACGTGTCAAAAGAAACAGGAGACTAGTAGAAGGGGTTCCCACTGGCCAACGGGGGGGGGGGAGGGGTCAGCTGAAAAGTGAAATAAATAATTCCAGTAAGGCGATATATAACCGATAAAATAATTACCTACAAAGTCATGCTGATATAATTAATTGAATAAATATATGGGAGAAGGTAAAAGTCTTCCTAAAAATAAAATTCTACAGAACAGCTTTAGATGAAATGATGGATAAAGAAAATGAACATCTGGCTCTAAAGTTAGTGGGGCTAAATATAATGAGAAAAAGGATAGTTACATAGCTTCAAAGTATCCCTCCACAAAAAACGTATTAGTTGCAAGGGGAAGAATAGTTACTTCATTGTGCAGAAATCTAGCAGATGCTATCTTTACCAAGTGATCAAAATTAAAAATTATACGTATCGCCACCATGTGGCTTGTAATACACAAATAAAAGCACAAGTAACTTATACCATATTACATGAATACAGTCACTGACCCCAAAATAACTACACACACACACACACACAAAATCAGCAAATAGTACTTAATATTCCTATAGATGAAAATAAAGCTGTTGTTTTTCCAGGAATGAGTACCACTCTAAGGACACATTAATTAGAAAGAAATGTGGAGAGCTGAACACTAAGGTGAAATGGAAAGGAACATTTCATCAGTAAACGGTACAAAGGAAAAAGGAATGCGGTACTCTTCATCAAAATGAATATCCAGGTAAAAGATGTTCTCCTCACATAATAAATGATAGAAATGTAAAAGCCCCAGGTTCCAAAAGATACCTTTTATAGTCCACTAAAAGTAAAAATTCTATTACATGACCTAGCTGGCTAATAGAAAAGAACCTTTTACTCACAATTATGCATTAAAACCAACAAACGATCAACACAACATCAAGTTATTCAACTAGAAAAAAAAAAAAGATATTCAACTAGAAAAGGAAACTGGAGCTGAGTGGAATGACTCTGGTGTAACTACCAAAACACATGAAATGGGGGCCCGCAGGGTGACTGCCCTGCTCTGTGTCCACTCCAGAAGATGAAGGTCAGCCTTTTTATATTTATATATTTAATGAGGTAAAACAGACATACAGCATTGTATGGCTTTTAGGTATACAACATTATGACTTCAAATATGTATAATTGTGAAATGATTACCAAAACAACTTTGGTTAACATCTACCATCACACACATTCACAAAATGGTTTTTTCTTATGATGAGAAATGTTAAGGTCTACTCTCTTATCAAGCTTCAAATATACTATACAGTATTATTGTCTACTGCCACCAGACTGTATATAACATCCCCAGAACTTATTTATCTTATAATTGAAGTGGTAACCTTTGACCGCCTTTTGCCCATTTTGCCTTACCTCCTAACCCCCTACCTCTGGCAACCAACAATCTTTTCTCTATGAATTCAGGGTTTTTAGATTTCATATATAAGTGAGGTCATACACTACTTGCCTTTTTCTGACATTCCACTAAGCATAATGCCCTCAAAGTCTGTATATGTTATGGGAAACAGCAGGATTTCCTTTGTTTTTATGGCTGGGCGTGTGTGTGTGTGTATGTATACACATCTTTATACGTTCATCATCAATAGACCCTAATGGTGATTCCATATCTTGACTATTGTAAATAATGCTGCAATGAACATGGGGGTACAGATATATTTCAAGATGATAGTGATTTCTCTTCCTTTGGGCTAATGCCTGGAAGAAGTGGGACTGCTGGATCATGTCATAGTTATATTTTTAATTTTATGAGAAAACTCCATGCTGTTTTCCATAGAGACTATACTAATTTATATTCCCACCAACAGTGCACAAGGAATCCCTTTTTTCCATATCTTTGCCAACACTTGTTAATTCCTGTCTTTCTGACAGAAACCACTGTAATAGGCATAAAGTAGTATCTCATTGTGGCTTTGCATTTCCCTGATGAAAAGTAATGTTGATTATCTTTAAATGTATCTGTTGGCCATATCTATGTCTTCTTTGGGGGAATATCTATTCATCTCTTCTTCCCATTTTTAATTGACTTTCTTTAAATTGACTCTCATGGGATCTTTATATATTTTAGGTATTAATCCAAATTAATATTTCTCTTTTGGATCATTTATTACTAGTGTATAGAAACATAACATTTTTGTATATTGATTTCTTACCCTGCAACTTAACTGAATTTATTAATTAGTTAAGCAGTTTTTCAGTAAGGTCTTTATTAATATCATGTCATCTGCAAATAAAATAGTTTTACTTCTTGCTTTCCAATTTGAATACTATTTTTTGAGTCTAATATTTCTGTCTAGGACTTCCAGTAATATAATGAATAAAAATTACAAGAAGAGTCATCCTTGTCTAGTTCCTAATCTTAGGTTAAAAAAAAAAAAAAGCTTCCAGTTTTCCATCATTGAGCATGTTAGCAGTGGGCTTGTTATATATGGCCTTTTATTGCATGGAAGACATTCCCTCTCTACACAGTTTGTGAGTTTTGTTTGACCATAAATGGATGTTGAATTTTGTCAAATTTTTTTTCTACATCTATTGAGTTCTTATGAATTTTATCCCATGTTATGGTGATATGGTGCCTCAGTTTGATTTGCAGGTGTTGAATCCTCCTTGCAACCCTGGAAAAAAAAAAAAATCCCATTTGGTCATGGTTGTATGATCCTTTTAATGTCCTGATGAGTTCAGTTTGCTAATATTGTTGGAGATTTGTTTTATCTATGTTCATCAGGGACAATGGATTGTACTACAGACATTCTTCATTTTTTTGTGCTTCAATTCCTTGCACTTCAAACAAATTGCATTTTTTACGAATTGAAGGTTTGAGCCTTCACTGGAGGAAGTACTATGTGATGGAAACAGCAAATGAACTAGAATTAGAAGTGAAGCCTCAAGATGTGACTGAACTGCTGCCATCTCATGAACTTGAACAGATGAGGAGTTGCTTCTTATGGGTGAGCAAAGAAAGTGGTTTCCTTTTTTTTTTTTCTCTCTCTTTTTAAGATTTTATTTATTTATTCATGATAGACACACACAGAGAGAGAGAGAGAGAGAGGGCGGCAAAGACACAGGCAGAGGGAGAAGCAGGTTCCATGCAGGGAGCCTGATGTGGGACTAGATCCCGGGACTCCAGGATCACGCCCTGGGCCAAAGGCAGATGCTCAACTGCTGAGCCACTCAGGCATCCCAAGAAAGTGGTTTCCTGACATGGTACATATTCCCAGTGAAGATGCCATAAAGACTGCTGAGATGATAATGAAGGATTTCGAATGACATAACTTAGTTGTTAAGGTAGTGTCAGGGTTTGAGAGGATGGACTCCAATTACGACACAAGTTCTCCTTGGGTAAAAGCCTATCAAACAGCGTTGCATGCTACAGAGAAATCAATTGTGAAAGAAGAGTCCACTGATGCTGCAAACCTCATCACTGTCTTACTCTAAGAAATTGCCACAGTCACTCCAACTTTCAGCAACCACCATCCTGATCATCAGCAGCCGGCAACAGTGAGACAAGACCCTCCACCGGCAAAAAGATTACAACTCACTGAAAGTTCAGATGATGATTAGCATGTTTAGCAATAAAGAATTTTTATTTCGGGTATGTACATTGTTTTTTAGACATAACACTATTGCACACTTAACAGACTATAGTATAGCACAAACATAAATTTTACATGAACTAAGAATCCAAAAAATTCATTTGTCTCACTTCATTGTGACATTCATGTTTTGTAGTGGTCTGGAACTGAACCTGAAATATCTCTAAATAATGCCTGTAATTTTCTTTCGTTGTATTTTCTTTTCCTGGTTTTGGTTATCAGGGTAATTCTCACCTTGTAAAATGATTTTAAAGGTGCTCTCTCCTCTTCTATTTTTTGGGAAAGTTTGAGAAGGACTGGTATTAATTCTTCTTTAAATGTTTAGAGGAATTAGCCAATGAAGAAGTCTGGTCGTGGGCTGTTTTTTACTAGGAGGTTTGTGATTACTATTTCAATCTCCTTATTCATTACTGGTCTGTTTAGATTTTTTTCGTTTAAGTTGGCTCCATGCCCAGCATGGAGCCCAACACATGGCTTGAACTCAGAACACTGAGCTCAAGACCTGGGGCTGAAATGAAGAGTCAGGACACTTAACCAACTGAGTCACCCAGGTGCCCCAAGTCTGTCCAGATTTTCTAGCCCTTCATAATTCAGTGTTAGTAGATTATATGTTTCTAGGAATTTGTCCACTTCTTCTAAGTTATCCAATTTGTTGGCATCCAATTGTTCATAGTAGTATTTCTGCAATATCAGTTGTAACATCTCATCTTTCATTTCTGATTTTATTTATACTGTGTCTCTTCACTTTTTCTCTTGGTAAGTCAATCTAAAGATATGTGTATTCTGTTTATCTTTCAAAAAAAAACAGTTCTTAGGTTCATTGGTCTTTTCTTACTTTTCAGCCTCTATTTCACTTTTTTCCATTCTCATCTTTGTTATTTCCTTCCTTCTATTAACTTTGGGCTTCATTTATTTTTCTTTTTCTAGTTCTTTGCATTGTAAACTTAGGTTGTTTATATGAAATTTTTTTAGTTCTTAATTTTAGATGTTTATCACTATGAACTTCCCTTATAAAACCGCTTTCAATGCACCTCATAAGCTTTAGTATGCTGTTTTTCCATTTTCATTTGTTTCAAGGTATATTTTGACTTCTGTTTTAATTTCTTCTTTGACTTACTGACTGTTCAGTAGCATGTTATTTAATCTCCACATGTGTATGATTTGTTCATCTTTCATCGACTATTGATTTCTAGCTTCATATCACTGTGACCAAAAAAGATGCTTAATGTAATTTCAGTCTTCTTTATTAAGATTTCTTCTGTAGCCTAACATATGACCTATTGTGGGGGAGTTCATGAAGAAGAGAAAAATGTATACTGTACTGGATGGAATTTTCTGTAATTATCTAGTAAGTTCATCTACTAATGTATAGTTCTAAGTCTTTCGTTTCCTTATTGATTTTCTGTCTGCATAATCTACCCACTAATGAGAGTGGGATATAGAAGTCTGCTACTATTATTGTATAGCTGTCTATTTATTCCCTTAGTTGGGTTAATATTTATTTTATATATGTTTAGGTGCCCATGTTGTGCATATTTACAAATGTTATATCCTCTTGTTGGAGTAACCTCCTTTGCCATTATATAATGCCCTTCTTTGTCTCCTAGTACTATTAAAGTCTATTTTATCTGATGTAAGTATAGCTACCCCAGCTTTTGTTGGGTTTCTATGCATAGAATACCATTTTCTATTCCTTCACGTTAGGTTTGGGTGTGTCCTTAACCCTGAAATAAGCCTCTTCTAAGCATCATATAGTTGAGTATTGTTTTCTTTTATTCATTGAGCCACTCTATGTCTTTTGATTGGAAGACTGACATTTACATTTAAAATAATTATTGATAGGTATGGACTTATTACCATTTTGTTAGTGGTTCTAGAATTCCTTTGTTCCTTTTTATTTCTCTTGTTCTCTCCATTTGTGAGTTCATGATTTTCTGTATCGGTATATTTACATTCCTTTATCTTTTCTGTATCTATTATAGGTTTTTATTGTGTGGTTACCGAGAGGCTTACCTAAAATACAGTAGAGTTGTAACAATTTGTTTTAAGCTGTAAACAACTAAAATGCTGAACACATTATAAAGTTCTACATTTTTATTCCCCTCATTTGTTTTAATGTCACAACTTACATCTTTTTATGTTTTGTATCCATTAAGAAATTGCTGTATTTTTACTACTTTTGTCTTTTAACCTTCATACTAGAGTTATAAGTGATTAACCCACTAACATTACATTATTCCAATTTAATTATGTAATTAACATTATCAGTGAGATTTATATTTTTTTATGTTTGCCTATTACTAATTAGCACCTTTTTATTTCAGCTTAAGGAAATTCCTTTAACATTTATTTTAAGGTCAGTCTAGATGAACTCCTTCAGCTCTTGTCAACTAAACTCTTCTTCGAATCTAAAGGACAGCTTTGTTGAGTACAGTATTCTCAATTGAGCAGGTTTTTCTTTTGGCACTGTATATATCCTGCCATTCTTGCAAAGTTTCTGCTGAAAATTTTGTTAATAGTCTTATGGAATAGGAGGGTTGTGAAAGTTCTCTTATAAATAAGATTTTTTATTGTTGTTGCTGCTCTTAAGATTCCATAGGATTCACTCATATGTGAAATTAAAGAAATAAAACAAAGATAAACAAACAAAAAAAGGCTCCTAAACACAGAGAACAAACCAATGGTTGCCAGAAAGCAAGTGGATGGGAGGATGAGTGAAGTAGGTGATGGAGATTAAGAGGACACTTATCATGATAAGCACTGCTCAGTGGGCTGTCTGCTTCTCCCTCTGACCCTCCACCTTCTTGTGCTCTCGCTCTCAAATTAATAAAATCTTTAAAAAGAGATAAAATTTTAAAAAATTAAAAATTGTAAACTCTTTTTAAAAAAGATTTTGTCCTTACTTTCAACTTTTAACAATTTAATTATGTTTTAGTATTCATTTTATTTTGAACATGCTGCACTTCCTGGATATGGATGTCTATTTCCTTTCCATTTAGGGAGGTTTTCAATAATGATTTCTTTAAATATGCCCCTTTCTATCTCTTCTTCTGTGATCCCTATAATACAAAATACTCTTCCTGATGGTGTCCCACAAATACCTTAAGTTATCTTCACTCTCGTTATTTTTTCTTTTTGCTCCTCCAAATGGATGAATTCTACTGCCCTGTGTTCAAGTCCACTAATTCGTTCTTCAGCTTCATCTAGCCTGGTGTTGAATCCTCTGCTGAATTTCTGTGTGCAGTTATTATATTCTTCAGCTTTGCGATTTGTTTGGTACTTATATTTTCTCTTTGTTGAAATTCTCACTTTAGTTATGCATTATTCTCCTAACCTTGTGAGCATTTAAGACCATTATTTAAAAAAAATAAATAAGACCATTATTTTGAACGCTTTCTTAGGTAAATCATTTATCTCTTTCTCAGGTAAATCATTTATCTATTTCATTAAGGTCTTTTTCTGAGATTGTATTTTGGTTTTTTATTTAGAACATATTCCTCTATTTCTTCATTTTCCTTAACTCTCCGTGTTGGCTTCTGTGCATTAGGTAAAACAACTCCCTCTCTCACTATTGATGGAGTGGCCATGTATAGAAGGTGAAACTTATCATTCAACCCTGTCCTCAGCTCTTGATGGTTTCTCAAACCATTATCATTGTTCAAGTAGCCTTCTTTGTACTTAATCACTCCCAGTAGTTGAGGATGCTACAAGACCTGTTACTGTCCCAAAGGGGAGGATCTCAGTCAGCACCTAGATGTAGGCTGATTAGAAGCCAAACTGTAAAGCAGCAATTTTCAAAATATGCAAATACACTTCCTTCAAGGGAAGACTGGTAGGTAAGAGGACAGCCAGTTAAGAATTGTTTCTTTCTTTGCTACCGTCCTGTTAAACCCATGAACACAAGCCCCACTGGCCACAAGAGCCAGAACATCAAATGATATGTTCTTTGGGTGGTAGCCACAAAAACCAGGGTACCAGATGAAGACCACCCTTCAAGACAAGAAGATGTAATATGGTTCCTGTACCACACCAAATGTCAAAATGAGTGTCATGGAAAAAGTTAATGAGCATTATGAGAAAGAATCCTTTTATATTGTTGTTATTTAAGGACACTGAATGTATAAAAAACAATTTTAAACTGGCGTTTTTATTAGCAATACGGATATTTCAAAGTGACACTTGGAGGTAAAAGCCAATGACCACTGCTTCATGTCACTTACAGAAGAAACAAGGAAAACAGCATATTTCTCATCAAAAGCCATCCAATTAGATATTTCTTAATTGGATACTTAGGTTCTGTGTGAACAATAATATCCATATGGTTTTATTATAACCTTATGTACATATGTATTAAATTGGCTTTATAGTCCCCTCATTCTAGGGCTTAAATACTCTTTTTTACACCAAGGTCATTACATTACCAGGAACAAATGGAATCCTCTCTCAAATTTCCACTCAAGCAGACAAAATGATATACTTGATCATTTAGGAATTCAGAGCCTGAAGTCAGAAATTTAGTTCAATATGGTGATTTTCCTGGTTTTCATGGGTCAAGACTGAGGGAAATAAAAACTAAAGTAAATATTCTCTCAACATAATAGCAGAACACAAAGCTCAAGGATGTCTCATCATTTCCGCTCCTTTCGTAACACACGCTACACAAATACACTATTGAACAGGTGAAAGACAAGCACCATAACCATTCTCTGGTCTTACCCAAGATGATAGCCCTAGTGTGTGTCTCACAAAAGAAGAGAGTGCCCTTCTCCAACTGTGGTGTTCTTCTTGGTAACATTAATCATATCTCATACCTGTAAGGCATATTATCATTTTTTAAAGAGCATTTTTCTTGATCCACACATTGTTCCCTTCCATTTGTCATAAAAACCTCCCCATCACCTACAAATCCTCCCACTCCTGCTATGAACACTTGACACACATGGCATATAAATCTCTCTGTGTCTTGCCCAAGCTTTCAGTTAACATATCATAATTCTGGGAGTCCATTTGTGCACTACAAGTTTCAATTATTCATTGTGGCCAATCTAGTTTTATTTATTTTTTTTTTAAATTTTTTTTTTAATTTTTTTTTTTTTTTTATTTATGATAGTCACAAAGAGAGAGAGAGAGGCAGAGACACAGGCGGAGGGAGAAGCAGGCTTCACGCACCGGGAGCCCGATGTGGGATTCGATCCCGGGTCTCCAGGATCGCGCCCTGGGCCAAAGGCAGGCGCCAAACCGCTGCGCCACCCAGGGATCCCGCCAATCTAGTTTTAATAGATCAATCAGAGCACTGCATGTCCATGTAGGTACAGAAAACTTATCAAAAATGTTAGGGGAGGGCAGGGATGGTTGATATATGAAACCCAAAAGCCACCAATGTTTCCCCAAAAGTAGCATTTATTCTTTTAAGATTTAGGGAGATATACAAGTAAATATATTATAGTTATATATTAGTTTAATTATGTAGTAGAAAAGTGTGTCACTCCCATATCAAGCCCCTAAATTCAGAGACAGCAGAGAGCTTAGGACAATGATAAGTAAAAGAATTCATTCATTTTAATACTATTTTTTTAAAAATCACTAACATCTAACAGTATATATAATATAGGGGTATAATAAAAAAATAATTGTAATAGGGATGCCTGGGTGGCTCAGTGGTTAAGCCCGTCTGCCTTCGGCCCAGGGAGTGATCCTGGAGTCCCAGGATCAAGTCCCACATCAGGCTCCCTGCATGGAGCCTGTGTCTCCCTCTGCCTATGTCTCTGCCTCTCTCTGTGTGTCACTCATGAATAAATAAATAAAATCTTTAAAAATCAAAAATAATTGTAACATACACTAATAATTCAAGTTGGGAAAATTCTCAAAGAAAGAAAAGCAGTAATTTGTAAGGCCATCAGCACAATACAACACAAAAGAATAAAACCATGTGAGCGAACCAGTTATTATTTATAGAGCAAATATGAGTGAAACTGGAAGAGACTTTACAGATCAACAAAACCAACTCCAAGTAAGAAAATGAAATCCAGAGAGGGTAAGATCCACAGAAGCTAAGATCACTGAGCCAATTAGTCACCACACTGGGACTAAACCAACTCAGCTCACCCCTGATTCCAGGGACTTTAAGTGGCTGGCTCTCTCTCTGCTTTATGTTTGAGAGACAGCCACTGATGATGAAATTAAATTTGATTTCCATTAACTGCACACAATAGGCTATGTTATTTGTTTTTCTACTAGGATTCCTTCTATTTCTCTGACATTTTCTTAAGTGTCCTTGCATAAACCCGAATGACCCAGAACACAAATTCCACCACTACTGCAATTGCTTACAAAAGCCAGGGCAAGTAGTTCACAGATGAGAAAAGAATGAATGTGAGAAATTAATTCTAATCAGGCTTAAAACTAAAAGTGGGCTGCAAAGCCAATTAAATTTAAAATTTAGACAGTCAAAGGGATTTTTCAAAATGGCCCAGATTTTTAAACACACATTTAAAAAGCAAATAAAAAAGCAAATGGTCAGAAGAATAATATACATCTATGCAAAAATCATAAGTGACCGTGTATAAAGAGGACTTGGATGATAGCAGGACAGAGTTATTCAGGACTGGTCTGTGATGGATAAAGCAGTAGTTTTTCTATTCAGCCATTTAAAGATATCCATTGATCACTGGTTTAATCTATACAGTCTGCCTTTTATAATAATGCTAAATACACACCATGCCTCTGAATTCCCGTGAAATGACCCTATAACAAATTTTGCTGCTGCTGCTGCTGCTGCTGCTTGCACTACGACTGGCTAATCGTTTTAGATCATTTACTCTATCCGCTGCCTTACTAAGTGCTTAGCTTACTTACTCTATGTCTCCATTTAATCCTCACAATCCTTATTTTCCCATTACTCAGAAATCTGAGGTTTGGAGAAGTTAAGTGATTTGCCACTTAACAAGTAAGTGGTAGAGTCCGAATTCAAACCAAAATCGGACTCACGGACCCATCTTCCAGTTTCTGTGGTAATTTCCATGACAATATGTATATTATCATCTCTTTGTCTTCTATGTGGCAAGAATCTATAGAGTCAGGTGGACAGGATTAGGAACTGAATATAAAAACAGGAACAGAGATGAGCTGCCACAATTTCACACAGTGATACTGCTTTAGGCACCGTATATAAAATAGTGACAATTTATCCTAATTAAATCATTACTATTGCATGAGGTCCAATAAATCTCTCAAAAAATAATTAAGGTTTGCCTTTCAAATGCATTAATATGTGTAAGTGCATCAATGTAGACAGTTATCTAGGGAAGACTGCTTTGAAACTAAACAGAAATTGCAGAATGTTCTGCTTCATCGACAGAAAGGCAATGTGTGGCAGAGGCCACGTGTACTTCCAAAGACAGTATCGAGCACAAGGAGGAGGACACTCCTGTGGCACCTACTATGACACCAGTGCTTGATGGAGGTTACCTCGGTGCTTTCCTTCTTCACTAAAGGAAAGCACAGAACCAAATGAAAAGAGCAGTAGAAATGTGGAATTGGAGTGTTTCAGCACTGAGCAAATAAATGAACCTCATAGAGGTGAGGAAGCAGAAGAAATAGTGCTCAAACCTAAAAGTGGTTCAGAAGAAACCCTCCAGAAAGAAAAGACATGGATTTATGATATTGTTGTTCACTGTATAACACTCTGAAAGATGAAACAGCATAGAAAATAATCAAAATAAAACCTTAGTTCAAGTAGCCCCCGAGGCAATTGGGGGCTCATAAAGGCAAGGTCCCTCAAAGGCATCCAATAAGAATGTGTTAGGCACGTGGGATGCGCGAGGGCACATGTTCACTCCTTTTTAACTTCCTCTTAATGCTGAAGTAATTCCACCTTTACTGCCTGAAATGTCACGCCGAGCCTGATCTCATGGTGAAGGAAAATATCAGGCTCACATTCTGAATAACCTATACAAGCTAAGGAAGTACTGGAACAAGAAACTGCATTAGTAGCATCAAGACAACTCAGAAAAATACATCTGAAACAGATGCATTATAACATTAAAACAAAGGTATAATGAGGTCACTTCAACAGCATGTGAAATTTTGACCAGCTGGTATACCAATCAGCCGCTAGTACATCACCAATTCAGTTAATTCAAGGTTCCTAAGTCAGTCTTTGCCTGAGGTAATACAGCAGAAGTCTAAAGCCCTGTGGGACAGCATTCTTGCTCTGCACAATAGAAATGCAGGCAAGAGAAACATGAGTAGCGAACATATAATCCAAGATCGTGTTAATGGGAAAGTACTGCCAAGTGACACAGCCAAATAAAACAGTTTCAGTAGAAAGGCTGAGTACAAGAAAGAAATGAGGTGCCAACTATGAATTCGGGCTATGCAAACCAGCATTTTAATAAAGAGGAAGAGGGAGGAAGTGAATGAAGGGGAAGGAAAAGGAGGAGAAAGGAGAAGAGAGCTGGAAGAGGAGAGGGGAGGAGAAAGAGCTTTCAAATCTCAACAACAGTACCGAGATGACATCTCAGTCTGCTGATGTGCTGTTTCAGAATGACGCTACACCTACAGTCATAAAATATTTCTGCAAGCTGACATTTTTTAAATGTTTCATTTAGCTGTATGACTCTGTTGGAAAGGATCTGACTCAAAAGATTACCAGCTTAATTAGATGGGGGGGGGGGTAAAATAACTATTGTCTTTGAGTACCAAGTAAACCTCTTTACTTTGGCAGTTAGAGGGTGGAGGCAATGAGAAGGGAGGGAAGTGAAAACCCAAAGGTGCCCATGGAATACAAGATAGTTGTTAAACAGCTCTGCATGACAAAGATAATTTTTTGATGGATTTTGCAATTTCCTGGAGCTGCGAAGGGGATGCCAGAGAACTAAGGTCTACGCAGAGGACCAGCTCAGAACAACTCCTCATTGACCACAGAAAAAGGAATCAGGAGAGAAGAGACAGGCTTATTCAGAAATTTTCCAAAATGACTGCACTGCCGAGTACATGATACAAATGCCCTCCTCCTTACTCACAGAGTTATCAGCAAATGCCACATTGCTGATATGACTTGGTTAGGATGGGCCTCTCACAGGAACTAAGAGAGGTGCCTAGTTCTGTGTTCCGCTGAGCAGGAGGTGAAAATGGCACACCAGCAAACACAGACATAACATAAACCAGAAAGACTTCTTTATTCCAAATCTTATAGCTTCAAAACTATAAGCCAGTATAAAACACCATATAGTGCCACCTAGAGGCAAAGAGGATAGAGAACTTTACCATGGGTGATGATGGTACACAACCTCTTCAACAACAAAACAACACTTATCCCCACTGAACACATTTTTAAAAAGATTTTTGTCTCCCAAGTTGCATTTACTGGATAATAATACTTTTTAAATTAGAGACACATAACTGATACCTGTTGATATTATTTTTCTTTGTAGGCTTTTTCACCTCCTTAATTAGATGACTTTTCAAAGATATTAAAAGTAAGGGTTTTTTTGTTTTGTTTTTTGTTTTTTTTAATTTTAGGGAGAAGGAGAACGAGCAGGGGTGGGGATACAGAAGGAGAGTCTTAAGCAGACTCCACCCTGAGCACAGAGCCCGGCATGGGGCTTAATCTCATGACCTGAGCTGAAACCAACAGTAAGATGCTTAACTGACTCTGTCACCCAGGTGCTTCAGAAGTAGGGCTTAAGACAAGACAATCCCAAAGACACAACAGGAAGAACACTCAAACTGCTTGTTCAAGTTTCTGAATTACTGGTATATAAGTATTCCTACCAGTAAGTAATACTACCAGTAATAGCAAAGATAATTGCACAGGCCACAGCAAGAAGGTTTGGAAATAAATATAAATAAATATAGATAATAATATATAAAAATTCGTTCACTAATTGTGACAAGTATACCATACTAATGTAAGATGTCAATAACAGGAGAAACTGGGTGTGAGGTATACAGAACTCTGCACTGTCTCTGCAATTTATCTAAAAAACCTAGAAATATTCTAAAATAAAAAGCTTATTATAAAATTGAATATAGGGATTATAGACTCCTCTGACTAATGTCAGCATGCTAAAAGGAGACTGACTAATGCCCAAAGAGCACTATTCCAAACCCCTAATGTGAAAGAAGATAGGCTACCGTGGTTCATAACCAATTGAAGAGCAACAGGAAAGGCTCCATGTGACCAGCGTGGCCACAAGAATTAATACGATCATCACAATGCCTTGGACAGAGCAGATGCTTATGCATGTCTTCTTAACTACCTGATGAATCTAGAACTGCCTCTATAGGCATGTGCTGAGTTGAGAACCAAATCTTGGAGAAAGTATTTGCTGTTTCCTCTAGTCAACTTCAGAGACTAATCAGGTACATCCCCCTTTAAAGGTACCTGTCTCCCCAACACTTCCACCAGGGGAAGAAAACTGACCTTTCCTTTTTCCTGAAAAAGAACAGTCATCAGAGAGGAGACTCCTCAACTTCTAGCCTCCCATTCCCACTTGTAAATGCATTTGTCTTTACAGTCATCCTTCAGTCCTTCATGTCCACCTTAGTCTAAAATAAAAAGAAAAGGGGGTGGGGGGACAAAGAAAGAAAAGAAAAAAGAAAAAGGAAAAGGAAAAAGCGTGCCTTCCTATGCTCAGGCTCCAGGCCTTACAGTGACTTGAACATACCCGAGTCCATGACTCTGTCTTTAATGTTCTTACTTAGAAATCATCCCATATCTCTTCTTTCTTTATTCTCTTTTCCAGTTTTCTCCTCAGTATTTAAACAAACAGCCTACAAAAGACCCAAAGCTCCCTCTCATCCCATGTTACACTACTACAACCCACTCTCCTCTTCCCAAGAAAGTTGGTCACTCTTTCTTGATCTTCTTCACAGCTTCCCTTTCCTTCCTTTCCTACCAGTAAATATTTGTATTCCACAGTCTTCGTTTTCAGCTTTGCATACTTCTGACTCTGCTTATGCTCCCCTAGATGACTGCAGCCAAACTCTTAGCTGCAACCATGGCCATAGATCGTAATTCTCCACATCCATCCTAGGCAACCATGCCAGCCTCCTGAACACGGTCATCTGCAAATCCTCCATTCAGATGTATACCAAACTAAACTACCTCTCTTGACCCCAACCCCAAAACCTACTTCTCCTTTCCTGTCATCCCAAATTTTGGGAATAGGACCAAGAAATCAGATCAAGAGTTATTTTCAAATACGTTTCCATTTCCCTCATTTGCCTACCTGCAGCCACCAAATCCAGTAAATTCTACCTCCTTAACATCTTTCAAGTCCATTCTTCTTTATCTGTTATATCAGTTGTTTCTTTGGTTGGGCTGCATTGGTTTTCTCTTGGATGATTATAAATAGTCTTCTAAACTAGTCTCCTAATGTCCAATGCTGCCTACACCACTCCATTCCATGGGCTACCCTGAAGAATTATTTTCTAAAATGCCAATCTGATTGCAATATTCTTAAACTCAAAAATCATTAAAGACTCCTTAGTATTTTTAAACGAAAGCTCAAATTCCAAAAAAGTCACTCCCTTCATGAAGCAGTTTATACCTCTCTCTAACTTCATCTCCCATCACTTCTCCATGCTCCAACCACCCCACAATACATGGTCCAAGGATTCAGCACTCTCTTGTTTCCTCATGCCTTCAAATATGCTACCACCACAACCTGGAATAGAATACCTCTTCTCTGCCAGGATAACTTCAAATCTCTCTTGAAGAATCTCTGGTAAGTCTCCTATTATTATCCTACAGATAAACATTTCCTTCTGTGCCTTGGCCATATCTCTTTCACTGTACTGGCTGTGTTGAGTTTCTAGTTTATTTATCTGTCTCCTTCACTAGGCCATAAACAAAAGGACAGCACATAGGTCCTTATCCTACAACTAACCTGTTTCTGATCTGGTCCCTAAGAACACATGGCATCCAAACACAAAGGCAATCTATATCCAACTCAGCTCAACCAACACCTATCCCTAAGCAGATCGCCGCTGAGCCAGTGACCTAGAGAGTGACAGGTAAAGCATATAATTCTGACGAATCCAGCCCCATATATTTGGCAGGCCCACTGCTTATTAATTCTTGGTTCACAGACAGAGAAGTAAGTAAGAATCACTTCTAAAAAGAAGCACGTTCACATATCTTACCATCGAACTCCCAAGCCTTCATTCCCCCTGAATGCAGCAAGCAAATTCAATTACGCTATTCAAATCCAACTAAAGCATTTTGGCAAATATTAAGTATTCAAATCACTTTGGAGGAAGGATTGGGATGTCTTACTGAGATGAATAGACAGACATATTAAAGGGATAGCAGACTCATCCAAGTGGATTTCAGCTGCTAATTTCCACAGTTTTTAATTTCTTTAAACAACCAGGCCCTAAGTGAAATCTTTTGCTCATCATTTGGGAAGCCTTGCATTTTAAAGGACCCATTTAAATATAACTCTGTCCTGGGGTCACTGTGGGAAGTCCATTCCTGTTTTAGCTAATTGATACTGAAGCAGTTTTGTCATTCCCTGGATTTTCTGTAATGTACCACATGCCAATTAATCAAGTTAGATTAGCACAAGAGAGGGAATGCATTGAAGCTCTGCACTGCAAAAGCAGACTTTATTTTCTCTCCTTGCTATGGAACTTTGTGCCAGTGGAGTAATGGGAAGAGATCTGAAACAGTCAGTGCTCTGTGGTGAAAGATGCTACAAAAATACACTGGTAGTGGAAAAGCAACTGCTGCCAGGCAGCTGAACAAAATCCTGGCTGTCAAGGGTGCTCTACAAAACGAGAAGCTCCAGTTTCAAATGCTTTCTCAGGGAACACCCCCCCACACACACACCTAGACCTTCATTTGCAAACTCAAACAGGTCCCCACTGGACCACACAATCTTTCCAAATCTTCCCTAACTGAAGCCTCCATGAGAGAAAACTCATGTTAATATATATTCACAGAGGCTCTTCACTTCCTTGCTTAATGACAAAATACATGGTCTTAAGAAGCAAGGGTCAGGAAATCCTCAAAACGGCAGGCAGGCGCCCACAGGACTCCACATAGCTGTTTTCCAGGCACGCGCAGAGGCTGTGCTCCACAGCAACGTCAGGGGAGCGTCATCAGTGACTCCTGCCTCCCTCCTGCCCCCAGAGATGTGGCCAAAGGCTTCTGGCTATTTTGGAAATCTGGTCAACATTTTTGCCTGCTTTCAATAATTCTAGTATATCGTGACAGGTTTATTTTTTCAGCACTTTTCTTCTCCTGGGGTTCTCCTAGGTGTGCCGGTGGGAAAGAGAAGAAAATTACTATTCTGCCAAGCTCCAGCCTAGAGAGGAAACATCAGAAACTTCAATCTATCAAAGCAAGGAGGTTACGTGAAGCTGTACACAAGCTACACAAGAGATTAAATGTTTGGACGTGTGGAGGCAAAAAGCAACAACACCAACAACAACAACAAAAAAAAGCCAGTCCTGGTTGAGAACTGGTTCTCGTGACAACACCCATTTAAAGGAGAAAGAAACTTCATCCATTCTACTGTCACCTTTAAAAATCTCTCGTCATCCTCTTCCTAGGTTGTAACGACAGATAAGCAGAGAAAGAGATTCCATTTTCTTCTGGCGGCTAAACAGCTCATTCTCGATGCCAGTGGGTGAAATAGAACAGGACCATGGCCCCATCTAAACTCTATCACCTACTCTAAAGGAAGATGATAGGAGCCATATTACTAATCAGTTAACAGAAAAGATAGTGGCAGAAAGAAAGAAAAGGAAGAAAAGAAAGAAAAAAAGAAAAGAAAGAGAGAGAAAGAAAGAAAAAGAAAGAAAAAGTAGATCAGATCTAAAAAGAAGGACCCAAAAGGTACCTACACATTGATATAGAGCTGGATCTACACTTAAGCCACACAAATAGGGCAGGTATCTATTTTTATGATAATATAAGGGGATGGCTGGGGAGTGAACATTTGCCAGGTACCTCCCACTTGACAGGAATCATGCTAAGTTCTTTAACCACAACTCAGGAAATGTACTTATTTTATTTTTTTAAAGATTTTATTTATTTATTAATGAGAGACACACAGAGAGAGGAAGAGACATAGGCAGAGGGAGAAGCAGGCTTCCCTCCCTCCCAGGGAGCCTGATGGTGGGACTCAATCCCAGGACCCTGGGATCATGACCTGAGCTAAAAGTAGACACTCAAGCACTGAGCCACCCAGGTGTCCTGTACTTGTTTTAATTAAGGAAACTGAGGTTCAAAGCAGTGAAGTAATTTATCTAAGGTTACCAGAGAGGAAGTTGCAGAGCCGGGATTTGACTCCCCTCACACCAGCTCAAAAGGAGGTAATATTTCCAGAATAACAGGCACTGCTACCAAAAACATTTTCCATCTATGATGCAAAGACCCACAAGACAGGCTCCAACAAGTTCAAGTCTTCTATTCAATCCTGAAGGGTGAAAAATACAAAATTTCATACCTTCACACCTTTATGTACAAATAAAGGTTACTTACTAGTAATTAAGTCATTTACTAGGAGTTACTAAAATGTGGAATTCACAGAAAATTAAGGACTTAAGAGAATTGAGTAGGGACTTTCAGCATGCCACTACAAACTCTGGCTGCCCAAGAAGAGTGTGATGGTTAATTTTATGTGTCGCCTTGACTGTGTCACAGAGTACCCACATATCTGGCTAGACATAATTTCTGGATATCTCTATGAGAGTTTTCTAGATGAGATTAACATCACAATTCGTAGACTGAGTCAGGCAGACTGCACTCTCCAATGTGACTGGGCCTCATCCAACCTGTTGGAAGGCCAGAATAAAATAAAAGGCTTAGTAACAACTCTTGCCCCGTGTCTGACTGTCTTTGAGGCAGAATGACAGTCTTCTGACTTTGGACTTGTGGATTTGGACTGGAACTTATACCACTGGCTTTCCTGCTTCTCAGGCCTTCAGACTCAGACTGGAACTATATACCACCGGCTCTCTGTGGTCTGACTTCTCAGCCTCCATAATCACAAAAGCCACTTTCTTACAATAAATAACTTTATATAAATCATACACACAAAACCACCCTAGGGTTCTGTTCCCAGAGAATCCTGACTAACATAAAAGGACGACACCAAAAAGCTCTTATAGCCCTGGACATATTTGAAAAGTCAGGATTTCCACAATGCAGAAGGAGGAGACTTTCAGTTTATCTTCAACTGAAGATGAACTAAGTTGGTTGGTTGTAGATTTCAAATGCTAGTAGAGCTTTTTAACAATAAATCACTGTGAGTCCTGTCATTAAGGATATATTTATTGTGGATTACTTGACAAATGCTATCGTATATACAGATACATGATGGAACCAACATCTAACAACTAAATTTTAAAATTATATTTGATATTTTGGTTCAAATAAGAATCAATTATACCACTACTGCCAAAGCAGATAGATACATACTCTACATGGTCCCACCACCAAATTCCCTAGGAAATGACACATCATTGTTATCCCAAGTTTTTGCACTGAAAGGTAACAGAGTTGGGGCAACTGAACTGAGGGTTGTCCTTCACCTCTCTAGGAGTCCATGTCCTTAAAATATTGAGAAACATAACCTGGATGATAAGGTAACCCCAAATCCTTTTGCAACAGCCTCTTACTCATAATTCTTACAGTGAGAAAGTTACCCTTTTCGTTTGTCTAATGTAAACCCTTCTCTGTTTTGATTTGAGCCTAGGTCATAAACCTTAAATGATATATGCAATGAATTATCTAAACCACAACACATGCCAGGCCTCCAAGAGTCACCTTTTACTGGATATGTGCAAAGATCTCCCCACAAGACACATGCCACCCAACTCTGTACCTGAGTCCAATCTCAAGGTAGCTCTCTACCTTACAAGCTTCTAAACATACAACGAGTATTTCCATTTTTTGAATCTGGAATGGTCACTATGTAGGAAGATAAAGGCTCTCAGATTTAGGCAGAAATTGTTCCCTTGGCTTTCCCAAACACATTCAAGTCCCCCACCTATTCCTGGACAGCCCTGAATCTTAACTCTTGACTTCAACCTTGATCCTCCAATCACTCCAAGAGCCAACATCTGGTCACTTCCAAGTTAGGATGAATTCTCTGTCTTCCTATAGCTAACGTAACCCTAACTGCTGCTGCTGTTCATGTAACCCACCAACAAACATAATAAGCCTGGACCAGATCTCAAATGATGCAAGAGAGGTATTATAAAGAAAGAGCAGAAGTGGGAAGAGAGAATTGCTAAGGGAATAAAGAACAATAGTTCTTCCAGTTTACTAAAGATGTAGGCTGAGAATTATCAACATGGAGACTGAACTATCTCCTAGACAGTGACTTCTAATCCAGGAACATATCACACCCCTTAAACTACATACAAAATCCTGTGTGCAGGGCAGCCCCAGTGGCGCAGCAGTTTAGCGCCGCCTGCAGCCCGAGGTGTGATCCTGAAGACCCGGGATTGAGTCCCAGGTCGGGCTCCCTGCATGGAGCCTGCTTCTCCTTCTGCCTGTGTCTCTACCTCTCTCTCTCTCTCTCTCTCTCTCTCTCTCTGAAAAAATAAATAAATCTTTAAAAAAAAAAAAATCCTGTGTGCATATGTGTGTGTAGTACTCAAATCTCTCAGCGATTCCCAAATAGTAAAAGAAAGACTAGAAATCATGGCTATGATGAAATGCTTTCAATTATATATATACAACATTATAGAAAGTCTCTAGATAGGTGAAAAATAACATGGTCTTTAATGTTATTTATTATAATATTATGTATAATAATGATATATCTAGTTTAAGAAAACTCTGTTTTATATTTCAAATTCATTCATGTTAACTAATTTACAAATTCAGAGACCTACCCCAGGATAAGTCTGGGGGATGACATGAGAAGATGTGAGGACAAAGCTTCGGAAGAAGACACTTCAAGTGCCAGTCAAATAGCAAGAATATCATCTCTCACATCTAAGAGCAGACTCGGGCATCTGAACTGACAATTCAAGAAGATGTAGGTATCACAGGTTACTACAGTTCTGAGACTGGCTGGTACAGAAAACTATCTCCTTACCTTCCCACCCACACCTACCAAGTTGAAAATGTGAAATTACAACACCCCTCCCATAAAAAGTAGGTTTCTGTAATGTGCACCACATAAAGAAAAGCAGTCTCCAGCAAGGTGTGAAGTCTACTGTGAAAGAGCATAATATCACTGTGAAAATATTTTTGCTACTTTCACACATCACTTCGGCTAGTACAAAAAATACTGCTACTGTAATTATATGGATTCAGTAAAACCTAATGAGGCCCTCTTGGCCTCCAACAGCAAACGCAGAATATAAATGATAATGATTTTCCTGAGATCTTCAAGGAATGAAATGTGGAAGATATTCATCTATTTTTCTCCAGATGCAATACTGGCTCAAACTTTTACCCTTCAGAATATTCTCTGTCCTTTTGTATCCATGTACTAAGAACCAGTAACTAGACAGCTTGTCCACAACCTAAATTATGTTCAGAAATTTTAAATTAGAATCAAGGACAAATGTCTGTGCCTCCCTAAATGTGACTTGCCCTAGCAACCCATTTATTGGGTGAGTAAGAGTCTAACTCCATAGACTTCTAGATATTCAGAAAAAGGAGCAAGTCGGCTATGCCAGTTATCAATGTATTGCCTCTCAGCCGGAAATCAACCCTCCATTGACTGCTCGGTGAAAACTGAGTTGGGCCCTTCAAATATTTTCCCTTTGCCAGCAGTACAATGTTAAGCTCTGTTAGTAGAGATCTCTGAAAAGACAGGGATTACTGGTGGGTCCCAGGTGTCCGGCAGCCTAATAAGCAACAGCACTCAGCCCCCCGGGAGCTCCCACAGTGGGCAGCTGCTTCCTCCAGATATCACCCCCAAAATAGCTTTCCCTGGAACCCCAAAAAGCAGATTTCCAGCAAATTCCAGAACACAGATATCCAGCAATTTCAGCAGCATGAAACTATTACCACCTCTGTGCCATTCAGTGAGCCACACCTGGGGGGTTGGGAGGAAAAAGGCTCTTCCTTAAGGCATTCAGTGTCAGTCCTAGGGGTCTCGACCACTCATTTACCCACTAGTTCTATACTCTCTAGAGTTTTCTTTACTTCTTACTGGACAATCCCTGATTGCCCCAATTTTCTATGTTATAGTTAATAATTCTTGATATTGAGCTTTCCCTGATCCATTATTATGTAGTTTCTGTCCTGCAATCCTGTCCCAAATGATACACCTGCACCTCTGAAAGGCTGGAACATGAGAAATGGCTCTGAGACTGCCCAGTCAGAAAAGCTGACAGGTGAACTGCCATGCACTTAATTAACTATGTTAACTGCCATCCTTTCCAGAATGGAGGATGGCAGACCAGAAAGAGGGAGACATCGAGCACCACATTTACCAACTGTTACCCTGCAGGATCCTGGGTTGGACAGGAGACATCCTTAAGGAAGCAACCAACCAGTTGGAGACACCAGGCATACACAAACTAAAACTTCAAGGCAGGAAATACTGAATGCTCAGTGAGGGTCATGGGCCACAATGCTATAGGTCAATGACAGGGTCTCAGGCTAAGAGGCTATGAGTTTCTATTTTGTCACAGCAAGAACAAATTATCTGCAAAAGCCTTGTGCCACAGAAAACAGAGACTGGTCTCTCTTTAAGTGGTTCTCCAAACCTTACTTTGTCCTCCAATAACGGGGTATTACTCAAATCCAATATATTGTGGACTCCTGGCTGTGACCAGTTGCCTTTTGCTTCAATGTCAAGAGATATACCTAAGTAAACACTCAGGCTGAGAAAAAGAATTTAAAAAAAAGAAAAGCCATTTCAATTTAAGTGTGTCTTTAACAGAAGGAGTCCTTCCTAAAAGATTTTAAAGAGGAGATTAGGGAAACATGGTGACTATAATCTATCAAGGCCAAATAAAAACGCCTTCAATAAAGCCCCTCCGCATGAGGCTATTAAGGAAACCCAATAACCGCATGGTGGAGAATAAAACCTTGTCATTGACTGAATGAGAGAAAAGTGATTCGGTGTAGAAAGCAGGAATAAAGAGTCTACCTTTGGCTCACCACAAGAGTAACAGTGGGGAAGCTCAGGAAAAGAAGCCCAAGAACAGGAGGGTTCTAATGAACCATCTGGAAGGTAGGAGAGAATATCAAAGGGAGCAAAAATGAAATTTTCTGATGATAAATGAGAGTGGTTTTCTAATAAGGATGAGCCACAAAGGATGCCAAAGGGGTTGTTCAAAATGAAGGATATTCACTTCACTTGGACTGAATAATTAGAGGCAAGAAGCACAACCCATGGGGGGAAACCCCATAACCACACTCCTGCAAGAAAAAATGGGGAATGATGGTGATTATTTTTAAAGAGAAGGCAGTTGAGATGGGACGGGTTATGAATTTGGACCTCTGAATAGAGTAGTATTTCAGTAATATGTTGTGGTCCAAATTATAACAAAGCTTACTTCCCTGTATAGCTTTACTCATCTCTTTTATAGAAACATTCCCCTTTGTTTCTGTGTGAATATGAATGAATCACTATTAATTATAGAATATCTATAAAATCTCCATAATATAATGATGTCTTCATTTATCAAGACATATGCGTATTTACTTAGAAATATGACGTTACTTTGTATTTCACAGGCTCGTAAAAATCTCAAAAAATTCTAGGAACTAAGATAAGGTTGGCAGTGCTTTATTTTGTCAAGTAGAGGCATATTTTTAAAATACCATCACCATCACTTCATAAAAGAATATTTTAATAGCTAAGAAAGTAGCAAGGAAATCATCTCAAGGCAAAGAGTCCTTTAAAGTGAACAAGTATGCATTTACAAAACTTGCTACATAGCTCTTATATCAATAATTATCCTGTAAGATCAACAAAAACTTGGTCATGGACCAGGACTTGTAAATACACTCAAGTTTGAGAACTACCTGCCAAGAAGATGAACACAAGCTAGATACACAGTCTTAAAATAAAAAAAAAAAAAAAGCAGCATTTTGAAATTTTTTAGTAACAATAATAAAGACAGAAATAGGAAGAAAGAAAGGCTCATTGTGAACAATCTTAAAATAATCAGGGGGATATTACAGCTTCCACATGTGTGTATGTAAGAAAAAAATTGGATAAAACTGACCCAGAGGGAGTAATCGAAGGGGAATGGAGACAATGCAGACACACTGAGGAAACAAAGAGTCTACAGTCCAGAGTGAAGAATGAATTGCAGAGCCTCCTACCTCCTCCACAGCCCCCTCGGTGTGCTCACTGGACTGAGTGCATTCCCAGGAACCATACACAGGGCACAGCTGGTGAAACAGGACAAGGCAACTCCAGGGACAAAAGGAAAATAGAGCTTCTTTGAGCACGGTCCAGGTAGGTACTTATTAATTTTTTTAAGTCAGAATAAATAGAGGATTTGTATGGGCTCCCTCTGGTGGGCCTGTCAAACACATGAGATTTGCTTATTCTTTGCAAAATAAATGCCTCACATGTTTAGTAAAAATTTAGTTTTGAAGGAATTGAACAATGGTGCTCAAACTTTTGAGTCTCGAAAATGCTTCTTGGCTCCAAAAAATCATAATATTTGCCATTATTTGCAAACAATGATAATGCCTGCTACCTCTCACCTTCTCTTCCCCTACCTGGTAATCAGTGTCCTGATCTTGGTGTTTATCATTCCCATGTATTTTTCTCACACACACCTACATATTTAAAAAACAAAACAAACAAAATTGTGTGATTGGGGGGGTGGATGTGGAGAGAGAGAAGGAAAAAGAGCTAGAGCAAGTGAAAGAGACAAAGCATAAGTCAAGTACTCAATGAGAACACTTGTTATTTGGGCATATTCTAAAACATCTATTAAGAAAGACATCATAGGGGCAGCCCAGGTGGCTCAGAGGTTTAGCGCCACCTTCAGCCCAGGGCCTGATCCTGGAGAGCCAGGATAGGTCCGACATCAGACCCTACATGGCGCCTGCTTCTCTCTCTCTCTCTCTCTCTGTCTCTCTCTCTGTCTCTCAGGAATAAATAAATAAAATTTTTAAAAATTAAAAAGAAAGACATATAGTTTACCAGCACCTGGGTGGCTCAGTAGGTTAAGCGTCTGACTCTTGATTTCAGCTCAGGTTATAATCTCAGGATGGTGAGATAAAGCCCCCCGCCGGGACTCTGAGCTGGGCATGGAACCTGCTTTAAGATTCTTTGTCTCTCCCTCTTCCCCCTCCCTGCCCCCCAGCACCCTGGCTCTGCTCTCTCTCTCTTTCTTAAAAAAAAAAAAAAAATAGTTTGGTATCACTCATAACTTCTCTCAAAATTGTATTAAAACTTCATCCACAATGACATAAGTACTCTGTTAGCTACAATAAAGTATTCAATGTACAAATAATGCCAATTGTCCTTTATTCTTTATACTTCAAGAAAAAAAACACCAGATTACAGAGCATACAATTTAAAAAAAAAATACAAAATAGCTCTACATAGTAAAAACTATATGCACTCCCCATAGAATGGTATAAGACTTGTGGTTCCTCTAGACTCTTGCCATTGTCAGGCTTATTAATTTTTGCTATTCTAATGGATTTGGAACAATATCTGGTTCTTTTACTTTTTTGACTTTGCATTTTGTTATTTATTGGTAAGGCCAGTTCTTGCTTATTGGTCAATCACATCTACTGGTAGGCTGTTAATGTTGACGATAGGCTATTAATTTAAAAACTAAATAAATCATTCATATAAAGATGGTATAGTATATGTGTTTAAAGAATAATAAAAGCACATACATGTGTGCTCACCACCATATCCATTTTCAGAAAAGAAATCAGTACCAAAAACTTTGCAGCCCCCTTCATGCCCCTACCTGATCACAATCCCCTTGCTGCTCCTAACAGAGGTAACAATTAAATTTTTTCATTCTTCCCCTGCATTCCTTAATTTTTCCTCATTGTACAAACCCCTAAGTAACATACTGATTAATTTTGTCCATTTTTTAAACTCTGTGTAAATGCAATCATACAATGTAAGCTTCCGTAACTTACTTTCTTTGCCTACTATTACTTTCCACATTCATTCATTCAATGCGTATAGTTGTGATTTACTCATTTTTATAGATAGGACTCACATACCATCGTATAAATATACCACAATTTACTTATCTGTTCTATTCTTGGAAGAAATATGGGTTGTTCCAGGTTTGGACTAATACTAAGACTGCTATGAACATTCTCATCTATCTGCTAATACAAGCACTCAAGAACGTATGTAAGTATTTACATGGAAGTTAAATTTCAAGTGTGTGGTTTTATACTCCACCAGAGCACTCCCATGGCTCCAAGTATTGGCCAACACTTGGTATTGACAGACTTTCCCTATTGGATTTTTTCCAAACTAAGACCTTTTAATTTGACCAACATTAATCTCTTAGCTGTATGCACACAAATATCTTCACCCCTGTTGCTTGTCTTTTAAGATCATTTATGAAAGGCTTTTGTTAGGCGGAAATCTTATCTTAATGTAATCACTCTTTAACAATTTTTTCCATTCAGGATTTTTTTTTGCTCAGGGAGTCTGAGTTTGAGATATTATACTCTACCCCCAAGGTGATAACGATAATCTCTCATATTTTCTTCTTTGAGTTTTAAAGACCTCTTCACAAATGGATTGTGAATCCATCCAGAATTGAAATTTTCATTTGGTATGAGATAAAGATCAATTCTTTTTTCCTACACAGATAATTATCTCAGAGCAATTCATGCAGAATCCATCACTTCCCCATTTACATAACATCATTTCCATTTATAATAATAAATTCACAAATATGATGAGAGCTTTATCAAAGTTCTTTATGTGACTAACCTTGTGCCAATAATAAGCCATCTTAATAACTAAAGCATTCTAAGTCTTGATGTTTGGTAAGGCATGACCTTATACCAATGCTTGTAAAAAATTGTCTGGCTATTCATAAATTTGTTCTTCTTTTGAATTTGAAGATTAGACCTTCAACTTCTCCAAAATACCCACTGGATATTTTGATTAGATTTATACTGAATTTATACATTGATTTTGGGGAACTGCCATCTTCATGATATTGTTTTCCTAGCTATGAATCTATGATTATGGTATATTTCTACTTTTTCTCTTCTTTTATGTCTTAATAACATCTGGTAATTTTATCAATAAATATCTCAATCATCTTCTGCAACCAACTATACATACCTAGGCACTTCAAAGTTTTAGTTGATACTATGAATGAAATCTTTATTCCATATGTTTACTAATTGGCTATTACCTATGGCTAAGAAACATATTTTTTCCATATTGTCTTTGTATTCATCAACTTGACTGAACTGACTTATTAGTTCTAATAATTGACCTGAATATTCTAGTCAGTTTCTAGGTAAAACAGTTTTAGATGATTAAAGCTCATCTAAAGGAGCTTTAATCTCATGTTTTCCAATGCTATACCTTCCATTTCTCTTTCTGGCTTACTACATAGGGTAGAACTTCCCACATAATGATGAACAGAAGCAGTGATGGCAAGTATTCCTGATTTTTTGCTAATTTTGATGGAAATGTTTATAATGACTCACCACTAATGATGATGTTTGCTGTGACTGCTTGACAAATATCACTTAAGAAAGTTCTCTTCTATTCCTAATCTGCTAAAAATTTTTATCATGAGTCATTAATGTCATCAAATGCTTGTTTTTAAAGACTAAAACATTAAATGCTGTCAAATTATTTTTCTACATCTATTGAGGTGATCACATGCTTCTTCTCCTTACATCAGTTAATATAATGGAATAAATGTATTAATAGTAATGTGGTAAGACACAATACACCAGTGAATTAAATTTGCAAATATTTCATTTAATAATTCTATATCTGTTCATTAAAATAGAGAATCATCTATGTTCATAAAGATGAAACTTCTAAAATTTTATTTTTCATCTAGTTTGTATATTAACATGTCTAATCTCATAAAATGAGCTTGATAGGTCTCTATTCTCTGAAAAAGACCGTACGAATCTTTCAGACTTGGTGAAAACATGCAAAATCATCTCAGAATGATGGAAGAGAGGCTATCATTAATCCTAGATTTAAGTGGTTTCAGTCTTCTACTGCATGCAATGTGTTGTTCTATGATTAATATGTTCTGTCTCCTGTTTGTTTTTTTAAATCTCAACAGTTGTCTCCCACATGAAACCAGGGAGCATCTCACGGTTGTTTGATACCTTCTTACAGACCTGGACCCCAGTTTGTGTTCAACAAATAATTTTCTGATTGACTGACAGACCCCAGTGTTTTGCATTTAGTCTTTAACCTTTTATCAGAAAGATTTCAAACACACACTAAAGGACAATGATCATTTGTGTATCCAACACCCAGCTTCAATAATTATCAGTTCATAACCAATCCTCTCCTATTCATCCCCACATGCCAATCCCCATATTTTCTGAAGACAATCACAGATATTTGTTCATTTCAGCATGTATATCTAAAGGAATATGACTTTATAAAAATATAATACCACTATCTTACCTTAAAAAATTAAAGGACTCCTTAAATTCATTCAGTTAACACCCAAATTCCCAATGGTCTCAAATGATTTTTTCCTTAAAGATGTTTTCTCTTGAAAGGATCTATGCATTGTGATTTCTTCATCTTTCTTTTAATCTATAGGTATATTTCCCTTTTATTTTTCTTGCAATTTATTTGACAAAATTGAATCATTTGTCCTGTAGAGCAGTGCTTGTCAAATGGTCTATGTTGAAGGAACAGTTTAAGATTTCCAATCTGTCTCAGATGAGACATGGTCCTACTGTGCATGACTACCACACAAACTGAACACATGCAACTCACCAGGAGTAATGAAGAACCAGTTTATATGCTATTCTACAAAAGAAGTCTCCTGATAACGTGCTTGAATATGATGGCTTAAACATTTCTAAGCACTACTGCTTAAACATTTCTAAGGTCTTCCTTTTGATTCTTCTGTTTATTTCATTATACACATCACATCACAGCACTGCTGTCACATTTCCTACAGGCCAGATTTTGCTTATTAATTCTCCATGGCATAGTTTAACATGTTTCTGTGCCCTCTGTACTTCCTATAAATTTGGAGCTGGATCTAGAGATTTGATCAGATTCAGGTCCAAATTTTTTGGCAAGATTTTATAGTTGGCATTGTATTCTTCCATCAGGAGACCTAAAAGTCTGGCCCTGGCTCCTCTTTTTGTGATGCTGGTGATCACTAGTGAACAATATTACTACTAGTACTAAATGTCAAAAGCCCACTAGTAAATTTGGTTGTCCAAAGTTTTTTTTCTCTGAGAGGATCCGTGCCCACTGGTGAGGTCTCTACGGGCCCAGTTTCTGACACCATGCAGGTCTTCTAGCTGGCAGTTTAGAGTTCCCACCATTTGTGAAGATCTTAGGGAGACCTTGTCACCGAGTTGTGCTGGAGATGGGCTTTACTATTCCAGGCACTATATCTGTTTTGTAAGATTTGGGATTATTAAAAACTATACAACCCAGTTCCCTTCTACTTTTTTAGAACAATGTTGTTTGCTTTAGTATCTTAAGATGATACTTAATTCATTGATTTTTCAGGGTTTTAAGATTTTCCTAAAAATATTTAAAACTAAATGAACTACAAGTATCTCTTTAGCTACATCCAAACATTTTGCTTTATTAATGTTAAATATAGATCACACAATTTAAGTAGGGCCTACCAAGTCTCTTCAAAATAAAGTGACTATTTTCCTGCACACCTGAGTAGTCTGAAGACAGTATTTTCATTGCTTGGCTAATCCTAAGTAATTTGCAATTTACTGTAATATTTCTCTTCATCCCATGACTCTATAACTTTAAGTTTTTATTTTTTTAAAGATTTTATTTATTCGTGAAAGACACCAAGAGAAAGGCACAGACATAGGCAAGGAGAAGCAGGCTTCCTGCAGGGAGTCTGATGTGGAACTCGATCCCAGGACCCCAGGATCATGCTCTGAGCCAAAGGCAGACGCTCAACCAGTGAGCCACCCGGGCACCTTGTAACGATGAATTTTTAAATGTCTGAGGATATGAAAAAATTTTATTGTCCTCTCCTCCTGCTTTCTACATAAACTACATTGTAGTCAAGCACAGTTCTATTTGTGTTATTGATTCTTTGACATTTGTTTAGACTTCAGCTGTCAACTAGTACATGAACAATTTATTTTAGGTATCCCATATGACTGCATAGCTCTGAGTATAGAATTTGCCATTTGTATGTATAGTTACAGGATTTCATTTTATTTTAGTTACAGAATTTTAAAAATAAACATAACTCAAGCCTGTTAATCATGTTTTCAGATTGTCTGTATCTTTACTCATTTTGTCGTCTTAATTTATTGGTTTTTTATTAAAGTCATTTAAAATCTTCTACTATGATTATGAATTTGTTTGTAATGAGGTAAACTAGGCTGAGCACCTGCCGGCCACTGTAACCCAGACACCCTATTACTAGCATACATCTCCTCCAGCACATTAATTGTAGGTGACATTCTATCACTTGGTCATATTTCTTAGACTTTAACTTGTCTGTGTTCATTTCCTTTTCATTTTCTAATAAACCCATACCCTTATTAATAGTATTAATTCTAATTTAGAAAAGTCAGCTATTCTAAGTAGTAAGAATGCTCATTTAAGCAGCTCTGTGATCCTTCTTGTGTAAAGCTACCCTACTGCTGGAGTATCATGGATGCAAAGGAAAACCTGAGGCATACAGTTGGCTCAGATGATGTGACTCATTTAATACAACAAAACAATTGTTACTTCTTAGTCTAGGGATCATATACTATACTTTTCCATGCCCAACAGTCCATTTAGCTTCTGTTCACAGGAGGGAGTTTTGTGATGGTAATTGTTCCTCCTGTTTCCAAGAGCATGTTTAGAAGTGCGAAAGGAGTAAATTGAAATGGAACATTTCCTGTGTTTCATTTCATTCCATTTGTTTCTTACATAAAAACACAGATTTAAAAATATATGAATGAAAGACAAGTAGTACTAAAGGATTTTAGGAAACAGACTCAAGCTTTTAGGGATTTTCATAATTTGCCAAAAAAAAAAATTAGGAAATCGGTATATTATATCAGCAAACAAAGGTGTTGGGTGCTTTTGAGAATAACCAGAATGTCAGATTTCCTGATCAAAAACTTCAAAGCATCTAAAGATACACTTCAGCATCTGACAATGGAAAAAATGTCACGCACGTACAGGTGTAAGAAAGGGAAGGCTAAGGTAAGAGCTTGGGAACAAGAACATAGTTTCCAATCTAAGCCAATAAACTGCCAGTCCCCTCTCCTGTGTAAGAAATTCACTGTTCTCTAATAATATGAATACCTAATCAACTTTTACAAACTGAGAAGTGGAATTATCCAACTGTAGGTTTCAGCATTTTATCTTAACCATCCTAGACTGAGGATAAATTTGAGCCCCTCACTGTTCATTCACATAAAGGAACCCAGAGAAAGGCAGGTCTCAAGACTGAAAGAATAAGGGCAGACGAGGGAAAACAAAGGCCCACTAATTTCTGTAGGTACTAATACAACAAATCAATAAAAAAATATTGAGTCTTGGGCAGCCCCGGTAGTGCAGCGGTTTAGTGCTGCCGCAGCCCGGGGTGTGATCCTGGAGACCCGGAATCGAGTCCCACGTCGGGCTCCCTGCATGGAGCCTGCTTCTCCCTCTGCCTGGGTCTCTGCCTCTCTCTCTCCCTGTGTCTCTATGAATGAATAAATAAAATCTTTAAAAATATATATATATAAATTCTCTGCCTGTATAAAGGAAACCATGAAGGATGTATAATTCACAAATGCAAAATGAGGTCTGGTTTCACTGAGCTAAACTGTTTTCACTGAGATAAACTTTAGTGACCTCAACAAGAATGTCCATGCTGTCTATCAATGATAAGAAATGTCTCAAGACTCACCTCGTGCTTAGAGAAGAGTCGGACGCCCTCCAGCTGGTGGAACACTGGGTAGTGCTGGGAGTCAATCTGGTCGCGCCGGTAGACATCGCCCACTACCAGGAAGGCATCCAGCCCAGCATGCAGCAGGTCCCACTGGTGTGCGGACGTGTGCGCTCGCAGCATGTGATTCCCATTTAGGTAATAGTTGTCTCCCTTCTTCCGGCTAGGGTGGTCAGGCGGGATGAGCAGGCTGTCAAAGTTCTGCCAGGTGGTGACGACCGGAGAGAGGTCATCATAGACCGAGAACATTGGCGTCCCAAAGCGGCCCACATACTGCTTGTAGAAGTGCTCCTTCACCCTCTCTTTGATCAGCCAAAGAGGATGATGCTGCTGGTTGTGCAGATTCCTGCCAACCCTGGAGAGGACCTTCTGGGACAGGTTGCTATAGTCGTCCTGAGGGTAAGATTTGCCCAGCAGCTCTACCACACTGCCTGGAGCTCCTCGGGCAGCAAACTGTGAAGCAGCAGGTCTCAAGCCCAAGGCCTGATGATGATGATGATGGCCTTTGGAGACACTACTGGCTTTCCTCACCAGGTAAACATGCATATGGGCAACTCTCCTGAGAGCTGAGCAAACCATTGCAACTTCTCTCACAGATTCTGGAAAGAGCACACATACAAAACACAAGTCAAGCTTCACTCTGTAAAAGGTAAGTATGTCCTGTGTTTCCAACCTGCTCCCCACTGTCCTAATGACGTGTTTCCCCTACTACCTCTTCCACACAGACCAAAGACCCCATTAAGGAAATCTGCTGACTGAGGCTGACTTTCATGGGTTTGAAGAAAACTTCCTTTATCGTGTCATGTCATGTCCTGAATCCCTCATGTTCAATAAAACTTTGTGTGACAATTTGCTTTTATTTGAACTATATTCTAGAACCAAAAGGTTTAGAGGGATAGTCTAAAAGACAAGGCTTGGTTAACCCTAACAATGTCTCATTAATGAAAGGAAGTACATGACTATATACAGCAGAAGACAGGATAAAACAGACATCCTGCAGGTTTCTGCCCATCATTCTCCTAACCTCAAAACTTGCTTAACTTTGACACATAGACTTCCTGGTTATTCCACTGTATTACAAAATGTTATTATATAATTTACAAAACTGCTACTACAATTTGTTACATTAACTTTTTTTGATATTTCAAATAAAATATACCACTATGGGTGATGGTTATTTTTATTAAATATTTATAAAAATATTAAATATTGGGGTGCCAGGGTGGCTCAGTCAATTAAGCATCCACCTTCAGCTCTGGTCATGATCCCAGGGTCCTGAGATCTAGCTGCATCGGGTTCCCTTTTCAGAGGGGAGTCTGCTTGTCCCTCTCCCTCTGTCCCTCCCTCATGCTTGTGAATTCTCTCTCTCAAATAAATATCTTAAAATCTTAAAAATAAAGAAAGAAATAAAGAAAGAACAACTTAAGGAACTATTACACAAAGTGTAATATTAAATATTATAGACTATACCAATGGACAGCTGAAGTTATTTTTATAAACACAAATCTTTTCTATCCTCACATCTGGTCATGTCATTTAAACTAAATAACAGTGCAGTATCCACCATTATATTTTTGTTTTGTAAAAGAGCAAGTTTCTAATATGCACCTATATTAAACCAGGAATGGGGCTACACTTACTTGGGAATGGATACAAAGCAGCCAGAAGACAGAGTACTGACCAAATCTTTTTTAAAAACATGTCTAGAATTTGGGGCACTTGGGTGGCTCAGTCAGTTAAGCATCTGCCTTCGGCTCAGGTCATGATCCTAGGGTCCTGGGATCCAGCCTCCCATCAGGCTCTTTGCTCAGCGGGGAGCCTGCATCTCCCTCTGCCTCTGACTACAGTGCCCTCCTCTGGTGCATGAGTGCTCATGTTCTCTCTCTCTCTCTCTGTCAAATAAATAAATAATATCTTTAAAAAATTGGGATTTTTTTTATCTGTTGGGCTACTTTAAAGCATACAACCATGTGGTTATTCTACTTCAAGGCCCAATAATCATACTACGAAAACACATACCTTCACGATAGTAAGCTGCCTGAGGAGAGAATTCTATTGTTCCAAGTGACATCAAAAGCATACTGAGTAGTACCCAGGCATCACAGTGCATCTAATTCAAAAGTGTAACTGAAAATATCTAGCTACAAGTTACCGTGTGTGTGTGTGATTGCTTATTAGAAGCCTGCGCATAGCACCTTTGCAGGAAACTGCCATCATGAGAAGATACCAGGAACTCCCCTGGATTTATTCATTTATGGCACTATTTTGTCAGTTTCAAAAAGCATTTTTGGCTGAACTTCAGTGGAAATCTGTCTTCCCATATACAGTGTTCAGTGGATTGTCGATGAGATTTTAAATATGCATATGCCACCTTATACATCTTAGCACACAGTCACACTGTTAGGTTGTCAAATATCTAGCTCAGCACCCTTAGTAAGACACAAGAAAGCATCTCTTTTCCTCCAAAAGTATATGCTGTTATGCAAAGGTCAGAATTCTTCTGGAAACATGCTATTGGTGCAGTCGTTCATGGAGTGCTATCTTTTCCTTCTTGGTTCCCAGCCCTTCACACATCCAAACCCACTTCTAGGTCCTGTTCCCCCATATGTGCCCACATATGTGCCCCAACTTCCTCATGCCCCTTTTTTGTTCACCTCACCCTACCTTTAGCTTGAGGAGGAAAGTTTAATTTTCTTGTCCTTTTTTCCAGACTTTTTATCTATCTGTGCAGCCCTGGCATATATTCCCCACTGTCACTTCTCCCCACTCAAGAAATTTATTTGATTTTTTTTTTAAAAGGAGATTTTATTTTTTAAAAATTTTTAAGCATTATTTATTTATTTATTCATGGCGGGGGGGGGGGGGGGTGTGCAGAGACACAGGCAGAGGGAGAAGCAGGCTCCATGCAGGAAGACTGACGTGGGACTCGATCCCGGGTCTCCAGGATCAGGTCCTGGGCTGAAGGCAGCACTAAACCCCTGAGCCATCCAGGGCTGCCCAATTTGGCTTTTTTGTTTTTTCTATTGTCACCTATTAGAGTGAGAGAATAATGATTATGATAGCTTTACGACTTCCATCTCAGAAGGAGATGTCCTTCTTTTGTCTCTCTCAAATTTTTTTTTTCTCTCAAATTTCTAAGAAACAGTTCCAGGCTCAGTCAGTTAAGCATCTGCCTTCAGCTCCAGTCATGATCTCCAGGTCTTGGGATCAAGCCCCACACTGGGCATCAGACTCCCTGCCCAGCGGGCAGTCTGTTTCTCCCTCTCCTTTTGTCCCTCCTCCTCCCCCTCTCCCACTCTTGTGCTTACACACACTCTGTCTCTCTCAAATAAATAATAAATAAATAAAATCCTTAATTAAAAAAACAAAGAAACAGTTCAAGTGGAAAACACAGGAGACCCAGGAAAATGATACCACCAATGGCAGTCATACTTCTGTTGTTCCATTTTCAGCAACCCTGCGAGGTTAAGTGTTATTCCTACCACTTTACAAAGAAACTAAGAGTCAGAGAGATCATGCAACTTGCATAAACCCATATAGCTCCCCATGGACAAAGTTCAGAACCCTGACCAACTTAAATACTGAATACAATACAATCAAGAGCTCCCAGACTATTAAATACAAAGTACATCTCTTTAATTAGCTCTCTTAATTTCTCTTACCTGAGCAATTTAAATTATATATAAATGCATTTTAAATGAATGAATAAACTGATAAATCAAATAAAACCCACTAGTTTAGATAGTGGGAACAAAATGCTATTTAACCAAAAACTGGTAGGCCAAACCTGTCCATGTTCTGTTTTTGTAAATATAGTTTTGCTGGAATGTAGCAATATGAAACCCATTCATTTACATATAGTCTGCAATAGCTTCTCTACCATGAAGGCAAAGCTAAATAGTTGCCACAGAAAACATATGGCTCACAAAGACCTGAAACATGTATTATCCTATCTTTTACAGAAAAAGTTTGCTGAGCCCTGTTTCAACTTCATTAACTGAGAAGTTCTTCCAAACTATTAATATCTTCCTAGTCACAAAATATGCAGATTATAGAGCCACTAAAAGTAACAAAAGTATATGGATATTAAATGTGCCAATAATAGTACAGAAGACACAATGAGACCAACCGTGACCAAGAGTCAATAGAATACAAAGGGCAAAAGACCATACTCTGCAGAGACACCCACGTGGCTGTGACCCTAAGTCAGCCCTTCAGGCACTGTGTATTACCCTTGGGCCCCTGGTTTGACCTTTCTGACTCTTAAGTTTCTCATGTAGAAAACTGTAAAAAACAATACCTACCTCATAGTAAAATTAAACTAGATCCTGTTCATTATATACTCAAGGCCCAATACATAAAAGATGAATCAAGAGTTTAAAACAACTCAGAGACTTCTAGAGACCAGATAACAGAAAAACGGTAGTTATTCACTGATACAGGAAACACAGGATGAATTTTGTTTGTCTGTTCAAATGATTTTCATGTGTGTTTTTGTGGTTGGAGAGGGAAACAGCTTTGGACAGGTTAAAGCTAAATATGGCTGATCATAGTCATGTTAGAATTTCTAAGAATCAGTCTGAGGTATGGATTTGAAAATGGGGTGAGAGATTAGTGCTACAAATGCAGGCCTTGAAAATTATGTGTATTGAGGTGAGAGTTAATATTATAAGAGCATACGATAGTCCATGGGCAGGTGAGAGCAAAAGTAAAAATGGGCAAAAGACCAAATTCTTGGAAGCTACCCTATTTAAGAAAAGGGTATATAAAGAGTAAGCCAGAAGAGACTAAAGCGTACAATATCACAGAACCTAAGGGCAGAGAGTTTCTAGATGGCAACCAAGATCTTTTCTGAACCCACTGTATGTGCAATCCTCAGCATGCAGTATTATTACTATTTGTCTATCTTGTTGTTAGACTATGCAGTTCTTGAGAGCAGAATACACACATCTCTCTCTTATGTAAATCTTCATATACCCAGAGTCAAGCACTACACCTGATACTGGATGAAAGAATAGGGAAGAGGTGAAAGAGGAAAACCAGAAAAGGATGGGGAAAGAATTGGTCAATATGATAAAATGTAACAAAGAGGTTAGGCAGGGGGCAAAGAAAAGAACTATTTGACAGAATGACCAACAACAGGGCAATTTCCATGGCTAAGTGAGGAAGCAATCAGATTATCAAGGGTGAAGACATGAATCAAAATGAAGGAGATACTAAAGAGAGAATAAAAACATTTAAAACTTCTGAAACTGAAGGAAGGTAAGCTAAGGGAACTTTTAATAGATAGTCCTAATCTCCCAAGGAAAGCTTTAGATTTATAAGAAAAATATTGTGTATGATCTCAACATTCACCAGGTAAATGTAATTTTTTTTTCAAAGAGGAATGCTATAGTTTAGTTTGAAAAGTTGTGAATATTAGATAGTAGGATCAGAGGAGGGCACTATGCCAGAAATTAAGAAGAATCTATTTAAGAGTAATTTGTAGAAAATAAAAATTCAAAGAAACATGAGAAATTTGAAAAGGAAAAAGAAAACTGATTCAGAGAAAGTATAAGATCAGAATGTAGAGGGAAACACTAGCGGAATAATGATGATTGATTGATGTGGCCACTGAAAAGTCAGGAGTTAGCCAAAGAGAAGTACATTAATTGGTGACCTGTTATCCATGAACAACCTAACAGCAGAGAGCAGTCACTAGAAGATTTTTCTAGATAGACTCAAAGGTTATTGATTTTTAAAAATAAATAAATAATTAAAAATGAACATACATTCTGTAAGAATCCAAGAAAGTCACCAGCTGAGGGCTCTGGTGGCTGGTGCAAATAAATATATTGATCCGAATACTACTTAGTACCAGATAATCTATCTTCCTTATACATTCTCAATTTTAACCTACTTTAATAAGAGTGCTTTACATTTTATGAAATAATTTCACATGTGCATTACTGATTCCAGTAATACCTCCTCCAGTACACACAATTATTAGCCACAACTCACAGAAAAAGAAATATTGGTTCACAAATTACATAACTCAATTCCCACGGATAAAGTAGCAAATAGGGGATCAAATCCTTGTCTTCTAACTTTAAAATCCCATGATGTTTCCATTCTATGCCACTGAAAAAGAGAAATAAGATGGAGGCAAAAAGGACACAAAAACAAAGGTATAAATAAGAATTTCTTTAGCCAGTGGTACAAAGTTTTAGTTCTATAAAATGAATATAAAAATGTCATGTATTAAATATATAAAGAACTCTATGTACCTCTCACCCTATCATGACTTAAAAATAATATGCCAGAGATAGTCAACACTACTAAAAAATGCAATGAACTTTTTTTCTTTATTACTTACAAGGACATTTTGAGATGTCTGCAATAGGCCAAGACTCTTTTTAAAAGGCTATTCAGGTAAGTTTGTGCTGACTTTCTTTTGATACATTTCCCCATAAAAGTCAGAAAGAGGCAAAATCACTCTACTGGCTTTAGACTGAGTGCCTCAGGGCCCTATAAAAAGTGCTCACTGCTGTTGTTTGTTGATGATGGTACCTGGGAAGATAAGAGGGTGGTTTCTCCCACTGTACAGTATGGGCTAATTCACTCCATCATATTTTCCTTCCTTCTTTGGTCATTCCAAGTTATACAAACATACATTATTTCAAGCTACTTTGACTAATAAAAGATCATAAGAAATAAAAAATTATTATGTCACTCTAAAGGACATTTACTTATAGCTATGATATAACTTTGTGTTTATAAGAAAAAATAAACAATTACAAATAATTAACTCAAACCAGAAAAGAAATGAAAAATCTGAGTGGAGCATGCCCTTTCTTATGTTCTTGGTCACTGGTAGCTGTAGCTAATAATTGTGTGTACTGGAGGAGGTTTTACTGGAATTAGTAATGCACATGTGAAATTATTTCATAAAATGTAAAGCACTCTTGTTAAAGTAGGTTAAAACTGAGAATGTACAAGGAAGATAGATTATCTGGTACTAAGTAGTATTCGGATCAATATATTTATTTGCACCGACCACCAGAGCCCTCAGCTGGTGACTTTCTTGGATTCACCCAACACTACAAGAGCCCTTTTCTCTTACTCTCTGGGCCTCTATTTACATAGTCCAGAAATGTGGATTATTAGGAAACATACTTCTGGCTTGATGTTGATACAACCAGGAGTAACTGTGCTGCACTGCCCAAATTTGCGGTAGGGAAGGAAGGACTCATCCACCCAGATACTCCTCAAGACTCTGCCTTTTTTCAAGACAGCCTTACCTAGGGGTGCCTAGCTGGCCCAGTTGGAAGAGCATGAATCTTGCATCCCAATCTTCATCTCAGAATTTGCTTCCTGGCGAATCCAGATTAAAACCTCTACTCCTCCTCCTGAAGTATAAGGACAGTACACTCAACGCCACTTTGATACTACCCAGATGCTCATTTTCCTTCTAATCAGAGCAAATTGGTTTTTGTGCAGTTAAAATATACATAACATAAAGTTTGTCATTCTTAAGCGTACAGTTCAGTTGCATTTGGTACATTCACATTGTTGTGCAACATCATCACCATCTATGCCTGGATCTTTTTTATCATCCCAAACTGAAACTTTGTAAAAACAACTTTTTTAAGCAAAATTACATAGTGACATTTTAACATTTTTAACACTGTGAAGTCCTTACAGAAGTGCAGCTAAAGCTCATTTTCTTCAAGTGTCAAAATCAATGTACATAGCTCTATATTCCAACTAGGACAGAAAAAATTTCTTGAAAATTGACATTGGAACTAAATGAGGGGAAAGAGAAGTCCTAGCGTACCCAAAGCAGTACAACTTAAATAGATACTAGATCACTTTTTTTAGCTCTTTTTTTTTTAAAATATTTTATTTATTTATTCATGAGACACACAGAGAGAAAGAGAGGCAGAGACACAGGCAGAGGGAGAAGCAGGCTCCATGCAGGGAACCCGACGTGGGACTCGATCCCGGGTCTCCAGGATCACACCCTGGGCTGAAAGTAGGCACTAAACCGTTGAGCCACCGGGGCTGCCCTTTAGCTCTTTTTGATACAAATGTTATTCAATTCTCTATACTAAAACACAACTTATTCTGACCAAAAAACAATGGTCTGTGTCACCCAACAGAACTTTCTGCAATGACAGAAATACCCTATTATCCACACTGTCAAATGTGGTAGAACCAGCTACATATGGTTACTGAGTATTGGAAATGTGGCCAGTGCAATTAAGGAATTTCATTTTTCATTCTATTTTACTTAATTTTAATTGAAGTTGACCACATATGACTAGTAGATACCATACTGGACAGGGCAGATCTAGACCCTCATATAAGAAAAATGAGAATTCCAGTCTCAAAACAATCAAACTGATTCCTAAGATTGTATTTTAAAACTAGCTTCTAAAATAGTATATGGATTTCAGCTTAGAAACAGATATTCAATCTTCAGAAAAATTTTAACAACTTGAAAACTAGAAAGGACTAAAGAAATCATTAAGTCCAACAGTCATAAAGAAGCTAAGTCACAGATTAACTATATTCCCAACGATATGCAGCCAATCAATCAGTCAGAGGTGATAATCCATTGGCCTAATTCCCAGGTACAAATTTGTTCTAATCTTGAATTCAGTTAAGATCTCACCTATAATGAGGAATCTAAAAGAATCAAGTACACAGAAGCATGAAAGTAGAAAGGTAGTTACCAGTGATGCAGAGGAGGGGGGAATGGAGAGATGTTGGTCAAAAGTCACAAAGTTGCAGTTTGTAAGATGAAGAAGTCAAGAGATCTAATGTACAGCATGATAACAACTACAGTTTATACTACTGTACTGAGTATCAGAAATTCATGGAAAGTAAAGATTTCAGATTTTTTTGTCATTAGATACCAAAAAAATGGTAACTATGTGAGATGACTGTGAATTAGTTTGTAGAAATCATTTCATATATATGTGTATCAAATCACTATATTTATCTTAAATACCTAATTCTTATTTTAAAAATTAAGTTCAATAAATAAATAAATAAATAAAAATTAAAAAGATAGGTAAGGCATCTTGTTATATGGTCACAGATTGTATTTGGATACTTTAAGTTGTTCAACAGGCCACATGAGAACACAGTAAGCTTTCTTCACCACTATAAATCTAGCTCAAGTGACTACAACTAGAAAAACACCAAGTAAGTATTTGTTGTTAGAATGAATGAATTTTGTAATGGTTAAAACAGTCTTTCCTTTTAATGTCCCTCAGTCTTGTATGTAAAAGAAACTAAGCAGTGCATTAAGTCTGCTGGACTGGTCATTTCAAAGCACAATTAGCTTATGGGAAAGGGCCATTGTAAGCAAACATGACCCACATATGGTCACGACCACACAAAAAAAAGATGAGGCACATTCCATTAACCTCCAGATGCAGTGCTTAAACACTTTCTACCAAAAAATATGGATCGTGCCTTAGTCAACATACAATCTGTACATTTTACTCCACTGAAATATGGTGGGGAAATGGCCAACTTCCATAGACTTTTACTCATAAAAGGGCAAGGCAAGAGTGTGCTTATGTTCCTGCTGAGTGGTATGAACACAACAACAACACCAACAATACAAATGTCTCTAAAAAGGCAGCTCTCTCCATTACTTGTGAGAGTGTTATTGGTGCAACCTTTCTAGAAAGCAATTCAGCACTACCAGGAGATTTAAAACTGTTCATACCCTTTGACAGGGTAATTACCCTTCTAGGAATATATCACAAGAAAATAATGTAAATGAAAGCAGAAGTTAAACACAAAGAAGTTTCATTACAGTATGATTTATAATACAAAAAAATTAGAAACAATATAAACATCCCCCAACAAGGGAGTGATTAAGTAAATTATAGAACTATACAATAAAATATTATGCACTCATAAAGTATAATGGTCTCAGAGTTTTAATGATATAACCATATACTTATAAAGCGATAAATAGGACATAAAATTGTATGTATGATATGATCTTAGCTATGTAAATATATGACCTACCTATAAATACATGCATACTACATTTAGGAACTAAACAAGATTTAATAGGTTTAATCCCTTGTCCTTATTTTCTATTTTTATATTTCTAAGCTTTCTAAACAGATATTACATTTTTAATTGACCTGTCTTATTTGAAAGAGTTGAGTTATTATAAGAAAAAGTTATTTTAAAAATAACTGTTGAGTTGAGCTTTAATCATCTTAGGCCTGTATGAAAGGCCTGTATTAAACTCACTTATATAAAAAACAAATGCCAGAATAAATGTAACATGGCCATAGAGCATTTAATTACTTGCGTCCAGTGACCAGCTAAGCAATTATTTTTTATAACAAAGCAGGTAGAATGCTTGGCTTGTAAGAACTTCTTTGCCTTTCCAATTTCCTCTCCCTAAATATAAATCAATTGTCATAATCACAATGCCAATCACTCAAAGTTCTTTTCCTAAGATACTCAGATTTTCTGGGAAATTGACGCCAGATTCTATACCAAATAAATGTTTTTCAATCTTACCCATTAAGTCTTTAATACACATTAAAGCTAAAATGTTACACTGTAATTTAGTAAAAAAAAAATATATATATATATATATTTATTTATTTATTTATTTATTTCTAAGGAAAATTTCCAACAAAACTTAGTCCAAAATAAGCTAATATCTAGGGTTCACATGTAGGTCACTGTATGGGGCTGCCAGAGGATCTCAGAGAAATACGGCACTATTACTATCCTCATGGTAATCATCAGCCTCAATCTGGCCATCAGATGATGACTAGCCCTGATACACGGAAGTTAAAAAGGCTTGTTTCTGGCCTTCTAATACGGGTTTCTATCCTATCAGGCTCAACTGAATTCCCCCTTGCTTGCTGTTACCACTGCACACTCACTGCTCCAAGGCCAGGAATTAACTCATGACACAGTTTTTACCACAGTGCCCATGGGGTTTTTCACTTGCTGTGATGTACGTTCTCCAATTCCACCAAGCACTTCTCCAATTTTCCGCAGACACCAGCTAGGTGTCCTACAATTTACTGAATTCTGACACCATCTACCAGCAGATAGCATTACGTAGCACAGGTTTAGAGCTCAGGCCTACAAGACTGCCCTCTTGCCCCACTTTAAATGCCAATCACTAGTTCAGGTGATGACCAGCCATATATCAGAGGCTCTCCCTCCTCATGTTTAATTAATTTACCAGAGTGGCACTCAGGACAACAGTTTACATACTATTTAACCGACGTATTATAAAAACATGTTACTCAGAAACAGCCAGATGGAAGAGATGCAGAGGGCAAGCTTTGTGGGAAGGAGGGTAGGGTAGAGTTTCCACGCCTCTCCTGGGCATACAACCCTCCACATGATCAGCAACCCTAAAGCTCTCTCAACCACATCCTTTTTTGGGTTTTAGGAAAGATTCATTACATGGGCCTGGATGATTAAATCAACTGTACTGGTGGCTGAGCTCAATTTCCAGCCCCTCTCCCTCTCCTCAAAGGTCTAGCTGGTTCCCTTGGCAATCAGCCCCCATCCTCAGGTTACCTAGGGGGCTTGCTGAAAACCACTTTATTCATATAAACTCAGCTGTACTAGAAAAGACACCCACTTCATCTTGATGGCCCTGGACCTATCTCTGGTACTGGGAACAAAACTAAATACTATAACAAAAGATGCTCCTCTGAGTTATAATTACAATTAGAAATTGCAAGGGTTTTAGGAACTATGTGCTGAAAACATGGACTAAACCAAATGTGTATTTCTTATTATCAACTGCATTAGCTCATTTGCATTCACAATGTCACCATCATCAGCACTACTCTCCTCATGCTTGAAATCATTAATCCTCAATAAAATTCCAGCAATTTCATCATCATTCAAGGAATGTAAGGGAGGTAAACATTACCAAATTCATAATTTATTCAACTTATTACTCTTCTGGGTGATCAACTTCTGGCATAAGAGAGTATGACAAAAAAAAAAAGAAGAAGAAGAAGGGAGTGTGACATCATCTTTGCATTAGTGCTATAGTTTTCTTCAATGTCTTCTTTGCAGGTACAGTTTCAATCATCACTGTAGTCCCAAGCCAGGACCAAGCCTTTGTAGTGTTGATGCATCTACCCCACTTCAAGCCTTAGCAACTGTGTAAATAGTATTTTTAAGGCTGAGTTTCTGTGCCAGTACAGTTCTTGTACTGAAAACCGTAGAACCTACAGTTCTAAAGAAAGCATGCAGTTTGGGTCTATTTTTTTTTAATGTGTTTAAAACAGGAAATTATTTTATCAAAACAAAGTTGGGAGGTTTCGGCAAGGAGCCCTACCACTCTTGATCAACTGCAGACCCAACAGGAAGTTGGACTTGACCCTACAGAGACCTGAAATTGCACAAGGAAGGAAACTGGAGGAAGAGACACTTTTCTCATTCCCCAGGCAACAGCTCAGCCAGTGAGAAGCCACCATACTTAGAACTCTCAGTTTACTCTACTGGACTTTTACTTTACCACTGCCTTCCCAACTTACTCCTTTTCTCCTTGAAAAAGCCTACCTTTCATTTGTTCCCCAAACTTGTCTGCAGCTGGCACAGCTTGTTTGTCCTGGGACTGCAATTCTCTTTTATGCCCAAGTAAACTCATCTTTTGCTGGAAAAATAACCGGCAGTTTTTACCTTTAAAGTTATCGAGGGAATAAAATTTTTTAGTCACCAAGGCTCTATTACAGATGTCACATTTTTGGGTTAGGCAAAAGTAACATCAACAGCATTACTTTTCACAATAAGTTGAAAGTAAGGCTGTGTGAAATAGTTAACTAGGAACAGTAAAATTTCATTTTTCTTCCTGTCCACTTTATCATTAGTGACCTTGTACTGCTGATACAAAGTGGTAATGAACTGTTCAGAAAATACTTCTCTGGTTACCTCTGTTGTCTTATATAAATAATCATTCCTAAGTAAAATACATGTACACTAATCCACCCTTACTCACGGGGGAGATATATTCCAAGCCACCCAGTGTGTGCCTAAAACTGTGGATAGTAAGGAACCCTATATATCCTGTTTTTTCCTAAGCATACATACCTGTGATAAAGTTCACCTTATAAATGAGGCCCAGTAAGAGATTATTAAAACCAAATGATAATAAAATAGAACGATTATAACAATATGCTCTAATAAAAGTTATGTGAATATAACCTTTCTCAAAATTGTTAGAGAAGCCAAGAACACAGTTGAAACCTGGTCAAATAGGACAAAAGTTTTACAAATTAAACTGTACACACCCAGGTCCTGGTCACCCCAGCCACAGTTCTTTCATCCTGAGAGTGAGACTATCATGAAAAAATCCACATGCAAAGGAATTCAGTCAGCAGAGATAAGGCTACATGTTATCTACATACCTCTACCTTGGAGGATAACTAGGAGGGGTTCTATACAATACACAAAGAATAAGATCACCAAGAGTCCAGCTTGGATGTACAGAAGAACAGAAGACACAGTTTCTACACATTCTGGAAATAACTGGGCACCAGGAAAATTTATCTCCTCCTGGCCGAGCTGAAGTTAGTATTAATAACCTGGATGTTTAAAATAGAAATATCCAGTTTTTATGTCAATAAACCTAGAAGCAATTATCTATGGACATGTACATCTCTCCCACTGGTAAATAACCAATATAGGCTCAAAAGAACACTGTATTTGAAATCATTACTCTGCAATAAAATGAAAGGCTTACAAGAACTTTTTAACACACAGTTGTTCTGAGAGCGTCTCATACTCTTTCCTCAACTTTTGTCCATACAAACACAATTATTATTTTGCACAGCATCTGGTGTGCCTAATTCCTGGAAATGACTATGGGCATTGATAAGAACAATGTTGCTTTTCTACCTTGGGCACTTCCACAGCATTAAAGAGAATAAAGTGAGTAATCTGTTTTCTCTAGGTATTCACCAAGATGTGTTTTTCTCATTGATTCTGGAGCATGTAAGTGACAAAAGGGAGGCCTCCAAGGCAGGAAGCTGTCGTGCCAACTATACAAGAGGGTCTACAGCTCAGAAACACCAGTGGCCCCTTACCTTTCAAAAATGCTCTTATCTTGCATGGATAAATGAAAGTACTTCTTACCTTAAGTGACTATTTATTTATCCATCTCAACAATGTATTTAAGGCTGTGTTTAAGGATGAAAGCTACCAGCAAGAAATTGGCACTGGACTTGGCTGCCTGGGGCACATGGCTTCCACAGACTGGCAAAGGCCCAGTTGCAGTATCAACGAGTATACCATTTGTCAAGACAATTACACAAGAAGAAGACTTGGCAGCTGCACATAGAGGGCAAGCCTGATGAGAGATGGTGCCAGGGCACAAGGATCAGAGAGCCCAAGAAATCCCTTGACACGTCAGTCTTCTTTTGTAATAGTTACCTTTTGTGTAGATAATGTCTTTTATTGAAATTAAGTCTAAGGGGGAGAAAAGAAGCAGGAAAAGCAATTTTAAAAGAGTCATTATCTGAATATACAATGTTCCTATTCAGAAGAGAGGTCTTTTCATCACTATAAATTCAGATGAGAAATGACTATCAATATTATTCTTTGCTAATAAATGCCATATTTTCAAGAATGAGAGATTTGAAAATGTACTATCACACTGGAGCTTCTTAATTATTCAAGAATAGAGAGGTCCTCAAGAGAAAAGTGTCTTGTGATGGACACAAAAACAAATGGAAAAGAACGACACTAGGTTCCAGGAGAAATGAGTTTTGTTGTCCTAAGTCAAAAGGTTAAAATCTGTAATTAAACAAATGCATGAGGGAATGACTGCAAACCAAAGATGCTAAAAATTAATTTGAAGACTGGTTAATAAGTATCTAAAGATATCACCGTATTTGGAATTGCAAGGAGATTCCAACCACTCTTGCACTATTTTTCACTTATGAAAAGTATCATCAGTTAAAATTAAGATCACATAACCAATATCCATTAATATGAACGAACCTTTCCTCGATATGCCAGGGAAAAAGTCCTCTCCCTGCATGTAAACTATAAGAGACACACTCACTGTTAGACAAATGTATCAGACTCATCCTTTATGCTCCCTAGCATGTTAGCAAACTCAAGTGAAACATCAAAACTCCTAGTTGAGTAACTTGAACCAACCTACTAGTCATCACTTATATTTGGTTTTAATGAACAGTATATACTGTAGTTCTCCATATTCCACATTTGAAGAATGACAGAATAATTATCCGCTAACTTCTACATTTAAGATAACTGTATAATCTTACTAATGGGGGCACCTGGGTGGCTGAGTTGGTTAAACGTCTGCCTTCGGCTCAGGTCATGATCCAAGGGTCTTAGATCAAGCCCAGCATTGGGCTGCCTGCTCGGTGGGGACTCTGCTTCTCCCTCTCCCTCTGCTGCTCCCCCTGCTTGTGCTCTCTCACTTGCTTGCTTTCTCTCTCACATAAATAAATAAAAATCTTAAAAAAAAAGAATAATAATCTTACTAATGTAAATGTACATAACAGTCTTAAAATTAAAAACTACTCAGCTAATGAAAAAGAATAAAGTTTTCACCTAGAAATAATTTAGCAAGCAGAATAGATATGGCAAGTAAAATTAAAACCTATTTTAAATCAACTCATGAGACTGCATATTAAAAACTATTTTAGGTTATTAGAAATATTAACATTACATAGAAGAAATAGCCTCCAGGTTAAAAATTATTTTCTCCTAAATATTCTAAATAAACTGATTTTATCTAAGATTCCCCAAATAAAGTCACTGCATATAAAATCCTGGAGTCTGGGCTGCAGTGGAGGAAGGAGTATATTATGGCACACAACGGCTCTGTGCCAGTCCTCAGTTCCACAATTATTAAGCCGCAGCTACCAGCCTGGAATATGTCTCCACCGGCAAATGGTGACATAACATCACCTCCTCTCTGATGTGTTTTCTTCTTCTTCTTTTTATTCTTTCTTTTATTTTGTTCTCAGGACAACACAAAAAACATAAACTGTCCATAAACATAAACTTAACTATTAAAACATAAACTCTGGACTGTAACTCTGGACTGTAACTGTAGTCACAGTTAGTACATGTGACTAACTGAAAATTGAAAGCACTAAAAGGCAGCATCAGGACTCAAGCCAAGGCCTTCTGACTTAGCCAAGTGCCAGTCCTGACCCATCATCACTTCCATTTCCAGCCCTCTCTTGATAAATATGGGCCTTCCTAGCTTTTTCCAATAGGCAGTCCTGATAAATTCCTTGGCAATTTTCTTTTCAAACCAAAAACACACTTTCCCACTGACATGCTTCATAATTGCAGAGATGTTTTATCTCTGTGAAACCACGTCTTCTCCTTCGTACTTTCCTCACACCCAACTGAGCCATGTCTCTCTCCTCTCTTCCCCAGATGCACATAAAACACTCTCTGAACGCATCCAAGAGCTGCTAGTCAATCTACTAGACCTTAAGCGACTGGAGGATAGGGACAATGTTTTTGTCCTTAAAAAAAGAAATGTTTTTCCAAGCCAAAAAGAGTGAACCCCATTAGAAACATCCATGTTACATATTTCTCTATTACTGTTCTGCTGAGAAAAGACATTATTCATGAACTCGTAGTGACAAGTCCACTGTGCCACCCTCTCCACACAGCACATCTAATGATAAGTAGTTAAAAGTAAAGTACAGCACTGACGTTCATTTAGCAAGCCATTTAGAAAGATGGAAGTCAAACAACATTCTTTCTTACTTCAGAGAAGGCTGTTGTGTGCACGCTAAATCATTTCCTCAATACAGAGACCAGATGGCAGAAGAGTGAAATATAGGCCCACTTATGAGAGTCCCATCAGCCCCAATCAGCCCAGATTATATTGTGCCCTCCACTAACACTGCCCTATAAAAAGCATAGTTCTGCATTTCTCTATATGCTTCGTAACTAGTAAGGATTAGCGAGTACATGGAAGCAATTGAAATTGCAAAAGATATATGAAATAAAAACCATGAAAAGAATATATACACAGTCCATTCTCATTATTCCCAGTAGTTATGATCTATAACATCTCTGAGAACACTAGATTAGCGAATACTAAACCACTGCTCCTAGGGGAAATACAGTTTCCTGTGAGCCTCTGTTGACATTTTTGTCAACTAATCAATGCATAACCTTGTTATATGTGTGTTTCTGTTAAAAGATACTCTATTTAATATATACTGTTGATTCACTTACATTAAACTCACAACCAACAGCACTATAACTCAGTCCTGAACACAGGTATTTTCTCCATTAGGCACATCACAGTCTTCCTGAGCTTTGTGGCATGAGACGGTACTTTAGTAGTACTCTTGCAGACCATTTTAAACAGCAAAATCATCCAAAACAAATGCAAAAATGTAAAAAACATGGCACTAGATAGACGGCAAAAAGGACACGTGTTTACAGCATGAGCCGGAAACAAAAAGGCAAACCATTGCTTTGTTGGACCTCAGGTGGAAATATGGATGCATCAAAGTTATAATGCTCTGTACGTGTTCTCAAATGACTGGAAAAGCCCCAGAAGTGTTGATTTTGAGGTTACAAACCAATGTCAGCAATTAGGAAAATTCACAAATACAGAATCCATGAATAATCCATAAACGATAAGGACTGCACGCACGTCAAGATACTGACAAGAGGGATGCCTGGGTGGCTCAGTGGTTGAGTCTCTGCCTTTGGCTCAGAGCGTGATACCTGGAGTCCTAGGATCGAGTCCCACGTCAGACTCCCTGCGAGGAGCCTGCTTCTCCCTTTGCCTATGTCTCTGCCTCTCTTTCTGGATCTGTCATGAGTGAATAAATAAACAATCTTTAATAAAAAATATATATATATACTGACAAGAGTAGATGCTCCAAGGAAGGAAAGTGGGTGGCTGGGAGGCATAGGAAGAGAGGAAAAACTTACTTTTGTACCTATTATAACCTCTAGAATTGGGGGAGGAGAGGGAATTTTATGATAAAACATCATTATACCTACTAATAATGTAAGAAAAGTAAAAGTAAGTTTTGAGTTCTGACAGTAAAAAGACACGCAAATAAGAATAAGGAGGAATGAAAATATAATCAAACGCATCCAAAAATGGAAAATCACAAACATATGGAGAACCACTGGTACAAAAATACTCTGAAAGGTTACTATACTCTTTAACAAAGGCTATAAACAAAATTTAAACTTTTCTCAGTGACAACAGTCATCCTTTAGGAAAAGCTAATGCTATTCTTGCAATTACAGATTTTTTAGTGTTTTAAATTTTGTGCTGTTTTGATTTCAATTGGCCAACAGAACCTCTACCACTATTCTAATAGGACTAACAGCTCTGCCATCCTCTCTGAGTTTGAGGCTTTCACTCTGTTGTGAGCTATCAGGGAAGCAAAATAATTAAGCTCATTAGAATTAAATGCTAAGTATCCATAAGACTGAGTGCAGACCTAAGAAAAGTGTCTGGTTTTAGTGCAGGACTACTGAAATGGCCAGTTTTTAATTCCTATAGGCTTTTAATTCCCAGACCTTGACTGTGCACCAAAAGAATGACATGGATCGAAAATTATCTCTGGATATAATGGAGATGTTAACATACTAAGATTTGGAAATATTTTTCACTTAGACTAGAATATATGTCTGTGTCTACTGTTGTAAGAATTCACTTCAAAAAGTACAAAGTTGAAAAAAAAAAAAAAGTACAAAGTTGCAAAGAAGAGGAGCTCAGAAACCTGGTTTGCCATTTTATCTTGGGCTTCATTCTTCCACAGCCTTTCCAACATTTGAAAGGAAGGTTCTCTCTGTGGCTAATTAAGCAAGTATGGACATTTGAAAAGAAACTTAAAGTCAGAGGGACCTTAAAGATGAGCTAAACTAACTATGGCATTTGACAGATGTGAAAATTGAGGCCCAGAGACACCTTTCCTGTAGACACCAAGTCAACTAAAGACCAGGCCTTCTATTCTCGTTTACTTGTCACCTAGTGCTCATTCCATGATCCCACCTGTATTTCCATTCACACAAAGAAAGCACAAACGCTCACAGAGTAGTAAGCAAATATTTGAACGGAGTGGGCATTATACACATAAATTATTTTAGCTTTTAGAATTTTTGCCAAAACAATCTTGAAGAAGAAAAAGCTGAAGGCATCACAATTCCAGAAGTTCTATTACAAAGCTGTAGTAATCAAGACAGTAGGACACTGGCACAAAAACAGACACATAGATCAAAAGGACAGGATAGAAAACCCAGAAACAAACCCACAGTTTTATGGTCAATTAAACAAAGCAGGAAAAAATATGCAATGGGAAAAAGACAGGCTCTTCAACAAATGACGTTGGGAAAATTGGACAGCCACATGCAAAAGAATTAAACTGGACCACTTTCTTACATCACACACAAAATAAGCTCAAAATGGTCTAAATGTAAGACCTGGCAACATAAAAATCCTGTAAGACAGTGCAGGCAGTGATTTCTTTGACACAGGCCTTAGCAACATCTTCCTAGATATGTCTCCTGAGGCAAGGGAAACAAGAGCAAAAATAAACTATTGTGATGCCATCAAAAAAAAAAAAAAAACTTCTGAACAGCAAAGGAAATAATCAACAAAACTAAAAGGTAACCTACTGAATGGGAAAAGATATTTGCAAATGACGTATCTTTTTTTTCTTTTTTTTTTTTAATTCATGAGAGACACAGAGAGAGGCAGAGACACAGGCAGAGGGAGAAGCAGGCTCCACGCAGGGAGCCCGACGTGGGACTCGATCCTGGGTCTCCAGGATCATGCCCTGGGCTGAAGGCAGCACTAAACTGCTAGGCCACCCCGGCTACCCTCAAATGACATATCTGATAAAGGGTTAATATCCAGAGTATATAAAGAACTCAACACCTAAAAAATAATTCAACTTAAAAATGGGCCGAAGACAGGAACAGACATTTCCCCAAAGACATCCAGATGGCAAAAGACACATGAAATGATGCTCAACATCACTCGTCATCAGGGCAATGCAAATCAAAACTACAATGAGGTATTGCCTACACCTGTCAGAATGGCTAAAAGCAAAAATACAAGAAACAAGTGCTGGTGAGGATGTGGAGAAAAAAGAACCCTCTTGCACTACTCATGGGAACCCAAACTGGTGCTGCCACCATGGAAAAATAGTATGGAGGTTCCTCAAAAAGTTAACAGAACAATCCTATAATCTAGTAATTGAACTACTGGGCATTTACCCAAAGAAAACAATAACACTAATCCAAAAAGATATATACACCCTTCTTTTATTGCTGTTTTCTTTACAATCACCAAATTATTTAAGCATCCCTAGTGTCCATCAATAGAAGAATGGATAAAGATACACACACACACACACACACACACACACACACACAGAAATATTATTCAGCCATAGAAAAGAATGAAATCTTGCCATTTTTAACAACATGGAGCTAGTGAGTATAATGCTAAGTAAAATAAGTCAGAGAAAACAAATACCAGATGATTTCACTCATATGTAGAATTAAGAAACAACTGAACAAAAGGAAACAGAGAGAGTGAGACACAGAAATCAAGAAACAGACTCTTAACTATATAGATCAGAGGGATGGTTCCCAGACGGGCGGTGAGTGGGAGGATGGATGAAAGAGGCTATGAGGATTAAGAGGACACTTCCTATGATGAGCACTAAGTAATGTACAGAATAGTTGGATCACTATATAATACACCTGAAACTAATATAACACTGTATGTTAACTATACTGGAATTAAAAGTAAAGACTTAATAAAAGAAAAAAAAGAAAAAAGAAAAAATCAATGCTAATCTTTTGAAAGAGGAGCATTATATTTAAGTCTTCATCCCAGAAATAAAAGTTACTGTCAACCTTATAAATGGGGAAAAAACAAAAGCTGTTTTCAAATATTTATGGCCAGAGATTTAGTCTGTTACACATGGTACTTGTCTTTTTACGGCAATGGCAAAAGTATGCTACCTTTAAATGACTAAATAGGGCAAAACAAGAAACTGAGTATTCCCATTTGGAAAAACCTTAAAAGTCCAATTCTAAGGAGTTGGTGAAATAAAGTATGATACTTTAAATTAATTTTAAGAAGAAGCCATTAGACCGAGGTGGCTGTAACGCCATGGGAGCCTATAGAAGCAAACCAAAATCTAAGCTTGCAAATGCCTCAAGATTACGAAATCAAAATTTCAGAACATTAACAACCAACCAATTGGCTTCAAGCCATGGCCAATCAATAATTTCCTTACTTTGCTTCCACCTTTTCTCTATAAAAGTCTCCTGTCCATGGAGTGCTCCTAACCATTCTTGGTTTGGCATTGCTCAAATCAAATCTGTATTTGCTCAAACTCTTAAAATGTTTAATGTGCATCCAGTTATCTTTTAACAGTTCAAATGATATGAGAGAAAATGGTAATTAAAAATATCTTTGGACATTGGACAATGATTGTAAAATAGATAAAGCAGCTAAAATATTATACATATAACATGCTGCCTTTATTTTTTACATATGTTTGTGTCTTATCCTAGAAAAACTACTGTAAGAGCATATGAAAAAATTAACTACATCTGATTTCCCCCATCCTGCTTTTACACACTGAGCTTCTGTAACAGGAAGAGGAGAAATGCAGTTAATCACTGTCAATATTCTGTCAAAGTACTCCTGAAAATCTTCCATGGGCTATATAAGGAATACATAAGAAATTAGTTTTTTGGAGATGTAGATTTTTGCGGGTTTGCTAAACTTCAAGTCCACCAACCAGTAGCTGTTCATCATACTGTGACATGTTCCCACAATCTAAAAAAATTAATTTTGCATCTCCCTATCCAGTTCTTTTGGCCATAAAGCTTATTGCTCTTATAAAAACTAAAGCCTTTGTAGGAAAAGAAAAAGTTTTCCTTCATCTTCTTAGGGTTTATAGCAGGGCTTGAAAATTAAACTGACGAAGACAGATTAACAGGAGAAAAACACGCAAATTTTACTAAATGTTTACAATGTATATGGAAGCCTTCACAAGAGAATCAAGGCCCAACACAGTGACCAGAGCAGGAAATTGTCCTATCTTATAAACAAAGAAACAATCAATTTGTGAAGGGTGAAGGGTAGTAAATGATTAAGTAACTAAGAAGGTAAGGGTTAGTTTAACAAGGTTTGTTTGTACAGATTTCTCAGCCCCAAATTCCCTCTCCGGTGATAGAAATGCATCCTTTCCTCCTAGTACAGGAGGGTACCTTTCATATGGGAGATTTATTTCCTGCTTTCAGAGAAGAGAGTGGAGAGAAGCAGAGTGACCTTCTTGCTTCTGTCATTTTTTCAAATTCCTTAAGCTTAAGATTTTCAATATGCCAAGGTGCCATTTTGGGGGACAAGTCCTGGGCATATAAAGATGAATAAATGATGGCCCTCTACTCACATTCAGTCTGGAATTCAATACAGCAGAGTGAAGTAAGTACAGCTCTGACACTACCTGAAGCTACAATATCCTCCCTGGTTAGTACCCTACCATTTAGATGTTTCTGCATCCGAAATATTTATATCCAAACTTGTCTTCACTCTTTGTATTTTCAGAAACTAGTAGTGAATTTGGCATAAAGTAGGAACTTACTAAATGAGTAAATGACTGACAAATATACAAAGGGCTAGAAGACAACCCAGATCTCTAGAGGAAATAGTTTTTAAGGTGATTTTTAAAATTAAACTTTTAATTTTGAAATAATTATAGATTTATAAGCGGTTATAATAAATACTGCAGAGAGAACCCATGGACTCTTTGCCCATTTTCCTCCAATAAGAACATCTAGCAAAACTACAGCACCAAGATCACAACCAGGATACTGACATCAAAAAGTTCACAACACAGAATATTCTGACACAAGGAGCTCTCAAGCTGGCCTTTCACAGACATGCTCACTTCTCCACCGACCATGTCCATCACCCATGGTAACCAGGAAGGCCTGTGCTCCAGTCCCATAATTTCAGAATTTCAAGAATATTATACAAATGGCATCATACAATATAGGATCACTTAAGATTGTGTATTTTCATTCGGCTTAATTCTCTAGAGAGTCATCCAGGTCGTTATATTAAGACTTTGTTTCATTTTATCGATGACTAGTACCCATGTGTGAGACGTAGAATTAACTACATATATATATTCTCTGCCCCTGGCTTCTGGCAAAGAGCCCCTAAAACTCATAAATTTCTAAGCGATTAAGAACAGTAGGGACATCTCTTGTTCTACTACTTGGTCCTTGGCCCCATCCCTAACACAGGGCTTCTAAAACCCTTGTAAATTCCTACATGGTAAGAGGACTAGGAATAACTTTTGTCCTAAGGAGGCAACTACAGGTGAGCTCACGGGAGGCTGATCACCAGAAAGACCAAGTAGAAGCTTGGAATATTCAGCCCTACCTCCTATCCTCTAAGGGAGAGGGCCTAGAAATGGAATTAATAATTGATCACGCCTATGTGAGAAAGCCTCCATGAAATCCTAAAAATACAAGGTTCAGAGAACTTCCGGGTTGAACACATCCGCACTAGGACGGTGATGCATGCCAACTCCACAGAGACAGAAGCCCCTGACTCAGGGACGCCTGCCAGACCTCATCCTAAGTATCTCTTCATCTAGCTGTTCAACTGTACCCTTTATCATATTAATAAACTGGTAAATATAAACGTTTCCCTGCATTCTGTAAGTCACTCCAGCAAACTGACTGAAACTGAAGAGGGAGTTGAAGGAATCTCTATAGGCAGTTGCTCAGAAGCACAGATGACACTTAACAGTGGGCAGCTAAAGTGTATATGTGTGTGTTATAAGACTGAGCCCTTAACCTGTGGAATCTGACATTATCTCTGGGTAGAGAGCGCTAGAATTAAATTGTGGGACACCTAGCTGATGTCTGCAAATTGCTTACTGACGTGGAGAAAACTCTCTAAATACTCAGTGACCAGAAGTTTCAGAAGGGAAGCACTCTCTGTAAAGGTAAAAAAGACAGACACACAAGATAAGGGGAATACACTATAGGGGAGAAGTGGGTTTTTCCTAGATAGGAAGGAAAATAACGGAAAGTTTTTGCTTTATACCATAATATGAATGAACTACAGTTTAACGATTCATACTTTGAAGGATATCTGGGTCGTTTCTGTGTTTTGGTTATTATAAGGAAATAAAGCTGCTACGAATATTCATGTACAGATTTTTACGTGTGCATATGTATGTATTCACATCTCTGGGATAAATGCCCGAGAGTGCAACTGCTGGGTCACAATGGGAGTTGTGTGTTTAGTTTCTTAAGAAACTGCCAAACTGCCTTCAGAATTGCTGTACGTTTTACTTCCTACCAACAATATATGAGTGATACAGGTTCTGTACATGCTCCCCAGCCATTTGTGGTTGTCAAGCTACTTTTTATTTTTGCCATTCTGATAGGTATGTAGTGATATCTCATTGTGGTTTAAGTTTGCATTTCCCTCATGGGTAATGATGAAGGGTATCTTCTTAGGTGTTTATTTGCCATCTGTAGATATTCTTTGGTAAAATGTTTGTTCATGGTTTTGTCCATTTTCTACTTGTACTAGTTTTTACTGTGGAATTTTGAAAGTTCTGTATATGTTGGATGCTGGTCCTTTATCAAATTTGTATTTTGTGAATATTTTGTAATTTATCTTTTCATCCTCTTGATAGGGTCTCTAGCAGAGTAAAAATCCAATTTTGATGAGATCCAATTTATCCATTGTTTTCTCGTATGAATAATGGTTTGAGTGTCAAGTCTTGGGATTACTTGTCAAGCCCTAGAACCCCAAATTTTTCTTTTTTTTTTCTAAAAGAATGATACTTTTGCATTTTACATTTTTAAGTTCATGTGCCATTTTGAGTTAATTTTTATATAATGTATGAGGGCTAACACACAGTTTTGCCAATTGATGTCCAACTGCTCCAGCACCATTTTGTGAAAACGTTATCCTTTCTTCCATCAAATTGCTTTTATCTAGATTCCCTATTCTGTGTCTACACCTCTCTCTACCCCTACCCTATGCCTTACTATAGTTATAGTAGGTTTTAATAATAGGTAGAATGATTCAGGATGATTTTTAACTATTTTAGGACCTGTGCCTTTACCTACAAATTTTAGAAGAAGCTTGTGAATAAAAATCTTGCTGGTTCCAAAGAGTACAGCAGAGAAAGGGATGAGGTCACATGACAAAGGAGAAGCCTGACAAATACTACCTCAGCCAGGTGATCAAGGTCAACATTGACAGTGATAAGTTATACTGGTAGTACAAATCCATGATATGATGTGATGAAAATGGCCATTACCACTGTCGCTGCTCTCCAAAAAACAAACAAACAAAAACCCACCCACATCACCCTAGTCTAATCATGAGAAAGACATCACACAAATCCTGAGAGGCATTCTAAAAGTATCCCACAGATACCCCTTGAAACTGTCAAGGTCATCAAAATCAAGAAGAGTCTGAGAAACTGTCCAGCTAACAACAAAGATGACTACATATAATGTGGTACCCTGGATGGGATTCTGGAACAGAAAAATGACATCATGTAAAAAATAAGGAAATCTGAATAAAGTTTGGACTTTAGTTAATAACAATGTATCAATACTGGTTCATTAATTGTACCAAATATACCATACTAATGTAAAATGTTAATAAGAGGAGAAATGAGAATGGGATGCATGGAAACTCTTTATCTTCCCAATTGTTCTGTAAATCTAAAACTGTTCTAAAATAAAAACTTTTTTTTTTTTTTTTTAGATTCTATCCATTCATTCATGAGATAGGCAGAGACACAGGCAGAGGGAGAAGCAGGCTCTCTGAGGGTAGCCTGGTGTGGGATTCAATCCCAGGACCCTGGGATCACGACCTGAGCCAATGCCAGATGCCCAAACACTGAGCTACCCAGGTGACCCCAAATAAAAACTTTTATATACATTTCTAAGACAGGTGTCCAAAGATTAAAATTTAGTAGGACTAATAATTTTTACTGTTTCATCAAGGACATCTTTAAGTGAAAACAAAAAAAAAAAAGTTTTGCTAGGGTTTTCATAATACTTGCATTGAACAATTTAGGAAGAACTGACATCCTCACTATGTTGAGTCTTACAATCTGTGAACACAGTATGTCTCTACATTTATTTAGGTCTTTGATTTCTTTCAAAAGTATTTTCTAATCTTCAGCATATAGATCCAAGACAGGTTTCATTAAATATATTCCTAAGTATTTCATTTTCTAAAGAGTAACTGTAATTAGTTTTGTGTTTATAACTTTGGTTCCCACATGTTTATTGCTAGTGTACAGAAATGTGATGGATTTCTATTGGTAGGTATTATATCCTGTGACCTTACAGAATTCACTTACCAGTTTTAAGAGTTCTGTTTTGTTCTGTTCTGTTTTTGGTAGATTCTTTGGGATATTCTGCACATACAATCAATCATCTGTAAAAAGGGATAGTTTGTTTCTTCTTTTCCAATTTAAAGGCCTTTGATTTCTTGTTCTTGCCTTTCAACAGTGGCTAGAACTTCCAACACAATGTTGAATAGAGTGTTAAGAGAAGATAGCCTTGCCTTGTTTCCAACTTAGAAAGCATTCAGTCTTTTAGCATGAAACATGATGTTTAACTGGAGATTTTTATAGATGCCCTTTCTTAAGTTGAGGAAATTCCCCTCTATTCATAGTCTGCTGAGAATTTTTATCTTGAATGAGTATTGGATTTTGTCAAACATTTTTTTCTTTATCAATTGATATGGTCACATTATTTTCTTTAGTCTGCTATGATGGACTACAGTGAGTGGTTTTCAAATATTCAAATAAGGTGATTCTTAAAGGATAAATAAGACTTCACAAGACATAAATATAAGAGTATTTGTGTTTATTTGCTTAACGAGTATTTATCCTTACTAGACTACCAGCTGTACAGTGGCATGAATTATTTATATTTTGTTCAATGGTATATAACCAATACTAAGCCTAGCACCTATCACATTATAAACACTTAATAAATATTTATGGAAGATAGTGAAGAAAGAATAGAATGTGCAAGTATACAGCCATGAGTGTGTGTATACATTAGAAGAATAACCAATGAGTCAGAATATCAGAAGCCAAAGACTACACTGAAAGTTGGCAAAAAGGCAGAGCCACTTCTGTGGAGCATATACATGTGTTAATTCAAGATACATCAAAGACCTAAACATAAAAACTAATCTCCCTAAATGTGAAGCTTCTAGAAGATAATGTATGAGAATATTTTCTCTAATATTATAACTTGGAGTAGACAAAGGTTTCTTAGAAAACAGAAAGCAATAATCATGAAAGAAAGTACTGATAACACGAATTTTTTGAAAAGTAAAATTTTCTGTTCTGGAGACATCTTTAAGAAAATGAAAGGAAAGTCAAAGAGAGAGAAAATATTTGAAAAACATGAAGATGGCAGCTGTGATATATAGAGTCCCTATAATTCAATAATAAAAAGACAAACAGCCCAGTTAAAAACAAATAAAAAAAAATTTCAACACACTTCAAAGAAGATATACAAATGGCTGATAAGCACATATGAAAGTGCTTGACATCAATATTCAGCAAGAAAATGCAAATAAATACTAGTGAAATAGCACTACTAGTTACTGCCACTATTATTAATTATTATTATACCAGTATAATAGCTAAAATTTAAAAGACAGGCAACACCAAATGTTGGACATGGAGCAACCAAAACTTACACACATTTGTTAGGGACAGTGTAAAATGATACCACTCCTCAGAACAATATTTTATAAAACTAAACATGCACCTATCCTCTGACCCAACAATTCTAATCCTAGATCTCTAACCAAGAACTATGTCTACATAAAGGCTTGCATATGAACATTCGCTATAACTTTACTCATAACAGCTCTAAAACAACCCAGATGTTCATCAATACAAGAATGAATAAACAAATAATGGTATCATAAAATGGAATTGCATACATACACACAAGTTACTAAAAGCACAATAATATAGATGAATCTCAGAAACATTACAATGAGTGACAGAAACCAGTCACCTAAGAGTCCCTACTATAGGATTCCCCTTATGTAAGATAATGTAAAAATAAAACTAACCTGTAGTCGAAAAAAATTAAAATAATGCCTTCCTTGGAGGGTGGGAGAGGAGATTAATCTTCAAAAGTAACATGAGAAAACTTCTTGGGGTATAAAATATAAGTAATATTTTGTATCTTGATAGGGGGTTTGGATTACATACATATATACATTTGTCAGAAATCTGTATATTTCACTGTATGTAAACGTTGCCTTCAAAAACAGAATTATATTTTTATATGCATTTGAAGAAAGTCTACAACTTACTTTGAAATGTATTCGAAAAAAGTGGATTGAATTGGTGGATGGACAGAGGGATAGACAGATATATGGTAAAAAGAGCATAATAATGTGTTAATTAAAAGAATCACACACACACACACACACACACACACACACACACAGAAGAATCCAGGTGGCTTTACAGAAGTTTATTGTAAAAATTTTTTAAATTGTACTGTATGCTTGAAAATTTCATTAACAAAATGGAAAATGAAAAAGTGGGGAAAGTAAAAATGGGATTAGACCAAGCCTACAGTGGTTCACTGAAGAGTATGGATCTCGCCCTTTCAACGTCTAGTGTTCAAACCCTAGGGTTCTTATGGAAGTGGCTCAGAGGGTGAAAACTACACAGGAAGAACCCTGGCCCTAATGATACCACACCAGCTTTACTTTTATATACTTTATAAATTGGAATTTCATGCAAATAGCTTTAAAGACTCCAGTGATACAAAGAAAACACACTCAGGCACACACACACACACACAAAAATCACTGCTAGAGGTGATGACGAGTTTCATCCACACAAGGACCATGGACCTACATGAGAAACAAAATACCCATCTTTTTCAGGAATGTCTGGGTAAAATATGAGAAGCGGTGCCTTATATGTGTTCCCATAGGATACAAATGGAATACTAAAAGGACTCTGAAGATCACTGGTTTCCTATCTTGACTTTCCATCTGAGAAACTTGGGTCAGCTAGGAAAGAGACTTTCAGGTGACAGGTCATCCCTGCAAGTCAGTGTGAGGTGGACCGGGCCCAGGCTCGTGGGGTGCCGCCAGTACCTGGCTCATTCTTCTGTAACACTGCATTCTGCCATGATCCCCAGCACCCCTGAGGAGTATTTAATGAGATTTTTCTAGTTATATTGGTGACAAGGTATTTGAAAAATAAGGTCTGTGTTTCACAGGACAAATGCTTAAGAAACAAGATCCATTTTCTTCATAGCTGCCTGTGAAAGATTACAGGCCTATTTTCTGATTTTGACATTTATTTGAAATTCAGATTCTATTGTATAGCCTAATATGAGCTATGGAGATAATTAATATAAATGTGAATATCTCCAAGTGAAGTGGGAGAATGGAGGAAAAAGAATGTTCTTAAAGTTCAAGCCACTTTCCTGTGCCACTTTACAGCATTTAATTGTCTGCTATTCTCAAACACAAAATTCAAACACTAAGCTGAAATTACTCTTCTCTCTAAATCTCTATTACCTGCTCTGCACAAAGAGCATGTGGGCCTCATTTATACACGCGTGTCTGAGAAGCTGTGTGTACACTGCTGTCTAAGGGAGCCCTGGAGTGGATATTTCAGTACAGTCAAGAAGTTACCAGGGGGTGAGGTGATAGCCCTGTCAAAAGTAACCTGCTAAGCTACCAATTTTATAATCTATGCAGCCTTCGGTCTTTGTGGTATTTCTCAAATATCAAAATAACAGTTTGTCTTTAAGACTTTTCACCTTTACGGAGGAATCAAAAAACCACCATCTCTACGAGCTACCTCTCTTTTTACTAATATCAATTTTTAAAGGTCTGGTAGACAAATTAATAATTATAATGATGGCATTAGTAGTATTTGTTGAGTCACTAACTGGGCACTTTGCATACATCATCTCATTTAGTCACCTTTGCAATCCAAGGTTGATATTTTATAGAAAAGGAAAATTGAGATTCCAGTTAACACACAAAAAAAAAGGGTATATAGCCCCCAAAGCCCCCAGTTTTTCCACTGAAGTGGATAATGGGGATAAATTTCAGTTACCACGATCAAGACCTCTTGCTCCCGACATGGCTTCCGGGGGCGTTGAGCAGAATTATCTGGTGCAAGGCCGCCTCTAATGCAGACGGAGGCCTCCGGAGATGCCCCTGCGCTGCCTCTGTGCCCTAACCTCGCTCCTCATCACACTGCCTCCTCCCTAACCACCAGCTCACCTGCCAATACCTGGCCTGCCGGTGGAGAACAGGGAGGTAGAGCGAATCCGGGAGGGCACAGAGGCTGCGCGAGACAGGAGGTGAAGGCCAGGCGGCTGCAAGTCAGCTGGGTCTGTTACAGGTCCCTGTGACTCTCCTACGGCAGCCAGCGCGTCACCTCCGCGTCCCCTCTCCCGTGCAGTGATGGCACTGGCCAGCAAACCCTCCACGACAGCCAGTCTCTCAGCAGGAAGTGGTCACGTGGCCTTTGTGAATCACGACTTCAGACACAGATAAACCGGACCTGGAGACCGCTTGCCTTGAGGTCACCACATAAAAACCCAATGGCTTCTGTGACGTTTGGTGGACTGAAATCTGGGCTGATGTCCATTTCGGTGACTGCTTAGCCAGAAACCACCAGTGAGGGCTCAGGAACGGAGGCATGGAAGGGCAGAGCCAGCCTGGTGCTTACAGCAAGGAGGCAGGGGGCACTTCAGAGCGGGACAAGGCTCAGGCTCAGCTGCCATCGGACCCACGGACCACCGCCACATTTCAGTTTATTTGAGTTAATAAATTAGTTCTCATCTTTTAAAGGGCCTGGGCCAGGGGAGGGGGGTGAATTTCATTTTGAAACTCTTAAGGGGTAACATGGATGCCACCGTCTTAAGAGGAAAGCAACGGGAGTCTATGGGTTGGACAACTGACGAGACCAAGGCCCTCTCCCAGCTGCCAGCACCTCCCTTCTCTGTGGGGGAGCCTGCCTCTCTGCCTGTCAACACCCCTGGGCATCGCAGGTCTTAACATTCAGCATGCTGGTCATCTTTCTGTATGGTTCTTCTTTTCCACTTTTGTTTCCACGTTCCTACGTGGACCTCTTTATTTTTATGTCATATTGTAAATTTACATCCTTGTTGTAAGCTGCCTTCCATTATATGTATTAGAGAAAGGTAAAAAAAAAAATTTAGATTTTTTTAAAAAGAGAGAAAGGTAAAAAATAAATCATAATAATACCCAGTTTCTTCTCTGTCCCAGGCTGGAAAAAAAAAAAGAAGATTAATAAAATAAACTTGTTCAAATTATATCTAAATAATACTCAGTTTCTGTGTAAGGACCTAAAACTTTAAGTAGAATCACGCTGACCACATTAGAAAGACCATAAAACCAACTTGGTCATCTCGCAGAGGGAAAACAGCCCCAGAAAACACTCAACAAGGATCACCATGTTATCTGTGGGCATGCCACAACTTTACAGCATGACGTCCATGCAACCAGCACTTATAAATGTTAAAAGGGGATAATATTCAAACCATCTCTCCTAACCACGTATCAGCTGATGGACACACACATCCCACTGCTTCATCACAGTAAAGCACAGTAACCAACAGTTCTATTTTGCCAAGCAACATTTACTTGTGCAATAACTTAAATATTGTGTCACATTTACTTATTTTTTGAAAATGAGTGGAAATGGAAAAACACAAGTGCTGATTCTAACAGTACAACTGAAACGAAGATGGACATAATTAAAGGTATATAAGTGATGGCTCAACATCAGCTGGCCAGTTAGGAGACAAAAGCTTTTATGCAAAAGTAATAGGGAAAAAGGACAGATATCTCCAGCACCAAGACCACAAGGTCTAAGGACATTCCAAGCAATGAGGATGACTGATAGAAAACTTTAAGACAGTGACAAAAATATTAAATGAAAACTACCATCAGAACATTCCAGTAACTCAAATACAGAGTGGGGTAGGGGGCGGTTCGTGGGTCTATCTGCCAGGTATACATCTTACCACAAGAATCAGCGTAACTAGAACTTTCTTAAAAAGAAGAAAGGAAGAGATACCATCAAAGTCTACATCGCTAGTTTCTGCTCTACTCCTTAACAAAACTACCACTGGTAACTCCTTACTCCTAACAGTATTAACAGTTTACTTCACAGATTACAGATAGTAGGATTACTGACAGAAGCAAAATCCGAGCAACAAAATTACTACTTTGTAAAACTGTCAACATTTCAGTTTGACATAAGTTAAAATTCTAGAAATACATGTACGCTGCATAACACCTGGATATAAAACACATTTATCTTTTAGTTTTCTGGGTATATAAAACCACATGTTTAATTTTTATATATTAAAGTTTTAAAACTTTTAATTGTGGAGGCAATTAAAAGCTGGTTAAGCATCTGCCTTTGGCTCAGGTCATGATCCCAGGGTCCTGGGACAGAGCCCTGTGTCGGGCTCCCTGCTCCTCCCTCTGCCTATGCCTGCCACTCCCCCTGGGTGTGTCTTAGCTCTCTCCCTGTCAAAGAAATAAAATCTTGGGAAAAAAAATAATAACTTTAATTATAAATTATGAATGAAAGTGGACAGTAGTCCATAGTGGCACAGAAAAGCCTGGAACCCACTCTCCTGGGCAGTACATCTTTTGTATTTCTTTTGCTAGGCTTCTCTCCTATGAGTAGACTGTAATGGCTTTGGGACATCTAATCCGGCTACACACTAGCTATCGGTAATTGCTAATGTCATTGGCAGAGAAGTCCAAGATCCATAGGATAGATATAAATGAAGCACTAATCAGTTGGATGTTCCTCCACTCCATTCTTAGTGCATGAAAAAATGTGGTGAAAGGCAATTCTCATTTACTTTGTTATTTTTTTAAAATAAAGTACATCCAAGTGAAATTAGTAGTGAATCATAAGCAAAAATTCATGGGTTAGAGAAGGAAATAAATCAAACCACAAAAATCTCAGCCTCATTTATAAGCTCCTCACTGCAAGACAGGAGGTAAACAAGTAAATAGATGAAATTGTTCCTCCAAGAAAAGGCACTCAATATTGCCAAGATATGCAAGGTAGCCCAAGAACAACTATCGAGATTTCCATTCATATGTAATGATTTGGTTGAATATAATAAAACCAGTAAAATCACAGAGAGTCATAAGGCTAATAAGTAGAAGGTAAAACTAAAAAATTTCAGTACCCTCTTTTTCTTTTAGTGGCCTGGGAAGTTATAGACTTTCCCACTATTTTCTTCTAATAAACTATTTAGGTCTTACTCACACAGCCCTACAACTTGCTATATTTTCTGTCTTTTAAAAAGTCCCTCTCTTGATCCCATCTTCCTCTCTAGCTATTATCCCATTAATTTCCATTCTTGTGCCACAAAACGACTCCAAGTGTTATATATTGATGTCTCTAACTCCTCTGCTCCATCAACAATGGAGCATGATTGCTTCAACAATCAGCAGCATTTAACAAAGTTGCTCCTTTCTTTTTCTTGGAACATATTCTTCTCTCAGATCTAGCTCTTCCTTGCTGGTCACTAGCTTATGCTTGCTCATCACCCACCTCTAGACACTGAAGTGCCCCAGGGCTCAGTCCTCAAGCCACTCCTCTTATACTACACTCACTCCCTATGTAAACTGATCCATTTCACAATTTTAAATATCATCCATAAATTGAAACTTTCTGATTTTGCCTCTAGCTATAACCTCTTTCCCTACACTCCAAACCTACTAACCTACTGCCTGCCTACTCAGCATCTCTCCCTGGATGTCTAACAGTCATTTCAAACCTATCACATCCAACACTAAGCTCTTGATTTTGCACTGCCCCCTCCAATGACTCTTCCCTAGTTCGTCCTTTTGGTGGATCAAGTAAGAAACCTTGAAGTCATCTGTGATTTCTGTTTCTCATGCTTCATGTTGAATTCATAAGCAACTTTTAGGAGCTCTACCTTTAAAACAAAATCTTAATGGAAAAGCCATTTAAAAAAAAAAACAAACTTTACTTTCCACTCATTTTTAATAGCAACATATGAAGCCCAGAAAACTTATGTAGTATAACTTATGTGTTATGATCACTGTGAAAATAACATTTTTGAGAAAAAAATATACATTTAGGAAAGAATAGTACACAAGCGTGTATCATGATCATTATTAAGACAGTATTGTTGAAAAAGGGGAATATATAGAAAAGGCTAGTAAATCTGGGAAGCATGTAGGAAAATTACAAGAAGCATGTTCCCAAGTACTGAGCACCAAAATATAGGCAACCTGCCACTCATTCATTCAAAACACTGCAGCAGTGCCAAGTACTAGGGATTTGTGGGAAATGTGACCCAGCCATTTAACACTGGGGGAAATTATAAACATGTCTCAAATACACAGAAAGCAAGCTAGAGTGCTAAACGCCATAAAGATTACCATAAAGCACCCTGGGGCTCCAGGAACTACTGGCAGAGATAATGAGAGAAAGCCCTCTCATCGAGGTGAACTGAGAAATCCTGCCAGGTAGACAGGTTTGGTAATGAAGTGGATGGGAAAAAAAGGCAGGTCTCTTATACACAGGGAAAGGCAATTCACTGCTGCAGAAGCAGTGGATTCTACTCAGAGCCTCAGGACAAGTGACAAGCTAAGCAAAAGACTGCTGAGGAGAAAAGAAGGAAGACACCTGCATATGGGTAAAAGTATGCAAGGTGGGAAGCAAACACACCAAAGCACAGGGAATAGGTGGCTTCAGCTTTCTGAGAGTGGAGACAATTCATGAGATAGAAAACACATATCACAAAACCAAGTTAATTAGTAAGAAAGTTACCTGCATACTAAAGGAAAGATAATTCTGCTGAGTCTCTAATGAAAAACTGAAAACTATTTTTTCTATATAATCAATAGCCAGTATAACAATTATCCAGAAAAGTTGGATTTTACTTTAAAATCACTAAGCTTTTATTATTTTTGTTTTTAAAATATTTATTTGAGAGACAGAAAACGAGCAGGGGGAGGGGTAAAGGGAGAGAATTTCAAGCACACTTGAGGGGGGAGGGAGGGAGCCTGATGTGTGGGACTCAACTTGGGGCTTGACCTCACCACCCTGAGACCATGACCTGAGCCAAAAGAAAGAGTCAGACAGTCAACCAACTGAGCCTCCCTGGCGCTCCCTCATATTATTTTCTAATTCTGAATTTCTCTTTCCCAATATCACCAAGTTTCCACTTAGAAACATAAAAATAAGAAAAATATGTAACAATCTATTTAAATTTTTGCTTTCTTTTCTTTTTTAAATTTGATTTCAATAAGTTTTCAAAGCAATTATTTTAACAAGTTTTCTCTAAAATTGTAATTATTCTTCCAAAAGCATGAACAGATTTCAGTGATGCATTACCAAGGAAATGTGACAATTTCACAAAAACGTTTCTTCATGGTAGAAAGTAACTTTAGTCTCTAGGTAAGTTATAAAATCATTTCTAACGGAGCAATTATTTTACAACCAATGATTTTTTTTAAATTTAGGACTTTAGCCAACATAAGAACATAAAACAGAAAGTAATGGGACAGGACTCCTAGAAGGAAGAAACCAAAGCATTTTTGGCCACAACAAAACTATCTAAGAAGCTCAAATGAATCAACTGATAAACTACTAGAACAAATAACAGTTTGGTCAAGGGAATGAATTTAAAATTCCTAAAAGTCAAAAGCATTTTTCAATCCCAGCAATAAACAACAGGAAATAAAGTCATAATGAAAAAAATCATTTACAGTAACAAATACTAAATAGTCCTCCCTTATCCACAGTTCTACCTTCCACCATTCCAGTTACCGGCAGTCAACATGCTGCAGGAGATGATCCTCCTTCCAAGTATCGTCAGCAAGATAGTAGAAGCCTAACATCAGGTCACAGTGCTTGAATCATTCCCCTCACTTCATCCCCTCACATGGGCATTTTATCATCTCACATTATCACAAGAAAGATGAGTATAGTACAATAAGATATTCTGAGAGAGAGACCATATTCACATAACTTCTATTACAGTATGTTCTTAAAATCATTATATTTTATTATTAGTTATTGTTAATCTGTTAATGTGCCTGATTTATAAACTTTATTATAGGTATGTGTATATATAGGAAAAAGCAGGATATATAGGATGCAATACTGTCTGTGGTTTCAGGCACCTGCTACGGATCTTAAAACGGATGCCTTGTAAATAAGGAAGGACTACTGTGTATAAAGAGGCCAATTTGAAGCAAATTACAAAAATTTACAAGCAACCATGAAAGAAGATCAGAATAAATAGAAAGTGACATATATTGACTGGGAAGATTTAATAGTATAAAATGCCAGCTCTATCCAAATTATTTTAATGTAATTTCCAAAGAAATTTGTATGGGAGTGGTTAAGAGGACTTTAAATAATACTCAAGTTAATTTGAAAAATTAAACAAGTGACAGAAGCTAAGAATTTGTTGAAAAACAGTAAGAGAAAAGCAACAGTGAAAACTGGCAAAAGAACTGACAAAGCAAGTAGATTCTGAGATATTTTTAAATTTAACATATCCTCATAAACCAATGTAGAAGTAAATTATATCAGAAATAGTGTGAAACTATTTGGGAGAAAAACGAACTCATCTTCATTTCATGTCCTATGCCTAAACAGACTGTGGAGACTTCTGTGGAGAGTTATATGTATACAAAAGAAAACAAACAAAAACAGAATACTGGTGATTCTTTAAATGATCTGGGGTTAGGAATGACTGTTCTACAAAAGAAGCAAACGTAATAAATGGAAGGCACATAAATTTGACCACATGAAAATTTAAGACTTTTGATATTTATAAACATCAAATAACTTGAACATTAAAAAAAAAATTGGGGAAAATCTCTGCAGTAAATGACATAGTCAGCCACTGTTTACTTGAGATCTGGTACAGAGTATCAGCTCTTTGAAATGCTGATGGCCTTTTCAACATTCTATGCCATATAAATAGATTTTTGCATCATTTTAAATACAGATCTGGAAAACACAAGTCTACATTTTATTTCAAAAACAAACCTGGGCTTTTAAAAATAGTTTACTTGTGCATAGATTTATGAGATCCCACATATGTGAAGAGATATCTTTGATCTTGGAAACAGTTTGAAAAGACTCAGAGCTTTCAGTTACACAGGTATAAAATAAAGTCTCTGAGATTTTAAAAACCATCAGACTGCCATATCTTTGTTCTTCCAGAGAAAAAGCTATCTTACTTTTTTAACTGTAGAAAGATATATTTAGAACTAAGATTTTTTTCTTCCACTCTGAGCTTTCTAAAAAGCAAACTTACCTTTTAGTTTAATCCCAAAGGAGATAGTAGCTGAAAAGTAAAAATAAGACATGATAGGAAAAAAGCTGAAAATTAATGGTTCAAATACCTTTATGCTCTGTGATTTTTTTCATATTAAGTCTAATAAGTAAGAGCTGTTTGAGGAAACAGGCACACTGTTTCTCGAAGTTTATACTAGAAAGACATTAAGCAAGTGGGGGTTCCTCTGAGGTCCAGCACAGCAGAAAAAAAAAAAAAACACTCCCGCCTCTCTCCTCTATAAAAGGCCAAATACCTGCCCCAATGGCATAAAAAGAATGGCATCAAATGCATAGATATCCAATATCTACTTCACTTGTTATACATGTAAATACTAATACTATTTGAAAATATGACTAAAAAATGACACCAATGTTTGCATGTCAAATATTAAAGTTTTGTTTTACTTTCTACCTTGAGAATATTACATATTCCTTGATTACTGGTCACACAATTTCTCCAAAATCTAACCTCTAGAAGTAATAATGAAAAGCTCATTCATGACATTTCTACATATTGAATCACTTCATGTGATTTTACTTCACCTAATAACATGGCTAAAGCATTTTAAAAAGGGAGGGTTTATATTGTAATTGCTCATTGTTCATAACATGTTAATTTTCATCTAAGAATCCTGCTCAGAAGTTTGAGGTCATTTTTATTTGAATGATATCTGTGCATTTAAATAAATTCTAAATTAGAATATTGATCAAAAAATAACATCAATATGTAAGTGCGAGACACAAATTTTAAAAAACACATCCATTAATAGTTTCACAGATATGATCCATCAAACCAGAAATCCTCAACACTCTGAAGAAGGAACAACACAAAGCAAAGGCAGCACAGAGTTACCTTGACGGTTACCTATGGATCTTTCCCTGGCATTTACTGGTTTGTCATTCCTACCTGCCCTCTCTAAAGAGCACTTGTTTCCCTTTTTGGCCTAGGTCATAACAAAGGACCAGACAGGAATGGAATTGAAATGGACATGGAATATGCAAATGTATGAGCCACTGAAAACAGTAAAAACCCCTGAAGTGAGGATACTGATTTGGAAGTAACAATTCTGGACTACTACATCCTACTAGAGTATGGTCACACAAGCCAGGGAACCAATGTTCTTACAGGTCTAATGGCAAGAAGGGGTCACATGACTTAGAAACCAAAGTTAGTTCCATCACTTTCAGAAAAATCATTACATCATCATAGAAATCATCAAAGGGCAATATCAGATCATAACCTTAACTGATAGATAGAAATCTTTGCTTCAAACAGAATAGGGCTTATATACACCTGGAGCTAATGGCAAAGAACTAGGGTTCCACATTACTACAAGATAAGCAAATATTGACTGAATAATTTCTTAAATTATGTCCCTGATATTAGTGATTCATAATCATTTCATGCTAAAAAAAAAAAAAAACCAAATAGGGAAATACAGAACAAAGAAAAAAATCATTAATGTTATACCACAGTACCAGAACTGTAAAATATACCACACTTGAGACCACCTCTTTAAGACTACTTAGAGCCCCAGGCAGGGGTGAGATGTGAGATGCAACATTCACTATGTGTTGCCACTAGGGATTCTTCAGTGTCAAGTTCTGACATCATCATTACTACTCCACCACCATCTTCACCATGACCACTGCTCATATAATTTACTAAATACTCATTATTACATCTGAAACCATAAGACGTTCTTTATACACAAGATCTCATCTATTGTTAAGTCAACAGACTTGAGAATTTTATCTGTATTATCAGACTCCAAAAAACTAATATTATTCAATGAAAAATCATGTATGTGGCAATAAAATTCAAATGTTATAAAAGAGTAAACATGAAAAGTAAAATTCTACTGCCTCCTTTACCCCCCATAAACATTTTCTTTGTGTTATGCAATTGTATGCATGTTTGTACAAACATGTAAGCCCCTTTCCCACAGACTTAATTTTTTAAAAAATGTTAGCATATCTTTCTGTATCATAGTCTTTCTTGCCAGTTAAGAATTTACACTGATAACATTGCACAGAAGTAATGCACAGAGATCCACCTCATTCCTTTTCACGATGTGTATTCCAAATTCCATCACATGAAAGCCCCACCATGTATGTATGCAGCCACTTTCCTATTGATGAACATTAAAATGTTTTCCAATATTTTGTTAAAATGAATAAATCTATTAAAAATACTCCTATACACATATGTTTGCATACACATTCTAACATTTTTAGGATAGGCTCTTAGAAGTTGAATTGCAAGGTCAAATGGTTATACATTTTAAATTTGAACGGATACAATCAAATGGATCTCTCAAGTGGCAGTTCACTATACAAGTCTCACCAAAGAGCCCCACCAATTATGAGTGACACACTCCTTGTACCCTTTGTAGCACCATAAATGATCAAACCATTTCATCTCTATACTGACAAAGTTTTACTAAAATAAAGTTACATTAAATATTTTTTAAGAACATTTTTTAAGTCCTACTTTTGTATAAAGAACTGTTGTTTAAATCACCATCCATGAGGGTAGCCTGGATGGCTCAGCGGTTTAGCGCTTCCTTCGGCCCAAGGCCTGATCCTGGAGACCTGGGATAGAGTTCCACGTCGGGCTCCCTGCATGGAACCTGCTTCTCCCTCTGCCTTTGTCTCTGCCCCCTTCTCTCTATCTGTGTCTCTCATGAATAAATAAATAAAATCTTTAAAAAAAATAAAAAATAAATCACCATCCATGAAATCAAAGAGTTTAAAATGTATGAAGCTGAAGTATCTCAAATGTATCTCAAATGAAGTATCTCAAAATGAAACACAGAAATACATTTATAAAAGAACATATGATTAATTAAAAAGAGAACAGCCCCAAGGTTCCAGAGGTACAGAAGAAGGAACAGCAAATGCTAACAATGACTGGAAATGCATTCATGGAAGGAGTAAGACTAATAACTCAAGTCTGGGCAGCCAGAAAATTACAAGGAAGAGACAGCAGATGGTGTACAAACAAGATGAGGGATCCCTGGGTGCCTCAGCAGTTTAGTGCCTGCCTTTGGCCCAGGGCATGATCCTGAAGTCCCAGGATCGAGTCTGACATCAGGCTCCCTGCATGGGGCCTGCTTCTCTCTCTGCATATGTCTCTTTCTCTCTCTCTCTCTCTCTCTCTGTCTCGAATGAATGAATGAATGAATGAATAAAAAAAAAAAAACAAGATGAATAAAGTCAAAACAAATACTTACATTACATGCTATTGGTCTAACACCAGGCCAGAGGTTGCCAAAATAACAGGCCAGTCAGACAAGAAAAGCAAAAAAAAAAAAAAAAAAAAAAAAAAACAAATAACACAGGTTAACAGTGGCAGAAAAGAATTCCTAAAAATCAACTCTAAATGGAGACCAGCAATTCAGAAAGGTTCTAGGTGATTATATCTTTTAAACAAGGTTCAAAACCGTAGTAAGCCAGGACTTTTCTTGCACATTTTATACATGCACTATAGGATTCCCTTAAAAATATCTACTTGATATAAGCATGCTGCTCAAAATAGAAATAAAAAATGAGGCTATAACTTCACCACTTTGTGTTTTATCTTGAGGATAACTGCAATTCAGTCATTTCAAATCTGAGACAGCAGCAAGCTCTAGCAAAAACAAGGGTTTTGAAAGAAAACGCCCTGGGTTTCAATCTGCACCCACCTTAAATTTTGTAAAACCTCTTCTGCAAAATGGTTACAAATGCTATTCAAATGAAATTATATAGATATAAGATAGATAGATAGATATAGATGATATTTAAACCTAGGGAGAGAGAAAGAGAATCTACATATAGAATATAGCTGGGTGCCTGGCATACAAAGGGAGTTTCTATACACAAATTTCTTTTTCTTCCCTTTCAGCCTACCTCAAATAAAACCAAAATATATAGTACCATTTAAATATTAACTGCTCCCAAGCACATATTTTAGTTTCCTCTAATTTCACTAGCATAATCCCATCAGAGCAGTTAAAAAAAAAAAAGTACTCAGTGATAGTGTCTAGACCATTCAGAAAAAAGAATGGTACATTCTAGAAGTTACCAATAAAAAAACAAAAGAAGTATTTTGTTTTTTTTTTTGAAAAAAAGTATTTTGAACTAAATTCAAGAGGTGATATAAGAAACCCTGTATTAATATAACATTCTTGATCTATAAACCTAAGAATTCTTCATTTTGCTGAATAAAAGCAAATTCCTAATACTTGCTATTCTATATTCTTTAATACTGAACCACTGGTTTTTTGGGTTTGTTGTTGTTGTTGTTGTTTTTGTTTTTTTTTTAAGATTTTATCCATGAGAGACACAGAGAGGTGGAGACATACCAGAGGGAGAAGCAAAGCAGACACCCCATGGGGAGCCCTATGTGGAACTCGCTCCCAGGACTTCTGGGAGCCATCTTAAAGTATCTTTACTGGATCTTAAAGTAATTCCCCTTTAAGATCATGACTAATACAGCTCAACCCTTGTGGGATTCTAGTCATCCTTCCATATGAGCCTTTACCCTACTTGCCCTCCCCATTTTCTCACTAGCTGCTTTGGCATAATATCATGGACAATATATTGACAAATAGCATTGAAACCATGTAATACTGACCCTGTTTTCTTCATTTCCTCTCTGGCTCTAAAATAGCTTATCTGCAACATAACACAGGTATATACCTTTGGGTATATTAAAAGTAAGATTCTCTGAGAGAGCACAGTTTTAAATAAAGCAACTTAACTTAATCTGAGTGGCTCAGCTACTTTAAGTATATCATCAATCATCAAAACCAGCCAGAAACTGCTAGAGTAGCATCTTCCAAACTTTACACAAATAAATCTATGAGTTCCTTAACATTCCATGCTTTCAATTAGCCTTTCTATGGCTCTGCTCATTTTTTTATAACCATATACTTCTTCCTATTGATTTTTAGTACTTCATATATTGGCAGGAAACCATTGCCAACCTAATATAATGCCATGCATTTATGCAGTGCTTTTAATTAAGTCATTTTGGAATCTCCTTAGCATTTTGATGAAGACGATACGTTGTTTTCCTTGAAGTAAAGGCAGTTGAATTTTTCTTTGCACTTCCAGGACCTGGCCCAGTGCCTGCTACATGGTAGGTGCTCAATATCTGTCACAGGTTGCTACAGTGACAAAGTCCTGGCTTTTAATCCCAGTTCCAGTACTTTCCAAATCTAAACTGGAACATGAGCAGATCATATGATCTCCCAGGACTTGTCTCTTGTCTGAAAAATAGGAATGAAGAATATCTATTTCATAGAGTTTCTGTGAAAACTAAATGAAATAGTATATTTAAAATCAGAATAGTTGGTACATAAGGACTGAAGAAATTATAGATGATTCTCACTAAATCACACATACATCTTCACCCAAATTCTCTCTGAGGTCATGAGTTACATAGGTCATGTCAGACAATAGGTTCAGAGTAAGTAATTCCCCTTTAAGACCAGTAACTATAGAGACGGGGTTACTAAGCCCTAAGAAGCAGTAATGTGCGCTGGAAATCACCTTGACCATTTTAGAATATTTCCTACAACTTGTTTCATGGTTCGATGCTGTCATTATTGATCTCACACTTCCTTTAGACTCAAGTCTACAAATGACCCATTAACAACTATAATATGACTCCTAGGCCAGCTAATCCCTCAATCCTTCTTGTATCTATGCCCTTCCTTGTATCCAACCCCTGTATCTAATCCACTTGGTACTAACATTCCAAGGAGAAATAGAGATGAATTTCAGTGAAGCTAAGTTCCTGGGCTAGATAAGAAGAAATCCCAGTCACCAGGAGAACACTATTTTTTGAGCCCTTCTGTATGACCAGACGTATTATCCTAAAATATATAACAAGTATAGTACATGGCAGGCTGGATGTGGATGGGGGAAAGAGAGAAATTTGAATGCTAGAAGATATGAAACACAGCTCTGGTTAATCTCTCATTATGAGTATCTAAATACAAAGCATTTTAAAACTACAACTTTCTAGTCTTTAAACACACCTTGAAATAGGCAACATAAGAATGAGAAAGATCATGACTAATTCAGCCAAGTAAAATAAGAGAGAAAACAAAATCTTTTATCCAAAAGACTATTTAAGTATAAAAACTTCAGAGTACCTAAGAAATGATAGTCCAAAAAATATTTGGGGTAAGATTATAAATCAGTTAGTACTGATCTAATGTCTACTATAATAAAGCAAACATTTGTATAGTCTCTTAGGAGTTACAAAGTATGTTCCAATACTTGCATGATGCTACTAGTCAAATCTACCCAACAGAATAGAAGTAATAACTAAATCTCAAGGGGAGGCAGGAGACATAATCCAAAGTGGTCTGTTAATGAACATGACATTTCTTTCATTACGTGTTTCTCATTTTTCCCTAATACATAATATCCCTACATTTGTTGTAATCTTATGTACAAAATAAAGCAACCATTAAATGATCCCTAAACAATGGGGTTCAAAAAACATTGAAGGTTAGTGAACACAGTTGTTGGAACGTGGGATGCCTTGAAAGGTGCTGCCAAACACACTGTATCATCCTAATACACTCTCCTATGCATCTCTTCCATTTAGCTGCTCCTGAATTGTAACCTTTATAATAAGGCAGTAAATAGTAAGTAAAACACTTTCCTGGGTTCTATAAGTCAGTCCAGCAAATGACTGAATCTCAGGTGGGGATTACTGGAAACCTAAGATTTATAGGTAGTTGGTGAGATGTATGGGTAACAAGCTGGGATGGTGACTGGCATCTGAAGGGGCTGGGGGTGGGCGGGGGGGGCGAGGGGGAGTCTGGTGGGACAAGTACTTTACCTGCAGAGTCCGAACTAAATCTGGGTAGTTAGTGCAGAACCAAACTTTACTGCAGAATACCCAGTTAGTATCTGGAGAGGTAGAATACAGGGTTAGTATGGGGGGAAAGAAACAAAGAAAGGATGCATCTGGTATCAAATATTTTATGAATAAACACAGCTCACAGGCACTTCAAACATAGCAGGACAACAATAATGGTCACCTAAGAGACAACGGTAAGTTCATTCTCAATTTCACTCACGTTTTTTCTTTTTTCTTTTCACTCACATTCTTGATTTTGGAACATCACTCTAATGTTTGGAAAAAACAAATAAAGTAAAGCACATGAGTGACTGTGGAAATCAATATGCTATAAAATTTTTAAAATACTCCAAGTAGGGATCCCTGGGTGGCGCAGCGGTTTGGCGCCTGCCTTTGGCCCAGGGCGCGATCCTGGAGACCCAGGATCGAATCCCACGTCGGGCTCCCGGTGCATGGAGCCTGCTTCTCCCTCTGCCTGTGTCTCTGGCTCTGTCTCTGCCTGTGTCTCTGGCTCTGTCTCTCCTTCTGTCTCTCAAGAATAAATAAATAAAAAAAAAAATCTTTAAAAAAAAAATCTTAAAAAAAAAAAAAATACTCCAAGTAGTTGAATTCAAATTACAAAAGTTACATTCCACCAACCTCATTATGAGTGGAAACAGCCCTACATGTTTTATACTAAAAAAATTTATGAGACTGGGTGAAAATCCATGAAGCCAAGGGGTAGCTGAAACATTGTACCCTATCACTCTAGAACCTACCCACCATAAAGCAGGACCATTTTAAAAGGCATGCTCTGCCCTTTGGAGACATCAGCAGCCCTGATGGAAGTAGCACTGGAGACATTGCCTCCTTCTAACTTCTCTGACAAGGCACTCCCTCAGTCCAGTTCAAGTGAATTTCATGATGCTGCCCTCCACAGCAGGGGTTGGCTGCTGAAGGTTTATAAGTTAATGTCAAGAAATAGTAGTGGGGAAAGAAAAGCTGTTTAAAATGCAGAACTGGGCTCACTTGCAGAAAATAAACTTCTGTTTATATAAACCACTGTTGACAAAGAAGTTCACAGAACAACATTCTAGGCCTAGGAGCTGCAGTGTACAGTTTTCACAACTAAAATGGCTCAGAAGTTGTTCTTCCTACAACTAAGAACTTACTGCTGAGTTGTTCACATTACACAAGAATCCCCAACAAAATACACATCATATATTTAAAGACAAAAGGAATAAAACAGGAGATACCAAGATGCCTAAACTATACTGCCATCGCTCACACTTCAAAAAAAATAACAAAATAAGAGTAATAAAAAGCTGTAGAAAAGGATGTGACTGACCAGAGGGACTGGCTTAGGAAACTGAAGCAGATATTTCCTCACAGCCTATGGGAGTTTCGGAGAGCAAAGCTAGCCAGAATGTGAGTCTCCCGAATCTCAAGTTGCTAACATTTCATAATATGACGTTGCCAATGAAGAGGCTAACACGGGATCCTAATGAAAGAAAGGAGGGTGTCCTACCTTCCTATCATTCATGCTCAAACCTAACAAGCAACAGGACTGCTCTGCAACACCACACTCTTATTCTCTAGACCACATTCTCTAACAACTACACCCACAGTGGATTGAGGGTAGAAAGTGTTAGTGAGAAGGATGAAGCAGCCTCCTGCTATAAATAAAAGAACATCCTACATAATGATAGGTAGACTCTTACCAATTTATTTTCTCACAATGTTCGGGAAAGAGGGTATTTAATTCTGGCCTAACCTGAAATCCAGTATAAATGGATGTCTGATTTAACAGAACAAAAATAAAAGATACACATTTAGTTATTTTAAGATCTAAAAATACTAAGATCAGTATTTTTAGATGATCTACAAAGAGCAGCATGAATTTGAAGTACTCTCTTTTTACTCTTTAAAAACAGATCTCTTCTATCCCCTGTCTAATCTCTGAAAGGAGTAAAATTTCCCAATGTGCCACTAGAAGTCAGCTGTACAAACCAGCAGTCAGTATGTTGTCTCAGTAAAGCCCAGAATAATGTCAACCCCCAGTGGAACCCACAAAGTGGGAGTCAACACAAGCAAGGCAGGCAGCAATGCAGGTGTACCTGTCCCCCTGCCCATCCCCCAACTGCCCTTCTCAAGGAAGGCGGACTGTGGTCTAGTCAATCCAGGAGGGAGGGTGAGAAAGGAGAAAAGATCAACTCACAGCTAATGGCATGTAAGGACACATGTTGAACGCGGCAGACCCTACGGGCAATCCTTACCATATACAATGTCACCTTTTCTATGTGTTCTTCTCTTCACCAACTTCACAAACGATGTAGATTTTATGTCAAAGAACAGGAAAAGTGTGAAGTAATACCTGGCACCATTAGCACAGTGCTGATTAAATGAAAGATAGTAAAGAAATGTTAGAGGTGTTTTCCTTCCCTGTTTCTCCAGGGTGGGGGTGGACTCAGCTGAGGGCTAGAAAGGCAGGATCTCCCTCAAGAGGTCAAATGCGCTGTCACCCCAGCATAAGGGATGAGGCTATGGAGCAGCTGCATCCGTGAGGGGCCCGGGCTGATTTACCAGGCTCATGATGATGGTTTCTCAAATCTGCGTGTAACGCCCTTAACACCAGGTCTGGCTACCACCCTGGTTAGCTGCACTAACTAGCTCAATTCGTAAGAGTATTCAGAGCTAATTATCAGACACTGGGAAGTAAATTAATGCAAAGTATACATAAGTCACTGGCTCAAAATGCTGCCTCCTGGGAAAGAACAGCCCACACCCCAACTGCAGGCTCCCCACACTCACTACTCTGAGCACCTGATGACACTTGCACATGGAGCTACAGTAATGCTCAGAGCAAACACCGCTGCTTTCAGGGCTCATTCGGGGTCTCCCATGTGGCCAGTCTGCTCTGGGCCCAGGTTTTAGAGGGAGCAGAGTGACAAGGCCATTGTCCCCAGAACCCAAAGCCTTAACAAAGGTGGCAGAGGAGTGACAGAGATGAGGAGCCTGCCTATTTGCTCAGCAGACCCTGCCAACCACAGACCCTGCTAGTGCCAGTTAGGGTAGGAGGAACCGGACCTGTCCTGGAGAAGGACCTGCAGGAGGATCTCAAAGCAGCCACTGGAAGCCCTGGGGAAGCAGCCATGTGGGCAAGGCTCGCTCTGCAGACTTGCCAGGACGGTCCTGTGCCGGATGCTAATGATGGAGGGAAACGAAAAGTGCTCCTCCTGATAACATGTCAGGGTCCCTGCTCTAGAATCTGTGATCACTGTCTGGAATAAATATCCTTTCAGTCACCAACATAATGACTGAGCTTGCTCTGGGGCTCACCATAAGTCCTGAGTCCAGGGAGTTACACAGCAGTGGAAAGTGGAGGCAGAGTAAACACTCCACTGATGGTCACTTCAGATGAACTAGACCAACCACCTTGGGAGTTGCTTCAGTCATATAAGGATGAAATAGGAGGGAATTTTCAGAGCAAATAATGTATGCATATTCTGCATTTTAAACATATTCACACCCACACCCACAGCTTAACAAAAACACTGTCCCTGTGAATGATCTCAGTAGTAGCTGAGAAGGCACCTCAACACTTCCTCCCTGACAAAAATGTATCCTTTTAAACCCATTTCTCCTATTATTAGTGGTATTTAAAATGTTTCCTTATTTTTATTAAACTACTGTACTTTTTTTTAAATTGATGGTGCTTGACATTTTTAATACTACAGTGATGACTGTTTTATAACTATTTTTCCCTCACATACATTGTAGATATTAGAAATTTTTGGCTATTGGCATTTCATCCTTTTTTATGGTGCCTGATTTAAAAAAAAATGTGAAAAAATTAATCACTAAGCATAAATCATACTACTTTCCAAAACAAGTAAAACATTTTTTCATGGTTAGACTGAAAAAACATGTAAAATAATTCTGATAGTTTTAGGAAACTGTTGATTAAGCTATAAAATTATGCTACATGAGAAAAACCACCAGAAAGCCTTGTGGCTCCTGCTCTTCAGCAACTGAGTGATCCCTATGACTCCTAAAGCTTAGAGGAAGCCTGACAAGCTGAAACAGGCCCCAGATAGGGAGGCAGACTAAACAGGTGGGATCATGCCACTCCCCACCTGCGACTGGATGGGTACTCAGCATACCCATTAGGAAGAAAAATTACTAATGCACCACTCTGGCATTTCTTTAGCCGCTATATTCAAGCTAGAAGTAGATTTGTCTCAAAATACTCTGGCACTCAGTATGTCAGCAATTCCACTCCCCTTTGAAAAAGAAAAACAAAAATAGCATAGACTTTAAAACATCCACCAGACCTGCCAGCTTACAAGGGGATGAGATATCCAAGAGGAATGGATATGTTACGTATCCATGGAACAGACAAGCAACAGAAAAACATTCTTTTTAACTTAAATAGACTAAATAAAATTAAGAGGAACATGTTTAAAAGTAAAATCAATTTTTGAAAAATGCTCAGACTTCTCAAGATTAGTGCCCACGAGGTGCACGGGAGTACAAGGAACCAGGTGTCTGCCGCTGCTTGCCAACAGACCCCTCCCTGCGACCAGACGGCACGTCTCTGCACACGACAGTCTAAGAAGGCAGGGAAGTGACAGAGGAAACAGGAAGTCTGTTCTCAGGGGAAAGCCAGTCTGACTCCCTTGAATTGAACACAGTAACCTTAGGGCTCATCCTCCCAGAAGCGGGACGGCAGCTCAGGGGCTGCGAGCCACCCCCAAAACGCAGAGGAAAGGCTAGATCCACCACTCGGCAGGCTGAACTGGTGGAGCAAACAGCTAGATTCCCCCCAACACTGCTTGCACACCGTTCACCACATACCCACATTTGGGGTCCCTGAGTGTGCACCCGTCACACCTTGGAAGGTGGAAATCCGTTCCACCAAGGCGGCTCAACTGCACCTTCGCCAACACTTTCCAAAATGTGCGAGTAGCAGAACAAGTGAGAAAGCGAGATGATGGCCGAGAGCTGGGAGGGTCCGCGCTGTCACGGACGGTGGGATGGAACTGTCACAAACACCTGGGGGGAAAATCGTCCTCTCTTCCCAGCAGTCATCCCTGAAAAGAGCAGTGACTGGCAGGTAAGGGAAGAGGAAGTGGAATAGATTATAAGTTAATTGGTATAGAGAGCAAATCCCAGAAGGAAGCTGCCTATTAGCTTCGAGCAGGTAAGATGTATGTGCGCTATCCCTGGTCTTTCCGGAATAACTTTACCGCCCTGTGCCATCGAGCTGCTGTCACCGCAGACCCAGGGTCAGCGGTGGAAAATCCTTGGTGAGGGCAGCTTCCTGCCTGCCATTCCCTGAGGCGCAGCAGTAATGAGCCCTCACCAGCCTGGTCATTCTGCTCCGTCCTCCAGGAAACCCTGGTAAGACTCTGGGTGACCGCGGCTCTCCATCCTAGTCGTTCATATTTCAACAGAAACTCAGGATGAAAAGTCTTAAAAAAATAAAGACTTAAAAGCCTAACTTACTACTTGTGTGATTTGGGGTGTAAGGAAAGCAGCAGGAAGGAGGCCTTTTGAGGATCTCTGACAGGATTATAGAAAAAAACCGCACCTTCATAAGACCAAGCCGTGGTACCTCCATTGTGCAAAGCAGGGTAAGACCAAGACGGCATGAAAGGTTACATGAGCGTTATCCAGTCCATCATAACTATGTCATTTTACATGACACAGGAGGTGCTTAAAATAATAGAAGAAAAAGAAAAACTTTCTTTACAAGTAAAATATTACAGATCAGAGGAAAAATTTCTAAAATTTTTACATCTTATGATAATTAAATTGTATGCCATACTCATTCCTGTGGAAATAATGGTCACAAAACACAAAGAGAAATGTTTGTAATCTGGTGAGTCAGACAAACGTTCATCAGGTAATCATGTAAATATAAATTTACATGGGAAACAACCTAAATGTCCCATAGAAAAATTATGAAATAAATGATAATATGCTCCTATGATTTAATATAATGTAGCCACTGGAATTGTTTTAACCAACTTATAAAATTATTACAGTAACACTAGGTACTTAAAAAGGTATAAGAAAGGTATATTTAAAAAGATATAAAAGTGTAGGGTATAATCCCTCATTTATAAAAACAATGCATGTTTGCCTGTGCATAGGAAATTTGATTATATAGCCCATTGAACTATGGGTATTCCTGGTAAGATTGCAGAACATTGAACATGTTTTCATCAAGGAGTACTGTTTTTGCCAACAAACAAGTAGATTTGTTTTTCCATTGTTTGAATTTACAATGGGATGATCTGCATGCTTTAAATGGGAAACTAAAGCCTTTAGGTATGTTTTTTCTTGGTGGTTTTGTTTTGGTTTTGATGGGGAGGGGAAGTAAGCTAACTGTCCCTGAGGACTCTCCTGGGGGGAAACCCTCATCCTGTGGGGCCCCTGGAAACGTGACCTCCCAGCACAGAGTCCCTCTCAGTGCTGCCCCAGCAGGGACTCCTCCTTCTCTGTCCCGGTGGGTCTTGGTTTGCTTTGGGTTTTGTCTATATTGGAAGATAAAAACTTGTGTCCAGAGGGAAAGTTCCACAAATACTCCCAGGGATGATGATGAAAATTTGATTTACCAGTATTTCTGTTCATCTGAATAAGCTCCTGTATAATTAATCAAAGTCTTGATTACTGTGGACTAGTTCTATTATTTTATATTTGAAAGCTCCCATCTTCTCTAATATTACATAGCAATACCTAAAATATACTAGGTAGATAGACCATAGCATCAGATGAATAAATGAAAGAACCTAGCCTTTGATCCTTGCCTCATATCAGCCTCATCCAGAAAACATTCCTGATCCATCTCAGTTTACAGAGCATTCTCTCTCTCTTCTGATATTTCCTGTAGTTCTTTTTTTGTAGCTACATTACAGGGAAGAAAGAAAAAAAATATTCTTTGGTGAGCACAATTATGTGCCAGGCACCGCAACAGTCATATTGAAACAAGTCTGTGCCAAAAAGGTTGCACCTCAGACAAAGGACACGCCAAAAACTTAACCGCTAAATTTTCCAGTGGCCTCACCAAGCAGTCTGAGTGGAAAAAGCTCAAGTCCCAGCCTAATGGAGATCTCTGGACCCTATGCCTGAAGACTGGAGATGGTCTGAGAGGACAGTCGCCCAGAGCATGCTGCAGCTCGGAGGATCTGCCATTGTGGCTGAACCCAGGGCATGGAGACATGTGCTCACCTTTCTAGCTCCTGTAAGATTCAGGTAAGTGGTAGCTGCCCAGTGAATACGGTCATCTCACAAATATATATTATACATATTACTTTGGCTTCTAACATCCCCTCAGGAGTCAAAATCTTAACTACTTATATACATTAATTGGCACAATAGAAAAGGATTGGGCTAGGAAGGCTCTTCCAACTCAATAAGTACTTGAAATATGCAACAGCTGTTCAGCCTAAAGTCATCAGTCCACATTTGCTCTCCAACTCAGAAGGATTTTGATGTGAGGCAAAAGAGCAGGTTGAGGCCAGAAAGACACTCCAGTAAAAAGCTATAACACCAGGGCAGCCCTGGTGGCTCAGCGGTTTAGTGCCGCCATCAGCCCAGGGCCTGATCCTGGAGACCCAGGATCGAGTCCTGTGTCGGGCTCCCTGCATGGAGCTTGCTTCTCCCTCTGCCTGTGCCTCTGCCTCTGTGTGTGTGTGTGTGTGTGTGTGTGTGTGTGTGTCTCACTAATAAGTAAATAAATCTTTAAAACAAAAAAAGCTATAACACCAAGGTGGCCAACTTGCATGCCAAAGGACCCACAAGGCACCATGCCTCCTATACACAGAGTTCCATACACCCTTAATGTTTCTAGTACCATGGACAGCTTCACTTCCTTTCACATTTTCAAGGCAACATCTCAAGCAAGACCATGTCCTGCTTCAAGGACTGTATGCAAATTAATTCACAGGGCGCTCAGAAAAGCACTACACAAAGTGGCTCGCTGTCTCATCTCTCATATGACTGAATTATCTATTTAAGAGACACAGTATAGGGATCCCTGGGTGGCGCAGCGGTTTGGCGCCTGCCTTTGGCCCAGGGCACAATCCTGGAGACCCGGGATTGAATCCCAAATCGGGCTCCTGGTGCATGGAGCCTGCTTCTCCCTCTGCCTATGTCTCTGCCTCTCTGCCTCTCTCTCTCTCTCTCTCTCTCTCTCTCTCTGTGACAATTAATTAATTAATTAATTAATTAAAATAAATAAAATAAATAAAATAAAATAAAATAAAATAAATAAAATATTAAAAAAAGAGACACAGTATAACCAACCTCAAAAGGATGGCAGAACTGGGACTCCGGCACCCCCAGATCTGAGCCATAGAGCCACTCTGTACTGTACTGGGTAGAAAGCACTAGCTCAGGACAGGAGATCGCCACTCACCCCTTCCGTGCTGTCAACAACCTGCTTACCCTCCCTCACCATTCACTTCCCAATCTGCTAAGAGGGCATTTGTGGCTAAAATGAATTAGAAGGCAGAGAAAGTCTTTGTTATTTGTCAGTGTTAATATCATTGCTGTATAATCTCAAGGCAGTGACAACTCTATATTCTCTAAGACAAATACACATGTCTAAAGATCCATTCAAATCCATAGTCACTATTTAAGATCCATCATCACAAGCAAATCAGAAAGATACTTAGTGCTTACCCATTAGTACTTGTGTTTATTTCTACAAAACCATCTCCCCTCCCAACAAACATGGAAGAAAGGAGGGAGAAGGGCAGGGCAAGGGAGAAAGGCTCCAGGTAGAGTCTAATCTCTGAAGTTTTACCAGGTATGGGTAAAACTGGGGGCTGGCCTCTCTACCCTCCAAGAGGGTTCCTGGCAATTCTATGAAACTTAAGCATCACAGCTGTTTTGTCCTCAATGCTTCTGAATGCCACGGAAGTGCCAGATAGCTTCAATCCCACAGAGAGAACTCCATCCTCTTTGTACTTTGTACACCTCCATCCTCTATTAGGCAAAGTCCTCTGAGCTGGCCAGGCCTTCTACATACAGCTGGGAAAAGGTGGCTCAGCCTGACACTCCACCACCATTGCTGGCATTGTTGGGGGATGAGGAGACCACAGGGGAAAAGTGGGAGAGTAGTGTTCGGGTGGTAATCTTCATCTCCTGCCTGGGCAGGGACTTACAGTCACTTTGGCTGTTCTGCTAGCTTTCCACCCAGACTCTTGGTCCTCATACCACTGATTTTTCTATCTTAGAGAACAAAGGAAAGGTGGGAATGACAATATTTTGCTGCTTGGATTTACAGAGACACTAGCCTCTACCCCACAGGATGGAGAGGGACAACACTGTTGGTGGGATCAGCTGTAGGCAGGGACTTCATGGTGACAGAATGTACTCCAGCTGGGCTGTCTTAGTAGCCCAAAGCCCACAGATGGTCATTAACTCTTCATACTTCAGGCCCATCATTGAGTCGTGCATCTCTTCCCACTTGTAGCCCATGGACAGCACTGACTTAGGCTGCTGGGTATCCTTGTAGTCAGGAGTGGCTCAATGTATGGCTTCAGTTCCTCTTCAGGGCCCATGTCTGTCCACAGGTCGCTCATGATTTCCTCTAGAATGCCTCTGTCGCTGTGGTTGTGGATCAGGAATCTCTTCAGTGGGTTTTCACTCTCTATGGACATGAAGAAAGAAAAGCCGTATATTCCACACAATATCCATTCCCACAGGTCTTTTGAGTTCTGATCCCTCAAAAGGCAGGAAACTGGATGACTTCAATGCTCCAAACATCCACCAAGTAGGCATCAGAAGTACGGCTCCAGAAGAATTCCATGGAAAAAGGGGGGTCTGCCACAGAAGGTATTCAGCTTATTGACAATGGTGAACACACTGCCAAAGCCAAAGTCCACAACCTTGATGTAAAGATCAACATCAAAAATCAGGTTCTCTGGCTCTAGGTCCCTGTGGACAATACTCTTCTGGTGGAAGAAGCACTGTACAGTGGACACTCTCCAGAAAAATTTGCTACAAGCCTCTTTTCCATGTGATCACAGTCCACTAGGTAGTCAAACAGCGGCTAGCGTATGCTCTGAAGCAGGCAGATGTACCTGGGTCAAGACCATCTCAAATAGTTTCATGTTATTAGGGTAATTGAAGACCTTCATGCTTTGGATTTCAAGGAATAGTCTCTGGAGGCCGTAAAATCTCTGCTGACTCCTATTAATGACCTTCACAGCCACTTCTGTTCCACAATATGCTGAGTCAACCTTGAAGTTGTCCTGGCCAATGGTCTTAAGGAGCTGGTAACTGTCTATATGGATGTCCTCATTAGTATGGACTGCTGCAAAGCCCTGCAGCATGGAAACTTGCTAACTATACTACCGATACTAGCTAAAGTTATTAACTAAAAAAATAAAAATAAAAATAAGAGAAAAAATGGAAAAAAAATAAGAATTGAAAATATAAATTTTTTAAAAAGAATGAGGAGAAATGAAAGTAAAAGTTTTTTTAAAAAAAAATAATTTTAAATAATTAAAGAATAAGAAAAAAAAAAAAGGAACAATCAAAATAGATAAAACCCATAAAGGAAAAAAGCTAACTGTGGTCAATGTCCCTCAGGTCACCAAAAATCAACTTCTTCAGTAAAAGGACCAAAAGCCCAATTGGCCCACCCATGGACTCCTTGCAGGTACTTAGTAGTTCCCTAACAATGGTTCCTTATGAGGTCAGAGCAAGAAACGCACCAATCATGAATAAGAATAATCCACAGTGCTTACTTTCTCACATTTGTCTCAAGACCTCCTTTTTTTTTAAAGGGAGTACCCCAAAAGATTTTTCATTTATTTGGTTGAGAGCCATCAATATATGAAAAATTTAAGATAAATATGATGCTTCCGTGGCCCTTTCATTTCTAGTTTGAAAAGCTATAATAATGCTTGGCTTTTAAAGAGCTCATATGTCTACACTTAATATATTCAATTCTTTTTTCTTTAAGCTCTGAGTGATTGATCTTAAAATGACGCCACAGTAACTGACAAGGTGATACTATAACAAAAGTTTCTGTCGTATAAGACACAATAAGGTGCAATATTAATATATATAAATACAAAAGGGAACAAGATTTTTGCTATATTTTCATTTGTTATTTGCAGTTTTGCCCAGAGTCTTTGGAGATTCCTATCTTCCATGAGCCAGAGACCTCGCTATATCCATTTCAGTAATCTTTAAATGCAGAGGTCATTTAACCCAGGCAGCTGTGGGTTCAGAAAGTTACTCTCTTTTTTTAAGCCAACAAGCCAGAAAACTCCTTATCTATATTATTTAGCTTAGGTGCTGGGTGCAGAACATGGCACCAGTGCCTCAAGGGAGGGAAGCGAGATGCCCTTTCATGTATTCCTTCCCTCTACTCCTCCTACCCCTGTGTATATCCAAGTTTCTGACCAAGTTTCTTATCATTTCCCTTCTCTCTGAAGAACTTTTAACACTTCTTGCCAGGCAGATTTACTAGTGGAAAGTTCTTTCAATTTTTATTTGTCTGAGAAATTCTTCTTTTCTCCTTCAGTTTTGCAGGATAATTTTACAAGATAAAGGCATGCCTCGAAAATATTGAGAATTCAGTTCCAGACCACCACAATAAAGTAAATCTCATAATAAAATGAGTCAAATGGATTTTTTGGTTTTCTACTGCATATAAAAGCTATATTTACACTATTCTGTAGTCTCTTAAGCATGCAATAGCATTATGTCTGAAAAACAATGTGCATGACCTATTTAAAAAAGACTTTATTGCTAAAAAAAAAAAATGCTAACCTTCATCTGATCCTTCAGCAAGTCATAATCTCTTCACGGGCAGAGCATCTTAGCTCCACGTTAATGGCTGCTGACTGATCAGGGTGGTGATTGATGAAGGCTGCTGAAGGCTGGGGTGACTGTAGCAATTTCTGAAACAAGACATCGATGAAGTCAGCCACATCTACTGACTCTTCCTTTCAGGAACAATTTCTCTGTAGCTTGTGATGCTGTTTGATAGCATTTTATACTCAGGAGAATTTCTTTCAAATTAGAGTCCATCCTCTCAAATTGCTGCTTGATCAACTGAGTTATGTCATATCATAAGTCCTCTGTTATCATCTTAACAGTAATCCTGGCATTTTCACCGGGATGAGATGCCATCTCAGGAAACCACTTTTCTTTGCTCATCCCTAAGAAGCAACTCTTCATCCATTCAGGTTTATCATGAGATGGCAGCAGTTCAGTCACATCTTCAGGCTGCACTTCTGATTTTGCTTCTCTTGCTTCTCACCATATTTGCAGTTCCTTCCTTCCACTGGAATCCTGAAGCCCTCAAAGTCACCCATGGGGGGGGGGAGGAATCCATTTCTTTCAAACTCCCATTCATATGGATATTTTGACCTCTACCCATGAATCACTAATATCTTGAAGGATATCTAGAAAGCTGAATCCTTTCCAGAAAGTTTCCAAATGACTTTGCCCAACTCGATCAGAGGAATCACTATCTATGACAGCTCTAGCCTTATGAAACATCTTTCTTAATAAGACTTGAAAGTACTCCGCAATCTATGGGCTGCAGAATAGATGTTGTATTAGGAGGCCTGAAAACAGCACTCATCTGGTAAGACCTCTCCGTCAGAAGTCTTGAATGAGCAGACGTATTGTCAATGAGCAGGAATATTTTGAAGCTCATCTTTTTTTCTGAGCAATCATTCTCAACAGCAGACTTTAAATATTCAGTAAATCATGTTGTAAACAGATGTGCCACCATCCATGCTCTGCTGTTCCATTTAGAGCAGAGGCAGAATAATTTAGCATAGTTCTTAAGGGCCCTGGGATGCTGAAAAGGTAAATGAGCCCTGGCTTCAACTTCAAGTCACCAGCTGCATTAGTCCCTAACAGAAGAGTCAGCCTGTCCTCTGAAGCCTTGAAGGCAGGAGTTGACCTCTCCGTAGGTATGAAAGTCCTGAATGCCATCTTCTTCCAACAGAAGGCTGTTTTGTCTACACCGAAAACCTGATTAGAGCAGCCACCTTCATTAATTGCCTTAGCTAGATCTTCTAGATAACCTGCTGCAGTTTCTACCTTAGCCCTGGTGCTTCACCCTGCACTTTGATGAATCCACAAACATGGATTCCTTCCTTAAATTTCATGAACATCTACTAATGTCAAACTTTTCTTCAACAGCTTCCTCCTCTCTCTCAGTCTTTACGGAATTGAACAGTTAGGACCTTAGTCTGGATGAGCCTTTAGCTTAAGGGAATTTGCAGCTGGTTTGATCTTCTATCCAGACTATTAAAACTTTCTCCAAATCATAGTAAGGCTGTTTTGCTTTCTTATTCATGTGTTCACTGGAATAGCACTTTTAATTTCTTTCAAGAACTTGTCCTTTGCATTCACAACTTGGCTAACTGGTGCAAGCAGCCTAGCTTTTGGCCTGCCTCAGCATTCAACATGCCTTCATCACTAAACTTAATCTCTTCCAGCTTTTGATTTAAAGTGAGGGATATGCGACCCTTCCTTTCACCTGAAGGCTTAGAAGCCAAAATAGGGTGATAGGCGTTATTTCAACATTGTGTCTCAGGGAAGAGAGAGGCCCAAGGAGATGGGGCAATGGCTGGTCAGTAGAGCAGTCAGGATACATACAACATTTATCAATTCCGTTCATCTTCTTATATAGGCACTTCGTGGTGCCTCCAAATAATCAGAAGAGGAACGTCAAAGATCACTGGTCACAGATCACCATAACAAATATAGTAATCATGGAAGAGTCCGAAATATTCTGAGGACTACCAAAATGTGACACAGAAACATGAAGAGAGGAAAAGCTGTTGGAAAAATGGCAGTGAGAGACTTATTTGGTGTAAGACTGCCACAAACCTAAGATTTGCAAAAAACACAGTATCTACAAAATTCAACAAAGCAAAGAATAATAAAATGAGATACACCTGTACAGACTTTTAAGTTGGCTGTTTTTCTCATCTGATTACATGGTTTCTGAATAGAAATCGAATGTAATTCCTATCCTTGAGCTTATAGAGGTAAGGTGTTTATCTCCTCTGGCTTTACTCAGAACTTTGTCTTTGATTTTCTGTAGTTTTAATATGATATACCTAAGTGCAGATTTTTTGGAATTTGCCTGCATAGTGTCCTCTGAGCTTCCCGGATTTGTAGTTTGATGTCCATCACCCATTTGGGAAAATTTCTCAGCCATTATTACTTCAAATATTTCTTCTTTTCCTCTTTCTTCTCTTTTTGGTATTCTCAATACACATATTTTATGTTTTAACTGTCCTAGAGTTCTTAAACATTATGTTCTGGTACTTTTTATTCTTTTTTCCTTTGCTTTTCAGTTAGGGAAGTTTTTCTTGACGAATCTACAAACCCATTGACTGTTTCCTTGGCCCAGGCCCGTCTATTGATGAGCCAAAAGACATTCTACCTTTCTGTGTTTTTCATTTCTAGCATTAATTTTGATTCTTTCCAGAGTTTCCATCTCTCTGCTTACATCTATCTGCTCTTGAATTTTGTCCATTTTTACCATTAGAACCCTTAGCATATTAAATATATTTATTTTAAATGCTCAGTCTGATCATTACAAAATCTCTTCTATATCTGACTGTGGTTCTGATGCTTCATTTGTATCTTTAAACTGTGTTTTGCCTTTTAGCATGCCTTGAAATTTTTTGTTTAAAGCCAGACAATGATGTATTATGCAAAAGGAACTGAAGTCTTTAGTGTGAGGTCTTCTGTGTATCTGGCTAAGATAGCTCTGTTTACTGTTAGTTTTAGGTGTCAGAAAGGCTAAAAATTCCTCTAGTGTCCATTTTTGTCTTCCTTGTTGCCTTTAGCTTTCTCTTAAATAGGGTCTGAGTCTTGCTGTTGATAATCCCTTGTTATTACCCAGGACCATGACTGAAATGGTGGTAAGGTGTTGGGGGGAGGGGAAGCCCTCTATAGTGCTATGAGCAGGTCTGTCTTTTACAGAGCCTGTGCCCCTGGACTTTTTTTTTTTTTTTTTTTTTTTTTGACACGGACTTTCTTAAGAGTGACTAAGCTTTCCTTTTCCCTCTGGGGTGAGACCAAAAGTGTAGAAGGGGCTGCAACTGATTATTTCCCACCCCCCAGGTCAGTTAGGTTCTGGTAAAATCCAGAAATCTGTTAAGCTTTAGTAAATTAGTTTTAGGGTAGGCTTTTGTTAAGGAGAACAGAATGCTCTGGATATATTTCAAAATGGTTTCTTTTCCCCTCCCCCTGCCAAAAACAGGACAGGATTTTTTTCTGAGACTCTGGTGGGGCTCCTGGAAATAAAATTCATGAAAGCACAGAGCCCTTCCCCCTCCACACAAGGCCCTGGTAGTTTTGAACACTCAGTCTTGTGTACACCAAGCCTCTAGCAATTCAACTGTTAACAGTTTAACTGCTCCTACCAGTCCTGGTGGGGGAAGGGGTAGAAGGGTGGGGCAGGGAAGGAGGGTTCTACCCCAGGACTTCTGCTTCCAGTAAACTCTGATTCCTGGTATGCACTCTTCTCTGCATTTCTTGGGGCAGCAGTTTACCTCATAACCTTGAATCACTGATGGATCTGAAAAGAGTTATTGATTTTGTTTGTTGAGCTTATTTTCTCATTATGAGGCCAGGGATGTGGACTTCTAAGGTCTTTACACGTTGTCCCATCAAATTTTTTGGTTTACTAACATTGTCACTTTGGTGATATTGTAGTCCTATTTACAATGTTCAAAACTACAGAAATTTATGCTTATTTCTAATATTTTGCTTTAACATGCTATATGGAAATACTAAGTGCACACAGGAAAAACAGCCTCAGCATATATGAGTGTTTAGAAAAATAGCTAATCCTTCCTATGATGCCACTCACATTAGATGAATCTTGTGCAACACATCTGACATTTAAAAATCTCTGTTTGGATTACAACAAACTTTTCTTTACAAATAACTTCTAAAACCAGATGTCAGCCAACAGGAATATGGCTCCATTAGTTAGTGAAGGCTGCCAGTTAAGCGTGTGGATAGCCACGAGCCTCCCTCTCCATAATGAAGCCCCAGCAGATGACAGAATGAGCACCAGCACTATATGCTGCTTTATGTCTCATGCACAACTCATTTGTTGATGCCATGCAAGGTGGTAGGAGGCAAATGATTTCATTTCACATGAAGCAGGTTCCTATACGGTTGTTTATCATGGTCATTTGCCTCTGAACATGCATTTATAACCAGCCCATCACAAATGTATTAGGTGTTCAGGTACCCTCTCTTCCCTTTTTCTCTAAAAGTCATTCTACTCTTTAGAAACAAAACAAATTCTTTTCAAAATAATATGTTGCCAACAGTATATCTTGATGCTTTGGAAAACACATTTTTTTTGCTGGTATATCATTCTTTCTTTGAAAGCTGGGGAGAGCTATTACTTTACCACAAATACTTAATGTTAAGGTCTTAATATTTTTCATATTGTGGAGTGGTTTTTTTTTCCAGATTATATTTTCATAATTTCTCTTAGCTCCTTTTTCTCACCAGGAAATGCATTTCCCATCTAACTCTATAATTTCTGGCTTCAAACCTCCGGTACCTAGGTAAATCTATAGTGAATTTCATTAAATATAATTTATAATTTTAGAATCACATTTATGTCTATAGACCAAAATGTCATACACAAGGTTTGACTTCACTATGGGGTTCTGCAGGAGCTGCACACATGGAAAAAAATGAGACAACTATTCACAAAACCTACAGTTATGGGGAAAGGTCAGAGAGCACATGTATACAAAGGAATACTCACCTTGTCTGACATTGTCCAGCATTATGGGGGGAGAGGGGTCTTAACCCTTATTAATGCTTCTCCAGGATTCTCAAAACAATATTAATTATCTAATATCTAGGCAGGCTGTTCCCTATCCTAAGATATTTTTCCTAAAATCCAAATCATTTAAATGAACACAGAAACCTTACATTATGAAGGATTCCTAAAGCACCTCTTTTCAAAGCCAAGAATTAGCAAAATTATCAACCACCAATTATCACCACCCACAATTTACCAGCTTTGTCATTTCAGATTTTTATATATTAGATTTTCTTAAAATACAGCACAACTGAACTTTTATTTCATAGATTGCATTTTTCTCAAATCCAGATTGCTATATTAAATCTGCCTCAAAAATTCCACAAAAGCTTTTCAGGTAAAAGTAATATATATTCTTGATTCAATTATATGAAAGATTAATGAAATTTATATTTCCCCAACTATGAAAACTGAAGCTCTTTAGATGCCACTGAGACACAGTGGCCATCAGGACTCCCATGGATCACAAGTATGTGGAGAATCCCCCTTACTAGATCTCTTAATGCATGAGACATACAAGATCATTAATCATTAGAGAAAAGACAACCACTCAGACTGCAAAGGAGTAAGATATAAGATCTACCTGAGGAGAAATCAGACTAGAGGCAGTTCATCAAATGAGGTCAGTGCTTAGCAAAGAATGGATAGACTTGCTTAGCTACTCCTTAGAAGAAGAAACCAGCAGTGCTGGTGACCCCTACTGAAACATGGAGAAAGGATCTATCCCTTCCCCTACATCATCCCTGCTCTCCTTGCTCCCATCTGCCTCAGTCAACTGATGACTCCCGTCTGCCCCATACACCCCATCCCACCCACTACAAGTTCTACTGAATCCATCTCTTCAATATCTCAGGGATCCATCTGCCTCTTTCTATCACTAATTGTCATTCCCTCCATCAGGCCACTTTCATTTATCTAAGGGGACCCCTTGATTGGTTTCCCTGCCTCCAGTCTCAGCTTTCTCAATCTATTTACCCCAAAACCACCAGCAAGATCTTCCAAACTACAGTTCTGATCAAGTCACTCTACTGGTAAAATCATTCAGCAGCTCCTCCATGCCAAAAATGTCTCTGTGGATAAAATCCTAATGACTCAGTATGATTATATGGACCTTCATAAACTGGCTTGGATGTTCCCAAATTTTGCTAAATACAGAAATCTGGGAAGCTTTATAATTTCAATGCCTCAGCACACGCCATCCCAATGAAGTCACAATGCCTGGAGGTAGAAGCCAGTTATCAGTATTTTTTAATTCCCAGGTGATTCCAAAGTCACCAAAGCTTTAGGAACCAATGCTTCCCTCTCTGGATTCACCTCTTAATATTCTCTAACTCCAAGCCACAAACTAGCCTGCCTGAACCATTTTCTGTTTTTCAGCACTTTCTCATGCTTACTAGCACCCATGGCTTTGCTGAGACTATTCCCTGTGAACACTCCTCTTTCACTTATGGCTTGTACAAATCTAGTTCCCAGAAAGGTTCCCTGTTCTTATAGTAGAGTCCTTAAAAAAAATTCTCTATCAGAAACTATCTTCTGGGGGGAGCCTGGATGGCTTTCAGTCAGTTGAGCATCTGACTCTCAGTTTTGGCTCAAGTGATCTCAGGGAACGACTCCAGGTTCAGTGCAGAGTCTGCTTAAGATTCTCTTCCTTTCACCTCCCTCTTCCCCTCTAAATCTCTCTCAAAAATATAAGTAAATCTTAAAAAAAAAAAAAAAAAAAAAAAAGGAGGGGGGAGAGAAATTGCCTTCTGGGAGAAACAACCAACAAAAGACAACCTACTGAATGGGAGAGGATATTTGCAAATGACATATCCAATAAAGGGTTAATATCCAAAATATATAATGAACTGATACAACTCAATAACCAAAAAACAAATAATCCAATTTAAAAATGGTCAGAAGACATGAACAGACATTTCTCCAAATATGAAACCCAGATGGCCAACAGACCCATGAAAAGATGCTCAGTATCACTCATCATCAGGGAAATGCTATCAAAACTATAATGAGATACCACCTCACACCCATGAGAATGGCTAAAATCAAAAATACAAAAAAGTGTTGGTGAGGATGCAGAGAAAAAGGAACCCTCAACGCACTGTTGCTGGGAGCATAAACTGTTGTAGCTACTATAGAAAATAATATAGAGGTTCCTCAAAAAATTAAATATAGAAATACCACATAAACAGTAATCAGACTACTGGGTATTTACCCAAAAAGTACAAAAACACTAATTCAAAGGGATGCATGCATCAATATGTTTATTATAGGATTATTTACAATAGCCAAATTATGGAAGCAGCCCAAATGTCCATCAACAGAGGGGTAAGGAAGATGTAGTATATGGTACACACAAAGGAATTACTCAGCCATAAAAAGGAATGAAACCTTACCATTTGTAATAACATGGATGGAGCTAGAATATAATGCCAAGGGAAAGAAGTCAGTCAGATAAAGGTAAATACCATACGACTTCACTCACATGTGGAATTTAAGAAACAAAACAAATGAACAAAGGGGGGAGAAAAAGAAGCAAACCAAGAAACAAACCTTAACTCTAAAGAACAAATTGTGGGTGGGGGGATGGGTGGAATAGGTGATGGGGATTGAAGAGGACACTTATGATGAGCACTGAGTAAGGTATAGAACTGTTCAATCACTATATTATACGCCTAAAACTTATATAATGCTATATTGTTCACTACACTGGAAATTGCCCATGCTTAAAAAGCAGCTCATGGTCCTCTCTTTAGCTAATTAAACCACCAAGATAAAAAACTGAAAAGGTCTCAATCTTAAGAGTGTCACAGGAGGATAGGATAAATAAGTGTATCTGAGTCTCGTACCACAATTTATAAATAAAGAAAATGTTACAGGATTTTTTTTTCTGACTAACATTTATTAGGGAGTGTTGGGATCCCTGGGTGGCGCAGGGGTTTAGCGCCTGCCTTTGGCCCAGGGCGCGATCCTGGAGACCCGGGATCGAATCCCACATCAGGCTCCCGGTGCATGGAGCCTGCTTCTCCCTCTGTCTGTGTCTCTGCCTCTCTCTCTCTCTCTCTCTCTCTCTCTGACTATCATAAATAAATAAATAAATTTAAAAAAAATTATTAGGGAGTGTTGATGTGTGTGTTTTAGACAAAACGCTATAATCTCAAACTCAGATAACCCCTGTTGAGTTAAAAATTATAAAACCGACCATACACACACACACACACACACACACAATTCAAATGGGATGCCTCCTGAATCTCTACCTCAGTTACTTTGTCACTTTTCCTACAACAGTTAATGTTACCTGTGATCCTTTTTGGAAGAGTGGGGGATTTATTTCATGTATCTATAAAACATATTCTTTCTGATTATTTCTACAGAGTCACAGACCACATCTTGCTTTTCATTTAACAGCAACATGCATTGGAATGTTTTCTCTGTCAGCACATTATACACCTTCCTCACTCTTTGGACAGCTACAAATCATATACCATTTGAGAGTGGAACAATTTATTTGACCAGTACCACACTGAGGCGCTCTGTTCCCAGGTTTTTGCTATAGCAAATGATGCTGGAATAAGCATCCTTGCCCACATATCTTCACAAATCATTATAAGTCCAGATGGACGGTAATTTCTTAAAGGTAGGATTTCTAGGGAAAAGGCATATACATTCTATTTTGATACTGTCTGTGGATCTCCTGTGGTGAGAGTTTCTGTTTCCCCAAATTCTGTGAGCACTTAGAATTTTCTTTCTTTCTTATTTTGCCAAACTGGCCAAAAATAGTATGTCATTGACATACCTTCCAATAATTATTACCAGCAAGGCTATATACCTCATTTACTTTTTTAGCAGCATTTATATATTTTTTATTAATCTACTAAATTCACACACACACACAAAAACCTACTGAATTAAGAGTTTTTTCATTACTTGCATCTATGAGTTCTTTTAAAATTAAGATCGCTAATGGCAACTCTTTCTTGGCCATGTGCGTTACAAATTTATGGCTCAGAGAAAGATCTTCACTATTATGAAATTATAAATAAATCCACCCATGTTTTCTTAGTTTTACTGTTTTCATATTTTCATGCTTAAATCTTTGATCTGGAATTCCCTGGGGTGTAAAGTGTGAAAGAGGAAAAATGCATATTGTTTAACCTCGTTTCCCTATTTAAATTATTGGAAAATCTGTTTTCTACAGCGATCTAAAAACCATCATTATCATCATCTAATTTCAGATCCATTTCAGGTTTATTTCTGGATACTATTTTGTTCCATTGATCTGTTTGCCTATTTCTTCTTCTGCAGCAAAAAGCTTAAATTGTCCAGTTCCAGCACTTAAGCAATTCTAGCTTCATGACATACCTTAACATCCAGTTAAGTCTAGTTGCTGCTCATTCCTTATTTTTTTCAGAATTTCCCAGGTCTCTCTCACATCTTTTTTCTCCAGAAGAATTCTGTATCATTTCACCAACTCCCTCCCTGAACAACAACAAAAATCCTATGGCTCTTCTGAATTGGGAAAGCACTGATTTCACAGATTTCCAGAGAAATGACCCCCTTTGATATCAAGGCTTCCTTTCTTTCTTTCTTTTTTTTTTTTTTAAGATTTTATCTATTTATTCATGAGAGACACAGAGAGAGAGAGAGATAGAGAGAGGCAGAGACACAGGCAGAGGGAGAAGCAGTCTCCACACTGGGAGCCCGACGTGGGACCCAATACCAGGACCCCAGGTTCATGCCCTGGGCCAAAGGCAGGCACTAAACCACTGAGCCACCCAGGGTTCCCTAAGGCTTCCTTTCTAAGCTCTTCCTTTTCCCAGGTCTTTAACCCTTCCTAACATATCTCTTTACAAACACATCCATCACAACAGATTAGAAATAAAAAATTATGCTCCTCTGCCAGATGGTTTAAGAAGCGGAACATGTGAGGCCCCATCACCTCATGCCTAGACTACCCTGACAGGTACCCAATGGGAGTTGTTGCTTCCTCTCTTGCGCCCTTCTAATCCACTAATACAGTGATCCTTCTAGGGTACTACAGCTCAAACCCTTCAGAGCTTGCCCTCAACATTTTCCAGGCCTACAAATGTCCACATCACTGGGTTCCTTCCTGCTCCTGTGGCTTCACCCAGATCTTTCTGGTCACCATCCAGGTGCCCTGGCTCTACCTGCCTTCCCAAGACACAGTGCTCTCTTTCTGCCTTGAGGTCATTGCATGGGGCACTCCCTCAGGAATACCTGGCCCAGTAGACACTCCATAAATTCAGGAAAGAATTAACGGAAGAAGAACAATTTTGTAGCAGGCTATTTTTTAAAAGTGAAAAAAATTCTTACATCCATGCTCCATTTTTTTATTAAAAAACATTTCACTCTCCTTTACTTCAATCTTTATTAAAATATATATATTTTTATTTTATTTATTTACTTTTAAGTACTCTCTACACTCAACATGAGGCTTGGTCCCACAACCCCACAACCAAGAGTCACATACACTACCAACTAAGCCCAACTCCCACCCTTTACTTCAGTCTTAAAAGATTCTCATCTCTTGAAGCAACGTGGGGAGGGTGAGTGCTTGCCTGCCACTAGGTAAGACAGAAGCTAAAAGCACAACGTAGGGTCCTGCCAAGATCAAGGCTGCAGGGCAGTTCTGTGTGCTAACCATACTCACCAAGATTCCCACGGGCATCACCCTTCCTTACCCACAAGAACACTAAGCTAAGATGAGGTAATCCATAACACAGGAAACCAAGTAGTTAGCAAATGTATGCCAAAATGTTCAAACTCACTGCTAAGCAAAGACTTAATAACTCAATGCTATTTCTTACATATCACCTTAACAAAGCTTAAACAGCAGTAACACCTAATGTTAAGGTGCACTGTATGGTTAGTTTGGCATTACTAGTATCCACTTATCAAAAATAACATGTATAATATACAACATAAAACTCTGTGTGTGTGTGTGTGTGTGTGTGTGTGTGTGTATGTGTATAACATCAAAATGTTTCGTCTTTTTCGACCAGCAATTCAACTCTGGGAAAATATCCTAAAGAACTAATCCCAAATACATATCAAGCTTCATGCACAGAAAGTTCGAACTAGAGGATAATCTTCAACTGGGAAAATATTAGAGCTATGCCAAATAATAACTCTCAAAGGAAAGAGAGAGCCCAGCACTACTGACTGAAGAGACAATTTACCCAGGCCTGTCTTCATGGCTGAGGAGCAGTGCAAAACCCCACCGATAAAAGAGGGCTAAGCCTCTGATCCAGACACTGACAAAAAAAGCAAATATTTTAAGAAGTGCCTCTCAATGAAAAACTAGGGTTCTGAAAGGGAAATTATATGACAAGGAAAAACTATGTGGTAAGTAGAAAGAAAAACAAAAAAAAAAATTTTTTTTTCCCAAAAATAACTACAGGGACTCATGGGTGGCTCAGTCGGTTAAGCAACTGACTCTTGGTTGGGCTCAGGCCATGATCTCAGGGTCATGGGATCAAGCCACAAAACAGGCTCTGCACTCAGCATGGAGTCTGCTTAAGACTCTCTCCCTCTGCCCCTCCTCCTCACATTCTCTCTAACAAAAAAAGAAAAAGAAAAAGAAAATGTAATAGCTTAATTATAGCCACATAAAAATTATGTATAGAAAAGGAATGAAAGAAAATTTTGAAATGTTTTTATTGCTTGCATTCAAGTGGAAAGAACTTGGGTTAATTTTCTCTGCTCTTTCAGTTTTTTCTGATCTTCTAAATTTGAGAACAAGCTTCTAGTTCCTATCATGAAAAAAAAAAGTTAATCCCTTTGAGACCAAACAAAGTAAAAAAAAGTGCCGACCTCAGCAAGCTGTAACAAAATGTTTATCAACAGCCTTCAGTAAGACTCTTCTAACTTCTTTTTACTGTGTAACCATATTACCAGTTATTGCACAGAAGGCAGTATGGAGCTAGATTCCTGGGATGCAGGCAAAAATCATCCCATCCACTAGCCACAGATAGGATTAATGAGATTATTTTCCTCTCCCAGGAAGAAAGTGGTTTACACACTGAGACAGTTTGAAATGCTGGCACCATGCATAAAATAAGCTATTCAGTCATACCAAGGACAAACATTTCTACTCCCAACTTACAGAAACATAGTCAAAGCCCCATGAAATGTAAATACCCATAAATTCCAAACCCGATTACCCAGTAGCTATAACTACTGACAGCTGATGTGGTTAACATCAATTTCCAGAGGCCTCAAGCACCTCAGACTGAGCCGGCTGTAGTCATTCACAAATCATTCAAATCCCAGGGCAGACATCACAGAGCTGTTAAAAGGACCAGGAGACTGTTCATTCTCCCTCCTGCTTTGTCTGCTCGGTCCTTCCATTTGACATTGACCATGGGCACCTCCCTCACTATTAAAGCCTTTAGCTGCAGAACTTCAACTGTGCAAACCAATGTGCTTGTCATATTCAGGGTAAGAAGTTACAGAGAGGAAGAAGAAAAATCACCACACAGAGGACACAACACCGAGGTTTAGCTTTCAGTCGCAAAGGAGAAATCAAGAAACTCAAAGTTAATGCTCTCTTGAAAACCGTAAATCTCTACTCTGTGCATATTGATCATAACGAGAGTTTTATTAGGATCACAATTGTGGCAAATACACACCCCAAACATGTACCACAAATAACTGAACATTCTTCCTCTGAAATAAAAGGTTTATATTTAAATTCAAAGATAATAATGCAAAGCTGTAATTTTATATGAAACTGAATTTCGATCCCACACTATCTCTTGGCTCTCAATACAAACTTCTAAGCCTCTATGGCTCTTGCCCGGATCTGACTATTGCCTCAAGGTCACACTCTATAAACACATTTCTGTGTAGCTGTAAGAGAGGCAAAACGTGGGCATACAGAAAAAAAAAATTAATTTTAAAAATTAAAAACCTTCAAATACAGATCTGTTGAGGGCATAGGGAGATGGCAGTAGTGGAAAGGACACTAGAGTAGGACCCAAGGGCCAGGTCCAGTTACATTCAACACCCATGATCTGTGTGATCTTGAGGAAGACGTTTGGTTTTCCTGGGCTCAGTTTCTCCATCCGTCAAACAAGGAGGTCCCATTAGATGATGTGAGAGATAATACACACTAGTCAGAGGTCTTCTCCAAAATCACCTTTCTCAGGTAATTTCTCCACCAAAGTTTCTTCTTCCTTTACCCCTGTGAGGTCAGCTGTGAGTTTTACATGTGAGCACAAGATCTGGGCGATCCCATTACTTAACCATGGGGCTTTGGTGGAACTCCTGGGACCATCGGATACAGCACAAGTTTCCCACAGGCAGTCAGAAGACACAAGGCCACCACTAGGTACATAAGACATAAAACAGTGTGCTAGACAATCCAGGGGAGAGGTATAAAAATTAATGACTTTAAAAGGTACAGTCCCTACTTTAAGGCATTTGATGTTTACCAACATCAAAAACAGTCCAATGGGAAATACAAAGAATTGGAGAAAATTGTAATGGCAAAGATCTAGAACAAATTACTAATTAACCAAAGTACCTTTCCCACTGAGCCCTAGATGTGTGAGGAAGGATTTTGAGGTCACAAGCACTCCTCCGTTCTGCATCTGAAAGACTGCAGTTGCCAGGAGAGGGCATCTTTGCTACCTGACTTAGGTGGGCTCCCGAGCATAGGCCCAGCTATTTCCAATGCCCTCCCCTCTGCCTGTCCTACGAACTTTCTTCAAATTCCACCTTCACCTCCAAATTAATAGGTGTTCTCAAAAAGGAGAGGGCTACGAAGAACCTCATCACAGTGCCTGCATGTTCTTATTCATTAATCTTTGCCAATTTTTTTAAATTTTCAAAATTCCAGAGAAACAGGAAATATACATAATTTGCTTTATTCCTTCACACTGTGATATTAAATACTGCATTGAATAATTATTAGATTGGCATTAGATACCTAGTATCTTCCTATTAACAAGAACAATGCATACCATTGCAGTTGAAATCAATACACATACGAATCAGTGAGTTTTGTGTGCATGCGCACACAAACACACACGCCCCTCCTCCTGTCCTACTGTGAGAGACCGCATCCTTGACCCTAGCTAAACATCTTGAAAACAAATGACTTTGTGATGGCATTGTAAATTGCTTCCACTCCTCTGGAAAGCAATCTGGCAATATGTTTTAGGAGCCATAAAATTGTTCATACTCTTTGACCTAGTAATGCCACACCTGGGACTCTCTCCTAAGAATCTAATTCAAAATATGGAAATAGCAACATGCACAAAGATATGCCTTACAATGTTATTAATAATTGTGAAAAGTTGGGAGCAATGTACTTGTCAACAAGACAGCTAAATAATTAATGGTATACAACAGAATATTATGCAACCATTAAAATGGTAATGATGGAGATTATGTAGTACTAACAGGGAATGAAGATAGAAAACATACAAATATGTAAAAATCATTGCAAAAAACGATAATCATGGAGCACGGGAGCATTTTTTCCCATTCTATTTCTTAGCTTTTTGCAATATAGTTCTGAGGCCTCTATAAGAGAATCTTTAAAAAAAAAAAAAAAATGGGGGAGTGCCTGGATGGCTCAGGTAATTAAGCATCTAACGCTTAACTTCAGCTCAGGTCATGCAGGGTCATGATACTGAACCCGTGTCAGGCTCCACATCCAGAAAGATTCTCTTTCCCCCTTTCCCTCCCCCGCCCCCTCTATTTTCTCTCTCTCAAAAAAAAAAAAAATAAGTTAAAATTCAAAAAACAAAAATAAAACAATACAAAATGAAATGGAAGCCTTTGACTGTAAGAATAAAGATGAGAGGGGCCACACCAGAGAGCAAAGTCGGCTCTCTCACCCAGGAGGGAGGGGACCAGAGGCATTTCACATTGCATGACGGGCAGGGAGCCATGTGCAGAGAACAGCTTCATGGAGAACCACCTGGAGGTATCCCATATTGTCAATGATTGCCAAAACATGAACAGTGCCCACGAGCTAACTCCAGTCGGTTCCCTCCATTACGAGCATCCTGAGGCAGAGATTTCCCCAAGCACACCACATATGCCATCAGGTTCTCTGTTAAGGAGATTTATATGGGGTCACATGAGGCTGTATGATAATTTATTTAAAGTAAATAAGCTCAGATTTTCACATTTGGAGCAATGGGGAAGGTCTGCGGCAAGAAATGCAATAATCAGAAAGATGAGGGGAAGAAGACAGAAGTACCTGTCACTTGTGGTGAAGCAGAGGAGTGTGGCACCAGGGGTGTGTGTCTCAGAGATAGGAGTCAACATGAGGGCAGGACTGACCTCTCCTGGGCTGACTCAAGGAGGAAGGACACAGGAGGTCAGGGAGAGTGTTCAGTCCCAACACATGTTAATCACCAGATGGAAACTAATTTAAACCTGGAGCCACTTAACCCCACATGCAGTGTCAACCCTGTGTCCAACCTGGGGACCAGCCCTACACAGGGAGATCTTAGGGAACTCTAGTCCAGTTTTAAATGGCCAGCATTGAGTGAGACTTGTAGGTTCTCTGCCTTACAGCTCTTGTGTTCTTAATCTCATCCCTTGACCATGCATCTCTTTTATAATGCAGTGTCAACAACCTAGGTCTCACCTCCCCCTCTATACCTTAATTTCTGCTCTGAAGCCCTGCCCTGGGAAGCGATAGAGCAACTGACTTAAAATTCATATTAGGGCAGCCTGGGTGGCTCAGCAGTTTAGCACCGCCTTCAGCCCGGGGTATGATCCTGGAGACCCGGGATCAAGTCCCACATTGGGCTCCTTCATGGAGCCTACTTCTCCCTCTGCCGATGTCTCTCCCTCTCACTCTCTTTCTCTATGTCTCTCATGAATGAATAAATAAAATCTTTAAAAAAAATCTTTAAAAAATTCATATTATGTCACTGTCACCCTCCTCTCTGTCAACCTTGGGAAAATTACTTAAATCTCTCAAACCTCAGTTCTCTTATCTTTAAAATCTATACCTACGCCATAAGATTACAAGGTTCAAAAGAAATAATGAATGTAGGGGTGTCTGGGTAGCTCAGTTAGTCAGCACCTGCCTTCAGCTCAAGCCAAGATCTCGGGGTATAGGGATCATGCCCTGCATTAGGTTACGCACTCTATGCATCGTCTGCTTCTCCCTGTTCCCCTCCCCCAACTTGCATGCACTCTCTCTCTCTCAATTGAATAAATAAAATCTTTTTAAAAAAGAATGAATGAACATAAACCACAGTATCTGATATACTGGGATGCTAAAATAAAAGTTTGCCTACATGCCCTTTTGTTCCTCAACTGCCAGCATCATGCCTGTCTCACCTCCCCCCACTAATCCTGTCCAGTAAACATGAACAGCATGACCCACTCTCTACGGCTAAACCCTCCGTATCCCAATCACAAATCTGTACTCAGCTTGCCTTCTGGAACCACCCTACTATCCAAACTGAGACATTCTCATTTCTCAGCCATGATCTCACTCCACTTCCTCACATATGTAACATCTTAGACACAAGAAGTACGTAGCAATCCTTTCAAAGTTGAGGTACTGAGGCCAAAGTGCCTGCATTCAAAGCCCTGTTCTTTCACTTGATAGTTAACGTGACTGTGGCCAAGCTACTTAACCCCTCTGGGTCTCAATTTCCCCATCTATAAAATAGAGGTGTAACAGTGCCTACCCCCCTAAACCTGCTGTGAGGATCAAGTATATTAATAAAACTCTGAAAGCTATGTCTAGCACCTAGTAGACAGGTAATTTTTCAACTTTGACTCCCCATGAGAGTATTTAAGCCAGAGGTCTTTAGCTACATATGCTATTCCATATTAGCAGAACAAGCCAAACATCTTTGTTCCTCTTATGCACTAGGAGAGATTTAAGTAGGCTTTCGAAAGCAAATCTTTGCTATCCCCAGTGAGGTCCACAGACCAGAATCAGCATCACGTGGAAGCTCATCAGAAATGCAGATTCTCGGGCCTGCCTTAGCCTGACTGAAATGGGACATGCATATTAACATATTTTGTACACCCAAGTCACCAGGGGTTCTTGTTATAACACAGATCTAGGTGGGGAGGGGGACCTGAAACTACTATGCCAGGACCACACTTGGGAGTAGCAGGTGCCACAATGAGAAGAGAGCCCTGCCTTGCAAATAGGAAGGGTGCCAAGATGTGAGAAAACTGTCACTGGGCATCTGTTAAGTGGACAAGAAGGGAGAGCAATGTGATTGGTAACTATGGAAGAGTGTATCACTGAGAAGATAAATGGCACAAAGAACTTCTTCAGAAGTTCTTACAGTGGAGAGACTATGTCTTACTCATCTTCATTTTTCAACTGAAACTGCCTAACATAGAGGAAGAGGCTCACTGTAATCATCTGATGCTATCTTCACTTTTGTGCAAGTTATCCCCTTCTTCCGTAAATTGGAATACTATTTTTAGTCTTATTAAAAAGAAAGAACACGCACACACAACTGTTTTACTGCTATATTAGTGGGTCCTCCCTATCCCACCATAACATAATATTTGATTCTACACTTCCTATATGAAGATGCCACATACTATTATGAATGGAAGGGATCCAATTCTAAACTGTTGCTCTTAGAAATGATACCAGCTTTGAAAGACCCAGGCGTGGCAGTGAGCTGGGCTGGAGCTAGGAGGGGCCAGTAGAATATCCTCCACAAACAACCAGCTATGTTTTCAAAGAGAATTTGCTGGTACTTTGCTGCCTTTTCATTTCAAACATTCAGCATGTTAAAAATGAAGTTGAGGAAACAGAAAATTAAGTCCCCCATTGTTATAACCCTTGACCATTTTTTGAGTGACATGTGTAACTAATCAGCCCCTGGAAGTCAGCAACCAAGGAATAATTAGTGGGAAGGTGATAGGGACAACAAATAAGACTACAGAGCAGAAAAACCATTCCAAGTGATCTAAGAACCCCATCAAGTCCTTCCAGGGAAGCACAGCTTTCATTTTCAAAGATGTTGGAAATGACCAGATGCCCTTGCTTTTGATCTAAGCAATTGGTCCCCCTCATCCATCAGTGCCCTCAGTCCACCTTTACACACACACGTTACCATGGTAACTAACTACGAGGAGAAATCCACACAAATGTGAGAAGGGAGGCACCTCCCCAGTCCAAGCCCTACAACTATTATAAAATTATCTAAATGTGAATACCAGATCAAATCCAAATGTGCCTCTCTTTGAAAAAACTGAGGAAGATGAGTAGCAGATGATCCTACAAGAATTTCCTCTGTACCACTCTGTATTAGCAGCTATGTAGGATTATGAATAAAGGTAACATTATGTATGCTTCTACTATGTATATTCATAAGTACATACACATATACATGTACAAATTGCTCTGCTCTGCCCATATCAGAAAGGTTTTGGAGTGGGTCCAGAAGTCCTTGTCCTTAACTACTAGAGTAACTCAAATGTTGTCTACCCTAAACTGGGGTCTCTAAGAGATACACAGCAAGAAAGCCACCACAGAGCCTTTGTTTCAACTGCTGACAGAGCTCTCATAAATACACAGAATACGAACAATGACAAAGTTAGAAATTTTTACATCTAAATACTCATTTTTAAAACCAAATCAAACAAGAATACTTGCTCCCTCAAACCTCAACTCTCATCTATGAACTTTGATGAAGTTTCAACCAAATAATCTTAAAGCCACAGTCCAACATAGGAAAGATGATGCCAAGTTCATCAAACAGTCTGGGAGGGGCTAGGACACAGCATTCCTCTAAATCAGATGCTCTCCAACTGACTATGTGGTTTACTCAAAGATACAGACTTCCCAAAGTAATGATATGGCTGAGTGTTTAAAAGCACAGGAGGGCAGATGCTACACATAGCAAGAAGCCTTCCAGAACTGCAGAAATATCAGCTCCAATGTCATCGCAGTCTTCACTTTATAAAATGAAACTGCCATCAGAACTCAGTGACCTGGAGCTTGCATTGAAATCTTGGAGAACAAACAGTTGTCTTTCCTCTATATTCCTAAACTCAAGGCTCTGCAGAGTAAATAAGATTTGTCCTCTATAGCAACCGGCACTAAATTGTGTGAATACTCCATAAGGATATGAAAATAATTTTCAAACCACAGATAAAATAGAAGAGATTCCCTTTTATGTGAGAAATATACTCCAGCAATCCCTGCTGAGAAGGACAACCAGAAAAAAAGACCTCCTGTATCTTCTGTGGTGGTAAAAATCTTAGAGCCAAAAAAAACAGGTAGTCAAGAGAAACTAGAGCAACAATCCTATACCTTGACCATACACTAGAGTTATCTGTGAAGCTTTTCACAAATCCCAATGGCCAGGGCACCCATCAGACCAGTTACCTCAGGATCTCTGGAGGTTGGCCTCAGGCATCATTGTTTTCAAGCTTGCTAGGTAGAGCATAGTGTACACCAAGGCTGGGAGGCACTGAATCAGATTATCTTAAAGATATCTTCCGGATCAGAAAACTCATCTTAGCTGATTGTGGGCCCTTGATACCATGGGTCCAGGAGTCTTTGTCTGAAACGAACACCCAGCTATAATGGTGTGCTGTACAAGCTGTCACCCTCACCGCGGGGGGGGCACTCAAGGCCATGCACACGCAGCCCCGCGGCCTTAAAGAGCACAGAAGTCACCCACTCAGAGGCCCTGCCTGCATGAGCAGGATTTAAAGAGGCCCCTAGGTCTGTATCATCATAGGGCCCCTCACTGGCAGTGGTAGGGGAGGCTCTGCAGACAGGGCACATGAACTGACACACTGGCCAAGCGAAGCCAGCATCACGGAGGAATGGCACTACTTTCAGAAGGCCACAAAGTCCCCTGGTGACCGCGCTGAGGGGGAATGCACGCCCTCCTAGCAAAACACACAGAAGGATGAAAAAAATAAGTACATTTCCTAGCTGCTGCTCCTCTGTCAGTAAACCTGGAAACTTTACTCTCTCAAAAAAAAAAAAAAAAAAAAAAGTCCTCAATGTTTACCATTGCTACCCTCCAAGTTTCCCCCAATTTAAATCCAGCTTGAGAGAATTTTGCTTGGTTTTATTTGAAATCAAACTTCTGGCAGGAGTAGGTAGAGTGGAGATGTATAAAAAAATTCTACCAGTCAATTTATACTTATTCAAAACACTTAAAGGCAAATTTTACCCAAGAAACCTGAATAAAGAGAAAATTGAACATATTGCATACATTTCCTAAGATAATATTTTAAATAACAGTTTAAAGCATAAATTTAGAATGGCAGGAAAAAACCATATAGAGATATCTAAAAATTAATATCTTTCTACAAAATGTGAGATTTTTTTAAAGTTTTTTTGGGGGGCGGATAAAAAAGAAGAACAAAGAGAAACCACTAAACCTAAGAATGCTGAACAATATGTACTCTGAAGGCAAGGTGCCTGGTCTGAATCAAGGCTCTGAAAATGTATTAGGCATAGTGCCCTTAATCATGTCTCTGATCCTTTCTGGGCCTCATCTTACGTGGTTATCAGAGGTTCTGCATTGGACTGTAGGGTTCAAATTCAGATCTGTGTATGTTAGCTGTGTGAGCCCATTTCACCTCTCTGCACCTCTCTTCCTCCTCTATGATACTAAAATAAGAATAGTACCTACCTTCGATCTGGAGAAACTGGAACTCTGGTACACTGCTGACACAACTCTAACTGGTGATGCCGCTGCAGAAAACAGTATGGCAGTTCCTACAAATATTAAACATAGAATTACCATATGAACCCAGCAATTATACTTCTGAGTATATACACAAAAGAACCGAAAGCCAGATCTCAACATGTTTTATGCACATGTTCAAAGCAGCCTACTTAGAATAGCCAAAGGGGGAAGCTACCCAAGACTACACCAACATATAGTTGGACAGGGGCGCCTGGGTGCTCAGTCGGTTAAGTGTCTGTCTTGAGCCCAGGTCATGATCTCAGGATACTGGGACAGAGCCCCACATTGGGCTCCCTGCACCGTGGGGAGTCTGCTTCCCTTTCTCCCTCTGTCCCTCCTCCTGCTTGTACTCTCTGTCAAGTAAATAAAATATTTTTAAAAATAAAATTAAAATAAAGACATACAGTTGGACAAAAGATGGTACATTCATACCATGGAATATAGTTCAGCCTTAATAAGGGGAAAAACTTCTGATACATGTTACAGCATGGATGAACCTTGAGTGAAATGAGCCAGTTACAAAAAGACACGCACTGTATGATTCCACTTATATGAGATCCCTAGGGAAGTCAAACCGATAGAGACCAAAAAAGTAGAAGGGCAGTTGCCAGGGGCTTGGGACAGGGTGCATGGGATGATAGGAATAGGGAGTTAGTGTATATTAGGTGCTGAGTTTCAGTCTGGGAAGATGAAAAAGTTCCAAGATGGATGATAGTGATGGTTTACACAACAATGTAAACTTAATGCCACTGACCTGTACACTTAAAAAATGGTTACAATAGTCATTTTTATGTAATGTACATTTTGCCACAAAAAAAAAAATAGAGAAAGAAAGAAAGAAAGAAAGAAAGAAAGAAAGAAAGAAAGAAAGAAAGAAAGAAAGAAAAAGAAAGAAAGAAAGAAGAAAAGAAAGAGCCCTATCTTCAAGAGATGTTGTAAGGATTAAATGTACGTAAAGTGTTTAGAAAGTGCACAGCACAGGGGAAGCCCTCCATAAATAATAGCTACTATCTTATTTTTCTGTCTTTGTAGCTCCCTCCAGTACCCACTATCCTGTTCTACAGAAACAGATGCTCACTGACTAGATTCCGATCCTCCCCCTCGGAGCTGTATGCCTCTACGACAAGACAGTTCCAGCTCAGGCCTTCCTTCTAGAGCAAATGCTCCTTCCTTGGGACAAAACTTCCACTGCAATTAGATAAAGAAAGACAACACCTAATTTCTGCAGTCGTCACACATAAAGCTGAGATGACCACATTAAAAAAAAAAAAAAAGAAAAAAAAGCTGATTTTATTGTCTTCATTTCCTAAATGGTTAGGAATTTTGCCTCAAAAATGGGCTCAAGGCTAATACCATTTATAGACGTCTGATAGTAGAAAAAAGAAGGAAAATCTCCCTACTATTTATATATATATATCTGTGTGTATATTATATATTTATATTTATATATTATATATAATATATATATTCTTTTACTTTTTACCACAATCAAGACTATTTTACTTCCTTGCCTGATCAAAAAAGCCTATTAGTATGAAAATTTCCAAGCATATAAAAAAGTAGAGAGTTCAACTAGCCCCCATATAACCAGCTTAATAACATTCTTTTTTAATTCTTCCAAAGACTCTATATTCTCTCCCCAAAATATGATAATAAAAGCACCACAACCAGCTACACTGAAGCAATTATTCAACTATAACAAGCACCATCATCACTATTTTTCTTTACTTTTAAAAGTTCTTTTCTGGGAGACACCTGGGTGGCTCAGTTAAATAAATGACTCTTGGTTTCAGCACAGGTCATGATCGCAGAGTCACAAGATCAAGTCCCAAGTTGGGCTCTGACTCAGGGTAGTCTTAAGATTCTCTCCCTGCCCGCCCCCACTCGCATGAGTGTATATGTGAACATACACTCTCTTTCTCCTTCTCTAATAAATAAATAAAATCTTTTTTTTTTTTTTAGAAAGTTCTTTTCTGGTATCTTCTTACCTCCTTTCATTTTTTCCTTTGAAACTACAAATAACTTGAGTATCTACCTTGCCAAAGTTATTGTGAGGATGTAAAATACATGAAAGTGCACAGCTTAGTGTCTGACACTTAATAGTTTCCTGAGAAAAATTAGTTCTCCAAAACCACCATCTCACTCTCCTCCTCCAAGACAAAAGACACCTCCACGTATCTTTCTCCATTCTTCATCACTTACTTTATCCTTCCCTTCCTAACGTTGGTCCTTGCTTCCTTCCTGCATCCCTGCAAACACACACAATTAATCACAAATCCAATCATCTAGAAGACCCCAAATATAAAGACAAATAAGAAAACAAATGAATTGAACTGATAAGGGTATTTAATATTTAGGGTACCAATCCCTAAATTAAAAATAAAAAACATTCCCAATTAAGTGCCTATATATGATTTAACAGAAAAATAAGGCTAGACTCTACATTGTAAAATATCACACGTGGGAATTCCTAATGCAAGTCATTCCTCTGTGTGTGTGTGTGTGTGTGTGTGTGTGTGTGTGTGTGTCTCTATATTTTAAACACTAAACTCTTTTTTGATGATCCAAGAAGTTTTAAATGCTGATGAGATTCATTTCCTTGCAGTACTTTTCGCCCCTGGCAAACCTGCCACCTCTAATTTGTTTTAAAAGGAATTGTAATCACCCAATCAATCATGCTCTTGACCTTCAGCCTTCACAGTCACTTCACTGTGGTCAAAATTGGCTCTAAAAATTCATGTTGTAACAGTTCTATTGTCCTCAAGCTCCAAAATGCCAATGACAGGAATATAATTTGAGTAAACCCTCTGGTAGATGAAAAAACAGCACATGGAGTTTCCAATTTGTCTTCTACCAGGATTCTTTAAATAAAAGTGAATGTCTATGATATTATTAAGTATAATATAACTTTTCCTACACTGGGGTTTAAAGACTTATAAATCACCCAAGTTTCTATGCAATGAAATGAGTTTCTTCATCTTAAAAACCACATGGCTCACTCTTGGTTTTGAGTAACTTATCTCTCTTTACACGGAGGTATGGAATGACCAAGTAATGATCCTCCCAGCTCTACCTCCTCCCCTCGAGCATACACTTAATCTTCACTCCACTGGCATCCATCTTTCTCACTTGTATCCTATTTCAATGGAAAGGCGAACATTCTTCCCACCTAGGCCAAAGCATTATGGTTTATTCATTTCAGCATACAAAAATGCTCGAATTTCTTCCAGGACAAGAACCCACAACCCCATTCAGCTAGTCTCCAGTCTTGTCTCCTCTCTTTTTTCTCAAGAAGGCAGTGAGGCTTAATTTAAGCCTTAAACCCGACTTGTCTTCGTTTTCTCAACCCAATCAACTCTAGGTTCCCTGTCCATTGGAACTATTTTCAGTAGTGTCACCAATAGCCTCCCATTTACTCACAATGCCCACTTTTCACTATTTATCTTACTTGAAGCCTCTGGAATATCTGACACTTTTGGTCACATCCTCTTCCTGTGTGTGCCTTCCCTCAGCTTTTCCGCCTTTCTCCTGACCTTCCTCCTCAGTCTCTTTCAAGGACCCACATCCTCCAATCATCCCTTATCAGTCAGTGACCCAGTCCTTGGTCATGTTTTCTTCTCTACTACATATCCTTCCTTGGTCCCATCTACTTCTGATTATCACTGACTTCAATTACCAATTACATGCCAAGGTCTATCAGAGTTCTGTATTTCCACCTCCCATCTCCCTCATGAGCTCCAGTTTACATGTGCAGGACTTCTCCACCTGGGCATTGCCCAGGCACTACAAACTCATCACATCCAAAATCTGATACTAGCTCATGCATTTACTACATTGGGTGTAGTAAAGACAGAACTCGAAGGCATTCTTTACTCTTTCCCCTTTATTCCTGATATTCAAGCAGTTGCTAGGCCCTACTGCTTCTACATCCCAAATCTCTAGAATTTGTGCACCCCCCCATCTCCTCCACTACTGCTAGTTCAGGCCTTCATTATTCCTCACCTAGATTACCAAAATACACAAGTGTAGTGCTCTCTACCTGCCATCAACACATGCAGCTCTGACCAGCCCTCCAAGCTCCTGTCAAAATTATCTAAAATACAAGTCTTATAGGGTCACTCTTCTATTTAAAACTGTTTTTAAAATTTTATTTATTTATTCATGAGAGACACAGAGAGACAGAGAGAGAGACAGAGAGAGAGAGAGAGAGGCAGAGACATAGGCAGAGAGAGAAGCAGGCTCCACGCAGGGAACCCGATGTTGGACTCGATCCCGGGACTCCAGGATCACTCCCCAGGCCGAAGGCAGGTGCCAAACTGCTGAGCCACCCAGGGTTCCCCTCTTCTATTTAAAACTTAACAAAAAGATTCTAAAGCGCTTTATCTTCATAATTTATTTCCTGAATATCTGACCTACCCCAAATGTTGCCATCAACTGCCACCCCCCAAACATCAGCCATACACAATAAGCACATAATAAGCATGTGTCCAAGTAAACAAAGCTCCCTCAGCCACAGGAAGCCCTCCCACTCTCTGCCTGCAAGTCCCACGAGTTGTAACAACCCCCCTGAGAAAAACTCCTCTGACTCCACTTGTCCAGGGGAAGTAACTCTCCATTCTACAACCACAGCACTGTGTGCCTATCCGGCACTGATCATCCAGATCACTGTTTTTTATTATAGTTGTTGACTTGGTCTCTCCTACTGAACTATGCAGTCTCAGGAGAAAGGAAATGCATCTTATTAGATTTTGCATGTTCCACTACCATACATTTGCAAAATTAATGAATGTACCTTCATTAAAAAGGCTGATTTTCCACCAAACACATTCAGAATTTAATTCTAACAATAAAATAGACAAATCATGAAATATCGGTACAATGGAAAAATGTTATTTTTTATGAGAGACCTTACACTTCATTTTCTTACAAATTATAAAAGTCAAAGGGGTTTTGTTTCTCCCCAAACCATTTGGTTTGGGGAGTTGGAATCACCATTGGCCACCTTCACTGACTCCTGCCCAATCCTGCAGCAAGCACACTGCCTTTAGAGAAGTGCTTTAAGCACTGTTGGCTTATGGAACAAAGATTAGAACATGTTCAACTTATTCAAAAGCAGCATCCTGCTAAAATTCCAAAGATAAAAGAAAGAATCAAGGTTAAGCAGCAAAGTCTTAGGCCAAATAAAACCAAGTTCCTTGTATCAGATCATGTTAACAAGAATTAACTTATCAAAATAATCAAGCACTTGGCAGGTAAATAGGAATCAAGTTCATTGCCCAATGAACACACACCACACCTTGAGAAGTTTTCTACATCTGTTTCTGAAGTGTACTAAAGAGAGAAGAATAAAGATAGATTCTTATCTATTACATATGCTCTTGAGGAGACATCTGGAAAGAAATGCTCCATGTAAGGCTAGCACAGTACTTCCATTCCAGAATTGTTTTAACCTCACCCCCAGGGGGAGGAAAGGGGATATTACCAACTAAGTTGGATCTCATTAACCAATCATAGGCCACCAAAATAAGAACATGACAACTTAGAATTTTTGTAGTTAAAGTGGAAAGAAAAACTGAACCACATTCTGCTTGAAAAACTCCTATTTCATTTAATCTAGGCTCTCGTTTTCAAACTTTAAAAGTTTGAATATAAAAAAATAAAAGTTTAGAAATAAATATACTGTGCATTTTAATTAGTCATAAAATAGACATCCAAATGACTTTATGCTCTTTACTCCAATGGAATTTGCAATCCTAGCAGTAACTTAATGACAATCAGTGAGATATTACATCTTACATCCACAGAACACATCAACTTTGTAGAGAAAGTCTTCTACCTAAAGAAGCCTCTGTACCAGAAAGCATAGTTCATGGAGTACTAATGCCCCTCTCTATCCCACACAAAGACTTTTGCCATAATTTTGATGCAAAGTAGATAAAAAAGGGTTAAAAAATCTGTTGAGAGTCCCATATTCCTAAGTATGCTATAGATATACCAAAATTCACCTTTCTTGTAGTTTTAGGAAATGTAACATGCAGTAAGCTATTTCCATTTTTTTGAAAACAATTTCATACATTAAAAACACCACTAGAGTTGACCCCTGAACAACACTAGGGTTAACAGCACTGACCCCTGCACAGTCAAAATCCATATATAACTTCTGACTCCCCCAAACCTTAACTACTAATAGTCCATTATTGATTGGAAGCCTTACCAAAAACATAGTCAATTAGCACATATTTTGTATATTATATACATATATTACATTATATATATAATATTCATTATAATATAGTATATACAGTATACTATTCATACAATAAAGCTAAAAAAAAGTAAATGTTAAAATCACAAAAATAAAAAATAGGTTTACAGTACTATAAGAAATCCATGTATAAGTGAACCTGTGCTGTTCAAACCCATGTTGTTCAAGAATCAGCTATATTTTTTTTTTTTTTAATTTATTTATGATAGTCACAGAGAGAGAGAGAGAGAGAGAGGCAGAGACACAGGCTGAGGAAGAAGCAGGCTCCATGCACCGGGAGCCTGATGTGGGATTCGATCCCGGGTCTCCAGGATCGCGCCCTGGGCCAAAGGTAGGCGCCAAACCGTTGCGCCACCCAGGGATCCCAAGAATCAGCTATATTTAATAATGATCTTGAAAACTTTAGAATTTCTGACCAGCTTCTAAAAAGACCCAAGCACAAAGGAATAGCATTTTGTCTATTTTGGATTCCATGATGTAAGAATTCAAACCCATGCCTGGTTTGGTAACCACAGAAGTGGTCTATCATTCCCCATCTTTAAGGCAATGGTAGAAACTAAGGAATACTCAAACTTTTAAGGATTAAAATTCAAACATAATCCCTTCTCCTTTGAATCTGGAATTTGATTCATGTAAGATGTCAAATGTGTCAAATATTTTATTAAGATTTCCTTACATTTTTAAGAATAACTCAATTATTGCTGTTAAAATGAATGACCCATCAAAATTCTCTAGCTCTAAGTACATGTCAATTGTGAGGAACGGTCACAAGTGGGGTAAATATACTCTACAATATTAATACTGAGAGTTAAACATCTAAGGACTTCAACCTAGAATAAATGACTGACACTTTAGACACCTCAATGGGACTTAAAAGTGATTTTCTTGTGACTGTCAGTTATGTATTTCAGGCTATATACTGTCAAAATTTCTCCTTGAATGTTTTAATGTAAGTACAATGGCTGTATCTATTAGTAAATGTTATTTTTCATAATGTAGGGGAAACCAAGCACTACAATTACACAGACACCATATGTATATGTTACATATATACACACACACACACACACACACACGTATTTCCCCTTACCTTATACAGTACTGTGTAAAGTTGTTCAACTTTACTCAATAGTTTTATTTACTATGGAAGAGAACAAATGTACTCATCAGAGGTTTATTCACATCTATAATAACAGTAACTCTGAATTCATCTGAATGCTTCCTACAAGTAGCTTAAATAATTGTAAGCATAGGGGATCCCTGGGTGGCTCAGGGATTTAGTGCCGCCTTCAGCCCAGGGCATGATCCTGGAGACCTGGGATCGAGTCCTAAGTCAGGCTCTCTGCATGGAGCCTGCTTCTCCCTTTGCCTGGGTCTCTGCCTCTCTCTCTCTCTCTCTGTGTCTCTCATGAATAAATAAATAAAATCTTTAAAAGAAAAAAATAATTGTAAGCATATATTGGTCTTACAACTTGCCTAAAGTTAGGACCATTTTGATGAAAGAGCAAACAGACTCAATAACTGTGTTGGCTTAGTATCAGAGGCAATGAAGCAATGGCACAGACCACTGCCATTTTCTCTCATCTGTGTATTAAAAGCCAATAGAGTAGTATTTTTCTTTATCCTTTAAGAGTATGTTCTAAAACTCCATGGAGGAGAATAGAAGTTGTACAAGAGCAGGGACTTTTGTCCACCCCACTCCAATGCCTACATATAGCCTACCTATGGCCTGCAACTACAACAGTGCCCCCACAACAAAAGAAATAAGAGAACTGGGCTACATATATTCACAACGACAGGTCATGCTGTGTCTTAAAATGGCTGTCATCAAATTCTGTAGTGTCAGCAAACGTAATTGTTGAGAACAATTTAGAGCACAATAGAGGAGGTCAACCTGTCCCTCAATAGGCCAACAATAAGGCACTATAAGAAGTTGCTCCAAATATTGACTAAAAACATCAAAAGAAGATAGCAAAATCAGGACAGATGGTTGGACAAGAAATGACAATCACTGGGCTCAGCACAGATGGAAAAGCAAAACTCAAGAGGAGAAAATGTTTGCCACCCAATCAAAACTATGACATTGCCAATGAGCAAGGAGAAAGAACATCTTGGATGTGGTGACACCCCCTGATAAACACAAGGAGGACTCTGAGAACAAGGCCATGTGGGTGGAAGAAAGAAAACAAGAACAAAATAAGAAAAAAAAAATATTATAGAATAACCAGATACCTGCAATTGCGTCACATATTTGAAGTCACATATTCTAATAAGTGGAGGCCACATTGCTACTCATCCCTATCCCCCGCCATCAAAAGAGAAAACAGCTTTACAATTTCCAAAAATATGGCCATAAAGCACCTACTGAGAAAGGGGACTGGAACCACATGAACTGGGGTAAGCTCCTTGTCTTGAAGAATTCCTCATCTGTAGTAATGGCGTTTTTTCTGGAAAAGGGTTCCATCTAAACACTCATAGAAACAGAGTTTTTTCTGATACAGAATCTGTGACATACTATAAAAAACCTCCAAAGAAGGAAATGGCATTGACAGAGTATAGGTCCACTCTAGAAGATTCTTGTCTGGGAGGAAGGATAGCTAGGAGGTGGGAAGCATACAGGAACAGAAAACTGAATGTCCCGATCTATAGGCTTACACCAGGCCCAGGGCAGGCTGATACGGGAGACAGAATCTGTCAGGTTCTTTGTGTAAAGATATCTCCTTGCCAGGCACCTCTCCACAGAGACAAGGTACAAAGTCAGACCTAGAGGCCACAAGCACAGCTTTCTTCCCAGTTAGGTCTGACACAATCCAACTTTCCCTACTCAGGGTTCCCAGAGGTAAGAGGACCCAGGAGGGGTCTATGGCTCTCTGAAAGATTCTCAAGCAGTACCAGAATTAATCTGGCAATTATTTAACATGTAGAAACTATTTATTCCCTCCCTCCCTCCTCTCTCTCTCTCTCTCTCAATACACACACACACACACACACACACACACACACACACGGATATGATATACGCTTTATAGATAATCATCTAGTTTACATACTATATAATTATGTATATTATATACTATACACATAATTATATATACCACATTCTTATATACTTTTATATACTATTACATGTGTGTAATTATGTATATAATATGTACATATACACATTCTCATATACTTATTTTCTATATACAGAGTGACAGAGGGTAGGACCACTGGTAAGGAAAAAGCACTTTATATTCTGAATAGAACTATAAACTTCTAGTGCACCTGGGTAGCTCAGTCATTTAAGCATCTGTCTTTGGCTCAGGTCCTGATCTCAGTGTCCTGGGATCAAGCCCCACATTGGGCTCCCTGCTCGGTGGGGAGTCTGCTTCTCCCTCTCTCACTCCCCTTGCTTGTGCTCTGTCAAATAAATAAATAAAATATTTTTAAAAAAAGAAAAACTATAAATATCTTCATGAAAAGCACTGTACCTAAGTGAACACAGACCGTAAATCAGATTACAATTCTATTTATGACCAAAAGGAAAGGTAGTAGTGTACCCTCATTGGAAATAATTAACCCAATGCTCTCTTTAAAATGCACTAATGTTAAAAATATAAAATAAAATAAAATAAAATAAAATAAAATAAAATAAAATAAAATAAAATAAAATAAAAAAATAAAATAAAATGTACTAATGCAATCCTACAGAAATTACAGGTATCTAGGAGAATATAAACTGTCCGGAAATCAAGTATTTAGTGGAAAAGGAACATGAAGAAAAAAAAAAAAATTAGCCTGGAGAAGAGATACAAGGCTAGCTATCATAGTACTTGAAATGCAATCATGCAAAGGAGGGACAGACGTGGTTGATACAGGAAGATGAGAGCAGGAACCTAGAGGAGGAAGGAAAACATAAAAACCAATCTCATATATGAACTTTTGTAACAATCAAGACAAACAACTGGAGTGAAAAAGCCCATGAAAAGGAGCAGCACTCTGAGACCATGAGGACTTCTGCAGACGGCTGGGGGTGGACGGCTTCTATGAGGAGGGCTGGGGGAGCTGCTCATGGAGTGCACAGTGGCTCACTGCTCCTCAAACACAGCTACTGTTACTAGGAAAAATCCGCACATGGTCTAAATGCTTTGAGTGGCATTGGGAGAGACTTTAATTCCTTCTCTACCTGCCCCAATGCTCCTAATAGCCAAATTGCTAAAAGAGAAAACAAAAAAGCAGTCTTCGGAGCAGCCCAGGCGGCTCAACAGTTTAGCGCCGCCTTCAGCCCAGGGCCTGATCCTGGAGACCCCGGATCGAGTCCCACGTTGGGTTCCCTGCATGGAGCCTGCTTCTCCCTCTGCCTGTGTCTCTGCCTCTCTCTCTCTCTCTCTCTCTCTCTCATTAATAAATAAATAAAATCCTAAAAAAAAAAAAAAAAAAAACACGCAGTCTTCCCTGAACAAAAAAATGTACTTGCAGATAGAAGCTTAAACTCAAAGAATAACTGCACGTCTACAACATGCTAACATTAGCTATTGATGGTTCTCCATGCCCTCTACAGACTTCAATAGTCTATTAAATGTAGCCAAAAGCAGGACTGTGTTAAAACAGACACATTAAGAAAAATGTTCAGAGAACTTAAAATGTGGGGCACCTGGGTGGCTCAGTTGGTTAAGCAACTTCAGCTCAGATCATGAACTCAGGGTCCTGGGATCAAGTCCCACATCGGGCTCTCTGCTCAGCAGGGAGCCTGATTGTCCCTCTGCCCCTGCCCCTCACCCCCACTCATTCTCTCTCTCTCTGTCTCTCTCTCTCCCTCTCTCTCTAATAAATAAATAAAATCTTTAAAAGAGAAGAGAAAAAAGAACTTAAAATGTCTGTTCTCTCCAAGAACAAAACACTTTTTTTCACTAATCCAGGCCTCATGGGCCTTCCCATCCTTCTCTTCTCCTTCTGGCAACTGATTCCATCAGTACCTCCTAAGCAATGCTCTCATTAGCCTCTTCAAGTCTTGTATCTCATGCTTCTCCTCTTTGACTGCTTCCTCACCTCAAACAAATCAGGCTTCCCTCAACTTCTTTATCCCTTCACCTTTTCAAATAATGTCTTTTTCTCCATTATATCGAGTTTCTAGAAAAAAGAACTTACAGTTGAACCTGCCCTCCTAGTTTCCATTTTCTCTCCTAGCTACTCAGCTTCTCAGGGCCTGACATACAGCAGGTGCTCAATACATGCCAGAACTAGGATCATCATGAAAATGGTAAATGTTACAATGAACAGAAGCAAATCTATAAAGTAAAGAAGCTGATTGGGGATGAGAGCGAGGGCTGAGTTTCTGACAAATACACTGCATTCGTGTATGGTGGGATATGCAGATGGGTATGTCATATAACACAGGAGAGGTCGTTCCACATTAGTGATGTCAGGCTTGGAAGAAAGTCAAGGAGGGAGGCTCTGGGCAGACAGAGTCTCCTCTGAGAAGAATCCATCAGAGTGGAGGGCTCAGCTCCCAGTATCATAAAAGCTAAGAAAGGAGAGCATTTTAAGAAGATGAAGTGAAAACACTGGTAAGAATGAGAAATGCCACCACTAAAGTGAACAAGATTAATGACTGTACATGAGTTAAGGGGTAACTGAACTGCTAGGAGCTTATTAGCAGTCTTTGAAAAGCTGTTTCAGTGATGAAAAAGATATTTATGGACTGTACGCAAAAATCCCAAATAATACATGAACAAATAGAACCCAGAAACCACTAACATACTATTCTGTGGCCAAAAAGGGGTGGTGGTGCCTATCCTGCACAGGATGCAAGGATAAACCAAAACAGAAAATCTGGGGACACCGGGCAGGCTCAGCAGTTGATCGCCTTGCCTTTGGCCCAGGGTGTGATGCCAGAGTCCCGGGATGGAGTCCCACATCGGGCTCCCTGCATGGAGCCTGCTTCTCCCTCTCCCTGTGTTTCTGCCTCTCTCTGTATCACTCATGAATAAATAAATAAAATCTTTAAAAAACAGAAAATCTGTCTTCCAGTTTACTCTATGACCAAAGCTAAAAAACAGATCATCAGCCCTCCCAGCTGCTCAAAAGGCATTTGACAAAATTTAACACTGACTCTTCATTAAAACAAACTCTTAATAAATGGGAATACCTATTGCCTTAGTATCATCCCTATAAATACACCAAAACTCCAGAATTATTATTTAAGAGAAACCAGTATAAGCCTTCCAGCTTCTGAATAGAAAAATGGGAATCGCCAGTGACAGAATGTTTCCCAAAAAGGAATTACAAATGCCCCTGAAAGTTATAAAAAGATGCTCAATCTCACTCACAAAGAAATGCAAATTAAAGTGACAATTAGATTTTTTTAATCTGCAGATTGGGAAAGATTATATTGTTTGATATCATACTATAATGAGGGTTTAAGAAACAAGCAGTGCTGATAAAAACTCTGTGGAAAACAAGTGGCAACATCATCAACATTTAAAATGCACATATCCTTTCATTCAGCAATCCCACTTGTAGTGATTTCAATCACTTGGTGGCATGTGTGCAAAACAATGCATAAACAAAGATACTCACTAAACAATTTGTAAGAGCCGAAGACAGGAAATACATTTCTATTAACTGGGGACTAGCTAAGTAAATTAAGAATAAGGCAGCTCTACCTGTATTGACGTAAGATAGCTCCAAAATATATCATTAAATGACAAAAACAAAGCACTGATTACTATGCAGGGCAATTTTTAGTATTTATAACAGGAATATAAACATAGCTTATGTATATACACACATATATATAAGAAAATATATAAGAAGTGATAAGAGCTGAGGGGCAGACACAGAAAAGAGGCTCACTTTTCTAATCATACATTTATACTTTTGAATTTTACAGGATATGCCTTACAACCTGGAGACTTTATGACCACTTTTGATCTCCCTACTCGGCTTCATTCAATCAGGCCTGTGAATCCCACCTTCACATTTCTGCCATTTTGGACCTCCTATCTACTTGCACCAAAACCGACATAATTTTAGAGACCCTTTATTATCTTCCTCCAAAATAATTAAACCACTTTTAACCACCTTCTACCTACAATGATTACCTTCTCTGATACAGCTTATGCACTACGTCTGGACTTCTCCTTCTAAAGCACAATTTTATTAAGCTTCAAAAGACCTGGTCTCTAGTTGGCCTATCACAGTACTCCCCACAGGCCCAAGCCCCTTGTCTCTCAGCGACTGCACCCCACACTCGAGTTGAATGAAACTGCTCACAAGGACTAGAACTACAACCGCTTTTCCCCACCCATCAACCTAAATTCTAGCGGCCTCCTCCACCAGGAATGACCCCATCCTACATACGTCTCTCCTCCCCACATGCACCAGCTAAGATGTTCTGTAGCCTTCAGCATTCACTGTAAAGGGCACTGACTCAGGAAACATTCCCTAATGTACATTTGAGATATGACAGAAGAACTGTGTATTTTTTTTAAGGTGGCCCTGTACGCCCATTCCACTGATTTCTCCTAAGCACATATACCAATGCTAAGCCTCCCCTTGGGGCTGCATCCTCTGCTTTGTTCCTTCATCTTCTGAATACAGTGATGCACTCTCAGCAATAGGAGCAAGTCATTTGGTGAAGGTTACAGCACTTCCCTTCAAATTCCCCAAACCCTTATTGCTCATTAAAAGACTAAAAACCCATCTTGAATCCATAGTTTAGATGTGCTTATTCTGCACAGTCCCCCAGTGTTCAGAATGATATTATTCTAACTTAGAAGGTAAAAATTTTAAATAACTGATCCCTGCTTCTTTTTGCCTTTCTCAATGAAGACTGATGAAAAGTTTGGAATGCCAAGCACATGACAACACGTATTCAAAAAAGTCAATTTTAAACTTGTCACTTTTAAGTAATTTTCTAGAGTTATTGTTTTTATAAATGAGAAAAATGATCTTTCTCGGGGCAACCAAGTAAAGTTAGTGATGGCTAGAAGCAGTGACTAAATTGGATGGCTTCAGGTCCTTAGCAAGAAGTATCTACCATTTCCCAATATATGGCAATTATGCATTTAGTTAGGTCAAGGTCATTTGTAAAAAGGTAATCCCTATAGACATAAGGACATCAGTATTATATATTGGTTTGGACAATGACTTTGGACAAGAATTTAAAAATCCACCATCAAATTTATATAGACAGAGGGTAGAATAGTGGCTATCAGAGGCCAGAGGGAGGGAAAATGGGCCGTTACTGTTCAATGGGGATAGTGTTTGGGAGATGAAAAAGTTCTAGAAGATAGACGCAATGGTTACACAGCAATGTAAATGTACTAATGCCCCTGAACTGTATATTTAAAATCACTAAAATGGTAAATTTTTTTATAAATACACAATGATAATTTTCCAAAATATATCATGAAACATGACTTTTAAACATTTTATTCTTACACAGTAAAAGATGCAACTCCTGATTCTCTCTAATTTCAAGACTTGAGTAAGACAATAGAAACAAAGTGGGATCAAGATGGTGGAGTAGGAAGATCCTGAGCTCATCTCCTCCCACAGACACACCAAAACCTATAACTATATATAAAACAACCATCTCTGCAAACAAACTGAAGGCTAGCAAAACAGATCATAATCAACTAAGGATACAAAAATACAGAAGACATAAGGATATAAAGATATAAAGAAAAAGCCACACTGAGAAGGGTGGAAGAGGCAGAGACACCATTTAGTCAGAACCAACGAATTTCATTTGGCACCCCTCAAGAGGGAGGGATATCACAACCAGAGAGCCCCTCCATGAGGAATGAGATGTCCAACCCTCACATTGAGATCCAAAGGCCAGGGGACCTGCACCAGGAAGACAAACACCAATAATGTCTGGCTTTGAAAATTAATGGGGCTTATGTCCAGAAGAGATGGAGGGCAATACAAAGATGCTCTTTAAGGGCACTCAAACAATCTCACTCACTCCAAGTCCCAGTACAGACACAATAGTTTGAAAAGCTTCTTGGTTACATGTGGAGGAGATCCACTGATTTAAGGGCATGTGCCAGAAATGTCCTCTGGGGATGAAAGTGCTAACAGATGCCATGTTTCTATCTTGCCCTTCTACCTTCTACTAGCTGGCCTGCTGCTGGCAAGCACTATCTGACACTCTCCATCTATAGTACTTGCACCACTCACTCTGTCCCAGCGTTTCCCTGTAGACTCCCTTTGCTCTGCCAAACCAGCCACCAAGCCAGATGATCCCTTCCAAACAGCTACAACCAAGCACTCTAAATGGGCACCCTTAGCCAGTACCAGAGCCCCTCCCAAGTGGTCTGTGCCCCACCACACCTGACATAGAACGTTCACTGACACTGAAGCCTCTCCAAAGCACCACCACCCAGGGGGCCAGCCCCAAATACCAGAATGCTGATCACATCTGGGCCTTACTGTTAAGCCCACAGAAGACCTGCTCTACCTGCCAGCACACAAATGAGACTCACTGCTAGATGGGCCGAAAGCTAACTGCACTCACCAGAGGACAATAGCATTCCTAGCCAGACATCAACAGCCCTGCATAACAGCAAGGCCAAATCACGACTTGCAAGACAGTGACAATAGGAGGATGCATACAACCCACACAGGGGACAATCCTGTAGCACTTGGCTCATTTGACCAAGAGGGTTTTGTCCTACTGGGTCCCTCAAGACACCTGCTGTATAAAGGCACCCCTTCAAGACTAAGAGATGGAATTGATTAACACAGAGAAACAGAGAATCAGGCAAAAGAGGAATAAGAAAAACACATTGCAAACAAAACAACAAAACGAAAACCAAAAAAAGAACTAAATGAAATGCAGATAAGCAATCTACCAGATAAAAAGTTCAAAGTAATGGCCATAAAGATGGTCACTGAACTCGGGAGAAGAATGGAAAAACAGTGAGAACTTCAACAGAGATAAAAAATATAAAAAAGAATCAAACAGAGCTGAAGAATAAAGTCACTGAAATGAAACATACATGGGAAGAAAACAGCAGCAGATTAGATGAAGCAGATAAACAGATCAGTGATCTAGAAAACAGGGTAGTGGGAATCACTTAATCAGAGAAGCAAAAAGAAGAATTTTTCGTAAATGAGGATAGTTTAAGGGACCACTGGACAACACTGAGCATGCTAATATTTGCATTACAGGGATCCCAGAAGAAGAGAAAGAGAACAGGACAGAAAACCTATTTGAAATAATAATGCCTGAAAATTTCCCTAGTCCAGGAGGTGCAGAAAGTCCCAACCAAGATGAACTCAAAGAGATCCACACCAAGGCATGTTATAATCAAGAGTCAACAGTTAAGAGAATCTTAAAAGCAGCAAGGGAAAAAGCAACTAGTTATATATAAGGGAACCCACATACGACTATCAGCTAATTTTTCACAGAAACTTCACAGGCCAGAAAGGAGTAGCACATTGCATAAAGTGCTGAAATGAAAAAAATTAAAACCAAGAATACCCAGTAATGCTATCACTCAGCATTAAAGTAAAGATAAGGGTTTTTCCAGAGAAGCAAAAGCTAAAAGAGCTCATAAACACCACCCAGTCTTACTAAAAATGTTTAAGGGACTTCTTTAAACTGAAAGATTTTTTAAAAGGCCATAACTAGAAATAAGGAAATTATGAAAGAAAAATCTCACTGGTAAAGGTAAAAACAGTAAAGGGAGTGGCTCAACCACCTGTACAGCTACTAAGAAAATCAAAAGACAAAAGTTGTAAAATTATCTAGACTTAAAAGAGTCAAGTGCTATTCAAAGTAAGATGCAATATATGGGGGCACCTAGATGGCTCATTCAGTTAACCATCTGCCTTTCACTCAGGTCTTGATCCTAGGGTCCTGGGATTAAGCCCCATATCAGGCTCTGTGATCCCTGCTTCTCCCTCTCTCTCTGCTACTCACCCTGCTTGTGCTTGTTTCTCTCTTTCAGTCTCTATCAAATAAAGTTTTCTAAAAAAAATAAGATGTAATATATGATGCCAAAAACATAAAACATGGGGTTTAGGGTTGTATAAAACTGTAGTGCTTTTATTTTTTTTAAAGATTTATTTATTTACTTATTCATGAGAGAGAGAGTGTGTGTGTGTGTGTCAGAGACACAGGCAGAGGGAGAAGCAGGCTCCGTGCAGGGACCCCAATGTGGGACTGGATCCTAGGTCTCCAGGATCAGGCCCTGGGTTAAAGGCAGCACTAAACCACTGAGCCACCTGGGCTACCCTTTTTTTTTTTAAGATTTTTTTATTTAACTGTAGTGCTTTTAGAACCCACTTGAACTTAAGCAACCATCAACTTAAAATAGACTGCTATATATGTAGAATATTATATATAAACCCCATGTTAACCACAAAGCAAATATCTATAACAGATACACAAAAAACGTGAAAGGAATATAAACAGAACACTAAGCAAAGTCACCAATGACAAAGGAAGAGAGCAAAAGAAGAAAGGAACAAAATAACTACAAAAACAACCAGAAAATAATCACCAAAATGGCCAGAGTGCTCCAATCAAAAGACAAAAGGGTGAAGAAATGCATTAAAAACAGCAAGGCCCACTTATATGCTGCCTACAAGAGACTCACTTCAGATCCAAAGACACACAGACTCAGTGTAAAGGGAAGTGAATAGATATTCCATGCAAATAAAAATGAAAAGAAAGCTGGGGCAGCAACCAACCACACAAAATAAACTTTAAAACAAAGACTGTCATAAGAGACAAAGATGGGCATTGCATAAAGATAAAGGGCTCAATCCAACAAGAGGATAAAAACATTTGTAAATATCTATGCATTCAACATAGAGGCACCGCACCCAAATACATAAAGCGTTATGAGAGAAGTTTACAGAAAGAAATAACCAACATTAAGAGAGATGCTGACAGCAATACAATAATAGTAGGGGTCTTTAATACCCTCATTTACATCAATAGATAGATCATTCAGTCAGAAAAATTGGTAACAACAGTTGCCTTACATGACACTTTAAACCAGATGGACTCAATAGATATATACAGAGTATTCCATCCAAAAACAGCAGAATACGCAGTCTTTTCAAGCACACATGAAACATTCTCCAGAAGAGATCATATGTTAGGCCACAAAACAAGACTCAATAAATTTCAGAAGATTGAAATCATATCAAGATCTTTTCAGACCACAATGATATGAAACTAAAAGTCAATTACAAGAAGAAAACTGGAAAAAAACATATGGTGGGTGGGCAACATGGTATAAAAAGCCAAAACTTAAAGAATTAAAATACAAACTCAAAAACTACCTTAAGACATATTAAAATGGAAACACAGCAGTCCAAGTCTGTGAGATGCAGCAAAACCAGTACTAAAAGGAAAGTTTATAGCAATACTGACCCACCTCAAGAAGCATAAATCTCCAGTGAACAATCTAATTTTATACTTTAAAAAAGTCCAAAGTTAGTAGAAGGAAGGAAATAACAGAGATCAGAGTGCAAATAAATGAACTAGAGACTTAAAAAAAAAAAAATGAGAATAGAAAAGATCTATGACTCTAAGAGCTGGTTATCTGAAAAAATAAAATTGGTAAGCCTTTGGCAGACTCATCAAGAAAAAAGGCCCAAATCAGTACAATGAGAAGTTACAACCAATACCAAAGAAGTACAAAGGATCATATGAGACTACTACAAACAATTATATGCTAGGAGTGCCTGGGTGGCTCATTCAGTTAAATGTCAAACTCTTGATTTCAACTCAGGTCAGGAACTCAGGGTCCTGAAATGGAGCCTCACATTGGCTCCACACTGAGAGAGGAAACTGCTTAAGATTCTCCCAAAAAAAAAAAAAAGATTCTCCCTCTGCCTTTTCTCCCCCACTTGGGCGAATGTATACACACTCTCCCAAAAACAAAACTAAAACAAACAACAATTACAGATTAACAAATAGGACAATCTAGAATAAATGTATAAATTACTAGAAACCCTGTCTTCCAAGACTGAATCAAGAAGAGAGAAAATTTGAACAAACTACTAGTAATGAAACTGAAACACTAAACAAAATAATCCTAACAAACAAAAGTCCAGGACCAGATAGCTTCACAGGTGAATTCTACCAAACATTTAATGAAGATTAATACCTATCCTTCTCAAATTATTGCAAAAAATTGAAGAAGGAACACTCAAATTCATTCTATAGATGAGGCCATCATTATCCTGATACAAAAACCAGACAAAGATACCACCAAAAAAAAAAAAAAAAAAACAGACCAATATCTTTGATGGACACTACTATAAAAATCCTCAAAAAAATATTAGTAAACCAAATTCAACAATACATTAAAATAATCATACACCATGATCAAGGGGGGTTCATTCCAAGGGTGCAAAAAAGATTTGATATCTGCAAATCTGTCAACATGATACACCATATTAAAAAAAATCATATAATCATCTCAACAGATGCAAAAAAAAAAGCATTTGATAAAATTCAATGTCCATTTATGAAAAAAAAACTCTCAACAGAGTGAGCAGAGAGGGAACATACCTCAATATAATAAAGACTATATATGACAAACTCATAGCTAATATACTCAATATCAAAAAGCTTAAAACTTTTCCTCTAAAGTCAGGAACAAAACAAGGATGCCCATTCTCACCACTTTCATTCAATATAGTATTGGAAGTCCTAACCACAGCAATCAGACAAAAAACAGAAGATATAAAAGCCACAAAGGGATGCCTGGATGGCTCAGCAGTTAGCGTCTGCCTTCAGCTCAGGGTGTGATCCCCGGATCCAGGATCAAGTCCTGCATCGGGTTCACTGCGAGAAGCCTGCTTCTCCCTTTGCCTGTGTCTCTTCCTCTCTCTCTCTCTCATGAATAAATAAATCTTAAAAATAAATAAATAAACAATAAATAAAAGCCATCTAAATCGGAAAAGAAAAAGTAAAACTGTCACTATTTGTAAACAACCTGACACAGGGGACCACAGGGCAGGGACCCCAATGTGGGACTGGGGTCCCACTGGGGTCCCATTTATATATTTTTATATATAAAAATCCCTAAGGACTCCACCAAAAAACTGTTAGAATAATGAATTTTTCTAGTTGCAGGATATAAAATTAATATACAAAAATCTGTTACACCACTATACACTAATAATGAAAGAGAAATTTAAAAAATAATCCCATTTACAACTGTACCAAAAAGAATAGGAATACATTTAAACAAGTAGGTGAAAGACCTGTACTATGAAAACTGTAAAATACTGATGAAAGAAATTGAAGGAAACACAAATAAATGGAAGATATACCATGCTCATGAACTGGAAGAATTAATGTTGTTAAAAAGTCCATATTACCCAAAGCAATCTACAGATTTAATGCAATCCTTATCAAAATGTCAACAGCATTTTTCACCAAACTAGAACAAAGAATCCTAAAATTTATAAGAAAACTATGAAAGAGGGGCACCTGGGTGGCCCAGCAGTTGAGTATCTACCTTTGGCTCAGGTCATGATTCCAGGATCCTGGGATCAAGTCCAGTATCAGGTTCCCTGCAGGGAGCCTGCTTCTCCCTCTGCCTATGTCTCTGGCTCTCTCTGTGTCTCTCATGAGTAAATAAAATCTTTAAAAAAAAAAACTACAAAAGACCCCAAAACCAAAACAATCTTGAGAAAGACAAGCAAAGCTGGAGGCATCACACTCCTTGATTTTGAACTGTACTACAAAACTCTAATAATCAAAACAGTATGGTTTTGACACACACAGACCAATAGAACAGAATAGTCCAGAAATAAACCCATAGGGTCTAATTAATCTATGACAAAGCAAGTAATAATATACAACGGGGAAAAGACAATCTCATCGGTAAGTGGTGATGGGAAAACAGCACAGCTCCACGCAAAAGAATTATTCTGGACACTTTCTTACACCATACATAAAAAATAAAGCCCAAATGGATTAAAGGCTTAAATGTAAGACCAGAAACCGTAAAAATCTAGAAGAAAACATAGGCAGTAAGCTCTTGAACATCAGATCAATACATTTTGGATCTATCTCCTCAAAGACAACACAAACAAAGATAAATTGCTGGACTACATCACACTAAAAAGCTTTTGCATAGTGAAGGAAACCATCAACAAAATGAAAAGGTAACCTACTGATTAGAAGATATTTGTAAATGATATTCTGATGAAGGATTAATATCTAAAATTTACAAAGAACTCACACAACTCAGTATCAAAAAATAAATAAATAAATCCAAATGGAGAGAGGGCCTGAAGAGACATTCCTCCAAAGAAGACATACCTCTGTTAGAGAGGTACTTCAGAGACTCCTGGACTTTTGCATATTTAAAGTTCCTGAGATATGGCTTTAGAAGGCCAACAAACATGAAAAGATGCTCAATTATCACTAATCGTTAGGGAAATGCGAATCAAAATCACAGTGAAAAAAAATCACCTGACACTTCTCAGAATGGCAAATAACAAAAAAGATAAGAAATAACAAATATTGATGAGGATGTGAAGAAAAATCTCTCTCATGCACTACTGGTGGGAAAGCAAAATGGTGCAGCCACTATGGAAAACAGTATGGAGGATCCAAGAAAACTTAAAAGTAGAACCACAACACAATCTAGAAATTTCATTTCTGGATATTTACCCAAAGAAAATAAAAACTCTAATTCGAAAAGATATATGGACCCCTATGTTCACTGCAGCTTTATAATAACCAAGTAATGGAAGCAAGTGTCTGTCAATAGTGAATGGATAAGGTCCCTTGATAAATGATTGGAAAAAGAAGATGTCGTTTATGAAATTTTAGCCATAAAAAATAATGAAATAAGTCAAAGGCAAATACCATATAATTTCACTTACACGTAGAATCTAAACAAAAGAACAAGCAAAGCTAAATAGAAATAGACTCATAGAAACAGAACAATATGGTGGGGAATGGGCAAAGGAGGCAAACTGAAAGGTACAAACTTCCAGTTGTAAAATAAGTCAGGCACAAGGATACAATGCACAGTATGGGAAATATAGTTAATAATATGTAACAATTTTGTATGGTGACAGATGGTAGCTAGATATACTGTGATCAATTCATACTGTATAAAATGCTGAATCACTATGCTACACACCCAAAACTAATACAATATTGTATGTCGACTGTACTTTATTTAAAAAGACAATATAAACAAAACATCAGCAGTTTACAGTTTACTGATCAGGAGTTTAAGTCTGATGCTTCAAATACATTAATCATAAAGTTTATTCTAATAATTATTTTTTTAATCCTGCCTTCACTTGGAAAGTGCAAATTTATTACTTAAATTTAATCCGCTAATTTTCCTTCTTGTAATCCTATTCTTCATCTGAAAAGCTTTAATTGGGCAGCCTGGGTGGCTCAGTGGCTTAGCGCTGCCTTCAGCTCAGGGCCCGATCCTGGAGACCAGGGATCAAGTCCCACATCTGTCTCCCTACATGGAGCCTGCTTCTCCCTCTGCCTGTGTCTCTGCCTCACTCTCTGTGTCTCTTATGAATAAATAAATAAAACCTTAAAAAAAAAAAAGATTTAGAAAAGCTTTAACCTCCCAGACAGATCCATGATGTGCAGTCACTAGGCAGCTGTTTTGTAGTAAATAGCTGCTGACAATGGATGCCAAGCACAGGAACCTATAGCAGGCTTGAATGCAAAGAAACCCAACCCTTATTCCCTGATGAGTCCTCTCTCATACTAAAGCCCAGGAAGGCTCCAGCCAATTAAAATAATGCAATTAAAATAATAAAAACTAATAGAAGAAAAATGTAATGTTAACACTAACTCACAGACTGTCCCTCAGGACATAAGATCTTCTACATCTCAAGTAAATCATAAAACACCCCTATTATGTTTTGTTAAACGAACCATGCACATGTTATTGCTTTTAGAAAGCCTTTTCAGCCTCAGAAATTACCTGTTTAGTGCGACAGTATTAAATATTAATATTTTTAAATGTTGAAGGCTAGGGGCACCTAGATGGCTCAGTCGGTTAAGCATCTGTCTTAGGCTCAGGTCATGATCCCAGAGTCCTGGGATCAGCCCCTTACAGGGCACCCTGCTCAGCGGGGAGTTAGGCTTCTCTTTATCCCTCTGCTCCACCGCCCCTCCTCCCCCTACCATGCTGGCTCCTGAACGCCTGTGGATGCTGCATGCTCTTATAAATAAAATCTTTAAAAATTAATAAATAAATGTTGCAGGCTGATCAAAGCACATCCTCTTTATCTGTGTTAACAGTAACCACTGATCACCTGTGGCTACCTAATTTTAAATTAATTAAAGTTTGAAATTTAGTTCCTCAGCTGTACTAGCCACCTTTCAAGTGCTACAAGCAGATGATAGCTGCCATACTCCACAGCATAGACAAAAACACTAATATCACAAAGTCTACTGAACAGAGTTCTAGATACTAAATGCCTTTTTCTGAAGCAATCACAGAATTTTCATTCATTCATTCAACATATGTTTGCTGCTGAGTTCCTACTATGGGACTGGCACTGTGCTGGTTATTAGGCATGGCCATGAATGAAACTAATCGTTTAAGTAGGAGATAAATAAAACCTAAAAAGTAGAGAAGTAGAGACCTTATCTTTAAATAAAGAAGAGCAGCCAGGGAAGTCCTGTCTGAGGAAATGATGTTTAAGCCAAGACTAGTAAGATAAGCCATTCAAAAAGAAACAGTTTCCAAATAGAAGGAACTGAAGAACCAAAGTGTTCAGGTGGGAAGGGCTTAGCATGTTCTGGAAACTGATTTCAGTACATTCTGCAGCTGTCTCATTAAACTTGAAACACTAAGCAAAGCATTTAACTGACACCCAAATCTATTCCAATGGGGAAGTTAGACAACGGTCCATACATTATCCTAGGCAGCTCTCCCTCTCCCTCTAAATCACCTGCCTTTTTGTCATCTCATTTCTGGAAGCACCAACTTCTGAGTGGGCAGGAAAAGAAAGAGCAATTAATTTTGTTACTTCTTAGCAGAGAGAAAACGGGCTTAACCGAGGTCTCTGAGTTACAGTGAATTTTAACTAGCTGTGTTCTCCCAGGCCACTATTCACATGGGTAACCAAGATATTGTCATCACAAGGGCAGCAGCTTCCATTGGAGGGTAGGCGGTCATTGTTCCCACCAAGGGCACACAACCCACACAGACCTGGAGCAGTAAAGTCCAGCAGCTGGGGCTGAAAGCTAATGGCGGGGGGGGAGACAATCCTCTTCCCAGGAGTCACAGTGGCTTGCCATGCAGTGGACACCCCAGCATTGTCACTGCCCCACCGACAGCTCTCAGGTAGGGTGCTGAAAACACCCCACCTTTCAAAAGACAGGACTGAGGGGGACTCCATACAGTGAACCCCTCAAGGCCTCTACAGCTGGAGTGCCTAGAACACATCTGCCTGGCAACTCATTCCATTTACACACTTTGTCATCCCCACTGTCTTCTCAAACTTCTTCATCACTACACACCCAAGACCTCCGAGCAGAGCTGAGGCAGGAGGGCCATGAACTAGCGCTGAAGCCACTGTCCTCTGCTGCATGCAAGGCTGGAATCCATCTCCCTCTATACTTAAGGGGAGCCAAACGAGCCAATTTCCTTCCTGTCCCATTTCTTTCATGGAGAGAAAATTAGAATCTCCATTGCTGGAAAGAGCTGAAGTGCTTGGCATTGGAAAAAAGAAAAAAAAAAAGGAGGCTGCTGCATCCTCATACCAAATTAATTAAGAGTCAAATATGGAAATTATGCTGCTGACATCAGATTTTGATTTTTTAGCCTTAATGAAGAAAAAAGCCCAATGCTAACTAAACTGAAAAGCCCAGTGAGGTTGAATAGTTACAGAAGATCAAGCTAAGGAACATATTTTAAATCCACACATGTCAAAACATTCATTGCATAGCGACATTTCTGCCCAAACACATTTCAGTAATTAAAATTAAGCTTCCTTCAAATAAAGTGTGCCATTATTGTTTTTAGTAAAAGACCTTGTAAAAACACTTCATTTTACTGTATCTTGAAGAAAGCATAAGCTTCAGATGTTACAAAACCATGTGAATTTATCAAAAAAAAATTTTTTAAAGGAACAACAAAAATCTAAAACCTGTGCTTTTGCCAGACCTGGTTTACTCATGGCAATGATACCAAGCCCTCCTTACACATCTTTTTGTTTGTTTGTTTGTTTGTTTGTTTTTAAACAGAAAGCCAAAGCAGCATATTCTTAGTTTGAGCTGCTACTGCAAAATACCAAAGGTCTGGTGGCTTAGGAACAACACACACTTATTTACTTATTTCCCACAGGTCTAGAGGCTAGGAAGTCCAATGTCAAGGTGTTGGCGGATTTGGCACCACATGAGAGCCTGCTTCCTGGTTCAGACAGCCATCTTTCCACTGTGTCCTCACAAGACAGACAGAAGGGGCAGAGCTCTCTGGGGACCCTTTTATTAGGCACCAAACCCAATCATGAGGGCTCCACCCTCATGACCAAATCACCTCGCCCCAAAGGTACCACCTCCAAATACCATCATATTGGGAGTTAGGATTTCAACCTGTGAATTGGGGAGAGAAGGGCACAAACATTCAGTTTATGGCGCAAAATAATGAGACTACATTCCTAATCTTTACAAAATGTCCCTAGAGGTAAGGAGACAACAGATTATTTTGGTTCCATTTTGGATTGAAGGAATCAAACAGGAAAAAGTAACCCGATCATCAGCTGGGGCAGAGCACCACCAAATGCTCACCTTCCAGGGCTGTGTTCATACTTGACCCATTTCAGGATCATACTGTAAGAGCTGGAAAATGTCAGCAACTGGTAGCAGCTTTATTTTAAATTATAATTTGGATTAATTACAGATAAAGTATAACTTTAAGGAAAAATCACTTTAAAAGATCAGGGTTCTATCCAAACAAGCAGGATATAAAAATACCAAGCCACAAGTACCTACCCTGTTCAAAACTTCCCTCACTTATTATATGGAGATATCCACAATGGGATATCCGGGCACAAGGATATTCCTTAAAATGGGGGTCTAGGGGTAAGAACTGACAATGTGATGCTGGGATTTTATTGAAAGAAATATTTAAATAATGCTGAGCAAGGAAAAAACACCAATGTTCTTTCATATTATGAATAAATTGTGATAGATTCAATTAAAAAGTCCATCCATATCTTTCATATCTTAAATATATATATTCACTTCTAAACACAGTATTTCTGATAATATGCTACCACATAGAAACAAAGTTTAGCTTCCCTATGGCCAGAACCTTTTATACACCATAGGGATTACTTGAAAAATACTCTGTCTTTAAGTACTAACATAGAAGGCATTTGGAAGTTATCATTCCTTAATTTTAAGAAGCTTTATCACATTTTCTATGCTTTCCAGTTTGTACCTTTCTCGTTAATAAGATTTCTGTTGTAGCTTAAAAAAAAAAAGTATAACTGCCCATTTGAAATCCATATCTAATTTCCTTCTCAAAAATGTAATTGGCAAGCACTGAGTAACCTACAGAATTGTTAAATCATTATATTGTATAACTGATAAAATTAATCACACTGTGTATTAATTACATTTCAAAAGTAAATAATTTTTAAAAGACAAAAAAAATGTAACTGAAAAGTACAGTCATTCTAAAACTTCCTGAGTGCAACCACTCTGCAATTCTAACTGCAATTTTATTTAATGTTTTAGTTAAGTCTTTTGGAAAAAAGTCAAATATCTACATATGACAGATACCAATTAATCTAAAGAAAATACTGTGAACAAGCCCTTGTCTACAAATGCAAAAACCTTTGAGTACCATTAACTAAATCCACTACCTGTGCATGTATCCTGCTTTGCAGCCACCATCTAATCAATAAATAACAAAAAGGTGAAGTTAATTACAGAATAGCTTCTGTATGTATAAGGCTTAAATATCACAAGAGGATAAATGCTCTTTCTTTCCTCCACCATGTTCTAAAGTTGACTCAGGAGTATACTGGGCCTGCATCTGAGAAGCACAGGTCTTATTTGAAAACCTAACAATGACACAGATTTGTTCCTGTGCTGCCTATTACAGAGACAGGAAGAGCTAGATCAGAGAACTCCTCTTCAGGGTGCTCCCGACGTCTTGGGGACTTTCTGGACAGACTTCTCCTCTTGATCGGAAGGAATAACTCCTGCTCCACCAACCATTCACTCCCACTACACGAGGCCTTCATGACCTCCCTGCTTTAAATCTCTTAAAATCTCCTGATTTTGTTTTTGGGTTTTGTTTTGGGTTGTTTTTTTTTTTTTTTTTCAGTTGTGTGTATGAGGTGGAGGGTGTCTTCATTTTAATATTTGTATACATAGGACTGTGCTTATCTGGGGGAAAAAATCAGTTTGATCCAGAGAATAGCTTGAAATCTGGAATACTTTCAAAAAAATAAAACTAATTTGCAAATATTTGCTGTGCCTTTAGACAAGGTGCTAGGAAACAGAAAAATAAAAAGTCTTTGCCTTCAAACATTTCAGAAGGCCAGCTTTGCAAAATTCCAATATCAGTAGTGGGCAAGGACTGTGTCTTCATCAGTCACACATATTGGTGGCAGCACTAAGGGTCAGTGGTTCTCAGTCTTGATTAAACACTAGAATTACCTGGAAAGCTGCTAAAAAAGATCTGTGTCAAGGCACCATCATGAGATTTTTATTTGATTGCTGGGGGAAGAGCCCTGACATTAATACTTTCATAAGCTCCTAGGGTTTATAATGTGCAGCCAAGACCAAGAGCCACTGCTCCAGACTGACAGTTCACAAATCCCACAACCGCGAAGGCCAAGAGTTCTCAAACTGGTTCTCAAATTGTCAAGGGTTTTTTAACTCACCCTAGGATTTCACAATATACCTAACATCTAACTCAGATATTTCTTTTTGCCTTAGTTCCAAAAGACGATTTGTGTCATCAGAATTTCAATTAGCATACAGCCCTGAGAAGGCTAATAAGCATCTTTAGATAATCATTTTAAAAATTATCTAGATTTCCCCATAAAAATCATTTTTATTACAAATACCTCTTCATATGTAAATTTCATTTTTAATTAATTACTGCGATCAGTCAAAATGGTATTTAATAAAAATACTATTTTGCCAAAAAGGAAGAAGCAATATTGGCCATTTTCAGAAGACTCCTGAAATTATCTTCCCATCTCTCACATCTTCTACAGAAAGTTTTGCTAAGACCAGCTCCACGGCAGGCTGATAAGATATAAATTCAGGCCTTTGTATATGCAAAACTAGATTTTACTTTATTGATTTGCTCTTAGGGTTTGAAAGAATAAGGCACATATGTCACAAGAAGACTGGTTAAATGGGGTAGCAAGAAGTCTTGGTGTAATGTTAACTGTCACGTATTTCAAGATTATGGACAGGATCAATTCTAAAAACTGCTTGAGGGAGGAAAAATTCAAGTACAGGATTTATTTTCTCTTAAAACTAGGCTCTCCCTCTTAGAAAAGGGGCTTACCAAAGGAAACTTTCACCTAGCCCATAGTCATGTGAGCTATTCCAGGAGCACTGGGAGTGAGGATGTATTTACATCACCCTACCATATTCAGGGCTTTCCCCACCACAATGCTGCTAAGAAAGGGCAATGCCACACCTGCATGAGTAGAATAAATATGGATGGATGCCATCTGCTTTCAGACAGCTGTCTGGCTGGGGCCTGATGACAGTGGTCCTCCATCCTGGTGGCACATTAAGAAACCCCTGACACTTTTTAACTATATTATTACTGGGTCCCATGCCAAGGGTTTATGCTGGACTTGATGAGTGGAACTAGAATACTAGTAATTTTTAAAGGTTCTCAGATGTGTAATATGAGGCCAGAGAATCAGTGGCTTAATGAAAACAAAAGATTATCCATCTGTCAGCTAATGTGATCTGGGAGCAACCAAAGGGGAACAAGTTCAGATGAAGACGGATCTGACCTCTGAGCTTGCTTAGATGACTCAAATCCTGGTCCCTCTCTGAGAAAGAAGTATGAGGGGGAGGCAGCTCATGTGAGAGCAAAGAGCTTGAGCTCACACACAGGCAGGCAAGAGTTCAAATTTCCATCCTACCGCTGGCTAGCTGTAAAGCTCTAGCCCACTGAGGAGATTCTTTCAACCTGTTTTCCCAGATGTAAGCTGGCACTCATTCCATCTCATCAGGGTCCTACCCATATTACTATGAATTACAGGTAAAACAAGTAGTACAGCAAGTATTCAAAAATGAGTGTTGTGTCAACCTCTAAGTAATCCAAATGGGCCTCTGGCAATAAAGAAGAGAGGCATCCTGTAGCTCATCTCTTCACACATAAGACACATTCAATAAATTATTTCTCAAAGTTTCACAGCCATAGTACAACCTCCATATTTTCCTAAAGCCAGTAACAAAGATGTCTCATGGCCAACTTGTGGAGAAGAATCATAGCTTACTTGTTATACAAAATTGGCAGTGATGCCTAATTATGAAAAAAGACAGAATTGATGGATCTGAATGTCAGAGCAAAGAACAGTTCAACTATTCAGCACAACTCCCAAAGAAGAACAGAAACTTAAGTGAAGGGCAAAGAAGGAATCCAAACCCTAGAATAAATAGACCCCTGTGGCTTTAGTGTCCTATGGCCTTAGGTTCAAATTTTAGCTTCAACGCTGCAGTAAATCACACACTCTGTAAGGTTTAATTTATTTATCTACTAGATAGGAATTGGAGTCAAGAGTTCTCATAAAAACTAAAAGTGCAAATGTAGGTAAAGGGCATAGCAAAAAGTGGATGTTCAGTAAATCAGGTTTTATTTCCCTTACCCTCTCGAAGTTTTGATCCCTGGTATTGAAATTTCTCATAAATTATGCCTCTGAAGTATTTCTTCTTCATGAATCAAACTCTTAAGCCCAGAGAGCCAAAATTCACAGACAAGCAAATCAAATAATGCCAGAAAGGTATCTTTGGGATGGTGGGTTCCCCTTGGCTGACAGGGAACCTAGACAGAGAAGAGGATAAGGTACAGATGGAGATACAGAATATTTCTGCTGAATACTGGCTTAATGTCCTATGCTACATTTCCTATGTCGAAACCTTAAAACTAATGAAAGTATATTGAAGTTAAATAGAACAATAACAGCAGGGGCTTATTCCTTATTCTTTCATGTATCATGAGCTGAGATATTTTGAGTATCATATCCTTTAAAATTCTGGGGTTGTCATCATCTGACCAGGTCGCAAAGGGAACTTAATGATTATTAAGCAGCAAACAAATTATGTTAAATTAGGAGACTGATACAGGAAATGTGGATCACACACTTTTACAACTAAATGATAGGAAAGCTAAGATGTATAATCCATTTACAAACAACTGTAACTGACTGACAGGGAAAAAAATTTCAGCCAGTTTTCCGCTTGATTTATAAACCTGTTAAATCTAGTAACTTCTAGACAGTTTTGTACAATTATTATCATGACCAAAATAAGAAGTATGAGAAAAGGAGGTATATAAGAAAATAACATATAAACATCAATTTACAAATAAATGTAATTAACAGGGAAAAAAAAATCTCATCCAGTTTTCCATTTGATTTATACACCTCTTAAATCCAGCAACTAACAGACCATTTGTACAATTATCATTACCAAAATAAAAAGCATGAGAAATAGAAGTACATAAGAAAATAATACACAAACATCAAGGATTTACTCTTTTCGTTAGAGACAATAGGTCTATAAAGATCCATCTATATTCTCCCATCTGGAACATTACAACCAGTATCGCTGACACACTAATTTGGCTATTTTAAGGTTTACTGAATATCTGGTACTGTAACTAAGAACGGTCATACCCCTCAAGGAGCTCACAGACCACCACAAAACCAGAGTGAGAGATATAGTTTCCCAACCAAAACTCAAGGACAGTGGAGGAGGTGACTAACTGTACATGGAGGAAGAGCAGAAAAAATTTCACAAAGAATGAATGTTCAGTGGTTGACAGCTAACACCATCAGAGACAGCACATCTCTTCTCAATTCTACAATCAGTGGCTTTTTGACGGTGGCCTGAAATTGGGTATAAATATACTGGTCACAGACAAACACTACGACAGGCACTCCTCCCATAAATATCATTTATTAAACATCAACCAGCAGACCAGTGATCTTGATAGCAAATTTCTACAAAGTGGAAAAACCACAAGTGCAAAGGACCAGAGGTGTAAGAGTATGAAGATCCTAAAAGAGCTGGTAGCTCAGGATGAGGAGTGTGGGGAGCAAAGGATGGAGTAGTAATGAATAGGAGAAAGGGAGTTCCAGGCCACATTCTGAGGAGGTAAGGAATTAGGAATTAAGGAATATAATTAGAGGAGCAATAAAATGAGATATCTATGTGTTATAAACATGATCCTGGAACTCAGGGGGGAAGTGGAGCTGAAGAAGGCACACCAACACACCGTCTTTAACATCTGTAACATACCTGAGGAGTCACTGCCAAAGTGAGGTGGGGTTAAGATGAAGGGAAACTAGCAGTCACCACTTTACAAAATACAGAGCTTCTAACACAAATCACACTGTCGAGGACATCCAAAACTGAAGTGCCCTCAAACAAGGAAAAAAACCAACCCTCAACTGAAGCTTCACAGTGGCTGTCCTTTGGCAGAGAGAAACTCCCTTGATCCAGAGATAAGTAATTATCAGAAAAGAAGACAAATCAGAGACACTCCATAGAAACTAATGAATGAAAACAAAATTAAAAATATAAAACAAAAAAGTCCACCAAAGAAAATTACTCGAAAAAACAAAGTGTTCAAATTGTTTTCCAAAATCAAAGGAATTAGAGATAAACTAAAAAAGATAAAAAGATAAAATATGGTCTTAGGGAGGGTCAAAAAAATACATACAAAAGATCAAAAAAAGGTTATATAAAAACAGAAGATAAAAAGGGAGTTGGTACAGCTCAAGAAAGAGTGGAGAAAAATGAAACTCCTACAAAATGAGTGTCATATTATATGCAACAAAATGTGAAACACAAATAAAAACCCTGTCAGGCACAGGAAGGCCAGGTCTGAGAAGCCGTACAAAAGGAAGCAAATGAATAATACAAAAATGACCGGAAAGAAAACACTAGACACGTTAAGACAAAAGATCTACTTCACATTATTGATGCTTCTGAGGAAGAAAAAGAAAAGAAAACATTTAAAGACATGAAGCTCTATCCTAGAATCAAGCTCTATAAAAGCTCTATCCTAGAATCAAGAGCAGACCATGCTCCAGGAAAAATTACAATGCAATGATCAACAATAAGAGCCTAGTGAAGTTACCAGCTCAGGGGAAAAGGATACCTAATGCACGAAGAAAAAGCCATACACACACAGCACCACCCTTTCCTATCACAGGTTCCTTTGCAGAAGGAATGGGTGAGGGAAGAAGTAAGTTTACATCCAGAAGCACGGGAAGATTAGCCCACTGAACAAAATCTCAAAGAAGCCTGGCGGCAAGGGGCGGGGAGAGGGGCAGACACATGTTTGACCTACATCCATCCCATAGGTCATGCCAGTTCAACATATTGGTTACAGATGCAGTAGCACTAAATCACAGGCAGAAATACCCAGTGGGAAGCCAGGTGTACAGATGCTCACCTTGTTTCTCCCTTACACGGTATGTCAATTCCACTAATGAAAGCACATCAACAAAGCAGACTAGGGAAATCATTAGGACTGAGAACTACACTAGTCTGAAGCAGACCCAATCAGATATATCAAAAAAGCAGTGAACAGGGAGGCCTGGGTGGCTCAGCAGTTAAGCGTCTGCCTTCAGGAATTCAGTGCGACCCCGGGGTCCTGGGATGGAGTCCCACATCAGACTCCCTGCATGGAGCCTGCTTCTCCCTCTGCCTGTGTCGCTGCCTCTCTTTGTGTCTCTCATGAATAAATAAATTAGATCTTTAAAAAAAAAAAAAAAGCAGTGAACAAGAAGTCTAGGTTGGGTAAGGAGGGAAGAAGTAAAGATATGAGACAGATGTGGCACAATAAAAGGTAGAAAGTCCAGTAGACTTCCAAGTGCTGGTGGGAATAAAGAATTAAGCAGCCCTAGTAGCAAAAGGAATAAGCTGGAAGGTAAGAACAGAGTTAGAGAAACACTTAAAACTGAGAGTATGGAGGCAGTTTGGTCAATAAAATGTGTTTAACTGTGAATCCCAGCCGGGCCACTTGCTATTTATGTTTCCTCGTTCTAGAGGATTGTGATGAGTACTAGATAAGGCAGCCCATGCAACAGCCAGCCCAACACCCACCACACAGTAAGTAGTACAAGAGTAGTTAGTCCCTTCAGGGAACCAGGACCCAGCAAGGTGAGGGAGAAACCTAGTCCTCAGAATAGCGCCATCCACATTTTTAAATTCACATTACTTAGCTTCAAACACAAGAATCCTGCAGCAAGAAAGAAATCCAATTTTGAAGAGAAAGAAGAAAACCAAAGGACAGGAGTAAATGATGAAACCGCAGCTCTAGTTAAAAAAAAAAAAAACTCCATTGAATCACTGACCAATCAACTGGCAAATATTTATTGAATGCTATGCAAAGCACAGTCTAATAAGTTATTTTCACATTTACTGCTATTATATATTGTCCGGCACCCAGACCAAATTAAAGAGCAATTAGAGGTAAAATAAGTAGAAGTGACTGATTGCTTGTATTTACAAAACAGTAGTGGAAGTCAAGATTGGCCTGGCCTAAGACAAGGAAATGTCCCCTGAGTGATGAGATGGCCTGTTTCTGCCACATGCACAGCTTGGGAATGTGCTCTGCAGCCACGCAGGAGGCGGAAACATAATGGTTAACACAGCAGAAACATTCTGGCTTTATTACAGCATGATCAGGGGATCCCAACCAATTTCAGTCTAAGAATAAATTTTAACTTTGAAAAATCATCTAATCTCCACAAGATCAGACATATTTTTTTTTTGAGATTGATGTTAAATGAATGAATGGGTATCCAATGATAAAAGATGGTTAGTTCCTAAGGAAAATCTATACTTCAGAGAGCCTAATCACGCCAGGCTCTCCTCCCAAAAAAAAAATCAATAATAATAGCAGATAACTTTCTACAGCATTTTCTATAAATCTAGCACTATTTTAAATGTTTTGTATGTATTAATTCCTTTAATGATAACAACAGGCTGGGTTATAGTACTTTTATTTTTTTACTGAGGTAAAATTGACATATTAGTTTCAGGTGTACAACATACGATTCGATATTACAAAACGATCACCATAATAAGTCTAGCTAGTTAACACCCATTGTCATAGTTACAGAAAAACATTTCCTTGCTGAGAACTTTCAAGATCTACTCTCTCAGCAACATACACTTTTAACATCCACTGTATAATTCAAAATTACTTAAAAGCATTAATAAGTCACAGTAGCTTTTTATCACTGCGTATTTTTCCAACCACTATACTATGTGCATATGTCTGAAAATTGAGAGGAGAGCACATTAGAAACATAGGGACTCATAAGCTCTTCTCTCTGTGGCTCCCACTGTTGTCTAGCACACAGACTGGAAATCACTGTCCTACCTGATTGAGTTAACTGACAGGACCATGAATCTTCTAAAATTCATATTCTTCATCCTAAAATTGCAGAACCTGCAGTACAACGTTTCTAAGAGGAAAAAAAAAAAAAAAAAAAAACCCTGGTATTACAGTTGAAAAAACAGGTTCAGAGAGATTCTAGCAAAATACAAAACCAAAGCACAAGTTCTCTCAAATTATTGATCAAGTAGCAATCACTGAATACATTTAGTATGTGAAGTAACGATCATTCATTACAATCATATGTATTTAAGCATTTACACACTAATCATACTTTTTCAAGCACAGAACCAAACACAAAGCCCAATAACCCAACTATGGGACAACTAGAGCTTGAAAATGAGGGCTCACACAGAGCTAAATAAAACACTATAGGGATGCTAACAGAAAAATAAGAATCAATGTAAATTATTTGCTAGTTTCTTAAGACTGCTCTTATACCACCAATTCAATATGACATGATATAATCTGAAAAATACAAACACTTTGGAAACAAACAGTTGAAATATCAAATCTGCCAAGTGAACCAGGACACATATTTAAGTTCTCTAAGCCTCAGGGTTGCGTTTCTGGTAAAATTGGGGTAAAAGTGTGTAGTTCATTCAACTAGTATGAGAACCAAGAAAGTTTTGTCAGATGTCTTTGGCAGTGCCTAAAAATGAAGTGGAAAATGGTTGGAAGAAGAGAACTGTTAAGCACTGTCTGTACCCTCAAGAAAGTGTGTGCCATGAGGCTCAGGACCACACAACACTGACATTTGATCGTTCTTCCTTCTCGTGAGTGCCAAGAAGAGTTAACAGATCAGGACAGTATTAACCCCGGTATGGCTGGGCTACGGCTGGGCCCCTTCCAAAGGACAGGCTGCAGAGCCACAACAGGGAAAACAACCTCAAAAGGGTACAACTCTTCTGTTCTGAAATACCTGATTGCTTTTTTATGTTCCTATTAGTATTTAGGAGCTTTCTTCTAGAAGTCCAAAGAACATAAAATAACACTGTTATTAGCTAGAACCATGAACCCATAGGTTCTGTATCAAGTGAAACAGTAAAACACTTCCCTTACTTCTACACTTTAGTACAGCCCACTCTCATGCACAAAAAGATTCAACCCTAAAGAAGAAAAAAACCCTTTTGTGGCACCAACTCCCCACCCGCAACTGCCTACAGCTGAGGAAGCCACAGGAGACTGGGGACCCAGAGCTATCCATACAATGGGAAAATCCCACCTCTGGGCAGAGGGCAGGAGGACACAGGGATCCTGCAGGGAATAAAAGGGAAATGAAGGCTTTGATGGGTTTCAGAATCTTACAATTCCTCACTCTGTTCTTCCAATTCCTCTCTCTTTGCAAACAAAACAGTCTATGGCCTTGTCATGAAAAAGAAGGACCCCTGATTTTGGAAGGTCTTAAGACACCAGGGTGTGTAGATTAACATAGTCATCATAGACTACTGTACCAGAGTGACCAAACATCTCGGTTTCCCCAAGGCAGTTCAGCTTTATGCCTCTTGTCCCAGCATCATTATTTAACAGCATCCACTTCCATTGATCTCAACAGTATCCTGATTTAGGAAATGCATATGATCACCCAAATGTTAAATTAAGTGACTTACCTAAAAAGACATGGAAAAGCTTTGTGATAGCTGTGAAATGTAACCAAATCAACAAAATCCTAGTCAAGTTTTCTCCCTCTCACTCACATACATAGTGTTTACAATCATTTTAAAAGTTCACAGTAACTCTCCCTAGAAACAATAAAACTATTACCAACAATCTAGGATCATAGTCTGCTGAAACTCAAAAATTTTATTTAAAAGCATTTCTGCTGTAGGTCAATAGCTTGTGTCAATAATTCATACGGCCTCCCCTGAGACCACTCTTTTAGAAAGAAGTTACAGAGATTCTAAATGACTAGTAACCACGCACAATAACCTGCTAAAATGAGAATCATTTCCAGGGTGTTCTAAAACATAAAATAAAAACAATCGCTACCAGAGGCTCTTCAAGTCAAATTCGAAAAATAGTGCCAATAAAGTTTAAGATAATGCAAAATTCAAGGAGAATAAATCCTAAGAAAAAGTGTCCAAAATATGTATTACTCTTCTAAGGAAACTGACAAGATGCTTGCTCAGTTAGTACGCTAAGTGACTATACTACTTCCCTTATAAAATCTAAAGGGAAACTCTGGCCAAAAGGGAATAATGTCATCTAAACAAGTGTAACAGACACGGTGCTGTGGCTGAACATCTCATATTACCTACAATTGTTGGTTGTGATGGGGTAAGAAACTGGAATATGCAGAAATTTAAGGATTTCAGTCTTTTCTCTTATCCCGTCATGTGACAAATGTTTACTGAGCACTAACTATGAACCTTGCATAGTTATAACATGCATACTATACTATAACATACTATAACAAAACATAGTCTCTGCCCTCACGGGATTGACTTCTGATGGGAGAAGTCAACATTAAACCAGTACCTCAGAATTACAAGCAATACACTTTTACATTATAAAAAAACAAAGAATAAGATGCTGTAAGAAAGAATAATAAGATCAAGGTGGTATAATTTAAACTAAGGCTAGGGAACACCTTGCTGAAGATGGAATATGTAATTTATACAGCCATTAGTCAAATGAAGAGTACGGGAAAAGATTTACTATTCCAGAGAGGGACCCTGATGTTTAAAATTCCTGAAGTGGGGGACACCTGGGTGGCTCAGTGGTTGAGCATCTGTCTTTGGCTCAGGTCATGATCCTGGGGTCCTGGGATCAAGTCTTGCATTGGGCTCCCTGCACAGAGCCTGCTTCTCCCGCTGCCTGTGTCTCTGCCTCTCTCTCTGTGTCCCTCAGGAATAAATAAATAAATTTAAAAAATAAAATAAAATTCTTTAAGTGAAGAAAAAAAAAAAAAGCCTGTATATGCACACAACAAATTTACATAAAGAAACTACATGAGAAAATTCCAAAGCTTCACAAGTAGCAAAGAAATTACCTTAAATTAACAAATGCGAAAAATTCCAAGTAAAAATTTTTGCCAAGGCTGAAACAATGAAACTCTCTTTTTGGCACTACTGTATGAAGATGTGTTGAGCTGTAAGAAAGCCCAAATAGTTAATAAGAAGCACACTTATTGTCTACTCATCGTGGAGACCAGAAGTACCCAGTTCCAGGTTTCATTTAACAGCTCAGAAAAGTCAGGACGTTAAGCTGGGATCTCTTGTATTCCCTCACCCTTTCTCACAGGCTTTTCTCTTCATGGTTGCAACATGGCTGCTGAGCTTCAAGCATTAGTCTTCACATTAACATCCCAAGCAGGAAAGAAGAGATGGCAGAAGCAAACGCTCCGTTGGGAATACCTATCTTTTAACAGGAAGCAAAATCTCTCCTGAAAAACTTTCAGCCAACGTCTTCTTGTTTCATTAGCTGGAAAACCAAATATCTAGCCAAAAGGGAATGGAATCACCATGACGACTTTCTAGACTATTATGACTCATTTCCAGGAACTAGGCACATGGCCACTTAAAAAATTACTGTGCGCTAGCCAAGAAGAAGTGTGGTTGTTGATAGACAACTAACACTATCTGAAATCACCCAATAATTTTTACAGGTAAGTTATTTAGAGCTTATGCAATGGATTCATTCATTCATCTATTAGTATTTATTAATCATCTAGCATATGCAAAGCTAGATGCAAAGTGTTGAGGAAATAACTGTAATAAAAAGCAGACTTGGCCCCTGTCCTCACAGAATATACAAGCTGATAACAGAGAAAAGTATTAATCAAATAATCACACAAAGAGATACAGAACTCTAGCAAGACTGCTGTAATGAACTTTGGTGCCTTTTATCAAAAAAATCTGTCCCTGTTCTCTTGGTAACTACTACTTCAATTTCACTGTATGTATCCCTCATGCCTACCTACCCATCTCCAGCTCTCACAGCCTGAATACCATGGGGGCAGCTGCCCCCATTCTTGTCTCTAGGATTTAAACAGGTGGCTCAAACCTAAACGGACTGTAATCCTATGTTCTACCCACAGTTATTGGTTAGAGATGGATGAGCACACAATTTAATAGGACCAAAGGGGTGAACAGAGAGAACTTTAGGGCACTCCTGGTACAGAAGCTCTCTTCTGACATTCTAGAAACAAGTACCCCAGAATTGTTGGCGGCCTTCTACAACCAAGAAAGGAGGCCAGCCTGAGGATAAAGTTGACATTGTACAAGAAAGAATGGAAAAAAGGACAAAACCAGGTCCCTGACAATATCACTCAAATAAACCAATTCTAAAACCCATCTGTCTTCTGAACTTTCAAGATACATGGAACAATAAAGCCACTACATTGGTTCAAATCTATTTGACTTGGGTTTTCTGTTACTTGCAACTGCAGTCACTGCTAAAAATACTCACACTCACAACATTAAGAGGGCTTAAAAGAGGAAGATCTGTGTGAAGTTTGAGAAGGTGTCTTTGAGTATTTCTTAAACTGATACCAGACAAATTAGAAAAGGGAGAGTACATTCCAGGCACTTGGGTCAGCATTTGCAACTGCCCCCTCAAGGTCATACTGGCTGTGTTAGTGAGTTTATACAGACTTGTTTAGACTTTATTCAAAAAATGCTGCAGGGAGTGGGAGGAGGGACTGGTGGTACCTAGCCGGCTCAGTTGGAAGAGCATGCAACTCTAGATCTCAGGATTTTAAGTCCAAGTCCCATGCTGACTGCAGAAATTACTAAAATAAATAAACTTTAAATTTTTTTTAATTTCTTTAAAGATTTCAGTTATTTGTAAGAGAGTGAGTGAGCATGAATGGAAAGAGGAGCAGAGGCATAGGGAGAAGCAGACTCCCAGTTGAGCAGGAAGCCCAACACCCTTTTGGAACTTGGCCACAGCAACTTCTTGCAAGATACATCCATGAAGGCATGAGAAACAAAAGCAAAAATGAATTATTGGGACTTCATCAAGAAGCTTCTGCACAGCAAAAGAAACAGTCAACAAAACTAAAAGACAACCTACAGAATGGGAGAAGGTATTTGCAAATGACGTATCAGATAAAGGGCTAGTATCCAAGATCTATAAAGAACTTATTAAACTCAACAGCAAAGAAACAAACCATCCAATCAGGAAATGGGCAAAAGACATGAACAGAAATCTCACAGAGGAAGAGACAGACATGGCCAACAGACACATGAGAAAATGCTCCACATCACTGGCCATCAGGGAAATACAAATCAAAACCACAATGAGATACCACGTCACACCAGGGAGAATGGGGACAATTAACAAGGCAGGAAACCACAAATGTTGGAGAGGATGTGGAGCAAGGGGAACCCTCCTGCACTGTTGGTGGGAATGTGAACTGGTCAAAGAGTTAAAAATAGACCTGCCCTACGACCCAGCAATTGCACTGTTGGGGATTTACCCCAAAGATACAGATGCAATCAAACGCCGGGACACCTGCACCCCAATGTTTCTAGCAGCAATGTCCACAATAGCCAAACTGTGGAAGGAGCCTCGGTGTCCATCAAAAGATGATGGATAAAGAAGATGTGGTTTATGTATACAATGGAATATTCCTCAGCCATTAGAAACGACAAATACCCACCATTTGCTTCGACGTGGTTGGACCTGGAGGGTATTATGCTGAGTGAAATAAGTCAGTCGGAAAAGGACAAACATTATATGGTCTCATTCATTAGGGGAATATAGAAATTAGCAAAAGGGAATAAAGGGGAAAGGAGAGAAAATGAGTGAAAATATCAGTGAGGGAGACAAACCATGAGAGACACCTAACTCTGGGAAATGAACAAGGGGTAGTGGAAGGGGAGGTGGGCGGGGGGTTGGAGTGACTGGGTGATGGGCACTGAGGGGGCCGCTTGGCGGGATGAGCACTGGGTGTTATGCTATATGTTGGCAAATTGAAAACCAATAAAAAAAGTTACAAAAAAAAAAAAAAAAAAAAAAACCATGGGGCTCAATCCCATAACTCCAGAATCATGACCTGAGCCAAAGACAGATGTTTAACTGCCTGAGCCTCCCAGAGACCCCCAAAATTATTGAAATAAGAATGATGCAGTGGTTTTTTTTTGCGGGGGGGGGGAAGATTAGCATAAATTACTGTCATATAAATTTACACTGAATATTTTAAAAGAGCTGTCAAGACGACAGAAAAAGATTTTCAGAAAACAGTGTAATGTGGCACCCACGGACTCTCCTCTACAAGGTCTTTAACAGAGGGACATTCGAACTCAGCTTGGACATCCTGGTGAAACTGACCTTATTGTCATGAAATGTATTAATCCTGGACAGTCTACCCAGATGCTTTAAAAAGTAGGGAGTATAGAGAATTCCTGGAAGGCAGGGCTCTACAAATGAGAGTGGCACCATAACAACCAGGTCTCAGGAGGCTCGAAGTGCTCTCACTGCACCTGGAAACCAAGGTATGAATGGGATTTCTAACAGAGCTTAACATCATCAATGCTCAGGCACATGCATTTATTTCACAGTGCTCAGAGACCTGAAATAGATACCAGTGCCTGTACCTGGAAATGTCAAGGAGGGAAGAAAGTATGCCTGATAAGCTTTCTTCTATATTGCGATTTCTCCATTTTCACTCTCCCCTGCCGTCCAGAATTCCAGGAATCGTTATAAAGATATTCTCCCAATAAATGAATCCTTATTAACTGAAGATAACTCTGGATCACTGCCTGTCAATATTATTGCAATTCATTTCACACAAGCCAGGTTTTTATACTCTTAAATATTAATTAACTCAAGCTCACAATTACACAATATACAGGACACAGGTCTGCCCTGCTGAATTGCTTTAGTTGTGCTCAGCAAATAAATTTTTAAATTAAAAAGCTATGAAATATTAAATCATATAAAAGTATTCACTATAATGGCAGAGAATTCATGACTTCTCTGTTTAGCTTTTAATGTTAGTAACACCCTGCAGCATAATATTGCAATCTACTGTTTGTAAACGTCCCCCCAAAATTCACATTAAAATCCTAAGTTAAAAACCAAGGTGATGGTATAAAAAGGCAGGAACTTTGGGGTGATTAGATCATGAGGATTCCTAAGGAACAGGATCAGTACCCTTATAAGAGGCCCCAGAAAGATCCCTTGCTCCTTCCATGTGAGAACACAGTAAAAAGGCAGCCATGTATGAATCGGTAAGCTCTCAGCAGACACTGAGTCTACCAGCACCTTGATCTTGAACTTCCCTGCCTCCAGACCTATAAGGAATAAATTTTTGTTTATCGGCTATACAGTTTATGATATCCTGTTAAAGCAGCCCAAACAGACTAAGACAAGTATCAAGGATTGTGAAATAATAGAAAAAAAAAAAAAAATATATATATATATATAGGGTCTCTACCCCCAGTTCCTGTCTCCTACAACCTTGTTTTATTTTCCAAAAGGCAACAATACTAGAAGCATCTCTTGTTCTAATATTTGGTCTTTGACCCCAGCCCTGACACAGGGATCCTGAAACCCTTGAAAATTCCTAAGTGTTAAGAGCATTAGGAGCATCATTTATTCTTAAGTGAGTCTGGGTGGGCTCCTGTAAGGCTCCTGAGGGAAGCTGGTTACCAGAAATACCAAGCCATGATTAGATGCTCGGGATTTTCAGCCCCACCACCCCCCAAACCCGCTTCTCTAGAAAACAAGAGGAGCTAGAAATGTTGTTACTAACTGATCATGACTACGTGAGGAAGCTTCCATAAAATTCCAATAGTATGGGGTTTGCAGAGCATCCAGGTGAGTGAACACATCCACACAGGAAGGGTGGTTCACCGCAACTCTTTTTTTTTTTTTTTTTTTTAGTTTTTATTTATTTATGATAGTCACACAGAGAGAGAGAGAGAGGCAGAGACACAGGCAGAGGGAGAAGCAGGCTCCATGCACCGGGAGCCCGACGTGGGACTCGATCCCGGGTCTCCAAGATCGCGCCCTGGGCCAAAGGCAGGCACCAAACCGCTGCGCCACCCAGGGATCCCCGGTTCACCGCAACTCAATGGGGACAGAAGCTCTTGCACTCAGGACCCTCTCAGACCTCACCCTATGTATCTCTTCATCTGGCTGTTCATCTGTATGTTTATCTCAACCTTTAATTAACTGATAATCTGTTTCCTTGAATTTTGTGAGCCTCTCTAGGAAATTATTCAAACCTGAGAAAGAGGTCATGGAAACCTCTAATTTGCAGACAAAGTGGACAGAAGGTGTGGGTTACCTGGGGACCTACTACTTGTAATTGGCATCTGAAGCAGGAGGGAAGGGAGGGCAGTCTTGTGGGAATGAGCCCTTATTAACCTGTGGCATCTGATACTGCCTTTGAGTATCGTCAAAATTAAGCTGAACTGTTAAGACACCCGGCTGGTATTACAGAGGATTGCTTTGGTGTCAGTAAAAACCCCACACATCCGGTGACCAGAGGTGAAGTGTTCTGTTTTGAGTAGTTAAGGAGACAAATAGGAAAGAAACACATAGTAGGAAAGAACTGTAGGATTTTCCTTTACAAAGATGTATCTCCTCCCTCCAGGAAAACAGTCAATGTCATGGAACTCAGTTACTGAATATCAGGAGACATCGACCTGGTATTTTGTCAGTGATTAGCAAAACATAGGCTGTTTTTTTCTTCCAAACAGGATAGTCAACACTGCAGATACTAAATGTTTTCTGTAAACGACCAACTAATCTGGACAAACAAGAGATGGCAGGTATTACTCCCCACTCCAAGAAGTCCATCAGAGCTTCAAATGGGTCTTTATAAGAATTACTGACATGTTTGTGAACTGCCTGGCAAAGCTGCTGGAAGAGAAAATGCACTTTGAATAAATAATAGCTGTCATTACCATCACACATAGCTGGTTGATTAACAAATCATTAGAAAACATACAAACAAAAAAACATCATTCCTTTAAGTTATCCCTCATAACTAGTATAAAAAATGAAGGTGATCTGTAGCAGAATACTACCATAAACCACACTGTGAAAGAATTCTGAAGTTGGTAGGAGTCTGTATTAGGAAAAAGATGGTTTCTTTCCTTCAGAAGGCAAAGAATTTGTTTAAAAAAAAAAAATCCTCTAGAAGTGACATTTGATACACTTTACATAAAATCGATTGTCAGTTTTATTGCTGCTGCCACAAGGGGAACTCTTATCCTCCAATCAATGAAGTTAGACTATATAGCTGCTTTCTAACTTTCTCGGAGAACAGATTTTCTTAGGTATATTTGAAAAGAGCTTCTATAGAAAGGTGAGTCTCAGAAATTCCCCATGAGGTAATAATATCTGTGGCACATAAGAACAGACAACCTAAAAAAGGTATTCGATGTAGGTCTTTTCTAAGACATAGTTATAGGGAAAAAAATGGTAATAGAAAAAAATGTAAATTTCTCTTAAAAGACTAAAAAGCTAATATAAAAATCAACATTTGCGATTTTCTGAATATTTGTCAGGGGCTAACCAGTTAGCTTCACAAATAAGTGGGAATCCAACTAAATTAAACTTCAAATACATCTGAAATTTACCCATGTTATCCAAGAAAAATTAAAACACCTCAAACTCCTGAAGCTTCCACTGAAGACTGTCTGTAAAGCAGTGTAGCATCACAGCTAGGCAGATCATATCCTGGGCCAATGCCTACCCTCCCCGCTTCCTAGCTGCTTACCTCCAGCTCAGTAACCTAACTTCTCAGCTTCCCTGTCTTTAAATGCAATTAACAGCTTTCTTTCCCATCAAGGTTCCAAAGGATTAACTGAGATCCTACAAGGACTCAGCTGGCTTCAGCCCTTTCCGGGTACTTCTCTTGCACTCACCGTCAAGCACTCTCCTACTCCCTCCCTCATAAGGCTTCAGGGTTCTGTAGACCAGGATCATCTTCCCCTAGCCCTCACTCAGATTCTTTCCTTTACCCTTTGTACGGGTAAACCTACATTCTTCATAACCATCTTACTAATACATCCACATATCCAAATCCTGGAATTCCTTTCAAGATTTAGCTAACCTGGGGATCCCTGGGCAGCTCAGCAGTTGAGCTCCTGCCTTCCGCCCAGGGCATGATCCTGGAGACCTGGGATCAAGTCCCGCACCGGGCTCCCTGCATGGAGCCTGCTTCTCCCTCTGCCTGTGCCTCTCTCTCTCTCTCTTTCTCATGAATAAATAAACAAAATATTTAGAAAAAAAAAAAAGATTTAGGTAACCTAAATTCTCTCAAGCAACATGAATACCATCTCCTCCAAAAGGCCCCCTAATTCCTACAGATCAATGCTTCTCTACCAGACTGCAACCAATCACCTGGGGAATTTTTTTAAAAATCCCTGAAACTGGGAACGCTGGGTGGCCCAGCGGTTTAGCGCCTGCCTTTGGCCCAGGGCGCGATCCTGGAGTCCCTGGATCGAGTCCCACTTTGGGTTCCCGGCATGGAGCCTGCTTCTCCCTCTGCCTGTGTCTCTGCCTCTCTCTGTGTCTCTCATGAATAAATAAATAAAATCTTAAAAAAAAAAAATTATTTTTGGGGGACACCTGGGTGGCTCAGCAGTTGAGCGCCTCCCTTGGGCCCAGGTCATGTCCCCGCGGTCCCGGGATCCAGTCCCGCATTGGGCTCCCTGCATGGAGCCTGCTTCTCCCTCTCGAGTATGTCTCTCATGAATAAAATAAATAAAATCTTTAAAATAATAATGATAAAAAAAAAAAAGTATGTTCTCTTCCGTGCCTTTTTTTTTTTCTTTTCAAACGCCGTTGCATCCTAAGGAGTAACGTTACCAAGTGCACCTGGGTGCACGCAGGGACACCAGGTTGCAAGTACGCTGACGGGCGCTTCCTGCCCTTAAAGTCCCAGAAAATACCAAGTTCTTGATGAAACGCAAAAGCTACGTTAACAATCATCAGGTCGGCGGGGCAGCCCGGGTGGCTCGGCGGTTAGCGCCGCCCGCAGCCCAGGGCGTGACCCCGGGGTCCTAGGATCGAGTCCCGCGTCGAGCTCCCTGCATGAAGCCTGCTTCTCCCTCTGCCTGCGTCTCTGTGTCTCTCGTGAATAAATAAATAAATCTTTAAAAAAAAAATCATCAGGTCGGCTAAATGCACGGAAGCGGCCCCGGCGCCCCAGGTCTCCGCGGGCGCAGCAGCCCGGCCCCGGCGCCGAAGGACCCAGGACCCTGCAAAGCTCGAGAGCTCAGAGCACAGGCGGGGAAGGGGAGCCCCGCGCCCCCGACCGCGGCCAGGCCAGCAGTCGCCCACCGCCCGCAGGAGACCCAGGCACCCCCAAGCACCCCCCGGGCACCCCGCGCTGCGCGCTGCTCACCCCCCCGGGAGGCTCCAAGCAGCCACCGCACTCGCAGCCTCAGCGAGACCCCCACAGCTCCCTGGGCGCCGCCATCTTGGCAAGAGAGGGGTCCTTGCTCTCAAGGCCCCAAGCCGGTCGCCCCGAGCGGAGCCGGACAGCAAGGAGTCCCTCGCCCCCACCGCCTCGGCGGCCCCCGCGTCGCGACCTCGCACCCCGGAAGCGCCCTGGCGCTGGGGGCCCACAGACACGCGCGGGAAAGTAAAGGCGCCCCCGAAACCCGGCTCGGCCCCTCAGGCAGCGCGGAGGGCAGCCCCAGCGCGAGGGGGCGGGTCCTCCGCGGCCGGGGGCGGGGCGTCGAGCGGCGGCGCGCTCGGTAACCATGGCAACGCGGCGGCGGGCGCCTCTCGGGCGGCTGGCTCTGGGCGCTCCAGGCGTCCTCGGGCTCGGCCCCTTCCCCGCGGCTTCCCCTCTGCCCGCCTCGGCCCGCGGCGGGGGGGGGGGGGGGGGGGGGGCGGCGGCCGCGCCCGGGGCCCGCCTCCCGGCCGGCGCCTCCCCCTCGGGCTGCCCCGAGCCCGCCTGCGCCCGCCTGCGCCCGCCTGCCGAGCTCCCGGCCCGCTGGCCGCCCCGGCCCGGCCCCGCCGCGCGGTTCAGCGCGTCCGCGGCTTTGCCGAGCGGGTTGGGTGACGTCGGGGCCTTCCCGAAGACGACGCGCTTCGCGGGTTTGTTTGGTTTTTCCCCCTTTCCAAAATGGCAGCCTCCAGCCGCGCACAAGTGTTAGATCTGTACCGGGCGATGCTGAGAGAGAGCAAGCACTTCAGCGCCTACAACTACAGGTGACGCGGCGGGCGGCGGGCGGCGGGCGGCGGGCGGCGGGCGGCGGGGCCGGGGGCCGGGGCCGGGGGCCGGGGGCGGGGGCCGGGGGCGGCTTGTGTCTGCCCCGCGGCGGCGGCTTCGGGCCCGGGTGCTGAGCCTCCGCCGCCCACCTGCCTCCCAGGCCGGCCAGCGCGGTCCGAGCGCCTCGGGGGGAGCGAGGGGCGGAGACGACACCTGGGGGCGGGGGGCGGGGGGGCCTCGGACACCTGGGGGGGAGCAGGGGGGCCTCAGACACCTGGGGGGGAGCAGGGGGGGCCTCGGACACCTGGGGGCGGGGGAGCAGGGGGGCCTCGGACACCTGGGGGGGAGCAGGGGGGCCTCAGACACCTGGGGGGAGCAGGGGGGGACCTCGGACACCTGGAGGCGGGGGGCGGGGGGGCCTCGGACACCTGGGGGGGAGCAGGGGGGGACCTCGGACACCTGGGGGGGAGCAGGGGGGGACCTCGGACACCTGGGGGCGGGGGACGGGGGGGCCTCGGACACCTGGGGGGGAGCAGGGGGGGACCTCGGACACCTGGGGGGGAGCAGGGGGGGACCTCGGACACCTGGGGGGGAGCAGGGGGGGCCTCGGACACCTGGGGGCGGGGGGCGGGGGGGCCTCGGACACCTGGGGGGGAGCAGGGGGGGACCTCGGACACCTGGGGGGGAGCAGGGGGGACCTCGGACACCTGGGGGGGAGCAGGGGGCACCTCGGACACCTGGGGGCAGCAGGGGGGCCTCGGACACCTTGGGGGAGCAGGGGGGGCCTCGGACACCTGGGGGCGGGGGAGCAGGGGGGCCTCGGACACCTGGGGGCGGGGGAGCAGGGGGGCCTCGGACACCTGGGGGGGAGCAGGGGGGGCCTCGGACACCTGGGGGCGGGGGACGGGGGGGCCTGGGACACCTGGGGGGAGGGGGAGCAGGGGGCCTCGGGCACCTGGGGGAGGGGGAGCAGGGGGGGCCTGGGACACCTGAGGGGGAGCAGGGGGGCCCCGGACACCTGAGGGGGAGCAGGGGGGGCCTCGGACACCTGGGGCGGAGCAGGAGGGCCTCGGACACCTGGGGGGGAGCAGGGGGGGCCTCGGACACCTGGGGGCAGCAGGGGGGCCTCGGACACCTGGGGGGAGCAGGGGGGGCCTCGGACACCTGGGGGCGGGGGAGCAGGGGGGCCTCGGACACCTGAGGGGGAGCAGGGGGGCCTCGGACACCTGGGGCGGAGCAGGGGGGCCTCGGACACCTGGGGGGAGCAGGGGGGGCCTCGGACACCTGGGGGCGGGGGAGCAGGGGGGCCTCGGACACCTGAGTGGGAGCAGGGGGGCCTCGGACACCTGGGGCGGAGCAGGAGGGCCTCGGACACCTTGAGGGGGAGCAGGGGGGGCCTCGGACACCTGGGGGGGAGCAGGGGGGGCCTCGGACACATTGGGAGGCAGTGGGGCCTCCGACACCTGGGGGCGGGGGAGCAGGAGGTCCTCTGACACCTGAGGGGGAGCAGGGGGTCCTCTGGTACCTTGGGTGGGGGGGTAGGGACCTGTCTGACACCTGGGGGGAGAGCAGGGACCCTCTGATACTTGAGTGGGAGCAGGGGGGGGGCCTCTGATACCTGGTGGGAGCAGAGTGTCCTCTGAAAACCTCGGTGGGAGGGGAAGCAGGGCGCCCTCTGAAACCTGGAGGAGGAGAGAGCAGGGGGGAGGGGGCTCGCCCTTCCTCGTATCAGGGAAGAGATTCCGATCCTGTGATGGCTCCCTGGGTGGTTCTCTGGGGGCCGCTGACCGCTGCGCTTCCGCAAGCCTCAGGCTCAGGGCCGGCTTGTGGCGCGTGCAGAACTTCCCGGGGATGGAAGAGTTGGTCGTGGAAGCAGCAGCCTGTGGGAAAGCTGAAGCCTCGCTGCGGCGAGGTGCCTTGACTCGCTTTCCTGGTTGCAAGAATCAAATCCTTGCTCCTCGGGGCACTGGCTTTGAGGAGGCGGTGGGGTGAGAACAGGAGATTCAGGTAGCACTAAAGGAAAGAAACAGACTTCTAGGCTCTGAAACACTTGCCTTGGCCTCATCAGATGGGGATACAGCGTAAAGGATCTTCGTGGCAGGAGAGTGACAGGCTAAACTCCCATCCCCCAGTGCAGTGCACAACTTTCCCCACGCCCGCCCCCTTCTCACACTTGCTCTCACTCCCTCATTCACGTCCATACTTTGGTCTGCCTCACAGCCCTTGCTTTCTTACAACTTCTGACTCATTTTTACTGAATGTGTCTTATGGATCTTCCTTCTGCATCCTTAGGTTTGGTGTTTTCCTTCTACCTCCACAACTCAGACTTTGAGCCATAGTTAGGCCAGGTCTCACTGTGGGTGAGATCGAGTGTCCCAAGAAAGAGTCTGGTTCGACAGGTGCCACCCTCCCAAGGGTGTATGAGCCGGCAGGCACCCTGGTAGGTAGACCCAGCCCAGTGTTGGTTATGGGACAGAAAGCTAGATCTCTTGAGCAGTGACTAATTTTTAGATACCTGCTTAGAAAAGTCATTATGTCCTGTAAATTTGAGAGCAACATTGAGTCCTACCAGTAAGACCAGTCAAGTGGTTGAAAGATACGTATCCTGGGAGAGCCTGGTTCTACTTAGTGACTTTGTCTTTGGAAGGTAAAGTTTGCGAACATGAGGGGTACACGTGGAATTTTTAACAAAAACTGAATCAAGTACTTAGCACCAAGGACTTCACCAAGTCTGTTGAAGAAACCTACAAAATATGCACATGAATAAGTGCTGACCAGGTGTTTACAGTCTGGAAAAAGATATTTTGTCATTTAAATTTGCTGAAAATAAATAAGAACTAGGAATCAGTATATAGGCCCCACACTGAAAGGGGGGATGGGGTCGATGTGAAAGCACACTGTAGAGAAGTCAAGAGGGGGCCTCAGAGAATATATAACCTTCAACAAGTCACTCAACCTTAGTATTTCAATTTTCTTGTTTACAAAATTAGCTTGTCGGACTAGGTAACCTCTGAGGACTGCTACATTACTAAAAATCCATTTGGAAATGATTTATGAGCCAGGTGGGGAAATCCACATTTGAGGCAAAATTTTATCAAGTGAATAAATGCCAAGTCAACAGGGGTAAACCTCAGGAAAATCATTCAAAGCTGTACCTTGTGGGCAGAAAATTGGAAATGGGTTTCTGTATGAGCCACTGTAAAGTAATACACATTTAGTAAATAATTGTTCAAATTATACTTTGAATAATGCTTTTAAACTAAATTTATTTAGTTTAAAATATGCATGTAAATGTACTAACTATAAGAATCTGGTAATCATTTTACATTTTCTTGAAATCATGGACCTAAAACCTGAGATTCCCACCGGTATGAGCTCTCAGATAATAAACTTAATAGTTAAGAAATGATGCTCTTCTGGGGGCGTATGGATGGCTCAGTTGGTTAAGCGTCTGTCTTGGCTTCAGGTCATGATCCTAGGGTCCTTGGATTGAGGCCTGCATCAGGCTCTCTGCTCTGGGGAGCCTGCTTCTCCCTCTGCCTCTGCTGCCTGCACATGCTTGCTTTTTCTCTCTCAAAGAAAGTCTTTTAAAAAAAAAATGTCCTTCTGTATTAGGCTGTGTCTTGAGAATTTCAAAGACAGTGCTTTCCCCTTGTGAAGTTCTCTCTGGTGGGCATGCCCTTTAAACACTCTTGTCTTTAGTTCATCCTCTTGAGAGTCAGCTCCATCATGATCCTCTCAGGACAAAGTGTTATTTTACTTCAGTGCTTCCAGAAACGTCCAAAGACTTTGCTCCGTACCATACCAAAACCTGGAGGTAGAAAGGTGAGAGCTTTGGGCTCAGCAAGGCATCTACCGTCAGTGGCTTTTTTAACATACCTCCATAGGATACAGTTATGGAAATCATTTTCACAAACTGTGTTAAGTGCTGTAATCGGCATGATGGGGTAGAATCAAGAACACTTCCCAGAAGATGACATTGGGTCAAAAGCATGAAATAACATAGTGTGCTCAAATAACAGTAAACAGTAGATGGTTTATTTTTTTTTTTCTTTCAGTAGATGCTTTAATTGCTAGAGAGTGAAGTGTGATTCAGGGGGTGACAAAGAATGAGACTAAGGGTGGAGAGCCCACATATTCAGAAGCCTGGGCACCATGCTAAGGAACTTGGGCTTTATTCTGAGCTAACAGGCAGCCAATAAAGCGTTTTAAGCCAGAAAATGACATGGCCAGATTTGCATTTTAGGTAGGTCACTGGTAGCTGTGTAGAAAATAAATTTGGGGACTAAATATAAGGACACCAAATGGGAGCGGATTATAGCAGTGCTGAGGAGAGATTAGGTTCCTAATGAAGGTAGGAATAGTGGCTGATAGAGAAAAAAAGACATGTTTGATTAATAATTATAGGGTAAACTTGTTAGAAACCTGTGAATGATTGCATTCAGGAATAAGGAAGAAGAGATTCCAAGGAAAGTCTAGAATCACTTCCAGGTTACTATTTAGCTGAGGCACAGAAAGATTAAATGGGACGTTGTGCCATTGACGGACTTAAGAAATACAGAAATAGCTGGTCTTGTGACAAGAAGACTTACAAATACATCTTCAGACATCTTGAGTAAATGTCAGTGATGCCCAGCAAAGACAGTTATTCACAAGAGTCCACAGCTCAGGGGAGCAAACAGGGCAAGAGTTAACGTCCTTACTTACTTGCCTTGTGACCCTGGGCAAGTCTTTTCACCTCTCTGTGCTGCAGTTTCTTAATCTATTAAACAAAGATTCTGTAAAGCAGAGATAATGCTTTCTCTCAAGTGGAAGTTTAAATGAGTTAATACATGTCAGGTGCTTACAGTTGTGCCTGGGGCGCCTCTGTGGCTCAGTCAGTTAAGCATCCAACTCCTAATTTCAGTTCAGGTCGTGGTCTCAGGGTTGTGAGATGGAGCCCTGTGTGATGGGGCACCGTGCTAGACGTGGAGCCTACTTGAGATTCTCTCTCTCTCCCTCCCCTCCATTCCAATGTGTGCACACTCTCTCTTAAAAAAGAGTTTTGATATTAGGTGAAATTTCCAGGAAGAGTATTTAAACAGTTCTTCTAAACCAGGGGCAATTTTATCTGACAATACCTGGAGACATTTTTCTTGTTATAACTTGAGTGAGAGGATGCTAGAGGCATCTAGTAGTTAGAAACAGGGATGTCTTGTTAGAGACCAGGGATGTCTCTGGTCTAAACACGAAGTCCCCATAATAAAGAATTATCTGATCCAAAATGTCAAACATGCCAAGATTGAGAAATCTTAGTGTATGGTGAGAAAATTAGTGGGCTAAGGATGCTGTTCTAGAGAACATCAAAATGTGAGGGGTTGGCCAAAGAATTGCTGCTACAGAAGGCCAAGAAGACATAGTCTAAGAATGTGGTCCCAAACGTAATGGTCTCAGGATCTTGTTAAATTCTTAAATGTAACCGAGGACCCAAAAGCTTTGTGTATGTGTGGCATAGTTATCAATATCATGGTGAAAATCAAAACGAAAACACCTATTTGTGAATGAATTAATAAGCCCATTACATACTAACATAAATGACATTTTTAGGAAAAGTAACCATTTTTTTTCCAAAAAAGAAAAAAAATTAGTGACAAGAGTGACATTCTTCAACATTTTTGCCAATCTTTTCAATGAATGTCTTAATAGAAGGAGAGAAGATTTTTTTTATATTTGCTGCTGCCTACAGCCTGTTGCTATACCACATGTCATTTAGCCTCTGGGAAATTCCACTGGACACGCTTAAGAGAATGAGAACAGGCAGTTGTGGTACTGTGAAAATAATTTTCCTGATGGATCCCCTGGAAGGTCTCAGACCCCCCCAGTGGCCCCTGGCCACACCTGGATAACTACTGTAGTATCTACGAAGAAGAAAAGAAAACAAGCAGTGCAAGCAGTATCACAGAAGTCAAGATAGTCACATGTTTTTGGAAGGTGGTTGTGGCCAAGGTCACTTGCTTCAGCAAGGTCCAATAAATAAAGATGGAAATGTGATGCCTGGTGTTGGCAGTACCGAGATCTCTAGGGACCTTTACCAGAGAGCAGTGTTAGTGAGGTGGTCAAGGCTGAACCTGGATTACGGGGGTTTAGAAGTGAATCAGAAGGAAGTAAATAGCTGCAGTGAGTATAAACCAACCCACCACCCCAGGAAGTCTGTTTAACGTGATCTGGGAGTTCAGATAACCGTTAGAGCAAGACCCCACAAGAGGTGAGAAGTGGTGTATCTGAGAGCACAGTTGGTCCTGGGACAGGCAGAGAGACACTTTTTCATCAGTGGGTAAAGGAGGCGAAGATGCAGGAAGGATGGGAAGTTGAGGTGATTGGTGCCATGCCTGACAGCCAGTTTTTGGATAAAGTGGAAAGTAAGTAAATATTGAGGAAGCATTATGCTCTCAGATTTATTATTACACACATCAAACACTATTGTAGCTGTACGTTTACTTGTCTCTGCCATTCATTCCTCGAAAGCAAAAATTATTTTATGTCTTTATTTCTAGTGCTTAGCACAATAACTATCCAGTGTATTTTTATAATTCTTTGTTCAGGACAGCCCAGGTGGCTCAGCGGTTTAGCTCTGCCTTCCACCCAGGGCGTGATCCTGGAGACCCAGGATCAAGTCCCACGTCGGGCTCCCTGCATGGAGCCTGCTTCTCCCTCTGCCTGTGTCTCTGCCTCTCTCTGTGTGTCTCTCATGAATAAATAAAATCTTTTTTAAAAAAATTCTTTGTTGAAAAGTAGGAGGAAATTGTATTCAGAGGTAACTTTTATCAGCCAATTCCTCTTATAGGTTAAAAGTGTTGTAAAATGTGAGAAAAAGGAACAATAATGTCCAAATGCTTACCAAGTTGAGTGTCAGAGCTCCTCCTTTCTTCATTCAATGTTTGAGTATTACACTTCCTGTACATTAAGCATTGTGGTGAGAACTGCAAATCAAAATGAGCCTCCCATTAATGGTAGAGAGCAGTAAAGTAACCAAAAAGCCCCTTATTTTACCCGGCAAATGAGTCTGTTCAGGAATAGAGAAATTGCAACTCAGAACATGCAGGCTAGGGCAAGCCATAGGCTACTCTGGAGAACAAAGGAGAGAAACATTGTAGAGAGAAAGGAGGAGGTTAGAAGGGCTGCTTGGAACAAAAGGCAGTTGGAGGAAAAGTGAAGAGCTCAGGGTGGTGATGATTTCTCGTTGGCTGGGCTGTTGCTGGGCCAGGAGAAAATCTTCCTTCTTCTGTTGGGGTAGTAAAGTAAGCTTCTTCCTGTCCACTAGTGTGAGATAAGCTAGACAGCAGGTGAGAGACAGCCCCTACACGGCTTCCCGACTACATTTTAAATGAGACTTCCCTTTATTATATTCATATCATCAGAAGTTTATCCATAAAGTTCAAAGGAAGAAAACGTGTGTAGAGGATCTGACCTCATCAGCACCACCTTAAAAATAAATATCATTAGGAATGCTTTTGACAAGTAATAGAAAACCTTTACACAGTACGTAAGGGGTTTATTCTCACATAGACAAGGTCTAGAGACAAGGAGCTGCTCCAACTGATTTAGCTGCTAGATGATGTCGAGGTGTCTTGAGTGTTTGTTTTCCTCCGATGCTTATGCCTGATGGTTGCAAATGGCTCTTGACATTCCAGATATATCTATTTGAGGCAAGAAGAAAGCAGGGCACCCCAACCCGGAAAGAGTACATTTCCTCTTCATAAGGAAAGGGTAAACTTCCTGGAACTTTCTAGTGGACTTCTGGTTGTAGCATTGGCCACAACTCTTCTATCACTAGCTGAGCATGAGGCTGAAAAAGGAAGGTTAGCTAGTCTAGCCTCGGAGCAGGAGGCCGCACAAAGAAAAGGGTTGGGCAGTGGCTGCTGGGCCAGCCAACAGTTAGTGTCTGCCACAGCAGGGGCCAGAGACCTGGGCGGAGGAGCACTCCGGGCCGACCGGGCCGACCGTGAGGCACAAGGGGGCGCGCGTCAGAACCAGAAGCACTGCATTGGTGTTCCAGCATGGGTGACTTCGAGTGTGGGCGAAATAGCCAGCAAGTGATAAAATGGGTCCCAAACAAAGGCAAGGGTAGAAAGGATAAATAGCTTGACTCAAGCCTCACAACTGGTAAATGACAGAGTGGGAACTAGAATGCCTCCCAGCCCCCGGTGCGCTGCTTTCTCCAGGACTCCACACTCTGCTGCGGTGTGGGAGCTTCCTGCAACCCCATGCATCCCCTGGCTTGGCCAGAAAAAGTATTAGAAACATCAAAGATATTTATTTTCACAATTCTTTCTTTTTAACAGCCAAAGTAGCCAAACAAGCATTCTCTAGTTTTGTGACTGGTAAATTACTAACTGTTGATAATGTCAGGTCTTAATTACTACCTGCTACACCACTAAACGCAGTGTTATTGAAGCCTCTTGATTGTAGTCTGAATGAATGGACTGATGTTCCTATTTAGTAATCTGAACTAGAAGCTGAGGACACAGATCCCTGAGCTCCTGGACGGGACAGGAACCAGGCAGAGCGTTTCCTCCACAGGTTTCTGTGCTCACTGTTGCAGACCTTTTGACGTTGACTGCCTCTTTTGCGCCCATGTGCCACTGATTGATCAAGAAGGCTAAGGTGAATAATAATCTAATGTGAAGAGTACCAACACCAAGCACCTTTCTCTTTCTAAAAACAAGCTACACTGAAGACATGAACTGCCAAATATTCTTTCACTTTGGAACAAATGGACAAATCCAGTTTGTTCCTAACAGTTCTTGAAAACTCATGGTATATATATATATTATTGCACTAAAGCCTCAAAGCAGATAGAATACAAACCTGCCTTTAATCAGAACTTGCTGGTGCGTGGAAAATTCCACAAGAACTCTTGTTCTTTTGTACCCTTTATTCCTTCACTCAGTTCAGAGCCACGCAGACCTGCCACCTGGGACAGCTATTAAGTGTGTGGTGAGCATCAAGTGTTGCATTTTGCTTTTTGGTACTCTTAACAAGATTATTAGGATTTCCCCCCACCCCAAAACAGTTTTCTCTTTTTTTAAGTCTTGAAATGGATGTGTATATTATAAGCGATCAAAGAAACCAGAGAATAGTTTAATAAGCAGCCAGAGTAGAGTTTTGCTCACTATACAATGGTTAAATAAATCATACCTCTCTGTGAAAAGCTTTTTAACTTTTATATTACAGACTATTCAAGAACACAGAGAAGGAGGAGAGGAGTATAAGAAAAAAAGACTATTAAATTTTTAAAATTCTTCCCAAACTTACTCTTAAATTTGTTCCGAATTTATACTGTTGAACTCATGGGATAGCCTGTGGCACTTGAGTAGAACTACTGTTACCTGATCCCTTCTTTCTAACAAAACCCCACAACAACTACAGACAGTTCATTTGTGCTGAAGAAAAACAGCCTCTTAGACTCTTCAAGGAAGGATTATTTATAATCATTAAATATGCTTGAAATTTCAAAATAAAAAAATTCCTTTAAGGAATTCCTTAAAAATTTTTCCTTTAAGAAAAAAAATTCCTTTAAGGTTGCTAAGTTCCACTATTTTGAGTGATAATTGTTTTGAAAAATAAGTAAAAATTGTATAGCTAACTCAGAGAAGGAGATATTTAACATATACAGCAGCCTGAATTGGGGGAAAAATAACATTTTTTACTCTTGACAGTGGAGCAAAGTGTTAAAAAATTATTAGATCTAAGTGTCACTGTTGAATTACTGAGTCTAGTTTATAAAAGTTTCCAAATTGCACTTATCCATTTATACTTTCTCTTGGCCCCTAAAGCATTTAAAAAACTTATAAAAATACATACAATAAAATGAAATAATTGTTATAATTAAAAAATAATAAACGAGAGAATCAGAGCAAAGAGGAAATAAAAGTAAAGAATATAAGAAAGTAAGGAGTAAAGATAGACCATAAAATGCAATTATAAATAAGTGGGATTCCGATAAAGTATCTTTAATTCTGTGTTGTACTAGGGTAATCCTTTTTTTAAAAAAAACACAAGTATACTTACAAAATATCCTGTTTGAAAACTGTAATGAGCATCGTAGAAAATTGCCTGCCTCTTAATTATTTGCATCAGCAGCCAAATGACTACTTTGTCATGGGTAAAAGTACTTCATCTCCTGTTTCTTCTCTTCTATGACCCCTTTCCTAACACTGAATCCCATTTCATCAGGTAATAGATTTTTACGTATGACTTAGCGTTTATTTTCACAATTAACTGGTACCTAGCGAATTTAGGAAAATTTTACAGAAACCAAATTAGCTGATAAAACTAGATGAGTTACATGAGCCAAGCTGTGAATCTCTAGATTTAATAAGAGTCAGCTAAATCAAGATGGGTCCTCTTGGCTTTTGTGTTAGTAATAAGAATGCCTTGAATGGGGTTCCTTCAGCTGATCTCTACCCTCCTGTTTTAAGAAGAAGATTTAGAATTTCCAAATTAGGAGATAATAATGTAGCACTGTCACATCTTGATTTGCTACATGACTTGATAGCCACTCATTCTTGGAATTGTCTTTGTAAGTATAGCAGTTTTTTTAACTCATATTTTGAGATTCAAAAAAAATAGCTCACAAAAATGTCTTTTCATGACAAAACAGAAACAAAAGTTACAATGACTTGCTAGGATGGCTCTGTTGTTTTACACCTTATTTCTTCCTCTAATAGTCTCATTCCTGAACTAATTTGCTTTAAATACTGTTTTCAGTATTATGAATGAGAATTATGAGCAAGACCGTCTTGACTTAGAAAGATTCCTGACCTTGGAACGAAGAAAATTTGTTTTGGGGGCGCCTGAGGGCTCAGTTGGTAGAGCATACCACTCTTTTTTTAAAGATTGATTGATTGATTGATTTTGGGGGCATGAAGAGAGGAGCAAAGGGAGGGAGAGAATATCAAGGAGACTCCCCATTGACCATGGAGCCCAACATGGAGCTCAATACCAGGACCCTGAGATCATGACCTGAGCTGAAATCAAGAATCAGACAACTCAATCCACGGAGCCACCTGGGCACCCCCGGGGCATACCACTTTTGATCTTAGGGTTGTGAGTTCAAGCCCCATGTTAGATATGGAGATTACTTTTAAAGAATGAAAAGAAAACTTGTTTCAAATTTAAGGTCAACTAGCTCTGTGACCTTGGTATAAATAATTTACTCCCCAGTCCATCATCTATAAAATGAGAATGCTAAAGGTGCAAAACTTTCTGGCAGACCATTTGGCATACACCAGGTACTCCAGAGTCATGTCTTTTGTTTCAGCAAATACAAGTAAATTAGCTACTATGGATTAACCTTTACACTGGCAATCCAACTGCCAAATCTTTGAAATTTTTAGTAGATAACAGTGATTTAGCCAGCCCAGTTAAACTTGTGGAGTCACATTCTGCGCCAGGTATTTATTGGCAATCCAGAAATCTCTATCGCTGTAATACACAGTTTCAAAATGGTGAGATTGGTGTGAGCCTTCATTCAGCGAGCCTTCTTTGGATACTTGCAATATGCCAGACCCTTTGCTCCCTGCTAGAGGTACAGAAATAAACAGAACATGATCTTTGCCTGAGAGGAACTTCACAGTTCAGCCCGTGCAGGAATACGTTCACGGCCAATCTTCCAACAGGGTGGTGGCAGCATGCCAATAGAGACGTGAGCGCGTATCATGGGAGCAGACAGGCGATGCAACACAGCCTGTGGGTGAGGTTTAGAAAGCTGTGGTAGCTGGTCTGAGCTGCAAAGATCCAGTGGGGATTTGCTGGTGAAGGGAGGCAAAAGCAGAGGGGACAGATGTTTTTAAATAAATAAAAGAATAAGAAGACGACAACCAATGTAATTCGTGCTGGGCCTGAGGAAGTGCCAGCAGTTTGGTGCCACTGTGGCAGACAGCGGGCAAAGTGAGAGTATCCCGGAGGTGGGACCACAGAAGACAGAGCCCTGTGTGGCCTGTTAGGCTGCTGGGATGTGTTGCTAAGCAGAGGAAAGCCATTAGGTATTTTAAGCAGACTCCAGGTCCCCTTTACCTGGATCACTCCAGACATGCAGGAAGCTGAAGACACGGAGGCCAGTTAGAAGCCAGTGGCATTGATTCATTGAGTCATGATGGTGAAGGGCAGACTGGAGCAATGGTGAGTAAAGGAAAGAGGAAACTGGTTTTGAGATCTATTGAGAAATAGAATTAGCTGGTCTTGGTGATTGGTTGAGTATGTTGGATTAGAGAGAATGACTCAAACTGCAGTTAGCAGAATATAATTGGAAGGAGAAAGACCATTCCAAATGAAACTTACGTAGCAGGGACAGTGCCTCCTTGGTACAAGGAAGACATTTATGTACGTCCATTTGTGTGCAGTGATACAGCTTCAGGAGAGTATCTGGACATTTTAGAGAAAATTTTTTTTAAGATTATTTAATTATTTATTTGAGAGAGGGGGCATAAACAGGAAGAAGGGCAGAGGAAGAGGGAGAAGACTCCCCGCTGAGCAAAGAGCCCAACTCGGGGCTCAATCCCAGGACCCTGGGATCATGACCTGAGCCAAAGGCAGATGCTTAACTCACTGAGCCACCCAGGTGCCCCTTTAGACAGGATTTTAAAGCATCTTTTTGGCCCTAGGTGTTAATCTGCAGCACTATGTACACTTAGCTCACTTTTGTTTCTCCAATTATATATGTTTCATATATTAATTTGCCAGTTAATATTCATCAGTGTTCAGTTAGTTGATTTTCTCTGTTCTCAAGGTAATTATTTGTTTTATTTAATAGATGGCTCATTAGATATCATTAATGCATCTATTAGCCTTATATTCTTTTGTTTCTGTAGTAATTTTTGAGTGGATTTAGTACACCCCCCTTTTGCCTAGTGTAAAATTACTTGTGTAATCAATTCATTATATATATTTTTTGTATCATAATTATTCATTTCATGCCCTCCTCATTTCTTTTTGCTCATCCACAGTTTGAGAATAAATACAAATATTTTCCCTATATAATATCCCTCCCTGGCATCTGATCCCTCATGGTTATGTTGTCTTAACCAGAAATCATTTCTGCAGGCAGAAGTATCTTATCTAAAATCTCCTTTGCCCTTCCTTTACTAAGCAAATTGCTAAGTTAAGAGTGTAGTTTCTTGCAGCCATGCTGGAGCCAGAACAAACCATTGAGCCTCTATCCTGGTCCAGTTGTCTCTCATTCATTAAGCAGTTCTTTATTGAATATTCACAATGTACTCAAGTTTGGTGTTCTGTTTCTTTTCTTCTCAGACCAAGGTTGAAAAGATTTTGGGACGGTGGTGGACCTGTAAAGTTGTGGAGACATGGAATATATAATCTATGGTTTCATTTGCCACCTTGATTTGATGCTTACTCCCAGATCTGTTTCCAGCCCAAGCACCAGGTGCAGTAGACAGTTCACACATATCCAAAGCTGCCCAGCTGAGCTGGGGACTGGACATTCATCCAAGATCCCTTCCCTTTACCTAGCTCTCTGTTCTCCCACATTCTGCCCCGACACCACTCAGGCCCATCCCCTCCTCCTCACCTCCACTAGCTTGGCCCAGCTCATCGTTACTCTTCATCTGGTTGGCTGAACCCATAATCTACCATCGGTCCCCTTTGTACCCTTGCCTAACTTGCTGAGCAGGGCTGGGCGCTGGGGTAAGCAGGCTAGGTAGAGATTTTGTGCCTTGATTGATCCAACTGCAGGACCTTGTACGGAACAGAGTCAAGATATGCATGCTCCCCTGCAGCCACCCTCTCCCCCTGTTTAAGTGCACCAGAGGACCGGTGTGGCTTTTGGAGTAAAATTCCTTCTCCTTAGCTTCACAGGCCCCTCTCCATGTTCGCCTCCTCTCTACCTCTCTTCACTTCATCCAGATCAGATGTCTCCCATTTTCTTAATGGTGCCACGTGGCTTTAGGCTTTCGTGTGATCATTTCCTGGTTCCTGTGTTTGAAACACTTCCTCCCTTCATGCAGCAAATCTCTAATCATCCTTCAAAATTCAGCTAATAGACTGATTCTTGATAAGCTCTCTGAAACCTCCCAAACCCACTCTATTCCTTATTAAGCAATTAAGGAAAAAGAAAAAAATTTTAGTTGCTTCTCACTGCTCTTGATAAAGTTCAAAATCCTTACCATGGCCCATGTTTGCCACAGGGTCAGTTTCCCATTTAGGGGGTACATTCCATCACCTTCCCACTTTGGGGGTGCTCCCCTTATATTGGCCTTTTCTTGATGTCCTTAAATACTGTGCTACCTTGAACCCATGCTATTCCTGTGTCTCCAGGGTCTTTCTCCGTTCGTATAGGTCACCACTCTCTGCTCACTTGCCTAGACCCCAGGAAGGGCACTCCCCAGTGTTGCAAGCTCTCACAGCCCCGTGACTTCTCTGTCATGATACTTAAACCGGATGTCATTCTGCATGAACTTTGTAATTACCTCCATAATGCCTTCCACACTAGTCTGACCACAGGCTGCAGAAGGTCAAGGACTATATGTGGTTTTGCTCACCACTCTCACCGCAGCATCCAAGCCAGGCACTAATGAAAGCAACAGTATGTGGCAAATGTATGGGTCATATTTATGATGGCTCCTCCGTTGTCTTCCAGACACTTTGTGTAAAATCTGCCCCATCACTCTTGTGTAGGGAGCATATTTGAGTCAACTTTGTTTTCTCTGTGATAACACACTGTAAAAGCAAAAGAAACGTATGAGTGAATGCTGTGTGTATAGGTAACTCCTTATTAATAAGGATAAGTGAAAAGATTCCGATTAACTACCAGGGTGACCATGTTTAGGGCACAGAAGGTCACATAATTTTATCTTCCTTTCTTCCTCTTCATATATCTGAATAGAGAGAAATCTAAGAGAATTTTAAGATAAGATTTGGTTTCCCCAACCAAATTTATATCTAGCCTTTCTTTTTTCCCCCAGAAATTTACCTATTATATTTTAAAAGGCCTTCCTGCAAATGAAACCAGCTTGATTCCTTTCTCTTTGGGATCACCATAAGGTGTGTATACGCAAGCCCATTACTAACAAGTGATCACATGGTTACTAGGGTAGTTGTTTTCCAAGCTGCCTCACCAGGCTTGAGGAAGACCATTAGGTGGAGTAAGCTACAGCAGGAGCCCTGAGAAAGGGGCTCCCAGCCTCCCCTCCCCAGCCCACTGGCAGCACAGGCTGGTTCTCTGTGTCTGCTATTTGGAATGCTCGAGTGTGCATGCTACCGTTACCGGCCTGCCCATCCGCATCACCACCATTGCTGAGGTCTCAAAGAGCCTCGGACTAGATGAATGTTCAAAGAGCAAGCCCCAGCTTCTACCCTAAGCTAGAGTGACAATCTCAGGTTTGGAACTATTTCTCTCTATGTTCTGGCTAAACACATGAGCTACGTCAGACAGGGTTCTCTCTTCTTCCTTCCCAGCACCCCTGCTCTTGCATCCTCAGTCAGATGCTCTCCATGCTCTAAGACCTTCAGACTTGGTCCGTCCCCTAAAGGACGAGCAGGAATGGGGGAAGAGGCTCTATCACAGGGATATCTTGTCAATAGCATTGTTAAGTAGTAGACTCAATTCAGAGAGCAAGATATGTGGGACATATGGTTTCTTAAAAGCTAGTTCCTTTTCCTTCTAAAAAAAAATAAAAACACCGGGAAAAATCCAAAACGTTGAGACATCTCCGGCAATGAATAAATGAGATATCTCAGGTGATGAACAAAACTTGGTATGGGAAGAAGACAAGTCCATACTGTCAGAAATATCTGTCACTGGTAGTGATTGTGAACATGTTGTTTTCTTAAGATACCACCATCTGTTTCACTGAGAAGAATATTCAAAGGTCAGAAGAACCAATGCAAAATAGTAAAGAGGAAAATAAGCCTCTTTGTTTTAAATAATTAAAAATAACCAAAATGCAAAAAAACTACCTCTTGTTTCATGACCACAGCTACGAAACTATGCAGTCGTCTACTAGCAATCATATTTCTACAGTAATTAACTTTAATCCACAGTCACCCAGAAAGCCTCTTGTATTTCATGCATACAGTTATTATCACAGAGGAGTGTCTCCCTGGCATTCTCCTAACCCTGAGGAATAAGAGAGAACCCAGTGCTTATTTTTACCATATCTTCCATTTTTTTCTTTCTTAAGGATAGAGGAAAGAGTTACTACCTTATAGCACAGCCTGTTTCATTTTGCAGTTCCTTTATATTTTCGTTTGCCAGCCTGAAAACGAATGTGTTGAGAATATTGGAACCTAAGAAAAGAGAATCTGGTTGATTTCTATTCTTTAAGTCTTTAATATGTGCAAGAGAATGGGAGCTATGGACAGAAGGTTTAGAGACCTGCGTTCTGTGCTCCCAGGGTCATAAATCTCTCTAGAGTCCTGAGTATCTGACTCCGTAATGGAGCCAGAACACCTGGGTCAAGTGTGGGTAGAGCAGATGGATGAATTAACAGAATTTGCCCTTGAAAAAAGATTTGCTGGTTCCTGTTATATTTTGAATCTGTGAAGAGCAGAAATCTTGTCACATTCATATTGTGGTTTTTTTTTTTTTTTTAGACCTCCCCCTCACCCCCACTGACTTAGTAGGGACTCTAATAAAAAGTACACACAGGCCAACAAATTATTAAACGAGAATTTATAATCTGTGAAGCACTTTCAAATTAAGGTAGTGGTAATATGGTTGGGAGTGTTTGAGTTTGTCTTACTTAGGTTGAAATTATCTTCTTTTTATGGCCTGGTTAAGGTTGAAGGGCTATGTTGGAATGCCCAGTATTCCTGAGTCAGGCCAGTGCCATGTATCATTATGCTGTGGTATGTCAGTTGTCCACTGTCACCACCAGAGCTGCCTTTGGGCCTCCTCCTGTGCCTGCTTTCCTGAACTCCATGATCCTTGTGGATGGTAACTTTTTCACAAAGACACTGACATATAACATATCCCTGGAAGCCGTATTCATTCAGTTAACAAATATGTATTGAAGTTCCAGTGTGTATCGGGCATTCTGCTGGGCACTAGAGATGCAGCAGAGAGTAAAACTTATCTGGGGCCTGCGTTCATAGAGTTTCTGTTCTAGTAAGACCGTATTATGACAGAAGCCTTCCAACATTTTGCTAACTAGATCCACTGGAGGTAGTAGTCTTAAACATGTGTTTGTTGTACCAAATTCTGTACTCTGTTGAGGCTTAGATACAGTTTCATTCCAGTGGTCAAAAGCTTTGGGAGAACTGATTTTATTCAAATTCTGATTAAAATAATGTTAATAAAATCAGTCCTTGCACAAAGGCTGTTTACTGCCTCACGGGTATCTGTTCCATATTCACACAGATCCCCTAGTGTCTAGAGGGAAAGAAGAGAGGGGGACTCCAAAGTGAATTAACATCGGTGGATCACATGCTGTGTATCAAGCACTGTATATCATATCCTTAGTATGCATTGTCTTGTTCAGTGTCGAATTACTATGAAATAGATATTACTACTCCATTTTACAAATACAACCGTAAAAGCAGCCTTTTTATACTTCAACATTTCTCATGAGCCAGACACGTTAGGCCCTTCCTTGCATCATCTCATTTAATCATCATAAAAACTCCATGAAGCAGATCTTTTAATTTCCCCCAATTTGCAAGTAAGGAAGCTGCAGCTCAGAGCAGTAAAGCAGCAAACCTAAGATGATACAGCCAGTAGGAAACTGAGTTAATGAGTTCCTGTGTACCTCCAGTACCAACTCTTTTCCCCATGTTCCTTGATGACTCAGCCTCCACCTGTCTCCACAGTAAGATGCAGCTCTTTCTCTTTGGGTGGACTTCTTGGCATAAGAGATAGATCAGAGTGTTCTGGTGTCCCACCAATAGGTGCACGTAAGCTGTCTGTCGAAACCTCTCCTGGGGACCTACTGACATCACCTTCTGTTCTTAGTAACTCTTGACTTCAAAGTCCAGGTCCAAGTTTGGGCTGTGTAATTTTAATTTCCCTAAATAATTTCATCTTGCTTTCCATTGGCCTTGCTCACAAATCTGAAACTCACATTGAATGCTGCTACTGAGGATTTACAGTCCTCTGTGGGAATCCCCCAGGACGCCCCCTTGAGTTTGGAGCGCCTCTCTTGCTCCAGGTTGATGACCCCATTGTGTGCTCCTTTTAAGACAGAAGACAAAAACAGATGCTTAAAATTGTCATTCCACAGTTGATATTTTAATAGACGTTGCTCCCAACGGATATTTTGTTTTAGGTCTCTTAAGTAAATATTTTGTAATGTGTGTGCATACTCTAAGGCAATATTATCACAAAGGGGGATATAAACTGAAAATAATTAACTTGCCATATTCTAAAATATCAATGAGGGGTAGAAGCAGTATTAATTGAAAAATAGTATTTCTGCCAAATAGTAGTGAGGGGAAAGAAAAGAAGAAGAAAGGAAAATGGGAGGCAGGATTTTATCAGAAAAAAGAGATTAATGAAAACAAGCAGAAAGAGCATGCAGGGTCACTGTGCCATGAGGAGAGGTTTTTAGCAGTAGAATACAGGTGAGGCTAGCTTTGGCAGAGCTGGATTGACCACCAAAAGGCCATCCTCCCAAGGAAGATGTGTGGTGCTATGAGTGTCATGTGGCACAAGGCCACATGGCCCCATTTACCTTAAGGGAAGGAAATCTTTCTGGACCAGAGGCCCCAGTTCCTTCCTGATTGGTACAGAATGGGAGCTGTGCAGTTGTGAGTGTCCTGCTGCTGTCATCACCTTCCCTCCCATGCTTCTGGTTGCTCATGCTCTTGTCTTGCCCCATGTCTGCATCTGTTCCTTTATGGGGATGACTAGAATGGTGGCTGAGGGCTTGTGCCAAAGGAACCTTATAGAACAGACAACCAGCTTCTGTAGGAAAACATCATGACTCTAAAAGAGCCAGTAGCCAATCCTGTATAAAAAAAGACGAGTGTGGTTTGTCTGTTTTTAACATAGATGATCCCCTGATAGCCTGCTCATGGTAGGAATGGTCTACACATGCTTTCCGCTTACTCCTCATTCCACTGCAGTCTGCCCTGCCAAATTCCTTCTGTTACTTTTTTGTCTTTGGCCCATTTAACACCATGATCATCTTTCCTTCCCTCCTGGGACGCAGGATACCACTGTCTCCTGGTGTCTCCCCATTTGAGACACTCCTCCTCCTCTATCTCTCTTCCTTCAATATGAAAGCTCCCTTACATTGCATTTTGACCTCACACCCCCCACATGTGCTAATCAGTTGTGGCTTCAACCCTGTGTGCTCTGATGATTCCCCCTTGGTTTACGCTTTCCCCTAGCCTGCAAACCCTTCCTTCCAAAGCCTGCCTTCATCTTCTGGGTATGCTACCAAATTCAGTGTGTCTGCACAAAATCCTGCATCCCTCCCAGCAAACATGACCCTCCTGCATTCCCTCTCATTGTCTGGATGTTCAGCTCTCAAGCTGGAAATCACTTCATTTTTTCTCCTTATTTTATCCACGGGGCCCTCTTTTTGCCCAGTGGATTATCTCACATATTTCTCTTACTGGCAGAAATTTTGTGTCCCCTTTTTTGGCTCTCATCAGATTTTGTCCGGATTTTATAGCAGCCTCCTACTGATCTCTGCACCTTTTGCTCTTAGTGATACTACCAGGCATCCTTCTTCTCATCACCAGCATGATTCTCTAAGTCCAAATCCAGTGGTGCCACTCTCTGAAGTCATGCATTTAAAAGTAGCACGAAGGGTTAAAAGAAGCAGAATTCTTCCCCTAGAAGCCAAGATCTATCAAGAAAATTTGACTAAGTAGTCTTCAAATGCGTAAATGCTGAATGAAAGCCCAGTAAATGTGAGCCACACTCTAGACCTCTGAATATGTCCAAGACATTATTATGTTTATCTATATGAAATATGTCGAATTTGCTTATAAAGTTCAGACTTCGTTTTCTACTGCTGGAAAATTAAGAATTGACCCCTGAGTCAAAATTTGCATTTGTGTCCTATCATTAAGCTTTAGCAAAATAAATAGGATCATAAAATTAACATTTTATTGTTCTTCAAAGATCTCTATTCACTTCACTACTCTCACTGAATTAAATTACCTTTAGTTATTTGTTTATATAAGGGAAAAAAGAGCAAGTCAACCTAACTGAATAAAATATGGATTATTTATAAGGCCCTTGGACTTTCTCTTATTTAAATGCTTATGAATTTCTTAGCTGACTTAACTTATGTATCTTGTGCCTGTATGAGTTTGGGTAATCCGTGATATGTCTTTACACACAAATTCTCTAATGAGAGAGATTTCTTTTTTAACATGAATATGGAATTATCCTTCAGAACTCGTTTTGAATGACAGTAGCTTCTCTTAACACTACATCTTGCTATGTTGTGGCTAAATTAAATTTCCTTGGGCTAGCCTGGGAACCTTATCGTCTTTTAGCAGTGTTCCAAATTCTCAATTAATAAATAAGAAGCTTTGCAAATAACTTCTTTTCTCAAATAAACTGAAACAAGCTGTGTTGTATTTTATTCCTAATTTATTTCAACGTGTTTTTAATCAGGATGTGTGTCTTAAGTAAGAAGATCAGGAAAATAAGGATAGGAAAACTAGAATGAGGGGATCCCTGGGTGGTGCAGCGGTTTGGCGCTTGCCTTTGGCCCAGGGCGCGATCCTGGAGACCCGGGATCGAATCCCACGTCGGGTTCCCGGTGCATGGAGCCTGCTTCTCCCTCTGCCTGTGTCTCTGCCTCTCTCTCTCTCTCTCTCTCTCTCTATCATAAATAAATAAATAAATAAATAAATAAATAAATAAATAAATAAATAAATAGGAAAACTAGAATGAGGCTAACAATCAAAATGGGTGCTGAGAAGACAGGACATTTGGCAGCCAGGAGCAGCCTCTGGTCTGGCTCTGAGCTTCCTAGTAGCCTATGCAAAGAGAAGACCATGAATGGTAATGTGAGTCACAGTGTCTGTGATATATAAGCACCCAGTTGCTTAGAAATACACTCTTCCTGGCATGAAAACTCAAGAGATTACTCTCATGAAGGGCTACATCCTTAGCATAAATACAATCAGTTTCAAAGAACAGTTTTTTCTGGCATCTCCTAGTGCAGCCTAATGGTACCAGACCACAGGCAATGAAGCAGCTCCACAAGAGACCCAAGATTAGGTCCTGACATAATCCACAGATAGAGCCAAGTATCCAGAGGAATAGAGGGCTTGCCTTTTAGTCAATCCTACGTAAATTGTACTTACTTCAGTCAGAGACTTGATATGTTTTGAGCAGCAATGAGTGGAATTACACTCCCAGGCAAAGTCTAAACTGAATAGAAAATGAAAGCTTTAACTTTACTTTGAGGGAATTGGCCGTGGACAGAACCAGAGACTTCTAAGAACTTTGGAACCACTCTAGTTCTATACCTTTAAGGTTTTTCTTAAGAGGCTATTTAAGTGGACCATCTTTCTTAAAATAACTTTTAGATGAAATATTCAAATAAATCAGTGATAGAATGAACCCCTATATAACTAAATTGGTTTATCCTACAGGGTTATTTTGAGCTATAAGCCACTTAACATGTACCAAAAATTAAGACTTCGATTTCAGAAAATGTTATCTAAGGCTGATTTTTTAAAATAGTATTTTGAGCTCAAAACCATCGTCTCTTAAGACCATTCCCCATGTTTGTCAAAACCTATCTGCCTACGGGTATACCTTTCCTTTTGTGCTCGAGGAGAGAGATGTTTTATCTCCCTTTATCCATGGTAGGGGACACATTTCAGTACCTCCAGTGGATGCCTGCAGCCACAGATAATATGGAACCCTGGGATTCCTGGTGGCTCAGCGGTTTAGCCCCTGCCTTCGGCCCAGGGTGTGATCCTGGAGTCCCATCCCAGGGTGGATCAAGTCCCACATCAGGCTTCCTGCATGGAGCCTGCTTCTCCCTCTGCCTGTGTCTCTGCCTCTCTCTCTGTCTCTGTCTCTCATGAAAAATAAATAAAATCTGTTAAAAAAATATGGAACCCTGTGGTACACACAGTTTTTCTCCTATATGTACATACCTTTGATAAAGTTTATACATTAGGCACAGTAAGAGAGTAAAAACAGTAACTAGTAATAAAATAGAATAATTACAACTATGTGCTGTAACAAAAGGTGTGTGAATGTGGTCTCTCTCTCCCAGAATACTGTTCCATACTCACTCTTTTTCTTCCTGTGATGGTGTGAGATGATAAAATGCCCATATGAAGAGATGAAGTGAGGCGCACGATGTCAGCATTGTGACGTAGTGTTAGGCTACATTGATCTTCCAAGGATACATCAGAAGGAGGATCGTCTGCTTCAAGACTGGTTAACCAAATGCAACTGAAAACACAGAAAGCAAAACCACAGATAAGGAGAGACTACTGGACTTTGTTCTTTTCAAACAGTCCTAGCTTTGTCAGCACAGTGTCCCTCAGAAGGATAGAGTTGAGCATTTAGCACGGGGATAACCTCTTTTCTCTGGTTCTAAGCCAAACCTATTAATCTATGTGTTAGTAATCTCTAAACTAGTGAGAACATCTTATATTTAAAAACTTTTTCCAAAAAAAAAAAAAAAACTTTTTCAGTGGTAGTCAATAAACACACTGTTTTCCAGTGAAACTGCTTTGTAACCAAGTTTGGACACAGAGATAAAAGAATAGGCCTTAAACCACGTACTTAAAACTACCACAACCAGACTTTTTCTGTCTGACATATTCTAAAGTAATTTAACCACATATGTGATGTTGCAGGAATAGAATTGTAATGATGTGTCCAAATTATGCTTAATATAGGAAATGTTAAAACATAATGTACAGTAATTGGAGATACATGTATGTTATTTCCAGAACTGTCTAACATTGGTAACTCACTACAATAATTATTAAATGATAGTGAGGAAAAGATATAAACATGTGGTTAGTAGGTGAAATAAAAAATATCTAAAATTGCTTGTTAGGTTAAAAAATAATAGCAAGTGTCAGTTAATTGCTACATATAATTCTGGCTAAGTATAATTGAATTTTTATTCCTATTGGTTTAGAAATCTTGTACCATTGGGTCACAGATTTTTATGATGCTTTTTGGTATTTCGTTTTCTAGTAAGATTTTTTTATTGAACAGTAGTTGTAGAGTGCCTATTATAAGCAAAGCATAGTATGGCCTGTGGGGAAGAAAGATGAACAGGGTCAGGTTGCCTGTCATGAAGAGATGGAGAACCTGGTGGGGTGACACACTATCCATAAACCCGCGGGGACAAGGCAGTGGAATGGAGGTACGCCGTAAGGCTAGAAACAACATGCTAGAGGCCAAGAGGTGGCCTGGAAATGGGACTGCCGTGAAGCTGTGGGGCACGGAAGTTGGATGTATGTGCTCACTGGTGGAGATGAAATTTTCCCTGCAAGCTATAATACTAAAACCACAACTTTACTGCAAAGGGCATTTTCCTTCTCCCTTGATCTTGCAACTAAATATTACCAGAGAATTCCATCCCATGTTCAGAGACTCATGTTTAAAAAAAAGTAGTTTTTCTCTTTCCGTCTCTCCTTCCTCCAAAACTATGTTCCTTCTTCCGTATTTTCCTCTTTCCTTTTCCATACGTTTTCCGGGTCATCTAGAAATATGGGATTTTGAATTCTGAGTTTGTCATTGGCCTCCCTTTGTAGCATGGCTGCTGCACTGTGATAAAATTCTGTTTATCTTTCAAAGATGTTTATCTGTTTATCTTTACTAGAAAGACTTGCCAAACCCGCAGGCCAAGTTATTCCCTCCTTCCTCATAAATATCCCTGTTAGAATAATTTAGAGTATGTACCTGACACCATGAGCTTTGTAAAGCCTTGGCCTACTTCCACTTGAACCTTCACTACCTAACTCAGTACCTGCTGCCTAAATGGATGTGTGTGTGCAAGCGAGCAGACACATGGGCTAGTGACTCTCCTTTGACTAATAAGTACATGCCCCAAAATGTCATTCTTTGCACCTCAGAGATATTGGTTACAAATAAAATAACTATTTTTAAATAATGGTGAAGATTCCCCCAAAACTAATACTTCAAAACTAAAGTGGTGATAAATAAAGTAGTGATAAATTTAGTCATCTTAAATAACAGTGAGTTTTTACTTTTTTAATAACATCATGATAGAAAGATATATAGTATAGGCTGTTTTAAGAAATAGGTGTTGAAATTGGAGTCACGTTTTTTTACTACCTTTAAGCAAAACAAAGTGGTTACAGTGGAGGAGTGAAGGGACAAGCTGGGGGAAGAGCTGTAGAATCACAGCCTGATCAAAGATACTCAGGCAAGACTGGGTGGCACATCCACAGGTCAACCAGCATCGCCTCAACCAGCACTGCCCACGGTCCTGAGCAATCCCACGGGCCACTGTAGCAGAAGAAAAACATGAGAGAGCTCTAATGTTCTATGCCCGGAACCTGCAAATTAAACTGTGGAAAGATTAGCAGGAGACCAAGTATACAAATTCTGTTCCATATTAGTATTTTTATAGGGCATGCGGATGGCTACATAGAAGAATGAAGCCCCCCATCAAGCAGTTAGACTTGGGGACTCATGCCATTTTTACAAAGGGTGATGAACTGTGGAGAAGTGGCGAGGCACAGAAAAGGACTGGGGCTTTTGGCGGGTAGCATATTATAGGAAAGTGACTAGGAAACACATGGAGGGAACTAATGAATTATAAGGGATGTTTTCATTTGGCTTCTTTGTGCAGACTCGTCTTGGTGTAGACTCCCATCTCCAATAAGAATGTTCTCTTTTTCCTGGTACTGGGAGGACACCTTTCTCGTGGGAATTTTATCCCCTGCTTTCTGGACAGAAGGAAGGACAGAGTGCCCTTCCTGCATCTCCTGTTTCTCAGTTAACTGCCTGCCATTCAAAGTAACCAAATGCCAAAGTGGCATATTTGGGGGCAGAATGTTCTGATCCTCTTTGTTACTGTGACCTGACTTTGGGGTGGCTGTGGGGTCTGGGTGGCAGGGGACTTTAGGGGAGAAGAGGTTGGTGACCTCTGGTAAGGATCTCTGCTGTAACTAATGGATTTCACACACAGCTGGTGCCCTTCTTAGGCTGTGTTGCTGGAGGGTTAATGGAGATACAAGTAAAGTAATAAGGCTGTGCCTGGTATGTAGTCAGTGTGCTGGACCACTTAGCTGTTGGGAGAGAAGGGTTTGAGGTCAGTTGTGATGCTCAGTAAGTAGCCTTTAATGAGACTGAGCAGGACTTGCAGGTGGGAACTGTTGTCACAGGTGTGGGACCTGCCCATTCAGCCTCCAGCTCTTGAGCCTTAAAAGAGCAGCCTCAGTAGAAATTTTGCCCAGATCAACATTTCCCAAAATGTAATGGGTATTACTCGGGGTGCAAAGAGGTTCCGTAAATGAATCTGGGTGCCTGGCTTTGTCTTCCCATGTTTCCAGGTTTCTTTACTGTTTTTTTTTTTTTTTAAATTTTTATTTATTTATGATAGTCACAGAGAGATAGAGAGGCAGAGACACAGGCAGAGGGAGAAGCAGGCTCCATGCACCGGGAACCCGACGTGGGATTCGATCCCGGGTCTCCAGGATCGCGCCCTGGGCCAAAGGCAGGCGCCAAACCGCTGCACCACCCAGGGATCCCTCTTTACTGTTTTAATATGCAACTATTCTTGGTAACTCTTCCCAAGGGGATACTAGTGGATTTTTTTTCCCGCCACATAACACATGTTAGGAAATGCTGTCAGATCTGATTTTCACCTGCTTTAGTCTCTTGAAAACTCAGCTAGGCAATTGGAAGGTCCTCCCCAAACCTACCAGGTCACCCGTGTTCTGCCGGCTGTGGCTGTGGTTGATCATTTACACCGAACTCTTTATTTCTAGGAAACATGTTTTGCAAACGAATGCAGCAAGGAAAGGCTTCCCAAGTGAACCTCGGTGTATTGAACATGGGCCAAGAGGCTGGCTGGGGCCTCTCTTTTTTGTTAATCCATGGATAGTGGTTCTAAGTAAATACTGTTTATCACACTCCTGTGGATTTTAATGCAAGATTTACATTTTTAAGGTTTTAGGAGGTAGTTAAAGAAGGTGGAACTGATTTCAGTTTGTATGCCCAGTATTCACCGTGAACGTGCCGTTTGTTGATTCTGGGCTGGGCTTATTGGATCATGGAATAACAGACAATACTGAGGCCAATTGCCCTCGTGCTCTGAGCATTTATGTATATTGAGAAGTCAGCCTTAGATTTAGGCCAAGTAATAAAAGTTTCATGCAACTCAAAATCAAAGTTTATCGCAGATTTCTGATCCCTGAGTTTTCAGTGCTAATATCTAAGTGGCAGGGAATAAAGCCCTTCATATTTTATTTTACCAGTTAGACCTGGTATATCACAGTTGTGGTCAGCATCCAAAGAGCAGCAGTTGCTAAGACCTTGGACTTAAGCAGTTAGAAGAAGAATATCAAATTTTAAAGGGAAAAGCCCAGTGACATTATAGTGCAGGGTTTTATTAGCAATGCAGTACATTCCTCCCCTGCACTTCTTTACACTTCTGTAAAGTGTCTTGGCTCCTGTCAATGTAATGGCACTTAATTGCCTATCTTCAGAATACCATGTCTTCCTAACCATGGCATGCACTTAAGTGTCCAGAAAGTGTCACTACCTTTCAGAATTATCTGTATCCCACGAGAATTACCAACACTTGACTTTGGACAGGAGCTGTAGGTAGTAACCAAGACATGGAAGGTTAGAGGGACAGCCTATGGCCAGCTTCCTTCAGCCACAGCATACCCTGAAGGGAAAGATGTAGTACACTCACAACTAAAGATGCCTGTTGCCGCCAGTCCTGTGGCAGGCAGAATGAAGAGTTTATTTTGAAACTGCATGTGTGGTTTGACCTACCATGTATACTTTATTGTTGTATTGGCAGTTAAATGGCAAGTGTCGTTCTAATATTATTTAGTCACTATTAATATGAAAAAGTAGTATGATAAACAGCGACCAAATCTGTAAATACAGACATTTGCTCATTTTTCTTTAAAGTCTTCAAGTTGTTTAAAATAAAATTAAATCTTAACACACAAACACCTACTAGATGATTCACAAAGATGTTATGGAAATTATGTAATGCATGGAAATATTTTGACCTACTTGGAAGAAAGATACAGTAACAAGTTGTTTGTATTATAGATGGCCAAGCAAACAAACTCTGTTTCAAGGCAGTATAGCACCTAGATCAAAATAACCATCCCTTAATTATAGTGCATGATATTCTGTGCCTCATGCTGCTTATGACATCCCAGGAGACATAGAGGTTAATTGCATTTTTAAATTCATAGAATTTTAGACAAGACTTTAGAGATGCCTCTTCTCTATGAAAAGCAAAATTAAAGCTCTCCAAAGGGAGAAAGGGCTACCAGATTTTGTCAGTAAATCTAGGGCTGTGATTAATGTTTTAATTTGCATAAATTTACATATAGCTTTCAGAACCCTTTAACTCCAAGTAAGCAAAGCAAAGTTAGCTAATGGCCTCCCTTACCCTGAATTCAGTCCAGTATTCAGAGTCTGAGGGAATTGAGACCCAACTTGTCCCTTACTGTCCTTTCCAAAGCCAGGATACTCAGGGGAAGCTCACCAGGATTTTGACTGTACTTTGCAGCCATGTCTAGGCCCTGACATCTTTTTTATTTCTCTTCTGGTTTCTGGTTTTCTTATGGATGGGTATGGGTCCTATATACCCAATATTTTTATGTAGATTTTTCTTTCCTTCTGAATAACACAGAAAATATTCTATTTTATACATTGTAAGAAGACATAGGAAGAATCATTCTGCATTTTTTTTTCTGGTATGTGAATTATCCTTTTTTTTTTTTTTTTTTTTGTGAATTATCCTTAATAATATATTGAGCACAAACTAGGTGACTTATCTTTCTGTGTTCCCTCATGTCTTTCCTTCATTGCTCATTTACTGTTGCTGGTGACTGATGGCAGGAGGAAAGAGTAAAGCAAAATGCATTTTATTTGGCCTTCTTAGCAGCACTGATAGGAAATTTTAGGGTTTTTTTTTAAGATTTTATTTATTTATTCATGAGAGATAGAGAGAGAGAGAGAGGCAGAGACACAGGCAGAGGGAGAAGCAGGCTCCATGCAGGGAGCCTGACATGGAATACCATCCGGGCACTCCAGGATCACGCCCCAGGCTAAAGGTGGCGCTAAACCACTGAGCCACCTGGGCTGCCCTGATAGGAAATTTTAATGAGACATTTGAGTTTAATGACCAATAGTAATTTCCATCATTCCTGCTTTATACCCCCCAAAAATGGAAAATCCAGAAGTAATTAATTGAATATTCTTACTGTGGATAGTTATTCTCCATAAATTTTAAATCATCTAAAGGTCATGTCTTACACTGGCTAGTTCACACTATAATTTAAAATAAAATTCTTAAAGTTGTATTCTGTAGCCTGACTTTTATCCCCTATTACATAATGAAAACTTGAACTTGCTTTCGTGGGACAAGGTCAAGCTTATTTCTGGTAAATGTAGTGGGAAACAGAGCCAGAAAACCTTGTCCCTGCACACAGAGGCTTTATGTCACGGTGATAACTTTTAAAAGAGAAACGGCCAATTCCATAAGAACAGGATTTGTGGATGTGAAAATAATTCATACTTGAATATTATCTTGTTTTTCCCCTGAGCATTTGCTGGACTCCACAAATAAAAGACCTGTTCATCTTTCAGGCCAGGAATATGTGAAGAAAGGACTGCAGATCTGAGCCTCTGTCACCAGTTCTAGATTCCAGCTTGTGCAGGACTGCCTAACACCCATGTCTAAAACCAAATAAAAGAGAAGCCAGGACATACCCACTACTGGGTATGATCTGTATCCTTGATCTGTATACTTTACTGCAGAAAGCTGGACCACAGTTTTATAGGTGGCCTTTACTTTGATAAATTGGTTTACATTTTGAAAAATCTTATTTGCAACAAAATGTCAGTGGCTGTGAGGAAGTATCTAAGTGATAATTACAAGTTCAACTTTGATGAATTATAATTTAAAGATATTAAAGGTTTCTAAGCACCAAAAAGGAAACCTGGACAGAATGCTTGTACAGTTTTCCTCTAGGGCCAGAGGTTCAGAATATCTGCTACGGGATGACGGCGCCTTTCTTTCTGTTATTTTATTAGTTTAGTGGTTTGTTTGTTTTTTTTAAGAAACTTTTTAAAATTCCCTATTTTCAAAATAAATAAATAAAATAAAATTCCCTATTTTCAGAAACCTGCTGAAAATCTGTAATTATATGAAATTGTTTTTTTAGGTCATAGTGCTTTTTGAATATGTTTTTTCTCATTTGTATATAATTATCAAATTTATTTTAATAGAGATAGTCTATTAATTTACCATAATTTCTTTGTTTATTATTGGACATGTAGATTAGAACTTAAATCCCACAAAAGGGGGCTGAGTGGGATGATAGCCTAAGTTTATGAACTTTCAGAAGTTCATGCCATGGGGGAAGAAGCTCGTAGCACCACCTCCTTTGAGCCCTAGGCAGTTTTTTCTCTTCTTTCTCTTCCCCTACTCTTTCTCACTCTTTCTCTGCCTTGCCCTTCTGTTACTTTCATCTGTCAAACCTGGAAATATGGATTTACTCAAACATCTGTCTTTTCCATAACTAGACCTGGGCCACCAACCACAACTGGAGAAGAAGAATCACCACGATTGGCAAATTGGTACCATCATTCTGGATGATTCCAACTTCCACTGGCCCCTTCTCATTGTTTGGCAATTTCTGGAGTCTGGGCATGCTCTCATTTTCTGAAATTCTTTTCAACCCCTCTTTTCAAACTTCTAATCCTCCTCACTCTTTTTTTTTTCCCTCATAATTTTATTTTCTGGTGTATATCCCAGAAACCATAGCATAAAGGAACTCAATTGTCTTAGCTAATTCCACTATTTTTCTTTCATTTTTAATTTGTTTGACACATTTTAAAAATATTTTCTTTTTTTTTAAAGATTTTATTTATTCATTCATTAGAGATAGAGAGGCAGAGACACAGGCAGACGGAGAAGCAGGCTCCATGCAGGGAGCCTGATGTGGGACCGGATCCCAGGACCCCAAGATCACACCCTGGGCGGAAGGCGGGGACTAAACTGCTGGGCCACCCAGGGGATTCCTTGTCTCTTGTTTTCTCATGGATATTGTATGCCTTTCTAAAATGTTAAGAAAGGGGCACCTGGGTAGCTGAGACAGTTGAGCTTCTGACTCTTGATTTCAGCTCAGGTCATGATCTCAATGTCTTGAGATTGAGCCCAGAGTTAGGCTCTGTGCTCAACAGAGAGTCTGCTTAAGATTCTTTCTCTCCCTCTGCCTCTCCCCCTACACACTCAACTCACTTGCTCTCTCTCAAAGAAATAAAATCTTTTTTAAAATATTAGGAAATATTGTTAATTCATTAAACTCTGCTTTTATTTTATTACTAATAAGGCTATGTAAGCCATTAATTTTCATCTAAGTATGGCTTTGACCTCATTCCAAAGATTTTATGCATTATCTCTTTCATTATTTTAAAAATATTCTCTTGTCATTTAATAAGGTTTTTTAGGCTCACTAATTATTTATGAGTATATTTCCAAGAATTTAGGGAGTTTTTTTCCTCTATACATTTACCACATTGTAGTTGGTAAGTATACACTGACGTAATTCTTGCTAATGTTACTAATAATATTCTAACTGCTAACTTCATTGGAGCCCTTTTCAGCCTTTGTCTTAATCCTTTGTAGGACTTGTGACAATCTTATTTACTCTCTTCATGTAAAGTATACTTTCTTGTCTTCTGTCTCTGCTGCCTCCACTCTGATCTCCTGTGCCTGCTCTTAAATATTTACTGTGTCTCCAGGACTAGCTTCTCTTCCCATACTACTGCTTTCCTCTAAACAGTTTCCTCTACCCACCCTGGTTGTGCTTCCTTCTTCTTGATCAGGGATTTTCAAGTTTATCGCTAGCCTGGACATTCTCACCAGAGATCTAAACCCAATCTCTTCCCCCACCAATGGAGCCTTCTCTTTTGCTGACTCTTCTTTAATTTGTAGTATATTACTGACTTTATGACGTCACTAGGAACTTAAAATTTATGAGGAGGGACACCTGGGTGGTTCAGTGGTTGAGCGTCTACCTTTGGCTCAAAATGTAATCCCGGTCCAGGGATTGAGTTCCACATCGGGCTCCCTGCAAGGATCCTCCTTCTCCCTCTGCCTCTGTCTCTGCCCCTCTCTCTCTCTCTGTGTGTCTCTCATGAATAAATAAATAAAACCATTTTAAAAAGTTATGAAGAAATTATGGTTAGTGTAATAATTTAGAAAGCATAGGCTCTAGTAACTGAAAGTAATTATTGTTAGCATGCCATTATATTTCCTTCTAGTTTTTCTGTGCCTATATATTCCACAATGGAGGTCATTCTGGGTATATAGTTATAGCCTTCATTTTAAAAAACTAACCCTTAGAGGCTAAAGTTAGATTCATATTCAACACCTCCCACTAAAATAAATTCCAGAAAGAGTGAAACAAAAAAATGAATCCATAAAGATTCTGAAGAATACATGAGTGAATTTTTTTTTGTGTGATCGCACAGTAGAGAAGCTTTTGTACATATAATTAACCCAGAAGCCAAAACATAAAAATTGGTAACACTTGACTCCTTAAAAACTAAACATCTCTACATGACAAAAACATCATAAACAAAGCCAGAGGACAAACTGGGGAGAGCATTTCAACTCCTCACAATAGATCTTGCAAATGAATAAAAAAAAAAAAATCAGGGCAGCCCTGGTGGCGCAGCGGTTTAGCGCCGCCTGCAGCCCGGGGCGTGATCCTGGAGACCCTGGATCCAGTCCCCCATCAGGCTCCCTGCATGGAGCCTGGTTCTCCCTCTGCCTGTGTCTCTGCCAACCTCTCTCTGTCTCTAAGAATAAATAAATAAATAAATCTCTTAACTCTTAAATAAATAAAAACCCACCAAACCCAGGTTTGGGGGTAAAAAAAAAATCATTCAAAAAAATATAAAGGATATAAAAAGAAATATAAATGGCTTTAAGCTTGTGAAAAGGTGGTCCGCTTCATTCTCCCCAAATGGGCAGAAGATCTTAATAGAAATTTTTCCAAAGAAAACATAAAGATGGCCAATAGACACATGAAAAAATGTGCAACATCTCTCATCATCAGGGAAATGTAAATCAAAACCCCAAAGAGAAATCACCTTACACCTGTCAAAATGACTATTCCCTAAAAGAAAAGAAATAACATGTGTTGGTGAAGGTATGGAAAAAAGGGGGACCACTGTGACTGTTATAGGAAAGTGAATTGGTGCAGCCATTGTGAAAAACAATATGGAGGTTCCTAAAAAACTTAAAAATAGAAATGCCATATGATTCAGCAATTTTACTTCTGGGAATATATCTGAAGAAAATGAAAACACTAATTCAAAAAGTTATATGCACCTACCTGTGTTCATTGCAGCATTATAATAGCCAAGGTATAGAAACAACGTAGGTGTCCATCAGTAGCTGAATGGACAAAGAAGATGTGGTGTGGGGTGTGTGTGTGTATATATGTAAGTATATGTGTAAAGTGTGTATATATATATGTGTGTGTGTGTGTAAAATATATATACACATATAGGATGGAATACTACTCAGCCATAAAAAAAGAGTAACATTTTACCTCTTTGTGACAATGCAGTCAAACCTTGAGGTAATTATTCTAAGTAAGGCAAAGTCAAATACCATATGATTTTGCTTACATGTGGAATCTAAAAAAAAAAAAAAAAACAACCAAACAAAACATGACCAATATCATAAATAACAGTCAACAGAATGGTGGTTGCCAATGGGGAAGAGGTTGGGGGGAGTAGGCAAAAATGGGTGAAGAGAGTCTAGAGACACAAACCACAAACTTCCAGTTCTAAGTAAGTCATACGGAAGTAATAATACAGCATCCTGACGATAGTAAATAATATTACAGAGCATACTTGAGAGTTGCCAGGAGAGTAAGTCCTTAAAGTTCATTTTATATGGTGACAAATGTTAACTAGACCTATTGTGGTGATCATTTCACTGTGTATACAGGAAGCAAATTATGTTATACACCTGAAACCAATATAATGTTATATGTTACACCTCAACAACAACAAAAAAAAATTTAATAAAATAAGATACTGTTTGCACCTGTTAGATTAACAAAGATCAAAATTTGGATAATACATTGTTTTGGCAAAGATGTTAGGAAAGAGTCACATTTATATCCGATGGAACCTCTACACAGAATTTGGACAATATTTTATCAAAGCCGTAAATACATATGTCTTTTGCCTTACAAATTCCTGTTCTCAGAATTGATCTCGTAGACACCCATATGTGATGCTACAGTAAACGAGGATATTGATTAATTACAGCATTGTTTGTAAGAGCAAGATTATAAGTAACCTAAATATCCGTTAATAAAAGCCTGGGTGGATGAATCCTACTTCATCCATACAGTGGAATGCGACACAACCTTTTATGAGTCAGCTCCATTTGTATTGATCTGAAATGTTCACTGATAACATTCCAATTGAAGAATTAAAGGTACCCATCGTGTGTAGAGTGCTGCCACTTAAGGAAGAAAAAAATACAAAGGTTTTGTCAAGAACCTACTCTCTGACAGGCTAGTAAGAAACTGCTGTGATTGCATCTAGCGTGAACTGGGAGGGAGACTAATCTTTCTCACATTTTTTACACCTTTGACTTTTGCACCTGGGAGTTTAAGTTTCTTGAAACATTGATTTTAAAAGCATAATTTCATCAATTATGTAGCCACTTCTCCATTGTTGAACATTTAGGGTTGTTGTTAATGCTTACAAATAGTTCTGTAATGAACATCTTTCAGCATATATCTTCATGTGTATTTCAGATTATTTCTGTAAGATTACTAAAAGTAGAATTACTAGATAAACAATTATGAACTTTATTACACATTATTATGCTATTTTCCCCACAGGAAGTACAGTTCATACATCTACCTGCAGGATGTAAAGGCCCTTTGTTTTCATTTTTGTTTTTGTTTTCTTTGGCCCTTTGTTTAAAAAAAAAAAAATTCTGCTAATTTGATGGCACAAAATCATAGCTTGTTTAAATTTGCATTTCTCTAATTATGATGGAGACTGAACATTTATCTCTCTAAATTTAGTCACTGTGCTCTCTTGTGAATTATTGTTTCTGGACTCTTACTCATTTATTTACTGTGGTCCTAACATCTTTTGCACTCGATTTATGTGTGCTATGTATATGCTAAGGATATTAATCTTTTGTCATACTTGTTTCTAACTGGGTTAGGTCTTTAAGGACGAGTAGGAGTTAGCCAAGAAACCAAGCTGGAGGAGGACATTCCTCGTATAGAGGAGTAGCAGGCCTGAAGGAGAGAGGACTGAGGACATGACACATCTTGTTGGTGGTCCATACTGGAAGTGGCGCTTGATAGAGTGGGAGAGACAAGCAGGGGTATACCATCCGTGCATTTGACCCTTATCCTGAAGATAATGAAAAGCCATTAGGGGATTCTAACAGAGAAGTATGAAGTAGGTTTTATTTATAGCAGCTGCCCCAAGACTAAGGAGCTTTGGTCTCCAAAGTAGGTTTTCTGGTAGTAACTTCACCTCCTCAGTCCACAACTCCTCTTATTGATCACTGTCCACCTTTTTAAAATAATTAATCTCGATTATTTCACTCTTACTGCTTATATCAATAGCTCTTTCCCTTGTAATGCTCTCAGCTGCTTGTCTTTTCATAAGACACGATTGGTCCTTGAACTATTTATAGGAACACTTGAAGCAATGTTGAGAAACCAGATGATCTTTTTAAGCTTTGTGATGCAAGAGACAATTTTTTTAATGCCTTTTCAAAGGATTAATAAATTGGCTTATACCAAGTTCTTTTCGAAATTTGGATAGAGTTTACTGACCACTAGAGGAGGCATAGCTTAGAGTTGAAAATCAGACTGTAAGTCAATGGGGTTCAGGACCCAGCTCTGCACTTACTAGACATGTAATCTTGGCCTAAATGTTCTAATTCTCTCTGAGCCATAGTTGGTAAGGATTAAATGAGAACATATATATCCACGTACTTAAGCACAGTGTCCTGTGTGTGGTACTTGTGCCATCAATCATAGATATTATTTTGTTCCCCCTTTTGGACCCTGAAGACAGCAAATGACTGCAGAAAGCAGCCTTTCTCTTGGCAGCTTTGAGAACAGAAATCTATATTCCATTCTCTACTACCTACTTAAAGGTTTTTTTTTTGTTTTTTATTTTTTATTTTTTACCCTTTCTTAAAGTACATTTTCTCTGACCTTGGAGTTCAGCGTTTTAAAAGTAAATATCTTGGCATTGTACTCTGGTGGTTAAATCTCAGTGAGTCTTCTCAGTTTTTCATAATCACTCCTGGGACATTTTCTTCCATTATAACTTTAATTTCCTACTCAGTTCAGTTTATTCACACTTATTCATAGGTTATGTATCTTTGCCCTGCTCTGAAGCTTAATTTTTTTCTTACATATCTCTCATCAACTTACATAATTTTTCTGTTTCAGATTTGATTTTCCAGTTTGTCCTCCACCCTGTTTCTAGAATACAGCATTAATTTCTACTTCAGCCATGTACATAATCATTCTCTAGTATTATAGTCTTTATTTGGTGGTATCTTTCTGCTTTTCTTAAAAGTAGACAAATGTAATATGACTCCTATACTGTTTATTTTTTCAATGTCCCTTGAAAGTCACCCTAGGGAGAGGATGCAATTGGTTAAACATCTGCCTTAGGCTCAGTTCATGATCCCAAGGGTCCTGGGATCAAGCCCCACATCAGGCTCCCTGCTTGATAGGAAGTCTGCATCTCCCTCTCCCTCTGTTCCCCACCCCTACTCATTTTCTCTCTCTCTCTCTCTCTCTCTCTCTTTCTCTCAAATAAATAAAATCTTGAAAGAAAAAAAAAGTCACCGTAGTGAGAAAAAGTTTATCTACAATAAAATGTATATGTTTTAAGTGTACAATTTCAATGTTTTGGCAAATGTAAAGGCTTGTGAAAATACCACCCCAGTCAAGCTAAGAACTATTCCATTGCGCCCTAGAACTCTCCTTAGCCCTTCTGTGTTCACTTTAAATACTTTCTATTTCCTCTTTCATCTCTGTGTAGAATCCTATATAGTCCCTGAGTCCAAAACCTTATTTTTCTCCAATGTAGCCCTAGTACCTCATTTAGTGCTTACATAATAGGCACTCAGTACTTAATCCTTTTTTTTTTTATTTTTTTTTTATTTTTATTTATTTATGATAGTCACAGAGAGAGAGAGAGAGGCAGAGACACAGGCAGAGGGAGAAGCAGGCTCCATGCACCGGGAGCCAGACGTGGGATTCGATCCCGGGTCTCCAGGATTGCGCCCTGGGCCAAAGGCAGGCGCTAAACCACTGCGCCACCCAGGGATCCCTCAGTACTTAGTTCTTAAGTAAATTCTCAGTGCACGTTTTGTAACCACTACCTTTCCAAGGCTATTTCAGTCTTTGTGCTGCAAACCCTTTTCATTCTCTTTCCTTTTGTATAACACTTCGTTCTGTTTTCCTTATTGATTATTGGCCTTTTCCTAAAGATCTTTTTAATATCACCTATGATGTCTTGAGAAGTTTATTTATTCCCCACATATTTACTGAGTACAGTCTCTGAGCTATGCACTTGAGATCCGGGGTAACAAGAAAGATAAAGGTCTCTATTGTATGGGGCTTATATTCTAGTGGAAACTTAAATTCATAAGAAGGAAGCTTTCTGATCTGACCCTCATCCTGTTATCTACCCAGAGTACTCATGACCTTCAAATCGTCCTTGAGCTTTCTCTCCTGTTGTTGTTAGTATCCATTTTATCGTACACCACACACACCATAATCCCAAGGCTATTGCATTAGTGTGAGAGATCAGAGTGTGAACCAAGACTAGGGCTGAAGGTTTTGAGACGTGGAAGGTGATTCAGAAGAGATGTAAAAGGTTGAAAGAATGAGATACTGTGCTTGATTGAATATAAAGAGCTATGGGAAAGGAGGGGATTTAGGATGAATCTCCAAACATCTGATTTAGATAGTTAGCCGTTTGAAAATGCACCTACCTACAAAGGAAATACTGGCCTCTGGGGCCTAGGGGAAAATAGGATGATGACTTCAGTTTCAAAGTGTTCAATAAAAGAAGCTGTAGTGAGTATAGTGAGTGTCTTTTGTTAGCAAGTCCAAAAGGCTGTTGGGTAATATGGATTTGGGACTCAGAAAGCCAGCATGGGCTAGAGAAAGACTTGGTAGCCAAAGGCATATATATGATAGTAAAACCTTGGGCACAGATTCAATTAGTGGAGGAGATTTTATTAAAAAGAAAACAGGTCCAGTAGGGAGCCCTAGAGACTACAACATAGAAGAGGCAACATCACAAAGTAGCCTAGGAAGAAATACCAGTAGATCTAGAAAACAAGAGGAGACACCCGCTCACTGTGAAACTCTCCATTAGTAAAGCAAATGTAGATAACTCAGTAAAAGATTGCAAACACTGTCATCTATCTCATTATAAAGATTACTGACTTTAAAAGATCTTATTTTTATTAAAAATTAAAATTTTTCAAGTTACCTAAGACAGGTAGCCTACATATGCACTGAGTGCCATTTGGATATTAAGACTCAATGAATCTTAAGTCTTGACATCAAGAAGTCAGCAGATGACAGTGTCATCGGGGCTTCAATATGGATTTATTAGGCAGCTTGACCTCAAAGATGTGTAAGGATGAACTAATGACCCGTAAGCAGCAGTGGGATCCCAGAACACACTGGCCCTGGAATCTGGAGGCATAGCAAAATTAAGCAGCTTTCTCTTTATGGCTATAAAGAAAGCACTGTCTTCGGGGGGGCAAAGCACATTTGAGTTGATATGTTGATGGAGGACATGTCCTTCCAAACAACTGAAGGAGTTTACCCAAGAGGCTGAAAGAAGCGTCTAGTTGTTTTATTACCAGGATACTTGACTTGGGTTTAGAGGAAGAAGGAAGAAGCACCAGTATTTTCACAGGACAGATAAGCAGAGAAACCAGCATGAGGGGTGGGATGGTGATGAAGGATGACACAAATTATATCAGCTTATCTCCCAGTTGCACCTTTCGGGTGCTACAACCAATGTGAGCCTGCAAATGCTATGATTATCATGGCCTGCATTGGAAGGGGAGAAAGTAAAGCAAGACCTCAGGCACTACAGAGCTTTTATTACTGTCTGCTGTTTATTTTGCAGCTGGGAAATTACGATGGGTAGAAGAATCTCATAAAGGAGTTTGATCCTTGCATGGTGAAAGGATAGTCAGTAGAGCCGGTGTGCACTTGAAGGTATCATGGCAGACCAAAGAGCAAAGGTTGTGGTGGAGAAGAAAAGCCAAATGGAAATCTACACAGAGAAAAGCACAGAGGGTCCGCAAAGCTTCAGGAGGGTAGAGTGAGAGGTGACTGAGCAGCATAGCCTTACTGTTTCTGTGGATGTGGCCTGCTTTCTCTTTCTCAGAGTTGATAGCTCTTGCAGTTGTGTTGGCTTTTTTTTTTTTTTTTTTTAGATTTTATTTATTTAATTCATGAGAGACACAGAGAAAGAGAGAGAGAGAGAGAGGCCGAGACACAGGCAGAGGGAGAAGCAGGCTCCATGCAGGGATCCCAATGCGGAACTCTATCCCAGGTCTCTAGGATCAGGCCCTGGGCCAAAGGCAGGCGCCAAACCACTGAGCAACCCAGGGATCCCCAGTGTTGGCTTTTATGTGCTAATTTTTCATGCCTTATTCCAAACAGCATCTGACTCATATCAGGAGCATCCTAAGGCAAGACATTGTGCAGCAGCTGCACATTTTCATGGCAGCAGCTGCACATTTTTCTTTGAAATGCTTTTGCTCAGTGATAGGGTCAGGAGGCCAATAGCCAGAATGTGTTCAAGAATAAATGATTTACCTTAGTAGTGGCAGAAAAAAAACGCAAAGGATAAAAACCAGGTGGGGGCAGAACTGAAATAATTGGTAGTTAGCCCTTTCCTACAAAGTTTGAAGGTTCAGGCAGATTTGTGATTACCCTCACAAAGTTAAAACCATTTGAAATAATTCATACAACTGGGGCGCCTGGGTGGCTCAGTCAATTAAGCATCCAGCTCTTGATTTCAGCTCGGGTCATGATCTCAGGGTGGAGAGATTGAGCCCACGACAGGCTCTGCACTGGGCATGGAGCCTGCTGAAGATTCTCTCTGAAGGTTCTCTTTCCTGCTCCCTCTCCTCCTTCCCCTCCAAAAAAATTTAAACATCTTTTAGTAAAAAAATAATTCACACAACTGAAAAATTGCTCACACAACAGTAATTGTTTATATGGTTCTGAGCCAATGCCATGACCTCTCTTGGGGCAAAGGACAACACCTTGTGTTTTGGATAGTGGAGGAGGAGGAATAAGAAAGAAAAGACAGCCACCGTCCCATCGTTCATGTTAGAGGTGCACTCAAATTTGGAACAACTTTTGATAGCTTTAGACACATTTAATTCAAACATCTAGAGCTTCATTCCTTTAGGTGTGGACTTTGGAGATGTGGGGAGACGATGAGAATACCAGCCGACTATGTAAATTGCTGGACCTTGAGCTCAGTTGATAGAAATCATTGGGCACCGTAAGTTATTTTCTGATTTCTTAAACTTTAGAAGAACATCAGACTTTGTGTTCAGAGCCATATTCCTCTTTTTGCTAGCTATTCTGGGCTAGTTACCACTTTTAGCCAAATGAAGGTAGTAACGGCTACTATTGACCATTCTATTTTTCTGAAAAGCGCTTGTAACATCCTGAGTGAAGAACTAAAACAACGCATGACTCCCTGGGGTAAATTCCGGTTCTAAAACCAGTTGTACATGTGAAACAAGATATTAGAATTAAATTATAGTGTCCACTCTGCTCCCATCATCACCCACAAAGAAGCTGTTTTGAGGAGTGTGGGTGTGAGGAAGGGCAGTGATGTTGTGCTATGTTAATAACCATCATGCTATGCAAGAGAGTACCTCAGAAATTGCTTTTAGCTTTCCTAGCTATTATATGAAACCTTGTTAGATTAGCAGCTATACAAGAGGGGAATAGCTGATATAGTCTATTAGTAAAAATTCTTTCCAAGTCTTCATAATGAAGGAGCCCCTGTCATTACATAATGTCTGCTAGTTTAGGGATTCCATTTCTAGTCATGGCTGCCCCAAGATTGATCCTGAGCACCCAGGAGCGCCTCTGCAAATACTCTACTTGGTGCACCAAGGGTTCGGATGAAAGTCTCCCCAGACACTAAAAAGTGTCTGACTTGCTCCGTCACGATTCTTAATGTCACAAGATTTCATTTTACTTTTGCTTCTAAACACAAAGGGACCCAGCATTTGGATTTTTAATTTAAAAATTCTCTTTACTTTAGGAAAGTTGATTGAAAACAAAAGTAGTCTTCTCTAAAACGGGTTTTCCCAGTAAATTATATCCACCTCCCAAAACGTACACCCAACTCCCAGAGAAATTATATTCCACTTCTCTCATCTCTTTCCCCCTATGTGCAAATGTTATTATTAGTTTCACATGGATTCTTTAGCTGGTGTTTAAAGTTAAAAGCAGACATCTGAGATCATAAGAAGACTAGAGAAAATGGTGTCTGATGTGACTGGCTTGGACTCCTCCTTAGTCTCCTGCAGTCTTGCATAGATGGGGAGGTCATGCGGTAAGGCCATGACTGTGCATGTGGGGTGTATCCCATTAAGTACTCTTGGTTATCCAGACCATTCTGCCCTCTGTCCGGACACTGTGGTATGACCGAGAATGCAGGATAAAGATGAGGCTAGGACTAATGGCAGTAAGGTGTTAAGAAGAAGAACTTTCATTGATTGGATCTTCCTCTGCAGCCAGTTCTGTGCCAAATACCAGTCATACATTATAAAGGTGAATCCTCCCAGCAGCCCTGAGAGGTAGGTGGTATTACGCCCATTTGACAGATGAGGAAACACGGGCTTATGTTAAGAATCTTGCCCAAGTTCACACAAACAGTAGGAGCTTGGAACAAAGCCAAGCTTGTCTGATTTGAAAGCCGTGCTCTTGAACTGCTGTCCTGTGCTGCATGTAATTTATATTGCTGGGGAGAGGGTGTTTCTGTGTGCATGTACGTGCACATGTATACACTTTAAAGATGAAGGAAAGCAGGGGCGCCTGGGTGGCTCAGTCAGTTAAGCATCTGACTCTTGGGTTCAGCCCAGGTCACTGGCTCATGGGTTGTGGGATCCTGTCCAGCTCCCTGTTCAGTGGCGAGTCTGCTTGAAGATTCTCTACTGCTGCCCACCCCCGCTCATGTGCTCATGCATGGGCTCCTTCTTTCTCTCTCTTTCTCAATCAAGAAAAAAAAAAAAAAAAGATGGAAGAAAGCATTTTGGTATAATCTCCACTCTGGATTGTGGTAGGATCCCAACATGAATCCTTGTATGTTATATTACACAAGAGGAATAAACAGCTAAATGATGGGACGAGATTGGAGAGCTGACTCGAGTCAGGCATAGATCACTATCTGGGCACATGAATATATGGTGCATCATTTCACCTCTTTTAATTCTTGATTTGTCTCTGTACATTAAAGGTTCAATTATCTACGTTGATGGAGAGAACTCAGACATGAGTAACTAAAGAACCCGTAATCTTAGTAGCAGTTTGCCATTTATATGTGATTTGTTTGTGCTAGATTTATTTCCCTAATCTGTTTGCTTAGTCATCCCAGAATAGTAATAGATGGGCCTGTCCCAAGAGCAAAGATCTAAGTGGATTATCCACAGGGGAATACAGACAGTTAATTCGTAAGGAAAGGCTTTTGATTTCATTTAAAAGCATAGTTTGAGACTGCTGACATTTTTTCTTTTTTTCCTGAATTCATTTAGAACTTATGCTGTCAGGAGGATAAGAGATGCCTTCAGAGAAAATAAGAATGTAAAGGATCCTGCAGAAATTCAGGCCCTAGTGAATAAAGCCAAAAGAGACCTCGGAATAATTCGTCGACAGGTAAGATGGTTCGATGATGTACTGTCTTTCATTAAGAGCTGTAAACTTTGACATATCCCCCTTAATTGAACATCACTGCTTTTGGTGTTTATGATTTATACCGCGGAGTCATGAAACTGTTCCTTTTACTCATATAGACACAGAAAGATGACCTATTATATTACTAAACTCAAGGAGAACATAAAGGAAAATACCAGCTTTCCAGAAATTCAGGGAAGGCATCCTAATGGGAAGCTGCATTCTCAGAATTTACTAAAGATTGATCTTTAAGGATGAGAAACTTAAAAATGTTATCCCGTTGTAAGACATATTTACATATTTATGCATTGACATATGTCAGGGACCATAAATATATTCTGCTTTTCCTGGTATTTTAAGGTCAGAATTCAAGGTGATATTGTCTCTTTCTTGAAGACCCTATCATTGGTGAGGAACCTAAATTTTGGTGCCACACGGAAGGTGTATCTGCAGGTGCAGGTGGTGTAAAGCACTGCTCGGCTCCTGACCCCATAACAGACCCTGGAAGGTGTTTTTGTCTTTGTCTCGTACAAGTGCTAGGGATCACCTTGATTTGTGCTTGCTTTTCTCTTCCTCATGAGGTGGACTGGAGCATCTGCGGCAGCATGGTCTCTTGGGTAGTGTGACGTCCCTCCTTCTGCAAAGTTTTAATTAGAGTCAAAGGCCCGCTTTCATTTGGTTTTCTCACCCTCTAAAAAATCGTCCTTTTCACTATTTTTCTTTTCTTTTAACAACAATCACACCATATGCTCCAGTCCTGCTTCCACTTGTCTCTTGCTTGCAGTAAATTTGTCTGTAAAGTGCCAAAGGCAAACCCCTTATATTTCCCTCAATTCTGCTTGGTGTTTTAGAAAAGGCTTATTCAGCATCATCAGGAGATACCAACTTACCTGACAACATATCATCTCACAATATATGGCATGTATATGCACGTATATATACACGCATCCCTAACCCTTCTTCATGCGTGACTCTAAACAATTCAAAAAAAGAAACAATATTAAATGCTGTAGTTTTCCCTTTATGTCAAATTCAAAAGACAATATCATGAAACAATCCCTTCTAGAATAACCTTTCAGATTCTGATAACCCTCCTCTAGTTCCACACTTATCTACCAACAGAATAACTTTGCCACATTCATCCATATTTGCATGTACTTTGATAGTGGCAGGTAAATTAGGTGTCATTTTAAAAACTCTAGGACAATGGCATTTCCCAGGCATCAATGGTTGAATTTTATGGGATTCTTTAGCCCTGGAACTTGGAAAAAAACAAGCAGGCTTAAGTCCTTATTTCACATAAACTCAGATTCAATTCTTTGGCACTTTCTTATGTAGACATTGGCAAGCATCTCCCAAGCAGACTGGCTTTATCCTTTAGCATAAAGTTGCGCAGAGTAGAAACTGCCTTGAAAAGGTGCCTGTAGGTACTCTGTGCCACCATTCCTTCTGTTACGTAATGGTCTATGTCACCTCCCAGTTTGAGATGCTAAAACCACCCTTTCAAGAACAAAAAGACTAGACTGGCTCTCATCAGACATCCGCAGTGAATCCGCATTCAAAACTGACTCCCATGGGGAGGCCCAGCCTGCCTTTGGCCCAGGTCGTGATCCTGGAGTCCTGGGATCAGGTCCCACATCAGGCTCCCTGCATGGTGTCTGCTTCTCCCTCTGCCTGTGTCTCTGCCTTTCTCTCTCTCTCTCTCTCTCTCTCTCTCTCTCTGTCTCTGTCTCTCATGAATAAATAAATAAAACCTTTTAAAAAAAAAAACTGACTCCCAACACTGCAACCTGTGGACCGGTGGGGGCCGGGGCACCCTCCCCAGGACAGCCTGGCAAGTGCACCTACTTTCAGGTCCAGGGCTTCCCTTCACCAGGGGAGCAGCAGATGATTTTAGCCCTGAAGACTGCTCAGAAAGGTTCCGATAAATGAAAGGATTCCCGTTCCATCAGAGAACTCATTAGCCAATTACAGGTCAACAACTGGGAAGTTCCCATTTATTTCCCTTTCTTGTCAGGACTCTTCCCAAATCCGGGTGTACCGCTTACCCTAGTTGGCCTCTGAGACATTAGGGGCTCCTCGCACTGCCTTGCCCTGTGCTGGTATGAGTTGACCTTGGCCTAAAGGCCTGAAGTAAAGCAATGTCTGTATTTTCTTCACGCCGGCTGCTATCATAAGCCTCCTAATGTGCCTGTCTGAAGTCCCTCACCTGAATGATCTGTTCTCCACATATGCCAGAGTGATCTTTTTCTAAAAGGAAAGGAGAATCAGAGCAGGTTATACCCCTGCTCAGAACTCTCCAGAGGCTTCATAGCACCATGGCAATAAAATCTCAAGTCCTTAAGAAGTCCTCAAAGGCTCTCTATTGCTCATGTCTCCCTCACACTCTCAGGTGCCTTCCTGATGCTGTTGTTACACCCCCTGCTTATTCCCATGGTGGAGGCTTTGTACCGTCTGCCTGGAATATCTCTCCTCAGACCTTCCTGTCGCTCAATTCCCTTTTTCACTCAGACTTTTATTCCAATTTCACCTTCTCACAGAGGGCTATCCTGACCACATGATCTAAAATAGCCTTCCCTCTGTCCCTCTATCTCCTACCCTGCTTTGGTTTTCTTTACAGCATTTATCAGTCCCAAAAATAACATTACTCACTGTTTGACTTGTCTGTTTTTTCCTCTTCTATGAGGACAGGACTCTCCCCTGTCATGGTCACCAGTGCCTGACTGGCCAGAGCATGGACTCTGGGGCCTGCCCCCCTGTGTTAACATCCTAACTCAGGCTACTAACTGTGATCCTGAGCCAGATATCTAACCTCTTGGTACCCTAATAAAAAACACACATGAGACCAGGCCCAATCCTCATGGGTTATGGTGAGCCTCATATAAACTAATATACATGAAGCCCTTAGAAGGATTCTGGCATGTAGTAAATTCTTCCTATTATTGTTCTCAGAAGCATCTAGAAAGGCCCCACCTGCAGTGGGTTCTTAATAATCCTCTGTGGAGTAAAGGAATATATGAAGATATATTTGGCTCCTGGGATCATACATCTCAATTAGGGGGTCTGTGCCATCAAAACCATGGTATCTTGCTGGCTGCCCAGAACCTCTCTTCAAAGAGAATGAACCATGAAGGCAAAGTGGAAACCAGATGACGCCCTTAGCCTGTAATCTAATGAGACATAACCAGCATAAGCTGTAATACCCTTCATATCAGATCCTTCTTCTTCTTGCATACTTGTAAGCCAAAGACCATCCACCCGGATGCACATCGATCACAGCTTCACTCTTCCATGGATGAGAAAGCCCTGGCCATCTTTCCAGCTGCCAGATACGCATTGTGAAGGCATGCTCAATGTAGAACCCCCATCTGACTTTCTTCTCTCTCGACACTGTTTACCTTTTCCCTGCTTTCTTGTCAGTTTTTAAAGTGGATCTTGCTCTCTGCAGACGTCTCTTTGGTCCCTTGAATCAGCTGTGATGTGCACGTTGGTAAGATTATGAGTTTTTAAAGAAGTGTCTGAGCAGAGATTTTCTTCTGGCTTTTTTGGGTAGAGAAACCAAGGTGCAAGCTGGATGCCTTGTCCATGGCAAGTAGCCAGATGTGAGCTTAGAGCAAACTCAGAAGTTCAAGGACATAAACTCCTGAGTCAGTGAAACTGAAGGATAAAGATATTAAGTCATTCTCCAATTTTGTACCTGAGATAGTTAAGGACAACATCAACCCAGCTCAGCCTCTCCTCAGAGGCCTTTCTTCCTTTGAATCTTTACTGTGCAGAGAGATTTTGTCTTTATTGTGGCAACCCTGAAAGGTTCTACTGAGCATTAGCATTTCCCATTCGCCTTTCACACCACTCCTAAGGATTATTCTGATTTCAAGAAGTAACAAGGCAGGTTATTTTTCCTCCGCTATGAATAAGTCAGACTCCTGGCCCACTCAATAGAAGTATGGCATACGCTTGTTCTTTCTTTGACATTCTTAAACCAACTCACCCCTGAAAATTATAATCCAGTCTGTCAGTCTCTTTCTAGCTACAAGCATCATCTCATATCCCATAAGTAGCAGAGGCATCCTTCCACCCTTTCTCTAAATTCCCATTATGTCCATATAAAATAGTTCTATAAAGACAGATTGACCCTAGCAACTTGTATGAATATTTCCTCTCTGTTGAAAGCAAGTTCTGGACCAGCCCCCACTAAACCTAGCTTCCCTCTCTGCTTCCTGAGTGGGATCAAAAAGTAAGAGAAGCCTGGGCCACCTGGGTGGATCAGTTAGTTAAGAGTTTGCCTTCAGCCCAGGTTATGATCTTAGGGTTTTATGATCGAGCCCCGTATCAGGCTCCCTGTTCAGCAGGGAGTCTGCTTCTCCCTCTTATCTGCCTCTCCCCCTGCTCATGCTCTGTCTCACTCACTCTGTCTCTCTCTCAAATAAATAAAATCTTTAAAAAAAAAAAAAGAGAGAGAGAGAGAGAGGCCTTATGTGTATGTGCCAGATGGTGCCAGAAAGGATGCACAAAAGCTGGGCTGTGTCTAAGGTTGGGCGAACAGCTCTCACACAATCTGGGCAGCAGAGAAGTACCTAGGTACTTTCTACTTCAGACAGTAAACAAGGCCCCTTGGGTGTTTCATATCAGAAAGAAGAGCAAGAAGGTCAACCATGCTTTCGTCTTGCTTCTTTCTTCCATTTCACTGTTCTGAAGGTATTCGTTTTGATTCCTATTTATAAGGTATTAATTAGAATAGCCCTTAATTAATCATCCCTACTCATTGTAGTTTGTCTTGTACCTTTGGATTTTAAACAAACAAACCCTGCCTTATATATCATTGTTTCTGTGCTCTATATACCCTTGCTACTCAAGGTGACCATTGCCATCACCCAAAGGCCTTCTCTCCTTGTGTAGTTCACAGATATTTTGTGTTCTTCAAAGTTAAAGGTATTTTCCAGGCATTTTGAAGTAGAATTGTCACCTTTGTTCTATACCTAGCTGAATAGCCACATGTCTATGAAAAAAGAAATGGAAAAAGCAGCTGAGGGCAGAAAACTGTGGCTATGTGCGGAGGCATCACCAGACTAATCTTTCTGTACTTTAACAAAGTTTACTTGAATATACAAATTAGGAGTGTGACTTTAGCAATACTCAGGTATAGCCTAAATGTGTAGCAACTTTTTCTTGAAACCTGGTGAAAATTAGTATATCTGTGCAAAGTTTGGATTTATTTCCAGCTATGTGATGCCCTCGGTGTTCATCAGAGGGCATCCTCTGAAGGCCATGCTGCTGCCCTGGATCCTCAGGTAGCAGCTCATCTGAGTAACAGAAGAGGTGTGTGCGTGCATGTGTGCGCATGTGCTACGAACTGGCAAAATCATAATCTCTAGGGAAAGAACAACTATTCTCTATTGAGAAGTTCCCAACCACCAACTTGAGTAGGCTAGCAGATTTAGCACTAAATTTCCATCCAAATAATGTTTGGTTCCCATATCAGGGGTGGGTTGTACATATAGTGAAGTAAGGGAGGCGTCCCAAAAAGGATTTTTGTGTGTAGCTTCAGTTTTTGGATGAAGATATTTGATTCTATAGCATGTGATTGGGCATGCTGGGTAACAACAAGGTTTTAGAGTCATACCAGTCTTGCCAGCAGCTTTTCAGTGATGACCATTTTATTACACGTCGGTCGTTCTTAAGCCAAGTCGGTTTTCATTTTATTTTCTGTGGAGTTTTGTTTTTTTGTTTTGTTTTGTTTTGTTTTTTGTTTTTTGTTTTGTTTTTTTGGCTTGGGAGTGGAAGGAGTGAAGGGTTTTCTTTTGTTTTGTTTCTTAACAGTTTGTTTGCCTTAACTTTTCCTTCACATGAGATTAAACAAAAGTTGCTGTCATTTTAGAATCACTGATTACATCTTCTTTTATTAGGAAAAATATTCTTACATGAATACTTACATAACTTTATTAATCTTTATTACAACAAAAAAAAGTTTTAAACTGAATTGTAGAATTCATCCACTAACATATAAAATTGAAAGCCATCTCTCAAGATAACGGTTACGGCTGAATGTATTTAGTGTTCAAAGTACAGCACTAGTAAGAAAAATCCTTGCATGTCATTTGGTTCTTGTCCATTTGATGTTTTAATAAATATCAAAGTAATTGTTTAAAAAAAAAAAAACAGCTTCCACAGAGAGACCCAAGAAAGAGCAGTTTTAATGAATGACTCCCAGAGTCAGGTGAGTCCTCCTTTAATCCAATGAGGAGATGATGTCAGGAATGGTGCTGCCACTGCTGGGGATAACCCCTGTGTCACTCTGCTGCTGGTTGAACTAACATGAGTACTGTTTTCATGGAGGCTAGTGGTGGGAACAGATGTACTCTTGCCTGTTAAGGATGAGGTGAGACTATCCAAAACCAATATCCAATAGGACTATACAATAAGAGAACAGTACTAGGGATCAAGTGGAATAAGAAGAAGAAAATCCAAACCTGCCAGATCTGATGACGTCCTTTACATTTGTGTGTGGTGGGATGGTACCGAACAGTCTGTTAATGAAGGTAGGATAACAGTGGGATCAACTGATCACTGGGCCCCCAGATGAAAGATGAGTGATACTCCCTTAGTTCAACTGTTTTGTGTTTCTGACATCAAGATGCATTTTCTGTTGGCAAGAGGGTCTTCCTGTTTCTGGGAAGAGCTCTTGAGTGTTAGGTCAATAACATCACTTTCTTCTTGCTTGCCTCATTGGCTACAGTCCCTGAAGAAGGCTTATGAAGACACTTGAAAGTTTCATTTTGTTACATGATTGCCAGATACTTTCATAGCTTCTTTCTTCTGTCTCTTTGGATACCAAGAACCATCTTCTTGGAATGTGATCTCTTACACATCAGAACAGTCATTGAGAATTTCTGTAAAAAGCCCATCTAAAAATAGACTTTTCATGGGCAGCTTTTTTGTCACACACAAGACAAATCCAAGCAGGCTTCTCATTCATTTGCAGACAAAGGGCAGCATCAAAACACTATAGATGTGTATAAGGCACTGCATGGCATGGGATTGTCGGCCTCATTTATTTTCCTTAAAGGGCACATCAAGGATATCTGAAGGAATTTGACTATCCGGAGCTGCAGTTAAGTTTTTCTTTAATTGGGGATTCCCTGGATGGCTCGGCAGTTTAGCGCCTGCCTTCCGCTCAGGGCGTGATCCTGGGGCCCCGGGATCAAGTCCCACATCGGGCTCTCTGCATGGAGCCTGCTTCTCCCTCTGCCTGTGTCTCTCTCTCTCTCTCTCTCTCTCTCTCTCTCTTTCTCTCTCTCTCTCTATCTCTCATAAATAAATAAATAATCTTTAAGAAAAATTTTTTCTTTAATTAATTTTTCAGGATGACCAAGATTTCTAATACCTTCATTTTTAGTCTTTGTAATGACGTGGCTGATGTGAACTCATACAACATATACAGACATGGAGTAATTCTTCCCAATTTCTCATGCCTAAGAAATGGAAATCTGATTTGGCACAGCTGAAGATAACCCAACTAAAGTTGTATTTATGTTCAATCCCATTTTTAGGTGGTGCTGCATAGCCAGGCAAAGGAAATGGCTTCGCATTTACTTTCATACATAGACGGTTGGGTTAGTTTTGTTCTTAAGAGCGACTTGTCTCTGCCAGGCAAAGTCCCAGCCAAACTTGGACTATATAATCTCTCCTACCACCTGGAAAAATAAAATAAAATTTCTGGATATGCATCTCTCTCTAACTCGTTAAGGTGTCAGAACAAAAATAAAAACTTCTCTTGAAATTGTTGAATACTGCTTTCAGCTAAATTCATGGGCTTGATGAGAGCATCAGGGACATAGTAAAAGGGCACATCAGGATGGACGGGAAGAATTGGAGGAGATGGCTGCTGCATCTCCAACCTGTATCTTGAAGCAGCACAGAACCAACAGGGGAGGAATCATGAGTGAGGTATCCTTGAGGTAGAAGGCAACCAGTGGAGTCAAGCCATGGCCATGTCAGGTTCTTCAGGTGACGAGCTACCATGCAAATTAAAACCCGTGAGTGGCTCCTGGGTGGCTCAGTCAGTTGAGCTTCGGATTCTTGGTTTGGGCTGGGGATGATCTAAGGTTTGTGGGATAAGAGCCTCACTGGGGCTCCCCCTCAGCAGCAAGTCTGCTTCTCCTCTCCTGTTCCCTCTGCCCCTCCCCCCTGCTCAGGCTGCATATTCTCTCTCACTTCTCTCTCTGAAATAAACAAATAAATCTTCAAACCAATAAACAAACAAACTAAAACCAGTGATTTGATTATGAATAAACCAGAAAGCCCTTCAAGAAGCCATGGGTATCCAGAGATAACACTGAAATGCAGGTGAGGATGCGGAGAAGCCAGATGACTGCACATACATTGCCAGTAGGGAAGGAAAATGGTACACCATTCTGAACTGGAAATCTGCAGGCACTGCCGCCACAGCACCTCTCACACCACCAACCATGAGGCCTCCAGCACCATCCTGCGCTGGGCACCACTGGCCATATGGCTGCAGTGGCCCCGCCTGCCATGTGACTGGCTGAGGAGGCCTTCTCCCCCCGCCACCTCCCCAGCTAGGGTCTTTAATAAGGTAACAGTTCAAATAATGGATGTATCAGACTCAGGGTTATGAAACTACAGGCGTGAGCAATTAAGAGCAGACTCCATGCAGCCATTAAAAATAGTAGGAAAGAGGTTGATACTACATAGGTAGCCTGCATTTTTGTTAACCTGACTGTGCATATGTGTGAGCATTTCTAGCCTTTCTTGGCTTACACTAAATTACTTTATTTGTAGGTCACTAAAAGTAAAGTAATTGTCCAGTTTATTGGCATTTTGGATGGTGATAGATGAGTCTCCCAAACCAATTTTTTTTACTTTTGTTTGCGAGTTTATGGTTTAGTCTTTAAATGGCCATTCAAAAGAAATGTCCACCCAGTAACTTTTTTAGTGCGCTGGTTGTGAAACGAGAAGCTCGTGAACGATGTCTGTCTTTTCTCTCACTGTCAGTCACCGCCACATTGATTCCAATGCCCTAAATGGTGGTTAAAACTGAATTAAAAGTAATAGCTTAAAAAAAAAAAAAAGGGGGGGGGGATCCCTGGGTGGCGCAGTGGTTTAGCGCCTGTCTTTGGCCCAGGGCGCGATCCTGGAGACCCGGGATCGAATCCCACGTCGGGCTCCCAGTGCATGGAGCCTGCTTCTCCCTCTGCCTGTGTCTCTGCCTCTCTCTCTGTCTCTATCATAAATAAATAAAGTTAAAAAAAATTAAAAAAAAAAAAAAGTAATAGCTTATCCATGGTTCGCAGCCTGTGAAAAGGTAGGATTGTTTTAGATCCTTTGGAGGAAGAGCAATAGCACACTGTGCATCTCTCTTTGTGTATGCATTTAGCGTGTACCATTTTGATAATATGGGGGACTCTCTAAAATTTACCTGGCAGTTGTTTTGATGGAGTAAAGGAAAAGTCAACTCCTATATCAGGGTCATTGAAAATACATGAAAAGAATCATATACTCTTCATAATAGCCAAGAGGTTTAAACAACTCAAAGTCCCACTGTACATCAACAGATAAACAAAATGCAGGATATGCATACAATGGAATATTAGCATTAAAAAGGAAGGAATTTCTGACACATGCTACAGCTAGGATGAACCTTGAGGGCATCATGCAAATGAAATAAGCCAGTTGCAAAAGGAGAGATTATATGTGGGGGTTACCAGGAGCTGAAAGATGGTGGATGCTTGGAGTTATTGCTATATGGGTACAGAGTTGCATTTTTGCAGGTTGAAAGAATTCTGAGGATCTGTTTCACAAGAATGTGAGTGTACTTAGGATTACTGAACTGTACACTTAAAAATGGTTAAGACGGCTAATTTTAAGGGGCTTTCTTCCACCATAAAAAAATATCTCTGCTGCCCCCCAAAGAAGAATTATAGCTAGTCATCAATTTTTTCTTAATTGCAGAAAATAAAATTAAATGCTTTTAAGACATTGATATTTAAGTGCAGAAGGCTTCAGTCCTTTGAAGCTTCAACAAGTGGATTTATAGTTGTGAGCCTTCGGTTTCTCATCTGTAAAATCAAAGGATTATACTGTGATTCCTAAGGCTACTTCCAAGTCTAAAATCCCATGGTTTAACATTTCACATAGATATCTGTCCCCTTCTTTATTTGCAGAAACTTAACTGATACATTTTTTAGTAAACCACTCTATGCTCAGCTTTCCTTGACCAATTTTTACTAAGATCTTAACAGAGTTTAGGCTATAGATGAGCAAAGCTGTAAGCCATCTGTGTATTTATGCCATCATAAATTTCAGAAACTTCTCTTTGTCTAACCTTTCTGCTATAAGGAAGGTCAGAAAATTGAATTATTTTATTAATGTTGCTAGCACCGCTACTGTTAACCTTCCTTTCTAATAGAACATACGTCCCCAATACTAGAGTATATCTCTGAGCAAAACTTTTTCTCTCAAAGAAAATTAAATAGCAATTCAAGAGCAATAATATGATAACTTGATAGTCAGGAAAAAAGATTAAAATGCTTTCCTCAAGCCCCACCATGATGTTAATACTAGTTTCTTCTTGATTTGCCTTCTCCCTGGTCCCTGGCTGGCTTCTCAGCTGCATGAAAGACAATCTGTTAGATAAATCAAATGACACTATGTATTTGTAATTCCATGCCCACAGCTTCTTTCCCTAGATATTTACCAAGCACCCACTCTGTGCCATGTACTTATGAATTGACTTTGTAAGCTCTTTGCAGGCAGAGTTGGGAATAGAATTTTGAAGTCCATCCGAACTTTGGAGGTCTTTCTCATTTGGACTCTTGGGAGACAAACCTTTCATCTTCATTCTAGATCACACCTATTTGTTCATTTAATAGAACAGAAATATATGGACTCTAATAGGGTACCCCAGCAATACTTTCCCCTGTGCCTGTATAGATCAACTAAAATTAGATCAAAAGATCAATCTACATATTTAAAAGCTAATAAAGCAGTCCGAAGCAAAGGAGATTTAAGCACTCTGTCTTGGACTTCAATAAAAATCCTCAGGAAATCAACATGAATTTATATACAGTGACCAGAATTGCCCCCTGAGTGAACTCTGTATCTTTTGGATATCTGAATTCCTTCAATATGAATGAAAGATTCCCCAACGCCCTGTCAAATGAGAAGAGTTGATTACTTTTATAGCTTGGCCTATGTATGGCATTCATTTTTTTTTTCAGTCTGTTCAATATATAGTTCCTCTGCAGCTATAAAAAAGACTTCTTCATACAAGAATTTAAACTAATTTCCTCCTTCTCTGCATTTTCTAGAAATTCCAGTAAATCTTTGAGTCTAGGGCAATACTATTCCCACAGTTGGCATTCCTTCTGAAGAAATGCCTCTCAGGTGGAGATTGTGCATTAAATTTGCTTGACTCCTCCAAGGCTGACATGTACAAAAGAAGATTCCATTTTCTCTAAAAGAAGCCTATCCCACCTCCGTATTTTTCATATACAATAGTAGTTCTTTTTCATATTTACATGTTCAGAAGACCTCATGAGGAAGGCAACAGTAATGCTATTTGTAGAAAGCTTTGCAGGGGTTTCATTTAGGAACTTTTATTATCCTTCTCCCATCTAACCTCCTAGAGCTTTACACTCTTGAATTCCTCAAGGAACTATTTTTGTTGCTGAAGCATCTAAAATGGAAGTAGATACCATCCACTCTAGAGCAAAAAGGACATTGATCTCATAGGCAAGAGGGGGACATTACCATCTGAGCTCTGATAGGAATGACATGATCTTGGGGTCATTATTTTTTTGCATAATTGACCGCATGTGTAAAGAGAAGATTTTATTGATGACTATTGAGAAAGGTGATGCTGGTGGTGGTGGTGGTGATGATGATGATGATGATGTGTTGGTTCATTGTATCCTCTTTATGCACTGACACTACAGACTAAGCCCTTTGAACATGTCTCAGCTTCTGACAGTGGCCTTGTGAGAAAGATACTGTTTTCCTCATGTGTTAGATGAGGAAATTCAGACTCTGGGTGTTTGAATAACTCCCCAAGGACACACAATTAGAGTGGTTAGTGTCTATTCTCACTTTCTAGCCAGTTCTTAGAAGAGATATCAAACTGTGGGTGGTCTGATCTCAACAGGAGTAAATAAGACATTGGAGAAGAGAGAAGAAGGCAAGATGCAGGTATCCTTTTCTAATTGCTCATTTAGAATTCATATTAGAAGGTAACATATGAATAGTTTTTCCCTAGGAGCTGATCTCCTTTATCATTTCTCAAAAAAAAACTCTATCTCCTCCCTCTTTCTCTCACTCTTGCTCTCACTCTCTCTCACTGCCTTCAAAAGAAAAAAAAATATAGAAATCACAGTCTGAAAATGTTAAAGTTCAGCCACCTTATTTAAGAAGTGTTTGCTCAGAATTTCCCCATAGATCTGAAGGTCGCAACTCCAATTGTGCTCTCCCTGACAAGCTATCACCGAAGTGCCCTTCACTGAAAACCTTTTGATGCCTTGCTGCTTGGCTTGTCCTTTCAAGTAATCAAAGTTAATTTCAGTCATGCTTATGCAGAAGATCTTCTCCTAAGATGACAGAGAAACAACGTCCCTGCCCTTCCAGGCAGGGCAGTGGAAGGGGCTCAGCCCGTTTATGTTTGTGTTTCTCTGTCACATCCTCGGAGGTGGCAGGGAGCCATTGATCTCCCATGCCCAGGTTGTGTATGAGAAAATACACTTGTTTCCTGAGCACTTGACATCTGCATTGGATTTTTTCAAACTTGATGTGTTTCATCTGTATATATGTATGAAGGATAGATTCACTGGTGCTATTGGAAAGATACCTCCTAATTATATGTGAGTCTAAAAAACCCATGTTGTTTTATGCAGAGACATAATAAGAGTGGTAGCCAAGAGAAGAGATTTTGAGCAGGAAACACCTAAACTGAAATCCTAACACTTATCCAGTAGCTCTCTGGCCTTGGTTATGTTAGTTAATTTCTCTTAAAATGTTATCATCGTTCAATTTTTCTACTAAAGGCAAAGGAATACCATCCTGAAGTTGTTAGTTTTGTACCTGCTCTGTTTTTGGAATACCAAAGCCAAATAATGTGTCAGAAATTTTCTCTCTTACCCAGTCTGGCAATTAAGGCTGTCATGTCATGAATTGGTCCATTATAAATAATCAAAAGGCTCTAAAAATTCTCTAAGATGTGGCTTAGTTTTATTCAGTTAATGCTAGTGCACAATTAAATCAGTATTTTAAATACTTTCCTTTTCCTCAAATATCTCCAGTTGACGTGGCCTAACTTCTCTTCTCCCCACCTATCTTGACTCTTTAATGCAGTGAAAGTAGCACCAACTCTGAGGCCACGTGGATTTCCCCCTTAGTCTGTCAGAAATTAGCAGTAGCATCACCAGAAAGTCCATGACCTGTTAGGCCTCACCTGTAAAATCTAAGGCCTTGGGTGCATTGGTTTCGCAGATCCCCCGGAGCACAAGCATTTATATATGAATCTACCGTATTTAACAAACCTAAGTATAACTGCCTGGTTGAGATCGCACTTGAGATTTCTTTCTACAGGTTATTGATAGCACTAAGTGAGTGCACTCTGTAACAGCCAACACAGAGATGAACGTGCCTCTGGAGCCCATTAAACACAGGCACTGAAGCTGGGTGGCCCGGCAGCCAGCACCTTTGGGGTCTGCTCCCAACCCCTGCCGGTGGGCAGGCAGTCCTCTCCTACCAGCTTCCTCCTGGGACTCCGGAGGGGGCTGCTCCATGACGCTCTGATGTCTCCCTCGCTCAGGACAGTTTCTGATTCAGAAAATAATTGGTGGTGATCGTTAGGCCCCAGAAACACACCTGGGAGTGTCGGAGTTTGACCAGGAGTGAGTTATGGCACTGACCTCCTCTGTTTACTGAATTGACTTTAGAAATAAAGCCGAGCTGCCCTGAGCTCGCAGACAGCATGTTTTGTTGGGGGGGAGGGGGCAGTAAATGGGTTATGTAAGGCTGAGTTATGTAACCTTGCTTCCTCGTCACCGGCCGCAGCAGCGGGCTGGTTCGAGAAAACCCTTTGGCTATACTTTGTAAAAGCTTTTACTACGGAGTGATGGCGGGACTGTTACCAAATCCTGGTGACATCAGGGGACCTGTGAACCTTGCACAGAAGCTGCCTTTTTGGACAGGTGACAGATTGTAAATACCTCCCCCTTACTAAAGAGGTTTTCTTCACCGGGACCCAGCAGGCCTTCAAGAAGGAGTGGGCTGGGGAAGGGGAAACCGGTAAAAAGAGCAAAGTCAAATGTTCCCCCTTGCTTTGAGCAAGGTTCTGAGCATTGCCACACTTCATGTTTTGTTTTTTTCAGTTCCTCCGCTATCACGGAAAGTCTGCAGAGGTCTGTATAGCTGTCTGTGTTTTCCATGGTACTGAGTATTTTTCTAATGAAACGTGTTTTAGAACTGAGCCCATTTTTCCCTACAAGACCCTGAGCGCTCCCTTCTGTGCTGGGCAGTGCAGGGAGGTGTTAGGAAGATAGCTTGCTCCTGCTTGTGTGCCCTGCAGGGCCAGTCCCCCTGACAGTCGGCTTTGTGTCCTGCCCATGCAGCACCGCAGTCACTTCACGACTGGACGCAGCTGAGTCTCCCTTCGGCCGGATTGCAGGATCCTTGAGGGCTTCGCCTGCCGTGTCCAATGGACCAGCACCGCACCAGGCACACAGACGCCCAGAGAACACCTTTCTGCGTTCACCAGCTCCCCCCGGGAAGGCCTTGAATGACCTTCCTCCTTCTTTCTTGCCTGCAGAAATCTTGTGTGCCAGGCCACCAGTGCACTGAAGTGTGATCTGCAGCATTAATTACATGGCATTGCAGCGGCATATTAGTATGTCACATCGGCCCTTAGCCTCTGACCTTCCAGAGAGGCAGGGCTGGTTTCTTGCTCACCGTGGTGCCCTCAGTGCCTTGTAGGTATCGTAAGCCCTCCATTAATCCTTCACAGAGTCACGGTAGCTTGGTGGGAAGACACAGAAGGAAGAGTTTTAAACTAAACTGTAGCCCAGACTGTGCCCCAGACTCAGGACAAGAGCAGCAGACTTGGCCTTTCTCACCGGAAGCCTTCTTAGCATCTTGGTGACTGCAAAAGGAGATCACGTGGGCCAACGCCCTCTACCATCAGCAGAGCCACTCACCAGTCAGTAGAGTTAACAACCTTTTGTAGCCAGCACTCAGCCCTCAAACTAAACACCCTGCTTTCCCTGAGGATGTGGCTACCTTCCATACCAGACTGGAGCCAGAATTTCTTCTGGAAATTAGTGTATTGGCTCTGCCAAAATAAGCTGAAAACAAAAGTTGACCCAGTGAGGTGAATTCCAACAGTATGAAACAAGGCTATTAAACCGGGTTCCTATTTTCTTACCCCACTAGGAGGCATGAGGGGCACAGGACCAGGGAGTCAGGAGTGGTTTCAAATCCTGGCCATCACTCCCTAGCTCTATGAACTTAGGAAAATGACTTTCTGTGGACCTCCTCCTGTTCCCGCCTTGTCGGGACGTGAGAAGACAGAGAAATGTGTTTGTAAAGCATGCAGCACAGTCCCTGGCTCATGGTGAATGTTCAGGAAATGAAAGATAATTGGCAGCCGTGTCGGTGCTTCAGCTTGGTTTTCTCCATACTTTTAAAATCTCAAGCGCTAAAATGATGGAGCCGTGTCGCAGTTTGGTTTCAGATCTCTAAATGTGCAGAAAGGGAACGGCGGCCGGCCCCTCTTTCAGGCAGCTCTGTTCTCCAATCTTCTCCATGGCTACTCCAGAGGCTTTGCTCATCTGCAGGCTTCTTGGCATATGGTACTTGTTGTAAGATAGGTCTGACTTTCCAAAATGCTTTTCAGTGGTTTCAGTGAAGCTGCAAAGACTAGATTCCAAGTGACAGTTTCCGTATGAAATATTTATCACATGCTGATAAAAGCATATCCACCAAATGGAACTAGGAGGGCAAAAGGGAAATTCAGTCCACATATTCCTACCTTCTTATTTTAGATGTTCCCATCACATCGCAGACCACCAGGCAGGGACATGAAGGAAAGGCTACAGGAAAGTAAGAAGGACCAGTTGGTGTTTGGAAGTGAAAACTGGGGTTGCCTTAATTTGAATAAATACAGATGTCCTCAAATTCAGAAGATGGGAAGGCAGAGCCAGGAGCTCTTACTGGGCCTAGCAAGCAGAGCACACTCTACAGCTAGAAGGACTTGCGTCTTTTTATCCACACCCGTACACAGAGAACAGTGTCTGATCGCGTCGTGTCTTCACAGAGCGTGGGTGAAATTTCCCTTAGCTCTCTGTAATGCTCATCTCAGACGATCTGTATTTATTCCTAGGCATGATTGAGTGTCCACTGGAATGAGCCACCAAAGTCGAGGCCGAGAGGGCGAAGAATGGTCAGTATTTGAGGAACTTGTTTTGTGATGACAGATGACTGATAGACTTCAGGTGTACATGTTCGAACACATGCCTTTGTAGAGGTGGACAAGGCATGAGAGTCGCATGAGTGGTTTCTTCATTCAATATGGGTTTTTTTCCTTGTCTCCCTGAGGTCAAGATCTTTGTCTATCCTCACATTTAACCACAGTGCCTTACACACTGATAATGCTTGGAAATATTGCTGAATGAATTACATGCTTCGGGGCACCCGGGTGTCTCAGTCCGTTACACGTCTGACTCCTAATTTCAACTCAGCTAGTAATCTCAGGGTCATGAGGTCGAGCCCCCATTGGTCTCTGCACTGGGCATGGAGCCTGCTTAAGATTCTCTCTCTCTCCCTCTTCCTTTGACCCTCCCCTGCTTGGTCACATTCTCTCTCTGTCTCAAAAAAAAAAAAAAAAAAAAGTTATATACTTTAATTCTAAAGGACTGAATTATATATGCTTGAATAGTAGTGGCTCAGTGTCATTCACTCTATTTATGGACTAACTTTTATCAACAAAGCAAAAGGCCTTACCTGAGCTAACAAAATTTTAATCCATACCATGGAACAATAATTAGAACCATAACCAATTATAATAGCTCTCTCTTTGAAACAGATGATGGTCCTGACATACATACAAACTTAGGACAATCTATTCATATTTTGGGGGGGGGAGCATAAAGAGAGTCGGGGTTACCTGCTTTGGAGAGGCCTGTTAGAGCAAGTCATTCTTGTCTGAATATATGAGTGAAAAAAACTGCTGAGTTGGTCTGCATGCTCCTTCCACGGCCTACATCTTCGTTTGGTAGCCTCTTGGGATGGCATAAGGTGGATGTTCCTTCTGTTTATGTGTGAGCAGATTGGAAGCTGGGAAATCAGTATGTCCATGATAGGTGGCAATCAAAGGCAAGTCCAGGGAACCAAGAACTGCAAAATGAGCTGGGATTCCCCTTGCCCTCTGATCAAGTTGGAATACAAATGTTATAAACACAAAGGTCCTAATACATTATGATTTAGTGACTTTTATCCTTTGGGAGAACTCATTTTATGTGAATTCAGACATGCCCAGAAATGTAGGAAGGTCAAAAGTCAGTTCTTGCCAGGATTCTTTGTTTAAACAAATCCATTATGAAAATTCAGGTTTCCAGAGACGCTAAGTGGCTCAGTCGGTTAAGTGTCCGACTCTGGTTTCAGCTCAGGTTGTTATCTCAGAATCATGGGATCAAGCCCCATGTCCCATGTCCAGCTCCACGGTCACTGGGGAGTTTGAGGATTATTTCCCTCTGCCCCTCCCCCTGCTTGTGCATTCTTGCTTTTGATGGATTGATTGATAAATCTTTTTTTAAAAGAAAAGAAAATTCAGATTACCAAGAAAATATAACTAGAGGTTGAACACTTACAAAAACTAATTCTGGTTATGGTTATTCACTGACTATGGAGACTAGGGGCGGTTAACATTTCATTATCTCTTCCTCTATGCTACGTGCTGCAGGCATGGATCATTTCATTTACAACTGCTCCACAGCATGTCCTCATTTTACAAGTGAGGAAACCAACACACAGAGAGAGGTTTTAAGGAGAGGGAAACTCCTTAGCCAGTAGTGGTTGAAGGCAGGATTTGAGCTGAGGTCTCTTATCGCCATCCCATGTTGCCAGAGAGTAGGATCTTTCACTGCATTTTAATAAAATGAATTTTATAAAAATTTGATTTAAATATACTCCTATAGCCTTGACAGCCCCTTTCAACAAAAAGCCAGTGGGTGCTCAATATCAAGGAGTGTGTCTCTGGGGAAGGTGCCCACAGGCCTATGACTCAGCCCTCTGACTCTTAGATCTCCATGCCCTCGTCCTCGGGTACATACAAAGAGAATGAGGTGAGCAACCCTGAGCCCTTGGAGCTCTTCGAGCCTTACCACTGGCAGGATTTGAAACACAGATTTTTCCCTCTGGAGGCAGCAAGCATTAGCTCAGAAGGTAAGCCAGAGGCCTGACCCAGAGCTGAGCAGAAGGCTGAACAGGGAATTAAGTCTGACCAGTGAAATGATTCACTCAGAGAAAAGGGATGGTTTGTGGCATGAGCAAATTAACCCTCCCGCCCCATGCACTCCCCAAGTGGATGGCCATTCGAGGCTATGGTATATTTCCAGACCACTGTCAAGGATCTAAAGTTTAGGTCTTCTTGAGGAGGAAGGCGAATGCCTGTCCATGCATGTATGCAAACAAGAAGGATCTTTTAGGAATACATTACCAAGGTTTGCCAGGTTGCTTAAAGCCCTTCCTTGGGGGGGGGGGGGGGGGACAAAACAAAACAGGTTTAAACCCAATCATTAATGCATGATCAATATAGGGGAAAATAAAAGGAAGTAAAAGGAAGCTAAATGAAGACTAGCACTTTCCATATCAGATACCTGTGTTATTTACTAACTCACCTCAAATACTTGAAACCATACACAAGTGTGAAGTTTTCCATGATCTAAACATTTTGTAATGTTTGGAAAGAAAAATTGTAATCAATCTCAAAACAACAATGATATGTTTCCCCAAGATGAAGAAAGTTTTCATCTTAACATGTTTTGTGCCTCTATGTTGTAGTACACGTGGAATTTAGTTCAACTCAGCTTTATATTTTAACTGTATTACTGGGGGACCAAAGGCTTTCTGATCATCAGTAGGATCTTCAAAAACAGGACTTTGCCCCTTCTGTTCGTGGTTCTCAATCTTGGTTGTGCATTAGAACCACCTTGTGCTTTCACACATCCCTCTGACCAGGCCACTCCAGGCCAATGGAATTAGAGACTCTGGGGGTAGAACTCGGGCATCAGCCATGTTAAAGCTCCCCAGGTGATTTCAATGTGCAGCCAAGGTTGAGAACTAGAATTGATACTGAGCCCCTGAACAGGCGTCCACTCTCCACCCTCCCCAACCAAACATGTCACCCTGCACAGAGTGCCTGTTCTCCAGAAGGCCAGCAAGTTGTCTTTAATGTTTGTAATTACTGATCTCTGCATCTCTCTAAATTAACCTTTGTTGCAGGGATAATTTTTGTTCTGTTGCACTTTTACGGATTCAGACTCTAAGTTCTCTTATATATTGAACAATGAAACTCTCTTATTACAACTGGAAATCTCATGTGTTCCCATCAAGAAAGATAGCATGCATGCTCCTGGTGAAGCTCTGGGGTTCGGCTGCTATCACAAGACAATATTCTTAACAACCAAGTGGAATAACGGCTTAATGTCGAAAGAATAGAAGAGACATCTTCTCAGGAATGCCATCTTCATCTCAGGGAGAAGTTATTTAACACTCTTTGGAGGATATTTCTTAGTGCAACTGTGGGTTTGCTGCTCATATAAATTATAGTTCATCCATCCTGCATTTCTGCTTGTCACATAAACCCTGGTGATAGGAGTATCTGCAGTTTGTACCTTCATAGCAGCCATATTCCAAGTGCAGGTAAAATTATTCAGGAAGTCATGCATGCACCTTCTCTGCTTTCGGGGAAATAGATGGGGGAAAAAAAGAAGAGTAATAGAGCTATATTCCAAGAAAGATACTTGTAAAATTTGTTCAGCCTTTCAAGATAATTGATATGAGTGTGCTCTTTACTTTGGTCTGTTTGAAACTCCACAGCCCTCAGATGCACAAGTTGTCCTCAGCATCTACTCTCGGATAGATCACCATGGGAACAGCAAGGAGACCAGTGGAAGCATAACAGGGCAGCAGATTTTGGGAGCCAGCCCAGTGACAAATGCTAATGCACCAGGGCCAAATGTTCTAGCACTCAAAGGAACTAGATTATCAGGGCTTAAATTGGGGTGAGTTGGCTTGCTGGTGCACCAAATTTTTCTCAGGCGGTTGTCTGGAAATTTCCTAGTCTGGTTTTTCTCAACTCCAGAACCAATCAAGATTCAGCCCATTGATGAAACTTTTTAATGAAATCTGGCAGTTCAATCTGTTCTTTACTAGTGAAGGCCAGGATTGTATAGATTTCACTAGATCATGTGTTCCTTAACTTGCTAGAATGTTCAGTGTATGCCTTTTTTCTTTAAATAACAGCTTTATTGACTCTCTCTCAAATAAATAAATAAATAAATAAATAAATCTTTTTTAAAGGAATGGGGAGCACCTGGGTGGCTCAGTCAGTTAAGCATCCAACTCTTGATTTCAGCTCAGGTCATGATCAGGTCACGATCATAAGGTCGAGCCCCTCATCAGGCTCCTGCTTGAGATTCTCTCTATCTGTCTTGCACACACTCTCTCCCTCTCCAATCATCCCATGAGCTCATGCTCTCTCTCTAATAAGTAAATCTTTAAAAAAATAACAGCTTTATTGAGACAGAAGTCACATATAAAATTCACCCTCTAAGCTATACAATTCAGTGACTTTTAGTATATTCGCAGAGTTGTGTGACCATCACTACAGTCATTTTTTTTTTTTTTTAAAAGCATGCCCTGCGAAATTGGTAAGATGTCATATTTTTCTCTACTTGCATGCAACCCTTGGTTTTCTAAATGCCTATTTCTCATACTTCGCCCGTCAGCTCATTTTATTTTATTTTTTTAATTTATTTATGATAGTCACAGAGAGAGAGAGGCAGAGACACAGGCGGAGGGAGAAGCAGGCTCCATGCACCGGGAGCCTGATATGGGATTCGATCCCGGGTCTCCAGGATCACGCCCCGGGCCAAAGGCAGGCGCCAAACCGCTGCGCCACCCAGGGGTCCCCACTACAGTCATTTTTAGAATGTTCTCATCACCCCAAAAGAAACATCATACACATCATCAGTGACCCAATTTCTCCCCAACCCACTCTCTCCAGCACTTAGAAACCACCCATCTCCTTCATGTCTCTATGGATTTACCCCTACTCTGGACATTCATATAAATGGAATTTATTTTTGTGACTGGCTTCTTCCATTTAGCATAATGTTTGCAAGTTTCATCCATTCATAGTATGTATTGATACTTCATTCCTTTTTAGTAGCATTGTATGACTATATCACATTTTCTCTCTAAGATGAACATTTGGGCCATTTCTGCTTTTTTGCTATTATCAATGATGCTGCTATGAATACTTGTGTACAAATTTTAGTGTAGATGTATGTTTTCATTTCTCTTGGGTATATACCTAGGAGTGGAATTGCTGGGTCACATGGTAACTCTGTTTCACCTTCTGAGGAATGCCAGCCTGTTTTCCAAAGTAAGTGCTCCATTGTACATTACCGGTCAGCATTGTGTAAGGGTTCTGATTTTGCCACATTCTTGCAAACACTTCTAGCAATCCCAGTGTCTGGGAGGTAGTATGGTGTCCCTTTTATACATAAAACAATCAGATTTAGATCGGAAAGCTAATGTTGACCTAGTTGCTCTTGGGATATTCAAGGGAAGGTTAAGATTGGTTTTAATTTTTATGTATTTATTTTGTCCACATGAACTTCAGGCCAGTCCTTCTCTACATCTAAACTTCAGTTCCCTGAGAACCAGTTTAAGCCCTCGTGGATTTTACAGTGTATATAAGAGTTAGGTATGGCTTGGCAGTGTGCATTGGGTAGGGAGGGGTTAATTCACATGATCAGCAGCTCTGGATGAGAATGCTATCAGGCCCTCCCTGAGCTTGGATTGAAGAGATGAACTTCCCAGATGATCTGAGTGATGGGCTTTGCCTTCGTAGTGCCTCAGTAACTCTTCTACTATTGGTTGATTTTTTTCTTAACTTTACCTTAATTCCTACAGAAATTCAACTACTGTCTGAAAAACATAGACCACTAAGTCAGTATATCTTTTTTATATCCTTATTCTTTACAGATCTGATGTCGTTTACTCCTTGAAACTCCATATCTGGTCCTCTCTTTCATGTAAACTGTTGGCCTCAGTCTAGTAGATATTTATACTTGGGTATTTTATAAGCACTTGAAACCCATCATGACCAAAACTTAATGAGTTACCTTCCCCTCAACTCATTTCCTTTGTGAATTCCCAGTACTTCCATTCTCTTGGTAACCCATGCTCTAGTGCTTGCTCTCCCCCATGCACAGAGAATTAAGCCTCGACTGTGTCTGTGATCCATTTAAAATCAGTCTAAGACTCTTTTCAGGTCCTCTACAATAGGGTACATGGGAATATTAAGGTATGTTCTGAGGTACTACCCTAAAAACTACCTTTTCTTTAGGTTCTGGCTTGGTATATGCTGTTCACTTATATAATCAGGTCTAACCAACTCAGGTACTTGGCTCACCCTTTAGCTAAGCCAATGTGTATCACAATCCTTGACTCCTCTTGAATACTTTCCTTGCCTCCCTTATCACAGATCACCAGTAAGCATTCTGTTTTCTCTGTAGGACTACTTGAGGTTCTGTTAGAGATTCCTGTGGACTAGGTGCTCATCTGTTTAAATATAAACAGATTTTTTTTTTTTTTTTTTACGCTTTACATTTTATTTCCACGAAATGACATCTTGTTTTCACAAAGAGGTAGGCCATCCTCTCCAAAAGAGGCTGCCTTAACTTCTAGGGGCAGCCACAGCGGTACACCCAACCCATCCAAAACAAATGTCAATAGAGGTGCTTCTGAGGTACCAAAACGATAAAACAATAAACTTAAAAAGCAAAACAGAAATACATAACCCATTCAACACACAGTGAAGCAGAGTCTATCAAGTACCCTGAAGCAGTCCGCACGGCGAGGACCGGTGGCACCTCAGACAATGGTGGCAGCTCCGCCGGCCAACATGGAGGCTCATGAGGACTTCCTAACCCAGTCTCTGTCCCGTGTGGTTCCATCCCATGCTCTATCTCAGAGCGGCCCAAGACCTGGCCACAGGGAATTCTCCAGACTATCTCAAGCTCGTGTTGCCTGGCAGTCCCTCAAATGTCCCTGGAGCATGGTCTTCATGACAGAGACATACCTAGATAAATATAATCTCACTTTTAATGTGAAAGCACCCTTTGTTTCCTGGCAGCCTAATTTCCCTCGGCATTTATAGTGGTTAGATGTGTATTGATGGGCATTACTCTCTAACTGTGTGTGTCAAAGTACTTTGGGAGGCTCATCAATCTTGTGCTTTTTTTTAATTGACATCAATAATGTGTTTGCATTTATCAATATTTCCTAATTGCCAAGTTAAAACAGTGGAACTTCTATAATAAATCATGCCCACAGATATCTTCAGACATTAAGGCTTTAAGGTTTATCAATATTTTGATGTATTATAAATTGTTTTTATGAGGACTTTTTTTCCTATGAGAAAGAAGGAACAGTATAGCAAGAGACAGAGAGAATTGAGTCCCCAGTGTTACCATATAAAATTAAGTTAAAGGGCTAAATCATTCCAATGAAAAGAGAAGAAAGCTATTTCCCAAGCCAGTACAATACGTTCCCATAAAGTTCAGCGTTACTGTCCAAGTGAATGCTGGTGTGTCTCCCCTGCGAGTGATGTGCTGTGCCAAGCCTGTTCCTCGGAGAGTAATTTGGACAAAAGGACAGTTTGCACTCCTGCAAAAACAGAGCTCTTTATCAGCTCATTTTTTCAGGAGAGGAAACTGAGGCTTTGTGAGCTGCAGTTATTTACGGAGAGTCAAACGGTGGCTTCACAAGGCTGGGACTCAAACCCAGGGCTTGCAGAGTCCATGGCTAGGTTCTTTACTATTCAGGGACAGACCTGACCAAACTCCCAAAGTCGAGGGAGACCCACAGGTTTCAAGGGACAATCCACATCATCTATTAGGCATTTGAAGACTCTAGAATGTTTGCTCAGAAAAAAGATGAGGGATCCCTGGGTGGCGCAGCGGTTTAGTGCTTGCCTTTGGCCCAGGGCGCGATCCTGGAGACCCGGGATCCCGAATCCCACGTCGGGGTCCCGGTGCATGGAGCCTGCTTCTCTCTCTCTGCCTGTGTCTCTGCCTCTCTCTCTCTCTCTCTCTCTCTGTGACTATCATAATAAATGAATACATAAATAATACATAAATACATAAATAAATAATAAATAAATATTGAAAAAAGATTAATGTGAAAGGCTTGGGAGGTCTGTCCTATACGCGAAGGCCCTTACCATGAAGGAGATTAGACCTTGTCTTCTGTGCAGACAGGCAGCAGAAGTAGGGCAGCCCTATCACCTGCTGAGGGGCGGTGTTGTGCCATCGTTTCAAGTGTGTTGTGCCATCGTTTCAAGTGTGGCCCCAGCAGATCACCCCTCAGCCACTCACCAGCCCCTGCCCTTGGGCAAGTCGCTTGGCCACTGTGTGTCCCACTTTCCTGAGCTGAGATGAGAGTTTTGACAGTACCTACATTATAAAGTGGTTGTGAGGATTCAGTGAGTTAATACGTGAAAAGTGCCTTTGATAAAGGTGCTCAGCACGTAGTAAGTGTGCCAAGTGCCACTGTTACTATTATTATATTTTAATTTTTAATTTTTATTTTTTATTTTATTATTTTATGATAGTCACAGAGAGAGAGAGAGAGGCAGAGACACAGGCAGAGGGAGAAGCAGGCTCCATGCACCGGGAGCCCGATGTGGGATTCGATCCCGGGTCTCCAGGATCGCGCCCTGGGCCAAAGGCAGGCGCTAAACCGCTGCTCCACCCAGGGATCCCTATTATTATATTTTAAAGCCAGACTAGGTGTGAGGAAGAAAAAAAACACTCACCATTTATACATTAATCATGCAAATCTTATTTATGAGACACTGTTTTAGACAGTGGGACCCAGCAATAAACAAAACAGATCTAGGCCCTGCCCCTGCCTTCATGCTGCTTATATTCTGTATTAGAGAAAAAGAAAATTACTATGTCAATCAGTAAAGCAGCCATTCGGCACCTGAATGAACTATTTCTGACATTGCCACCCCTGCCCTTCTCTGATAATCACTGAGGATGGCCAGGCACAGGCTAACTGAGGTTATCGTGAGAGAGAGGCTTGCTACTGTGAGCTTTTATAATGTTCTAACATCCCTCTGCAAAGTAAGGTTGATTTAATGCAACCAGTGGTTAAAACATCAATTCTAACATTGCTTTACTTTAAAACTGTCTGTCATTCTCTGGATCATCGAGGTGAGGTGGGACGATTATGCAAGGACAATCCTGTGAGGTACAAGAAGGAATGGGACTTCTGCTGATAATTTTTATCTCATTTTTTTAATGTGTATTATTGTACATATTTTATAATGTGCATAATTTTAATAGCGCAGGAGCACATGTGAATAACGTCTAAATAAATATAAATGTACATTACAATGCACACATAAACATCTTTTGCTAATGAGGTAAACGATTTAAAAAGCTTGAAGTCTGCTGCTGTAAGTTTTACTAAAATGACTGAGCTTTGTAGTCAGAAGCTATTGCAATAATGAAACAGTGTTTTTATATTTTCCTTATTTCTGATGTGGTCACTTATGGATAATTTTCAACTTTAAAGGTAATAGTTTTCCACATGAATGGAAAATTTAATCATACTTTCTCCTCTACTGAAGAACTTAAAAATCAATCATGACAATATTTAATGTTTTTGTGGGAGTTAATGGTTTTATTGCGTTTAATCCTCCTTTGAGCCCATGAAATAGGTCTTATACCCACTTTGGAGATGAGGGAACAGAGTATTTTAGAGATTATACCCACAACTCAGCAATTAATCATTTTGCCAGAGAAGAGAAATTTTATTTTTTTTTTTAAATTTTTATTTATTTATGATAGTCACAGAGAGAGAGAGAGAGGCAGAGACACAGGCAGAGGGAGAAGCAGGCCCATGCACCGGGAGCCCGACGCGGGACTCGATCCCGGGTCTCCAGGATCGCGCCCTGGGCCAAAGGCAAGCGCCAAACCACTGCGCCACCCCAGGGATCCCGAAGAGAAATTTTAAAACTAAGAACTATAAAGCTGATGCTCATTACTAGCAGTATACCAGAAAGTACATTTTAGCATGTGTCAAGGTGAATGCTGACCAGTCTCTCATGTTGCTAGAAGGACTGTGACTATTTTTTCTTACTAGTTTACCAGAGGAAGTAACATTTCTTTTCTAATCCCCAAATTGGGAGCATGAAGGTGACTTTTAATTAGAGGCAAATTTCAGTTAGGGAGACAGTCTGCATGTTCTCTCCCTCCCCATCCCCATATATCAGCAGTCAGGATCCTTAGTTGTGGTCAACAAAAAACAACTCTGGCTAATTTCAGCACAAAGTAGATAGTTAAATATGTGCTCAGTTAACAGTGATTTCCTGTCTGTGTTCCTTACTCCCATTAATGTATAAGGTTCTTGGAGAAAGGGAACAGAGAGAGAATTTAGAAGCTTGAACAGGAAAGTTGGGAAAAGAATGATGCCTAGAAATTAGTTTTCTGCTAACTATTGGTTGATAAAGATTTATGTGAATCTGTTGGATTTCATCTGGAAAGCTTTTTCAATAGCATGAAAAGCAGTGACGTGGGGTTCACAGACCTACATTTCCACTGTTGAGCTGTGAGATCTTGGTTAGGTTACATAACTTCTAAGTCTCAGTCTTTTCTGCTCTGAAATGGATGAAATGATGGATTAATCTGTAAGTCTTCCTATGAACTGTCTCTGCTAATAGAAATATTGCATGTCTACTCTAACACAATAGCCAGTAGCTGCATGTTGCTGTTGATTCAGCACTTGAAATGTGGCTGTTTTAGCTAGTGGCTACCATATTGGACAGCATAATTCTAGAGCATTCTATGATTTTCTGGATTCTGCTGGTTTACCTATCATGGCCTAGAAGGTAGAAAAGATGCAAATCAGAACTTCACATTGGTGAAGAATTGCATTCATAGTTTAATATCTAATTATATGTCAGGAGAGAAGAGCATGCTCTAGAAATTCACACACATGGTGTAAAAAGCACACGATTTGGAGTTAAAGGATCTGAATTTGAACTCTGGCACCACCAATCATGAATACACCAGCCCTATCTGCCATACAAAGTTTTTAGAATCAAATGAAATGATAAATGTGAAGCTCTTTATAAATATAAATTCACTTCATGTGCATTAGTTATTCCATTATTACATGGAATCAGTACAATGATCCTACTAAATTATAGATATCTCATAGCTTCTCTTAGTTTTGGGAGGGTTTTGTTCATTGGTTTTTGGTAAAGATCAAGGATAGTGAGTGAAAACAAATACATAAAATGCAACATCTAGTGTTACTTCATAACTTCTTACTTCCTGATCTTTTATTTCTTTTTCTTGCCTTATTGCATTAACAAGGACTTCCAGTGCAGTATCGAAAAGAGTAGTGAGGGAGAAAACCTTGCCTTGTTCCTGATCTTAGTGGGAAAGCTACTTCCTCACTATTAAGTAAGATGTTAGCTCTAGGTTTCTTTATCAAGTTGAGGAAGTTTCCCTCTATTCCTACTTCACTGAGAATTTTTATCTTATTTCATAACTTAAGATTTATTATTTTAGCCCTTGCAGCTAATTTGTTTGTTATTTCTTTCCTTAGAAGTATTTCTTGGGATCTGATTTACTACTCCTAAGTGATAGAATGACTCCTTTTCAGATCCCAAAGATAGAGTTTTATGATGGTTAACTTTATGTGTCAACATGGCTGAGCCAAGATGCCCAGATATTTGGTCAATTATTCTAGATATTTTTACGAAGGTTTTTTTTTTATAAGATTAACATTTAAATTGGTGGGCTTTGTGTAAAGCAGATTACTGCCTATGATATGTGGGCCTCATCCAGTCACTCACAGGTCTAAGTGGAACAAAAAGCTGACACCTCTTCACCCTCTACCCCTCACTGAGCAAGAAAGAGTTCTGCCGGCAGATGGTCTTTGGACTCAAACTCTAACTTCTCTCTGTGTCTCCAGTCTGGTGGCCTACCCCCTACTTGCTAAGCCTGTATAATCAATCACAGGAGCCAGTTCCTTAAAATAAATCTCTTTCTGTATATACATCTACATATACTACATACATATATTCGTATATATGTACATATAAACACACACTATTGATTTCCATGCCCTGTTTAACATGCTTTTAAACTATCAGATCAAAAAATAAAAAATAAACTATCATCATATTTTTGTTTAAGCCCCTGAAATTAAACATAAATTATTCACTTCAATTATTCTTAGGTAACTGTAAGTTACAAGTGCCTTGGTACTGTATGTCCATTTTTCTATTTCCTTACCTTTGTCCTCTACCTCCTAACCACACCATATATGCAGATTTTGATTAGAGGCTTGTTTTAAGGAGCTCATTACTTAGATCGTTAGGTAATATAGAGAACAACTTCAATTTGCCTTTTTAGTACTTCTGGCTAGCTGGCAAAATCTACTTTATTTCCCTCTCCCTGATTCTCTTAAGTTTCCCACTGCCTTTTTTTAAAGACCAAAATGGGAAGAAAGAAGCCCTACATACAGAATCTGCCTGCTAATGTTAAGTCTCTTCCTAGCCATTTTTCTCTACTCCCTCTGTAAAGATGACATGCTTTAGAAAGAGCCAAACAGCCCTGCCCTACCATCACGTTTCTTCAGTGGGAGTGACTAATGACCTATAACTTGAGAGTCTTCAGAAATAGGACTCTTAATAAGGCTAGCAAGACATTCTTTAAAGTGTTTTATGGGGAAATAATCACATGTAATACATGGAGATGCTAAAATAGAGCTTATTACTCAACAGGAGGAGAAAGTGTAGTCACTCCCAAGTTTCTTTTGTGATATCCACCCTTTAACTTTCTTGTTCAAGGATCTTGCATTTTAGGCTTTCTCTTATAGGACACCATGCTTTTTATTATGGTGTCTACCAAACTGCAAATGAAGATTAAGCTTTTATGCCTAGACACACATTGGATACATTATGGTTATGGCTTGTTGTGGGTTTTAGCTCTACATTCACTGAAAAGAGTTGATCTGCTCACGGGGCAGAGCAGCAGTGCTCCTCCCACAGAGCACTTTCCCACGTGGACTGTGACAAGCCCCTCACAAGCAGAGGGGGATGCAGGAGGCACAGAGGTCTAATTGTCCCAACAGTATAGTAATAATTAGGACCTCAGAATTTTCTTTAATGTTTGCATTCACTTTTTTTTCTAATAGACCCTTGCTACATGTCACCTTTGGGATTCTGTGAGGAGGGCTTTTTCAGAACACTTTCAGAAAAGTCTGCACGTTTCTAACCCTGCTCACCTGGTGAGGGAATCATTGTATGACATGGCCAGACTCTGCCCTTGGGGCCCTCCTTCCTGTCCTAGCACTTCTCTTTGCCCAACTCCCCCTCCACGCCCTCACTGTTAGTCATCTGCCTTTGAAAGTGACAGCATGTTAAAAGTCATTCACAGGGTCCTATGGCAAGTATACTACTCAGCAAGGAAGTAGACGGTGTCTCTGAAGAAGTGGACGATAGATGCATTCATTGCTTTTCTTAATTTCAGGCTTTCATTAGCTCTCTATTTTGATTAGAAGTAGTTTCTTAGTTTATTAATGTTGCAGGAGGGAGCACCAGCATTTTGTTATACGATAAAAATCTCATCTTAATTTTATAATGCCTGTGATATTTACTGATAACATGTATGGGAGGTTTGCAAATTTAACTTTGAGGAGGTTTATGATTCCCTCTTCTAAATGTGTGCTCTACTCAGTGTGCGTTGCTCCAGTACCTGTGGTAGGAACCTAGGATAGTTTATGGGCTATTAAAACCAGCATGTCAAGCATGTTTCCTTGGAATGAAAAGTAGCATGTTCTTCTGGATAGTTTTCTTCTTTAAAGAAATTATTTTACTTGGACTTAACTTATGTAAAAGAATGAACATTTTACCCTTTACTGAATTCTACCAATGTTGGCATAATTTTTTGCCATGTTTACCTCATCTGTTTCCTTTCCTTTTGTTTTGTTTTGTTTTTGTTTTTTCTTATTGAACTGTTTGAAAATAGGTTTCAGGCATAATAACTACCTCCATATAAATTAATGTATATCTTTTTAGAATAAGAGCATTCTTCTATATTTATCACAATACTATTCTCATACCTCTAAATTGAACATTGATACATACTATGGAGCAGTCCATACGTACATCAATACATACTATGGAGCAGTTCAAATTTTTCCAATTGTCCTACAGTACCTTTTATAATGTCTTTTTCCTCCTAATCCAGAATCCATTTAAGGATCAAGCATTGCATTTTGTAGTTATGTTTCTTATGTCTCCTTTAACAGAGAAGAGTTCTTCTGCCCTTTTTTGATCAATTTCATGACACTGACATATTTAGTCTAGAATGTTTCCTAATATGAATGTGTGAGATTCTTTCTCCCTCATTACACTCCGAGTAATCACTTTGGCAGGAACACTGCTTTGGTACTATGATGTTCTCCCTTTGCATCATGTGAGGAGGCCCCTAGTGCCGGTTGTAGCATTATTTGTTTATGCTAAGTCTCATCATTTCTTAGATTGGAGTTGACCAGATATTTCCATTATAAGCATCCTGTTTCTGTTTGTAATTAATAAATAACCTGTGCCCCTCATGATTCTGGAGTCCTGATGTCGAGCCCTACATTGGGCTCCCTGCTCAGCATGAAGCTTGCTTCCCCCTCCCTCTGCTCTTCCCCCCAATTCAGGTGCTCTCTCTCTTTAAATAAAATCTTTAAATCTCTCTCTCTCTCATAAATAAATAGATAGATAGATAGATAGATAGATAGATAGATAGATAGTAAATAAATAACCTGTGCCCCATCAACCTTTCACCAGTAGTTTTCAGACCCATTAACATACCTTGCCTGAATTATTTACTGTGTGGTTGCAAACTGTTAATTTTTCTTATTCCCTTGTCACCGAGTTTGCTTCTGCAGATCACTGGGGGGCCCATTTTTAATGAGGAAAAAAACTAAATTACATTCAGGTACATTTCTCACTAATCTATCTTAATTCTCCCAGTCCAACAAACTCCTTTCCCTAGCCCAGTTTTCAATGGAGACGGCCCCTACTAACCCATTTTGAGGTTTTGTCTTAGAGTTCTATTCTTCCCAGAATCACATGGCTCCACTCTTTACACTCAGAGGCTTGGGGTCAGTCTGGTCTCAGAAGGACTTCAGATCATTCCTTGAATTGCCTGTGATAATCAGTCAACCTACATGGACCACCGGCATGAACACAAATGGAGACCAGGTTCGCCTCTCTACCCCCCTGAGGATCATAACTGCACACTGGGTTTATAACATCTTTTTACCTAAGGTATAGGGAATAGTTCTCATGTGAATCAGTTCTCTTTACCTCATGATTTTTTTATGGCTTCTAGGATTCCATTTTATGCCTTACCATGATCTGTTTATTCTGTCCCCCAAAAGTAGAAATTTTACTTGGTTTCTTTTTATTTTTCCCCCTATTACAGACAATATGGCCAAAAATATCTTTATGTACATCCCTGACATTTTTCTTAAGACAAGTTCCTAAAATTAAAATCAGTGGTTTTTTAAGGTATTGAGGCAATTTCTTATAATTATTATATTTTTTAAATTCCAATATAATTAACATACAGTATTAAATTAGTGTTAGGGATGCCTGGGTGGCTCAGTGGTTGAGCGTCTGCCTTCAGCTCAGGGCATGATCCTGGAGTCCTGGGATCGAGTCCGGCATTGGGCTCTTCGTGGGGAGCCTGAGTCTCCCTCTGCCTATGTCTCTGCCTCTCTGTGTGTGTCTCTCATGAATAAATAAAATCTTATTAATTAATTAATCTAATTAATTGGTTTTAAGTGTACAATATAGTGATTCAACAATTCTGTACATTACTCAGTACCTATCATAATGAGTGTACTCTTTCTTCCCTTTCACCTATTTCACCTCTCCCCCACCTACTTTCCCCTCTGCTAAGCCTGAGTTTGTCCTCTCTAATTAAAAGTCTGGTTTTTTGGTTTGTCTTTTTTTTTTTTTTCCTTTGTTTGGTTTCTTTTTCCATGTAAGAGTAGAAATCGTACGGGATTTGTCTTTTTCTGACTGACTTATTTTACTTAGCGTTATACTCTGTTGCAAATGGCAAAAGATTTCATTCCTTTTATGGCTGAATAATATTTCCTTGCATATATATATATATATATATATATATATATATATATGCCACATCTTCTTTATCCATTCATCTACCAATGGACACTGGGATGCTTCCGTAAGTTGGCTATTGCAAATAATGCTGCTTTAAACATGGGGATGCATATATCCTTTTGAATTGGCATTTTTGTATTCTTTGGGTAAATACCCATTAGTGCAATCACTAGATCATAGAATAGTTCTATTTTCCATGTTTTATTAAACCTCCATACTGCTTTTCACAGTAGCTGCACTAGTTTGCATTCCCACCAACAGTGTATGAGGTTTCCTTTTTCTCAACATCCTCACCAACATTTGTTGTTTCCTGTCTTTTTTATTTTAGCCAGTCTAACAGGTGGGAGGTGATATTGTAGTTTTGACTGCATTTCCCTGATGAATGATATTGAGCATCCTCTCGTGTGCCTATTGGCCATCTGTATGTCTTCTTTGGAAAAGTGTCTGCTCACATCTTCTGTCCATTTTTTTATAGATTTTTTTTTTTAAGATTTATTTATTCATGAGAGACACAGAGAGAGAGAGACAAAGACATAGGCAGAGGAAGAAGCAGGCTCCTCGTAGGGAGCCTGATGCAGGACTCGATCCCAGATCCCGGGATCATGACCTGAACCGAATGCAGGTGCCCAACCACTGAGCAACCCAGGCATCCCTCTTCTGTGAATTTTAAATAGGATTATTGTTTTCTGGGATGCTGAGTCATATAAGTTCTTTATATATTTTGAATACTAAAGCCTTATCAGAGATGTCATTTGCAAACATCTTCTCCCATTCACTAATTTCCCTTCTGGTTTCATTGTTTCCTCTTATATGCAAAAGCTTTTGATTTGATATAGCCCAGTAGTTTATTTTTGCTTTTGTTTCCCTGGCCTCAGGAGACATATCTAGAAAGATGTTGCTATGGCTGATGTCAGAAAAATCACTAGGCCTGTCCTCTCTTCAAGGATTTTTATGGTTTTAGGTCTCACCTGATAAATTTAGATCCTTAATCCATTTTGAGTTTATTTTTGTGTGTGGTGTAAGAAAGTGGTCCAGTTCCATTCTTTTCTTGTAGCTGACCAGTTTTCCCAACACCCCTGATGAAGAGATTGTCTTTTTTCCATTTTCATATTCTTGCCTCCTTTGTCAAAGATTAATTGATCATATAATCATGGGTTTATTTCTGGGCTTTCTGTTCTGTTCCATTGATGGGTGTGTCTGTTTTTGTGCCAATACAATACTGTTTTGATTATAACAGCTTTCTAGTACAACTTGAAATCTGGAATTGTGATACCTCCAGCTTTGCTTTTCTTTTTCAAGATTGCTTTGGCTAGGGGGATCCCTGGGTGGCTCAGCGGCTTAGCACCTGTCTTCAGCCCAGGGCGTGATCCTGGAGTCCCAGGATCGAGTCCCACGTCAGGCTCCCTGCATGGAGCCTGCTTCTCCCTCTGCCTGTGTCTCTGCCTCTCTCTCTCTCTCTCTCTCTCTCTCTCTCTATGTGTGTGTGTGTCATGAATAAATAAATAAAATCTTTAAAAAAAAAAAACAGATTGCTTTGGCTAATCGGGGTCTTGTCTGGTTCCATTCAAAATGTTAGGATTATTTGTTTCGGTTCTGTGAAAATGTTCTTACTATTTTGATAGGGATTGCATTAAATCTGTAAATTGCTTTGGGTAGTTATGGACATTTTAACAATATTTGTTCTTCCAATCCATTAGCATAGAATATCTTTCCATTTGTGTTATCTTTGATTTCTTTCATCAGTGGTTTACAGTTTTCAGAGTATAGGTCTTTCACATCCTTGGTTAAATTTATGATCTTTAGTATAATTGTAAATGGGATTATTTTCTTAATCTCTCTGCTGCTTCATTATTAGTGTACAGAAATGCAATAGATTTCTGTATATTTATTTTGTATCCTTACTGAATTCCTTTATCACTTGTAGTTTTATGGTGGAGTCTTTAGGGTTTTATATATATAGTATCATGTTATCTGCAAATAGTGAGTTTTACTGCTTCCTTACCAATTTGGATGCCTTTTATTTCTTTTTCTTGTCTGATTGCTGTGGCTAGGACTGCTAGTCTATGTTGAATAAAACTCTTAAGAGTGGACATTCTTGTCTTCTTCTTGACCGTAGGGAAAGGGAAAAAGCTCTCAGTTTTTCAACTGTTGAGTATGATGTTAGCTATGAGTTTTTCATATGTGGCCTTTGCTATCTTGAAGTATGTTCCCTTTAAACCTACATTGTTGAGGATTTGTATCATAAATGGATGTTGTACTTTGTCAAATGCTTTTTCTTAGATCTCTTGAAATGAACATATGGTTTTTATTCTTCCCTTGTTAATGTGATGTGTCATGTTAATTGATTCACAAATACTAAACCACCCTTGCATCCCAAGAATAAGTCCCACATGACTGTGGTGAATGATTTTTTTAATGTATTATTGCTTCAGTGTGCTAATATTTTGTTGAGAATTTTTGCATTTGTATTCATCAGACACATTGGTCTATAGTTCTCTTTTTATAGTGGAGTCTTTATCTGGTTTTGGTATCAAGGTAATGCTGGCCTCATAGATTGAATTTAGAAGTTTTAATTCCTCCTATATTTTGGAATAGCTTGAGAAGAATAGGGTGTTTTTTTTTTTCAGATTTTATTTATTTATTCATGAGAGACACAGAAAGAGAGAGAGACAGAGACAGAGACACAGGCAGAGGGAAAAGCAGGCTCCATGCAGGAAGCCTGATGTGGGACTTGATCCTGGGACTCCAGGATCAGGCCCTGGGCTGAAGGCAGCGCTAAACCGCTGAGCCACCTGGGCTGCCCGAGAAGAATACGTATTAACTCTTCTTTAAACGTTTGGTAGAATTCACCTGTGAAGCCATCTCCTCTTGGGATTTTGTTGTTGTTGTTGTGAGTTTTTTGATTATTGATCCAGTTTTGTTGCTGGTAACCTATTCAAATTTTATTTTTCCTCCTGCTTCAGTTTTGGGAGGTTATGTTTCTAGGAATTTATCCCTTTCTTCAAGGTTATCTAATTTGTTGTCATATAATTTTTCATAATATTCTCTTACAATCTTTTCTATTTCTCTGATACCAGTTATTTCTACTCTTTTATTTCTGACTTTGAGTCCTCTTTTGGGGGGGATTGTTTTTGTGTTTCTTTTGTGGTGAATCTGGCTAAACATTTATCAATTTTGTGTTTTGTTTTGTTTTTTTCTAAAGAACCAGCTCCTGGTCTTATTGAACTGTTCTATTGTTTTTTTTTTTTTAGTTTTCTATTTACCTCTGATCTTTATTATTTCCTTCCTTCTACTGGTTTGGGGTTTTTGAGGGTTTTGGGGGGGTTCTTAAGATTTTATTTATTTATTCATGAAAGATGCAGAAAGAGAGACACAGGCAGAGGGAGGAAAAGCAGTCTCCATGCAAGGGGCCCGATTCGGGACTCCTTTCCAGGAATCCAGAATCAGGCCCTGAGCCAAAGGCAGACGCTCAACCCCTGAGCCACCCAGGTGTCCCTCTCTTTCAAGCTCCTTGAGGTGTAGGGTTAGGTTGTTTATTTGAGATTTTTCTTGCTTCTTGAGGTAGATCTGTATTGCTATAAAATTCCCTCTCAGGACAACTTTTGCTTCTTCCCCAAGACTTTGGGCCATTGTGTTTTCATTTATATTTGTCTGCATATATTTTTTTTTTATTTCCTCTCTGATTCTTGGTTAGTCCATTCATTTTTTAGTAGCATATTATTGACCTACATATATTTGTGGTCTTTCCAGATTTTTTTCTTGTGGTTGATTTCTAGTTTCATAGTGTTGTTGTCAAAAAGGATGTATGAAAAAAAAAAAAAAAAGGATGTATGGTATGACTTTGGTCTTTTTGAATTTGTCAAGAATAGTTTTGTGGCCCAATATGTGATCTAGTCTAGAGAGCATTTCATGTACACCTTAAAAGAATATATATTCTGCTGTTTTAGAATGGAATGTTCTGAATTTATCTGTTACATTCATCTGGTCCAGTTTGTCATTCAAAGCCACCTTTTCCTTGTTGATTTTCTGTTTGGATGATCTGTTCACTGAGGTAAGTGGGTTTGAAGTTCCCTACTATTATTGTATTATTATTAATACTACTTTTTATGGTTGTTACTAATATCTGTATATATTTGGGTGCTCCCATGTTGAGTGCATAAATATTTATAATTGTTATAACTTCTTATTGTATCATCCCCATTACTATCATATAGTGTTTTTGTCTCTTGTTACAGTCTTTGTTTTAAAGTCAGTTTGCCTGATCCTGCCACTTTCTTCTGCCCTGCAAAGTTCTGTTGAATAATCAGCTGGTAGCCTTATGGAGTTTTCCTTATATGTAACTATTTTCTCTCACTGCTTTGAAAATTGTCACTACTTTTTGATATTTTAATTATTCTGTGTCTTGGTGTTGATCTACTTGGCTTGATTTTGTTAGGAGATAATCTGTGCCTCTTGGATATGGATTTCTGTTGCTTCTCTAGATTCAGAAAGTTTTCAGCTATTATTTCTTCAAATAAATTTTCTGCCCCCTTTTCTCTTTCTTCCCGTTCTAGGATCCCTCTTATACATATATTATGATACTTGATGTCGCTGAGTTCCCTGAATTATTCTTATTTTGCATAATTTTTTTCTCTCATATCCTCAGTTGATTACTTTCTATTACTCTGTCCTCCAAGTCATTGAGACATCTGCTTCCTCTAATCTACTGTTTATTCCATATTTTTAATTTAATTTATTGTGTTCTTCATGTCTGATTGGTTCTTTTTTTATCTCTTTGTTAAGGGTCTCACTGATGTCCTCCACTCTTTACTCAAGTCCAGTGAGTATCTTTATGACCATTACTTTAAATTCATATGTATTTCTTATCTCTATTTTGCTTAGGTCTCTTGCTGTGATTCTGTTCTATTATTTCATTTGGAACATATTCCTCTGTCTCCTAATTTTGTCTGTCTCTGTCTGTTTCTCTGTGTTTGGAAAGTCAACCACATCTCTTACTCTTGAAAATAGTGGCCTTATGAAGAAGAGGTCTGTAGTGCCCTGCAGTGCAGTGTCCCCTCTTCACAAGAACCTGGTATTTCAGAGGTGTCTCCTGCGGGTTCTGGGTACATCCTGCTGTTGTGGCTATGCTGCTTTTTCCTCTAGTCCAGTCATCTGCAGTGGCTCTCTTTACTTATTGTGGGCAGTGTTTGGTCCCTGTGGTGTTAGTGGACCAGTCTGGGGCTTCCTTGGGCTTGAGTTGAGTCAGACCAGCTGTTTGTGGAAGACTAGAGCACCAGACTGCAAGGTGCTTTCCCTGTGTGGTCCCCTGAGAAGCTTTTACTGGTGAGTAGGCCTGTAGTCATACTAACTTAGGACAGTGCACTGCTGGGGCCTGAGTAGTATGTGGGGTTATCGTTCCCTCTCTCTGGGGCAGAAGTGTCTTTGGAGTGGTGATGACCCCTTTTGGGGGTGCTTGCACACTGCTAGGCTTGTAGCACCGCTCTGGATGGGCTGTCGGCAAGAACATTATGGAGGGGCAAGATCTGCAACATGCAGAGGGGCTGGATGAACAGTGCTTGCTAGGTTTGCTCACAGGCCCAGGGGTGCAGGCCTGCAGCACAGGAACTGTGGCAGGCCTGGCCAGAGGGGACAGATCCACTGGAGTACAGTGGTAGGGGGAGGGGGAACATTCGCAAGTTAAGTTGCTGGTTCCTGCAGGTGCCTGTGTATTTTGCGGGGAAGCAGAGGAGAGAAATGCCACCTGCTAGCTCTTTTGTTTCTGGAGGAATCGCCCAAGAATCTCTGTCCCTCCAGAACAGCTCTGCGATGAGTAAACAGCTCTCCCTTCTATAGACCTCAGCCGGGTTTTCAAACTGCTGTTTTCATGCTGTATCTCCTTAGGCTGTTTGTTGTGCTGGCTCTTTAAGGGCAAGAACTCATTTCCCCTCCCTGCTCTGAACCAGCTGATTTTTAAAATTCAAGGTTTTAAGTCCCACTGACTGTAAGAACTCCTGATATTCAGCCCCTCTGGTTGTCAAAGCCAAATGTTGCAGGGATCTGCCTTCCCGGCCTAGGGGTCTGTTTCTCTCCCCTCCTAGCACCTGCAGGTCCCTCCCTCCCACAGAGAGCCCCCGCAGGTGCGTCCGCTCCCCATTGAGTCCCTTCCTTGCAACCTCTTGTCTACATTTAGCTGCGCAGTTTGTTTTGCCGTCTTCAGGTTGTTTTCTGGCTTATTTATGCAGCTGTGAGTCTTACCTGGTTGTATCCTGGGGAGGAGGCGAGCGTGGGGTCCTCCTCATCTGCCATCTCCCCAGAGATCTGGCTTTGAGGTGGATTTTAAAGACGGTGCCTTACATCTCACAAAAGCTCTTCACCCTTTCCCCAGAAATAATGTTCACCTACATATACATAAGTTTTGCATAAGATATCTGGGTTTCTTGAAGCCGTGGGCTCAGGTTCGGAAATCAGTTTGCAAGATTTAAGTATGAAAATTAGCCAAGACCACATTCTCCAAGGAGCTCTCTCATGCCTACTCGGATCATACCATTTTATGATTCCAAACACTAGCTTTAATTCTGATAAGTAGTTGTGAGACTGTTAGGAGCTTTTCTATTATTTGTTGTTAAGAAATGTGTATGACTGCATCCGAAATTCTCACTTTTCGAGAGAAGAGTTGGGATATTTTATATTCATAATTAGTTCCTACAGGTTCTCTTGTAATCCTCAGTACAGTGAACACTTACCTCTCATAATCAGTGACTCACATTTGTTCTCCATAACTAAATGCTAGTAACTCTGGTTATGGAAGTTTGGGGAATAACACTTTGAGTTTGAAGTTCCCTGATCCGTTACATAAATTCAGTTGTTCTAACCTAATGTATTTATACTATGGAAGACTAACTTGAGAACCTAGACTGACCAATCCATAGGTCTGATATATTTTTCCGCTAAAGATCTTAGAATATACCATGATTAAGTACCTTTGATTTTGACTGTTGGGACTCTAGGAACATCCCACAATGGGAATTGCAACCTAGATTTTATTTATTTATTTATTTATTTGTCTATCTATCTATCAGAAAGAGAGAGAACAAGAGCAGGGGTGAGAGGGAGAAACAGACTCCCCATGGAGCAGGAAGCCCAACTCAGGGCTGGATCCCAGGATCCTGGGATCATGACTTGAGCTGAAGATAGACACCCAACCAACTGAGCCAACCAGGCACCCTGCAACCCAGATAGTTTTTAATCTTTCTTTCATTTGGAATGGAACATGCCAATGAATTCTTAGCAGCATTTACTGGGGAAAATATTGGAATTTTGAGGTCACTTAAATCAATAGCTGTCCAGGGCACCTGGGTGGCTCAGTGATTGAGTGTCTACCTTCAGCACAGGTCATGATCCCGGGGACCTGGGATCAAGTCCTGCATCTGGCTCTCTGCAGCGAGCCTTCTTTTCCCTCTGCCTATGTCCCTGTCTTTCTCTCTGTGTTTCTTCTGAATAAATAAATAAAATCTTTTTTAAAAATCAGTCAATCAGGGACGTCTGGGTGGCTCAGCAGTTTAGCACCTGCCTTCAGCCCAGGATGTGATCCTGGAGTCCCGGGATCGAGTCCCACATCGGGCTCCCTGCATGGAGTCTGCTTCTCCCTTTGCCTGTGTCTCTGCCTCTCTTTTGATGTCTCTCATGAATAAATAAATAAAATCTTTAGAAAAAAATCAATCAATCAATAGCTGCCCTTCCACCTCACCATTAAAACATAGGAATTTTAATTCATACTGTCTACGTCATTCCCTCCAAGTACTCAATATTGGGCAGCTGATATATGGCACAGAGATTTCTAACTGCATTATGTTCCAAGAAAATGTCTAACACAAAAATGCTTACCAAGATGTCAGAGGAAGATGACTGATTTAAGTGATGTTTTCTGGGGTGCTGGGTGGCTCAGTTGGTTGAGCATCCAATGTTTGGGCTTGGGTCATAATCCCAGGGTCGTGGAATCAAGCCCCACATCGGACTCCACACTCAGCTCTAAAATAAATAAACAAATCTTTGAAAAAAATTTAAAAATAAATGATGTTTTCTGGATTAGAGTCTTCAGTCACATCAGAGGTGGTCAGTCGTACTGTGCATGCATGCGTGTGTGTGTTGGGGGGGTGTGGTGATTTCAATTAAATGAATAACATCAAATTAATTTTCAGTGCACAGCCTAGTAGAGCCATCATATTTCGTTGATTCTTCATTAAGATAGTTCAGAACAGAGATGATACTACTACAAAATACCAAATGAATTTTCTTCTAAGTAGATTTTTCCTAAGCAAAGTTGCATTGTGCTAAAATACATTTATACATAGGAGAGCATTTAGAAGTCAAAGCTATTTTTAAAAAATGTGCATTCTCAGTTTGAGCCGAACTGTTTAAAAAAAAAAAAAAAGACCTCAAGGAAATCAATTATTTTGAGTCTATTAAGGAATTTACTGAGACTCCAGTACTGTCTATTCTGTGTGCTCAGTGTAATACTTTATATACCAAAATGAACTCAGAACTGATTCCAGGAAAATCCTATGAAAAAATTAAAGCAGAGAAGAGTGTGATCTCAGTGTGTGGTATTTGAGGCAAATTAGAAAGCAAGCAACTGAACTCAGATCTGTTTCTGCCCTTAAATCACTAAAGGACCTTGGGAAAATTGCATAAAATCTCTTCGTCTTGTCTACTAAATGAAGATGCCAATATCAGCCTACTTTTCTACTTCAGGAAAAATATTCCTTGGGTCAGATCAACTTCTGTTATATAAAGAATCATTGAACATAGTAGTACTCTAATAAAAATGCCTAGATTTGGGACAACAGTGGTCAGATTCATAGGGTAAATGAAGCATGTATTGATTTTTCAGACAGGTGATTTAGCCATCTTTGTGAGGGTTTTTTTTTTTTCTTTTCTATATTTTCTGAACTCTTTGTGCCAGCATTGCTAACCATGTAGACAGATTCATTTAACTCTTTTTAAGGAAAGTTGCACCTATCAGCAGAATTGAGTTGTAAATAGTGCTTTTGTTTCCTCTGTCCAAAGTACCATATGAAGTAATATAGAGCTTCATGGTCCCTAATGCCTAGGATTTTACAATCAACATTAATTCGTGTCAAAATATAGAGGCTGTGCGCTTGTTGGTCAGCAGACAGCTGTGATCAAGAAGGAGAAAACTTTTCAAGTCAGATCTGCTGTTAAACCCTCAATTGTGATGTTAGGCTAACGACTTAATTTCTCTGAAACTCAGTAAAAATGGGGGCTGTTGTGAAATTAAGGTAGGATAATAATGTTTTATCATCTGAAAAGCAAGCATCAAGTAAGAATTATTTGTAAAAGGAAATGACAAACTGTAAGATGAAAGAGTTTTATTAATAATGATAATAGATCACATTTATTGAGCACTGACGTCGTATGCTAAATGATTTACATGCACTGTCTCATTTAATCTTTCAGCCAGGACTATGAGATGAAGAAACTGAAGTTTAGAGCAGTTAATTATATACCCGTTGTCATTAATAAGTAAGGGACCCAGGATTCACACAGACTCAGAGCCCCAGCTCCTAAGAATCTACCTGATATGATGATCATTGTCAAATGTTAGAGTAAAGGGGAATAGAATACAACCAATAACCCCCTGTGATTTGCAAGTTGGGTAACTTGGTCTTTCAGACATTTACATCTCTTTACTTACAATTTTTTGATCAAAATACTACATTTTCAAGATAAAAGGCAGAAGAAAGTTGCTTTCACTCTTTTCTCCTGACTCTAAATCTCACTTCCCACATTAAGATTCTTATGTAGCCTTCTAGAAATTTCCTGTACATTTAGAGGTGCAGTATATGTGTATGCATATGTGTGAACTCTTCTGTTTAAAACAGATAATATTATACTAAAAATACTCTTTTACAGTCTCTTTTTTCCCCACTTAAATTCTCCCATACCAGAACATACAACCCTTTCCCCCTCTTTAATGGCTAGATGCTATTCCACAGTGTGGTAATTTAACTAACTGGTGATGGACATTTAGTGACCTCAGCTGTTTGTCATCATGAGCAATGCACCCACAAACATCACAGTACCTGTCTTCATGTCGAATAAAGGCCTAGAGGAGGAAGAGCTGAGTCAAAGGTGTGGGCATTGAAAACACAGCCCAGCATTCCCATGCTGCCCAGTTGGCTACCATCCCACCAACCCTGTCTTCACCTCACTCTAGAGCCCCAAGAATATCAAACATTGTCCTCTCTGTCAGTCCAACTTGTAGAAGGTTGTACGGGTCAAATTAAGGATAGTTTATGTTAGCCAGCTCTGTTTTTCTTTGTTAATTTATTCAGTTTTATTGTTTCCTGTCATAATTATCACAAATCTGTTTTCCCCATATTTCATTTACTTTTTGGCCTTCATTACTACATTTTTTTAATACAGAGGATTTTAATTTGTGTGTAGTTACTTTTTACATTATTGCCTTTAAATTTTGCATCATGCCAAACTCCCAATCCGAGACTCCAGAATTCTCTTGTATTTTCCTCTGGTGCTTTCATAGGTACTTTTTCATGTCTAATTTTTGATGCATCTAAAACTTACTTTAGTGTAATAATGGAGGTATGGGTTCAGCTTAACTTTATCCAAAATGATATTCCCTTGTCCTAATACCATTTATCGAATAAGTAGGCATCTTTCTCCTAACCAAACTTACCAGGCCAGAAATTTCAGTTCCCTCCATTTAGCTCATAAAGAAGCACCCGTTATTTTTACCCAAGTTAGTTCAGTCAGTTACCACAGTTCCTGCCTCCGAAATCCCACTAATTTTCAGTTGCCCACCCTCCTTAAGCCTCCATTCTCCCTCTGTTGGCTCCAACACTCCCTCTGTAAAGCACATTCGCATTTCCCACTTAGTTCACTTAGGCTTCTTTGCTTCCATGTCAAGCTCCTGCCCTCCTTGCTTCCCTTGTGCTACACTGTCAAGTTCCATCTCCTCATCTTCCTTTCACACTGCAACCCCTGTCATCCCAATGATATGCCAGCTCTTCCAGAAGTAACCAGGTTCCTAATGGCCACAAATATTGTCCAACCAGGCATTCTAGCAGTGCCTGACACCTCTGAAGAGCCATTCTAGAGGTCCTCTGCATTGTTGGCATCCTCACTCCTCACTCCCACCTCCCACCCCTGCCAGTCTCCTTGGCTGGCCCTTCCTTTCCCTCTGATCACATCCACCACCATGATGCATCTGTCCCCCTTGACGATGACTGTTAAGTCTGCCTCTAGTCATCACCTCCCCTTGGAGCATAGACATTGAAACCAGACAAGCCTTCTGGGATCTCAGCTGCTCCCACTTACCAGCCCAGTGATCCTTAGGAGCTACTTACTGTCTCTCAGCCTCCAAGTGGGTCCATCTCTCCTACAGGATGCTGGGTTTCATATGGGCAGAGACTCCATAGTGTTGTATTTTGTATTGTATTTTAAACAAGATGAGGTTTTGCTGTATTGAGGGCCCCACTCTGTGTCAGGTATCATACTGTGGACTTTATACAGCTCGTCTTTGACAAAGTAGGCATATGTATTCACTTCATATTTCAACCCGCCATTTGAAGCCAGAACCCATCTCTTCCCATTATCTGTTAGTCTTTCTCCAGAAGCTTAGCCTCCATCAGAAAGACAAGCTCTGTTCTAGGAAAATCCTCACTGTGGCCACTTTAGATGTCTGTGCTCAGCCAACATCCCCCTGACTCAGCCAACCTCCTGTCCCCCCAACCCCAGCACAGCGTCACTGACAGACACATCTTCCCTCATTCATTCATTCATTCATCCATCCATCCATTCATTCATTCACTGGACAAATAGCTATCCTTCGTGCTGGACTCACCTGGACATTAGAACTATGGTGGTGGTAGGCAGACTCAGCCCTCCAGGCACAGGCGCAGGACACTATTGTAATGAGGCAAAGTAAGTACAAGGACCGCAGAACACATGGGGTGGGAGGTTGGGAGAAAGGGCGCTGTTCAAGGGGAGGCTCCCAGGAGCGTTAGCCAGGGGAGGGCGAGGGCTCTGGTGAAGAGAGGCTTACTGTAACTGCAGAGAGAAGCAAGAGCTGGAGACCTGGGGGCCTTGCACCCCATGTGTGGGCTTTATCCAGAGGGAGGGGCCCCTCACATTTTACTTGGGAGCAGCCACACAATCACATTTGTTCTTTCGTTCCTCCACACAGCTCCCTGTCATTCTGCTGGTATCTACACGCATCTTCTGTTTACTTATTGCCCTTTGGAAGTGCCTCGGGGCAGACTGTTTCTTCAACATGACAACCTAGAACACTTCCTGAGCCGCAGTCGGCACTCAACAGAGTTGGTGTGGAAATGAGTGAATGTTGAGGCAGGGTATATGATCGAGAGTCTTCTTTTCCTTTAAAAAAAAAAAAAATGAACTCAAGAGTTATTTATATCTTGTTTATTTTCTTTGGAGAACCAGACCCATTTTCTAAACACCAGATGGCTTAAATCAGTTTATTAAAATGTTAATATGGTTGAGCTTCATAAAATATAAGCAAGTCCTTTTTGTTTTTGTAGGATTCTGACTTCTCCTCAGAGTAAAATCAAGCCTTAATAGAAGTGTGAACACTAGGTTGTTTGTTATCTATTGCCTTCTAAATGGGGAAAGAAAAGTACAGCTGTTTTTCTTTTAAAGAGACAGCTCTTTCAAGGAAGGAGGGGAGACTATCCCAGGGATTTATAATTTTGAACCCCTTTATTGTGAAATGCCACACCACTCGCCATTTGTATTCTGCTTTAGATTTTTGGAATTTGCCTATTTATTTTAATACACAAGATATATCATGTAGACATTAAAAATATATAATAAAAAACATTTGTCATCAAAAAAGGCAAGTGTGAAACCAGGAAAACAGACCACATTTCCCCCTTAGTCCCTTCCATAAAAGCTTTTGATACACAAGGAGAGAAAAGGAAACTTGATTTTTATTATTCTTAACATCTCAAATAGAGCTTTAAATAAGATGCAGGCTTTCTTATTTCATGGCCAGATTCTTTTCCCTGCCCATTTTGTTTATTTCTAGCCATGTAGCCAAAAGATGAGAAATTACCCCTTTTGTACCATATACTTGATTCAGTGGATCTGAAGGGGGAAAGGGAGGATGTGGGATAAAGACAAATGAGGTCTGATGTGAAACTCACAATAGGACATTGTATGCAGATAGAAGAATTTGACTCAGTAGTAGGCTCTCTGGACATGTCTTAATAACTGGGATCTCATAGAATTATTCTATTGGTACATGTTAATCCCTTTTGGTGTGGAACTAAATAATAATAGTTCCAAATATAATAATGATGATAATAGTAAGAGTAATAATAATAATGATGACAGCTACTATTCATTTTGTTTCTTTTACTCCAGACACTATAAACGTATTTTCACTAAGGCTGAAACCAATGCATGCCACTCAAAGCTGCAAAACCCCACATTTCCATATTTAAAATGACTGCCCCAATAGCAGATGGGGAATGCTGTGTAGTGATAGAAAGCACAAGGAGCCTTTCATTTATACATCATAGGAAAGGCCAGAAATTACAAAGCAACGTATTTTTTCTCTCTCCTGTAGCCGTTAGCCCATAAGCTCTGGATTAGCCGGCAAGAGACCCTGTTCCCAAATGCTTTTCTAAATAAATGCACACTGGCTATTAGGTTAACATTTCTCCACATGGAAACTAAGCCAGAGGAGGAAAGGCAGAGAGGAAGAAAAGCCATTAGTAATGAAATAATATGTGTGTGCCAGGTACTCACTTAAAATCAAGGATTTATGCTGTCATTATAGTTTCTACAATTTGATGTGACAAACACTAGATTATAAAAGTAAAACACACACACAGACTAAATCTTTTCATAATAAGAAATCTCCCCATCCCCTGCTCTTAGGTTACAGCCTCTTGGAAAACTGATCCATTTCAGATGGAGAATAAAGAAGGTCCATCTATGTCAAGCAAGATGGCGATTTGACTAGTAATTTAAGTGACTAGTAACTTAACTGCTTAACTGTCCTGTGTCTACCATGCTGATTAAAGAAAGAATCTAAACAGTGCTTCTTAAACATGCTCACATCTCGGACCACCTCTTTAAAGCTTGTAGTTCTAAGCACCTGGACTCTCCCAGTCATGGTAAAGCCATGACTTTTAACTACTTTTAAGACAAACAGAGACATACCTCTAACGTGTCGTTTGCCTTTTAATATCCAGAGGGCTTATGGCCACAGATAAGTTTATTCCCAGTTTATTAATCTTATACACAATAATCGAAACTTCTAAAAAAAAAAAGAAAAAGAAACTTCTAAAGTGGATCTTTGCTAAACATTTATGCATTGATTACAAGCTAAATTTTACTTAACCAATTTAAAAAGCAGTTACTGGGGCATCTGCCTTTAGCTCAGGTCATGATCCAAGGGTCCTGGGATCAAGTCCTGCATCAGGCCCCCTGCTCAGTGGGGAGTCTGCCTCTCCTCCTGCCTCTGCCACTCCCCACTGCTCATGCAAATAAGTAAAATCTTTTAAAAAATAAAATAAGAAGCAGTTACTAATCTAATAGAGCTGCTTCTTTTAAGCTCTCCAAACATCTTTTTTTTTTAAGTAGGCTCCATGCCTAGCATGTAGCCCAGTGCAAGGCTTGAACTCATGACCCCAAGATTATGACCTGAACCAAAATCAAGAGTCAGACACTTAACCACTGAGTCACCTAGATACCCCAAAACTCTTCAAACATCTTAAAAAGTAGCTGTAACAACACAAAAGTAGTCATTACAGAACCAGTTTCTGTACTTACTCCTAAACCTATTCCAGAAAACTAACATTGTAGGTTTAGAGTTTCAGAAATGTCACATTAATTAATACCAATCTCAATCTTACCAACAAACGAAAAGAATACTTGAGATTGCAGGACCTGAAGTAGATACCACCTGATTCCTGGGCACCAATCCAAGCTGCCCTTTTATGGGTAAAGTTCATTTGTTAAATCAATACAACTGTGTGTGTCTGTACTTTATTTGTTCCTTTGTTCAACTGGACTACTATGAGCAATAGAGAACAAAGGACCCATGGGAAGGAAGGAAATGTTCTCCCAGAACCATACCGAGTCAGACATGCCACCATTATACCACCTAGCTAGGTATGTCCAACGAATAGCGAAAATGCAGACCTAGAGGTCAGAGGGCAGGAGATGGAAGTTTGAAAGTTATCCGAGAAGAGGCAAAACCCGGAGACTGGGCTGTGTTGCCTAGAGGGAGCAATCAGAGAGAAAAGACGCCAAGAGAGCATTCAGAACAGAGTTTTCTAAGCATGATATTTGCTGGGTCCATGACTTAGAGCTCATCAGGAAGCTGTCTGTGAAGGGGCAGTTGGAGGCCGTTTGTATTCTGAGAGCCACTTAATGAGAGAGAACAGGATCAGCAGGGCAAGCTGGTGACCCAGAGACAGAGGCACCAAACCATGGAAGAGAAGCTCAGTAGTAAAGAGCCTGAGAGAACAGAGAACTGTTTGAGAAGTTGGAAAATAGGTAGATGGGTCCATCTGGGATTTCGGAGGAGAGGGGTTGATTTTTTTCAAGGTGCCAAGATTTCGTTATGTGTGTTGACCAAAAGGAGTCAATGCAAAAGAAATCATTGAAGACACAATAAAGAATAGGAAAAAATCAATGGATCGATATCTCAGAGCAACCAGGGGAAAGTAGTTTTCCTCAAGAAGCCTCAAGTACCATTAGAGAAGGGAAAGAGAGTAGAATAGATAAAAAGGACAGATCCGAGGCAAAGAAGGAACAGTAGTAGAAGAAGCACACATTTTCTTTTTCCTGCTTTGTCATTCATGTTTCAAGCAGGTTTGTGTTTGGTACTGTAACAACCTTGTAATATGGCATCAAATACGTCAACAGTTTCTTTTACTGTTGTTTTTCTGGGCATGAAAATCCATCTATCTTACATGCTCTCAATTCTTTAAAAGAAATTAGCAAAACCGTATAAACTTTAGTTTTATAGGTAGGGCTAAGAATGCATTGCCGTGAAAAGAAATAAAGAGGGTTGATAGACAGATGTAAAGAAAGCAAAGGGCGGCCATTAACAAAGCGTCCAAGGGTCATTGTGCAACTGAGGTGACAGAAGGAAAGTCAAAGACGCATTTTAGCAGTGAGATCAATCAGCCTTGTTTTGCAACATTTGGAGCAGATAGAGCAGTTAATGCCATCTGCCAGGCTGGGATTGGCAGGGAAAATGCAGCAGTAGAAATCAGATGAAGCAAGGGCACCCACACAAGCATCAGTGCAGTGACCAGCCCCCAGATCCAAGCTGGGTGGCATAGCTGTGGGGCTGGAAGGGGCAGGTGGGCCATGAGAATGGAAGAGACCCATCAGCTGGAGGCCATGCTGAGAAGCAGGAGCAAGTTTGGGGTGACAGACTGAGAAAAGCAGAAGGATGAGAGATTAACTCACCGTCTTGGACTTGGCTATGTCGGTGAGGTCCGTAACCAAGGGTAAGTGACGTTAGGGAGGCAGGGAGCATCACTGGACTTGAGGATAATAGGTATGAGGCAGGGTGTTTGAAAGGTCATTAGCGTAGAAGCTGATAAACCTAAAAACGCAGGCAGAGCAATGAGTAGACAGGAAAACTGAGCTAGGGACCAAAGGGACCATGTCAGAGAAAGGGCAGGAACAGGTAACAGCTACCAGTATGAGAAAAGGGCCAAGACGGCCTCAGTGTGTACCTGCACCACCATGCATGGTGACCCCAGAAAAAGTAGATAGAAACTTCAGAACAATCAAAAGGTTCTTTTTTTTTTTTTTTTTTCAATCAAGAGGTTCTATAGGAGCCTCTAGGATTATAGGCTCTTCAGATTTCATCAGTGATCATCTCCTGGAAGATGCTAACATTCTCAGCTTTGCCCAGCAAACAAATCTACTTACTTAGTTGAATCACCATTTGTGGCTTTGCATTGAGACTTAGCTTGTTTGTTTCTACCTGAGAAACTGCAGCGTGTGACTAGAAGTAAAGGAAATTGATTAGCCTGTGTGACTGGCATAATAAGACCCCATCTGATATAGTCACATCTCCTGTGATTAAGCACAGTAAGGAATTAATAGTAAGCAGAGCCATAGCCCAAAATGTATTATAAGCATGATGGAGCAAGATATTACAAAACTCACCTTGTATGACTGTTTCTCAAAAAAAAAAAAAAAGTAATAATAGGGGATCCCTGGGTGGCTCAGCGGTTTCGCACCTGCCTTTGGCCCAGGGCACGATCCTGGAGTTCGGGATCGAGTCCCACGTTGGGCTCCTGGCATGAAGCCTGCTTCTCCCTCTGCCTGTGTCTCTGCCTCTCTCTCTCTCTGTCTATCATAAATAAATAACAATAAATATTTAAAAAAGTAATAATCATAGAGGTACTGTATGATCCAGCAATTCCACTTCTGGGTATACCCCCAAAAAAATTAAAGGCAGAGTCTCAAAAGAGATATTTTATACCCATGTTCACAGCAGCGTGAATCCCAGTAGCCATAAGGTAGAAGCAGCCCAAATGTCCATTGATGGATAAAGGGATAGGCAAAATGTGGTCTAGATGTGCAGTGGAATATTATTCAGCCTTAGAAAGAATGAGGCCCTGACTCATGGCAGCACATGGAAAGAATCTTGAAAACATGATATGAAGGAAAATAAGCTGGTCATGAAAGGACACATCTCATACAATTCCATGTATAGAGGTATTTAGTATAACCAAATTCATAGACACAGAAAAAGTGGAATGATGGTTGCCAGCACAGAGAGTCCATGTTTAATGGGTTCAGAGTTTCAGTTTGGGAAGTTGAAAAAGTTACAGATATTGATGATGGTGATGGTAGCACAAGCATGATAATGTATTTAATGCCACAGAACTGTACGCTTCAAAGTGGTTTAAATGGCAAATTTTAGGTATAATTAACCACAATTTTATAAAAATGTATGGGTACATTTTTCTAAAAAGTGGTTTAGGTGATTAATAAATGTTAGGTTTTATATGTTTGACCACAACAGAATAATACTGGCTCGGGCTCTGACTTGGAGTTGTTGAGAGGTGTCTGCTCCCCCGTTGTTTCAGTTGTGCATCTCAGTGAGGTCAGTAAGAGCATGTTCTTACCAATGAAAATATATCATTTCCTAGTTGTACAAGGGTGTATAAACCACGCATGCGTGTGTGTGCGCACATGCAAATCCATGCTTTACCCCACTCTGAAATGGCAAGTTTGGACTGCTAGTCAGCCCTCTTCCTTAAAAAGAACTCACTTGATTTTAACCCACTCTGGCAGGGAAGTATAACCAGAGAAAACTTTGAACCCACCCATTCTATTCATTTCCGCTCCTGTTTCTCTCTGGGTCAGTAAAGGTAATATAGATATGAAAGACTTGTCTTTCTCAAACCATGACACTTGGTAAGTATAAGGCATCACATCTTCCAACCTCCCCACTGGGATCAAGGCAGGCGAAGCGGAATTCGGGTGGGGAGCAGCTACCTCATTCCTTCTCCTATTTGTAGGAAAACTTTGAATAGGAAATCTCCATTGGAAATAGCACCTTTTCATCACTTTGATAGTCTTTTCTCTTTTTCCAGCTTCGTATCTTAGACTTCCCCGTAGAGCCTGGATCAGAGCGCAGTCCTAAGAACCAGCCAGCCCTGGGATGAGACAGCTGTACAGCCCACAGGGCCCTGGGCCGCCCTGCGAACCCGGCAGCCTCCCTCTCTCGCTGCTCCTTATACTTTTGCCTGAAGTTCACAGCGCAGTTTGGGGAAAGCCATTTTCCTCTTTGGGCTGTAAAATAAGCGTGACAGGCTAGCTGATCTATGGTTCCTTTCTATTGTCCAAAATTACCAGGTTCCCCGAGCTGGCCTGGGCTCATATTCAATCCCCTCTGTAATCTGTCTGCTTCTCTATTAGAGTCTTGGCCACGTTATCTGGATTATTGCAATACATGTTTTTATTTTGTGTTTCACTAAGCATTCCAAGGAAAAACGGGGTGAGTAGTTGTTGGTGTAAATTTCAGTTAAATCTTCACTTCATTGAAGCGTTACCCTCAGCGAGCCATGACTGACTCCTTTGTAAGTGAGATTCCCAGAGATCAATAAGATCCTGTAGATTCATAACCTTTCTCCTGTTTTGGGATGTGTGGAGTAAGTATGGGGGGGTAGTTGTAAGGAAGGGGAGCACAATCTGCCAATTCCACTTTCAGAAGCAGGGAGTCCACAGAGACACAAAGGACACGTCCAACTGAGGGTGTTCTGGTGCCTCTGTTTTTGAGTGGGATTAAATAAGCATCAGTATCAGTTGCCTATGAAACAGGATGGAGCAGTAGAGGTGTTCGGGAAGCATTACCCTGGCAGAGCCCTAAAAAGCAAAATGGTGAAAAGGTGGCTCCAGCCAACACTTGAAGTGGAGCTAGCTGAGCATACACAAGAATATCTGAAGAAAAAAAAAAAAAGAATATCTGTAGCTAGGGGTGGTGGGAGGGGGGGAGGGCGGGGGGGAGGGTGACTGGGTGGCGGGCACTGAGGGGGGGCACTTGACGGGATGAGCACTGGGTGTTATTCTGTATGTTGGCAAATTGAACACCAATAAAAAGTAAATTTATTATTGAAAAAAGAGAAAGAATATCTGTAGCTGCTTTGGTGCTATCAGACACTGACCTGGATTACCGACCGACCGTCCTCATGGTAGCTACAGAGTGGTCCTCTGTGTTTGTTAGGGACTCAATGATCATGTCCCCTCAAAATCATATGTGGAAATCTCACCCCCTAACGTGATGATATTAGAAGGCAAGGTCTTTGGGAGGTACTTAGGATTAGTTGTCGTTAGGATAGAGCCCTTGTGAATGGGATGTGTCCTAAAAGAGTCCTGATAGAGTGTGCCTCCTCCCTCTACTCTCTACCATGTGAAGACATAAGGAAATATCACCAGTCTGCCCCTCACTAGCACCCCATGGTGCTCACACCTGATCTCAGGCCCTCAGCCTCCAGGACCATGAGAAGTTAATGTCTGTTGTTTTAGAAGCCACCCAGTGTTAAAGCAGCCCACATAGACCATGACAGTTAAGAGAAAGAGGCGGAGGCAGACAAGGGTAGTCAGGTGGGTTGTGAAGTTCACTTTCAGGACCAGCTTGTTTTGCGGTGCTCAATATTGATTCTTCTAGCCTGTCATTTCACAGAAAATGTATAAAATCTCTTTTCCGTGAAAACTTAAAAAAAATTTTTTTTTCTGATTTTCAACGTCTTTGGACCGTACTAAAAATAATGTTGGGGATTAAATTTGTTTAGGTCTTTCTTCTCGTTCTTGAAGTGATCTATGCTAAAAGTGAATGTATTCACCTGTCCCTTTTAGAAGTTGCCAGGGAAGGGAATTGCTTACAGCCATAACAGAGATAGTTTGATTCATTAATGGTGTAAATGCTTTACTATATGTAAGTTATACACCGGGGGGTTTAAAGAAGTCTAAGTAGATGAACTTTGCAATACATCCATTTGAATTAAAAGTTGGCATTTATAGCAGTTGAGTAAAGAATGGTGGGTGCAGAGGAAGGCTAAGCTTCAGCCCTGAATCAAGGTTAATGGGATCGCGTTGGGCCAAGGCTGTCTGCTTCCGGCCATCTCACAATGAAGCTCACCCTCAGCGTATCTCACTTCCAAGGTAATGTTGACATTACTCACTCCTGAGTTGACCCGGCTTACTTTTCACTCCGTCACCATTTTTGCATTTCTCCCCAGTTCTGCACACCACAGGCATTAGGAGAAAGATGTTTACACCAGTACACAATGCCTGCCACAGGTGTGAGCCAGAGAAGGCACAAGGTTGTCTCTTTCCAGCCTGCACTGGTGCCTCACCTCAGGCTGAGATATAGAGAAACAGGAAGAAATAGAACAGGAAGCCAAGATGGAAAGGCTAAATGTGCTTTTGGTCCCTTTTAAACTAATACAGATTGCCCAAGTATGAAATCTACCCATATTCACATGTGCCTTTAAGAAACACTGATACAAATAAGTGATTTTTGTATTTTTCATTTATACACAAACACAGATCTGCAGGAAAGCAGTTCACTTGTAGAAGCTTTAAAAAAAAAAAAAAGTTATGCTTAAGAATCCTGAACAACGATTTTTAAGAACCACATGAGAATTTCTACATCCAAGTGTGACTCTTTAAATTATTTGCCTTAAGGACCTACCTGTTTACTTCAGTAAACTTCCTTTTCAGAATTGCCATCAGTGTCAGTTTCCAATGCACATAAGAAAATTGAGTTTTATCATGGCCTCTTTCTTCAGACTTGACTCTGAATCACTTTTGACTATTTCTGAAAGGTAAATCTACCCTCAAAGGATGAAACTTTGACAACACAAGCAATATGCAAATGAATGTATGAGTTATTCATTCAATAAATATTGAATACCTACCATGTTGCCAAGTGTTCTGTGGGACAAGAGGGACATAAGATGAGCAGACCATTCCAGTCCTTACTCCTTAGCTGCTGACAGTTTTAGAGGAAAACAGATCTTCTCAAACAATTAAATATATAGTGAAAAGTGGTGGCACACATGGGTAGATAGCAGGAACCCAGGGCAAGGAGTGGCTTTCAGAAATGTTTTGAACAAAGACACCATCCCTGGAATTCATTATCATCTCCACAAATGACAGTCTTAAGAAAGGTGGGAGGTCTTGTCTGTTTCTTGAAGACTATCTTCATTTCCTAATGATTATAGTAAATAATAAGGAATAATAAATGCATTTGGCCTGACTCGTTTAGAATAATAGAAAACAGACACTATTAGCGTGATAACTTGTATGTTAGCCCCTCGAACTATTCAAGGAAGATAAGTTAGAGCATCTTATGACTCTAGTTGGATTTTATATTTTTGTAAGTCATTGAAATAACCTGGCACCATAAGGATATATTTGATAAGTGTAGCCAAAATGAAGGAAAAAAAAAAAAACATTTAAGTAAAATATCCCTCAAGCCAGAGCAGTAGGACAGAAACAGCCTGTCATAACAAGACAACATGGGAGTCTGGCTTGAGAGGTAAATTAAACAAGCATCCTTCACGTGGATGATAATTGTGTTGGCACCAAAGAGCTCATGTATCACTGAATTATGCTCTTAAAGAAGCAGTCGGTACTTAAAAAGAAATCACCCTGGAGAACAGGGGCAGGGTTTTCTGGTCAGAAGATTTCATTCCAAGCCAGGGCGTGATTATTCCTGACTATCATTGTGTTACCAGGAAAACTCCTTTCTGAGATCCTCAAGAATACATCAACTGTGCCATTTAAGAAAAGCCTTAAGAAGATGCATTAACTAGCAGTGAAACACAGAGTTGAGAAATTTCTCAAATCATCTGTGAATTTTTTGTGCCAAATCTTATATTTCAGCAGTGGTCACAGCTGTCACAAAAGCACAGCTCCCTTAAACACACAGCGAAATGGGAGACCTTAGTAGTCCTCCTTCAATTATTAATGATGCAGCTATATTAGCACACTTCCGGATTTACCTTTCATATCGCCATTTTCAAGTTTGACACACATTTATGACATATAAATGAGATTTTTTAAGGTATTTTCAAAGAGCCAACAATCCTAAACAAAATGAAACGTGTCATTTAGAGCATCAAAGAAGTATATCCCTAAGTACAACAGTGCTTACATGTAATTATGTGATGAGAAACTGGAAAATATACAGGAAGTTTTGGAAGTAATACCTCCATCTTCATTCCAATGGTGATAAAATAATATTCTCTCACTTTGGGAAATCTGAGATTCATATTCCCCCAAACTTGGAAAGACTTGTGAAATAGGTAATCAGCTGACATCATTCTTGATTTGAGGACAAAAAAATGAAAATGTCCTTTCCAAAGACAAATCTAGATCCAGTAATTCCACTGTTGAGTATTTACCCAAAAGGAAAATAAAATAGGAGTTTGGAAAAGATATATGCACCCCAGTGTTTATTGTAGCATTATTTACAATAGCCAAGATATAGAAGCAACGTAAGTACCCAATGATAGATGAATGGATAAAGAAGAGCTGCACTACATACGTACACCATCAGAATGAAATCTTGCCATTGCAACAACACGGATGGAGCTAGAAGGCACTAAGTGAAATCAGTCAGATAGTGAAAGAGAAATACCATATGATTTCAGTCATATTTGGACTCTAAAAGACAAAACAAATGAAACAGGCACAGACTCGTAAATACAGAGAACTGATAGTACACAGTGGGTACTGTCAGAGACTATGTGTCTCTGATGCATGATGCCAGCCTTACTAGGGAACACTAAACTGCTGGGGATAACTCAGTCGGCTAGAAGTCAAAATACCTGGAGGCTTCTTCACACCCATCTGGTTGCCTTGGCTGGGACCCACTACGACTGTTGAACAGAACATCCGCAAGAACTGCAGGGGACAGTATTCCAGAGGATAAGACCCAGCTGCATGGCCATTATGGCCTCGTCTTGAAAGACACATAGCATCACGTCTGCCAAACCCTGTTGGTCACAGCAGCCCCGAGTTCAGATTCAAGGGATGGGGACATAGACCCCCACTTCTCAATGGGAGGAGTGTCACAAAATTTGTGGCTGTTTTAAAACAACCACAGACCCCTTCTCTTTAGTATTACAACAGCCCATTTATCCTGGAATTCTCAGAAGAATTATAATTCCTGTATTACATTACATGAGAATTATATGTTCTAACTCCCCGCCCCACTGCCACCATCCATTCAAGAATAAGGGCCTAGGAGTTCCACCCCTGTCCCATTACCTCTTAAATCCCTCAGTCAGGCAGGGAAGAAAAGGTTGAATAAGCACACGTAAAAAAATCAAATGCAGGAGGACACCTGGGTGGCTCAGTGCTTGAGCACCTGCCTTTGGCTCAGGGCGTGATCCCAGAGTCCAGGGATGGAGTCCCTGCTTCTCCCTCTGCCTGTATCTCTGCCTCTCTCTCTCTCTCTCTCTGTCTCTCATGAATAAATAAAGTTTTTTTAGGGGACAGCTGTTAGTTCTAAATGAAGGTTAGAATGAAGTCTTTGTATTTCCACATCTATCCATTTTACTGTGAAATTGGATTTTTGAATTGGCTCACATTGTTTTAAAAACATGCTGTGGGCCAACAGACACATTTGCTGGCTGCACGTAGCCCAGGGACCACCAGTTTTGGGCCTCTGGACCTTCCTGGGATCTGGGTTTATACTATTATCTATGTACAGGCTCTGAACCCCTCTTAAAAAGGTCCAGAACTCATAAAGCAAAGCAGTATTTAAAATTACATTTTTATATTTATTCACAAGAATCTGCACACTGGAGTGTAGACGGCCTCTTAGAGCCTCTGTTCAAGAATCTAGGTTCTCACTAAGTGGAAGGCATGCTTCTTCCCTCTGTAATTAGCACAGGAATGGCAGCATTGTAGTGCATTAAGGATATGTGCAATGTCTCTAAGCCCAGTCTCTAAGCTAAGGAACAGACCTCTATTGCCTAGCTGTATAAAATCGAAGGATTGACTTCTATTTCATAGCCTCAACTCTTCTCAATTTTGGTTAGAATTTAAATGTGTCCTAAGCCTGGTATCTGTAAAAAGAAAAATAGGTATTTTTTATATGTACCCCAATTTAGTATTTGGAACTTAACAATTACTGATTATAAGTGTAAAGACAAAAATAAAAGTATAGGAAAATAAACAAAGAAGAGATTTAAGAAATCTAAAGCGAAAGCTTTATTTTTCTTCCTGCCTTCTTCAAACTAATCATTAACGGAGTTTATAAATAACCCCCTCCCTCTGAGAAGAAATGTCATAGTAACACCAAACAGGATGAGCACAGTGAATGCTCTTTATCTTCCTTTTTTATGACGTGAGTCTTTGTGAAAACGTCCCTGTGCAATATACATCCCTCGGGCTCTATTCATTATCACCTCTGGGGGAAGCCACAAGTGAGGAAAGACAGATACGGTCCTCGTTTTAACCACAGTAATTGATTTTAAAGGTGACACTATCCTTAGTAGCATGGGTAGTGCCCTGGCAGGGTGAAATTAGTTGCTTTTCTTTTGGTTGAAGGTGAAATTTTAATGATTTTTTTCAATATTCTCTAGAACATTCACTACTTTCTGTAAAAATGCATTGTAAGATCTAAACACAGGCAGCTGCTGTGGGAAACTCTTTATTCCTCCTTTACTCTATTGGCGGGGGCGGGGGGGGGGGGGGGGGGGAGGCAGGGTGGAGCAGTAGCAGCCAGGGATCTTTCCTAAGCCTGTGTGTTGGAAAACATCAGGCCTGACGATAGAAGAGGTGGTTTTCCGAAGTCTTTGTCCCGGGTCATGGTTCTCTTGTCACAGAATCCTGGAGCTCAGGACCAGAAGTGACGTGAGCGGTCACCACGACCTTTTCCCCAAGGCCTTGGCATAAGGTCCTTCAGTAGCTTCCAGTAACTCTTCACGGCCTCCTTATTCCACAGCCACCAGGGCCGCAGAAATCTGCCTCTTATCTCTAGGACAACTTGCTGGGAAAGCAACTCTCAAAGCAGGTTACTATCATTTGAAAGTTGGTCCATTTTAAGACCTACTTCATTGTAAAATACATTTCTCTTCTGCATCAGTATGTATGTATGTATGTATGTATGTATGTATTTATTTATTTATTTATTTAAAGGTTTTATTTTTTTACTCATGAGAGATACAGAGAGAGAGAGAGGCAGAGACACAGGCAGAGGGAGAAGCAGGCTCCATGCAGGGAGCCCGACATGGGACTCAGGATCCTGGGTCTCCAGGATCACGCCCCGGGCCGAAGGCAGGCGCTAGACCGCTGAGCCACCCGGGCTGCCCTGCATCCGTATTTAAACATGAGCCCTATCTCAGCTCAGAAAACTTGACCATCAGAGGCCTCTAGCTCATAATGGGCACTCAGTAAATACTAAGTTTGTAAATGAAGAAAGCTTAACATATATGGCCTGATGTCTTATTGATCACTCATACATCAAGTGCTCTTGTCAATAACATAATTCAGTGGCATTTCAAATATGTTAACACAGGTTATTGCTAACTTCAAAGGACTGCAATCTTAAATATGTTTTACTCTTTAAAGCGTGCCATCTTTAATGCAGCTGGTTGTTCTTATCCTATAACTGACTAGTTCACGATTCATTAGCTCTGCATATCTTGGGTACACAGGTGCTTGTGCTGCTTTACAGTAGGTTAGAAGCCCACCCGGCTCAAGGAATAACGTAAAGAATCTCGGAAACAGAAGGTTCCATCCAGCTCCTAGGGCAGTACCCGGAGCATAGCTCCATGTACAGCATGCGTGACAGAGAGACTGTCTAGTTGGTATGTTGTGTAAGGGCACAAAGCACAGGGAATTTCACTACACCTCTGGCAAATTCATATTGAGAAAGAAGGACAGATGGTTGAAAACAGCCATAAAATATTTTATTACATGTCTGCAAAAATCATTAGTAGTTAAAGAGATGTTATTAATGGATCAGATTCACTTAGGGAGTTGTGTTTCTATAATGCACATTAAAGCAACGATACTTCTGGTATTTTAATGTAATCAGGGTCAAAGACAAACATGTCTTTGTATGTAATTAGAAAATGGATTTATTGACAGTAAAGAAGCTGCTGTGAAACCTGGCCCCATATCAGTGAGGGAGTTCTCATTGTTCTTATCTTCGAACATTTAAGGAGTGAAACACTAACCAGGTGCTAGCCCCATAGGTCACTGAATTCATACCATGTTGTTTCATTGGTATAATCTGGGGAGTTTGGGTATAATCTGGTAGTTATTATTTCTGAAAATCATCAAAAGCCCATTTTTTAAAATCCAGGAATAACTAACCAGCTTGTAAACTTTGAATGAGTACTTTTACTCCCCCACATTACTTTACATATCCCTTTGGAGTTCATAGGAACATAGTATTCAGAGTTAGTGAACATGAGAATAATTTCAGTAAATTTTGTTTTATTTTGTTTTGTTTGTAATCCCTACACCTGGTGTGGTGCTCAAGCTCATGACCTGGAGATCAAGAGTCGCACATTCTTCCAACTGAGCCAGCTGGGTGCCCCAATTTCAGTGGACGTTTCAGGTCTGTGTATCTGTGAGATGAAGGAGGCACTTCAGGCCAGGTGCAGTGACATGGCATCGTCCCCTCCATGTAAAGCGCAACTTCCCACCGTACAGGTCCGAATGTCAGAATCCTGAGGTGGCCAAGTGCTTGGGGAAAGGGGTTTCCTTCAGGGCATCCTGCAAAACAGGATCAGGCCAGCTGTGCGAATCTAGCACGGAAGCCAGAGGAATGGAGGTGTTCCTGGATCTGTGGTCCTTATCTCGGGCTCTCTCTCCCTCAGTGTTCGGAAATGCTCTTTCACCAGCTCTTGCTTTTTCTGGCTTTCTGAAAATTGCTGCTCTTCAGACCGTGTCTCTTGCACACAGTGGCAGCCCGTGTTTCTGCACACTTTCGCAGCGTGTTAGAAGGCATGGGTTTATAGCACATGTGTTCACTTGTTACCTTTTAGATCCGCTGCCAACCTTTGGCTTCCAGGCAGGCCTGTAATCCCGTAGTTAGTGCATCTCCAGAGCCCCTTTTGGACATGGGCTACAGTTCGTAATGCAGCTGGTTAGCTCAGGGTGCTTTTCTTGAAGCACACAACCTGGAGTTACAAACACAGACCATCATCCTGTTGCCGTCCCCACATGGCTGGGTGGGTGTCGCGATGAAGTTGATGGACTCTGTTCGCATGGTGCAGATTTACAGTGCTCTCTTCTAGAAACTGATTACCTCTGAGTAGGTTTCCCCCAATTCATAGCTGTTTCCTTATCCAGTCAACCTAAAAAAAATAACAATAAACAATTTAAACATCCTGTATAAATCTGCCACATTTGATAAAAGCAAGGGGGAAAATCTCATCACCTACCGTGACAGTAGCCTAAAATCCCCACATTTTGCTCCAGCAGAGCTTTCACCACAGAAAGAGGTGCTTTGTCATCACTTTGGACTCTTAAAATGTTTCTTTTTCTCCCCTGCCTTCCCCTTATCTTCCTTCCTGGACTCTTAAAATGCTTATACGGTTGGTTAACAAGCATCAGCAAAATGATAACAACTGCTATTGATTGCTGTATTATGGCTGTGGAAAGCTTAAACTTGCAGATTTATTCCTGATTATAAAATAAGTCTTGGATCTCTGTGAGCAGTCACTGTCCTCCACCACCCCTCCCATTTTTGTGTGACATTGGTGTGTCTTTCTCAGTAAGAGGTGTCGAGTCGACTATGAATTGGAATAAGCCCTCCAAGTGCTAGATGCCGAATGGTGTTAGGGATTCATACTTGCAAATGTAGGAATTGAAAGGATGAAGGGCTCTCAAGAAGCAGTGCTTTCCTGTTTTGCCTGACAAGGGGAGAGAGGGTAGGAGCTGGAGACAGATATGACGTTGATGAATGATTAGTGGTTTTGTTACCATTGGGAAGGTTGGTTCAAGGGAAGTATTACATTTTTTATTACATGGATAATCTATAGTTACTATAATAATATTTGAGGGGAGAAAGAAAAATTATTTCAGAATTCTTCTATCCTGACACACCAGTTTTTATGTATATCCTTCCAGAATGTTACTTCTGTAGATAGACACGTATGAATGTGTATTTTTTTTTTTGTTAAATGGGATCCTACTAATCATTTATAATTTTGTGATTTCCAAGTTAACATTTTTCAAGTCAGTAAAAATATGCATGCATCATCATTTTTAAGTGGACACATAGGGTCCCACCCAATGCACCAACCTCATTTATTTTGCTAACCCCTTATTGTTACACCTGTAGATATGTGCCACTTTAAGCAAAGCTTTGGCAGACCTCCTTGTGAATGATACATCTTTGTTCACTTATCTAGCTCTTCATTCGGGATTTCCAGATTACTGGAAATAGATGTGATAGGTCAAAATTGATACCCAATATAAGGAAATTTTATATATGCCCAATTTGAGAGGAGAAGGTGTTTATATTTAATGTCCTACTATTGTGTTACTCCTGTGCTGTGAGATTAGATGAAATCTTGACATTCGTATGGCCATATTTAAAGGAACAAAATGAGGTTTCACTTTTAATTACTTCTTGGGTCACAGAACCTTTGTGAATCTGGCTAAGCTTTGGATGCTCCCCTAGAAAAATGTGTGTGTGTATACAATGCCAATAGTCCATCCGCTCCTGAACTCCAGTTCAGTCTTTGACTTACAAAGGTACTTCTTAGTTTTTTTTTTAATTATTATCACTTTCATATCAGTTAAGAATGAAGTTAACTTACTGTTTCTGTTCCAGTCTAATAAATACTTTATGGTCTTCCATGTATAGTCTGTTTTATATTGGACTTTTATAAAGTATTATTGAAACCAAGAATGAAATCATTCATTCTGAAAAAAAGATAGACTGCCCTTACTACTCTCGACTTACATTTGGCAGAGGGTTATCAAAGATTTATTTGAGCCATTTGGGTGAGACCATTTTAAACATATAGGATGTGATGTTCACATGCTTCACTTTACCCCATCTGTTCGTGCATTTTTCTTGCTTGCAGGATTTATCCAAATGAATATCTCACTGTCCCATTTGGCATGACCAAAGCCATACTCATCATTTCTTTCTCAGAATATGCTCCACCTCCTTGCATTCAAATTTCTGTTAATCATACCCCTCTTCTTCCAGTCATGCATGGGTGAAATTTTAGATTCCACTTGAGCTTTCCTTGCCCAATGAATTAATCAGGGATCTTCACAGAAACAGAATCAAGAGGATATATGCTTATAGAGAGAGGGAGAGGGGAAAAGAGAGAGAGATCTGTTATGAGGAATTGCCTCACAATTATGGAGGCTACAAGTTCCAAGATCTGCAAGGTGAGTTGGCTAGAGACTCAGGAGAGCTAATGGTTTTAGGTTCAAGATCCATGAAGAGCCTTTTTGTCATTTTGAGTCCAAAAACAGAATAAATCTGATACTCCTCTTAAGACCATCAAGCAGTAAGAATTCTCTGGTACTTAGGAGAGGGTCAGCCACTTTGTTCTTTTCAAGCCTTCAACTGATTGGAAAAGGCACATCCACATTATGGAAAGTAGTCTGTTTTACTCAGCGTTGGTTTACACACTGGCCCCCACACATGAAGGGCCAGGCAGAGACCAAAGCAAGAGGCAGACCGCTCCAGGTTGGTAGGTGGCAGGTTTGAATACTAAAAGTCTAGGCAGAGGCCTAAAATGGATTCAGTCACATACCATCTAGGTGGTCTCAAAAATACCGTATTCTCTTAAGGTAACGTCCCTGAAATCAGCTCCTACTGTGGAAACGGTGGGAAAACACACATTCCAAGGACAAGGGAGGAAGTGAGGAGCCTCTAATTGCCAGGGTCTGGCTCACAGGTCACTGGCGGTCACATCCTCTTGATGACCTCCTCCAACACTCAGTCTACTGATTTAAATGTTAATATCATCCAGAAGTACCACAATGGTCATCTCTTCTTCCCACAAACCTAGCAGAAGTCACACAACAAATGTAGAGTGCAAAGTGACAGGGTAAAATAGAACTGGGTTTTTTCCTTCGGGGCCTACAGAATACTAAGAGACAGTTGGGAAAAGGCAAGCAAATAAATCGGCATCACAACCCTCGACAAGGAAGCACTTTCAAGGTTGCAAAAGGGGATTTAACCTCCAAGGAGAATACGTATGGTGTGTTGGAATGAAAGGTATATGTTTCACATACAGGTGATTCTCATTATTTGCAGATTCCGTATTTGTGGATTCACTTCTTGATACCTGTGGCAGCTTCACCAGTGGTTGGTTTATCTGCTGTGTTCCACCTACCTGGTTACACTGTTGGCAGAGCCATTAGCAGTACCATTGTAATTCTCTGTTTTTAAAAGAGGTACCTGCTTGACAAAGATGCTGTCATGTGCCCCAACAAGCTTTGTTCCCACCTTTTATTGTGTGTCAGCTGGCTCCTTGTGTTCTCATTTAAAAACTAACCAGTTGTATCTCTGCTTTGATTCTCAGATTGATCAGCTCTAACTACTATCATCTAAGTGATTAACATTTGTTGTTCAATCAAGAAAGAGAAAAAAATACGCTGCTCTGGTTTTTTTCATACCTATTTATGTTCAATTTTTTCAGAAATACAAAAAAAGGAAAAATTATAATAATACAATAATAACCTACATACCCTTCGCCCTGGTTGACCAGTTGCTAGCATTAGCCGCATTTGTTCTGTCTCACTGATTTGCCTGCCCTCTTGTTCTCCTTCCTCTTCCTCTGTCACCATGACAGTCACTCTCTGTATGTTTTCCTGAGCCATGTGAAAGTAAGTTGCACACATAATGGCACTCTCCTAATTTTTTAGCATTTGTCTCCTAAGAACAAGCACACTCTCCTTCATAGGCAAGATACCAATATCACATCCAGGACAGTTATCAATGATGCAATAGTATTATCCATTAGTATAAAATACAATCCAATACAAATTTCTTCATAGTCTCCCATCATATTCCTCCCTCTCCTGGCTCCCATCAGGATCCAATAAAGGGTCCACCCACTGGCTGCCATCTTTCTTTTGTCTTAAATCTGGACTGCCAGCACTTCTCAACCCTCTCCTCACCCTTTTTTGTGTCTTCTGTGAGATATCAGTTTTGAAGAGTCCAGGCCAGTTGTCTTAGATAATGTCCTGCCACCCAGACATAGCTCGTTGTCCTTAGATTCAGGTAAAAAATTTCTGGCAAGAATACTACATGAGTTCTGTGTGCTCATTTTGTCACATCAGGAAGCTCCCCATTGTTGGGGATGCTCAGTTTGAATATTTGCTTGAGGTCTCCCTTTCTCCCTGTAGTAAGTAGTAAGTGATACTGAAGGCCTATTGGATATCATGTTCTGCTTCAACTTTTCATCTAGGTTTCAGGAGTCATTGGTGATGACCCTTGCCTGTATTACATGAGTGGTTGCAATAGCTGATTTTCCAACTTGCTGACATTCTATACAGATACAGAAGAGCTTTCTCTTTTCTCCCTAACTCTTCCCCTATTTTTTTGAGTATCACTAGAGATTTGTTTGTTCAAAGTGTGGTCCGTTGCCATCATTGTTCCTTTGATGCTCACATTTGCCAGTGGGAGCTTTTTCTAACCAGTTCCTGTGACCCTTTGGCATGCCCTGGTTAGTCTCTGAGCACCTCCTTGTTTTCTGAAAAAAAAAAAAAAAAAGTGTTTTTTTCTTTGTTTCTTCCCAATAATATGACATAAGAAACAACGATCTATTATTTTCTGTCCATCACTATATTTTATCAGAGCAGCCAACTATTTTAAATAACCAAAGAAAATGTATACCCCATTCATAGCTAAAAGTAAAATGAAATGTATTTCTCCAGAAATGGATTTCTGGATCAGAGCCCAGCTACTAATAATCTAAATAAACAGGCACTTCCTCTCAGTAAAGAGTAGGTCATTAAGAAATATCTGACTTGAAAAAAAATAAAAGAAATATCTGACTTGGCATTGTTTGTGTGTGAGAAGCCTCTTCCATGGCAGCAGAAAAGGGAAAGTGAATTGTACTCACAATTCAGAATGTAAAATCATTCACTGGACAGGAGTTTTTATAATTTTTGTTGTGTGCCCCACACCGTGCTGAGTGCTATTGTAGATCTATAAGGATATATTGTTAAAAAGGCAAAAGGAGGTAAAGCTAGTTGAAAAAGAGGAACAGGTCAGTATGTGACAGTGTACTTATTAATGTTGCAGGAATTAGTAGGGGAAGAGGTAGCACAGAGCAGAACGTAGGAGAATTAGTCTGTAAAGCAGCTCAAAGCTAAAGTGAACTTTGAATCAGTGTATTTATGTGTTTGTGTGTTCATGATAGGAGACTTTTTCTGACATAAGAAGCCATTAGCAGTGATTATCTTTGGGGCAGGGGACCAGAGGGACAAGAGAAAAGGAAAAAAACTTTTTTATTTTATGCTCTTCTGTGCGTATATTACTCGTAACAACAAAGACAAATTTAAGATTTTGCTTATCGAAGATGTTTGGACCAATGGGAAGAGGGGTCTATGCTAACTAAATGCAAGACTTGAAGCCCGGGCTGGGTAGTGAGAGCAAAGTTAGAATTGATCTTTCAGGCTATGGGGGACTGCCATAGTAGGCCTGCCTTGGGAGGACTAATGTAGCAGGACAGTAATTCGCACAGACACCAAAGTCTTCTTTGCCTTTATTCAGAAAAGAGTCACTATGTGTTTTTTAAAAATCAAGCTTAATTGCTTCTAGTTTATTTAAAATACACTTTGATTTGTATTTTTGAAAGCAGAGTCATTAGGATGTGTCTTCTGAATAAGTCAAGGCATACCTGCATGTATTTATGGAGTCTTTGAACAGTTTGTTTTGATCTACCATTTCTGAAATTACACTCTTCAAAAGTCAGCTTCTCTGGCTTTGCTACGACCATTTTTTTTTTTAAATTACCACAAAGGTTTAAATGCCAATGATCGTGTATCTGCTTATGGTACCACCTTGAAATAATCATTTCCCCAGGGTAGACAGTGCTTCTTGTCAAATTCTAATGATACAGCATTTGGGGACAGGATGCCTCAGTAAAATTATTTTTGTGGGTTAATCAGCTTTATACTTATATGCTGGGCTGCTTTCAACTGTGGATTACACTCACTGTGATGATTTGTGCACAGGTAAGAATGGAGAGGAACACATATGTAGAAGGCACTCTGTCAATGGATGGCCCTTCCCTGTCTCCCTATAAAGCCAACTGCTCCAACTACAGGGCCTTTGTGCTTGATTTGGTTTGCTTTGGATGTTTCACAGTGGGGTGATAAGAGGTTTTTTTCTAGGGTTGCCTCCATTGAATATAACAAATTATATCCCAGGAAAATTCTCAGACTCTCAAAATAAATTCAATTTTTATTTACTCAAGTACAGATGATTCCAATTTTCAACAATTCATTCATCCAAGTGAGCTTTTAAAAACTAGTATTTTATTCCTCCTCATTCTAAGCAACTTATTAGTTTCCTTGTATGTACAAAAATAAGCATATGAAGCTCAAATCAGTGTTTTGTTTTCCTTGTGCTATCATCTCATCCGGTGGTGGTGATAGGGTGTTCATCCCGATATGGATCACTTATGGGGTCAAAGAACTCGTTTTCCTCCCCTCTGGTCTCTGACAGATATCCTGGAACAAATGGAGACAAGTGGGAAACAGCACAGATATAACATCACTCCACTTCCTGCCTCACCCCCCAAAATCAACAGAAACAATAAAAACACCTTGAAAAAAATGAAGAGGGATCCCTGGGTGGCGCAGCGGTTTAGCGCCTGCCTTTGGCCCAGGGCGCGATCCTGGAGACTCGGGATCGAATCCCACATCGGGCTCCCGGTGCATGGAGCCTGCTTCTCCCTCTGCCTGTGTCTCTGCCTCTCTCTCTCTCTCTCTCTCTCTCTCTCTCTGTGACTATCATAAATAAATAAATAAATAAATAAATAAATAAATAAATAAATAAATAAATAAATAAATAAATAAATAAATAGAAAAAATGAAGAATAGCTACATGATATATTCAGCATAGAAACTGGGCCTGAAAATCACATAGTGCAGCTTTTTAAAACAACTGTCACCACCTCAGCTCCACACTGTTTAGACGATGGTGTTGGGTAGTTTCTGAGCGTTTTAAATGAAACCTTTCTGGCAGCCTGGGTGGCTCAGCGGTTTAGCGCCACTTTGGCCCGGGTCGTGACCCCAAGGTCCTAAGATCGAGCCCCATGTCGGGCTCGCTGCGTGGAGCCTGCTTCTCCCTCTGCCTGTGTCTCTCTGCCTCAATCAATCTCTCTCTCTCTCTCTCTCTGTGTGTGTGTGTGTCTCTCATGAATAAATAAAATCTTTAAAAAATATATTTAAAAAAAATAAATGAACCTTTCAATATTTAATGTGGTTAAAAAAAAGTTTATCCACAGACAGCTTTCAGCACTACCACAAATCTGTGTGGTGATGGTTATTGTAGGGTATTCCTTAAAAAATTCTATTTTTTTTTTTAATGTATTACCAACGCTGAGGTAGATACAAAGAGAACAAAATATTCTTCAGATAGCTCTTTCATAGCACTTGCTATTCTAGTGAATAAGATTTTTTTCTCTTACTATAATCATTTTTGGTATTTTTATTAGAAGTTGAATTATAATTGTATTTATAATTTTTTTTAAAAAACTACATTTGCCCTGCTAGCCTTTCCCTTTATTGGTTTTGTTAAACAGTCTCAGCTTTATCTGCAATTCTCTGTTTCACTCTACACTTTTCAGTTAGTGGATTATGGAAACGCTCAATCTCGGTAGCCTCTTTTCTAGAAATAGACTAGAAGGAAATAAGCTAGCCTTCGTTACAAGTTTGGGGAAAATTATGTTGTGTCATATCTAAAAATGAATTTCCTGGGATTCTGTGATTGTATCCACTGATTAGTTTAGTGCCAGCACAAAACTAGAGAAAAACAAATTAGGACAACTGGATGTTAGCATAACAAATCTACAAAAAGATGGGCAAAGGGACCATTAAAGAGGCTGCTCATGGAAAAATAAACACAGAGATACACTTGTGTGCTTGCTAAAGCTATTGCTAAATCACTCTAACGGGCAGGAATAATAAGTAATGATTTGAATAAGGAATTAAGACAAACTCATTGAAACTAGCAATGTCTTCTATCCTTTATTTCTCCACTTTCTCATCTTTAAAAAGGTAAAGAAAACGCTTCTAATTAGATGCTCACAAACAGTTCAACATGCTTGGTTGAAAGAATATACAAAAAAGCACTGCATTTAAACTCTTAAACTAATCCAACTGGGGAAGCTTCTGCAGAGCATAATTCCCCCCCCCCTTTTTTTGTTCTGGTTTTGTTTTGTTTTGTTTTTAATAATTCAAAAGAGAAAAAAGAATTCCCTTTAGGTTATTGGTCATAAAAATGCCCTAGGAAGGGGGCGGGACAAATGGGGAGAGGGAATTATTTAAAAGTGAATTGTTTTTTCAATGGAAAGCCCAATTATGAATTCCTTTAAAAATGCTTTTTGTTAAAATATATAAACACTTTTTGTTAAAATATATAAAATATTATATATAATATATATAAAATATATAAATAGTCTTTTTGTGAAGTGAAGGTATTATGTACTCAGAACCCAAATCAATAGAGAGAACATTATGAACACTCCCCCAAGCTTTTGTATTTCTTCTTCTTTTTTTTTTTTTTTAAAGAAAATGGAAGCCTGCTTTTATTGATGCACACATTGGTGGACCTGCGAGTGGAAGGGGCGGTGACGTTAACATGACACTGGTGGTTAACACAAGGGAAACATGAGGGCAGGAGATGGCTTTGCAGGGACATGATGCCTACAAGTGAGGGAAACGGGCTGCTAGCTGGCTGCCCTTTCATTTCATGTTCTTCACAAACTCCTCTCCCTTTGCGATGGAGGTTCCGCTCGGGATGGCTTCTGCTATCATCTTCTCTTCAAAAGGGGAGACCTTGCCAAAGCCTAGATTCTTCTCGATGCCCTTTTTCCCCAGCAGTAATGGTGTGGAGAAATAGGCACAGTCTGCTCCCTGGGATTTAACGAAGGAACATTCGCCAACTCCTTCCTTCCCATTCATTGCATCCACAAGGGAGAAGACAAGCCGAGCTCCGGCGTATGCCACGGACAGGGTGGCAGAGCCCGCTCCAGCTCTGGCCTTCACCGCCTCCGTGCGGCCTCCTGGATCCGCCCAGTGACGGCTGTCAGCGGGTCCTGGGGAAGGTCCCCCTTGGGGGTGCACTGAGGGATCAGGGGGATGATGGTCTTCCCGGCATGACCGCCAATGACAGGAACACTGACTCGCGCGGGATCCAAGCCCTTTAGTTCTGCAATGAAAGTGTTGGCCCTGACGATGTCCAGGGTCGTCACCCCGAAGATTTTCTTGGGGTCGTAAGCTGCGTGTTTCTTGAAAACCTCCGTTGCGGTTGGGATGGTGGAGTTGACCGGATTTGAACTGACGCAGATCGTGGCCTCGGGGCCGTGCTGGGCGCAGGCCGCAGTCAGGGTGGCCACAGCTGAGGCCTTGGTGCTGAGCACGTCATCCCGTGTCGTGCCTGGTTTTCTTGGGACTCCCTCCGGCCGGAATAACCACCACATCGCAGCCTCTGAGGCAACCCGGCGGCTGCTCAGGTCCGAGGCGGCCTTTCACGGTCGCTCTGGCCTGATGTGGCTCAGATCCGCGGCCGCTCGGGTGCATGAGCAACATCGCGGAGGGCCAGGCGGCTACTAGGGGCTGTTCTTGAGGAGCAGCGCAAGGGGCTGCCCAATTCCTCCGGAAGCCCCAAGCACAGCTACTTTAGCATGTGGGGCCGCGGTGCTGAAGCTGCGGCGGGGAGCCCACGAGCAGGCGCGGGAGCCGGCGGCTGGCAGGTGACACCCAGCTTTTGTGTTTCCTTGTCACTCTGCCTCACCAAGTCAAACCACCGTCAGGGATCTATCCCATAGATTGGTTTTCCTGTTGTGCCTTCTAAAGTGGAACCAGGCTACTCCTCAATATTGTTGGAGATTTGTCCATATTATTGCATGTGGGTGTGGATGGTTTGTCCTCAGGCCTCTGTATCTCTTCATTGTGTGAATACACTACAGAATTTATTTATCTTTTCCACTACTGACAGATACTTGGGTAGTTTCCAGTTTGGGGTTGAGTCATGCCAGTATATATATTTTTGTATTTATCTTTTAGTGAATGGTCATTCTAGGAATGGAATTGCTTGGTTGGTCATAGGTTTTGCATATATTTGGCTTTAGAAGATACTGCCAAGCAGTTTTCCAAAATAGATGCCCCAAATTGCATTCCCATGAGCAATATATATTCCAGTTATTCCACATCCTTTCTAATACTTGGTATTTTCTGTCTCTTTCCATTTTAACCACTCTAGGGGATATATGGTGGTTTTAATTGTAATTTTTTTAGTAACTCATGAAGATGAGCCCTTTTTCATATATTTGTACCTGGAGGGATATTTCATGTTTAGAAATTGGAATACCCGTTGTAAAGTTGTCAGTGTTCCCCAAGTTGATGTATAGGTATAATACAGTACCAGTCAAATTACTAGCAATTTTCTTTGCAGAAACTGAGAAGCTCATTAAAAAATTCACATGGATTTACGAAGGACAAAGGATAGCCAAGGAATTCTTAAAGAAGAAAGCTAGAATACTTCCATTATTGTATATAAAACCTATTCAAGGGGATGGCTCAGTTGGTTAAGCATCTGCCTTTGGCTCAGGTCATGATCCCAGGGTCCTGGGATGGAGCCCCACATCATGGCTCCCTGCTCAGCCCCACATCATTGTGCTTCTTCCTCCTACTCTGCTCCTCCCTCTACCTCTCCCTCTGCTTTTGCTCTCTCTCGCTGCCCCCACCTATCAAATAAATAAATAAATAAAATATTTTTTAAAAAAATAACCTATTCAAAAGCTTTGGTAAGGGATCCCTGGGTGGCGCAGCGGTTTGGCGCCTGCCTTTGGCCCAGGGTGCGATCCTGGAGACCCAGGATCAAATCCCACGTCGGGCTCCCGGTGCATGGAGCCTGCTTCTCCCTCTGCCTCTCTCTCTCTCTCTCTCTGTGTGACTATCATAAATAAATAAAAATTTAAAAAAAAAAAAAAAAGCTTTGGTAATAACTAAGATTGTGTTATTGGTGCTAGGCTAACTGATCAATGGAAAAAATACAGTCCAGAAAGAGACCCACTTATATATTGTCACCTGATTTATGGCACAGATGACTCAGCATGCAGTGGAAAAGGGTTATTAGCCTTTTCAATAAATGCTGTTCAGCCAATTGGATAGCTCTTTGGAGAGAAAAGAATCTTGACCTCTTCCTCATTTTATGCATAAAAGCGGATTCTAGATTTAAGTGGGAAAAGTATGTGTGTGTATAAAAATTTAGAGGAAAACAAAAGAAAACTACTTTATTACCTTGCAGTATACAAAGATTTCTTAAACAGGACACAAGAAGTGTGACCCATAAAAGAAAAAAATGAATACATTGAGCCAGGTTAAAATTGTGATGGCCAGGGTACCATTATTAAGAGAATAAAAAAGAATGCATGAAAATGTCTGAAAAAAAGATCCACAACCAGTATATTTTTTAAACTCCTACAAATCATTTTTTTTTAAAGAATGAAACCAGCTTTTAAAAAATGGGTAAAAAATATGAACATTCACAAAAGGTGATATTCAGATGGCCAATTAACATGGGGGTGAGGGTGGGGGGTTCTTTGTGTCTTTTTCCTTTTCTCCTTACTTATAATAAGAGAATATGTATGTCATGTACATACCCAGCTACTTTTTTACTGCTAACACTCTAAAATAGTATGCCTATGAAACATCAATAATATTTGTAATTACACTAAAACGTGATGTCCTTTAAATATTACTGTTTTAGGTTCATGATGTTTTGATGCCATGGACATATAAACATGTGAAATCTAAAGGATGCAACAGCAGGAAACACCAGATGGTTTCACACATACTTATAACCCTAAAAAAAATTAGCTTTTCCATTACCATGAAATGTGAGCAAACAGATCTCCCCTGCTGCCTGCTTCACCCCCGTCGTCCTCCCTCCTTCCTCTCTCTCTCTCCCTCTCTCTCTCTCTCTCTCTCTCTCTCTCACACACACACACACACACACACACACACACACACACACACAATCCAATCTTTGAGCTATGGACATCTCCCCCTGACCCAGAGCCACATCAAGCTCACTACTGCTGGTCACTCCTATCACCTTTAGGGAGATAAAGAAGGGACATCTAAGTGGCAGGGTTAGAAGATGATGCAGAAGCCTGTTGTATTCTCTGCTTGGAAGCTGTTCAAAGCTAAAGATTTAATGTGTGTGGGGGGGTGTTTTGTGTTTTTTGTTTTTTTTAGGTGAATGAAATAGGTGTGAACTTGACCAAGTTAAACCATTCTCTTCCCATACATATTAATTAGAATCACCTGGAGGGCTCTGAAAGCTTGCTGATACCTGGGTTCTGGTTGCAGTCTGGACCTTAGGAGTTCTAAAAGCTCCCCAGGTGATTCTCATGTACTGATAAGGTCATGACCCCTGCTGGTGCTTGAGTCAGGGCACAGTTAAAACTGAAATACCACCTTGATTGCCCCAAAGAGCAACCCTGTTAGACTGCATCATTTGTGTTCTGGCTTGACTGGGGAGGAGGGATACCTCTTCTTTTTCAGAGTTCTCCAGGGATTATGAGTTCTGAGGGTGCCTAACAGGAAGTGGGGAAACTGTCTTTTCAAGAATATGCTCAGATTTTCCACAGATTGCCCTCCCTTCCTAATTACCCCATGAGCACCTCACTGAAGATAATGTGTGCGCTGTGCTAGCTCAGCAGACAAGAAAGGCCTAGATTGCTGCTATATCCGGCCTTCCTCCCCCTTTCCTTCTCCTCGGCCCCACCACGCTGATTAAGAATTCATGATTGTAACTCAAGTATTTCAGTACCGTGAAAGCACAAAGCCCTGGCAGCTCCTTCCAAAGAGAAACATGGTGGTAGTGGCTGTTTAAAATTTTATTTCTTAAATGCCATTGTGAATACAGATCTACTGTGATGAAAATACATCACTAGAATTTTTACATAATTCATACAGCCTTTTGTAACTGCTTTCTTCCATGATTAATATCTTATTTACTTTCCTCTTCAGTAACCAAAAATAATTGATGCACTATATTTTAATATTTTGTATTTGTACTGCTTTAATTGATTTCATAAGTTATTACAAAGGCTGACCGCAAAGGTTATTTTGTGCTCATCTGATAATCTATTTAAGGTTGTGTTGGGGGTGGGGGGCAGCTGCTTATATAAAGCAATTCAAAGAAATGCAATAGAAAAGTCTACATAAAGGTAAATAAAAGAAAACTTTTAAAGGTAAATCCTACTAATTTATTATTTAGCTAATAGTTTTTTTCATATCTTGTATTTCTTCTCTTCCTTTACCCATCCATGTCTTCTGCCAACCAAAGGGCAAATAGATAAAATTTTAATCTACAACCCCTAATCCGATTCTTATTCCTAACATAGTTTTTCATTCACTAGATCAGAATATTGTTATGTAATAAAAGATCTAAAGTTGTATATCATGAACCATAATTTGGAATATTTTCGTTACTCAGTAATTCAGCAATTTCTTCTAGTTTTATACATGTCATATATATTATCCCATGCAGAATTTTCAGTAATTTTCAGCATTTTCAGTAATTTGGCCAGGACCAGTAGTATTATATTTTTCATTCAAGAAAAGGAAAGCCAAAATTCAGAGAAGTTAGACTGACTTCCCGTATTATGAATACAGGATGTAATGATTACTGGAATTCCATTTTTCTGATCTAAATCCTTTGCTTCCTATTTATTTGGGGCACATTTTCATCTCTGTTAATTTATGGCCCCTTGACTTGGAGGTAGAAGAAGGAAGGGAAAAAGGGAAGGAATCCATCTGCTGGTCAGTGATTGCCACTGACCTCAGGCATGGAGCAGGGTGCCGCTCACACCTGACTTGGCTGAGAACCACACCCCTACAAAGTCAGCATCTTGGCCTCCATTTTTCAGTTGAACATGGAGATTCAAGGAGCCTACACACCAGTCCAAGAGGGTAGACCCAGATCAGTCAGGTGCTGAAAAGCTTAGTTTGCTCCTTCTCCAGGAGCTCAGATCCAGTTGGAAGGGAGGGGGAATTACACACACAAGCAGACACACATGAAATGAAATACCATTTACCGTTCAGCGTTGCAGGAAGAATAGTCATTCCGCTAAAGTGTTCCACAAAAACAAAAGATCACTTCTGAACGGATGCTCAGCAGAACCCCTTCTTCATAGAAAAGAGCAGCCATGGCTGAAATTTAAGAAAGAGGATTTCAGGGGGCGCCTGGGTGGCTCAGTCATCAGTTAAGCATCTGACTCTTGATTTCAGCTCAGGTCATGATCTCAGGATCCTGAGATGGTGAGGCCTCAGCTTGGCAGGGAGTCTGCTTGAGATTCTCTCTCTCTCTCTCTCTGCTTCTGCTTCCCCCACTCCCACATGTGCCCCCTCACTAAAGCGCCCTCGCTAGCTCACTCGCTGTCTCTCTCTCTCTCAAAAAAAGCAGGGGAGGAGGCAGGATATGGGCAGGCAAAAAAAAGAACATTCCAGGAAAAGATGATGGCTTAGAAGGAGAAAGCCAAAGAGAAGGGGGAAATGAGGATGTGGGGAAATAGATGAGCAACAGGAAAAGCAGATTCCAAGACTTTACACACATGCTGAATAAGCATGGCTAGGTTAACATATTCCCAATGTCAAGTATTACGATAAATGCTTTATAAAGGCAGTATCAAGAACTTCTGAACTGAGGCGGTCCCACAAAGCTTCACAGCATAAGTGTGATGGAGGTGGATAAAAGGAATGAATTTTAAGCCAACTTCTTGAACAAAATGTCATGATGGGAAGACCCGAAGACCTAAGATATAATTGCCAGTTAGAGACCTGGAGGACAGCTTTGCTTTAAGAGAGACCTTGAGGTGGGTTAGTATGCAGCAAAGAACTGCATAGTGTTTTAGCTCACATGCAGCCTTCACTGAGTTCTTTGTTATGAATACAATATATAAAATATAATAAAATAATAAATAATTTTTATCCTGTATCTTACATGATCTCTCTTGACTTTCAGCCATGTGGTAACCTATCTCTCTTGAAAACTATCTTCCCCTGGTTTTGGAAATGCCCCTACTTCCCTGGCTTCTCTTGCACCATTATGCAGCCCCTTAGTCCCCTCTGGGGGCTCCTTTCTTCAACCATTTCCTTGTCTCCCTGCATTACCATGGTCTGCCCTCTGCCCACCCCACTCACCTTCATCTCTTTGGGGACGACCTGAGTGGCGGTGACACCTGACCCATACATCTCTCCAGACCACACACTGACCTGCCTTCCTACTTGACATTTCACCCAGAGTGAGTGGCACCTGCTGTCAGCCTTGCCCTCTCCAGCGCAACTCTTGCCAGGACCCAGATCTGATCCTGTCCCTCCCCATTTAAAACTCCTGTGACTCTCCCATGTGGTGGCATTAGAACTTGTGATCCCCACTTGCCAGTGTGGCCCAGAGGAGTGTCACGTTGTGAACCTGCCTACACAATGAGGGTACCTGCCTCCATTCCACTATAATTATGGACATTTTAAAAATTCCCACTCAAACAGATGGTCATGATGCCTCTAGAAATCTTTGCTTCTTCTGGATTTGACCCTCTTCCAACCTAGCAAAGGCAATGGCAGTGATTATTTAGATTTCCTACCAAGGGGCATAACCTCAAGAGCTGTAGACCAGAGGAGAGGACCCTCCTTGGAGCCAGTTTGTCTCACTCTGTGGCAAGTGCTTTGGAAAATAATGTTGTTATTAAAGCTGGCCTGTGACTTTATGTTCAGGGCCAATTTTCATAGCCAAGAGTACCGGCCAGAGGTTTTCCTGCCCGTTTTTGCTTATGCTTGATATACTTTGAAATACTGATGAAGTTCCTCCTATTCTATATAAATACGTAGGTATATAAGTCTGTACGTATATAAATAAATCTGTGAATACACATGTATACACATAGAAAACGTGAGCGTGCATGCATGCATACATGCGTAAACACAATCACATCCACACACATACACCCCCGCATACACACATATATATAGAACTTTTGAGGGATGGGGACCATTTTTCTTCCTTCTTTCCCTTCTCTCTGATTCTGTCCCAGTAGTCAGCAGAGCAGGGTGTGTGCCGTGGTGGCGTTGCCCTGGAGTTTAGTGCTGACACTCTTTCCTCTGACACCACGGAGGGCATCAGGGGCTGCTGACTGAGCCCGAGCCCCCTCTGCTCTCACTGCAGCCTCTGCTCACAGGCCTGATGGAAATCCAGCTCATGTTACAGCGCTCAGGCTCCAGTACTGTTATAATTGAGAGCTACATTCAATTTTAAGCAAGAACAAACTAAATCTGCCTTCTGCAGAAAAGTAGGAACAGCCTCCTGTGGTATTTCCTTAAATGGATTAATATGTTGATCTGGGGGAAATCGGGAGCCATCCTTCATGTTTTCATTATTAAGCCAGGTGAAATGAAAAACCAAATCTCACTGCTAAATGCCACCTCTGGGAATTTTGCTGTGTTATCTCTATTTTAAAGCAACCTGCAGGATTTCTCCTTTAGTTAAAACATAATGTCGTAAATATAAAATTTCAGTACTCCTTTCTTTTTTTTAACTTTAGACACCATGTAGTTGCTTTCCATTTGCAGAGCTCATACCAGGAACGTTTTGTAATGTTAGCTGGCTGTGAACATCTGATCACGTGAGGAGCGGCTGCTGTGTATCTACCTTCGCGTATTAGAGAAATTGCAGCCCGAGCCTGGTAATAAAGTACTAATTATCAGAGTACTGCATCATAGTCCATAGCAGACACCTGCGTCTTTATTCACTTAAATGTTTGTTTTTAAGTGAAAGTATCAATCATAAAATAAAAGGTAGGCATGAAATAGTAACTTCGGCCATTGTAGATTATTCTTGGTGATTTAGGGTAAAATACTTCTCCGTGTTGTGGGCTTTCACTCAGTATCTGTTTATAAATGAGCAAATATCCTTATGATTTTCAGAAGAATACTTTCTCTGTTTTTTAAGATTCAGAAACCCTGAACTTGAACTTGCCGTTCTGTGCTGCTTGTCTGAGTTCAAGGAGACAGTTCTGGAAGAAAGACTGAGCATTGCTTTACTATTACTCACAAGGCAAAGTTCAAAATGCTGGAAGGGTGTTTCTTCTTTTTCTTTCAAGAAGATGAAATTAGGCTGCAGGGGGAGATTAGGGTCTTGTGATACTACTGTGATGTTTGTTGTGATTTGAAACCCATAGAGGTTTGCAAGAGCTGCAGGGCTACTTCTGGGAAGTCAGGACTGCCTTGCAGCAGTCAAGATTTCTCTCCCTAAGGGGACCCAGACTATCTCCTTGTGTTAGGCTTTTTCTGTTTGCACAGAACAGGCAATAGGAGGTTCAGAAGTTCAGGTTGCCCAGAACAGACCTGAGATGGGCGTTTATTCTAGTAACACCTGGAGAAATGGGGCAGGTCAGGAAAGATCCCCAGCAGTTCACCCCTCCTGTCTCATCAAGACTGGAGGTCCTTCAAGAAGCAGTGGCAGCTCTCAAAGTTCACCTTTCCCCTCGCCTTGCCGCCCCTCTTTGCTTCCCCACCCTCCACCCCTGCTACTTATTCATTCTGCTACCGGCAGGCTGGCTGACTCTGTTTGAAACAATTGCTTCAACTCTTTCAGTTTGGAGCATCCCCACCTGCCCTGGGCAGAGTTCCTGTGGTCTGGGCAGAAACCTGTGGTCCACACACCTCTGCCACTCTGCAGAGAAGGGACCATGAGGCTTGGCTCATTTCATCTTGAGTTTAGGCTGGGTCTCTGCTACATGATCTTCCTCTTCAGAGCTAGCAACGTAGCTTTGTTGTCTTGGATTTGATACAGGATTATTCATTTCTTACCTTTGCCTCCTGCTTTGGCAAACACTCTAGAAGACAGATGATACAGTCCTACTGGAGAATTCGCTATTGAATGCCCGGGATTATAAATATGTTTGGTTACCTCTGGAGAAATCCGTGTGAAATGAGAATGTCTGGTTTGTCCTGCCTGCCTCCAAAGATCTCTCAAGACTTTTCTCTCTGTCCTTTTTTTTTTTCTTAGACATATACACCAACCAATATTTATTTCACAGGGAGCAAGTGTGACACTTTGGAACACACACACACACAAATTGTAACGTACAGTAATGTGTGTGTGTGTGTGTGTGTGTGTGTAGTGTGTGAACAGAAGCTGTAGCATACCAAAAATCTCTGTTTTGTTTAATGCTTTAGACTTTTCCAAGTGCTCTCCCATTTGTTATCATTTTAATCTTCAAAGTAACTAGGAGAGGCTATTATCCACCTTCTGCTGCAGAGAAAACAGGCCCATCACAACAGAAAGAGCCAGTATTAGAATCCCAGTTTCTCGATAGGCTTCACAACATCTTGATACAAAAGTGCATGATAATTAAATGGTATGTGTGATCTGTGTATGCATGGCTCACCTTGTCCCGTCCCACCAAGCACATGTACACACAGCTGTTGAGACTCAGTTATTGAAAAATGATAGAATTCATCGACATTAATAATTTCCATTCTGTATGTGATCTTGGTAGCTGAGAAGTTAACTATTAGCCTGGTGAAGTCGGAGTCTGGAAGCCTGTCCTGTGGTGGTGTTAGCTGTCAGTCTAATAGTAGGCAGTACAGGCAAGTGATTCTGTACAGAAAGGAATCAGTTCTCCATATCACTCTTCTTTCCATGTCTGTCCATTCAACCAACCATCCTGTTGGAGTGATACCATTTGTAAAAAGTCCCAGACCTGGGGTAAAGGGACCTGATTTCTGATGCGCCTGATACTAAGTAGAAAATTTGGGTTAAGTTACTGTACACGTGTTAATTTGATTTTTTTTAATCTGCAAATGAGGTGTCAGGATTTTGTTTTCTGATGTCTCATCTGTGTGCAGCACAGTCTTAGGTCCTGCACACTAGCATCTACTACTTTAGCCCCCTTTGTAACCTCCTCCCCAACCCACTCCAGGGCTAAGAGGCTGGGAAGGGCTGTCACTGAGATATTAAAAATCTCCCTCAGATAGGCCCCTTGCCGGGTATTGTACAGAATTCACTCTGCTGTTTAATTCCACTGAATTACACTTTTTTATGTTAACTTAATAGGCTAATATTTTTTGAACTTGTAAGATTGAATGTATGGAATGAAATCAATATTTCTGATAATTACTTGATGGGGGTGGGCAGGTTCAGAAGAAAGTCATTTAAAACTCCCAGACTAATATTGACAAAAATTATTGGCTTAAAGATATAGAATATCTCATTTATAGGGAGCCTTTTCTTGGTTTATTTTATAACTTAGGTAAAAATTGTAGCCACAGCGTTTATGATAACATTTAACAAGTCATTTTCTTTTTTTCTTTTCTTTTTTTTTTTTTTTTTTAATTCATAAGAGACACAGAGAGAGAGGCAGAGACCCAGGCAGAGGGAGAAGCAGGCTCCATGCAGGGAGCCCGATGTGGGACTCGATCCCGGGATTCCAGGATCAGGCCCTGGGCCAAAGGTGGCGCTAAACCGCTGAGCCACCCGGGATGCCCAAGAACCAGTATTTTAGAATCAGAGCATTCTGTGTATCCCTGTATAGGGTGTTCTCAGGCTTTATTCCTGCTAATTTAGCATTTATGTGGGCTTACTACTTCTAAGGGATAAGCAGTTTTCTCATGTGGAGTTATCAGAATCTTTCTTTTGTATCTTTCAGTATTCCCAGAATATGTGATCATTCTGTTCAAGTGGTCATGGATGACTCTAGAGATAGCAGTAATTCCTTACCTTTGTTGAGTACCATTAATAGTGGTTCCCAGTTATGGCTAGACATCAAAATAGATTGTTTTAAGATCACACAGATGATTTTGGTGAGCCTCCCTCTTGAGAACCACGGATTTGCCAAGAGTGTCAGGTTATAATTCACATGATTTTATGTCACTTTCACTCATCATGAAAAAGATAATGCAAGTGTTATTGATGACCCCCACATTTACAGAGAAAGAAACCGGGACTCTCAGGTTAAGTGAGCTGCCCAAGGTAGCAGGTAGGGTGCCTGCAGGAGGTGGACAGCCAGGGGAAGGAGGGCCAGCGAGAAGGTACAAGTCAGAGGGAGGAAGCTGGACCCTACCCCCACCTCCCTGTTTACTTCCACCATCCATGCCTTCTGACGGCACATTCTTACCAGAGGTACATTGAGAGATACCTTTTTTAGATTAGAAGGATGAAAGATTACTAAAAGCCAGCTCTGTTTCCTTATTTAATCTACTATGTCATGGCAGCACAGAGATACACAGATGTGTTGTCAGATTACAAGTCGTTTATCTCCTGTAGATGTTTCCCCAAGTAGCATAACTTATATGGGTGGTAAGATTTTCCTGAGAATGCTTTTGGCACCACACACCTGCCAGCAACATCTCACTGGTCTAGGAAGCAACATGGTGGAGCAAGAAGCATAAGCTGAGAGTTGGCCACTGTTTACTTGTGTGCTAACCAGCGGCAAGACATTTAACTTCTCTGGCTTATGGGATTCCTGCATCTATAAAATGAAAGTGAACGAGTGATGTATTTCTGAGGTCCTTTCCAGTTCTCTTACTCAATGATGCCAGTGACTCATGTTGGCAAGAATATAATCCTACTGTAATTCATCATTAAGTCTGTGTGTATCACCTTCTGTGTCTAGGGGGTTATGCTAGATGCTGTGGAGAACCCAACAAGGAGTTCCCACAAAGTTCCCACAAAGACTGCCCTCCTGCAACGTACCATCCAGCCAGGGAGACAAAAATGCATCACGGATCATTCTCCCAGAAAGTGAAAGGAAATATATCAGTTGAGAAAGCCATAATTTATTAAGCCTCTCTATGTGCCCTAGGGACTCTCTTCTAGGTATATAAGGTATGTAAATACCTTATATGCATTTAACTTAATTATCACAATAACCCTGCGAGGTAGATATTATTGTCCCATTTTGTAGATAAGGGAGCAAACATTCAGAGAACAAGTAACCTGCCTCGAGTTGTGCAGCTAGGATGTTGAACCACGATTCAGAAACCAGCCCTTCTGATTTCAGAGCTTAGGCTTTCTGATAAAATGCTAGAAGGATCAATAGTTGGATACTTTTAGGGGCAGGATAAGCCCTTTCTGATAGAGGAGCCATTTGCTCAAGGACTTAAAAATGGGGGAATTGGCACATGTGAGCTGGAAGTCTATTTCCAGCAAGGACACGGGAGGGAGAAAGCCATGCGCAGGTAGGAAGCCCCGCTGCCCTCTGCCCTGTGAGCAACACCTATGAAGGACTGGCGGCAGAGCAGGAGGGGGAAGGCAGCTGGCAAAGACAGATCCGAGAGCTACTGCAAAGGCATTCGGGGGCTACTCCAGCTTCGGATGAGAGGTCACATCCAGCTATGCCCCGTGAGTACTCACGTGGACGGCAACGAGATCGTAGTCCGCTGGCCTGGCTGGGGAGCCGTGCAAGAATGCAGGGCCGAGCTGGCGGCCTGAGATTGAAGGTCAGAAGTGGGGAAGGGAAAGGAGGCACTGGAGCATTCTGTGGCCTTCTCAAGAAGATGCTGTCATTGGGAAACACACCCGAGAGGCACGGACTGGGGAGGCGTGATGAGGACCCTGACTCCAGTGAGCCCGAGACGCGCACGACTTCTTCAGCTGTAGCTCCAGAACCTAAGAAAGCGGCCAGAGCCAGAGCACACAGGATCACGCTTTTGCAGGGGAACTGCAGGCTGAGAGTCCGTGCAGGCTGGCGGCTCCTGTTTACAAAGCGCGTGCACAGTTGGTATCCCGGGTGCTTGTTGTGCTGGCTGAAGAGAGCCACAGCGAAAGAATAGCCATGCTGATAGCTAGGAGTTATTAACTGCCTGCTGTATACCAGGCACTGTGCTCAGCGTTGTGCGTACTTCAGTCCTCGCATCCCTTTGAGGGGAGCTCATTTTTTGTAGCAAGGAGCTAAGACAGGGGTAAATACGTTAACCAACTAGTGAATGGCAAAGCTGAGGTTAGGGCCCAGGTCCAATGGCCTTTAGGTCCCCAGCCTTGGTTAAACAGAGAAAAGGAAAAGAGGTGCTATGACTGAGGAAAATCTGATTCCTCAGAAAAAGAAGGAATTGCAAGAAGGGCAGAAGCACAACCTATTGCTGTTGAGCAGTTTGCCGCTGGATGCTCGGAGAGTCAGGGTGGGGACTGGAGTGACTTTGCACTGACCAGGGCTGGTTCACCACCATTGACATCCACCTGCCTCCCACAAAGCTTGCACACTGAGCTCATAACTGATGGCGCTAGGATTTTCCATACTCAGTGAAACAGATGGGCAGCAGCACCTTCCTGCCTCTCGCTACCCCGTATCCGTGCAGCCTGGAAGAAGGGGGAATGTCTGAAAGTCAGCAGGACCTCAGAGAGCCCAGAGGCCTGCTGCTGCTGTGCTCAGCTGCTTCTCTACATCAACGGTTGATGTGTAACCTTTGCCCTTCGTTACATTCATCCTATGTGATTTTTAAGTGATGATCTTTTTCCTGCCAGAGTAACAAACTTAGTACGATGACACGCCAGTAGGATGACATATCCTGCAATGACTTACATGCTGTGTGTGTGTGGGCATGCGTGCACACGTCTGATTGTAAATGGAACAGTGTAGCTGATGCTTACATTTCTAAATATTTATATTTAATTTCAGGGGAGGGGATCCCTGGGTGGCTCAGCGGTTTAGCACCTGACATTGGCTCAGGGCGTGGTCCTGGAGTCCCAGGATCGAGTCCCACGTCGTGCTCCCTGCGTGGAGCCTGCTTCTCCCTCTGCCTATGTTTCTGCCTCTCTCTCTCTCTCTCTGTGTGTGTGTGTGTGTGTCTCATGAATAAATTAAAAAAATAAAATCTTTAAAAAAAATTTCAGGGGAACATTGGCTCCAAGTTTTCCACTTTCCCATAGTTTTGTTATTCTGGTCATGGCTCTGCAGAGGCGGCTTCTCTGAAGCTCTCTGACCATTCAGCTAAATTTATTTTCAGATATAAGAAACTCAGATATACATTTTTTTCTGAGGCATACTAAGATTTTAAGTCTACTTTTCCCACCAACCTTAGTATATAGCTAATTATCCTGAGATATTTAATAAATCCGGCTGCTGATGGTCACTTTGCAGTTACTGGTTTTTTCCACCCTGCCCCCACAAAGAACACTTGGAGACTGTCTGGAGGAGCAGTAAGGACCAAGCAGCAGTTTGAGCTGTGACTTTCCAGGCAGGCTTGGCTCCCAGCTCTGTGACATGCTGTATGATCTTGATTGAACCCTCCACCACCATCCTGGCCTCTACTTCAGAGTCTGAGATAATGAACCATCCTTGATACCTGTGTCCTCGAAACCTAGGAGAATTTTTTTAAAGATTATTCTATTTGAGAGAGAGAGAGAGCAGAAGCAAAGCCAGAGAGAGCATAAGAGGAGAGTGAAGGGGTGGGTAGAGCGAGGGGGAGAAGCAGACTCCCCACTAAGCAAGGAGCACAGTGGGACTCGATCCCAGGACCCTGGGATCATGACCTGAGCCAAAGGTAGACACTTAACTGACCGAGCCACCCAGGTACCTTGAGACCTGGGAGAATTAATGAGCTAAAGACCATAAAATACAAGAGAGTCTTGGATTGAAGACCCCTCAGAGGAAGACCTCCTGTTGCAGCGCTTCTCCGTTGGCAGGCTTTCCCTCATGGCGTTTTCCTGTCAGATCCTCATCTTATCATTATCCTCATTTTATACGTACCTATGGTATTATTCAGCATCACCACAATAGTACCTAGTTCACTTATGGTTTTTGAAAACCTGAAAGTATCACACATTGTAATGAAGTTTCACTGAATTATAATGATCATTCAGGACTATACATCCAAAGCTTAAATTGGCTAAATTTTACTCACCCAGTCATTTATCTGAAACGTGGTGTCATCCTACAATCCTAAAAAAATGTAATAACGAATACAAAATCTCAAGCTTAAAGGACAGTTTTGTAATATCAAACAAGCATTGTGTCATAAAATGAAATTTTGGTAAAAGAACTATTCTAGATAAATCAGAAATGAAACTTGAGTTCGGAAAGAAATCCAAAACTTATAATTGTACATTTGGAAGTACCTTAGAAATGACAAAGAAGGAGCACCTGGGTGGCTTAGTGGTTTAAGTGTCTGCCTTGGGCTCAGGGCATGATCTCAGGGTCCTGGGATGGAGCCTCACATCATGTTCCCTGCTCAATGGAGAGCCTGTTTCTCCCTCTCCTTCTGCTCTCCTCCCTGCTTGCGCGTGTGCATTCTCTCTCTCTCTCTCTCTCTCTCTCTCAAATAAATAAGTAAATAAATTTAAAAAAAAGAAATGAAATAAATAAATAAATAAATAAATAAGACAAAAATCTTCCCATGAAGATTCCCCTATAAATATATGATAGGTTTAATTAGCAGTTATTTCATTATGTATCTTTACTATAAATGGAAAATGATTCCAAATAAGAGGCTGTCATTTTCAATAATTGTTGTTGGCATGGTTTTAGAAAAATTGCCTTCTTGGTTGCTGTAGTGTTGTCTGTGTGTGTGTGTGTGTTTCCATCTCTTCACTGAGCAAAAGTAATCTATCAACTAACCTGAAAATTTTTCTTTCATTAAAAAAAATCTCTTTATCCTGACTAATCCAGTTTTCCCACTTTTGCATCCATGTTTTGTACTTGAGAACATCCAGAAGGCACGGTGGCTTATTCAGGGCCACAATTCAAATGGTCACACAGATCCAGACTCAAGTTCGGAGTCTAACTCTCTCGGCCCATAGCCCAGCACTGTTTCACTGCTGGTGTCTGAGAGCCTGGGGCTTGTCGAGGCCTTCTCTTCTTCGTGGTTTCATGTTTTCAATAAACACCTGCTCAATACAGGCCAAGGCACGGTGGGCTAACTAACAGCGGGGTCCAGTCCCTGCTCCCCGGAGGACAGACAGCAAACAAATAAGCACAGGGGTGAACCTATCACAAGCCAAATTAAGTTCTGGTAAGGAGGGCGACAGCCCTGAGAGGGTGACCAGGGACACCTGTCAAGGATGCCTTCTCGGAGCGAGTGACCCTTGATTTGGGTTGGCGACAGGAAGAGGTGCGTGAGGGGAGGATGGAGAAGAGCAGGTGCCCTGAGGGGGCAGGAAGACAGGGATTGTTGCAATTAGACTCCACGTCCGTGAAAAGCCCCTTGGCCCAGCTTCCCCACCACAAGCCGCAGCGTCCACAAGCCAGGGAGTGTCCACTGCGTCCGCTGCAGGCAGTCATCCCGTGATCACTGATGAGACCTAGAGCTTCCAGAGCCCATGGGAGAACCTGCTTCAGCAGCAGCACAAGAAAAAGTAGAGCTGAAACAGCACGTGCTTTGCCATCGCCCCCCGGTTCACTGTGCTGACCTTACTTGCTCGCACAAGGAGTTCAGGCAGTGGGGGGAGAGTGAAGAAGCCAAATTTCTCTGCATTGAATGCTTTGTGACTATGAAATTTTGTATCTCTCTTTCCTGTCTTCGTTCAAACAAAGAGTAAAGGGATCTGTTTAGGAGCGCCTGGGTGGCTCGTGGGTTAAGCGTCGTACTCTTGGTTATCAGCTCAGGTCATGATCTCAGGGCTGTGGGATCGAGTCCTGTGTCAGGCTCTGTACTCAGTGCAGAGTCTGCTTCAGATTCTGTCTCCCTCCCTGTCTCCCTGTCACTCACTTTCTCTCAAATAAATAAAAATCCTTTTAAAAGTGGGGAGAGATCTATTTCTAAAATATCTTTATTTACAGTTATATATATTAACCTAACAAACGTATGTAGTCCTATGAGCATATATAGAATTTGGTTAGGCAGATCCAAGGACTTTTTTTTTTTTTACTTAACCTGAGACAGTATATTTTGTGGACACTGATAACCCACTATTTAAACCATAACCTCACGATGAACCCCATTCGTCGTGAAAGGGACACTGGGGACGCTTTCTGCTGACGGGCATTTTAGGTGGAAGCTCAGGACTGTTCATTGGTAGCCTAACCAAGCACTCTAATTATCTTTAATTACCCCAGATCCAGGTTAAAATGTTAGGACATCAGCTAGACTCTGACTTCGTATGTTTGGCTCAAACACAAAGATCACAGCAAAGCTTACCTGTCACCCAATTAGAAACATCATTAAAAATATAAACCTCAAGCATACACAGTAATACCTGCTCATAGGCTGTAAGTTCATCTCATGCTCTAGAAGAAGTAAATGGTTTATGGGATTATTCCATCATCTCTGTGCTATCCTCTTGCTGTTGCATTTCCCACAAAAATCCAGAATGACTCTTTGGTGGTCTCTCGCTCTCTCTACAAATCCCAGACAGGAGAATGTGTTGGGACTATTTCTCACAACAAATCCTGGATTGGTTGATTCAGTGGCCCATAAACCTGGCTCCAGCTTGACAATGCCCAACAGTGGAAAGTAGAAAGTCCCTGGCACCTAAGAGCAAGGACACCTTTTCCACGAGGCCTCAGCCATCCTCCCTTCTAGTCACGCTAACCAAAGTTGTGTTACATGGTTGTCCTCCAGTGGTTCACTAGCAGGTAGACAGAGGCCACAGTGATGGGCTTCGGTCAGTCCAGATGGACACCAATGAGGCTAGAGAGAGGCCAGCCTCCCCTAAGGCTCACAGGGGGCTGAACAATCTGGGGCTTTGTTGGGAGGGAATGAGGCAAAGAAGGGACAGCTGTAGATAGGCAGCCAATGGGCTCAGACACAGTGGGTTTTAACACGTGGGGCCTGGGCACCTGCATTTGACCAGCACTCCAGGTATTCCCTAATAGGACTGATTGGGCCTGAGAGAAATTACTGGGTCTCACGCGTGCATCACACTCTTTCCACTAATAATAACAGTGTCTACCTCCAAAGATGACATGAGAGGAAACATGAATGCACAGCCCTGCTCTTCCTTCCCAGTCAGGTCTAAGCTCTTTAAGGACAAGTTGTTAATCAGGGACCCCTCGGCGCTCTGCACAATTCGTTTACTTCACAGACATTTGTTTATTCGGGCCAACGAGGGGAAGATGCCACAAAACAGCCGCTGAGCTTACAGGCTAGCATCACCCGAGGAACGAGATACACCCTGTGTCGGGGCGGCTCCCGGCCTAATGAGGCAGGCAGGTACGCAGGTGGTGTGATCAGCACCATAGGCCGTGAGAGCATTTTAGAACAGCTTAAGCAGTGAAGGGCTAGTATCAAATTGATGTGCTAGAGGGATTGCCGTAATGAAGAAAATTAATTGTAGAGTGTTGAGAATGGAGGCAGAGTGTCCAAGTAGAACTAACTAATCTAAGCAAGAGAGAACTTAGGAGCTGAGAGGGGATGACAGCTGGAATGGAAAAGGATGGATGAACTAGAGGTGATTTGAAGATTGAATATGCTGGGTTGGGGGCTCAGGAGACAGGGCCGGCCTAGCAATAGAGATTTAACAGGCAGTGCTCTCAGCACATTGGAGCCATGGGTATAAATGAGGGCACATGTACTGAGTATTTATTAAAGACCTATTGGTGGCCTTACTGATGTTTTATGCTGCTGCATATCAATATGCATGAGCAATGAAGAAATACAATGTTCTTTCTCCTCCTTGGCAGTAGGTCTCCTGTGATTTATTTTTTCCCCTCACAATGACTAGAATCATATTGCCTTCCCTTTAGATGAAGCGTTTTTTACTTTGTGGGCAGGAGGGCCTTCCCTTTTGCAAAGAAATGTCACCCCCCCTCCCCCATAGCCCCCACCACCATCGTGATGAGGAGCGTCGACTTTATTGTCAGACACGCTCCGGGTTTCGGTTCTGGCTCCCCACCACATTAGTCGCGTGAAATTGAGCACATTTCTTAATCTTTATAAACCTCATTTTCCTCTCCTGCAAAATGAGAATAATATTATCTCCACTTATCATAACTGCATTTCCTTTCCTTTGTTCAAATAGAGACAAAAAAGGAGGCAAATATGAAAAGGAGCAGAAGCTTGCTTCCGACTTCAGCTAATATGATGTATTAGTGACTGAAGCCAGAATGCCAACGTGGGGGTCGTGTGTACTTAAAAGGGTCGGTTGGCATTGGCCCATCCCACTGTGTTTTCTCTAGAACCATGTCCCAGCTCTAAGCCCAGTGACAAAGGCTGCCTTTCTGCCTCTCAGACACATTCCCAGGGAGTATTTCCTTCTCAGGGGGCCACGCCATCAAGCGAATGACACCTTGGGTTTATGCTAGCAGTCCTGTGGCTTGTACCTGCTTATAATGGCACATCAAAACGTCACAGCGCATCAGGCCTCAGAGGCCTCAGAAGTCAGGTGGCACAGCCCCAGCTGAGAAACCACATGGGAAGGCATTACAGAGGTGTGGCCAGGAATGGCCCAGGAACCTTCGGAGCAAGCACCCCACGCCTGCTGTTTCCAGACAGTTCTAGCTCAGGGTTGTTTGGGATGCTGAAGACATTTCCCAGCTCCCATGGCTGTGGTTAACTAGAACTCCCTGGAAAAGACAAGAAGTAAAACCCCTTAACTTAATACCCTCTATGAGATATTTCACTTTTTTTTTTTTTATGTACTTGACATCTTTCTGACAAATAAGCCTTCCGTGTCCATGCTGAGGCTAGTCCCCCTCTTGTCCGAGCCTGTCAAACCAGTGGTGCTGAGCAAAGCAGAACAGGGGTGAGGAAATCCAGGAACAGCAGTGGGAGCTCAGGGAAGCCCTGGACAGCTTTGCCTTGAAGAAACCATCTGACAGACATTTGCTTTTCCTAACACATCCTTGGTAAGCCATTCTGATGACGTGGTCACCTCAGATCTCTCTCGGCTCTCCCTAAGCATTTCTTTTTCTGGGTTATGAAGCGGCTATTCTGGAAGGAAAGCAACTTGATGTCAGGGGCTCCTTCGAGCCTTGGGAATTAGGGCTCAGAAGCTTGGAACTGGAGCTCAGCTGCTAGTGGGAAATACACTGTGAATGTTTTATTCAGTAATGCATATATAACATTGAGCGGAATCCAAATACATAAATCACTTATACAATAGCCCTTAAAAGCTACCTTCCAGCATTTCGAGCGCAGCGGCCAGAATTGCTCACGAAGTCCTCTATTGCCACCTGCTGTCCGAATATGCTATTGTGCTGTGAAATCTGACTCCCAGTTTTCCTCTGCAGCCTCTTCATAGTCCTTCTGCTCTCTGATTTTTCCAGGGTAAAGTTTGCCACCCCACCCCCCCCCCCCCACGCAAACTGAAATCCCGTATGGTTTTGAGGATTGCAAAGCAGAACCGTAGTAATCTTTAAAACCCTGGGAGGACAGAGAAAACAGGATGGGGCGGAGATGCCCCTGGCCAGCCTGCATCTCAAGGGCGAGGACTCAGTACCCCGTTTATCTTTAGGTTGGGTCCCGTTATCACAGCTGTCTACCTCTCAGTGTCTGTATGTCACGTCACCAATACGTTACAGCAAATGAATAGGAATTATTGGTATCAGCAGTAAAACTTGCCCATAAATCAGCATGAGCTCACAGGATTCCCAGTGCAGAAACCTTACCCCGGATGTTGCCATGAGACACCAGAGCCAGGAGGTAAATTTGGTTACCTATGCTAATTACTTAGACATGGCTAAATAATTGTTGTGTAGCTTTTTGACATCCGTTCAAAATGGTCATCACATCCTGAATGACAGTGGTGAGCCAACCGGGCATCAGACTCTAGGCCAAACTGGAGATCTCCAACGTAGCCATGGGTCGTGGAGCACTAACAGGGGTCACCTGAGCATCCTCAAGTGACGTATGAGCATTATACAGCTGAGTTACAGCCATGAGCCCTTCTGAACATGAAGTGGCATCATTAATGTCTTACCAGCTCAGAAACAATACACTGGCATCTCGGCTCCTGGAAGTTTCGTGAAACGCTGGATAGAGAATATCCAGAACATAGCCACATGGCGACTCAGGGTAGGGCAAGGGCACAGAAGTCCCTTCTGAGCCACGGGGCACTGTGACACATCCATGATGCAGATGTTGTATGAGACATCTGTGACAGACTAGTAGGCTGAGGAGCCATACCTGGAGATGACCGTGGTCTTCGTAGGCCAAGGCATTCTATAACCTGAAACTAAGAGGCAGAGTTCCTAAAGCGTCCTGGGCCCTTTGGTTCTGGGCATGAGTATGGCCCCCAAAGAAGATGTTGTCAGGACACATTATCTCCCAAGACAAAGGAAGTTAAAGGGACGGGGAGAGAATCATGTTTCAAGTTTAGTGAGAGATTAAAAAGCGGATGGCTTTTCACTTTCACCATAAGCAATATGGAATGATAGAATGGTAGAGACGAACATCGAAAAGTCTAACAAAGGCTGTAAACTCCAGAATTGGACATATTGCTTATCTATTGCTGCATAATAAATTACAAAACCGAGTAGCTTAAAACAATGTTTATCACCACTCCCAGCTTCCATGAGTCAGATATTCAGACTGCACACGTCTTGTGGAGAATGTCCTGCAGTGACTAGACCTCGGGCAGGAGCCTCACAAGCAGGGGCCCGGAATCACCCCCACTCACCCGTCTGGTGGTTGGCACCGGCTGTCAACTGGGGGCCTGGTAGAAGCGGTCACCAGAACATGCACACACGGCCCCACCAGGTACACGGGGCTTCCTCACAACATGGTGGCTGGATTCCAAGGACAAGAGCCCCAAAGAAGAGAGCCAGGCAGAAAATAGATTGCCTTTACGAGTTAGCCTCGGAAGCCATGCCATGTCACTGCCACTATCACAGGTGTGTTGGTCAGGGTGCTCGGAGAACTTGCCCAGATTCAAGCAGGAGGAAATTAAGCTGCTCTCAGTAGAGGAGCATGAAGTCACACATGTGGAAAATACATCAGGCCTGCCTGTGCCCTTCATTGTAATTACCTCCTTACATTGCACAGCAACAGAGTGTGACGTGTTGTGGACCCCCAGAGAACACTGGACAGGTATGCCACGGACAAATGGGTGGGTCAGTGGGTTGGCGCCGGTTCTGATTCTCTCTCCAGCATGCAGTTTGACCTGGTCTTAGTCTCTCTGGATCTCAGTTTCCTCTCCCAGAAGACAAATACACCGAGCTCTGAGTCAGTGACCATTCCCTTTTCTTAGTAGCCAGATACACATGCTTCAATGGTAGTGGGCTTGCTACAGCAGTAATTCTGAGTAAGAGGGTGATGATAAAAGTTTGGGAAAGCACCCCACCCCCACCCCCCTGCGCACCAAAAACCCCAATTCCCCTCCCCACCTTGAGAATCCCAAATTAAATTATCTCTAAAATTTCTGCTGGCTCTGATTGATCATGAGCCTTGAAACCTTGAAACAAATTGCTCGGCCTCTTTGGGTTTTAGTTTCCTGCTCCAGGGGTGCCTGGGTGGCTCAGTGGGTTAAGCATCTGACTCTTGATTTCTGCTCAGGTCATGATCTCAGGGTTTTGAGATTGATAGAGCCCCGTGTGGGGCTCCCTGCTGGGTGTGGAGCCTGCTTAAGATCCTGTCTCTCTGACAGCCCCTCACTTCCATCCTGCTCACACTAAAAAAAAAAACAAGTTTGCTGCTCTGTAAAACAAAAGGCCTATTAAATTATCAGTTAAACTTTTTCAGCTGATTCACATGATTTAATATTTCTTTTGACACAAGATTCCTTTATCCACGCTAATTCTGCTTAGCTACACGGATACTTGAGCCTATAGGGTTCCTGTGTTTGTAAGTTTCCCATTCAAGCCATTTGAGATGTTTTCCTTTGTGTGGAACCATAGAATCACAAAGTGGCTTTGTGGTAGGACTTGGAAATCATCAAACTCTCCATTTTACAACTGAGAAAACTTAAGCACAGAGGGGCCAAGTGATGTGCCCAAGGTCAGCAGGTGTATTAGTCAAGGTTCAATAGAGGAACAAACCAACTGGATTTAAAAGATTTACTGTGAGGAACTGGCTGAAATAATTCGAGGGACTGAGAAGTCCCTCAGTCTGTAAGCAGGAGACCCTAGAAAGTTGGCACTGTAATTCAGTCCAAGTCTGAAGGCCTGAGAACAGGAGATGGTGAAAGGCGGTGAATTCTTCTGGGGAGCACAAACCTAATTACTGGGAGGGCATCCTAATTTCTGAGTCCACCAACTCAAATGCTAATCGCATTTGGAAACACCGTCACAGACACACCCAGAAATAGTGTTGAACATGGGCATCCCTTGGCTCATTCCAAATGACATAATATTAACCATCATAAAGGGCAGGGTTAGAGGCTGTGTAGGCTAAAATCTTGTCACCTAAGGCAGTATACTCTGTGTGACATCATCCTGTTAATCAAAAATATGTAAATGTGTGCACCGTAGGTGACATTGCCATCTTCTTTTTAATTCCACAGATACGACAAATGTTCAATTAGTTTTCATAAAAGTACCGATTTTTTAGACATGAAAACTCTACCTCAAAAAACCGGAAATCCACCCTAATTTTAACGAGAGGTAATCATGATCACACATGGAGGTTCTGGGTATGATGTTTGTGGGGACCAACAACATTTGAATACGTGTAGAACTAGGTATTTTAAATACAGGCTTTTTAATCTACTAAGTTAATTATTTAGGAGGTGGTAGGGGGCATGAGGAGAAGCGTACTGCTACATTACAGTGTAGGAAAAAGGAAGGGGGCCATATTTGGGGTTAAATTTGTATGTGTTTTTTTAATTGTAGTAAGATACACATAATAAAGTTTATCACCTTAACCATTTTTAAGAACATGTGTTACGTAAAGAATACAAGGAAATGCTGGGCCTTACTGTTCACAAATCAAATCAAATTGAAGCACAAGGTAACTTTCCCAGGCCCAGCTCCACACTCCATAGGGAGGTGCTCTAGCCACAAATTGCAGATACCTGTAAAACACGGCATGAAAAACTTCTACTTTGTAAAATACTCACAGCCCATCATGGTTTGTCTAAACCCATATATTGACCTTTCCATATATTGACCTTTTTGAATGCTAAGCCCTACGTCATTTGGATGTTCTCATCATTTACTTAATAAATTCTACTTCCACCATTTTTTTTTAAGTTTTGTCCTGAATTTTAGTTACATTTTATGTTTTCAAAAATATCTTGTGTAATACTAAACACAGTTACGTCAAAAGTGTCGAGAGCCAGCAAGCCACTACTGTTTTAAAACCAAACATTGACTTTTACATAACACTCTTCAGTCTCCTACTCCAGTTTGTATTTTTTGTAAATAGAGGGTGTGACCTGTGTCATGAATTGAACTTGATATTCTGTTGCCTAACTTCAAAGTATATCCTCGATCAAGGTTCTCGTTATGATGCCTTTGCCGTGTTTATGGAGTCATGGTGATGAGGTGGTTTGAACTTTGACCCTGTTTCTCCATGGGCATAGGGGCTGGCTACCTGACCAAGTAGCCGCCCTGCAGCTCACCAGCTCTTGTCATGTAGAACAGGCTCCTTCCCTTTTCCCTGGCCTCTGTCTTCTCCTCCCTACCCCAGGGATATTAATACCTGTTTCCTAAGAATTTAATAACAGGGAATGACATTCAGTTCCCATTAAGTGCGTGAACTTAGTAGGTATTCAAAGAATATTCATATTCTTCTTTTGGGATTAAACTCTCCCAGGCTTTATCCATAGCAACCACTTTGAAGTCCTTTGATCGTCAAGAGACTATTGGAGTACTAGCATGGTTGTGGAGAGCAACATTTCTGCGTCTAAAGGATTCATCTCATGTTAGCTCTTCTCATCTCTAGCACTTGCTTCTATTCAGAATTCCAAGAGAGCTTTTCTTTTCTCATATCTCTAGTTGTTACCTTTCTGTCACTTTTTTTACCCCCAGTCTTGAGTCCAAAGTCACATCTGTCACTGAGTTTGTTTTCGGTTGAATCTTAGGGTTGTTTTCCTGGGTTTTGAGTTTGGGATGTGTGTAATATACAAATGTCAAAATATGTAAGCCTTTTTGTGACATAGTCTGGAAACCACTCATAAGAACACTCATTCCCACCGGCTACTGACTCAAAATTCTTTAACTGAGGAAAAGTATTCAACATCATTTGTTCTATATATAAAAATTTTAGCAGGCATTTTTCTTTTGTCTTCATGGAATTTACTTTCATGATACCCTCTCAGAGCCCTTATCTACTATTTTTTTTTTATGATAGTCACACACACAGAGAGAGAGAGAGAGAGAGAGAGAGAGGCAGAGACATAGGCAGAGGGAGAAGCAGACTCCATGCACCAGGAGCCCGACGTGGGATTCGATCCCGGGTCTCCAGGATCGCGCCCTGGGTCAAAGGCAGGAGCCAAACCGCTGCGCCACCCAGGGATCCCCCCTTATCTACTATTAATCTTTTTTACGATCCTTTTCCATCTCCTGGAAGACAGCAAACACTTTTCCTCTTTGTAACGTGTGCAACCACGACCATACCCAGTAGATTTTGACCAAAGGCAAAATTAAGTCTGCACCACGTCAGATGTGTAAATAACACAGTTGAGAGAGGTCAGATTTTATGCAGAAGACGTGACTGTCTTTCTGCAGCTAATGTGAATTCAGAGCCTCTCATATAAGTTGGTGCTAGAAAGAGAAGCAGAATAGAAGTTGGAATTTGCAAAACTGTGGGAGGAATGTTCCATATCCTCCTTCAAAAATATATTCTGATGCAATGGCTAGTATCAAAGAGCCAAGAAATAACAGGTATTAATGAGGATGCAGAGAAAAAGGCCCCTCATACAGTGTTGGTGGGAATGCAAATCATTATAGCCTCTGTAGAAAACAGTATAGAGATTCCACAAATATATTAAAAATAGAACTACCATATGATTGAGGAATTCCACCGAGTATTTACCCAAATAAAACGAAAACGCTAATTCAAAAAGATGTATGCACCCATATATTTATTGCAGCGTTATTTACAATGGCCAACATTTGGAAGCAATCTAAGTATTCGATGATAGATGAAGATTTTTATATATACAATGGAATATTACTCATCTGTTAAAAAAATGAGATCTTGCGGCGTCTGGGTGGCTCAATCGGTTAAGCACCTGCCTGCCACTCAGGTCATGATCCCGGGGTCCTGAGATCAAGCCCCACTTTTGGCTCCCTGCTCAGCGGGGAGTCTGCTTCTCCTTCTCCCTCTGCCCTTCCCCCCACTCGTGTACTAGCTCTCTCTCTTTCAAATAAATAAATAAAATCTTAAAAAAAAAAAATGAGATCTTGCCATTTCTGACAAGATGGTTGGACCCAGAAGGTACCATGCTTAAGTGGAATAAGACAGAGAAAGAAAAATCATATGATTACACTTACCATTTAAAAATTTAAATGGAATTTAAAAAAAAAACAAATAGACAAAACAAAAGAACAGAAATAGAACCATAAATACAGAGAACAACCTCGTGATTACCAGAGGAGAGGTGGGCAAAATGGGTGACGGGGCGTAGGAGATACAGGCTTCTAGTTATGGAGTGAGTAAGTCACGGGGATGAAAGATACCACATAGGGAATGTAGTCAATGGTATTGCAAAAGCATTGTATGAGGACAGTTAGTAGCTGCGCTTGTGCTGAGCATGGCATAATGTATAGAGCTGTCAAATCTTCATACTGTATACCTGAAACTAATGTAACATTGTGTGTCAGCTATACTTCAAGTTTTTAAAAAATTGCATTAAAAAATATATGTATGGGCAACTCGCAAGCAAAGCCCATCAACTCTTACACGAGTTTGTGACTAGGCTGGAGGGAGATCCCCCAGAAGAGAGCAGAAATTCTGTCTTTTCTGAGAGTAGGTCAACAAACAATTGAGTAGTTTTAATTATACAGATAGAATAACAGGACATTAGATGCAGAATATTAAAATCTGCATCATCCAAGGAAGTTGATTTTTTTTTATCTATTTGAGAAAGAGAGAAAGAGCAGTGGGAAGGGCAGGAGGAAAGGGAGAAGCAGGCTCCCCATGATCAGGGAGCCCGACTTGGAGCCCAGGACCCCAAGATCATAACTGAGCTGAAGTCAGACGCTTAACTGACTGAGCCACCCAGGTGCCCCTAAGGAAGATGATTTTAAACATAGGTAGACATATAGAGGACTATCACCAGCCAACAGTAAAGTGCACTAGAGTTCATGTAAGAAGGAATTCAAAGAAGAAAGACCAACAAGCAATATGACAAACTACAAACTTGAACAGCTTTTCAAGTCAGCCACTGAGTGGAGCCAACCCCAGGAGTTTGGTTTCTGCTGGTCTCGTGCTGTCCTGACAGATCCTGGAAGCAGCAGTTCCACATTGGCCTTATAAAGAAGAAGGACTGCGATCCAGCAATCCCAAGAATGTATTCTCACTATTCACAACAGCCATAAAAATGGAAACAACCCCGTGCTCATCAGCTGATGAATGGATAAATAGAATATAATATATCCATACAATGGACTATATGCAGCCATAAAAAGTAATGACGTACTGATGCATGCCAGGCACAAAAGGATATATATTGTGTGATTTCATTTTTATGAAATAGCTGGAATAGGCAAATCCATAGAGACAGAGAATAGAGAAGTAGTTGCCAGGAGCTGGGAAGGTTTGGGAGGTTGGGGAGATGACAACTCAGAGGTACAGCTTCTTTTGTGGATCATGAAAATTGATTATGATGATGAGTGTACAACTGTCAGTATACTAAAAACCACTGGACTGTATATTTTGAAATCTTTTATGGTGTGTGAATTATGTTAGGCTGTTAAGAAGAGGCACCAGGACAAGACCAGTTCATTCTGTGCGTAGTTCCCTACAACTAGAAATGAAGAAAGTCTAACCAGTCTTCCTACAGGTGTCATTACCTCAGGGCACTTTAGCAAGCCATCAGAAGAGGCTGTGGTTAGAACCTGTGGGACTGGGTATCCCTGGGTGGCTCAGTGGTTTAGCACCTGCCTTTGGTCCAGGGCGTGATCCTGGAGTCCTGGGATCAAGTCCCACATCAGACTCCCTGCATGGAGCCTGCTTCTCCCTCTGCCTGTGTCTCTGCCTCTCTCTCTCTCTCTCTCATAAATAAATAAAGTATCTTTTAAAAAATTATTAAAAAAAAAAAAAGAACCTGTGAGACTCCCCTCCATGCAGGTACCACTTGCCCAGCCAACACTCAGGACAACTGAAGTGGACGTAATCTAACTAATAGAAGCCATTCATTGAACGCTAATGGGCCGAGCATTGTGCTAAAACATTGCAAGTACTGTTGGTATAAGATCAGTGTTACCTTACGCTGCAGGTAAGGAAATTGAGGCTCCAGAGTTAAGTAATATAACCAGGGTTTCAGAGCTAGTGATTGGCAGAGCAAAGATGGAAACCAGAATTTTTCCATGACAAAGCCCAGGCTCTTCAACATAGATTACCTCTCCTGACTTCCCTCCTCTCCACCCCCACTCCAGCCCATTGTAAGCAGCAGGAAATTGTGGACAAGTTATTGACTTAGTTTTTTAAGATTTTATTTATTTTAGAGACAGAACATTCAGGCAAGTGGGTGGTGGGGACAGAGGGAGAGAAACTCAAACAGACTCCATGTCAAGCAGGGAGCCCAAGCCGCGACTCCATCCTAAGGCCCTGAGATAATGACCTGATCTGAAATCAAGAATCAGACACCTGACTAAGCCACTCAGGTGCCCCAAATATTGACTTAGTTTTAAAAATATTAAATAGAATTACCAAATGAGGGGTACCTGGGTGGCTCAGTGGTTGAGCATCTGTCTGTCTCTGACTCAGGTCGTGATCCCAGGGGTCCTGGGATCGAGTCCTGCATCTCCCTCTGCCTGTGTCTCTGCCTCTCTTTCTGTGTCTCTCATGAATAAATAAATAAAATTGTTTAAAAAAGAAAAAGAATTACCAAATGACCTAGCAATTCTACTTCTGAGTATTTGCCCAAAAGAATTGAAACCAGGGACTCAGACAGATGTTTGTATACCAGTATTCTCAGCATTATTTGTAATCATCAAGAAGTGGAAGCAACCCAAGTATCCGTCAGCAGATACATGGATAAACAAAATGGTCTGTGCATACAGTGGAATGTTTTCAACCTTAAGAAGGAAGGAGCTTCTGACACGTGCTACAAAGGGATGAACTTTGAGGACAGTATGCCCAGTGATGTAACCCAGGCCAAAAAGGACAAACATTGTGTGATTCCACTTACGGGAGGGAGGTCCTTACGGAAAGTGCATGGTTGCCAGGGTAAGGGAGGAATGAAAAGTTACAGTTTAATGGGTACAGAGTTTCAGTTTGGGAAGGTGAAAAAGTTAAGATCATGATGGCCATGTTTTTACAACATTGTGAATGTGCTTAATGCCACTAAAGCATACACTTCAAAATAGAACAGCAAATTTATGTTATATGTATTTTACCACAATAAAAAACCAGTATTGGGTATATTTCAAATTTTAGAGCAGGAAAGCTTTTTTTGAGTGGGTTCAACTGGAATATTTAAAAGTCCTTATTTGGGAAGGAGACAAGGCCTGAGACATCCAGAGTGAACCCCACCAAAGGAGCTAATAAAAGGCATACCTGGGCAGCCCAGGTGGCTCAGTGGTTTAGCAACGCCTTCGGCCCAGGGCGTGATCCTGGAGCCCTGGGATCAAGTCCCACGTCGGGCTCCCTACATGGAGCCTGTGTCTCTACCCACCCCCCCTCTGTGTTTCTCATGAATGGATAAAAAAAAAAAAAAAGGCACACCTGGAGGGAATCCACACTCCAGTCACAGTCCCAAGCAATGTAGTTAGCTGGAGACAAGAATAAGTAGGGATGAGGTACGCTTGATTACGTTCTTTCCTGTATATTAGTTTGCAATGGCTGGGATTTTGTTTCTTAACCACTCTACTCTCCCCCAGCTTTAATAAGGTTTGCTGGACAAATAAAAAATGTGTGTATAAAAGTGTATAACATGATATTTTGATAGACATATAAATTGGGACATGATTACCCCAAACTCATTAAAATGTCCAGCATTGTACATAGCTACCCTTCCATGTGCATGTGGTGAGAACACTTGGGATCTACTCTCTTTAGCAAGTTTTATTATTAATAACCGTGGTCACCATACTGTACATTAGGTATCCAGGATGTAAACTTACTTAGAACTCAAAGTTTGTACCCTTTGATCAAGCCTCCCTCCCCCATTTCCTCCATCCCCCCAGCCTTTGGTAACTACCATTCTCTCTGTTACTATGAATGTGACTTTTATTAGTAGGATCATTGCCAGTATTTGTCTTTGTCCAGCTTGTTTCATTTAATATTAAGTCTTCCAAGTTCATCTATATTTTTGCAAATGGTAGGATTTCCTTCTTTTTTGGCTGAATAATACTCCACTGTGTGTGTGTGTGCGTGTGTGTGTATTCATTTATATAGACATTTTCTTTATCCCTCCACCTGTTAGGGACATGTGCGTTGTTTCCATTTCGTGGCTGTTAGAACAATACCTCAATGAACCTAGGAGGACAGATACCTCTTTGGGACACTGATTTTATTTCCTTGGCTATTGACCCAAAAGCAGGATTGCTGGATCATGTGGTAGTTCTATTTTTAGTATTTTGAGGAAGCTGCACACTGTTATTCCATAATGGCTATATGAACTTGTTTTTTAAATTTTACTATGGAAAAATATGGATAAATACAAAAGTATACAGAATAGCATAATGATCTCCATGTACTGATCACCTTTAATGATTTTATATTCATGGCCAGTGGTATTTTATCTGTATGTGAGCCCATGCCCTCCCATATTATCTAGAGAAAAATTTGTATTTCATACAAAACTATTTTGGTACAAATCTGAGAAGTTTTTTTTAACATAAACTATAATGCCATTATCATTCCTAACAAATCAATAATAATTCTTAAGTATCATAAAATATACAGCATCTGAATTTTGAACAGTCTCATAATCTTTTAAACTTTGTGTGTTTCAATTAAGATCCAAATCAGCTTCTGGATTTCCTTTAAGGTAGAGGTCTTGCCTGAATCCTTTTTTTTTTTTTTTCCTCACTCTTGTTTTTCCTTATAATTCATTTGCTGACAAAGTTAAGTTCTTATATCTGGATTTTGCTGATTTCATCTGTTTTGTCACTTACTTGTATAAAAAATGGTAGTTGAATCTTAACCGTTAGGTTCTTAACCTTGGCTAGACATTAGACTCACCTAGAGAGCTTTTAAAAAAAAAAGACCCTGACATGTGTGGAAATAGTTTGGCAGTTCCTGAATAAAAACATAAAGCTATCATGTGACCCAGCAAAATTATTGAAACAGGTGTTCAAAGAAAAACTTTTACACAAATGTAGCAGTATTCTTCACAATAGCCAGAAGGTGGAAACAACCCAACTGTCCTTCAGCTGAGGCATCGATAAACAAAATATGATATACCCATACAATAGAGCCCATTCCATTAACGGAAAATTAATAAAATGCTGTTACATGCTTCAATCCAGATGAGCCTTGAAAACATGTTAAGTGGAAGAAGTCTGACACAAGGGCCATATATCTTATGGTTCCCGGTATATGAACTGTCCAGACTGGGGAAATCCAGAGACATCAGGTAGGTTAGTGGTGGCCAGGGGCTGAGGGGAGGGGAAAGGTGAGTGACTACTTAACGCGTATGGGGCTCGATAGCAGTCATGGGTATACAACAGTGTCAGTGTCATTAACATACACTTTAAAGTGGCTTAAATGGTAAGTTTTATGTTATGTATTTGACCACAAGTTTTAAAACTTCTGACGTGAAAGCCACACCGAGGCTAAGTAAATCATAATCTCTTAAGTGTGACCCAAACATCAGAATATTCTAATGCTCTCCAAGGGATGCCAGTGTACTGCCAAGACTTGGAATTCTTGATGGAGGCTGGATTTCAAGCCTTCTTCGTAGGTGGTAGTGGAGGTGTGATATATTTAAGTTTGTGCCAGTCTGTTCACTTGTTCTTGGGAATAGCTATGTCTTTTCTGCTTAGAGTCAGCAGATGCTGTCAGAAATCGCTGCTTCAAGTCACGCAAAATGTTGTCTCTTTTTTTAGAAAATAAATTTTGGAAAACTGGAGAAGGAAAAGATCATCTTGCATTGACCTGAGTGGGGTTTTTTAAAACTTGTGTTAGTTGGCATACAGTGTTCCATTAGTTTCGGGTGTACAAAATAGTGACTCAACCTTGTTTTTTTAATAGGAGAGAAAAAGGCCCTCCATTCTTTTCTAACTGCCACTGAGCTTTGGAAGGCAGCCAGTGTGGCCCATGGGGTGGGGGCACCGTGCAAGGGGCCCCACAGCCTCCCAGCACAGACCCTGCCAAAGCGGGTGCTCTCCTGGCCACTCCTTGAGAAGACCTACGGGCAAGAGGCCAAATAACCCCCACTGGTGCTCGGGGAGGGCAGTGAACTTTCTCTTGTCATCTTTCTCAACCAGGGACGGCTCAGGAGGTCTTCGGCCCTGTCGAATCTCAGCAGAGCTTGCTTCCCGACCTCAGGAAGGAAACTGCCATTTCCTTAGCCTCCCATGAGCCCGTATCAGGCCACGGCTGTTGCCAGCTCTGGCTTTGGCAGAGTTACAAATAGGCTAAATGTAGACCGGGAGTCCTAGTTCTCCTCTGCTTCAGCCAGCTTCCTTTTCTGGCAAAATCTGAATAAACCCAAAAACACTGGGCAAGCAGCTTGTTGCTCCCCATGCAGCTTCACAAAGTTAAGTCCTTTAAGAGATCCAAGAGATGGATGGCTTGTAACATCCTTTGCTCTGCGTCACTCCATGAACATCCTAAACTCCCATTCCTGAAAGTGAGGCTGAGAAGCATCCCTGAAAGAGAACGAGACATTAAAATGTCCTCTATCATAAATAAATAAATAAATAAATAAATAAATAAATAAATAAAATAAAATAAAATAAAATAAATAAAATAAAATAAAATAAAATAAAATAAAATAAAATGTCCTCTGGTCAGAAGGACTCTTCTCTTTGAATAACATGGGGTTTCCATTTAAAATATTAATTAGAAAGAATAGAAGACACTTATTCCAAGGACTTGTGCTGTCCAAGGTCATATAGATTTGGCTCTGAACCCAATTCCCCTCACCAGCAACATTTCTAGGTTCATCTCCAACCCAAAAGCAGACCCTGCTTCTTTCTTTCCATGCCCTGACCCTTGATATGCTTGTTCAGCTCTAATAAAGTATAAAGCTTGGTTGTGAATATTTAAAAAAAATTAAAACTCATAAATTTTGAAGTCACAGGACCTGGAATGGAATATGGCAGCTCTATAAAATTCATTTACCAGTTGTGAAAATGTGGAGTGGCTAATAAGAACTGCGAACTCGTCCATAAGATGCATGTATAAGTATTGTATAGGGTATTTGTTAAAAAAAAGAAAAGGAAGGAAGGAAGGAAGGAAGGAAGGAAGGAAGGAAGGAAGGAAGGAAGGAAGGAAGGAAGGAAAGAGAGAGAAAAGAAAAAAGAAAAAATGAAGAAAATAATCCATCTAATAAGCCTGGCACATGCCCAGTAACTTCCCTAAATATGTGTTGCTAAGTAGGTAAAGCAAGTGATCCTCCGACTTAATCCCTGAGGCCAGAGAGGTTAAGGGACAAGATGCAGAAAAGCCTTCTCTCCTGTGGGAGTGCCTGAAAGCCGCCAGAGTTGGGTACAATCTCCGGAAGCTTGCTTGGGATTAAACCAGGTTACGTACAATTTAGGATGTGCTGGTAAATCCTGATGTATCCATCGAGGATCCATGACTACTTGAAAATAAAGATATAAGTTAGGGATAAAGCTATGAGGCCAAGGCATATAATGATTGCCTTTCAATTATGATTCATACCTGCTTCTTTTTTCCCTTTCAAATATAATTTCCAGGTCACTTGATATTCTTTTACAATGTCATTTTTAATAATGACATATTAAGGATATACTATAAGAGAAAGCTATGGGTGACTCTGTGGCAGCTAATTTGAAAATCTAATGAAAAGTAATTTAAGCTGAGAAATAAAACTTTTTTAAGATTTTTCTTTGGCCAAGTCCTTGATCAATGTTTCTAAATGCTATTGTTTATAAATATTTTATGGACATTTAAAATACATATATATTCTTTGAGGCGCAAGTATGTGTATTTAGTTTGCTCACTGTATGATTCAAATACTGTATGTCAGTACTTTTTTCAATATACTGGCTTTCTGTGGTTTTGAAAGAAGAATATCCAAGTCCTCCACTATAATTTTATTCGATTTTGATCATTATTTTACCAGTTTCTCCTTTCATTTCTGATAGTTCAGGTTTGTATACCTAGCGACCATCTGACATGCTGTGCGGAGTTCAAGACTACATCTCGTTAATAAATGTTGCTCGTTATTCATTTAGCAATTTCAGATTCAAGTCTGCCTTGTGTACTGTTAATACAAACTAGTATTTTTCCCCAAAATATGCCTAGTGTATCCTAATTCATTCCTCAGTTTTCAGTCTTTATCACTCTTGCAGGTATTTTGTTATCTACCCGTTAGGTCGTTCACATCGGTATCGTGTTCTAACACCACATTCCGTTTATTGTAGTTTGTTTTCTCTTGCTCCCTTCTTCGTTTCTGTTGGTCTGTGAAGTAGCTCTGCGTTCCTTTTTCCCCCTCTTTTTTGGGGGGGAATTCTACTTGTCCCTGCTGTCTGTAGCCTGATCCCTGTAATTGGAAGCATACATTTGTTACTATTATTTGAAAAAGAATACCTGTCTTTCCCATCAAGACATCCATTTCCCTCATATATAAGTTTCATAAATCTGTACCTTCCTTAATAGTTGTTTCTTCCTGAATCTAAGTGCTCTTCCTGTACTTTTTTTTTTTTTTTTTAATCGTCTCCCTGAGGTTCAGGTCTGGCTGTTGGACTGCCCTCGATGGCTGCAGCTCCACAAGGATGGAAGGGAAGGGTTCTCTACTCCCTCGGAGCCTGGTGGCATAGCAACGATGGCAGCCACCTGCTTCCTGTTCCCAGGTCCCCTTGGACAATCCCAGCCTCAGGAACAGGGAGCACCAGTCTTGGCCTCCAGTTCCTCCTTGACTGGAAAACTTTCTTACAAGAGGCAGATGTTGGCCAGAACCCCAGGCCCACAGACCTCATCCCCAAATCCCCAGCACTGGTCTCCAGATCATGTGTGGTCTCCAGGAAGAATGCTCCCATGAACTCCTGCAGCACCCCAGCCCTGTGCCTGAGACCTCACAGCAGCTGCTCCACCTGCCTCAGTGGCTGTATGCTTGTCTCAGAGTCAGACTGGGTTGGAGACTAGGGGGGAAGCTAGTATATTCAGCTCCCCAAGTTCCCAGAACCCCACTCTCTGCTACCACTTGCTATCTTACTAAAGAGATTTCAGATTCAGTTAGTTGTGTAGTGAGAACAGGGGACCTAAGCAATATGTAAAACATAATCTATAAGAAAAGCCTATTTCAAGAACTTAGTTGACCTAGAAATAAAGACCTTTTAGAACACAACCTCCTGCCCCCTCCATGCCCCACCCCACACCTCCACCTTGCTGTCTCCGTCTCTTTGACTTGGCCTTTTGGGGGTTGCCTTGTGTTCTCACTTCTCCCTCCCCTTCCTTCAGTGACGCTGGTAATGTAAAGATGGGCGTAGAGCTATATTTCATGTTTTCTATGTTAAGATACATTGAAGTTTAAAAATTATGTTTTCAACAAAGCCATGAAGGTAAAGAGTGGGAGGCTTAATAATGGCCCCCAAAAGATGTCCACATCCTAATCCTTGGAACCTGTCTATTTCCTTTTATGGCAAAAGGGACTTTGCAGATGTAATCAAGTTAGTGTGACAAGTTAGTGTGACAAGGATTACAACTAGGGCCCATATGAAAAATCCAGGATAGCCTTCTCAATTTAAGATGAGGGGATTTAAAATGAGACCATCCTGGATTTATCATATGGGCCCTAATTGTAATCACTAATGTCTCTCATAAGAGGAAGGCAGAGGGAGACTTGACTACAGAAGAGAGGGAGATGTAACAACAGAGCAGAGATTGCAGTGATGCGGTTTGAAGACAGAGGAAGAGGCCACCAGAAGCTGGAAAAGACAAGAAGACATTCTCCCTTAGACCCTCCAGAAGGGCCCAGTCCTACTGACACCTTGACTTTAGCCCCATGAAACTAACTGACCTCTGGCCTCCAGAATGTGCGTTGTTTTAAGCCACCTAGTTTGCAGTAATTTGTTACAGCAGCAATTAATACATAAGGTAATCAGTCCTTCGGAGAGCCCGTAAGACCAATGCCACTATCTCCTGTGTCCCCAGTCCCCAGGAAGGAATGGAAGAGACACAGTCTTGAGACACACGCCATACATACACCATGACCCTCAAGGTTCTGGGAGCGTCGCTGGGGGTGGGGACAGTTGATGCTGCTTGCTGCCTCTAAGCCCTTAGAGACGGTGCCCCTGTGGGCATATTCTCCACCAGTGCCCGAGAGAAGTCCTCTGGAGAGAATGAGTCTTCTTTGAGCGAGTGCATATGTGACGTCAGAGGCTCTGGGGAGGCCAAGCCAAGCTTTCCAAGGAGTGCAGGTCTCGGTGCAGCACAGACTGAGAATCTCAGGTGCCATCTGTGGGGGAACATCTAAACCTTGTCACACAGGAGAGATGGGGCCTCCCTCAGACATGTGAGTAAAAAAGCAAGATGGGTGAACTCGGTCAAACCCCACCTAGTCGTTCACATCCAAAGCTGTGTAAGAACATCAAGTGTGGACAGAGAGAGGAAAACAGAAAATAGTCAGAGGGCCCATAAGACCAAGTCACAAAACAGTTGTGGGGAGGGAAAGGGGAGCATGATCTCCATACACACTTCTTTGTGACAGTTTGTGAAAGGTGGCCCCTGAAATCTTCAGGTATGATTCTCTCCCTGAAAAGGGAAAGATAGAGGTGGCTCCTTTTTATCTGCTGTCAGTCAGCCAGACAGCCTGTAACTTTGACTTTCGCCGAGGAAGGGCTCAGCTACGACCAAGCCTGACGGCGTCACTCAGCCCCCTGTGACTGGGGAGCTGAGGAAGGCCTCGCACCTACAAGGCAGCCACAGGTGCACTGAGTTTTGCCACTGAGTGATTGTGCGGTGGGCCGCCCCCACCTCTGGCTAGGAGCCGGGAGTTTGCAGTAGGCACCCTCGCCCAAAATATCTCTGTAACCACTGGTTCTCTTCACGTTGACAAGTTCTGTAAAGTATTTCTGTGCAGATGGCAGGAAATCTAAATTTAAATTTCCACTTAATTTTTTTTATTCCAGCAGGAGTAGTGTTTATTTTGTAGAGAATCAACAACCTTAAGATATCGTTTCTTTTTTTTTTTTTAAGATTTTTTTTTTTATTCATGCAAGAGAGAGATCGAGATGAGCATGAGCACGAGTAAGGGGAGGGGCAGAGGGAGAGGGAGAAGCAGATTCCCTGTTGAGCAGGGGGCCTGATGCCAGGCTCCAGCCCCGACCCGGAGACCATGACCCGGGTCATGGCACACACTCAGCTGACTAAGCCACCCAGGTGTCCCTAAGGTACCATTTCTTGTTGCACATCCAGATTTCTCCTCATCAAGGGTTGATCAGTCTTACACCAAAAAAATTTAAATGGAAGGTGTAAATGTCAGTTTCTGGGCAGCCCGGGTGGCTCAGCGATTTAGCGCCACCTTCGGCCCGGGGTGTGATCCTGGGGACCCGAGATCCAGTCCCACATCGGGCTCCTTGCACGGAGCCTGCTTCTCCCTCTGCCTGTGTCTCTGTCCCTCTCTCTCTCTTTGTGTCTATCATGAATAAATAAATAAAATATTTAAAAAATAAAAAAAATAAATAAATGTCAGTTTCCTGGGTTTTAGTATTGTGCTATTGTTAAGCAAAAGCTCCCTTCTCAGAGAAATAGGGTGAAGAGTACACAGGACCTCCCTGTTCTGCTTTTTGCAGCTTCTTGGGACTGTATATTTATTTCAAAATAAAAAGGATTAAAGTGATACTTTTTGATACAATTTATTTTAATGTTACTGGTATGTAAAATATATTTTACCACAATTCTTGAGCCCACTAAAAATAAATTAAATAAATAAATACATAATAAATAAATAAATAAATAAAAATTTTTAGAGGATGATACAGACCAGCACTATACTGCAGAAGTATAATACAACCTATAAATGCAAGCTACATGTGTAATTTTAGATTTTTTAGTGGCCACATTCACAAGATTGAAAAGAACATGGCAAAATTAATTTAATAATGTATTTTCTTTAACTTGCTGTGTCTAGAATATTGTCATTTCAACATGCAGTACCAAAAAATGTTAATAAGATGTTTTATGTTCTTTTTTCCTTCTAAGTCTTTGAAACCCAGTGTGTATTTTATACGTCCAGAACTTCTCAATTTGGAAGAGCCGTATTTCAGGTGCTAAACAGCCACGTGGCTAATAGGACAGCGCAGTATTGAGGCTATAAACACAAAATCTTTAATGTCTTTTTCAACATATTTTAACATCATTTTTAAAGATCTTACTTATTTCTTAGAGAGAGAGAGCACAAGTAGCCAGAGCGGCAGGCAGAAGGAGAGGGAGAAGCAGGCTCCCCACTCCCACTGAGCAGCGAGCCCGACGCAGGGCTCGATCCCAGGACCCCGGGGCTCATGACCTGAGCCGAAGGCAGATGCTTAACCACCTGAGCCACTCAGACGCCCCGTGCTTTAATTTTGTATGCATTTTCCTTGGCTATATCTGCCTGTTGTTTACATTCTTCAAATAACTGGGCACTGATAGCAGCAACACTACTGATCTCCTTGTGGTCTCAGAGGATTTGTCTCCATTCACCTGGACACTGTGATGAGTTAGTGCTGGTGGCTGGGCTGTGTCGAGGTCACTGCCAAATGGTTAAGGACGGAAACAGCTTTTATTGGGACACCTGGGGGGGCTCTGCCTTCGGCCCAGGGCATGACCGTGGGTCCTGGGATCGAGTCCAGCATTGGGCTTCCTGTGAGGAGCCTGCTTCTCCCTCTGCCTGGGTCTCTGCTTCTTTCTCTGTGTGTCTCTCATGAATAAATAAATAAAATCTTAAAAAATAAATAAATAAAAAGCTCTTATCAACCTGCTCTGTGTTCTCACAGCGCTGGGTGATCATTCATTGTGCATTACAAGAGTATGGAATATTCTATCCAAAAATAAAGCAAGCAAATCTAAAAGAATTAAATTTATGGTGAACTCTAGCTTTCAGTAGTAGATTCCCAAAGCTAAGTGACAGGAACACATCACTCTAACTAAGACACTGGGTGGAAAGGAACGGAGAAAGGTGAGCAAGCTACTCTAAAAGAGGAGCTTGTTGGGGCGCCTGGGTGGCTCAGTCAGATAAGCGTCCGACTATGGATTTCAGCTCGAGTCATAATCTCAGGGTCCTGGAATCGAGCCCTGTGTCAGGCTCTGCACTCAGTGGGGTGTCTGCTTGGGATTCTCCGCGTCTCCATCTCCCTCTGTGCCCCCCGCTCCGCTAAAATCAATAAATAAATCTTTAAAGAAATCTCTAAACAAATAATAAATAAAAGATGGGCTTCCCCCACTGGCCGGGCCATGTCCTCAGGGTTGAATCCGGTGTCAGGGTCCCTTCACCTTGATGACAGAAATGGATCATCCACCTTCTTTGAACTGAAAAGCAAAACAGAAGTCAATCCAAGGGGAAACTACTTATAGCAGGTCACATTTGGGACTCGGGTCAAAATGAACATCCAGAGCGCAGCTGTAACACTGGACCATCATCAAAAGCTTCAAGTTTCACTTTTTTCTAAGAAACAGCTGAGTGTCTCAGATGATGAAGTTTCTCTCGTTCGGGTGACTGTAACTAGAACATCTTATTGCTTAACAGCGTGAGCAGCCTTCCTCTGCCAGGCGTGGCCTCTGCTGGTGACCGCCCCCAGCGCTAGCCTCCTCCTCCTCCTCTTCTGACAGGGCTTGCCCTGAGACCTTGGACAAACAAGCACCTCCCACTCCTGGAACCCATCCATTCGTTCAGCAGAGATTGATAAGCGCTAGGGATGGCGAATGGGGATGCTGCACCCAGACTGGCTCATGGGCTCAAACCCCACCTGCACAGACCCAGGGTTCCGTGTTCAGGCTACAGAAGAAGCAAGTGTTTGGCTCCCCCCAGTTGCTCTGGAGGGGGAGAAGAGCTGGTGGAGGCCCCAGAGCTCAGCCAGGGGTTGAGGATTCAATACAAGTAAAGAAACCACAGGTTTCCTTGCCAAGAACCTTTATATGATCAGAGAGAGATGATTCTAGCAGCAGTGTGCACTGGACCGAGGTCGGGCAAGGGTCCCACCCTCCCTTCTATGGCTATCCCGACCCCATCAGCAAGGACACAAAAGGTGCCCCCCAGGCCTTGTGGTGCTCCCAGGCTCTTAGGGGACTACGGCTTCATTAGGGGATGGGAAGGCAGCGAACGGCGCGGCGCTGGGTGTAAGGGACGAGAAACAGACGCAGCCCCTGACCTCAAGTAGCTCAGAAACTACATAAACAGAACGTCAGGGCAGTGTGGCTGGTGCTGCGACAGAACAGAAGGCCTGGGGTGCCCGGAGCCCTTTTCCAAACATGGTCTGAAGCTGCAGCGCAGCTCTGCTAACAGCGTCATGTCCGGGCCTTGGCAGAGAGCCTTTGGCAAACACAGCACAGCTGGAGGAGCTCCGGCCGGGCGGGAGGCCGTGTGCCCGCCGTAGGGGTGCGGGGCCCGCGTGTGGCCAGGAGGACCCCCGAGCCGAGGGAACCCGGTCTCCATGTGACTCGCATTCTTCGCTACCTGGCTGCCTCCAGAGAGTCCTGGGGGTTGCTCAAAGTGTACCCCCATTTCCCTGAACCCAGAGTGTGTCTCAGAGGGCCCATCCAGCGGGGACGCTCACTTTCTGAGCTTCTGAAGTTTCTCTTTAGCCCTATCAGATGTGTGGGGGCGGGGGCGAAGGGGAGCAGAGTAGAGAAAAGAGGCAAAAGACACATGACTCATAGAAGTAATATGTTTTCTAGGAAAAAAAAAGGTCCTTGCTCCAAAATGTTTAAAAAGGAGATAGGGAGGGACGCCTGGGTGGCTCAGCGGTTGAGGATCTACCTTCAGCTCAGGGCGTGATCCCTGGGTCCTGGGATCAAGTCCCACATCGGGTTCCCTGCAGGGGAGCCTGCTTCTCCCTCTGCTTATGTCTCTGCCCCATTCTGTGTCTCTCACAAATGATTAAATAAAATCTTTAAACAAACAAAAGAGGTAGGAGAACCACGCCACCAAGCCAAATGAGGATCTGAGTGTGAGATGCAGGTGTCCTACCCTGGAGATGGCAGGAGCGAGGGAGACCCTACGTGTGAGGCCCAAACATCATGGACCCTCAGGGAGGGAGGGTCCCTGAGCAGCAACCATTTACCCACAGTCTGGAAGCCGTTCAACATTTTAGCAAGTCCAGTACCCACCGGCTGAATATCAGCTTTGCCCTATCCCCAGGCCAACAGAGACCCTGTGTCCCCCTCCCCCAGACATTTCCAAGTATGCCCAGGAGTCCCTACACAGACGTCCCTCCTGGGCCTAGACCCTGCCAGTTTGGGGGTCCTGCAGAAGGTGGTGGGTTCAAGATTAGGATATTGTGGGGGTGAGCCAGTCTAAGCAGAGGTACCACCCGCTGACTGCCCACACCTTACTGCCCATCGCTGTGGGTGTCCACTGCCCCAACTACCCACCCCCTCCCCACCCCGAGTGCTGGGTTGGAGGCCCGGCAAGCGTACCTTCTTAATTTATCTGGACCCAGTGCTCCCTCCAAGGACCCTCCCACCTCATTTTTTTTTTTTCTAGTTCACACAAGTGTTTTTCTCTCCTGTCCATTTTGGTGCTCTTTTCAACCTGACTTGTGGATGGGGAGAGACAGAGGAGAGGCACTTAATCACACATGTTGCTATACATCTGACCCCAGTGTTGTTTAAGGTTTAATATTCCCAGAAGGTTCCCAGGCCCTGGGAAAATAAGGATGTTGCTGACCATGTGTTTTAACATCCCTGGATACGGTGTAGCAGGTCCCCGTGGGGGATGGCCACAAAGGAACGCAAGGCAGCTGTTTAAAAGAAAGATCTGTGTCCTGACAGTAAAGATGCTGAGCTTGACAAAGGGCAAGTTGGAGAAAAAGTGTGGATTTTGATTTCTTGTTTCTCTCGTTTCACACCATTTCTTACACGAGCCGGGTTTCGGCCCCTGAGATGGAGGTAGGGCAGCTGAGCGTGGGGTTGTTGCAGGGATACTGTCTAGCAAACCGGGTCTGTAAGAGCTGTGAGCACAGCAGGGGAGGGGACACTTGGTCATCCTTGACTTCTGAATACCAAAAGGCATCGAACATCCTGTTTTCAAAAGAAGCCAGTAAGTCCACACATTTCACAAGCCTGAATTTTAAAAAAGGATTATAAGTGCACCTTCTGGTTCATACTCTGGAAACTTTTTGCAGTGTTGTTTTGGTTTTTTGTTTTTTTGTTTTTTGTTTTTAACTTTTTCCAGTGTTGAGTGCCCTTTCTTTAACTCTATAACCTTGACTTTGGATCTGCTGTGTTCAGTGCCCTGGAAATTATGAATCAGTTACAGTGACAGATGCCTCCGTGCTCTCCTCAAACCTAGAAGCCCACAAAGTGAAAAACTTATAAAATCAAACAATGGTGTGAGTGACCATGCTCTGTACCATCTGACCAGCTATGGTGCTGTCAGCCTTCTAAGGAGGGAGACAAAGCCAAACCAAATGAAATACAGTCAATCTGCAAGTCTCTAGAAACAGTTGTCTGAAGTGGTGGGTAATCATCTAACTCGGTATTTTTCTTTCTTTCTCTCTCTCTCTCTCTCTTTTCCACCCTGACCTTTTCAGTTACATTTGTTTAAGCAAATGTAAAATCAGAATTGAGGGGCGCCTGGGTGGCTCAGTCAGTTAAGCATCGGACTCTTGATTTCGGCTCAAGTCATGATCTCAGGGTTGTGAGATTGAGCCCCATGTCAGGCCCCACAGCAGTGTGGAGCCTGCTTAGGATTCTCTCTGCCCCTCTCCCTCTGCCCACCCCCTCTCTCTTTAAGGGGAAAAATACACACACACACACACACACACACACACACACACAAAATCAGAATTGAACCAAGCTAACTCTAAACAAAGGTGTCCCTAAAAGGACAAAATAGCACCTGATTATCTCAGAAAACTGTCAAGGATATTCTTGAAGCAAGTGACAAACATACAGTCCCGAGCTTGCTGGGCCCAGCACCGTCCCAGGAGGCCCCAGCCTAGGCCGTTGCCTGACCTCGCAGCTACTGACAGTGGTGCCAGATGCTGGTCTTGCCGCTGTGGTTTTGTTGGCCTGAAGCACTGAGTTCAGGGGCCGAGGTGCAGCCGAGCGCAGTGCAGGAAGGCCAGCGTCTCTGGCGTTTTGCCTGGGCACCTGTCATTGTCCCGGGTTTCACTCTGACGTGATATTTGGGTCCTGAGTTCGGGTCCCAGTTCCCAGAAGGGCCCGGCGACTGGGCTGCAGCGATGCTGACCTGCCACACAGCGCGCTGGCCGTGTGCGTGCTTTCCTCTCTCAGAGCCTTGGTTATGCAATGCCTGCTGTGACTCCAGGAGGCTCCCGTCCAGCAGCTGGCCGATGTATCCAGGGTCCCCCATGGTCGCCATGCCTCAGGCAGGGGAAGGAGAACATCGGGTATAGCGGGAACACAGCTAGGGCCTGTTTCCCATATTGCAACTCTGCCCACCACGAGCAATGGTGCAGCCTAGCAGGTAAACACTATCCACAAGTACCCAGTAGCTCTAAAGAACAGGGGTGGGAGGATTCCCTGGCTTTTATTAACAATGTGGCATCCTAGAGTAACACCGAGGTACAAAGACACCTGCCTCCCCCACCCTGGTCTTGTAGTCCATGGCCATACCTTCTGGAAGGGCTATGCCCAAAGAGTACCTGGGGGGTGAATATCAACCCTAGATTTTGGGGGGTTTTTTGGAAAAGTATTGGCTCACTGGAAAAAAAACTGATAAGTTTTAAATATTAATAATAAATGCTGAGCCTGAGTGCCCTTATATTTGTGCTTCTTCATCACTAAGGGGTGCCAATCAGAAGCAAGAGAATGGTGACATGCATGAACCTCCCCCTCCCGCCCCCCCCCCTCGCCCACCTCCCTAATGAGAAACTCTGAGTGGGGCCCGGCCATGTGTATCCTTGAAAGCTGACCCTGTGGTTCTGAGGCCTGTCTTGTTAGGAACCACTGCCTTACATGTATATTTGTTCAAAAAGACTCATTCCTGCAGAGGGGACAGCATGCTTGTCGGAATGGGAACCCCTGCTGGCTGCCCATGACTTCAGGCTCTTTGAGGCCACAATTTTCTGAGACCCATTACAATGGTTTGATTTCCTTTACTCTGATGGCCTGGGATACAAAAGAAAGAGGCCATCTCTTGGTGGGCTTTTTAAAAAAATTTTAACTGAACATCAGACATGCAGAAAAACAACAGAATGGCCTAGAAATCTGACAATGGTGGATAAGAGATAGGGCAACCATATAATTCATCACAAATGGGGACCCTTGAGAGTGAAAGAAGGCTCTATTAATAATCACACTGGGACAATAGGTGTAAGCCGGGGATCCGGTCATGCTGATGAGAGGACACAGTCCTGTATCTGGGGTGTCTCTTGTCCCTACCAGCAAAGACGAAACATACTAAGTATTAATTGTGACAGGGGATGTAGAGAGGAGATAGGAATTTGTTCACCGCCCTGCCAGGAATATCACAGAAAAAAATAAGGGGTCAGTTCCTCACCACCACCCTCCACATTAGAAATATCTAGTATCTAAAATTCAAGGCCCACAGAGCTGAATGGAGATAGAGCATGTGAGAAAGGAAACACAACAAGATTCATCTCTGGATTCTTTGGACTAGCCTTCTTTCTCTGCTGTACATCTATCTGTGGACTGACCTCTCAAAGATCTAGTTTGACCACTTCAGACATTCTTCTATTTCATAAAGCGATGGCAAATTCAAAAGCAATAATGTTATGTTACTATATTAAAAACATTTTGAAAAACAAGGCTACCAAATTCTAGAAAGAAAAAGTGTATGCATCAAGACCTATTTTTAGAGGAAGACCGTGTGACCTCTATTCCTAAGTTTGGATTTTACCTCTTACTGCTAAAGAGAAAAGACTGGAAAAATTATATATAATTTCACGTATCCCTATTTCAGTTTGCTTCTTTAAAAACTTATTAGGAGGGACGACTGGGTGGCTCAGCAGTTGAGCATTTGCCTTTGGCCCAGGACATGATCATAGGGTCCCGGGATCAAGTCCCACATTGCTCTCCCTGCATGGAGCCTGCTTCTCTATCTGCCTATATGTCTTCCTGTTTATGTGTGTGTGTCTCATGAATAAATAAATAAAATCTAAAAAAAAAAAAAAAACTAGGAAACCAAGTATGATAAAATAGCCTATTTGGAAAATGGATGTCATAGCAGTTGCTCTACTATAGCAAGGCTGCGACAGAGACTCTCCACACTGGAAGCTCACTGGGAGAATCATTGAGGAAGTTGCAGGCAGCTTGGAAAACTGTCTGACATCATTATAGGTCAGAGGAGGGGCACAGATGTCCTGCCCGCCTTCCATGGGTCAAGCAGACAGGCAGCAGTCAACAGAACATGTGTTCTGACAAGGAGACTGAAAGCTGAAATTCTGCTATCAAAGATACACTTATGTTGGTGGTTCTTAGGTTTTGGGTGGACTTTCCAAAGCCCTGATCAAGTGTAACTGTCTTCGGGAATTAAAAAGATGTCTCTCAACCAGGTGTGTCAGGAGGCACTCAAAGGCATAGGGTAAATAAAATGCATTTTATCAAAGGGCCAGAGTTGGGGAAACATTTTTATAAAATGAGTATAAATATATAGTGGAACAGAATACACCATTTACATGAAACTCACTAGGAGACTGCAAAGAAATGTTCTAGTTACCTAGTTCCTACATCCTCTTCAAGCTAAGCCCCAAGCCCTCATGAGTATGATTTTGTGTATTAACTACCTCTGTTTGGTAAGGCCTAGTTTCTAGCTTATTTCTCTCTCCTTGGGCCCTTGCCAACTGTTTCAATCCTATCTCAAAAATGCTTTAATATCTTTCTCATCAAAAATTCTTTCTTATTTTTGACTTTGTATTCATTCAAATAAGCATGAAAGTTGTTTCCTCAAATGTCTCAAAAAGACCCCATTGGGGTTTTTATTATCTTGTTCAACATAAGTGAATTTGGCAAGATATTGACATTGTCATATGATTCGGTCTTTCCATGAACATGGTATATCTTATTTCATTCAAATTCATTTTATATTTTTAAGTTTTATCATTTTGATTCTTAAAGCCTTACACAATCTTTTTAGGGTTATGTCTGGATGTGTTGTTTTGTTGTGGTGGTGACTGTTGTTACTGTCTTTTCTCCTCATATTTCAGTGTGATCCACTGAGATCCTGGCTTCTTATATTGGAAGGGTATGCCCATCTGAGCAATTACACTCCTTCCAAGTGTGGAAAATAAATACTAAAGATGGGGTTTGCCTGTAGAAAGCCTTAAATTGATGATGATAGTGGTATCTTCCTCAAAGTTGTTGTGAGATAGGAAGAATTAAATACTTTTAATTAATTGATTTAATTAAATGCTTAGAACAGTGCCTGGCACATAGTAAATGCTCATTAAATGTGACTGTTACCTCTCATCATCATTATCATCAAGAGCTGTAATGGTGCAATCAGTACAATACGAGAGGCAAGATTTGTCCCTCTCCCCTGTTGGACAGGGAACCATCTCTGCCTGGGTGGTTTTACCATCCTCAGAGAGGTAAGAAAGCAGGGACCATCCATCCCTACGCTTCTCCAGCAAAGCCAGGAGAGTCAGCATCTCTCCCCTAACTTATCAGTGCCTAGGGCACCTCCTCACACCGGACCGCTCTGATGACCAGCCGGAAGCATCATGGGCCTACTGGACAGGAAGCCCTGGCCCAGAGCAGAGAATGAAGAGAGTCAATCAGTCCTCAAGTCCAGCCCAGGAAGCTCAAGTACAAACCCAGGAAGTGGTGTCAGGTATCACCGACACCCTCTGCACAGTGTGACCGTGTTTAACAATTACAGAATCATAGACTCTTGCAGCCAGGGGGTGAGGAGACTTCAAAATCTTTGAGGTCAGGATCTGACACCCTGTGGTATTCCTGTGGACAGCAGACGGGGTGTGCACAATGCCGTGTGCATCGGTAACATGTGACAAGCCATGACTACATGCCCGCTACCATTCTTATTTAATCCTCTCACCAACGTGATGACAGCTCATGTCATTGAGCCTTAGGAAGTATCTGGGGCAATTGGTACATTTTCTTCCAGTCTCGTATCGCATTTGATTCTCATAACAACGGCGTGAAAAAGGCAGGAAGTAGCAGAGGCCCCACTGCGGCCCTCCCACAGCCCCCACCCCTTGTGGCAAGCCCAGCTCCTCTGAGTCTAAATCAGATTGAGATGTGTTGCACAGGAGACAGCGCACTGCTGCAGATGAGTGAGCAATGAAGACATGAAACATTGTACTGAATTCTTTTCTCGGATCCTCCTCCTTCCTCCCCAGCAGGTTATTTGCCTAATGAGTCTCAGAGCTCATAAGTGTTTCTAGGCCATCCAGCCATCCCATCTACTTGCAGTTGAGTAAGCTGTGTATTTTTCTAATGGACTCTAATGCCAGCTCCTGAAGTTTATAGAATAAAAGTGTGATCAGCTTTAATGACCAATTTATGCGTGGTAATATTTGGATGTGGCTGGCTAAGCCTATCGGGACTTCTGGAAAGGCTGTAAATTGAAGCTGGTAACTGTACTTCCTCACTTCATTGACCGGTTCCTCTCACCTCCAGCTCAGAAGCAACATGCTCCGTCATTAGCACCACAGCATCCATCCCCAAGCTGCCCGCCCCCCCATGTGTGCTCACACATTTTATAGCCCAAATAAATGCAACAGAACTGTTACGCAAACATTTATTGCCTCGCCTCTATCCTTCTCATTGAGATGACTTTTTAATATTTCCTCCCTGTGTGAACTGAATATTTCTCTTACATCTTCTGTAATTGCCCTGGGTTAATCCCTTATAGCCTTGGATTACAGCTTTAAACTTTCTGCTGGGCCAAATTTAAATCATTATATTTTCCTTAACAGCGAGTGAGCATTCTTATTACAATGAAATGGTCCTATTGCTACTTTTATCAACTTGCCTTTATCAATTCCACTAGTAGCTCACTACCAAAGGACTGTGTAATTACTTAACAGATCTAGGTTTCAGAACTAGTGGACCTAGAGCCTTGGTTATAAACCAGGGATACTAGACCCCGTTATTTTTAGTTACCGAGTACTCACTGAGCACTCCCTACGCGCCTAGCACTGTCCTAAACTATGCTGTGAAAGTAACTACGTCTGAACAAGTAGCACGTGAGTCCCTCCTTTGTCCCTGGCAGTCACTGATGCTCATGCAAAAAAACTGATGCAGACACGCAGACACATGCAGTAAGTGCTCCCAGGACTGAGAGAGAGAGAGCAAGAGAGAGCGAGAGAGCCCTTCCTGCAGAGGGGACCCAGGGAAGCCTCATCCATTCACCCAAAGGGTGGGCAGTCTTTTGTGTGGTGGACCTGGAATGAGCCTTTCTTGGGAGAGGAGCCTCAGAAAGAGAAGTTGGAAGACCCAGAGTCTCACGGCAGTCAGTGAGAAGTTCTGTGCTACATGGGGAGGGGGGGGGGCACCAGAGGACTGTTGCTCTCAGACCACAGGGCCTGGACAGATATTAATTGGTATGCTCTCTTCACATCATTAACAATAAGATCTGATTTCACTTTTTTCCCCAAAAGCCATAAAAGTGTTGTATTTGAATGGAATTTTTTTAAATCTAATTCCTATGTCTGTCAAAATGGGCTGCAAACTTGAAGGTTTGTGGAGGGAAGTGGTTCCTTTTTTTAATTTATTTTAAATTTTTTATTTAGATTCAACTTAATTATTATTAGTTTCAGAGTTAGAATTTAGGGATTCTTCAGTTGCATATAACACCCAGTGCTCATTATTTCACATGTCCTTCTTCATGCCCATCACCCCATTACCATGTCCCCCCACCCACCTTCCTCCGGTGACCCTCAGTTTGTTTCCTGTAGTTAAGAGTCTCCTATGGTTTGTCTCCCTCTCTGTGTTTGTTTTTTTCTTTTTCTGAAGGTTTTAAGTTCCCTAAAGCCTGAGCTCTTTGGATCGCCCCTCACTCTTCATTCTGTGGTTTTCTTTGGAGCCTTTTACGTGGCGCTGCTTGCAACTAAGTCACCCCATATTACATCTGCATTTCTTTCAAGAGAGCACCCATCCCCCCAAAGTTTCCATCCTTTGGATTGGTGGACTAGGAGAACCACTGGTGTGTTACCTGGATCCCTCGAGGCTTAGGAATAGAAGAGAAAGGCCACACTACAGGAGAACCCTGTGTCCTTCTTGTAGCCCACCCATCAAGAGGGTGGCTGTGAACACAAAGTGAGCTGTGTGGGAGGAGACATGTTTATTTTGCAGCATAATAAACATGCTACTGGATCTTCAGACAGTCCACCACGGAGACCACCTTTTCTCAGGGTATCCGCACACATGGCTTGACACTGGGCCTCTCAGGGGTCACCCAGCTGCTCTGAAAGGTGTGTGAGGTGCGTCCTGGAGACCCAACAAGTAGTAAGAGAGGCTGAGGGGTGGAAGGAGTCCATCTGGTTCTGTCTCTGTCCAGCATATAAATTGCTTCTCCATCCTCACCTTCTCCTCCTTACAGAGAATTGACAGCTTCCCAAGTCAGCCATTTCCATTTTTTGACAACCTTGTGAAAGAGTTCTTCCTTATGCTGGATCGTAACTTCTCCTTGGCACTAGAGCCCTGACAAAACACTGATAAATTCAGTCAAGCACTCATGGATATTGAGTGATTGTCGACACTTCTAAGAGGGGTTTCCTGATAAATCCTTCCCGATCAATGAAATATAAAACAAGTTCCCAGGCAAATGAACCATTTGAGTGGTTACATCAAATTATTTTTATTAACCTAGACATCCCCCCAAAAAATGATTTTTTTTCCTTTTAAAATAATTGATATTTTAGGCTTTCTTCTAAAAAAGCATTGCTAGTGGACCCGTGTGTCTGTTGAGGTTAGCACATGAAAATAAAACCCTATAGCACCCAGTGTGGCGAACACCGTTGCCCTGCGTCCGCTCTGGAGTAGGGTGCCTACGGCTTCTGCTCGCCCCGCAGCTATTCCAGCTCATCAAGAAGAGAAGCCGGGACAAGCCTCTGCTCCACTCATCCTGAAATCTCATCCAGCTAATCTCACACCTCAGAGTGGTGTATGACTTCACTGTCAGAGTGTGGCCCACAGAATCCCAGGCCTGCCCTCTCTGCTTGCATCGGAAGCCATATGTGTTCTTTACGTTGACAAGTGGAAGGGAGACTGAAGGCACAGGAGCAGAGCTCATCCCCGACTTCTGTTAGGAATGGGGCAGAGCACTCATGCTCCACAACCACCACTCACTTCTTTCTTTTATCAAATTAAGGAATTCACTTGTAGTGAAAATATCTACACGATCATCCTCATCGCCCTAAATCTCCACTCTGTACTTTAGCTTTCCTTTATCAATAACCTGGCTGCTCTGACCTCTGTTCACATTCTCCTAGCACCAGGATGCTTGTGAGTCCCCAGTGCTCCTGGGCCATCGGGACACCTCTACGCAAGGGTGTGCTGGAGGACATAACCAATGGCGTGGGAAAATGGGAAAGTTCAGATGGTCTGTTGGGGTGTCAACAGGGAAGACAGTGATGTAGTAGCGTTGTATGGTGACAGGTGGTAGCCATACCTTGTGGTGAGCATAACAGAAGATACGGAAAAGTTGAACCATTATGTTGTACACCTTAAACCATGTAAGATGCTGTGTCAACTCTACTCCAATAAAAAAATAAAATAGATGGGTCACCTGAGTGGCTCAGTCAGTTAAGTATCTGGCTCTTGATTTCAGCTCAGGTCATGATCTCAGGGTTGTGAGATCGAGCTCTGTGTCAGGCTTCACACTCAGTGGAAAATCTGTTTGAGGATTCTCTCTCTCCCTCTCCCTCTGCCCCTCCCCACGGAGCTCTCACTCTCTCTCTCTCTCTCTCTAACAGAATGGAATATTAAAGCAAGATGGGAAAGCCACCTGAGAGTCTTGGTGCTGCAGCACCCACCTAGGACAGTGGGAACATTTGGGCACTAACAGCAACACTCAGTTTAGGAGGACACTGAGAAAGGAAAGGTCAGGAAAGACAAGAGGCGATGTAACCCCCTGTTCTAGCCCAAGACGGCCAAGACCCATCTCTGCTTTATGCTGAAAGCCTTTGCTTACGGAAGAACCAGTTCTAAAGGAAGGGGGTCCTGTTGGGTGAGGAGCTGCCGTCGCCCACATCTAGACGGCTCTCCCTCTGGGCCACCAGCCGCGGAAGCTGGTGGACGGTCTCAGCTAGCCCAGGACAGCCCAGGAAACCAAGGCCACGGCTGCTGGTGCCATTTCAAAGGCGAGGAAGAATGAGCGTGGATCTCTAACTTGTCCTCACAAGGAAGTGGGAATTGGAGGGTGTGGGGAGTCGGCAAAGGCCAACCTGGTGACGACCCTTGGCCTCACGATGCAGTTTCCCACAGGAACAGCCCTGGGATGGCAGAGGCTGGCATTTAAATGTTAGAAATGCTTTTTCTGACCTTTCGCAGCTAATGGAATCTGTGTCTTTCTCTGCCTTCAGGTCCACATCGGCCAAATGTATTCGACTGACAAGCTGATCATTGAGAATCAAGAGAAGCCTAGGACCTAGGGAGCCGGGGCCAGCCGCCACGGGCAGCGGAGGGCTGCCTTCAGCATCCATCCTGCGCTTGGTCGGCTCCCCACAGACCGCAGGTGGCCTCCTCCAACGATAGCCTCTCGCTCCGCCTGCCCTCGAGGAGCTGATAAACTGAGTCCGGTGTCCATTCCTCGGCAGCCTTAGTGAAAAGGATGGCTGTGTCTCCTTGATTCAGGTGTTAGAATGAAGAAGTGGCGCTCACTCGGAACACTGCTGTGTATTGTCGCATCTCCTCTCCTCTGTATCTCTCCACCACTTGTATAGAGCGCCTCCACCCTCTGTTTCTTGGTTGACAATAAACAGAATTGTCTCCCTGAGCCTTCTTGCACCAGAATGTTCCCGATAATGAAGGCACTGCCACTTGCCACTGAGGCAGGTCCTGCAGAGGGTGGTGGGGACCCAGCAGGACGGTCCCCTTGGTGAAGGCAAGTCTAGGCACCCAAGATTTGGAGGGCTGCGGGGAAGAGGGCAGGGCCAGAGGGGTAGAGGGTACATCCTGCAGTTTATCCCCTGTGTGACCGCAGAGGGGCCCGCATGTGGCTTCACGCGTGGGCACAGGATCCTGCCAGCCTGCTGCTCAGAGTGTGGGCCCTACCCGGGCGCTTGCTGGAGATGCAGAATCTCAAGCCCTACCCCCAACATTTTGAATCAGAATCCTAAGTCTAACACATCCAGGTGACCTTAGTGCCAGCCAAGGTTGGGGAAGGGCCACTCGGCACTGCTTCCCAGAGTTAGCTTCCTGGACAGAGCCATGAGCACTTGACAATTGGAGAGTTTTTTTGTCTGTATTTTATTTTTTTTTTAAGATTTTATTTATTTATTCATGAGAATACACAGAGGAGAGAGAGAGAGAGAGGCAGAGACACAGCAGAGGGAGAAGCAGGCTCCATGCAGGGAGCCCGACGCGGGACTCGATCCCAGGTCTCCAGGATCATGCCCTGGGCCAAAGACGGCGCTAAACCACTGAGCCACCCGGGCAGCCCAGAGTTTTTTTAAAAGCAGTTTCTTGGCACATCCCTCCCCTCAGCTCTGACTTAGTAAGTAAGAGGTGAGGCACGATCATTTATATTTACATGCTTAAAAGTCCCCTCATGTCTTTAATGTCTAGTTGGTTTGCAGGAGCTCTGCTTTTTGAGGATGTTGCAGGTAATAAAGATATTTGTGTGCATTTAGCCGTGGAAACACATCAGCTAAAAATAGAAGAAGGTATTAAATTACTTGATATCTGGGGGTTTTATAGGGAACCCAGATACTATCTGAGTGACTTGTTTACCTTTGTAAACAGCACTAAGTGAATTCATTACCAGGGTGTTTAGGTTTGGAACAGGCTCATATAAATATTTACAGGCCTAACATCGCTGTGACAGTGTCACCGAACCTGCCACCCATAGATTGTAGATTCTGTTGTAACAGTGCATCCAAAATAGATTAAAAGTGTACTCCTTCTGTTTGGCAGTACAACTTAGGACTTCAGAAAGCTTTTGCCCATGGATAGTCTTGTACACCTGAACCTTGGTAGGTCTTGGACAGCTCCCCCCAGCCCCAAACAATGTTAGGGCGGCAGCATGGAGCACACTGTGGGTGTAGGTGATGTGGGAAATGTGCTCTCCCCCTTCAGCTGACTATCATGGGACAGAGTGGCCCACCCTGGGACGTGCGGCTCTGGGTCACTTTTCCACTCTGCATCGGTAGGATATATGGGCATTCAGCAACAAGGGCTAGCTAATGGATGTCACCTCTGATTTATACTTAATTAATTAAAGCTGCTGCTACTTGGAAACCTGTCTGGGGTTGAACCCCTCCCCTAGAAGTGTCACGTTCCTAGCAGGGCATCCACTCCAGAGGAGCTATCCCCCCCAGATTTGACTAACAGAGGCAGTGGGCCAAGCAAGCCTACCTCGTTCTGCAGGTCTAACAGCAGGTTGCTTTTATGCTAATCAAAGCCCATGAATGGGTTTGAACATGCCCAGAGCCTTAAACAGAGCTAATTTTTGTGACTCAGATAAGAATAACTATGCATTAGGAATATATGGAAAGATACGCAAGAAGCCTGTCCCACAGAATCCACAGATAGGGGGCCTGACCCTGTCTTCCAGATTCAGGAGAGGCGGGCAGAGCCTTGCACTGGGTGCTCCTCAGCTCAGAGTACCAGAGTGGACTTAGGGCTTTGAATAAAGTGACACACCCAGAGTAGTGATCTCTGTTTCTAGAGTTGAGCGTTCCCCATGCTTGAGTGAACCCCCACATCACACTCAGCGTCACAGACCTCTGCTGTGCTCGGCTGTTGTGAAGAGGGGCTCTGGCTGGGGTCTGCAGATCACTTTCCCGTGTCAGCATTTAGCAAATGAGAAAGGCCACTACAAGACAAAACCATTGGCCAAGCACAGCGATTCTCTAGACCTTCAGAGATAACACTCGGCAGGGCTGGCTATCATGCTTTAATACCTGGGAAACCTTACTTGACCAAGTGCATGGCTGTGGGTCTCTGGATCGTGGAACTGAAAGAAGATCGGGATCTGAGTAGAGCTGGCTTCACATCTACTCCGCCTGCCACCAGCAGCAGTTACTTTCACTACCTTCATCCATAGCTTCATCCAACATCTCCAGGCCCTGAACACAACCAAGCATTCGGGAGCAAAGGGGACAGGCCAAGGGGAACGGCTACCGAGATGACAAAATGTCAGAGCTGACTGGCATTAGAGCCCACCTGGTCCAAGCCCCAGATCTGCAGGTGTGAAAACCAAGATGCTGAGCATCCCTGGGTCATCTGCAGACCTTTCTCTGCCATCCCTAACGCTGGTCTTTTATTCATTCATTGAGCACTGACTGTGAGTCAGCTGGTGCCAGGTGCGGGGGAGACCAGTGAACAACGCAGCCCCTGCCTTTGCAGAGCTTGCAGTCCAGCAGAGGAACTGGATGAGAAAGGACACGTCTGAGGAGCGTTACAAAGGGTGAAATAAAGGTCCTCTAGGAGCTGATGCGGAGTATCTGGAAAGCCCTCCCTGAGGGAAGGGGGATTTAAATTGAAGATTAAATGAGGACTTGGGGGGATCCCTGGGTGGCTCAGCGGTTTCGCGCCTGCCTTTGGCCCAGGGCGCAATCCTGGAATCCCGGGATCGAGTCCCGCGTCGGGCTCCCGGCATGGAGCCTGCTTCTCTCTCTGCCTCTCTCTCTCTGTCTCTCTCTCTATGTCTATCATAAATAAATAAAAATAAATCTTAATAAATAAATAAATAAATAAATAAATAAGGACTTGGCCAGACCAAGGGTGGGGAGAGGAGCTCTCTAGGCAGGAGGAACAGCATATGCAAAGCCTGAATGAGGGAGCAGGGTGGCGGGAAGCACCATGCAAGAAACTAAAGGCAGACCAGGATGGCTGGCAAGCAAGGATGAGTCAAAAGGCAGGACCCGCACTGTGGAGGGCCCAGGGAGCCTTGGCCTCAGGACCTAAGAAGCTATTGAAGTTTTTCAGCAGGATAAAGTTTGTAGAGGGGTAACAGATTAGGAGAGGTACAGGGAAACCAACTTTAATGGGAGGTGGAGGAAGGCTTAGACTGGACACTAGTCCAGGTAAGAGATGGTGGTGACTTCACCTAGGACGATGATCGTTGCAAAGTAGAGTCAACATCACCCTGAGAAGAACTTGCTTTGGCTCAGCCGCTCTTCCCAAGGTGAGTGAGAGACGTGTGGAGCAGAGGCGCCCAGCTGAGCCTCCCAGCCAAGTCTCGCTGAGATGGGTCAACTACAGCCAACCCTCAGGCCTATGATACAGAACAAATTACTGTTTTAGGCACAAAGTTTGTGGATAGCTATGCAGCAATGACTAATACAGAGAGCTAGTATTGTAATTTATCTCTTTTTCAGGGCCACATAGCAAACCAAAGAGTAGGTAGGCAAACTTAATAAAACTGTGGGTCTCCTGTGGAGAGCCGTTTCCACAGTACCTACAGAGTACAGATGTCATGTGTCTTAAAGACAAAAGAGCTTGCCAACGACTGGACCCTGTTAGGGTATACATAAAAAAAAAAAAAAAAAAAAAAAAAAACACAGGACCAAAAAGAAGAAAGAAAAAAATAAATATATAGTCAACAGGACTTGGTAATTGATTTGATGTGAAGTACAGAGAGGGTGTCAGGGGAGTCCAGGAGGGGTTCCAAGGCCTTGGGTTTGGGGCCTGGGTGACTGAGCAGAGGTTAGGCCACCAGCTGAGACAAGACCGGAGTAGGCACTATCTGAAGCTTTCTCCTCCTGCCAGGTTCAAACAGAAAGACTAGCATCTACAAATGTGTGTCTTACTTCCAAAGGTTGAAAATATTATTCCTGGTTTTTTCAAACAAACAAAAAATCCACTAGAAGAAAACAATTTAATAAAAGACCCTTATAAAGAAACTTTACCCATAGCTCTCTGTAAGATAAATATACTCCTTCTCCATGTAATGCCTGTAGATACGTATTGTCTCTGAGGACAGGATGAGTAGGAGGAAATTTTTCTATATTTTGTAAAAGGTGATATAAGATTTTCAAAGAAGGCGAAGGAAGGTTGGCCTACACAGTCTAAGACTATAGTTCTGAGAACACAACTAAAATGCCCAGTAGAATATCAACAAGTATACAGGAAGCGCACCAGCACATTTTATAACAGAACGAGCTGCTTTCGTTTGTTTGGTACTTCAGCAAACTGTTGGTAGCTTTCTAGATTGGCGGCTATCACACGCACTGAGGCCAGGCTGTAAATAGAGCAGCAGCTGAAGGCATGATAAGCACTCAGAACGAAGGAGAACGCATTTCCGATGCCAAGAATGATGTTCTCTGAGTTGGGAACTCTTCTTCTGAGCCTACCCAAGGTCACGAACAAGAAGTTCTTTTCTTTGTTAAATATGGTCAGAACCCAGATGACCTTTTATTTTGTTTTGTTTTGCTTTTTAAGGGAGAGAGAGCAAGAGGAGGAGCAGAGGGGGAGGGAGAGAGGGAATCCCAAGCAGACTCTGTGCTGAGCACGGAGTCGGACACAAGGCTCAATCCTGAGATCATGACTTGAGCCAAAATCAAGAGTTGGTTGCTCAACCGACTCCGCCACCCAGGAGCCCCTGGATGACCAGTTCTTGACTAAAGATAATCATATGAACCGAAGAACATTTTAAAAGTTCGACCCATTAAACTTACCAGTGGGCTTCATGACAGTGGCCCAGCGTGTAAATCAGAAGCCACGAGAAGCGGCCACGTTTTCTGAATCGTCAAAACAGACTCATGTGGTGAGGTTATGCAGACGAGTGTGGGGAGGCCCATGCAGATGGTCAGGACTATGAACAAAAGAAACAGTTGCAGGAACTTGTGCTTCACACATGCCAGGATGGCAGGCACCTCATCACCAATCTGGTATTGGCCGGTTGTTACAGAAAGATCTGGAAGCTGGTAGAGAAAGCAGTGATTTCGGCATGACAGTTTGCCATGCCCTCTACGGACAGTGGCTCACCTCGCCTCTGAGAGCAAACAAGGTCTTTGCTTCTCAGTGTTTCTGCAGCCCTGCTCAGTGCTTCAGGGAACCGTCCGTGAAAACCGCTCCTCGGGTGGAGAGTCCAGACTGAGAGGGACAGTCCTGCCTTTGCTCAGGGCAAAGTTTCAGGGGCAGAGCCCCAGAAGGACAGCTGGCAGGGATGAATCTGCTCTTGGCCGAGCGGCGACCGCTGACACCACGATGGCAGCAGCCAACGAGGTCAGGGTCTTGCCATCCTGAAATGAGCCACACGCAGATGTCGACTCCAGGGGAGCTGGACTCACACTCGGGGTCTTCGAGAGCCGCTGGCCCCAGGCTGAGCCCGTGTCCCCTCCCAGAGGAGCTGGGCCTCCAGAGGGCAGCCGGCGCAGCAGGGCCACAGCTTCCTAGAGATGATCTTCTCCTCCTCCAGTCAGAAGACTGCACCCTTTTTAAATAAAGTTTACTTTATTTACTTTGTTTGACGGTATCACTCCAACGACTGCCACTTAATCGCTAAAACAGTTCGATAGAACTTCCGATCGGGGGTGTCTGGGTGCTCGGTCAGTTAAGCGTCCGACTCTTAACTTCAGCTCAGATCGTGATCTCAGGGCCCTGGGATTGAGCATCTGGCTCCCGGCTCAGAGGCAGCTTCTCCCTCTCCCTCTGCTCCTCTCCTGCCCCCCCCCCACCACACTCTCTCTTTCTCCCTCTCTCAAATAAATAAATAAAACCTAAACAAACAAACAAAAAAAAACCTTTGATCACTTACTAAGTGAATTCATGTGACTTCATCTGTCTTGAGCACAGAGACAGTTTAATAATATAATTGGTTCTGGGTTTTTAAAGGAACACTTCACAGCACACGTAGATATAGGATCAGGGACTGCAATACTAATGCCAAGTGTCTCATCAAGATTTACCATATTTATGGTCTCATTCATTTGGGGAATATAAATAATAGTGAAAAGGAATAGAGGGGAAGGGAGAAAAATGGGTAGGAAATATCAAAGGGAGACAGAACATGGAAGACTCCTAACTCTGGGAAACGAACTAGGGGTGGTGGAAGGGGAGGAGGGTGGGGGGTGGGGGTAACTGGGTGCCAGGCACTGAGGGGGGCACATGACAGGGTGAGCACTGGGTGTTATTCTGTATGTTGACAAATTGAACACCAATAAAAAATAAATTTATTATTAAAAAAAAAAGATTTACCATATTTACTCTCTACTCATGCTTCAAACATGTAACCTGTGTTAGGACAACTAATTTGCCGAATTTTAACATTTAAAGGCACGTCTTTGTGGGACTCCATAAGTAGATGTTGTTCAAAGAGGGAAGTGATATGTCAGTAACAGATTGCAAAAAAATAAAATATTTCTTTTTCTAAAAAAACTGGAAGAAAAAACAATTCTTTTGAGAATATGGAAATAAATAAATAAATAAATAAATAAATAAATAAATAAATAAATAAATAATAAAAAAAACTGGTAGACAGGAATATGGAGCAATGAGGGGAATGAGGAAGGTGAAAGTGGCCAGATAGCCTGAGTCCTAGGGATACCACCGCAGGAGGGGCTCTAACTCCAGCTGGGCCACTAACTGACTTTGCTCCTTGTAGGCAACGTGGGATGACCAGATCCCTGGACCCCTAGCAACCTTTCTAGCTTCACAGCTTGCAATGCCAGTTAAATCAAAAGGAAAGAAACAATCCTGGAGACGCTTTGAGTGTTTCTGGAATAATTATCAGGAAATCTTCAGGAAGGGGATCCCTGGGTGGCGCAGCAGTTTGGCACCTGCCTTTGGCCCAGGGCGTGATCCTGGAGACCCCGGATCGAATCCCACGTCGGGCTCCCGGTGCATGGAGCCTGCTTCTCCCTCTGCCTCTCTCTCTCTCTCTGTGTGTGTGTGTGTGTGTGTGTGTGACTATCATAAATAAATAAAAAATTTAAAAAAAAAAAAAAGGAAATCTTCAGGATGAGTCCCCTAAGTAGTATGGGTTTGGTGCTCTTTGTGTGGGCCGTAGTTTTCAGCCCAGCCCATGGTTCATGAGAATGTGGATTTTGGGTTAAACTGGGCAGCGCAGCCAGCTGAGCTCCCTGCAAAGGTACAGCGAAGTCCTGGAGGAAGGCCCTGGCCCCTCGGAATCCTCCCCAGCCTCCAGCCCCGTATCTGACCGAACAGGTTTCCAATTTTTTCTGAACTGAACATTTTTTCTTGGGATCCCCTGGCTGGCTCTGTTGGTAGAGCACACAACTTTTGATCTCAGGGTTGTGAGTTCAAGCCCCGCGCCAGGTATGGAGCCTACTAAAAAAAATAATAATAAAAATAAATATATATAAGTATATATATAAACATATAAATTTATATAAATATAAATTTGTTTATTTAAACAAATGAAAACTCTCTCCCTAGCTTCTGCTGGCTTCTGAGATTCCCAAAGCAAAACCTTGACCCTGCTGAAAAAGAAAGGGGATATCCCCGCCTGGCTTACCCTGCAGTAACTTTGCTTTGGATGTTTTCCCTACAGGCATGTGGTTAAAAACGAAAGTTCGAAACGTATGCAAGCAAGAGTGAGCACTCTGGGGTAGAGGCAGCTTGTGGGTGAGCCCGGGGTTCCTATGCCTGGGCATTGTCTGGGGGAGCGCAGCTAAACACATGGAGAACAGCTGGAAAATGACCAGAGGCTGGATGGGCTACGAGAGCAAGAGAACCGCGATTGGAGAGAGCTGGAGAGATCCTGGGGCATGAATCAGCCCCCTCCCCCAGTGGGACGCGGAAAATGGGGCACAGGCTAGATCAGCTCGGCCCAGCCGCTTGCGCTGAGTATTGACAAAGGGGCAGGTGCACACCGTGGCCCCAAGCTGCCCACGTCCCAGAAAGTCCTTGGTTCTCCTCTTCCAGCTCCGCCTCTTCCTGGCAGCGAGATCCCAGGTAAGTAGCTTCTCTAAACTTCTGTTCCCCCGTCTCTGGAATGGCCCTAACTGCCTACCCACCTGACAGGGTGGCCCTAAGGATCGTGAATGCTGCCGTGCCGCACATCAAGTTCTTCAACCGTATGTGATACGGAATGAGCGAGCAAACTTTAGGTGTTGTAGCGTTCGTTTAGCAACTGTATCAGAGGGGCACCTGGGTGGCTCAGCCGTGGAGCACCTGCCTTGGGCCCAGGGTGTGACCCCGGGGTCCCAGGATCGAGTCCCGCACTGGGCAACCTGCATGGAGCCTGCTTCTCCCTCTGCCTGGGTCTCTGCCTCTCTGTGTGTCTCTCAGGAATAAATCAATTAAATCTAAAAAAAAAAAAAAAAGAGAATCATCCAGAAGGAGCACAGTGGTATGGGATGAGACGTCACCTTTTCCGAAGGCCCTTGGAAGCCAAGGCCAGGAGTTGGGACGGCAGTCTAAGAGAAAAGGGTTAAGTGACCATGTTATGAGTCAGTTGTAGCTTCTGTATGAAACCAGACTGGAGGGACCCATGGGTGAGTCGCATCAGGAGGCTCTCGTCGCTGACCCGATGAGAAGTGATACGGCGGGAGTGGAAGGGAGCAAGTTGTTGGAGTGTTTCAGAAATGGATGCCTGGGGGGCTCAGCAGTGGAGCGCCTGCCTTGGGCCCAGGGCGTGACCCTGGGGTCCAGGATCGAGTCCCACTTCGGGCTCCCTGTAGGAGCCTGCTTCTCCCTCTGCCTGTGTCTCTGCCTCTCTCTGTATCTCTCAGGAATAAATCAATAAAATCTTAAAAAAAGAAAAACTGTATCAGACGCCTTAGGGGATGTAAAAATGAACCAGATGGAGATTTTTCCCTTAAAGTGCTCACTGACAGCACCTAAGACATGTAAATACCTTTGCAAAGTCTAAGGGGGTAAGTCACCTAGGAGGGCCCTACTTTCAGGGCTAGGAGCGGGAGGGGAGGGGAGATCAAAGGGAGAAAATATTTCTGCCTGAACTGTGAATTCTAGGCTAAGGAGCCTGAGTTTTATTTGGTGGGAAGAGAGCTGTTAAGAAGGGGATGGTGGGACACAGCAGATTAACTGCCTGGTGCACACGATGCCTCTTGGGGGAGACAGCCGGGAAATTGTCGCCGTCACTTAGATGGAGTCTAACGCCTGCCTGGGGTGCGCCGTGGTAGGGACTGGATCCAGAGGGAAGAATGGATCCAAACGGCATTTGCAAGTGACAGATTTGATGAGCGAAGGGATACTTAAAGAATAGGAGTGACGCAAAGATCATTGGAATGCTGGGTCCTGAAACACTGGCAGGGTGGGGTTGCCTCTCACTGAACCACACGTAGGCCAACAACACGTCTCCCTTGGGGCAAATTCACGTCCCCAGATATACACCTCACTGCACTGCTGTAGGCCTACGGTTCACAGTACTGTGTGTTTTACTGTGTTGCAGTAGAGACACTTTGGGGTATCTGCCCACCTCCCGAGACCCCAACAGGCATTGGGGGCTCTTGACAACCATTTCACATCATAATCCTACCCCACTTCCAGCCGCAGCTAATGGAACAGAGATGCATACCCTGTCTGACCCAAAGTGGGCCGAATTTTTTCTCTTAGAAACTCAGAACCAGGGGGCAGGCCGGGTGGTTCAGCGGGTTAGCACTGCCTTCAGTCCAGGGCCTGATGCTGGAGATCCAGGATCGAGTCCCACGTTGGGCTCCCTGCATGGAGCCTGCTTCTCCCTCTCTGACTGTGTCTCTGCCTCTCTCTCTGTGGGTGTCTCATGAATAAATAAATAAAATCTTTAAAAAAAAAAAAAAGAAAGAAAGAAAGAAGGAAACTCAGAATCAGGCACGAGAGTTCCATTTCCAGCTGGGCTCTTTGCTGGAACTGGAGGGCACAGACTCACAGACTCGGGAGATGCAGAGCAGCCACCTTCCATTCGTCATGCGGACGGAGGAGAGGAGATGCTAGTCTGCAGGGAGAGACGAATGCAGCAGATCGGAGCAGGAGGAGGCAGAGAGAGCCTCCTGATTCCGGTGGCCCTGAGAGGCCCAGCTGCCTTCCGATGCACGTGGTAGCCCCACATCCATCAGACGGACGCCCCTGTTTGCTCCAGCTGGTTGGAGCTGGTTTCTGTAACTTGCAGTTTGGAACATTGCCTGATGCTGTTGAATGAAATCCGGGCCCGGGTGGAAGAGCACAAGTTCACGTTTTTCAGTAGGTGGGTTCTCTCTCCCCCCAGAAGTAGGTAACTGGCACTTTGAAGACAGGAGGTAGGAAGAAGAGGGAGGTGGACCTCTTGTCCCGATATTAAGAGGTCTAGATGTCTAGCGACGCCCTGAGAGGCCTAGAAGGTCTAGGCCTCACCCTCCCAGGAGACCCAGAAGGAAGGAAAGAACCCGAGCAAAACCGCCTTTGCTTCTTATGGATGAACTTGGTATGTTGTCTTCTTTGTGTTTGTTGTAGCTGAACATGGACAAGAGAAATGGATGCGGGTCGGGCTGTCCTGGATTCACATCCAAGCTCAATCTCTTACTCGGCACATTACTCAACCTCTCGGAGACTCAATTGCTTTAATTATAAAATCGGAATAATATGTCTCTCCCAGAGTTGTGTTGAAGTCCCAGGGGAGTCCAGTGGCCCAAGCTTTGTACCACTTGAAAAATAAGACCAACGAAGGCCCGTAGGAACAGAACGGCATCTTTGTTATTGGCGCAGGCTACAGGGACCAAGTCTACAAATGTGTGAGTCAAAATGGGCCAAATACATCCGTATTCCCAAGGAGCCCCTTCACACCAGGTGAGTGTGAGTCTGCAGAGTGTACACACTGCCCAGGTTGTGGCCCCCCACTGCTGCCGTGAGAGGAGACGCCCTCAGAACTTGTGCAGGAGCCCACACCACCGGAGAACGTGGGCAGACGGCTGCGGCCCACCCCGCAGGCCACCGTGGGCAGCAGACAGGAGGGCGCAAGAGCCCACCAGCGAGGGAGAAATCCAGTGGCCAGGAGTGGAGGAACGGTGTTTCCCCTCCCCAGCCCCCAACTGCCAGTTGTGAGGACTGAGGGAGCTAATCCTGGCAAGCGGCATCACGTCCCGTGGGAATCTTCCCAAATCAATCAGCCCTTCTCTTCAGCAAGAGAGAGACATAACTGACAAGTTAGGACACCACAGACAAGTTCTGCCCACAACTGTAGCTCGAGGGGGGTCTGTCTCAGGGAGATGCAGCATGGCATGTGCACACCTGTAGCTCTTGCCGATCCATCCACCGTGCCTCGGACACGATGTAAGGATCTCTGTGTGCTGCCCATGACTGCGGGAGGCATGGTTTCCAGGTTAGGAACAACGCTGCTGGAAACCTCCTCCTGTGTGCCTCTAGGTGTGCATGCATATACACACCTGTACATCTGTGGGACTTCTGGTCAGAGGGCTCCGTGTGCATTCCACCGTAGTAGATACAGGTTTGCAATGCGGCAGTCCCACTTCTGGGAGGTCTGGACATGCATGTGAGACAGGGGTGATGCAAAGGGGCTGAGGGAGGATCATCTGCGGGCAACAGAGGCAGAGCCACAGGCCTACCAGCCGTCCCCCGCCTTGCAGAACCAACTCCGGGGTTCGGGGAAGGGGGGTCAGATTTTTTTGAGGAAAACACTTCCCCATGTGTGTGGAGCTGGCTAGGGTTTGTAGAAGAAAGGAAGACGGGAGCATGAGTACAGAGAAGGTGCCTGTAGATGTAGATTTGGAGTTGTCCCCATAAAGGCCCGACTGGCCTGAACGCAAGCTCCCTGAGAGCCACTTCCCCCCTATGTCTTCACCCCCACACCTCCCAACACCATGGCTGTGCTGGCCCCATGAGAAGAGCTCCATCCACTCTTGCTGAAAGAATGGATAGATTTCTGATGAGGTGACTGAGGGGAGGGTGGCCTCAGTCGGTAGGACACGCAACTCTTCATCTCAGGGCCGTGAGTTGGGCATGGAGCTTACTTTAAAAAAAAAAAAAAAAAAAAAGGAATTCTATATTGCCTTCCCCGGTAGAATTTTCAGCATCTTTATAAGAGAAAAAAAGTTAAAGGTGGATTTCCAGAGAACTGTGTGGCAGGCAGAAGGAGAATCAGTCCCAGAGGGGCTGACAAGGAACAGCTTAGAGGGAAAGGAAGCAGATCAGAAGAGGGTGGCCACAAAAATCAAAACAGGTCCCAAAGAATGGATTTTCAACAACACCAAACAGGAAGCCTTCCAAAAGTAGTTTCTTAACCCAGGGTGGATCACCTTGGAAGAAGCTGCCTCAAGGAAACACGAAGATGTACGTCAGATGAACATATGTACGGTGCGTATGTTACGACAACACGCGGACACAGTGTACATCCTATCATGTGAACCACAGGAAACAAGTGGCCTGTTGGCTTAGTACGGTGACAAGAACAGTTGGGTTAGCACATTGGGAGCTTCGCTCATTCTTCCTACATTCCGAGGAAGATGGGCAACATTTACCGTCAGGATGAAATCAGTAGAAACCACCTGGTAGAGATCAAAGGGAAAAGAGAAAGATGTGGAGAACCAACTGTCTGCTTGGGACTTTGTAAATAACTTCCCTTTGGGGACATCTGGGTGGCTCAGCGGTCGAGCGCCTGCCTTCGGCCCAGGGTGTGATCCTGGAGACCCGGGATCGAGTCCCATGTCGGGCTCCCCGCATGGAGCCTGCTTCTCCCTCTGCCTGTGTCTCTGCCTCTCTCTCTCTCTGTGTGTGTCTCTTGTGAATAAATAAATAAAATAAAAATAAATAAATAAAAACAAAAAAAAATACTTCCTTTTGTACTCCAGACAATCTGGTTAGGGGGCAGTTCCCACGCCTATCCTGCAAATAGGAAAACTCACACAGGTTAAGGGACGGGTTTGAAAGCACGCAGATGGCTGAGCTGGGGCCAGCTGCAGGGCCTGGCTCCCCTGGAGCCCACGTGGCTTCCCCACATCACGCCTCCAACCCCGGCAAAGAAGTGTACTCTCCTACCAGAGCAGCTGACAGTGCTTTATACACTTCTCAGTGATAGGGATTTTTTTTTTTTGAAGGCTTAATTTAATTTTGTTTTTATTATGACTTTTTAAATTTGGAAATGGTCTAAAACTCCCAAGAAATTGCAGAAATAGTACAGAGAAATCTCACGTATCTGGTACACGGCTTTCCCTGATAATAATCTCTTCTATAATCACTGTATTTTGTCAAAACCAGGAAGTCAATGTTGGTACAACACTAACTCAAAGCTTTTCTTTTCTTTTTTTCTTTTTAAGATTTTACTTATTAATTTGATAGAGAGGGACAGAAAGCACAAGCGGGGGCCGGGTAGGGACAGAGGGAGAAGCCGACCCTCCACTGAGCAGGGAGCCAATCCCAGGACACTGGGATCATGACCTGAGCCGAAAGCAGATGCTTAACTAACTGAGCCACCCAGGTGCACCTAACTCATTTTTCCTTTCTTTTCTTTTCTTTCTTTTTTTTTTTTTGCATTTTTAAAACTTTTATTTAAATTCATTTAAATAACATATAATGTACTATTGGTTTCAGAGTTAGGGGTCAGTGAGTCATCAGTCAAATGTAATACTCAGTACTCATTATATCACGTGCCCTCCTAAATGTCCATCACCCAGTTACACCATCCCCTACCCCATCCCTCCAACAACCCTGTTTGTTTTCGATGATTAAGAGTCTCTTATTATTTGTCTCCCCCTCTCATTTCATCTTGTTTTACTTTTTCCTCTCTTCCCCATGATCCTCTATTTTGTTTCTTAAATTCCACACGCCTAACTCATTTTTCAACATCCGCAGTGAGGATTTAATTCTCTGTGGTGGCGCGCTGCCCTGTGATTGTAGGATGTTCGGCAGCACAGCCAGTAGCACCCTGCACCCCAATTGTGACTACCAGAAATTTTCCAGACTCAGTGATAGCTTTTAAAGTACCAAACTAAGAAAAAAAAAAAAAAAGTACCAAACTGCTTTACATTCTTTATTCAAAATACAATTTTGGTGTTCAGCACTTCTTTTTTTTTTTTTTAGATGTTAACACATATAGAAAAATAACCACAGCAAACAAAGTTTTTTTTAAGTCTTCAGAATTTAAAAAAGACTTTTTCAAACCACAAAAATATAACTAGCCTTTAAAAAAAAAAAATCAGGGAGAAAGATGAAGGCTGCGTTTTGACTACAATTCTCTGTTTAAATAAACACTAACAAAAATCACATTCACAGAAATCTGTTACTCATCGCAAACATCCCACTGGGCACATTTCTCAAGCAAATCTTAAGACAGAAATTGATGAGGTTATTTTCTCTCGCGTTATCGGAAAGAACTGTAAAATTTCTATGGAATCACATAAAAGTCTACTGTCTGAAATAGTGGCCCATTCTCGTACCTGCTGTCTGGCTAATAAAGGAGCATTTGGCCCCATCTGGTTTCGGCCAAGGAGGGCAGACCTTGTGCCAATAAAAGTTGATCATTTTTGCTTCAGCTCTGAGACCCACCCCCCGCCCCCAGACAGGGCAGGAACCTCACCAACTTCCCTCCTTTGGGGAGCCAGAGCCCTCCCCGGGCAGTGTCCCTGGCCCCAAGGGGGGGGGCGGCCTGGGCCAACACGCAGAAGGCCAACTCCATCCCCACTCACAGAGGGAGGAGCCACTGCACATCAGTCTCCTGCCCAAATCCCAGGCCTCTGCTATCACATAATCGATCCCTTACCACAGGCATCTGCGTCGCCTCGGACTCCCTGGACTACAGAGAATGTTGCTGAATCCTTTTAGAACCCCTGGGCTGTAACATAGTGATCTGGAGAGTGAAGCCTGCATCTGTGAGATCTTCTGAACCTCCTGGAAGGGGCAGAGTCAAAAGCCAAGGCTCGCAGTGTCCAGCAGCACGCTTCTGCTCGGGCCAGAGGCTGCAGGGCCTGCGGGAGGACAACGGTGGCCCAGGCCTGAGGCCCAAGGTGGGAGTGTCATCCCCTCCGACCTTCTCACGGCTCCAGGCGGTGGTCGGTGGTCGGTAGTGCTGGGCAGCGCAGCCCTCACCCCCAGAACTCAAGGCTCGTACAACCCAATTTGAAGCTGTTGTTTCCTCTGCCAGGAAAGTAGTCTCCCTGGGCATGTTGACTGATGCGTAAATTCATTTTTAATGGCTCGATGGTAAATCGCAAAGTCCAAAATAACAGAGGATCTAGGAACAGAAGCAAACGCTAACTCAGATTTGAAGAAATGGGGGGACAAAGGGATTGAGTCTCACAAACCTTTCTAAATATGTATTGTTATTTAGTTATTTGCAAAAGAACATGTTGTGTAGTTAGTTCATTGTTAAGCATTCATTTGCAATGTAACATCCACTTATGTTCACAATTATCTGTTCAATATCAATGTATAGGTATCTCTGGGACCTTCAAACTCAATTTGATTTATAGATTTATGATCCTAAAACAACAGACCTCACTAATCTTGGGGTCTGCACTTAATTTGAGTGGACACATCAGCTTTGGGGTTTTCTGGCTGAAAAATGTAATATCAATAGCACATGCCTGGGGCATCTGGGTGGCTCAGTAGGTTAAGTGGCTGCCTTTGGTTCAGGTCATGATTTCGGGTCCTGGGATCGAGCCCCACATCAGGCTCCCTGCTCAGCAGGGAGTCTGCGTCTCCCTCTGTCCCTCCCCCTCTGCTCATTCTCTCTTTCTCTCTCTCTCTCAAATAAATAAAATCTTAAAATACACACACACAAAAAACAACATGCCTCAAATCTGTGCATAAAATCATAATTGCTCCTTAACCAGAGGCTCCTTAACCCAACAGGAATATACAAATGGAAGGCTCTGGACTATTTAAAGTCGTTCTGGGGATCCCTGGGTGGCGCAACGGTTTGGCGCCTGCCTTTGGCCCAGGGCGCGATCCTGGAGACCCGGGATCGAATCCCACATCAGGCTCCCGGTGCATGGAGCCTGCTTCTTCCTCAGCCTGTGTCTCTGCCTCTCTCTCTCTCTCTCTGTGACTATCATAAATTAAAAAAAAAAAAAAAAATTAAAGTCGTTCTGAATATACACTCACATTTCTTTTTAAATAATGTAAAATTAGAAAAAAAAAAAAAACCCTAACTCTCTCCAGGAAACTGTAACCTGTTCCATTACACCAGAATAACCTCCTGAAAACAAGGATGTTTTTTACTCAGAGCTGTGGAGGAAGGAGCTGAAAGGACATGTGCTCCAGAGAGCACTGCAAGGTGGCCCCTCGAAAGACCTGGTTTCCCACGACCATAAACTCCTCATCCGTGGAGTGGATGCTCCCTCAGCACAACACGCGCACAGCTATTTGCAGGAAAAGCCATCTGTAGGATGTGCTCATGAATTTTTCAAAGTGGAGATGAAACGTTTCAAACTTAGTTCACCAAAAAAAAAAAAAAAAAAAACCTACCTGTTTTCCATGTTTATTCAATTCAGATTTTCAGGCACAATTTCCCATTCCAGGATACATGAAGATGCCGTTGACTGTCCTCAGGAAATGACCTCGGGTAACAGTTTCAAAGGACCTGCGCGATACCAACCATGAGAATGGGATGAGTGACTACAATCAGGAACTACAATACTAGTCTCATTTCTCTGAATGTCTGAAACATTTAAAGAGTCTAGAATATTTTTGCTTTACCGGAGATGTTTGTAGGTGTGTAGAGGTCCCGGCTGAACTGGCTCTGAACTCCTGCCTTAAACTATTCTATTAGATTCAATAGCAAAACTCAGCAGCACACCTTAAAAGTAAGCCCTTGTTGATCTTTGCCATCTCCAAAACCGACATTCAGCTGGAATGTGACTCTGCTCTCCCCTGGCCAAAATCTGTCCACTCGGGGACAGCCAAGGTCAAAGGACTAGACTCTACAAAACGCAGATACAAAGTCTACCCAAAAGATTCAAAATTAAATGTAAATCCTAAGGAACCTGAAGTTGTTTAGGGCTCCAACACCCGGCCTCTGGAGGATTAGAGGACCACCCCGGGCTGCCTTCTGGTCATCTCCCCGACCAGCTAAAGGGGGTCGGGGGGGGGGGGCATGAAAACCCAGCAAATCACCAGGTGGAGCGTGTCTACTATGTAGGGACAAGAGCTCCCCTCTGCGGGCTGATGTGCAGGGTGACCAGGACCCTGCCAGGGAGGCAGAGCCGGGGCCACGGGGCTGAGCCACCTGCCCCCAGACCTTTGCCCCCGCGTCTACACCAAGCACATCCCGGATCTCTGGAAGACCGGCCTGGCCCTGGCCTCACGGGGACTAGCTGTGCAAGGCTGGCCCGCCCACAGCTCCCTGCCCGCGGCTGATTAAATTCCCCCACGTCACGGGCTCCCTCTAAACTGCACACTTGTGCTCCATTGCGAGAATCAAAAATACACATTGGATTCAGTTCCACGACGCTACAAAAAAGGAAAGCATCCCATTTCCTCTGGGAGGCCGTTCCCTGCGCTCCTGACAGCGCGTGTGACGCGGGTCACAGGCCTCCCGGCGGCCCCGAGCCACACACCCCGAAGACATGCGCGGGAGTCGGGGTGCAAGGCCTCGCACGGAGGCAAGCATGCCCGCTGTGCAAGGGGGGTGTGGGGCCGGGGAAGGAGGTGCAGGCCCCCCACGGCTCTAGCATGGACCAGGCAGGAGCTCTGCGCCAGCTGACAGGTGCCCAGGCCGCAGGAGCACAGCGTCACCAGGGAAGGGCTCGGCCCGAAAGGCCCCGGGCACCTGCCCCAGGACTAAGTGGCTCTGCCCCAGCTCCGGCCCGGCCCCGGAGGACAAGGGGCCACCCCGATGCTGCAGGAAGCCCCCCTCCCTGCAGCAGGACACTGGCCTCACCTCGGGCACGGGAGGGGGGAGCCCTGTTCCCCACAGACTGCCACAGCGCAGCCTCTGCTTCTGGAGCTCCTCGGGAGGGGACCCACGTTTCATCCCACATTCCCCGGCCCCGGGGCCCATGGACCCACCAGCCCGTGAGGAAGAAGCTGGAAGCTCCCAGTAGAGGCCAGCTGAGCCGAGCAGAAGGGAGTTCGGACCCCTGGAGCTGGGTACAGTTGGCAGCTCTTACGTTTCCACCAGAATGCCCGCACTCCCTGGAGTTGAGGTTAACAGCCCTGGAAGACAACAACAACTGAATTTTGGAATTTTGCTTTGGGGCATGGGTGTGAACAAAAACTCATTCCCTTGGGGGGGGGGGGGAAACACTCTTAAATACTTCCCTAGTGTGGTCAGTATTGCTCCTTCCTCTGAAACTGCCTTTTCAAAAATAAAACCTATTTAACTTCCTTATGTTTCTTTACAAAACTTGTTCTCAGTCTGTGACAAAAATTTGGCTCTTTATAAAATAAAATTGACATTTAGAAGATTGCCTAGTACTTGCAAAGGCTACAACCACGGGCAGACAGACTGGGCTGTTGCAAATCTCTTACAAAATTCTGAACCTTAGAAAAGCGGTTCTCCATGATTTGGGAGACAGCAATGCTAGACTTCCTTACCTAAAAGGCAGGTTGGACATTTGTTATATTATGAAATAAGTACTTTTAAAAGATCAGTTGCTTGAATTCCAAAATATACTTCTGAAAGTCAATTTTTTTTTTTTTGAGGAATAGAAAATTTGCTCTTCACACCTCTTTAGAACACATTTCTTATTTTATTCCAGATTTGAAGGGCTACCATTTTAAAGAATGCCAGACAAGGGGATCTCTATATTGATCATGCTATCGGGCTCCTCATTTCATCCTTGTGTAATTTTAAATAATCCCAAACAATCTAAAATAATACATAATTATCATATGAATTGGCATTTCAAATTGTGCTATAGGCTGTGTACACTACCAATACTTTTCAACAAAAATGTACTCCAAAACACATAAGAAAAAATATAAAACTTTTATCTTAGTGTTTTTATGTAATAATGCACTTAAAAATTTTTTTATTTATTCATGAGAAACACAGAGAGGGGCAGAGACAAAGGCAGAGGGAGAAGCAGGCTCCCGGGAGGGAGCCTGATGCAGGACTCATCCCAGGACCCCAGGGTCCTGCCCTGAGCCAAAGGCAGACGCTCAACCACTGAGCCACCTAGATCCCCCGCAATAATGCACTTTTTAAAAAGAAATAGTATACCAAACCCAGGAAGGGACATTGCTTGATTATGTTTGTAAGAGAAAAATGATGTAATTCTTATCATTGCTTATTTTTACTGTTATAAAGCTTTTTCATAAGTAGGTATGAATTATTATTTCATAGATGTGACTGTTTTTTAGTCTGCTTTACTCTGAGTGTAAGTTATAATTTATTGGCTTCTGATGGCTTCCCACGGATAATTATGTTAAAATTTTTTTTCCCAAGTTCAATTACCTTTGGCAAACACTGCCGTGGTCAAAAGGGAGGTCTCCAAAGCAGAGGCGAAACTAAATATTTCTATGGCTTAAGACATCTCATTTTGATGCATGGAAGTATCCGTCAGTTTTGATAGCTTGACGACAGTTCGGATAGATGCTATATTTCAGCTGTACTGATTTATTATTAATCTTAGATGAAAGATGACAAGTAGATTCTCCTCCCCTGTATAGTAATAATTGTACATTTGGTGTCTTCGTGTTTATTCTGATCAAGATTACTGAAAGTAATAGAAACAGTATTACCTCTAAATAAAAGAGGTTAATTTCAAGTGGCAAACCTTACTAAAAAGTTTAGCTGCTTTATTAAGTGTAACTCTCAGCATATATGTTAAGAACACTTCTCTAGAGCAAGAGATGGCAAGCTTTCCATAAAGGGCCATATAGTAAATATTTTAGCTTCTGCCATATGGTTTTTGTTGCATCTACTCAACTTTGCTCTTGTAGAGGAAGGCAGTCAGAGATTATATGTAAATGAATGTGCATGGCTGTGTTCCAATAAAACTTTATTTATGGACACTGAAATCTGAATTTCACACACTTCTCCTGTGTCACGAAACCGTATTCTTCCTTTGAATTTTTCCAAGTGTTTAAAAATGTAAAAATCATTTTTAGCTCTCAGGCCCTACGAGAACAGATTTCAGGCTGAATTAGGCCCATGGGGCCGTAGAATGCCTACCCTGGTTCCTAAAAAGCAACAGTAGAAGCCATCCATCCTTAAACATTACCATGACGCAGTGAACTGACTGTAGCAATCAGGTGCCAGAAAATACGACAACCAAAGACAGACAAATTACCAAAGACTAAGCACAGCATGGTTGAAAATCGGGTCCTCTCTCAGGATGCTCACCAGCCCTGCTCGTGCAGGGCCACATCATCTTGGCATCCAGGGCCATCGGCAGGTGAGTGAAGAAGCCCAGCCTGAGAGTACCCCTCTGGTCTGGGCAGCATGCACGTGCTGGGCATGCCTCCTCCTCTGTCAGGTCACCACTACCCGCTGTGGCTCCGAGTCGGACAGAAAGACACCTGTCCTCGCCCCGCATCATCCAGCCCCTGAGAGCCCAACTTCTCTGACTGCTAAAGGCCCACAGAAGTCTAGCGGCTATTATGAGCCCTGCCTGCACACAGGGGTTGAGGGTCAGCGACCCTGCCGGGGACAGCAGGCCCACGAGGGTTCCAAGTCACCAAGCGCCTTCTGCAAGAGGCTTTCAAGAATGGGCCATCTGGGCCTCTCCGCCTCAGAGAGGGAAGACTGAAAACAGGAAACGTGGAAGTAGTGCTTGCCCGCCTGCTCCGCCGAGGGCGATCCCCTGACCAGCCAGACCTCCCGAGCGGCGCAGGAGCTGCGGGACCAAGAACAGCGTGCACAGGGGGTGTGCAGGTGGCCTTTACTCCTTCGAGGACAGGTGTACACAGCGGCCCACGGAAATCACGTCCGGGCTGTGCAAACACCCAGACCGCAGGTAAGGGGCAAACAAGGACAGCCCAGCCAGCCCCCCCACCCCGGAGCGGGGGAGGTTGAGCAGCAGGCGAAGGCCGGGGCGCCCGCGAGGATGCGCGTCCACGCGTCCACGGCTGGCAGCGAGTCCCGAGGGCGGCGGCCGCGCGCAGGGCCAGGACCTTCGCGCAGGAGGAGGCGGGGGCGCGGGCAGGTGCGGGGCTCAGGGCGCGGGCAGGTGCGCGGCTCAGGGCGCGGGGGTTCCGGGGCGCGGGGGCGCGGGCAGGTGCGCGGCTCAGGGCGCGGGCAGGTGCGCGGCTCAGGGCGCGGGCAGGTGCGCGGCTCAGGGCGCGGGCAGGTGCGGGGCTCAGGGCGCGGGCAGGTGCGGGGCTCAGGGCGCGGGCAGGTGCGCGGCTCAGGGCGCGGGCAGGTGCGCGGCTCAGGGCGCGGGCAGGTGCGGGGCTCAGGGCGCGGGGGTTCCGGGGCGCGGGCAGGTGCGCGGCTCAGGGCGCGGGCAGGTGCGGGGCTCAGGGCGCGGGCAGGTGCGCGGCTCAGGGCGCGGGCAGGTGCGCGGCTCAGGGCGCGGGGGTTCCGGGGCGCGGGGGCGCGGGCAGGTGCGCGGCTCAGGGCGCGTCCGGGGGGCGCCCGAAGCGCAGCGTGTAGTTGGCGCCCGCGTTGTTGTCCCAGAACTCGCCCTGGGCGCAGCGGAAGCGCACGGCGAAGTGCACGGCGGCGCCCGGCGCGGCGTCCCCGGCCTCGGGCTGCAGGCAGGGCGGGAGGCTCAGCGAGAAGTGGAAGCGCTCGGCGCCCGGCTCCCGCCCCGGCTCCCGCCCCGGCCCCGGCCCCGGCCCCCGCTCCGGCTCGGCGGGCTCGGGCTGCAGCTCGGCCGGCACGTCGAGGAACGAGCGCCACTCGGTGAAGGTGTAGCGCACCGCCACGGCCCGCGGCCCCGGGCAGCCCAGCACGCGGCCCGAGCCCGTCACCGCCGCGCCCCCGGCCGCCGGGCACTGCACAAGCTCCAGGCACACGCGCTGCCGCCGCAGGCGCTCGGCCGCCGCGCCCGGCCCGGGGAGCTGGAAGAGCGGCCGCAGGCGGGGGCGCGGCGCCGGGGCCGGGGCCGGGGCCGGGGCGCGCGGGGGGCCGCCGAGGCGCAGCAGCACGGCGGGCGGCACCCGCGGCTCGTCGGCCTCGCTGAAGCGCCGCACGCTGGCCAGGCTCAGCCCCAGCGCGTCGGCGAACTGCACCCGCTTCGTGCACTTGGCGCAGCAGCCGCCCTCGGCGCCCGGGCCCGGCCGCGCCCCCCGCAGCAGCGCCGCCTGCAGGAGCCGGGCCGCGGGCACGGGCGCCGGGCGCGGGCCGCCGCGGGCCTCCGGGGGCTCCTCCCGCTGCCGGGCCGCCGCGTCCTCCTCGGCGGGGGGCTCCATGCGGCCGTCGGGCCCGGCCCGGCCCCGGAGCCTCGGGTTTTAGCGGCGGCCGCCGGGCCCGGGCGGGAGGGCGGGAGGGCGGGAGGGGGCGCGGACGCGGGGCGGCTTCGCGGCTGAGCCTGCCCGCGGCGGGGGAGGGCCCGGGGCGGGGAGCGCGGACCGCGGGACACCGGCGGCGGGGCGGGCGGGCCTCCCTCCTCCTCCCTCCTCCTCCTCCTCCTCCTCCTCCCGCCCGGCGCCGGTCCTGGTCCCGCTCCCGGTCCCGGTCCCGGCGGGCGCAGCGCAGTCGCCTCCTCCAGGAAGCCCCCGGGGCCGGCGCGCGGCTAGGGAAGCCCGCGGGAGGCGGAGCGCTCCCTCCCGCCTGCGCTCGCGGACCTCGGGGCGCCCGGGCCCCGACCTCGCCGCCGCGCGCTCCCCTGGGTGCCCGGGGGGCCGCGCCCCGAGCCGCCGGAGGCCATTAGCGCGGGCCCCGGGCGCACGGCCCCGCCCCTCCCCCGGCCCCGCCCGCCGCGCTGGGGGCCCAGGCCCGGGCCCGGGACCGACTCCGCGCGCCCCGCCCCCCCCCAGACCGACCCCGCCCCCCCGGGACCGACTCCGCGCGCCCCGCCCCCCCCCGGACCGACCCCGCCCCCCGGGACGACTCCGCGCGCCCCGCCCCGCCCCCCGGGACCGACTCCGCGCGCCCCGCCCCCCCCAGACCGACCCCGCCCCCCCGGGACCGACCCCGCGCGCCCCGCCCCGCCCCCCGGGACCGACTCCGCGCGCCCCGCCCCCCCCAGACCGACCCCGCCCCCCCGGGACCGACCCCGCGCGCCCCGCCCCCCCGCCCCCCGGGACCGACTCCGCGCGCCCCGCCCCCCCCAGACCGACCCCGCCCCCCCCGGGACCGACCCCGCGCGCCCCGCCCCCCCCAGACCGACCCCGCCCCCCCGGGACGACTCCGCGCGCCCCGCCCCCCGGGACCGACCCCGCCCCCCGGGACCGCCGCCCCGCCCCTCCCCCCACCCCGCGGGGCCCTAGCACGGCGGCGGCGGCGGCGGCTGCGGCGGGGGGCGGGGGGCGCGGCCCCGGGCGTTGCAGGCCGACTTGGCCGCGTGGCCGCTGGTGGCCCCGGGCTGCCGCGGGTCAGCGTCCCCGAGGGGCTGGGGCCGTCCCGGGCCTCCGTGCTCCCGAAGGTGCGAGGCGGACAGAGCCAGGGCTCCGGGGAGGGAGCGGGCCTGCGGGGCCCCGGGGCGTCGGGGACGCTGACCTGACCTCGCGCGGTCTCGGGGGGGGGGGGGGGGGGGTCCGGCCGGGAGGGCCCGCGAGCAGCCGAGCCGCGGCGCCCAGGACCGAAGGCGGCAGGTGCGGCCGACCTGGAGCCTGCGAGGCGCCCCCATGCGCCTGTGGGCCTTTTGCAGCAGGTCCCTGGAGGAGGCGACGTTGCTTTTACATTTCGGTGAACATTTATATATGCTGGAGTTAAACACAAAATTTGCAAACTGTTTGGAGGATAAAGAAGGGTTCTGAAGGGATCTTGAGTTAGTGCTCTGGCTACTACCCTCACCAGGGCATGTGCCCACGGCGGGACGGGGACCAAGGAAGGTGAGGGGCCTAAGGACTGGGCTCAAGGAGGCCTCACTCTCAGGCTCGTGCAGGGCGCAAGGTTGGAGCGTTGAGGATGCAGGGGTAGGAAGGGGCCGGCCGCTCGGGGCCTTGAGGATTGAGAAATCGCTGAAGGATTTTGAATCATAGGTGTGACTAACCAGATTTTAAGTTTTGAAAGCTCGTTCTGGAAGCAGAATGAAGAGCAGGTTGTGGGGGATGGAGGCACTGTGGGTGTGACTCTTAGGAGACCATCACAGCCTTTCAAATGAAAGGTGATCATACTTAGGTCAAGAGGAATGAACGGTGACGGGGTGGGTGGACATATCTGAGAGCTATTTAGGGGTGAAGCCAGCATCCTGTGCTTATGGACCCATATAGCGGGCGGGGGGAGGGGAGATGCCTTGAGGATTTAGATGTGAGCAGTTACCAGAGGCAGTAGGGTTCCCTGGGGCAGGGACCATCAAGAGAAGGAATAGAGGGATGGCAAGATCATGAATCCCATTTGGGGCACTTTTTAAAAAGATTTTATTTATTCATGAGACACAGAGAGAGAGAGGCAGGCTCCCTGCTGGGAGCCCAATGGGAATTCGATCCTTGGACCCCGGGGTCACGACCTGAGCCAAAGGGAGATGCTCAACCCCTGAGCCGCCCAGGTGCCCCTGGGGCATTTTGAGCTTAGTAGATTCTCTGGTTCTTTCTGACACCAATTCTCTGACACCAACAGTTGAAGTCTGTTTGCAACTACCTGGGTGTAGCATCAGATCCTGCAGGTTAAAGGGCTCACTCCTGTGGGACTGCCCCCTCTCAGATGCCAGATGCAAGTGATGTGCCCAGGCCACCACACTGTGGCCCAGCCAACTACAGATTTGGGGTCCCCACAGTCTGCCCTTTCAGGTTCAGCAGTCCACCAGAATGGCTCATAGGACTCGGGTGAAGGGGATAAGAATATGCTCTCCCAAATATGCTACTTCATCGTAAGGCTTATTTTTCAAAAGCAATTAAAGAGAACAGGCTCGAGATCTCTGTCCTTCCACTTTTTGCCTAAAACAGGGCATAATTTTCCCTTGTAAAAGTAGCATAATAAATATCCACTTATAAACGTGTTTCCCTCTCTTAATCACCAGAAATGACCCTGGAGATGATGCTGACTTAAGTCTGCGTAAACTTACATAACCCACATAAACCTGACAATAACCTTTATTGTCCATTCATTTCCCCTGTATATTTACCTTCCCACGATTACTGCCCCTAGAAGCCCAGGCACGTTTTCCTCTGTCACTTTTCCACAATTTATCACCCTTTGGCAAGGTGGTCTCTTAGCTCCTTGGCCTAACAGCTTTTTGGGTTTTCACTCCTTTCTAGTGAAGCGCCTGTGTGCATTATGAGATAAACCTTTTCTCCTGTTAATCTGTCTTTGTCAGTTTAACCTGCAGGCTCTGGTCACAACCTAACAGGGTAGAGGAAAAGTGTTTCCTCCCCAACACGGGAAAACACTTCACCTGTATTTACCAGCTTATCCATTGTATGAAGGATAGAGCTCAGGACCAGTGAAATGAAACAGATGTGGGGAAGTAGTTCAGAGCATCCAAGCCCTCGCCCCCTCGCCGTGTACCCCCTCCCAGCAATGTGTTCACCAACCTGGAAGCTCTCTGAAGCTTCTTGTTCAAGAGCTTTCCTGGAGCTCAGTCTCCAGCCCCCTCCTCCTCCTCCCTGGGCTATCCTGAGGCCACCTGGAGGCCCTACCCTAAATCATCTCACTAGTGTAAATAGGTGTGATCCAAAGGGGCTTATAAGATAAGGCACTCCCACCCCTTGGGAAATTTCCAGGGTTGTAGGAGTTCCGTGCCAGGACCGGTGACAAAGGCGTACTACATATTTTTATTACACCACAGAGGATGGACAGATCTCGAGTTGAGAAGAGGACGAGGGCCCAGGACCGAGCTCTCAGCAGCTCTAGCTGGCACAGGCTCTAGCTGGCCCAGGAGAAGGATGAGCCCACAGAGGGACAGAGCATGAGCACTCAGGAAACAGCTCTGTCGCTCAGAAGCCATGGGAAGACTTCAGAAGCGGGAGAGGTAAGCACTCCACTTGGGGCCCACGGGGCCTGTGGGGTACTCCCGCATCTCCTGAAAGATGTGGACACAGTGGGTGGCCTCAGGCCCCAGGCTCCCTTTCTCCTGAGCTTCCACCCAGGACAAGGCCCAGGTCTCCTCCACACAAGGATCTGGATGCCTGAAGTCGATCATTAAATGATGCAAAATAACTATTTATTTATTTATTTATTTATTTATATTTATTTTTTTAATTTTTTTTAATTTATTTATGATAGTCATACAGAGAGAGAGAAACAGGCAGAGACACAGGCAGAGGGAGAAGCAGGCTCCATGCACCGGGAGCCTGATGTGGGATTCGATCCCGGGTCTCCAGGATCGCGCCCTGGGCCAAAGGCAGGCGCCAAACCGCTGCGCCACCCAGGGATCCCGCAAAATAACTATTTTTTTTTAATGAAACTTTATTTTTAAAAAAGATTTTATTTATTTGAGACAGAGAGCACAAGGGTAGGGGACAGGGTGGGAGGGGAAGAGGGAGAACAGAGATGAGCAGGAAGCCCAATGTGGGCTCCATCCCAGGACCCTGGGACCATGACCTGAGCAGAAGGCGGACACCTAACCGACTGAGCCACCCAGGTGCCTCAAAAAATAACTTTAAAATGTAGGCCACCCCACTGAAATGTGTCTGGTCCAACTTCAAATATCACATGCCTCGGCTGCGAAAATGTTTACTGCAGGCATTGAGAGGCTCCCAGCCTTACCATCTATCCTGGTTACCTGCTGCTCCACGGCACCCCCCCCCCCGACATAATTGCTTATTAAAATAACCACATTTATTTTCTGCATGAATCCGCAAGGTGGGGAGGGCTCCAGTCATGGCAACTGGAAGGCTGGGGCCGGGGTCATCTGATGCTGGGACTCGGAAGATCGGATGCTTGGACTCGGAGGTCCTCAGGCAGCCCTGTGTGACCATCAGCACAGTGGCCCAGGGCCAGGTCTTGTGACCTGTTTGCTTAGAGAGAGGCAGATGCTGCGTGACTTTATGGCCCAGTCTCGGAAGCCTCCCAGTGCCTCTTCTGCTACATTGTCCTCCTCAGAAGTGAGTCACGCACGAATGCCAGTGTGTCCAGAGACAGGAATTAGATCCCACTTGATGGAAGAGTGTCCAAGATATGGCCGATGTGTTTTAAAACCACCAACCTGTGATAGAACAAGACAAATGAGGGATCCCTGCGTGGCGCAGCGGTTTGGCGCCTGCCTTTGGCCCAGGGCGTGATCCTGGAGATCCGGGATCGAGTCCCACATCAGGCTCCTGGTGCATGGAGCCTGCTTCTCCCTCTGCCTATGTCTCTGCCTCTCTCTCTCTCTCTCTCTCTCTCTCTCTCTCTGACTACCATAAATAAATAAAAATTAAAAAAAAAAAGAACAAGACAAATGAGAAAGGACTCAAGAGAATCTAATTTTTTGGATGTGCAGGCTGACAAAGAAGAAAAGAGAGTTGTTCAAACTTGTCACTCAAGGCACGAATTCTTAGTCTTTGAGACTGTGCCTCGCAGTCAACTCTTTTTTTTTTTTTTTTTCGTAAGATAATACCCTTCCTTGATTGCCAGTGGTTTTCTTTTTTGATGGTTAGACTGTTCGGTAAACAGGCTGATATTATTTACGTAACAGGAAACTGAAGGCGATCAGAGCATACGACCCAAAATATGCCACCTCGGCTTTGGCTTGGTCTGTCTTGGATGCTCTAACGGAAAAGCGTAGCCTGGGTGGCTTACGAGCAGCAGACTGCTCCTCACAGTCCCAGAGGCTATGGAAGTCCCTGATCGAGGCTCCAGCAGATTTGGCTTCTGGTGAGGGCCTGCTTCCCAGACGGCTGCCTTTTCACTGTGTCCTCGTGTGGTTGGAACATGGAGTTCATGCCCCACGTGGAGGCAGCAAGGGGGCTTTCTGGGGTCTCTTCCATGAGGGCACTAATCCCGCTTGTAAGGGCCCCACCCTCATGACCCAATCACCTCCCCCCAAAGCCCCCACCTCCTAGTAGCTCCACACCGGGGTTAGATTTCAACATATGAACTCCGAGGAGACACAAGCGTGCAGACCAGAGCAGGCACATGGATTATTTTATTTTGAGGTGAGGACAACTGAGAATCAGCAAGTATGGGGAAGGGCTCTCTGGCCCCCTCCTTTCTACCTAAAAGCGGGCATAAATTTCCTGCACCAGGAAAAGGAAAACATTCTTATCACCGCAGGCAGAGCTGGCACCAAGATGAGTCTGGACAAACAAACCCACTAAAATAACTCTTAGCTTCCGGTAGCTTCCCCCATGTATTTCTGGGCCACTTTCCCACAGTTTACCCTCCTCAGCCCAGACCCCTTTTTCCTTTGTCCTGCCACATCTCCTCTCCCTGCCCCCCCCCACCCTGACTTACTGTTTTTTGTTCAAATGGTGCCTAAGCTCTCAGGCCTACCTGTTTCTTCCGGTCTTCCTTTCTTACAAACGAAGGCCTCCACGTTCACACAACACTACTAACAGGAAGTGAACTTTTTCTGCTTTCCTCTTGCAAGTTCGTCTTTTGTCAGTTTAATTGTTAGAATCTAAGTAGAGACATCATCTATAATATGTTACGGTATTTCAAAAATACGTTTTGAAGTATCTTATTTTTTTTTGTTTTGTTTTGAAGTATTTTAAAAGAGCAGGAACATTTGAGAACCAGTCCCCCCTAACTCTAGCTTTTTGAAGGAGATTGGGTTGATTAAGGTGAAGTCACGGTGATTTTTCAGGGGCGTAAATGCAGCCATGGAAACTTCCTAGAAAAATGCCTTCCAACTTGAAAGGATCAAATTTTGTAGCACCTTAGGCCACTTTTGTCAGCACCACTGAAATATGGCGATGGAATGAAGCTGTAATAAATTTGAAAAAAAAAATTACCCTGCTCGCCTGGTTCATTTTTCTTTCTTATGTGGGCCGTCTAATGGAGCCAAGGAGCTCGAAGAGGCCTTAGTAGACAACTGACTTGTTTCAAAAGTGGGGAAATAAAGCCACGTGAGATTCGAATGATTTACTTAACCAGAGCCGTGGGCCGCGCGTGGAGGGGGCGCTGGGTGATCTCTGATAGGCCCCCACTCGCTCTGCACCGTGTGTCAGGAGCTGCTGCCACCATCGCACACCCCCACCCGGCCCACCGGGATGGTGACCGCCACACTATGGACTCTTGGAGTTCTTGAAGGTTCAATGAACCGCTCTAGTTATCCAGGGCCGAGTCCGTTCAGCCAGGATTCAGCCTTCATGAGTGGGCCCGGCACAGCCCCCTCTGGGATCCACTGGAGACAAGTCATGTTGCTTTGGGCTTTTTTTTTTTTTTTTTAAGATTTATTTATTCATGAGAGGCAGAGAGACTGAGACACAGGCAGAGGGAGAAGCAGGATCCATGCAGGGAGCCCGGCGTGGGACTCGATCCCGGGACTCTGGGGTCACGTCCTGGGCTGAAGGCGATGCTAAACCACTGAGCCACCCGGGCTGCCCTGCTTTTGGCTTTAAAAAACAACAACAACAAAACAACAAAAAACAGAAACAAATAAAAACAAGGGACGCTTGGGTGGCTCAGGGTGAGCGTCTGCCTTTGGTTCAGGGCATGATGCCGGGGTCCAGGATCGAGTCCCACATCAGGCTCCCTGCATGGAGCCTGCTTCTCCCTCTGCCTGTGTCTCTGCCTCTCTCTCTTTCTCTCTCTCTCTCTCTGTCTCTCATGAATAAATAGATAAAATCTTAAAGAAAGAAAATAAAGAGCCCACTAGGATCGAGTTGACTTCCTATCTATTAACACTTGAAGTTTCAGTGACCTTCTTATTCTCGTATCAATGTTCTGTCCTGTTTAAGGCATTTTGCTTACATTTAGTAACTTTTCTCACTTGGCTTTGGATGGCTGCAAACACCAATCATGATCACAAGCATAAATAAATACAAAAACTGAAGTTCTTGGTCTAAGTGACACAGTTCTGAGTAAGCCTACGAAACTTTAGGGTTGATACCAACCCACTCCTTCTGCGTGGCTCCATGGAGCTTCATCAGCTTCTAGAAGGAAGCCCCTCATTTGCCCTCTCAACATTCTCGTCCAGAGGCTGCCTGCTTTCTTCCTCTGCGTGGCAGGCAACACAGGAAGGTTTGGGAAACAACTGGGTTTGACATCTTTCCTTGAAGGGAGGAGGGACTGAACCCACATTTCTTGCCTTCTCACTACGTGACTGAGACTTGGTCTCCTAATAGGGCGTGTGACAGCCTGCGAGGGAGTGTGGTGGGCACGTGGCTGGCCAGCCCCCCCCACCCCTCTTCCTCCTTTCTGCCAGGTGTCCTGCCTCTCCCACACACACCTTTCCCCTACTCCCCTCCACAGTAGGCATCTGTCTGATCTCGGGGGAACCCCCATCCGGCCCACGACTGGTTGAGGAATGTGCGAGTGACCTGGCCAGTAAGACGTGAGGGAGAAGTCAGAGGAAGCTTCCAAGGGATGTTTGCCTTTTCCCAAGAGAGAGCAGGAGATGATGTGGAATCACTTAGTCCCCGGACCCACAATAATCACAACTACCTCACGACAGAGGTGAGGTGCAAACTGAGCGTGGGAGATGGGAGGTTGACATGGTTCTGCGGCGGAGTTGCTCAGTTGACACTTCTCAGTGGGAAGGCTATGGGCATTGTGAGCAGGGCAAGTGTTTGCTGCAACCATCTGCAGCAAACATTTTTTTTTTTTAATGATAGTCACAGAGAGAGAGAGAGAGAGAGAGAGAGAGAGGCAGAGACATAGGCAGAGGGAGAAGCAGGCTCCATGCACCGGGAGCCCGATGTGGGATTCGATCCCGGGTCTCCAGGACCGCGCCCTGGGCCAAAGGCAGGCGCTAAACCACTGCGCCACCCAGGGATCCCTGCAGCAAACATTTTAAGATCTTTAACATCCATGAACCCTACGCTCAAAATGCCAGTAGCTGCTCCAGAAATGGGACAATCAAAAAATCCATACTCTTGTTTCCAAACCCCCTTCCGCCTCCGAGAACCATGAGACCCTGTCTTTGGACCTCTTACCACACAGCATTTTGATTTAAGCCAATTTAATTGAGCTTTCTGTTGGTCGCAGCCCAGGGTCTCCTAACAGGAAGGCATTATTATAATAATTTTGAAAGAGAGAATAAATGGAGCCTCAAAGGGGTCAAGGAATGTGCCCAAGGATATCAACGAGCCGGTGGCAGAGCCAGCATTTGGCTCCAGATCCGACTTCAGAGCTTGGCTGCTTCCTCCCTCTCTGCTTTCTCTCCAGTCATCTGGAAGTTGTGCTGAAGTTGACTCTTCTGCTTTCTCCCGCCCATCCGTTTCCTCCAAAAGAACAAATGTGGTTAGTTTGTTCAGTGAAAAAATATGAACAAATGAACAAAAAAAGGACAAAAGTTTTATGTGAAAAAAATATATGCAGGGGATCCCTGGGTGGCTCAGCGGTTCGGCGCCTACCTTTAGCCCAGGGTGTGATCCTGGGGTCGCGGGATCAAGTCCCACATCGGGCTCCCTGCATGGAGTCTGCTTCTCCCTCTGCCTGTGTCTCTGCCTCTCTCTCTCTCTCTCTCTCTCTCTCTATCATAAATAAATAAATCTTTAAAAAAATATGCGAAACATATATCTGTTTGTTTATGGATGATGTTTTTCTGGAAAAATCCTGCTGCAGGGGTTGCCTCTGGGGAGTGAAGCTAAAGGACTGGGACAGGAGGTGGGAGGAAAACACTTTTATTGCAGATCCTTTTGTACTGTTTGAATCCTTTGTCTTGTGCAAGTATCTTTTTATTAAGTTGTAGATATTTTAAAGCACCTGCAGATAAATTTTGTGTTATGTTTATTTTGCCATAATCTTAAAAATATAAAGCATTCGTAGGATTAATATTTAAAAATTGAGTTCATTATAACACTTGACTTTTCCCTCTCGTTGGCTACCTTTGGCTGCCTGCTCTTACTCCTCCACCCATTCTTCCTTTTGTTATAGTGGGGCCGTCTTGTCCTTTTCCTATCCCCGTGAGTCATCTAGCATGACCTCCTCCAGTCCCTTGGCACAGCCCTGATGGAGGAATCTTACCCGCTCTCTGCTTTGACACCATCCACATCCGTCTCCCAAGTATAGTCCAAACTCCTTACCCAGAAATAATCCGACTCCAACCACTTTTGCATCCCCTCTTCTCTATTCACCTTAATGAGTTATTTTCTGTGGAATTCTTCTAGGGGCCCCCTGGGCTGATGTGAGCTGAGACAACAGGGCTCTGTGCCTTCTGCTCCAAATCTAGCTGAGAAACTGTACCTTTACGTATTTTACATTATTGAGATTCCCCAACATACTGTTTGAGGAAAAGACTCCACAGCAAAACAATGTCATCATCATCATCACCATCACCATGATCATCATCACCAGCACCATTATCATCATCATCACCATCACCCTTATCATCACCATGATCATCATCATCACCATCACCCTTATCATCACCATGATCATCATCATCACCATCACATTTTAAAACTAGTGCTCTTCTAAAATTTCTTCCCTTAAAAGTGCTATTGCAGGGCACCTGGATGGCTCAGTCAGTTAAGTGTCTGCCATCAGCTCAGGTCATGATCTCAGGTCCTGGGATCCAATCCTGTGTTGGGGAGGGGGGGGTCCCTGCTCAGCAGGAAGCCTACTTCTCCCTCTCCCTCTGCCCCTCCCCCTGCTTGTGCTCTCTCACATGCTCTCTGTCTCTCAAATAAATAAATAAAATCTTAAAAAAGAAAAAAGTGCCTTTGCTCTTCTCATTGCCTGGAACATCTTGCCCCCACCTCCACTTTTTGAAATGACCTGTTTTTTTTTTTTTAATTTATTTATTCATGAGAGTCACAGAGAGAGAGAGGCAGAGACACAAGCAGAGGGAGAAGCAGGCTTCCTGCTGAGCAGGGACCTCCCTCCATGCAGGGAGCCCGACGTCGGACTCGATCCTGGGTCTCCAGGATCATGCTCTGGGCCGAAGGCAGTGGCGCTAAACCACTGGGCCACTGGGGCTGCCCATGACCTGGTCTTTAAGGCAATGTCCAAATTTTACTTCCTTTGTGACATTTTTTTGGATCAACCTAGTCAGTAATGGTGACTTTGGCTCTGAGACAGATTTACAGTGAAGCTTCTGAAGCTTAAGTGTTCCTTGACCCCCTCCTGATGTATTCACAGTTGTGCATTCATAAAAATTTTTTGAAATTATTCTTATTACTATTGTATATGTTTTTATTGGAGTTCAATTTGCCAACATATAGCATAAATTCGCAGGGGTAAGGAATTTTAACCACAGTTAATTAAGACCATTTGTGTGAGGTGGTGTTGGAATGTCCAGTAGCACTTTGGGATCCAGGTGAGGGGTGAACAAGTTGGGGACACATCTTCCAATTTAATGGAGTATGTTTAGGTGGCGGGTGTGCAATGACTTGCATGTCTATGTGAGGTATTATTACTAGATGTCTGCCGTCAGCATGGCTTCCAGGATGTCTCCGTGGCCCACCCTGCACTGAGCCAGTGGTGTGCTACGAGGCCAGCACCCACAGCACCACAGCTCCCGCATAACTCCCAGGAGTCCTGCTTCCTGATGTTCAGGCTATAGGGAGAAGGAGAAAACTTTTCTTCTAAATTACTAGGTTCTGCACTTGGGGCTCTGGGAAATTAAGCTGACAAAAGATGGATTAATAGGAGAAAAGAGGGGATCCCTGGGTGGCGCAGCGGTTTGGCGCCTGCCTTTGGCCCAGGGCGCGATCCTGGAGACCCGGGATCAAATCCCACATCGGGCTCCCGGTGCATGGAGCCTGCTTCTCCCTCTGCCTATCTCTCTCTCTCTCTCTCTCTCTCTCTCTCTCTCTCTGTGTGTGTGTGACTATCATAAATAAATAAAAAAATTAAAAAAAAATAGGAGAAAAGAAACGTGCAGCACTAATTCACGGGGGAGAAACTCAGTGATGAGTAACTCACAGGGACGGTCAGTGGTTAGAACTTGGACTTAACATCCTCTTATCTTTGTTCTTAACAAAGAACAAAAAGAAGTGACAAGACAAAGGAAAAGGGATAAACCCGCCCCCCCCCTTTTTTTTTAAAGATTTTATTTATTTATTCATGACAGGCACAGAGAGAGAGGCAGGGACACAGGCAGAGGGAGAAGCAGGCTCCCTGCAGGGAGGCCGATGCAGGACTCGATCCTGAGTCTCCAGGATCACATCCTGAGCCAAAGGCAGACGCTCAACTGCTGAGCGGTGTCCCAGGGATAAACCCTTTTAGAGGTGGCAAACGCCGGAAGGTAAATGTACAGGGAAAACCAGCAGAAAACAGTGTTGCTATAGTAAGGTTAGTTATATAGATTCCTCCGTTGCTGTCTGAGCTGATGTGAATCTAGAGTCATCTCCAGGGATTGAGAGTCTAAGAGTTGCCTCTTCCTGGTAAGGAGAGGAAAACAGCTTTACAAATAGAAATTTATATGATGCTTCTAGCCAGACAGGGGGAAGGCAGAGAGCTTTTTTCCTTTGTCTACTATTTCTTAATTTTCTTCAGCTCAAAATAATCCTCATGCCAAAGTGGCAGATTTCGTGGTTGCGTATTGTGATGCGTTCCAGTTCTATGTAATCTCTTATCCTGGAGTGTGGGTAGAGCCCAGGGCCCCTTCCTACTGAATAGTGATAGGACACCACTTCCATGCTAGGCCTTCTGTTGACACTCTCTGGCTCTCTCTCTTAACTGACATTCTCCAGAAGCCAGATGCCATGTTGTGAAATGTTCTGAAGAAAGAGGCTCATGTGGAAAGCAAGATTTTTCTTTTAGGGTAATTATATGAAATAGAGTTTATTAGCTTCCTGCACTTGCAAGTGCAAACCCATAATACATCTTTTACAACTGCCGTGTGAAAGAGACATGATGGAGGTTTTCCAAAATTTCCCTCTCCACCACCCTGTAATGAAGGGTAATTGGAAGAGACACAGCTGGGGACAACGGGCCCCTGACCTAAGAGGAAACCACCCTTAAAAGGATTTTACGTGACTGTGGAAGGAGCCCTCCACCCTTCCCCATGGGACAGGTGGATGACAAAAACCTGATTGGGGGACAGGCTTATGGAGGGTTAATTGGATTAAGAGAGCCCACCAACAAAGCCATAAAAACCCCTAGACTTAAAAACTCCAATGGAGACCCTCTCGCATCCCCTCCCTCTTCGGGAGCTTTGTAACTATCACTCAATAAACTTTGCTTTGCTGCCCACCACTCTTGGTCTTGTCCACCTCTTCATTCTTGGAAGCAGTGTGACCAAGAACCACGGACACTGAAGGGAAAACCCTATAATACCTGCAATTATAAGTTTCAGCCCCATGTAACCTGGGATCTGTCCTCCCACCCTTTTACTGGTTCTGTTTTTATTTAAAATTTTTATATTTTGCTTCTCATGAGTTTCTTGCACAATTTTGATTTTTAAAATATTGAAGTAAAATATTTATCTTGATTGCTGAGTTTTTTGGTGCCCCCTTAAATTTTGTGCGCACGCCAAATGCCTATCTTATCTCACCTGAGTCCTGACCCTGCTTATTGGAGGTTGTGAAAAGTAACCGGAGGTATATTTCTTTCCTCAGCAGCACTTCCTGACTCCTTAGGTTAAGGTTAAATTTAATATGGTTTGAAAAAAATGCTTAATATATATTTTATATAGCATTTTTATATATATTTTAATAATATATAAATATATGTATATTTAAAATTATTTTCTCAAAACCATATTAAGTTAAACCTTAACCATAAATACATTGCCATATACCTGCTGACACAGACTATCATTGAAAAGTTACCAAAATAAATCGATATAAAGCCTGGTACAGGGGAAGCCAAATGGCAATGACAGGGGGAAGCTTGCCTTAGAAAATGTATTTTTCAAAAAAATTTTTTTTTTTTTGAGAGAGAGAGAGAGAGAGAGAGAGAGAACAACCGTGAGTAGGAGGAGGGGCAGAGGGCGAGGGAGAGAGAGTCCCACACCCAGGGCAGAGCACGGGTCAGAGCTCCATCTCACAACCCTGAGACCATGACCGGAGCCAAAACCCAGTCGGACCCCTAACTGACTGAGCCACCCAGGCACCGGGTGTTTTTCAGTTTTTAAGAGAAAATCTCCTAAGATAAATTGTTTTCCTTTTTTTTTTTTTTTTTCTAAAGGAACCCTGGTTAGGACAGGGTTTGGCATTTTCCTTTTATGAGCCATTTGAAACAGCTACTTGTTTTTCTTCCTACACATTCTGACTTGATACATATTTTTAGTTTTCCCAATTTTATTTTATTTTAAATTTTTATTTATTTATGATAGTCACACAGAGAGAGAGAGAGGCAGAGACACAGGCAGAGGGAGAAGCAGGCTCCATGCACGGGGAGCCCGACGTGGGATTCGATCCCGGGTCTCCAGGATCGCGCTCTGGGCCAAAGGCAGGCGCCAAACCGCTGCGCCACCCAAAGATCCCAAATTGTTTTCCTTAATACAAAAGTGGTACTTACTCGTTAGGGAAAAATTAGAAAATACAGGTAAAGTAGGAAATAGAAAGTATAAACATTCATAATCTCATCCAGCAAGAATCCTGTCAGTATCTTAGTGTTCATCCTTTCCTATCTGCCCCTTGCCACTCCCTCAGACCCAGAGTTTATCGCAGGCTTCTCTGGCTTACTTACTTCTTACCATTTACTGCTCTCGTTGGGTCTGACTTTTTTTTTTTTTTTTTAGATTTTATTTACTTATTCATGAGAGACACAGAGAGAGAGAGGGGCAGAGACACAGGCAGAGAGAGAAGCAGGCTCCATGCAGGGAGCCTGACGTGGGAATCGATCCAGGACTCCAGGATCAGGCCCTGGGCCGAACGCAGGCGCTAAACCGCTGATCCACCCAGGGATCCCCTTGTTTCCGAATCTTTTCTCCAATGAGCATTTCTGCTTGGAGGATAGGGATCGTGTCTAGCTGGTCTTTGCAATTTTCCCCGAGTGTGGGATAGGAGGCTTGATCTGCATAAGGCCCTGGGAGACCATTTCTGCAACTCATTTGCTCTCCCTGAGCTCTTCCTCACCTGTAAAATGGAATAATGTTAGTGCCTACTTAAAGAAGAAAATCCATGCAAATTGCCTTCAGTGATTGTTTTCTGATATGACCTGTTATTGGCATCGTGCATTCAATTCAGCACACATTTATCGCATGCCGATCACATGCCAGACATTCTTCTAGGTGTCAGGGACACAGAGGTCAACAAAACAGTCACAAATATAACGCACATGAGACTTAAACTCTGCAGACCTACAGGATAGACCTGCAATGGATGCTGGGTATATGAGTGATAAGGGCAGCAGCGTGGAAAAACCAAGCCAGGGGTCACACAGCACTTGGACCTACGCCACGGGGAGACACCAACCAATACGCGTTTTGACGTGGGTTTTCTTCCGGATGAGCACACTGTTGTCCTCTTAAGTTTGCACTCAGTTGTGATCAATAGTTGCTGCTCTGTGGAAGTCAGGACAGTAAACAGCAACTCTGGCACTGTGTGGGGCGAGGGGTTGGGAGGTGCTGGCTGGAGGGTGTTTGACCCCTTGTGTCACCAAACAGTGGCTCCTGTCCTGGAAGTTTGTCTCCCTGCGCTGCTCCAGGTGTTGACCTTGTCTTTGCTCCTTCCCCAAGCCATTTACTGTTGCTTTTAAAAACCGGCTAGAGCCTCAACTGGACTTCACAAAATGGGTGTGCAAACAGATGACACCGCTGTAAGGCAAACATCTGTTTGTAAACAAGCGAAGACCAAATCTATGAGCCCAAGTCTAAAATAAATCAGAGTGGGAGGAACTGTGATCTTTTTTTTTTAAGGGAAAAAAGAAAACAGAGCGTATCCAACACAGAGATAAATGCAGGGTGTTCTTGATAGAAGATTTTAAATATGTGGAAGTTAATTTATCCCTACGATATTCCTATATCCAAGCATTCACTGATGTTCACGCAAATTTTAAATCTCCCTGTTGTGTATTCATATTGAATAATTTTATTATTCCATTTATCATGATGGTGAAAATGCCTCGGCACAACTTGTTTGCTACCACCTGGTATTTAATTTGTTTTAATACTGCTTGCTTTATATGGGTAAAGCCTAAATTGATTAAAATTGGTAATTTTTCCATTTGCCGAATATAAAATTTTCTGTAAGAGTCACAAAACAAATCCCTGAATTCCACTCTATGATAGTCCGCCTCCCAAATCGTCCCCAGGGATCCTTGCCCTCTGGTATTTAATGTCCCCACACCCCCAACCTCTCGAACCCGTAACCAGCAGGAGACCGCAGCTGTGGCCCTGCCTGACTGCCCAGCTGGGTTATAAAAGCTCCTGAGGGTTCTCCTCAATCTCCTGAATCACTTTCTTTTAGCAAAGCCAGCCTCCATGTGCTGAGAAATTATTTAATTTACAGATATCACATCTAATTTGCCAGAGAACCAATCAGGGCCAGCTGAAACAGCAATTTCTGTGAGCAAGATGGGAAGACTGATTCATCCGTCATCCTTATTTTGATTAATGTTTATTTATTTATTTCCTTTTCTCCAGCCAGCAGATAGAAGTTCAAAAACTTTGAGTTTGGAATAGAGAATATCCCAGGACCCGGATCCCTTGTAAGAATGTACTATTAAAAGCAGATTGAGGATGGACTCCTGCAATGTTCCAGAAGATTCTGGGCCAGGAAGAGTCTACTAGATCTGAAAGAAACTGGCTATAAGCTCACTGCAGAGCTTCAGATCACTAGGCAGGCAGCTCCCCCTGGACCACCGTCCCCACTCGGCAGGTCACATTCCTTTTCTGGGAGGCAAAGTGTGTCCAGCCAGGTCCTGGGAAGCAGATGACAGTCCCCAGGGCAGGTTACCAATGTGCTGTGTGAACAGAGATGAAGAGAATTGTTCAGGGTCTTGGGGTAAGTGGGGCAGCTGTTGGAAGGATTCCAGGGGATGTGTTGCCTACAGAGGCTCAGCCATCACTAAAAGGATGGCTCCAACCCCAGGAGATGGCTCCCCATGACGGTCCACAGTGGTGCCCAACGTGAGACCTGCCGGGGAGTAACGGTCGGGAAGATTCTTGCTCATTCACTGAACAAATAGCACGGTACTGGTGCTGGGTGCAGAGGTGAGGAAGCCAAAGTCCTGGGACTGTCAGATATTCTGGAGGGGCTCAGATCATAGTCACATGAGTGTGAGTGATGATACCTGCTAAAAACAAAGGAGGGGAGAGGGGTAAGGAGGATTGGATGAGCAGAAGGTGCCGGGACGGATATGGGGAAGTCAGGGAAGGCACGAAGGTCTGGAAATGGAAGTTCAGTTAATGTGGCTGCTAGGGAGGGACTCCAATCTCCCCAAAATAACATCTGGCTCTCCCTGGGGGTACAGTGGACCCGTAAAGCCCAGCCTCAGCCATCTCTTGCACTGCTGCATCATGGGACCAAGGCCTTTGGACCAAGGCCTTTTCCCCGTCTTCCTAGATTATGCCATTGTAAAAAAAAAAAAGCCTAAGCGAGCTACCCCCCTTACCCCACTTAAACGATGCTACTCAGGACAGCTTTGTAATGAAGGGGAAATGCCCACAGAGATTCCTCCTATGTCTCTTGAGGAGGGAAGTGGAGAGACGGAAATGCATTTGTTGGAGGGCTGGTTTGGGAGCGAGCAGTTCCATAGGCCTAGTGGTGGACTGGCCACGCCATCTGCCAACATGGTCCCCTTGACCTTGGGGACATCATTACCTCATGGGTCCTACCAAGGTCCATTCCATGTGACTTCCTTCTTCCCTGCCCTTCCTGGTTGTGGCAGGCTTTGGTTTGCCCCCGATCCAGCAGTTACACACTCATGAGGAATCACAGATTCTGAGCTGTGTGGTGTCTCCAGGAGCATCCAACTCCAGAAATCAACTGAAGGGGCCAGGAACTCACGGCCGTTTGCACAGAGACAGGAGTTTTGTCCTGAGGGTCACCCAGGACGAGGGAGGTGGTGAACGTGGATTTTGTTTTTTCTTTTTAAAGACCAACCTTAAAATAGATGAACTTTCGTTAGAAAAGGATGGACAGCTCAGAATCAAGAAGGCTTCTAATCCTTCCTTTTGTGCTACTTCCTACCGCTGCCCATACTTGCCTCAGGCCTTTCTAAAAAAGAGATTATAAGTCAAATAAAACTGTGACGGGAGAAGAAAAACACAGCAAAGTCCTGAGATTGAGGAGAACTAAGTATTATCAGGAATTTTGAATAATAGCATTTTAAACCAGGAGAATAGAAAAAAAAAAAAAAGCAAAATATCAGTACTGAAATCTTACTTTTATACAAAAGTACCAGAGTTAATTACACAAAAGTTGGCCAATACACACGTATAAAAGACCTCCATTTCCAGAAAGTTAGACATATTACAACGTCCTCAGTGATGGTGTAAATACGCAGTTTCTGGGTGTTGCAGCTCTGCATAATGTTTATTTCTCCCAGTGGCTTGTAATACTTTGTGAAGGAACCGAACTCGTTTTCCTGGTTTTCTGTGGGGGTCCTGTGAGCCGTTGGTGATAAGGATGTTGGCACAGTACAGAAGACTATGAAGTTTCTTTCTGCGAGCACCCTGGGGTTTCACTGGTCACGGGCCTTGATTTTATATTATTTTCTCAGGCTTCAGTTCTTGGGCCATGCAAGTGTTGGGTTCACCCCGTCCACCTCACTCTCACACACGGCCCTGACCTGTCATTGTTACCCTGCCAGTGAAGCCTAGGAAAGAGGGCCTCCTTCCTTGGTACTTCCAGCCGAGCACTGAGCACACATCTCTGAGCTCCTGGGCATTTACTGTGGCCCTCAGCCCCTCCTACTGGGATCCAGCCCAGACTCCTGCATCAGCTGCTTTTTACCACTTGGGTTCTGTCTTTCTCTGTATTTCTGATACCAAGGGTCTGCATTTCATTCTTTTAAACGTAGTTACGTATTAAAAAGAAAGGGAGTTATGTGGGCTTTTTTATCCAACTTAAAACAATCAACTTTATGAATGTAAAGTATAATTTACTAGGAATATGTGTATATTTTATCCAGGATTAATCCTTGTATTTGTAGCAGGAGAGGATTCATAGGCATCATCCTCGTCTCCCATGCTGCTGGAACCCAAGTGTCCATGAACAGGTGAATAGATAAACAGAATATAGTATATACATACAATGGGATATTATTACAGCATAGAAAGAAAGTTATGACACATACTACAACTTGGATGAACCTTGAAAATATGCCAAATGAAAGAAGCCAGACACAAAAGACCATAAATTATAAGATTTCATATATATGAAATATCCCAAATAGGGAAATCCATTGAGATAGAAAGTAGATTCATGGTTGTTTAGGATTAGGGGGACTGGAGAAGCAGGGAATGAGAGCTAAAGGACGTAGGTTTCTGGTGAAATACAGTGAAACATTCTAACACTGACTGTGTTGATTGCATGTATCTGTGAATACACTAAAAACATTTGAACCATATACAATGGGTGAATTGTATGACATGAGGATTATATCTAAATGAAACTGTTTTTTTTTTTAATGATTTGAAAAAAAAAAAAAAAAAAGATTTGTCCCAGGATCCCTGGGTGGCTCAGCGGTTTGGAGCCTGCCTTCAACCCAGGGTGTAATCCTGGAGACCCGGGATCGAGTCCCACATCGGGCTCCCTGCACGGAGCCTGCTTCTCCCTCTGCCTGTGTCTCTGCCTCTCTCTCTGTGTGTCTCTCATGAATAAATAAGTAAAATCCTAAAATAATAATAATAATAATAAAATAAAAAATTATTTGTCACTCAAATCTAGTTCTCTCAGTTTACTCAGTGTCACATGGGCAAAGAGAAGAGATGGATTTGGTCTGGGTAAATCTATACAGGCTGAGCAGGGGATTTTGATGGTACCCTATCAATTTCCTTGTCTTCTCTTTAAAACTTCTTTGTATCCCTATCAGTAGTTTTTTTTTTTTAAGACTTTATTTATTTATTCATGAGAGACATACAGAGAGAGAGGCAGAGTCACAGGCAGAGGGAGAAGCAGGCTCCACACAGGGAGCCTGACCTGGGACTAGATCCCGGGTCTCCAGGATCAGGCCCCGGGCTGAAGGCGGCGCTAAACCCCTGAGCCACCCGGGTTGCTCCCCTATCAATAGTTTTTTTAAGCCTATTAAATACTTTTAAGAAAAACTCTCTTTGCATTTGGATCAAAATAATTTTTTATGACAGTTGTCATCCCAGAATGTTCAAGTTCTCCCCATTTCCTATATTCCTACACCAGGTTTATGGATATAATCTTCAATGTTCTTTTTTCCCACATTTAAAAAAAAAGATTCTGTTCATTTATTTGAGAGAGAGAGAGAAGAGAGAGAGAACACAAGCAGGGGGAGCAGCAGGCAGAGAAAAAGGCAGAGGGAGAAGCAGGCTCCCAGCTAAGTGAGGAGCCCAATGCGAGGCTTGATCCCAGGACCCTGGGATCATGACCTAAGCCAAAGGCAGACACTTAACTGACTGAGCCACCCAGGCGCCCTTCCCACATTTCTAACAGCTTCTTTCATTTGCTTTTACTGTTTTGAAAAGTATTTGTTTTTTATTACATTCACAGATACGTGTAATCATCACCACTGCCAGTTTTAGAGTATTCTCATCACCTCATCACCACACACACACACACACACACACACACACACGCCCCTTACCCTTTAGCTATTTCTTTTTATTTTTTATTTTTTATTTTTTTTATTTTTTTCCCTTTATCTACTTCTAGTGAACATGCATTAAACCTATGTAAGCCTAGTAAGCTAAAAGTTTAGGGCACGACTAATATTTCTATCTTTATCACATCTGTAGTATAAATAAAATCAACCCTCTTTATTTTAGAGTTGTTCATTATTTTATATTACAAAAAGGGGCAAAAATGAAATAAAGTATTCACATAGTTGGGAAATCACTGCTCTACAGAGACAGAGGTGACAGTTCAGCCAGACCTGAATTGTTGACTGAGAGTCGGACTCACGCGGAAGATAGAGATGGTCGTTTGTTGCCATACATGGGAGGTGGTTTGTGGGTGTTAGTGGACAATAAGAAAGTATACATTGGCTAGTAGTTGGTACATGGAACAGAAAGCTGCTTATAGATCATGTTTTGGATAAAGGAAACAAAAAGCTAAAGCCTGAGGAATAAGTTCAAATCACAAAAATAGAAGGATTGAGGGATTAAGAATGAATTAAATATTAAAGAGTTAAAAGTAAAATAATACCCCCCCAAAATAAGGACACTTCTGTTTTATCTTTTTATTTTTTATTTTTTTATTATTTATTATTTATTTATTTATTTAACTTTTTTTAATCTTTTTTTTTTACTTCTGTTTTAAATAATTAAACTAAAAATTGAGGGTAAGGAGGGAGGATGGAATATTTAGTGGAAGAAATATTCCACTTAATAAAAAACACAGGAAATATAAAATATCTACAGATAAACTTAACAAGAAATATATAGGCTCAACTCTGTACATTAAAGGAAACTCCATTTCTACTGAGCGACACAAAAGAATACATAAACAAATGAAAAGAAGAGCCTTGTAGGAAGAAACAATAGTAGAGAGGTGTTCATTCTTCCTAAGACAATCCACAAATTTACTATGACCCCGATAAATATAAACATATTTTGGAGAACTATATACTAAAATTTATATGAAAATAGCCAGGAAGATTCTGAGAAGAAAAAAAAAAAAAAAAGAATGAGTAGGAGGTTGGTCCTAACGTATATTAAAGCATGTTTTAAAGTGATTTACTTAACAGATTGATCCTGACATGTGACTAAGAAGACAGATCACTAAAACAGAGCAGAGAACCTATAAATAAATGCAAGTAACTATAGGAACTATGTGATGAAGGTGATACTTAACATCAGTGGAGAAAAGATGAATTACTTAATAACTGCTACTGGTGGGGCGCCTGGGTGGTATCGTCGGTTGAGCACCTCACTCTGGTTTCTGCTCGGGTCTTGGGTCCTGGGATCAAGCCCTGCCTGGGGCTCTGTGCACAGTGTGGAGTCTGCTTGGGATTCTCTCTCCCCTCACCCTCTGCCCACCCACCCCCACTCTTTGTCTCTCTTTCTCTAAAACGAATGAATACATCTTTTAAAAAAATGTACAAAAAAAAATTTTTTTTAATTAAAAATGTACAAAAAATAACTACTACTGGTAAAACCGATTGGCCATTTGGGAAGAAATAAAGCTCTTCTTGGTTCTAATTCTCAAAATAAATTCCAGAGAGATTTTAATGTCAAAATTGAAAGCAAATGAGACCAGAAAAAAAAAGCACAGTACAAGGGGAAAAAAATCTTAATAGGAGAAGACCTGAATTAAGGAAGAAACAAAGATCAAAAGCCATACATGAATTTACCTGCAAAGCATAAAAAAATCATTTACTTGTATAAAAATCCATTATCTCTTCATGGCAAAAAGTATGTATAATAAAGTCAAAAGACTTCCAACACCTATGACACCTATGACCTATGCTTCGGGAGGCAATATAACAATAACAATACCTATCAACATTGTCAAAGCAAATAGATTTGACCTAAGAACTGTACTAGAACTTTTCCCATACTTTTATGTGCGTGTACATATTTTACTGAAGCACTATTTGTAACAGGAAGAGATCAGAAATAATCTACATGTTCTATAAAAGGGGGACAGATTCAATATATTACATACATCCATAATTTTTTGCAAAGATTTATTTGTTTATGAGAGAGAGAGAGAGAGAGAGAGAGGCAGAGACACAGGCAGAGGAAGAAGCAGGCTCCATGCAGGGAGCCCAACGTGGGACTTGATCTCAGGACCCCAGGATCATGCCCTGAGCCAAAGGCAGATGCTCAACCACTGAGCCACCCAGGTGCCCCATCCATAATTTTTGTTATTGGTGCAATCCTTGGAAATATTGAGGTAGCTCTTTGCCTGCTGATATAAAACAATCTCCAAGATACAAGGTTAAAAAGAAAATGAGAGGTCCAGAACTGTGTGAAAAGCAAGCTTCTATTGGTTCAATAAAGGGGGAGGAGTATACTTATTATATTCATAGAACATTTCTGGAAGAAAACACCAGACACTGGTAACACTGTTGTCTCTGGAGACAGGGATTAGCAGACCAGAGGCCTTGCTTGCTTTTCATTGTTTACCCTTTTATCATTTTCCACTTCGTCGTGGGCTTTTATTACTTTTCCAATTAAAAACAGTTAATAAAAAATCCAGGAAAACAAGTTGGAAGCAGGAAATTTTTACCATGAAAAAAATAAGGGAAATTAAAACAGTAGGATAAAATGGAAAACAAACAAAGACATTAAAGCAATTTTATATACTCAAATAGTACGGAGATATGGAGCTGTAAAGCCAAATATGACACCGATAAAACAGGAAAAATAATAGAGGACTATAAAAGAGGAAGGGAAAAGATAACCTCTGGAGGCAGACAAAGCTAAGAGTCCTCAGTGCAGTCTATAGGTTGGAAATGGGTGCCCACTGAGTACCCCCTAAGGAGGCTTGAAGCTGAGCCAACCACTCAGCGTCCAGGAAAGACCCAGAAGCAGAAAAGGGCAAGAGACTCTATTCCCATGGAGACAGTGGGCTTGGGCGGGTTGTTGGGGAAGAGGGTCTGGGCAGACGTAGCATTTAGGGAGCCTCCTCCATCACCCTGGAGCGAACTTGTTTTCCCTAGTGACCCCATGTGACCGAGCAGTGGCCCAAGTGGTCTCATTGGGCTCCAACCATCTCCTCTCTCTAGGCAGAGAGAGCCCCATTTTGACTCTTGAGGGAGTCAAAATGAAAATCCTTGAGAAGCAGACTGGATCTTGGGTAATTGGAACTTAATAAAGAAGACGTAACTGTATTTGGAACTTAACAAGGAGTGGGCCGTGTAAATAACTGAATGAAGAAAAGGAAGGGTATGGTCTAGAATGAGAGAGCTTTCAGCTCTGGAGCTAAGGTCCCTTTGGGTCTTCCATACTGACCAATTTGGTTCCCAAGTTGGACAGGGAGAGAGGGAAAGAGATCAGATAGGCCTTGAGCTCCCCCTCTAGGTTAAAGCCCATGTCATCCTTTAGCAACTGTCACAGGATAGGACAGCAGCGCCTGATGTGAGGTCTCCAGGGGTTCCAAGACTCTGGGGGAGGGGCTGGGGATTCGTGAAGTCAAAACTATTTTTATAACAACATTAAAACATTATTTGCCTTTTCTCACTTTGCACTGGCGGTGCAGAAGTAATGGTGGGTAAAATCATGCCAGTGCCATTTAAGAATATCCTAGATAAACCAGTAAAAACCATTTAGTTATATTAAATCTCAACCCCTGAGTACGTGGCTTTTAATAGTCTATGTGACAAAATGGGAAGTATGTATAAAGCGCTTCTAGTGCCAAGCGTGATGGCTGCCTTGAGGAAAAGCACTTTAGTGATAGTTGACCTGTGAGTTGAAGTGGCTGCTTGTTTCACAACATCATTTTTACTTCAAAGAATGACTAATGAACCATGAACATACACAGGGGCATTTAGTAGACATTTTCTTAAGAACCACTGAAATGGGTCTCTGACCTCAAGGAAAACATCAGAAAGAATGTGTTGCCAGTTTTATTTATTTTTATTTTTAAAAAATATTTTATTTATTTATTCATGAGAGACACAGAGGGAGAGGCAGAGACACAGGCAGAGGGAGAAGCAGGCTCCATGTAGGGAGCCCGAGGCGGGACTCGATTCTGGGACTCCAGGATCACGCCCTGGGCTGAAGGCAGACCTGCTGAGCCACCCAGGTGTCCCTGTGTTGCCAGTTTTAAAATCTGGACTTTGGAAGAAACATTGTCATTTTGGAACACTTGTATCTACCGTGAGCTTGACAGCTTTCTAGTGCTTGAGGACTTTCTGATAAGATCAGCAGTGAAACAAATGTGATTTTTGACATTTGATATAATGAGAGGCATGAACATTTGAAAGATCTGCCTATCTCAGTGAAATCTTATTCTCCAAACAACCATGAGTGATGTTACAAAATCACATGTGGGTAAAAGATTCTCACAAAATGCAAGATAAACCAAACTGTAATGTAAGGGAGTATGAAGAATTCATTGACAAGGTTTCAGAATCCACACTGTAACTACATGAAAGAAAGAGCATCTAGTTGAATTTTGATGTAGTATCAAAGGAGAATGTCCAACTCATCCCAAGAGGCTATTAAAAACACGCTTTCCTCTTTCAACCATGCATCAAGTTGAGGCTGGATTTTCTTCATATGCTTCAAGCAGAGTGCCTATCACAACTGATTGAGTGCAGAGGTAGATAAGCGAATCCACGGTCTCCTTTTAAGCCAGTCACTAAGAAGATGTGCAAAATATAGAAAACATTGCTGCCTTTTTGACTAATTTTGTTTTGGAAAATATAGGGTTTTTCCATAAAAGGTTTTTTTTTTTTAATGGTAACGCACAATTCCATTTTTAAAAAATCAGTATTTTAGATTTTTCTGTTTTAATTTCTATTATGGGAAATATGGTAAACTCCTTCGGGGGTCTCCAAACACAACAGCGATGCCAACAATAACAGTCACAATAAAGAGGTCCCAGGACCAAAAACTTGAACCACCGATTTGGGAGTAACCCTAGCAGGTCCATGAGGCAGGATGCGAATGGCTTCCAGCTGTTCTGAGGTTACCTTTTAGTAGGTCCCCTTTGGCTCCGTCCCTCCAGACTCCTGATTCGAAGCCATGGTCTGAGCGTCTAGTAGATTCCGGATGGTGATCAGAGACCTACTTAGCTCAGGCTCCTTTTCTCCTCCTTTGGAGGTCCCAGCCTGGGTGGGTGGTGGTGGAGGGACAAGGTATATAAGGTGGCGTATATCTGGTCCTGAGATGGCAGTTGGGTTAATAAGCCCTTTTTAACTGAACCAAGGGGATTGAAAAGTGGGATGTGAAGTGAAGACGGCCTGGAGGCAGGTAGCATTCGGACTCAGTCTTGAGGGACGTGTAGTGTTTGGCCCTGCAACATAACATACAGAGATCTGAAGCAACCTTGGGTACCTTGACTTCATCGTGGTGAAAGCAAGTCACGTCTTGTCTCCTCCTACCTTTCTGTCTCCACATCTCCTCCCATAACCAGCATCATTTCCATCTCCTCGGCATGCCCTAGACTAAGACTATTATCAGAAGATTGTTTAGAAATACTCTGAATGATTTAACGCTGAGAATAAGCTCAAGCCTGGATGATGGCATGAGCCTCCTGTGGCAAGACCAGAAGCATTGGAGCAGGGCACAACTCAGCTGGAGTTTTGGCTTTCTCAGGTCTTTACTCTGGGATCTTGAGCAAATTACTCAATTATTCAATCCTCCACTTCCCCATCTGGAAAATGGACCAACCTCTCAGAATTAAGGTAATTAATCATAAATACACGTGGAAGCATAGTGCCTGGGACAAAGCACTCATGTAATGATGATTAACTTTCCTTGTGTTCCCACCTCCTCCCTCCATCCCATCTCCTCCCTCCATCCCTAGACACTCAGACTAGGATTCCAGTCATGACCAGGTAACCATTGTGAGGACAGAACCATCCCCACATTAGTTCCTGGATGAAGGAAGGGATGAGCTAGACTAGAAAACACAATGCGTGTTCCTATGTAAGTAGTTGTTTTAATGATTTTCTCTTAATGGCAAGTCAGTGAAAGCACAGGTACTGTTATCAGAATTTGAGGTCGGTTAACCAGACCATATTAACTCTGGTTAAGACACATTGTGAGCCTGGGTGGCTCAGTGGTTGAGCATCTGCCCTTGGCTCAGGGTGTGATCCCGGGGTCCTGCGATCGAGTCCCACATCGGGCTCCCTGCATGGAGCCTGCTTCTCCCTCTGCCTGTGTCTCTGCCTCTCTCTCTGTCTCTCAGGAATAAATAAATAAAATCTAAAAAAAAAAAAAAGACATATTCTGGGAGCAGGGCTGTTTATCTGTTTTTGCTTGCATTGGGTTCTAGAACTTTTTTACTGTACTAGGCAGCACACACCCACTAAATATATAGGGTCCTTACCTCGGGACTTCATGAAAACAACAAAGGGATTCATCGAAAATGGCTGAGATTCTTTCAAACAGAACGGGAGCCACACACAATTGTCTGTGTGGTTAACTTGGAGACAATACTAAAAATACTATAAACAATTGCCCAGAGATTGTTTTCTATGCCCACACTTTAAATGAATGTTGCTTTATTGTCAGAGCACTTATTGCTATTTGCAGTAAGCTCCCAGAGATGATTGCCCCAATGTCCAGTTTTTAAAAGAATGTGGCTTTATTGTGTCAGAGCACTTATTAGTATTTGCAGTAAGCTCCCAGAGATGATTGCCGCACGTTTAGGAGCAGAGTCCTTACCCACGGTGTTCTAGGGAAATCTGCTTCTATTTCTGGCAAAGTTCTGTTGCTACTTATTTCCCAGTGAGTGGTGTCCCTCCTTCTCTCTTTGCTGTTTCTCGTGTCCTTTCCTGCCCCATCCCTCTTTCTGCCCTCCTCCCCTCCCTCCTTCCTTCCCTCCCTCCCTCTCCCATTCCCTCCTCTGCATTACTGGCCCCAAAGTCAGAGGCTTTACTCTACAGCTGGCCGTTCTCAGTTCCTTAGTTCTGTGCTTTGGGGGACTGTTAGTGAACTGGGGTGGAGGGAAGGGTTTATTTGGCCCCTGGAAACTAACACTCCACTCTCTGTTTATCTGAATTTGACTTTTTTTAGATTTCGTATGTGATATCATACAGTATTTGACTTTGCCTGATTTATTTCACTTAGTATAACGTCCTCAAGTTTCACCCAAGTTGTCTAAATGGCAATATTTTCTTCTTTCTCAGAACTGAATCATCTATTATATATGCACCACATCTTTTTTATCCGTGAACCCACTGAGGGACGTGTGGATGGTTTCTATATCTTGGCTTTTGCAAATAATGCTGCGGTGAACAATGAGGGTGCAGATGTCTCTTTGAGATCTTGTTTTCATTTCTGCTGGATACGTATCCAGAAGTGGAATTGCTGGATCATATGGTAGTTCTATTTTTGAATTTTTTTTAAGATACCTCCATACTGTTTTCCATAGTGGCTGCACCAATTTACATTCCTACCAACAGTGCACAAGGGCTCCCTTTTCTCCACATCCTCAGCACCACTTGTTATTTCTTGTCTTTTTTGTTGGTATCCATCCTAACAGGTGTGAGGTGATAGGTCATTGAGATTTTGGGTTGCATTTTCCTGATGGTTAGTGATGATGAGCACCATTTCATATACTATGGCACCATTTCAGTTCCTCTGCCCATCTTTAAATCAGGTTATTTGTTTTTTGCCATTGAATTACATGAATTCTTCATGGAGTTTGGATATTAACCCCTTACCAGATGTATGATTTGCAAACATTTTCTCCCATTCCATATATTGCCTTTTAATTTTGTCGATTATTTCTTTTGATGTGCAGAAATCTTTTAATTTGATGCAGTCCCACTTACTTCTTTTTGCTTTTATTGCTTCCGTATTTGTTGTCATATGTACGATATTGCTGTTAAAACCAATGTCAAGAACTTTGTTCCTATATAATCTACTAGAAGGTTTGTGGTTTCAGGTCTTGTGTTTAAGTCTTTAATCCATTTCAAGTTCCCTTTTTGTGAGTGGCGAAAGAGAGGGGTCTGATTTTATTCTTCTGCGTATGGTTATTCAATTTTCCCAATACCATTTATCCCATCCTTTTCCCATTGAGCATTCTTGGCTCCCTTGTCAAATATTAGTTGACTGTAGAGTTGACCCTTGAATAACACAGGCTTGAACCATGTGGATCCACTTATATGTGGATTTATTTTTTGATAAATACAGCATAGTACTGTAAATGTATTTTCTCACCCTTATGATTTTCTTAAAACATTTTCCCCTCTGGCTTACTTTAAGAACAAAGTATGGAATACATATAACATACAAACATGTATTAATCAACTGTTTATGTTTTTGTAGGTGTCCAGTCAATAGTAGGCTATTAACAGTTAAGTTTTGGGGAGTCAAAAGTTATACATGAATTTTCAACTGCACAGGTGTGGGGGGGGAGGGGGTACCCTTTACCCTTGCGTTGTTTGAAGATCAACTATATATGCAGTAATTTATTATTGAGCTCTTGATTTTGTTCCATTGGTCTATTTTTCCCAGTACCATACTGTTTTGATTTATATAGCTTTGTGGTATGTTTTGAAGTCAGAAAATGGGATGCCTTCATCTTTGTTCTTCTTTCTCAAGATTGTTTCGGCTACATGAGTTCTTTTGTGGGTCCATGCACATTGTAGTATTGTTTTTTCTATTTCTATGAAAAATGCCATTGGAATTTTGAAAGGAGCATAATGAATCTATCGATGGCTATTGGTAATATGGACCCTCAAACAGTATTATTTTTCTGATACGTGAACATGGGGTATCATTCCATGTGTGTCTTCTTCAATTTCTTTCATTTAAGTCTTGTAGTTTTCAGGGCATAAATCTTTTACCTCTTCAGTTACATTTTTTTCCTAAATATTCTATTGTTTTTGATGCTATTGTGAATGAGATTTTCTTTATTTCTTTTCCATATTGTTTGTTGTCAGTGTATAGAAATGCAACTGTTTTTAGTATGTTGATTTTTTTTTATACTGAAACTTTACTTAACTTGTTGATTCACTTTAGCAGGTTTTTTTGGTAGAGTCTTTAGGATTTTCTATATATAATATCCTATCACCTGTAAATAAAGATAGTTTAATTTTTCCTTTCCTGTTTGGATGGCTTTTATTTTTTTCTTTCCTGACTGCTCTGGCTAGGACTTTCAGTACTATGTTGAGTAAGGGGGGTGAGAGTGAGCATCTTTGTCTCATTTCTTATGTTAGAGGAGAAGCTCTCAGACTTTCCCCATTGTGGATGCTGTCAGCTGTGGGCTTGTCATGGATGCCCATTCTCTTTTATTTTTTTTAAGATTTTATTTATTTATTCATGAGACACACACAGAGAGAGAGAGAGAGGCAGAGACACAGGCAGAGGGAGAAGCAGGCTCCCCGCGGAGAGCCCAACGTGGGACTCGATCCTGGGTCTCTAGGGTCACGCCCTGTGCTGAAGGCGGCGCTAAACTGCTGAGCCACCCGGGCTGCCCGATGGCCATTCTCATGTAAGGTGTGTTCAGTCATTGCATTCTTCAACTCCAACATTTGGTTCTTTTTAGTATTTTCTATCTCTTTGTTGAACTTCTTATTTTGTTTTTCTGATAATGTTAAATCACTTATCTGTGTTTTCTTGTAGTTCTCTGGGCATCTATAAAACCCTTATTTTGAATTTGTTGCTCAGCAGTTCCTACATCTCCATTTCTTTGGTGACAAATACTGGAAATTTACTGTATTCCTTTAGTGGAAACATGTTCCTTGATTCTTCATGATCCTGGTAGCCTTGTGTAGGTGTCTGACATAGTCACCTCTTCCAGACTTTATAGACTGATTTCAGTAAGGGAAGCTTTCACCTACGGATGGGAGCATGCTGGACTGTGCTGTAACCCTGTGTCTAATGGTATATGGTGCCAAGTTTAGGGGCACATGGCAGCACTGGGTCTGAGGGGATACGATGTCTCATTGGCTCAGGTCACTGGGGCCCACAACATTAACAACTGTATGGTCCTTGGTGAGAACTTCAGAGGAGCTGCAGTGGCTGCAAGAGCTTTTGGAGTCCTCAACAGCACTCCTGGGTACCAGGAACCTCAGCAGGCAGTGGTGATGGCCGGAACCATAAGTGTGGACACACTCAGCTGTGAGGGTCAGCTGCAGGTGCCTATGTAGTGGCAGGGGTGTTACAGATCCACACATAGTGATGGGGTCAAGGCAGACACCAAGGGCTGGGGCTAATTATGAGCTCGCCAGAAACTGGCCCTGATTAGCAGCATGCTCTCCTGTGGCGGCACATCCTCCTCCCAGGCATCCACACTGGTGGAGGTCAGTGACAGGAATCATGCAAGGGACATGCAGGTACACAGTTGAAGGGGTTAGCTGCTGGGCACAGTGCTGCTGGCCAGTGACAGACAGCAGGGCCTGATCCAGGGCCACAAGCAATTAGGAGGTGGGAGCCGGTCTCTGGCTGTTGGCATGCTCACCTATGACTTCACACTCTCCCCCACCTCCACCCCCAGGGCATGCATATTGTTGTGGTGGTAGACAATAGGCTTCAGCCTGGTGCTGTGTAGATGCACACCTGGAAGGGCTAGCCCCGAGCATGGGCACAGCAGCGGGGAGAGGGTTCTAGGCTAGAGTCTTGTGCTCATGCAGCTGCAGAGGCCCAAGTTGGCTGCAGGCATGGCTCCAGGGCTCCTGCAGAGGTGAGGGAGTATTCAGGTGACTGGTTTCCTACTTGCACAGCTGCAGCTGCAGAGACTTGGATGGCTATCGGATGGCTGTCTCTGGCAGGAGCAGGGTGGGAGGGCACGAGGAGAAAATGAAGCAGATAGTGTCAGTGAACAAATGTGTTTACCTATGGAGTAAAAGCTGGCAAAATCCGTAGGCATCCGCGGCAGCTGTGCTGGCCATTAGCTTTGTCAGTGGCAAAGTTTGCTGAGTTTGTTTGCAGATCAGATCTCTGTACATTGCATTTGCTCTCCCTGCATGTCTGCTAATCAAGCCACTGCTTTTCTTCCTTGCTCCTAGCAGCTCTATGCATTTCAGGTTTGCTAGTCTGGTTGGGGTGGTACTGAAGCAGGTCACTCGTGCAGTGCCCTGAGAGGCTGGAAAAACTTGTCACTCACTCTGCTCTTCCTTCCTGATGAGAGGAACTCTTTCTAGCTAGCAAGTTCCTTCTTGATGCTGCACCATGCCAGCATGTGGGATTGGGTGATACAAGCAAATGCAGTTCTTGATTATTCTCAGTTATTTTTGTCACACTGTACTGTTAAACTTTCTAAGTGGACTCTAGAGGTCTCCCAGAGCTGTTTTTATTTGTGGTGGATAGATAGCTGTCCAATCACTCGTGGGACATCAGGGAAGCTGTGTTCTCCATCACCATTTTTTCCCTGAAACTATTGATCCCTTGTATGTGATGAGTCCCTTCTTTCTTGCTGCTTTCAAGATTCTCTTGTCCTTGCATAGGGGCCATGTTAATCCTGTCTGCATTGTTCCTATTTTTCTATATATGCTGCTGAAGCAAGTTCTCAGGATTCTCACTTTGTCTTTTGATAGTTTGATTATAATGTCTCTTGGTGTGGGTCTCTTTGAGTTTATCCTACTTGGGTTCGTTGAACTTCTTGGATGTTTATTTCCATGCCTTTAATCAAATTTTGGAAGTTTTCAACCACTGTTTCTTCAAATAATCTCTTTGCCCTCTTCTCTCTCTATCTTCTTTTTGGGACTCCTACCACATGTATGCTGGTCCACTTGATTGCACCCCACATGTCCTGTAGTCTCCTGTAGTCTCAGTTGACTTTTCTTTAGTCTTTTTTTCTTTTTGTTCCTCAGACCTGAGAATGTTGATGCTTCTTCCATCTGCCAAAGCTGTTCTGATTCTCATACATGAATTTTTCATTTCAATTTTTGTAGTTTTAAGCTGGGGATTTCTTTCTAGATTTCCTATCTTTTTATTGATATTTACATCTTGTTCATACATCATTTTTTGACTCTGTCTAAATTTTCATTCAGCTCTTTGACCATCTTCAAGACAATTGTTTTAAGTTCTTTGTCTAATAAATCTACCATCTGGTCTTTCTCAGGAATGGTGTCTACTCTTTATCTTTCTTCCTTTGAATGTGTCATATTTTTCTGTTTCTTTATATGCCTTATTGAACACCAGACATTTGAATCTTATCATGTAAGTGTGGAACTCACATTCTCCCCTCGCTGGTTTTTGGTTTTGTTTTTATAGAGATCAACCTGAGATGTAAACCTAAGGTCTTCCCAGGCCTTTTCTGAGCCTGTGCCTTTCCCTGGGTACATGCTGTGACTTTCTAAATTCAGTGTGTAAATGTATATGTATTCATATTTTAAAATGTGTAGTGGTTGTTTTGAATGTCCTATTGCTTTTGAATGTCCTACTATTTAAATGTGTAGCCTCCAAAATGGCAAAAGGGAAACACAAAGGGAAAAAGGTCTCCCAAAACAGGGGCCAGCTGTTTAAATCCCCCAGAAAGCACTTTGGCTGGAGGAGCAGGGTTTATAAAAATAGCAATGAACACTACAACAACATTGCCCATCTCTGTGTCTGCACCTCTGCAATCAGAAGCAGCAATCAGTGATCAGAGGCAGATCCCTGTTATTTAGAGGACAGGATCCTTCTCACCCATTTTAGCTCTTGCAAGCTGTGTGCAAGCTGCTTCAGGAGGTTGTGCATGGCTGGTGGATAGAGGACCCTATAGTGTGACTGTTGTCTACATGGCAAGAGGGACTCTGGATGCTTCCTACTTCACCATCTTTCTTACATTCAAACTCTTCTTTTGGGAAAGAGATCCCAAACTTTTCTACTCAAACTTTCCTTTTGAAAAAGAGACCCAAATTAGATTCTCAGAGAGGCCACGTATAATAACCCATTCTTATTCCCGTGTTAAAGATGAGGAAACAGGGTCCCTGGGTGGCTCAGTTTGTTAAGTGTCTGCCTTTGGCTCAAGTCATGATCCAAGGGTCCTGAGATCAGGTCTTGCATTGGGCTCCCTGCTCAGTGGGGAGTCTGCTTCTCCCTGAACCCCTCCCCCCTGCTTGTTCACTTTCTCTCTATCATACTCTTTGTCTCTCAAATAAATAAATAAATAAATAAATAAATACAAATCTTTAATTTAAAAAGACAAAGATGAGATAAAAGAGTTAGAAGAGCCAATACCTTACCTGTTAAAGATTCTGCAGCTGTTAAGTGTTAGGCCCTGCAAACTCCAAAACTGCTTATCTGCTGTGTTCTTTTGACAGGAGATAATTCTGTGGGCGTAGCAGGATGCAAGAGACTCTCAGTTACAGCACAGAGTGTTCGTTAGCTAACCAGGTGGAAAGCTTGGGCTCCCATGGATTGGGTCTTCTGGGGGCAAGCTCCCTACTTGCCAATGCCCTCAGGCCTGAAGGAAGAGCCCATGGGTTCCTCAGATTATCAACATGGGTAGAGGCAGGGGCTCCATGTTGTGTGTGAAGGGAAGGATACAGGTTCCTACTTCAGGAACACAAGACTCCTCTGGGACCAGAGGTGGTGAAGTCTTGACAAACACTAGGCCTGTCTCACACTGGTGATGCCCACGAGATCTTCATTGCTTCATCATTCTTCCTTCCAATGCCTGCTCTTCTTCCAGCCCTCCTCTGCAGTGAGGCCGCTCACATCTTCCTCACCCTGTGATTGAAACCCCCTTTGTCCTCATTTGTCCTCAGCTCTCCTCACAAGCCCCTCCCTGAAGGTTGCTCTATCTTCTTGCCCCCCACCCCCACCCCGAGAGAACTGCTTCCCTTGCGGCCCTCTGGAGCAGGTTCTGCTACTTCTTCAGTACTTATTCCCCAGTTCCAGGAGCTCAGAGGGACTACCAGCTTTCTATCCCGTCTTATTGTCCTTTTCAGGCCAAGACTTACCTTTCTTTAAACATTGATCTCCTCCACTGAGGCACACACTCCCCAGCCCTACCTGCCCATCCTCATCCTTCAGTGCCACCTTCCTCCTTGCATCATTGTCCATGTGGAGCCCTAACATAAAAAAAAAAAAACACAAAGTGAAGTAGGGCTCCATGATGGACAGCACGGAACGTACTCATGGAAACACAGTGCCAAAATAGAGCCTGTCTTTAAGTGCGATATTGCTATTCTGCAGAACCCAGATGGCCATGAACAAGAGTGTGATCAGATGGAAAAGTTCCTACAGAATCATTGAGATCTGTCTGTCACCCAAATTTTAACCTATGATCTACATTCTATACAAATCTTGGGATACAGGTGCTCATAACTTTAATGGAAAATGAAATATGTTAGTAGAGAGATTGAGTTTAACAGGACCATTCAATCACCCAGAATTTATCATGCATGTACATTGTAGAAAACTATTGAAATCAGCAATGCTGACTGACTCTAACAGAGACCCGAGGCTGGAGGAACAGAAGTGGATACCCTCTTTACTACCTTCACCATCACAGGACCACTCAGGACTCCACGGTACACATAACTCTTTCCACTTTGAGATGCTTGATGCTATTATAACAGGAAAAAAGTGAGCAACACGTTAGTGTTCAGAAGGCACATAAAACTTGAATTGCTTTTTTAACATGACATCTACTGAGAATGGGTCATGTGAATTTGTAGGTTCATATGAGTTACATTTTTTTAAGGTTTACCATATGAAATTTTGGATCTAAGATATGGTACTCGGCTATATCTGGGGTTAAAATAACCACTGCAGGCCCAGCCCAAGATGCATCTTCATTGCCGTATTATTGGATTTATAGCACTCCAGATACAAGTGGATCCAATATCAACCATTACAGACCGGGACAATCACCAGAAAGACAAAAGAATATGTGGAGACTTCACCAGAGTTGGAATCACAATTTTAAGGCAAATACATGGTTTGGGAAGTCTGCTTTTAGCATTAGGTAAGTTTGTGAAGTTGAGGATGTATAAAATTCAGATGACCAACCATCCTGGTTTTTTGGGGGCCTAAGGTGCTGGACTTTCAGTGCTAAAACCAGGAGAGGTTCAGGAAAATGCACTGATGACAGAAATACAGAGTATACTCACAAATAGGAGTTGGCCACCAATCTAAAAGACGCCTTTATGATATTAGCAGCTCAAAGCTGACTTTTAATCTAATCTCAAAGGACATATAATTTTATAAAAAATTAAGACATTTTTCTAGAATGGCAAATGAAGTTGGATAAAATAAAAAGGAAAGACTGCTTCATGTCTGTATTCAGATTGGATAGGCTGCAAAAGTGTTCTGTCCACCAAGGATGATTCAAGAGCCTAGTTTGGAAAATCAGAAGTGACTGGGTCAGCTCAGTCCAGGAGAATTGAGAGCCGAGAATGGCTAATCAATTCTGGATTTCATCATGAACCAAATGGGCAAAGTTCTCACGTTTGTCAAAGTTAATCAAGGCTGAGGAAGAAAAAGAAAAAGAAACCATGGCCACCTTCCTGGAACGAATCCAACAGAGATCAGAGCTAGGCACCAGGGTGTACATGGAAATCCTGAAACAAAGCAGGTAAGCCTTACCCTCTTGAGATTGAACCTTTTATATGTAGTGGGATAAGAAATTCCCTAGCTGTGTTTTTTTTTTAAGTGTATTAACAGGAAATTTGAGGTATACTAAAGCCAACAGATTAGGAGACAATGGCCTCTGAAAAGAAAGTTTACTACTCACAGTTCCTAAGAGGAGGGGGCATGACACATCACAGGTGGGGGGCACCAAGGGGAAGGACCAGGGTTGATCTGGAGGCAGAGGGAGAGGGGAAAAATGTGGTTAAGAGCCTTTGTTGTGGTTTCTGTGGGAAGAAATGGTTGAGGCAGGCCCCAGGATGGTGGTACCAATCTGGTGACACCTCCAGCCTTCTCAGGCTTTCAGGGGTTGGAATTGTCCCCCTGTCTGATCTGGCTGTGCCAGCATGGGTCATTTAGTGCCAAAGGCCCAGGGGTCCTGGAGGAGGTTGGCGGGATTAAGCCCTTAAACCAGTATCTTTGCTCCCCGGTCTGCAAAGAGGAGTGTTGGAAATTTCCAGAGAATGTCTTCAGAAGTCCTGGGCAGGAATTCTGATCAACAGGAAGGAGAAAAAACAGTGATGGGATTAGGGCTGAGCCAAAGCCCCTCTGGGAGATACAGTAACTATACTTTCCTGCCCGGCAAAGGCTCACAGAGATCCAACAAAGAAGAGCACAAACTGGCACATATACACCTTTTAACCTTTCCCCCTCCTGCCACTTTCCACTTTCTTATTAGATCAATTCCTGGTTCTTCAGGTCTATTTTGTATAGAATCCAGGTGCTAGAAAATAAAACAAGAAAATGATAGAATCCAGAAAGCCACAGTGGATGGATAGAGTGAAGAGACAGCCTGAGAGGAAGGAGGGGAGGAGGGCTGGGAGTCAGAAGTAGGGTCGGTGGGAAGCTCGGATGGAAGGCGTGGGCGCCAGGGGAGAGAAAGATGAAGAAATAGAACCTTTTGTAGATGTTGTGCTGTGTCTAAAAATTGGTTCCTCTTTCAAGTTCCCTCAAGAGACTAAATACAGATTTGGCCTCCTCTCAACTCTACTTTCATGTCAGGCTGTTATTTCTTGGAAGGCAACAGCATGCCAGGACTAGGCCATATTGGGATCCCATGTTTATATGGATTACATTGTACTGAGCTGTGTTTTCATAAACTATAGTCAGTGATGATTCTGCTGCTGTCCAACTTTTATAGAAAAGCAGAAAACGTATTTTTGGCTTTCATGTTTGGGGAAAGAGAGAAGTCTGAGGATCGCTCCTGAGGACAGCGAATGCTCGGATTTCATTTCCCTTCCCAACTATGCAAGCCCAGACCTTTCTGTTCTGATTCTCCAGCTTGGGGGGGTGAACAGGGCCTTTTTTTCTGAAGCAGCCTCTACACAATGCCAGACAAATCGGAGGAGAAGTAAAACCTTAACAGCCAGCAGTTTGGTCTACGGATTGCAAAATGACCAAAAGGGATGGTTTGGCCCACTTTCTCTGTTATATTCCACGGCTTTTCACTCAACTGTCTTAAGAGTGACTGATTGAGGTTTAAGACGGGGCACAGGGTCTTAGTGACTCTTCTCAGCCCAGAGATCTGGGCTGCTTTTGTTTTGAATGGCAGTACTGTCGGGCCCATTGGAACTTCCTTTTGGCTAATGGATGATTTCAGGACCGGAGGCCTCATGAAGTAGATGGTGCAGGTGCAAAGGGAAATGTGCGGAGCCTGGGTACCAACCGTGAAGCCAGCGGGCACACTGCTCTCCGGCGTCTGTGATGGAAAACCTCTGTTGAAAAAGAGACCCCCCACCCCGCAGCAGTTTAAAGTCAAAAGACTAGCTGCTTGCTACTTTTTATTTTTAACTCTGAGGGGATCAATTAGAGCCTTCAGATGTCATCCCCAAAGGTCCTGGTCTGAGCCTGCTGACTCAGGAGAGGCAGACAGCACGCCCCCCTGGGGCCCAAGCGCTTCTCCTTAATTGGCTTGAAAAATTGCAGCTGGATCCCAACAGCCTCTGCTCTCAGACTGGGTCAGGAGCCCCGAGGGACAGAAGGGGGATGACAGCTCGGCTTCCCACCTTGCAAAGCCCCTCCACTTACTTTCCCGCATCAACCCTTCCCTTCCCTCCCGAAGTTTGTTTCTGGGACCTCCAAACTTTCCTGAAAGCCTGGTCACATGACGCAGCCTCTTCTCATCTGTGATGACATTTCTGGAGGCAGCTAGTTTTCGCCTGTGCCTGCCAGCTGGCAAGTCATTAATAAGAGGATTCCTCCCCCTGTACCCCTGCCCCAGGCCCCAAGTCATGGCCCACTCCTATTATTACCTCTGATTTAAAGCTCACGGTCTTCTTTCCCCACCGGCATCTATCCTTCTGCTCTTGGATGGCTCCTTTTCCTGCCTCAGTGTCCCAGAAGTATGCCCACTGCCTGTCCGCCTCCCTGGGCATCTCGGGGAAGCAGGGCTACCTGCCTTTCGGGGACACGCACGAGGGTGGGAGCACTCCCGAGGGAGGGTTTGCAGAAGTAAGAGTTCTGCGGGCTATAGCCTTGGTTACCTCGCCTGTACATGAAGAGGCTTAAGTATCCCAGCTAATACATGCAAAAGGAGTAATAGAATTAGGACGTTCTCAGTTTGCAGTTCCTCCTGTGTCATGGACATGGACATGAGCATTAATGGCTGCTAACGTCGCAGGGAAGACCCCCAGACCTTGGATCTTCTAGGTAGAAGTAAACAGCACGGACTGCGAAGTTACTCTGTCCCTCCCCCACCCCCACCACAAAACCAAAACAAATCCTGAATCTCGTAGGACCTCTAGGTCTAATAAGAATCTACAGGAGACAAACAGGCAGGAGGAACATGTTAAAAAAAAAAAATGAAGACACAAAATTGAGGTTATGGGAATTTCTACAATACAAATGACCCAAATATCAACAAAATATACATGGAGGGAAAAAGAGATTGGAGGTTATAGTGAGCTGTAAGAGACATAAGAGACATATCAAACAATGATTTAAAAAAATTAATTCTCAAGTCTCTTTTTTGCTCTCAGCTCATAAAGATTTTTCTCAAAACCACATCCTATGGAGCCCTGCGCACTTGAGCTCATGTCCTCTACTCCCCCCACTCTCACACCTGTCCCAGTAGCCCTGGGGGCGAGGGGGGGGGTGTCCAGAGCACAGCCCACAGATCACCAGCCTGGAAACTCCCCCAAGGATCCTTGAAGCTGTAGCAGTCTGAGATCTTGAGACTTGGATTTTCAGGAATGGCCCGAGGGGAGGAAAGAGAATCTGCAGGAGGACAGCCTGGTCCACCCCCTCCCCCGGCCCCCAGCTGTCCCCATCGTCTAAGCACCCTGGGCAGAGGACCCAGGGACCAGGAAGAAGCGAATGGCACCACCACCCCCGACAGCTGCTCATGCTGTGGTGACCTTCCTTGTAGATTCAGCTTACCTAAAAGTGAGTTGGGTTCTTGATTTTTGTTTTTTCTTCAGTGCAATGGGAAGTTATTGAAAGGTTTTAAATACAGGCTCAGCACGATCTGATTTACACACACTGAAGATTTATTTACATGTTTAAAAGACTCTGATGTCCGTGTGGAGAATGAATGGAGAGGCTAAGCCTGGAGGCAGGGGAGACTGCAAGGTTTATCCCCTAATGCTATTGAGAGATGACGGTACCCAAGAGGACTGAAACCTCGCGTCCACACTGAAACTTGTACAGCCGCGGTCACAGCAGCACTATTCACGACAGCCTCAAAGTGGAAACCATCCTGACGCCTACCAACTGACACGTGGGAAAACAAAACATGAGCTATCCCTACGGTGGGAGGATTAGACCATTACGAAGACGTCAGGCACCGATACTGACAGGTGCTACAGGAAGGATGGAGCTTGGAAAAGGCTTTATGCTAAGTGCGAGAAGCCAGTCACGCAAGATCACATAATGTGTGATTCCATTATACGAGGTGTGTGCAACAGGCAAATCCCTAGAGACAGCAAGTGGACCGGCAGGTGTCAGGGAGAGGCCAGCAGCTGGGGGGGGCGGGGGGTGTCAGCTGCTGATGGCTGCAGGACTTCTTTCTGGGCAGGTGAAACGTTCTGGAACTGGGACAGCGGTGAGGGTCGCAGGACTTTGTGAATATACTAAAAACTCACGGCTGTCACATTTTTAAATAACTAAAATAGATTTCCAATTAAAATACAATTAAAATAGTCTTTTTAATAAAAGGATGGCAGCTGGAACAAAGATGGTAAAGCGTACAGAGTAGGTTCTTGAACTTGTAAGAAAAGGATTAGAATCTGGGGAGAGGTTGGGCACCGGGCGCTCAGGAGACAGAGAAAGAAGGAGAAGGAGAGAGGAGGCTGGTTGTCAGGCCCCGAGCGCTTGTGCCTGCGGGCGGGGCAGGTGTGCAGGTGTGCGGGCCGCCAGGGAGGTGCTTTCTGTGGAGGTGGCCCGAGTGCCCCGAAGTGGCCGGGGACCAGGGCCACCGCTGGCTCAGGGATGGAGGTCTCCGGGCTGCCCGGAGGTGAGCAGAACTGAACCCAAGGAGCCCGAGAAGTGGCCCAGGCGGCCTCCCGAGGCTGCCTCTGCGTGTCAGGGTCCCGCACGCCTTCCCCACCCTCTTCATGCACCTGCTGGCCCGGGGCTCACCTTCCCCTGTGCTCGGGCTGTGTGGTCCTGAAGGTTTCCCGTCTGTATCCCCCCGACGAGGACAGGGATTCTCTCTGGGCCACGTTCCTGGTGGTGGCAGGCACACAGCACATGCTCACTGACCTGGATTAACGTTTTATACAGAATTGGTCCATTGTCTTAATTATTTAGAATTGTCTTTCTGCCTCAGACACCCGTTTTTTAAGCTACAATGGCCAGAAGGCCCCGGGGCATCCCAGGCTTGGGCCTAGCTCAAGGCACTGTGTGGGAGAAAGGGCGCAGGACTGGAGTTAACTGGTCAGGCTTTCAGTCTTGGCTCTGCTGCAAGCTGGATGGATTATTACTTTTTGAAAATATTTAGTTATTTTTTAAAGATTTCATTTATTCATGAGAGACCCAGAGAGAGGCAGAGACACAGGAAGAAGGAGAAGCAGACTCCCTGCAGAGACAAGGATGTAGGACTTGATCCCAAGACCTGGAAATCATGACCTGAGCCAAAGGCAGAGGGTCAACCACTGAGCCGCCCAGGTGTCCCTAGTTTATTTATTTATTTTTAGACACTGAAAACAACACTGAATGTGGCACGTGAGCTCACTACCAGGGGATCAAGAGCTGCAAGCTCTTCTATCTGAGCCAGCCAGGCACCCTTTTTAACTGGATTATTTTATACAGCTTCTAGGACTTAGTTACTCATCTATAAAATAAGGCCTGTGACCTAGGGAGTCTCAGACAGTGCTGCCTGCAAGAACTTCCACGATGACAGAAATGTTCCACGCGCTGTCCTGTATGGCAGCCGTCAGCCACCTGTAGCAACTGAGACCTTGAAATGTGGCTGGTGTGACTGTTGGGACCTCAGCTCCAAGACCCCTCCCAGCTTTAAGATGACCATTTTACCTGTTTCTACACATTCCTTCCTCTAGTCTTGTTTTCAAGTTGCAATGTATGAAAATAGATAACTCGGAGATCTTTTTGATTTTTCTGTGGACAAAATGCCAACCTGTTTTGACATAATTGGATGCCCTAGCTACAGAGCGTAGGGAGGTGAGGCATGAGCCCTGGGAGGACCTGGGCAGCGCTATGAGCAGACAAGACTTGCCTGCTAGCCCAGCTCATTCAAGGTGCCGTGCAAGCATTCCCTGTTGTGCCTCTACTTCTGTCTAGACACAGAATTGGTCCATTGTCTTAATTATTTGGAATTATTTGGATTCCTAGAGATGTGAAGTGGGGTCATCCACGCATCTGGAGGCTGCTGTATCTGCCCAACCAGTGGTACATGACAGTTTGGAACACAAAGACCTGTTACCACCTGTATCCTCAGTGCATTATAAAGGGGAGCCACTTGTGCACAAAGAGGTTTTTGTAGGAGTGGTTGGGGGGACTATTTTGCCCCCCAAGGACATTTGGCAATGTCTAGAGACTGTTTTGGTTGTCACACGTTGGGGTGGGGTGCTTTTGGCATCTACTGGGTAGAGGCCAGGGATGCTGCTAAACACCCAACAATGCACAAGACTATGTCCCCCCACCCCGCAACCACCAACCAATGAAGAATTATTCAGCTGCCCCAAATCTTAATAGTACCAAGATTGAGAAACTGATATGTAGCAACATTCCCTCTAGACATGCAAAGCTTTGCCACTGTATAGTCCTGGATTCCTAAAGCAGAGGCAAATTTTGAATAAATAAAATGGCTTATCTTCAAGATAATTTCATCATTCTGCTTCTCTTCATTAGCTAGAAAAAAAGGGCAGAAGTGTTAGAGTTTCCTGCTATATTCAATTTCACATGCATTAAGCAGAGCCCAAATGACATTATAGAATTAAGTGAAAAGAGATCAGTCACAAAGTATTTTTATTATATCAATCAAAATAATCTTATATGAAAGAGATATTTTCTGTCTTTGTTCATTGATAATTGTGGCTTTCTTTTCCTACTGGTATATATATGCATATATTTGTATATGTTTTTAAATGGGTTTTAATTTATAATTCTAATGGGGCTATAAAATGCCATTATTTATAAATGTAGTTAGATTATATTTACCAGAAAATATTTATGATGTATTTAACATTTTTATTCAAGAATTTCACATGTATCAATAAACTATGATATCAGTCTCGCAAGATGATATCATTCTTGTTTCATAGTGAGGGAAACAAAGAATATGGTAGAAATAGTTTCCTTAAAGCTATAAGAACAATCAAGTTCCAAATATTTAAATATTTCTATCCCTTAGGTCCACACTGTGTGTGTGTGTCTCACATCTCCTTTATCCATTCATGAGTTTGGTTTTTCTTTTCTATATTTTTAGATTCCATGTATAAGTGAGATTATATGGTATTTGTCTTATTTTACTTAGCATAAGGCCTTCAAGGTCCATTCATGTTGTCACAAATATTAGGATTTCTTTGTTTTCATCCCTAATATTCCATCATATATATGTATATATACCACAACTACTTCTTTATCCATTCATCCCTCAATGGACACTTAGATTGTTTCCATGTCTTGGCCAATGTCAATAATGCTGCTATGAAAATGGTAGTGTAGATATCTTCTCAAGTTAGTGTTTTCACTTCTTCTTGATATAGTCCCAGAAGTGAAACTGCTGGATTATATGGCAGTTCTATTTTTAATTTCTTGAGGATCCTCCATGTTGTTTTCCCTAGTGGCTGCACCAATTTGCAGTCTTAACAATAGTGCAATAGACTGCAATAGTGCAGTCTTAACAATCCTTTTTCTCCACATCCTCACCAGCATTTGTTATCTCTTGTCTTTTTTATTATGGCCATTTTAAACAGGCATGGAGTGGTATCTCATGTGATTTTTCATTTCTCTAATGATGAGTGGTGTTGAACATCTTTCCTTTTGTATATCTTCTTTGAAGAAATATCAATTCTGGTCCTTTGCCTGTTTTTTTTTTTCTAATTTTATTTTTAAATTGTTTCGCTTTTGAGTTGTAGGAGTTCTTTATGTTTTTGGATACTAACCCCTTATCAGATATATGGCTTGCAAATAGCTTTTTCCATTCTGTAGATTGTCTTCTCACTTTGTTGATGATTTTTGCTGTGCAGAAGATTTTTATTTTAATGTATCCCACTTCTTTATTTTTTATTTTGTTGCTTGTCCTTTAAGTGTCAAATACAAAAAATCATTACCAAGACCCATGTCAAGGAGTTTGGTCCTGTATTTTCTTCTAAGAGCTTCATGGTTTCAGGTCTTACATTTAAGTCTCTAACCCATTTCCAATTAATTTTTGTCAGTGGTGTATGCTATGGATCCAGTTTCATTCTTTTACATATGAATATCCGATTATCCCAGGACTATTTATTGAAGAGACTGTCTTTTCTCCATTGAGCATTACTTGTTGAATATTAGTTGACTGTATCTTTCTTTTTTTTTAAGTTTTTATTTAAATTCCAGTAACATACAGTGCAATGTTAGTTTCAGGTGTGTAATATAGTGATTCAACACTTTCATATGTCACTTGTGGTCATCACAACACATGCACTCCTTAGTCCTCATCACCTATTTAACCCACCTACCTCCCTTTGGTGACCATTAGTTCTTCTCTATAATTAAGAATGTTTCTTGGTTTTCCTCTCTCTCTCTTTTTTCCTCCTCTGTTTGGTTTCTTAAATTCCACATATGAGTGAAATCATATGGTATTTTTCTTTTTCTTACTGATTTATTTCACTTAGCATCATACTCTATAGATCCATCTATGTCATTGCAAATGGTAAGATTCCATTCTTTTTTACAGCTGAGTAATATTACACTGTATGTGTGTGTGTGTGTGTGTGTGTGTGTCTGTGTGTATATGTATGTATCTCACATCTCCTTTATCCATTCATCAATCAATTGGCACTTGGGTTATTTCCATTATTTAACTATTGTAAATAATGTTGCTATAAATATCAGGGCGCATGTATCCCTTTGAATTAGTGTTTTAGTATTTTTGGAGTAGTTACCTAGTAGTGCAACTGCTGGGTTGTAGGGTAGTTCTATTTTTAAGGAACCCCCATGCTGTTTTCCACGGTTTGCTTTCCTACCCTTTCAAATCCACATCCTTGCCAAGAATGTTCCTGTCAACACCTGCTGTTTCTTGTGTTATTGATTTTAGCCATCCTGACAGGTGTGAGGTGAGATCTCATTGTAGATTGGATTTGCATTTCCCTGATGATGAGTGACCATTGAGCATTGTGTCATGTGTCTGTTGGCCATCTGTATGTCTTCTTTAGAAACTTATCTATTCATGTCTTCTGTCCATTTTTTTAATTGGATTACTTGTTTTATGGGGTGTTGAGTTTTATAAGTTCTTTATATATTTTGGATACTAATCCTTTATCGGAGATGTCATTTGCATATATCTTCTCCCATTCATTAGGTTGCCTTTTAGTTTTGTTGATTGTTTCCTTCACTGTGCAGAAGTGTTTTATTTTGATGTAGTCCCAGTAGTTTTTGTTTTTGTTTTCCTTGCATCAGGAGATATACCTAAAAATAAGTTCCTAGAGCCAATGTCAAAGAACCTACTGCCTGTGTCCTCTTTTAGGATTTTTTTATGGTTTCAGGTCTCACATTTAGGTCTTTTCATACCTGAACCATTTTGAGTTTATTTTTGTGTATGGTGTAAGAAAGTGGTCCAGTTTCATTCTTTTGCATGTTGTTGAGTTGATGTATATTCTTTTTTTTAAGATTTTATTTATTTATTCATGAGAGACACAGAGAGAGAGAGAGGCACAGACACAGGCAAGAGGGAGAAGCAGGCTCCATGCAGGGAGCCCGACGTGGGACTCGATCCCGGGTCCCCAGGATCACACCCTGGGAGGAAGGCGGCGCTAAACCGCTGAGCCACCCGGGATGCCCGTTGATGTATATTCTTATGTTTTTAAATTCATTAGAGCATGAGTTATTTAAATGTACACTATAAACAGATCTATGAAGTACAGTTTGGTTTACTGTACTGCATCTTAGTATATGGAAAGGTTAACAGTTGTTCTTGTACAGCAATAAAATCTCACTAATTTCATCACATTGGGAAGAAGTGCAGTGTGACTGAATAGGAATAATTTTGAATTTTAGAATATTTGTTAGAAGAAGTGTTTTATTACTCGTTAGGTATCAGGGGTCCTGCTCTGAAATCACAGTGTGACCTCAAGCAACTCACTTCACCTCTTTGAATCTCCATCTCCTCATCAGAAGAGCTAAGGGGATTAAAAGGTCTTGGGTTCCTTCCAGCTCAAAAGTTCTATGACTTTCAGTTAATGCTTTCAGGACGCTAACTGAACTCACTTCCTGCCGGGAATTCCCTTCCGTGCTCTCCATTATCCCACGCTCTCCTGGTTTTCCTCCTCCTTCTGCTGCTCTTTCTTGATCTCCTTTCCATCCTCTGCCTCTGTGCTGGAATTCCCCAGGCTTGGGCTTCGGACCTCTGATGCTGGAACTGCCCATTCTTTGTGGTTGTTGCTGCCACCTGCCTTCTAATCACCTCCAAGTCGGTCTTTCTCTCCCCCAACTTCTCTGCTGCTGGCCTCCTGGGAGCATATCAAAGAGCTTTGTACGTGGATGCCCACAGGCACATCCAACTTACGTGTCCAGTGGGACTCCTCTTCTGCTCCCCTCGACCCCACGTGCTTTACCTGTTTTCCTTAATTTGAAGTGAAAACAACAGCATTTATTTCAATCTCAAAATAAGTCTGAGGTGTTATTTTCCCATCATAAAGAATCTGTCTACTGGAGAAGAAAACACTGAAGCTCAGAGAATGGCAGAGAATGTCCGTGGCTACACAGCTAGTAAGTTGGTGGAATTTGGATTTAAACTCAAGCATCTCTGACTCTGAGACTAGAGCTCTCACCCACGGCCCTGCACCCCTCCTTTGCCCAAGCCAGAGCCCTGGGAGTTGTCCTCAGTTCCTCCCCCAACACTCACACCCAGCCAAGGCTGGCACCTGGACTCACGTGGCTCTCAGAGCAGCTCCTCAAACCTCTGCCCTGGCTGAGTTCATTCACTCTCACCCTCACCCAGTACAGCCAGCCCCTGCCTCTCTCCAGTCTTCCCCCTTCAAACCACACTTTGCATTTAGAGAAAAGTGCTTTTTCTACAGCAAAGATCATGTCACTCCCTTGTTTAAAAGCCTTTGGTGGCTGCGCACAGCGTTCAGACAAGAGCAAGCCTTTCCACTTACAGCAGGACTCTATCCGCTTCGCTAGCAGGGCGGCCCATCTGCATTATCTGTGGATTCCGTGTTTGCCAATTTGCTTACTCTCTACAATGTATTTGTAATTCCAAAATCAATACTCCTGGCACGTTTGCAGTTATTCACAGATGTGCAGAGAGGAAGAAAAATGGACTTATTCACTGGGCACATTCCTAGCTGAGGTTGAACCAGATGACACTCTGCTTTTCATTTCAGCTCATACTGTAAACAAGTGTTCTTTTCTTGGCCTATTTAGTGCCACATTTTTCATATTTTTTTTTCTTTTTGTTGATGATTTCACCGTTTAAAATGGCCCCCAAACTTAGGCTGAAGCGATATCTGGTGTTCCTAAGTGCAAGAAAGCAGTGATGTGCCTTATGGAGAAAGTATGTGTGTTAGATGAACGTTCAGCATGAGCTACAGGGCCATCAGCCATGAGTTCAATGTTAATGAATCTGTGATATAATATCTCCAGAAAAAGAAAGAAGAAATCACCGATTTGTACATGAGGCCATTCCAGAAAGCACTAAAGTAACATCTGTAGTGGGTGATGAAGCTATGAAAAAGATGGAAAAGCAGCTAAACTTGTGGATTCATGTGATGATAGTTGGTTTAAAAAAAAAAGCGTAGGGATCCCTGGGTGGCGCAGCGGTTTGGTGCCTGCCTTTGGCCCAGGGCGCGATCCTGGAGACCGGGGATCGAATCCCACATCAGGCTCCCGGTGCATGGAGCCTGCTTCTCCCTCCGCCTGTGTCTCTGCCTCTCTCTCTCTCTCTCTGTGACTATCATAAATAAATAAAAAATTAAAAAAAAAAAAAAGCGTAATGAGCAGTGTTGTGAGGAAAGCCAAAGAAATTTATGGCCAGGGAAATGCTAAACCCTTCTCAATTAGGGCTGGCTCTCTTGCAATGTTTCAAAGGCGATACAGTGTAAAAAAGCTTTAAACAGGCATGTGAGGCAGGTGAGGCAAATCAGGAGGCTCAGAAAGAATTTTTTTTTTTTTTTTATGATAGTCATAGAGAGAGAGAGAGGCAGAGACATAGGCAGAGGGAGAAGCAGGCTCCATGCACCGGGAGCCCGACGTGGGATTCGATCCCGGGTCTCCAGGATCGTGCCCTGGGCCAAAGGCAGGCACTAAACCGCTGCGCCACCCAGGGATCCCCAGAAAGAATTTTTTTTTTAAGATTTTATTTTTTAAAGAGAGTAAGTGGGAGTGCAAGTGGGAGGGGCAGAGGGACAGGGAGAGAGAATCCTGGAGCAGCTCCCCACTAACTGCAGAGCCCAACGTTGGGCTTGATTCCAGGAGGCTGAGATTGTGACCTGAGCCGAAACCAAGAGTCAGACGCTTAACCAGCTGAGCCACCCAAGCACCCAGGGAGAATTTTTAAAACATCTGTTAAACATTATACAGGAAAGGTGTTATGTGGAAGAGCAGGTTTTCAACGCTGATGAAACAGGCTTCTTTTGCAAGGATGTTGGCAAACAAAGCTGCATAACACAAATGGGGTTTTGATTGACAAAACGATGCCTGGGGCTCCCCGGAGCCTAACCCTGTGTTTCCCTAGGGCGGCGGTCCGGATCCACTAATGCAGTATTTGCACTCAGTTCCCGGGACATAACTACTGTGCACGGTGAGAACTGACTGTCCTTCCCGCTGGGCCTGCCTTGTGGGCTCCACTATCTGTGGTTGCCTGGGGCGCCCTCTTTTTCCTCTGGTCTGGTCACCTGACCCATCCTCAGACCTCCTCACCAGTTACCCTCAGGAAGTCTCTCTGGACCCGAGCCCCGGGGTGATGGAGATGCTCCTCTTCCGTGTGTAACACACTGTGCGTATTCCTCTGGCTCCGCGATGCAGTCGTTCAAGCATCTGTGTGTCTCCCCCCATCGTCTCTGAGCTGCTTGAGGGCAACTTCTCCCTTCCCTCCCCTTCTCCTTCCTTCCTTCCTTCCTTCCCTCCCCCCTTCTCTTCCTCCCTGCCTTCCTTCCTTCTTTTCCTCCTTCCTTCCTCCCTTCCTCCTTCCTACCCCTTCATCCATCCATCCATCCATCCATCCATCCATCCACACACATACATATTTGTATATATATACATTTGGGTATATGCATACATACAGGTATAATTTTGTGGGTGGCAAAACCAACACTGAGATATATCTTACATTGAGTTTTTTTTTTTAAAGATTTTATTTATTTATTCATGAGCAACAAGCAGAGACACAGGCAGAGGGAGAAGCAGGCTCCATGCAGGGAGCCCGACGTGGGACTCGATCCCAGGACCCCGGGGTCATGAACTGGGCCAAGGGCAGACGCTCAACCACTGAGCCACCCAGGCATCCCCTTATATTGAACTTTTATTTTATTGTAAAAATTAACATACAGTACTCTATCATATTTAATTGATTCTACGTTTCTGTATTCTGATGCTTAGCACAGAGGTTGGCCCAGAGAGATGATCAGTAAATATTTGTTGAAAAAAAAAAAACATAAAGGTTAACAATATTTATTCATTCTACCTAATTAAAGTTCCTTGGGTCATACTTTTTTTTTAAGATTTTATTTATTTGAGAGAGAGAGAGTGTGCACGCACATACAGTTTGGGGGAGGGGTGAAGGGAGAGGGAGAAGCAGACTCCCCACTGAGCAGGGAGCCTGATGCAGAACTGGATCTCAGGACCCTGAGATCAGGACCTGAGCTGAAGTCAGATGCTTAACCGACTGAGCCACCCAGGCGCCCCAGGTCATACATGTTAAATAAATAGAGTAGTTTTAAAATTAACATTAAACCAATAGCTTGTTCTCTGAAATATTTTAAATAATTCCTCTGCCCTCTTTTTAATTTGAGCTATCTATAAGAAAATTTTGCTGACCAAATAAACTTAAGTTTAGTCCAAAAGGAATAATTAGAAACTTGGAACGAGTGGTCTACATTAATGAGTTTTTACTGTGCTTGGTGGGTGTAATTCTAGAATTGTAGAACTGGAGAGTTTTATTGTACATGTGTTCATGAGGCTCCTCCAGGTTAGCTAAGGAGACAGGAGGAGAGAGAACAGAGCCAGCCCTCCGCAGGGGGCTGCGGGGCCTGGAAGGAAGGTCATCCGTGGACAGCTCTGCTCCGGGCCCCTGGCAGCAGCCCTGTGATTGCACAACCAGCAGGCTTTTCGAGAATGAACGTGAGCTCCTCCCTCAGCTGGGGCTGCTGCTATGAAGACTCGGCTGCTCCAGACAATGCTTGGTCCTGGCTTGTCTGGACTCGTCACTTCGGCCACTTCTCTCTTTGCCTGCCTTGTGCTTCCGCCCAGATTAACAAATTCACATTCCCCCCAAAGAAAGGATCTGATTGCTTAAGATGGTTGTTCTCTTTCCTGCTGGGCAGAGATCCCACCTGTCTACCTCCCAAGGTGGAGACCACCCATAAATTAGGCGCTGCCCTTGGGCCTAGCACCTCCTCCTGGAACCAGGATGGGGAGAAAGTAAGCACTTTCTCAGGCCTGTGGGTATGGGATGCACTCAAGTTGCACCAAGGGGACGGCACGTGGCACTGACCAGGTTCAGACCCTCGAACAGCCCAGGTTCGGCCCCTCGTCGCTGACAAAATCCACAGGCAGAGCAAAGAGGGTGGTGAAGCAAGAAGGGAAGTTATCTCCACGAGGCCACCACCAGGAGGCTGGTGGACTAGCGTCTCTGGCACCATCTCCCAAGTGCTGCGCATCCTCCCGGGCTTACATAAGGGGAATGTGGGACAGAGGTCAGTGGGCACCTGCCGGGGGCGGTGACGGTCAGGGCATAGTGTCCTGTGGTCAGTCGTGGGGATCCCACTGGCTCAGGACAGTCCTTGTTGCTAGGGAGTGGGGGGTTGGGCTCCCACAGGGAATGCTGTGCCCCTGGGGTCTTCCTCCTGAGATGAAAGAGAAGAACTTAATCAATTAGAAAGCACAGACTGATCAAAATGCAGGGAGCTTGAGGTCCTGTTTTTGGAGCTCCTGTGAGTCAACAGAGGCAGCCGGTGAAGCCTAGAAAGTCAGGTGAGTCGTTCCAAGGAGGGTCCTTTCAAAGTCCACTGTGATCTAGGTCTCCAAAGGCCATCAACTCCTGATTTTGAGAAGACTTGCCAATTCGGCTAATTTATTTTGACCTGCTCTAAATGTTTGGGTTAAGCCTACAAGGCTGGTTAACTATCTCCTTTATGGATTGTCTAAACATATTGCCAGTGGATCTTTTATCAGAATTATTTCTGGATGAAAATTGAGGATGTCTGATATGACTGGAACACTGAATGAGTGGGCCGACAACATATTGCTTATTTTCATTTGTTTTCCTTAGTCTAAATAAAAGAGTTGCTGATTGATTGATTGATTGGTTGATTGATGATTGATTTTACAGACTTATTTGAGAGAGCACACAGGTGGGGGAAGGGGCAGAGGGAGAGGAACATGCAGACTCCCTGCTGAGCGCAGAGCCTGATTTGGGGCTCCATCCCAAGACCCTAAGATCATGACCTGAGCCAAAATCAACAGTTGAACGCTTAACCAACTGAGGCACCCAGGAGCCCCAAGGAGTTGTGTAATAACGCTGCAAAGGAAACAGGCATGAAGCTTATAGATGTGAAACGTTGGGGTCCAGGAGCAAACGGTCAAGAAAGAATTCTTGAGGGGTACCTCAAGAATCCTTGATTTGTCTTTGGTGCAAAAAAATTGTGGTTTCATTAAAGCACAAAGGCAAAAAGAGCTGCACTGGGGTTATGAAGAGTGGCAGATTATATACTTTCAAGTTGGGAAGGGGTTAGGGAGAGCGTGGGTCTCTAAGGAATTTGGAAGCAAAGTTTCCAGGACCTTGAGGGGGTCAGCTATTGTTTGGAAAAGGTCATTTATTACTGTCTGGTAGACCTTTAGTCATGAGACCCTTCAGATGTATATCAGGGGGCCATATACTTGGGGGATGATTGCTAACGTATATCTTGTAGGGGTAGAGATAAAGGACATTTCGAAAGGGATTTTTATATGTTAAAGAAGTCCAACAGGATCCTTAAGGTCAGCTAAGGTCAAGCTAAGGTTGCCTTTGCCCTTAGCAAAATATTATCTTGATGGCAGCTGAGCCCTTGGAGGGAGGTCAACTGCCTGTCTCGAGTACTTGTCAGTAGGCTGTAAGTTATAAGGAATTTAATTTTTTTTCTATATTTCTTTTGCCTTTGTTCTCCACATCATTTACCAGATGTTGCTATTACTTAGAAACTGTTAGTATCATTTCAGAAGTTTGAAGCCAGGCAGTATGGAAAGTAGTATTCAGTTAATTGGCATTTACCGAGAACTAGCTACGGGCCGGACTAAGCCCCGGGAATACAGCAGTGAACACGACGGACAGATCTCCTGCTCTCATGGAACTTAAATGGTATATTTTCAAGCAAACGTTTCCCATTCGTTTTAGAACAGTGGAGAGTAGGGCAAGGGGTGGAATGAAGGTCATAAGTAAGTCAAAGTCCTGCACCACAGTTTTATAATTAAAGCATTTATGAAAGACCTTAAGCAACCAAATGAGCAATTTGAACATGAAAACAGCAATTAAAGTGCAACCTGAAGCGAGCTGTGAGTCAGAATAATGCCACAATAGTATTGTTAATGATCTGTGGGCTTGTCGCCCATTGGGGTTCCTTCCTTTTCCCCCTCCTCCACTCTTATTTTCCCTGACTAAAAGGGGAAAAAAACAACCCTCAACAAATAATTAGCAGTAAGCATGTTAATTATTGGACTGGTTATAGACTTCCATAAACCCAGTGATGTACGATGAGCACCTCAGGCAGTCACCAGCTTCCATCACGGAAGACTCATTACTGGCTCAGCCAGCCTCCATCTGGGTTACTCAGCCCCAGGCCAGCCCCTGTCCTATTTCCAGCTCTGATTTACTTTATCTACAGCAGATTCATTACTGCTCACCAAGCAGTTCTCTTACAACAGATCCATTGGAACCCCAAAGCACAGGCCTGTGAACGGGGCGCTCTTCCCTGTTGTTACTCTAAGCACCGGGGAGGGCATGCTCACTGCTGCCTGTGGAGTCTTAGCGGATTTCTGGAAAGCACGTCGAATATAGCTTGACATCTACCACTCATCCCTTAGAACTGATAAAGGCCTGCATTCCCGGCGGGGTGGGGGACCCTGTTACCCAGAGCATCGAACCACAGATCGGGGCCAACAGATGACGACCTCATCATTCCCCAAGACAAAGGATACGGAGCCTCAAAGTCAAACCTTGTCGTGTGCCTGTTCCTCACACTTTTCATCTCACTTTATTCCAAATGGGACGTGGATTTACACCTTTGAGCTGAAGAAGCACCCAACTGTGCTTCTGTATTTGACACAGTTTGTATGCTCAGCTTCTTCAACCAGAGGCTCTCCCTGCCCTTGACCCCTGGACCACTTGTGTCTATAATTAGTAGATACACCCCCTCCCACCCTAGCTGCTCCCAATTCAGACAGTACTGTAACCCGCAGCAAAGGTAAGCACCCCAGGATATTGAACCACGGGGCAGTTTCACTGGAGAAAGATGTGTCTGACGCCCTGTGCCTCTGGGAAGTGAACCAGCAGTCAGATTCACCTGGAAGCCACCCTTACATTCAGATGCCTGATGGAAGTTCAGCTTTGGACACCAACTGACTCACAAGTAGAGGCAGAGTATCTCGGCAGCTTCACGCCTGCTCTGGTAGGCGGGTTGTTGGAGTCAGTCTCAGGACAACACATTTACATGAATGAAATTAAAATATTTGTCACACTAGTAAATATATAACACTGGAATAGATTCTCCTGAAAGCATATTTGCTATTATTGAGGTAATCTATCCTCATATTTATAAAAAAAAAAACAATGTCAATTATTATTAAAGTCTGGTGAGTTACTCTGCACCAGACTGATGTACAAAAGTGTGAGCAAATTAAAGCCTTCATCCAGTAGTTATTTCATGTCAATGGTGTGAAGTGAGGCTTATAGGATTTTGGTGAATCTATGATACTTAATATGGAAACATAAAGAAATTTACATGTCACTCTCTGGCTTTCTTTATTATAAGTTTGGGACTAGAAATTGCACAACTTTGCGAAAAAAATAAAGGTCATTCAAAAATAAAGGTCATATTCAGAATATTCTCATGCCATTCTTTTAGATTACCATCTAAAAATATTTTGATAAATCTGAGCTCATGGATTATAATGTACATCAGACCCGTGGAGTTTGAGAACCCTGCTGTAGTTTGTTTCCATGGAAGAAATCAAGAGTTCCATTTGTGCCTCCTGGGATCTGGCAATTCTCGTGAAATGCCAGACTGACCCACCAATCCTGATTAACTGTTTATGCTAACAAATTAAAAGGGGTTTCTTCTTGCAAGATAATATTAACATTTAAAAGATTATGTCCCTGCTCTCTAATAGCAATTCTCCTATCATCACCTACAAAATATCATAATTACAACAGGAAAAATCAGAAACAAAAAGACCACTGAGAAAATAAATAATACCCAACTAAAAATTAATGACTAAATAAATCAAAATCCCAGCAGGGTTTTAAAAATAGAAACTGATAGTCTCATTCTAAGATTGACATGAGATGCTAAGGGCCAAGAGATCCAAAACATAATTAAAGAACTAAGAAAGAGAAACTACTCCATAGATACAAAGACTTAATACAAATCTACAGGAATTAAGGCAGTAATAAAGAAACAAGAAAAAAACTAGACCAATGGAAGAGATCAGAGCCCCCAGACCAACCCACACCCATGTGATCTATGACAAAGCAAGTACAGCTGGCCTTTGAACAACATGGGGATTAGGGGCACCGACACCCTGTGCTGTTAAAAATCGACATAAAACCTTTGGCTTCAAAAAAAAAAAAAAAGAAACAAGACAAAAAAACAAAAACAAAAACAAAAACAAAAAAAAGTTTGGCTTCCCCAAAACTTAATTACTAATAGCCTACTGTTGACTGGCAGCTTTACCAATGACGTAAATAGTTGATTGACACATATTTGAATGTTATGTGTGTAACATATACTGTATTCTTAAGCCAAAGCAAAGACAATGTTATTAATAAAATTATAAGGAAAATATATTTACACTAGTGTACTATAAAAAAATTCACATATAAGTGGACCCAAGCCATTCAAACTGTGGTTGCTCAAGGGTCAACTGTCCTATAGATGAGTGACAAAAATACATTTAAAAATTATTGGTGCTTGGTCATTTGGATACTAATATGTAAAAAGGAAAATCTTGAAACCTGATACCATCTACAACAATCAATTCCAGAGAGAAAGTAGCTTCAAATGCGAATGTTAAAAAATATACTTTCCTAAGTAGGGTACTTGGATGGCTTAGTTGATTGAGCATCATCTGCCTCTTGGTTTTGGCTCAGGGCATGATCTTGGGGTTGTGAGATCAAGCCCCAGGTAGGCTCCATACTCAGCCAGAAGTCTGCTTGAGATTCTCTCTCTCACTCTTGTCTTCTTATCAAATACTTCGTGTCCAGCTTTCAAATAAATCACAAAGCATGCTAAAAGGGAAAAAAGAACACAGCTTGAAGAGGCAGAGCAAGCATCAGAAGTGGACTCAGAAATTTTGGAATTATCAGACCAAGAACTTAACTATGATTCATAGGCTAAGGGATGTAGTAGAAAAAGTGGGTACCATGCAAGAACAGATGGGTAATGTAAGCACAGAGATGGAAACTAAGGAAGAATCAAAGGAAATGCCAGAATCAAAAACACTATAACAAATGAAGAATGCCTTCAACGGGCTCATCAGCAGCCTGGACATGCCAAGAAAAACATCAGCGAACTTGAAGATAAACATCAATAGAAACCTCCCAAAGCAGAAAGCAAAGACAACAAAGAATGAAAAAATAAAAAAGGAAGAAGAGAACATTTAAGAACTGCCCAACAATTTTAAAAGCTGTAATGCATACACAATGGAAATACAAGAAAAGAGAAGAAAGAGATAAAGGCAAAGAAGAAATATTTGAAGTAATAATACTTCAGCTGAGAATTTTTCAAAAATTATGATAAACTACAAACCACAGATTCAGGAAGCTCAGGGAATGTTGTGCAGGAAAATCCCCAAAACCACACTAAGATGTATCCTATTCAAACTGCAGAAAAATAAAAGACAAAGAGAAAATCCTGAAGAGATCCAGAGGAAATAAACACTTTACCTACAGAGGGACAAGGATAAAGATTCCATCAGACGTCTCACAAATCATGCAAGCAAGAAAACCCCACCAACCTAGAGTTCTGTATCCAGTGAAATTATCCCTCAGAAGTGGAGGAGAAATAGACTTTCTCAGACAGACAAAAATTGAGGGAATTTGTTGCCAATAAATGTGCCTGGCAAGAAGTGTTAGAAGTAGTTCTTCATAGAAACTGGAATCCACATAAAGAAAGGAGGAGTGTTAGGGGAGAAATAATGAAGGGGCTTCTCGCCTCCCTCCCGTGAGGCGCTGGTGCCATGCCCCGCGGCCAGCACCCAAGCTGAAAAATATAGACATGGAGTTTGACAGCTTGTTGGCTTAAAAAAGAGAATAACTTTCTCGATGCACAGCTGTAGCCTCTACATTTAGCAGATTACTGAAATGGACATAGTGAGGTCTCTGGCTCGTGGAAGATGGGAACCTCCAAAGACTCTGGGCAAAACAGCGAATAAGAACCAAAAACATGATGAAAGCCATCTTCCCCTCAGCTTTATAGGTGTTAATAATGCACCTGAGTGTGTCTTGTGCAACAGAACATTTGTGTTATAGCATCATCCTCCTGCCAATTAGGTCATGGCATCATTTTGAGACCAATCACTCAGAGCTTAAAGAAAAAGGAATTGGATATACTTAGTGTAGACATTATGAGCTTTTTTTTTTTTTAAAGCCAAAGGTTATTACAGCTTCTCCAACAGAAAAGGCCACTGAAAAAACAAAACAAAACAAAACAAAAAACAAACAAACAAACAAACAAACAAAAAAAAGGCCACTGAAGCATCCTACAGGTTTTAATTTCTAATAAGGGAAATACTGATTGCTATCAACCACATAAACAAAAAGCCCTTTGGGGTTCTCCCCGCCCCCCGCCTTTTTTTTTTCTTGAACAGTAAAATCTTCTTGGGACCAACAAGTGAGGAAAGCACTGTGGATTTTCCTCAGTTGTGACTATGCTATGACGTCATGAGGCCGTGCTGGGCTGAGGACTTTCAGTCCTTTTACCCCGGAAGCTGATTGTTGGTGATCTCAGGGACTTTAACCACACGTAGCCCTTTTGCTCTTTGACTTTTTGTTCATTTTGTTATTTTTTTTCTCCTCTGCTTTTTTCCTTTCTTTTCTCTTATTCTCTTTTTTAAACTTTTTTATCTTACCTTTCTTTTTAATTTCCTCATTTTTCTTTTTTCTTCTTGTCTTTGTTCTTTTATTTTTATTATCTCGTTTTTATTTTCACACTGTGTTTTCCTGGTTTGTATTCTTATTTTTTGTCTCATTTCTTTCTTGGCTTCATTTTTCACTTTCCTTTTTCCTTTTTAACATTTTTCTCATATATTTTATCTTATTTTATTTAAAGATTTTATTTATTTATTTATTTATTTATTTATGAGCTTTTTTTTTTTTTTATGAGAGACCAGAAAGAAAGAAAGAGAGAAAGAGAAAGAGAAAGAGAAAAAGAGAGAGAGAGAGAGAGAGGCAGAGACACAGGCAGAGGGAGAAGCAGGCTCCATGCAGGGAGCCTGACGTGGGACTCAATCCCAGGACTCCAGGATCATGACCTGGGCTGAAGGTGGGGCCAAACCACTGAGCCACCCGGGCTGCCCTTTCCCATATATTTTAAAAATTTAGTCTGTTAGTATTGTTCTTTACCATGATTAGCATTGTGAATCAAGGTTGTTAGTATTAGTACAGTTATCAGGTCAGCACACTGCAGGGCCTCTTGGCCACCTCTCATGGTGAGGACACCCATATTGACAATGTCCAGCTCCTCTAGACCATCAGCCAGGGCAGCTCACTTAGGTGGAGTTGATCTGGCCCATCCTGGCTGGGACAGGTCACCATGAAGGTCATTAACAAGATCAGTTCCTCCAGCCTCCAGAGACTATTCCTCAAAGGTCAAAGCGTGAAGGCCTTGACTCATCCCAATATCCTGAAGCTATTTGAGGTCATGGGGACCCAGAAAACACTCCACCTAGTCATGGCACAGTGCTGGTGAAGGAAAGGTGGTTGATTGCCCACTGCAGCACCGCCCCATGAAGGAGAGAGAGGCTTGTAGCACGGTCCTCCAGAGGATGTCTGCTGTGCGGTGCTGCCACCAGGAGGGCAGTGGCCACAGGCATCCAAAGCCAGAGAACCTGCGTTTGGATGCTGATGTCCATCAAGGTTGTGGACTTTGGCTTCAGGACTCAGTTCCCTGTGGCAACAAGTAGACACCTCCGGCAGTCCCCCGGATGCTGTTCTGGAGGGCTTCCAGAGCTAGAAGGGTGATGGCCCCCGGGGTGTGTGCTCCCCGTGCTGTGGTGCTCCCTGTGCTGTGGTGCTCGCCTTACTTCGGTGCTCCAGGTGCTACGGTGCTCCGGGTGGTTCGGTGTCCCCGTGTGGCGGTGCTCCGGGTTCTGTGGTACTCCCTGTGCGGCGGTGCTCCAGGTGCTGTGGTGCTCCAGGTGCTGTGGTGCTCGCCTTACTTCAGTGCTCCAGGTGCTACGGTGCTCTGGGTGCTTCAGTGCTCCAGGTGCTGCGGTGCTCCCCATGTTGCAGTGCTCCCTGTGCTGCGGTGCTCCAGATACTGCGGTGCTCCGGGTGCTGCGGTGCTCTGAGTGCTTCGGTGCTCCGGATGCTGCGGTGCTCCGGGTGCTGCAGTGCTCTGGATGCCACAGTGCTCCCGGTGCTGTAGTGCTCCGGGTGCTGCGGTGCTTCTGGTGCTGCAGTGCTCCGGGTGCTGCAGTCCTCCCTTGCTTCGGTGCTCCAGGTGCTGCGGTGCTCCTCGTGTTCCGGGTGCAGTGGTGCTCCGGGTGCTGCAGTGCTCCCTGTGCTGTGGTGCTCCAGGTAGTGCGGTGCTCCAGGTGCTGCGGTGCTCTGGGTGCTGTGGTGCTCCGGGTGCTGCCGTGCTCCGGATGCTGCGTTGCTCCAGGTGCCACAATGCTCCCGGTGCTGCGATGCTCCGGATGCTGCGGTGCTCCCCATGCTGCTGTGCTCCCTGTGCTGCAGTGCTCTGGGTGCTGTGATGCTCCCCGTGCTGCGGTGCTCCGGGTGCTGCGGTGCTCCAGGTACTGCGGTGCTCCGGGTGCTGCGGTGCTCCGGGTGCTGCGGTGCTCCCCGTGCTGCAGTGCTCCGGGTGCTGCGGTGCTCCAGGTACTGCGGTGCTCCGGGTGCTGCGGTGCTCCGGGTGCTGCGGTGCTCCCCGTGCTGCGGTGCTCCGGGTGCTGCGGTGCTCCGGGTGCTGTGGTGCTCCCCGTGCTGCGGTGCTCCCCTTGTTTCAATGCTCCAGGTGCTGTGTTGCTCCTGGTGCTGCGGTGCTCCGGGTGCTGCGGTGCTCCCCGTGCTGCGGTTCTCTGGGTGCTGTGGTACTCCCTGTGCTGCAGTGCTCCGGGTGCTGCAGTGCTCCCTGTCCTGCGGTGCTTTGGGTGCTGCAGTGCTCCGGGTGCTGCAGTCCTCCCCTTGCTTCGGTGCTCCAGGTGCTGCAGTGCTCCTCGTGCTCCGGGTACGGCGGTGCTCCGGGTTCTGCGATGCTCCGGGCGCTGTGATGCTCCAGATGCTGCGGTGCTCCCCATGCTGCGGTGCTCCCCGTGCTTCGGTGCTCCAGGTGCTGCGATGCTCTGGGTGCTGTGGTGCTCCGGGTGCTGCAATGCTCCAGGTGCTGCGGTGCTCCGGGTGCTCCTCGTGCTCTGGGTGCTGTGGTGCTCCAGGTGCCGTGGTGCTATGGGTGCCGCGGTGCTCCCGGTGCTGCGGTGCTCCAGGTACTGCAGTGCTCCAGGTACTGCGGTGCTCCGGGTGCTGCAGTACTCCTGGTGCTGCTGTGCTCCGGATGCTGCGGTGCTCCAGGTGCCGCGGTGCTCCCGGTGCCGCGATGCTCCGGATGCTGCGATGCTCCGGGTTCTGCGATGCTCCGGGTTCTGCGATGCTCTGGGTGCTGTGGTGCTCCAGATGTGCAATGCTCCCCATGCTGCGGTGCTCCCCATGCTTCGGTGCTCCAGGTGCTGCGGTGCTCCCCGTGCTGCGGTGCTCTTGGTGCTGCTGTGCTCCCGGTGCTGCGGTGCTCCCTGTCCTGCGGTGCTTCAGGTGCTGTAGTGCTCCGGGTGCTGCGGTGCTCCCGGTGCTGCGCTGCTCCCCTTGCCTCGGTGCTCCAGGTGCTGCGGTGCTCCGGGTGCTGCGATGCTCCGGGTGCTGCGATGCTCCTCGTGCTCCGGGTGCTCCGGGTGCTCCGGGTGCTCCGGGTGCTGCCGCGCTCCGCGTGCTCCAGGTGCTCCGGGTGCTGCCGCGCGTGCCCGGGGTGCGCAGCGTGCCCAAGCCAGAGGACCGCAGCCAGTGGAGGCTGCAGTCCTCCCCTTGCTTCGGTGCTCCAGGTGCTGCGGTGCTCCCCATGCTGCGGTGCTCCCCGTGCTGCGGTGCTCCCCGTGCTGCGGTGCTCCAGGTGCTGCGGTGCTCCCCATGCTGCGGTGCTCCCCATGCTGCGGTGCTCCGGGTGCTGCGATGCTCCGGGTTCTGCGATGCTCTGGGTGCTGTGGTGCTCCGGGTGCTGCAGTGCTCCGGGTGCTGCGGTGCTCCCCGTGCTGCGGTGCTCCGGGTGCTGCGATGCTCCGGGTTCTGCGATGCTCTGGGTGCTGTGGTGCTCCGGGTGCTGCAGTGCTCCGGGTGCTGTGGTGCTCCCCGTGCTGCGGTGCTCCGGGTGCTGTGGTGCTCCCCGTGCTGCGGTTGCTCCGGGTGCTGCGGTGCTCCCCATGCTGCGGTGCTCCCCGTGCTGCGGTTGCTCCGGGTGCTGCGATGCTCCGGGTTCTGCGATGCTCTGGGTGCTGTGGTACTCCCTGTGCTGCGGTGCTCCTCACGATGCTGCCCTCTTAACCCCCTTCACCTGCCCCCCCCCCCCCCCCCCTGGTGACCACAATTTGTTCTCTAGAGCTCCGTCTATTTTTTGGTTTATCCCTTTTTCTCCTCCTTTGTTCATTTGTTTAGTTTCTTAGATTCCAGGAGTGCGGTCACATGGGATGTGTCTTTTTCTGCCTTCACTCCTCACACCCTCCGGATCCACCCCGGTTGTGGCAAGTGGCAAGGTCTCAGTCTTTCTGTGGGCTGAGTATTCCTCCAGGGTCTGTATCCACGCATCCGTCCATGGGACACGGCTCTCCCTGCAGGGGACACGGCAGCACAGGGCCGGTTCTCCTCTAGGAACACTGTTTTTGCCGGGAAGTGAGTAGATTGGTTTTTTTCATCGCTTGAATTTACAACTTGCTTTAAAGAGGAGCAAAAGCTTTACAGGCAGGTGGTCTTTCCTGGTGGTTTTGCTTTGGTTTTGATGGGGAGGGGAGGTACGCCAAGTCCCCGAGGACCCTCCTGGGGGAAGCCCTCCTCCCTGGGGCCCCTGGAGATGTGACCCCCTGCACAGAGTCCCTCTCAGTGCCACCCCAGCAGGGACTCCTCCTCCTCTGTCCCGGTGGGTCCAGGTTTGCTTTGGGTGTTGTCTATACTGGAAGATAAAAACTTGCGTCCGGAGGGAAAGTTCCAGCAATGCTCCTGGGGATGACGCTGGGAGTTTGATTTTCAAGTAAGTGTCCCTGGCCATTTGATTTAATCCCTTTGTTCCTAATCAGTATTTGGATTGTTCTGGATAAGTTCCGTCATTCACAGTGATAGCTCCCAGCTTCCACCATCCCCACCAGGCATAATTGTTTAGTTTGAGAGCCGTTCCCTTGGGAGTCACTGGTGTGTTACTACTTTTGTCAGCTTTAAAAAATAATGATTCTGTGTTCCCGATGTTTTGATTTTGGGGGGTTTTAAAAGCATCTGTGTTTTTGAGCTGAAAATTAAAAGCATTGTGGAGGTACTGGTGGTATTACCCATTAGGACAGAATAGGACATATAATTTATTATAGGATGTGAAAATTTTTCTCTGGTTCCTAACATTTTCCCTCTAAAGAATGCTTTTTCTTTCTTTATATTCTATTATTTATTTTAAACACCCACTGTGTCACTTAAAGCGACATAGCTCTGATGGGCAAGATCAAGTCTGATAGAACCTTTCATGCCGTCTTGGTCTTACCCTGCTTTGCACAACAAGAGGTACCAAGGCTTGGCCCTAAGAAGATGGGGCTGTTTTTCTGTTATGGTTTAAGACATGCTCAAAAGACCTCCTGCTGCTTTCCTTACACCCCAAATCACACAAGTAGTGAGTTAGGCTTTTAAGTCTTTATTTTTTTAAGACTTTTCATCCTGAGTTTCTGTTGAAATATGAACGACTAGGATGGAGAGCCGCGGTCACCCAGAGTCTTACCAGGGTTTCCTGGGGGACGGAGCAGAATGACCAGGCTGGTGAGGGCTCATTACTGCTGCGCCTCAGGGAATGGCAGGCAGGAAGCTGCCCTCACCAAGGATTTTCCACCGCTGACCCTGGGTCTGCGGTGACAGCAGCTCGATGGCACAGGGCGGTAAAGTTATTCCGGAAAGACCAGGGATAGCGCACATACATCTTACCTGCTCGAAGCTAATAGGCAGCTTCCTTCTGGGATTTGCTCTCTGTACCAATTAACTTATAATCTATTCCACTTCCTCTTCCCTTACCTGCCAGTCACTGCTCTTTTCAGGGATGACTGCTGGGAAGAGAGGACGATTTTCCCCCCAGGTGTTTGTGACAGTTCCATCCCACCGTCCGTGACAGCGCGGACCCTCCCAGCTCTCGGCCATCATCTCGCTTTCTCACTTGTTCTGCTACTCGCACATTTTGGAAAGTGTTGGTGAAGGTGCAGTTGAGCCGCCTTGGTGGAACGGATTTCCACCTTCCAAGGTGTGAAGGGTGCACGCTCAGGGACCCCAAGCGTGGGTACGTGGTGAACGGTGTGCAAGCAGTGTTGGGGGGAATCTAGCTGTTTGCTCCACCAGTTCAGCCTGCCGAGTGGTGGATCTAGCCTTTCCTCTGCGTTTTGGGGGTGGCTCGCAGCCCCTGAGCTGCCGTCCCGCTTCTGGGAGGATGAGCCCTAAGGTTACTGTGTTCAAGGGAGTCAGACTGGCTTTTCCCTGAGAACAGACCTCCTGTTTCCTCTGTCACTTCCCTGCCTCCTTAGACTGTCGTGTGCAGAGACGTGCCGTCTGGTCGCAGGGAGGGGCCTGTTGGCAAGCAGCGGCAGACACCTGGTTCCTCGTACTCCCGTGCACCTCGTGGGTGCAGATCCTGAGAAATCTGAGCACTTATCAGCTATGGCCTTCACCTTTCCTAAGACTCCTTTTTTGTCTGGTTACTTTTTTTATGTAAAAAACAGCATGTTTCTCTGTTGCTTGTCAATTCCATTGATACGTGGCACACCAGCTCCTTCGGATATCTCCTCCCCTTGTAAGCTGGCAGCTCTAGTAGATGGGTTAAGATCTGGGGGTTTTGTTCACAGTATAAAGAGAGGAATTGCAGACATACTGTGTGCCAGAGGCCTTGAAGCAAATCTATTCCTAACTTGAATATCGCACCTAAGGAACTTGCCAGAATGGTGCATTATTATTTCCCCTCCCTGATGCTAAATGCATATCACCAGTGTGCCACGTGTTGCCCCCTCTGCCATCCGGCGGAGGCAGGGGCTGCCATGGTCCCACTTGCCTTGTCTGCCTCCCTGTCAGGGGCCGGTGTCAGCAGTGTCCAGCCTCCTCCAAGCATCAGTACAAAGGATCACTCGGTTGTGAAAAGCAAGGGCCAAAAGCATCTCCGGTGGTTTCTCGCAGGGTGTGTTATCTTATCTTCCCAAAGCAACAGGTTCCTAAGAATAAGCGTCAGAAATATTTTGCATGTATTTTCAGTCTAGCCATAAAAGACTATTCACTTATTTAGAAAGATGCTATGATTTGTGATGCTTAGTGATAAAATTGTTTAAATGATTTCTTTTTCTTTCTTTCTTTCTTTTTTTTTTTTTTTTTTTTTTTTTTTTTTTTTTGGTGGTGGAGCGGGGAGCAGAAAAGAATCTTAAGCTGGCTACACACCCAGCACAGAGCCCAACCTGGGGCTTGATCTCACAACCCTGAGATCATAACCTGAGCGGAAATCAAGAGATGCTTAACCGACTGAGCCACCCAGGTGCCCCATGCTATTACTTTTTTATTTTAAAGATTTTATTTATTTATTTGAGAGAGAGACAGAGAGAGAGGGCTGAGGGGACAGAGGGAGAGGGAGAAGCAGACTCCTGGCTGAGCAGGACCCTGGGATCATGACCTGAGCTGAAGGCAGACACCTTCACGACGGAGCCACTCAGAAGCCCCAATAATTACTTTTCTTAATTATAAGCATCGATGCAAATGACCAAATACTTCCAATGTATGCAATATACGTGATCAACAAATTAGTAAGGAAACAATCAATACCCCAGGTAGTTTAAAAAAAAAATACAAAAATCTAATAAAAATATGAAAAGATTTTAAAAATCATTAATAATCAAAGAAATTAATATAAAAGAGCCAACTTTTAATCATCAGAGTGGCAGAGATGAGACTCAGCGTCAGAGAGGAGCTGCAAATCTGCCTTCCCAGCTGCTCTCAATGGGAGATCCCCGGGTTCTGTGTCTCTCTAGGGGGGTTGCCAATATATCATGCAGTTTAGGAGATGCACACACATCTCTTGACGTGGAGGTTACCTTCCTCCAGGAGGGTCAGGACAGCAATTTTGCTTCACGTGACCATCCGTGGAGAGCTTACTCTGCTCCCCTGTTATCTCTGATGCGTGTGTCACCAGACTCAGGACTTACGCTTGGTCTCAAGGCAAGCCCACATCCCTGAGCTGGTGACATTGGACGTCTCTTTTGCCCGGGGCAGAGTGATCACAGATTCTAGAGCAGGGACCCTGACATGTTATCAGGAGGAGCACTTTTCGTTTTCCTCCATCATTAGCATCCGGCACAGGACCGTCCTGGCAAGTCTGCAGAGGGACCCTTGCCCACATGGCTGCTTCCCCAGGGCTCCCAGCGGCTGCTTTGAGATCCTCCTGCAGGTCCTTCTCCAGGACAGGTCCGGTTCCTCCTACCCTAACTGGCACCAGCAGGGTCTGTGGTTGGCAGGGTCTGCTGAGCAAATAGGCAGGCTCCTCATCTCTGTCACTCCTCTGCCACCTTTGTTAAGGCTTTGGGTTCTGGGGACAATGGCCTTGTCACTCTGCTCCCTCTAAAACCTGGGCCCAGAGCAGACTGGCCACATGGGAGACCCCGAATGAGCCCTGCAAGCAGCGGTGTTTGCTCTGAGCATTACTGTAGCTCCATGTGCAAGTGTCATCAGGTGCTCAGAGTAGTGAGTGTGGGGAGCCTGCAGTTGGGGTGTGGGCTGTTCTTTCCCAGGAGGCAGCATTTTGAGCCAGTGACTTATGTATACTTTGCATTAATTTACTTCCCAGTGTCTGATAATTAGCTCTGAATACTCTTACGAATTGAGCTAGTTAGTGCAGCTAACCAGGGTGGTAGCCAGACCTGGTGTTAAGGGCGTTACACGCAGATTTGAGAAACCATCATCATGAGCCTGGTAAATCAGCCCGGGCCCCTCACGGATGCAGCTGCTCCATAGCCTCATCCCTTATGCTGGGGTGACAGCGCATTTGACCTCTTGAGGGAGATCCTGCCTTTCTAGCCCTGAGCTGAGTCCACCCCCACCCTGGAGAAACAGGGAAGGAAAACACCTCTAACATTTCTTTACTATCTTTCATTTAATCAGCACCGTGCTAATGGTGCCAGGTATTACTTCACACTTTTCCTGTTCTTTGACGTAAAATCTACATAGTTTGTGAAGTTGGTGAAGAGAGGAACACACAGAAAAGGTGACATTGTATATGGTAAGGATTGCCCGTAGGGTCTGCTGCGTTCAACACGCATCCTTACGTGCCACTGAGCTGTGAGTTGACCTTTTCTCCTTTCTCACCCTCCCTCCTGGATTGACTAGACCACTGTCCGCCTCCCTTGAGAAGGGCAGTTGGGGGATGGGCAGGGGGACAGGTACACCTGCATTGCTGCCTGCCTTGTGTTGACTCCCACTTTGTGGGTTCCACTGGGGGTTGACATTATTCTGGGCTTTACTGAGACAACATACTGACTGCTGGTCTGTACAGCTGACTTTTCATACCCCCTTCAGAGAGTAGACAGGGGATAGAAGGGATCTGTCCTCAAACAATGAACGAGTCCTTGAAATTCATGCTATACTTTGCAGGTTCTCTTAAAATACTGATGTCTTTTAGGGTTCCCAGACCCAATTCTAATGTGTGAGTGGATTCCCCCAACACCACCAAACAATTCTCAAGCAATTCAATGAGAATTCAATGCAATTCTGACACTATCTGTCAGAAGATAGCGTCAGATTCCATAGGTTAAACTGCAAGGCCCAGACTATGGTTACCAGTGCTTCTGACCAACGGCTACAGATTGGAGTTTCCCAAGACCCCTCCTCTGGTTTGTTGAATTTGCCAGAGCGGCTTACAGAACTTGGGGAAATACTTATATTTGCCATTTTATTAAGGGATATGAAAAAGGATATAAATCAATAGCTGGATGAGGAGGTGCTTAGGGCAAGGTCCCAAACAAAAAATCTTCTATGCTCATGGAGCCTGGGGCCCAGAAGATGGCACATGGAAGCATTCTGATTTCCCATGTGAGGAAGCCCTTTAAAAGAAATAAAGGTTCAAAAGCTATTCTCTTGAGTTTTTATGGAGGTGTCATTGCATAGATGTGATTGACAAAGCCATTGGCCATTGGCTGGTTCAACCTCTAGCTCCTCTCCCCTTCCAGAATTGGGACTGAAAATTCTAACCTTTTAATCACATGGTTGGTCCTCCTGCCAAACATCCCTCTGCCCTTGGCTGGGGTCTAAAAGTCACTGTCATTAATAACAAGATGCCCATTTCACATTTATGGCTCTGCAGCATTTTCAGGAACTATGGAAAAAGACCAAATATATCTGAAAAAGATGACCAAGTATATATTTCTCATAAATCATTATACTGCATGATCTTAATAGATCCTTAAATGACTATACCTTTTATATTTGTTGTTGTTAAATGAGACATCCATTTATACTAGAGTCCAGGATGGGCCAGCATTAATAGGTATCCTCCTCCCACCAAACTGTAGGAGAATAAATTGGAAAGAATCTACATATTAGCTTTCTTTTCTTTCCTTTTTTTTTTTTTTTTTAAGATTTTATATTTATTCATGAGAGACGCAGAGAGAGGCAGCAACACAGGCAGAGGGAGAAGCAGGCTCCACACAGGGAGCCCGATGTGGGACTCGATCCTGGAACTCCGGGATTATGCCCTGAGCCAAAGGCATATGCTCAACTGCTGAGCCACCTAGGTGTCCCTTTTCTTTTTTTGAAGGGGATAGGAAAATATTTTAATTTTATCAGGAGACTGCTCGTTCTCTCTCCCTCCAATCCTTTCTCCCCAATCCACTGTGAGCATAGTTATTTGAGAACATGTTTAGAGAATATGGGCTGGTTTTGCAGAACAATCCTGTTGCTGTTAGCTCTGAACATCAGTGATACCAAAGAAGGAGGCCCCCATTTTTCTTTCTTCTTCTTTTTTTTTTTTTTTAACATTAAGGACCTTGACTCAGGCTTGTTAGCAATGTCATGTCATGAAAAATTAACAGCTTGAGACTCAGAAGATCCAGGTTCTGGCTGTGCTCCATCCCTAGAGCTCCCACATGACAATGGGAAATCTCTGCCTCAGTTTCCTAAGCTGATCCACCTGGTTCTTTATACCTCTGACATAGTCTAAGTCTACCTCTTTTCATTAGTGTTGATGTGTAGTTTTGAAGTATAACTGAAGCGAGTGTATTTATGGTGTCCTGGAGTCAACCATTTTTCCCTGTTGGCTTTTAAGACATGGCATATATTGAGTTAGGAATCCTCTTGTAGTAAGAATGACTTCAGAATTGTTCTCCTGGTGAGTATCTTTTCCACTATAGCTCCAAGGCCTAGAACTTTGCTCTCTGATCCACCAACGGTGGGGATGTTTACTTACTGCAGATGAGCTGTTTTTATGCTAAAGCTCTTCTTTTCCCACTACTGTTCCCAGACAATATCTTATAAACCTTTACCAGCTAATTTTTGTTGGGGAGGGCAGCCATGGTGATATCCACTACTGTTGGCCTTGAACAGAGGAGGGACCCTGGCTGAGAAGTTAGTGAGAGGAAGGGAAAATCTCTAGTGCTGCTATCAGGGCTGCAATGTCAGAACATACCTTTCCAAGTGGTCCTGTTCTATGTGGTAGATACAGTCAGGGTATTAGAGTGCTATGTTTTAGTTACACTGTGGCTTTGTCTGCTTATGTGGCCTGACTGATTTCCATACACTCTGCTGTTCATTGTTTCTATAAAAAAAAACAAGTGTGGCTCACTTTAAAATATGGAAAGAGCCCAGATTTCCATTAACAGATGAATGGATAAAGAAGATGTCATACACACACACACACACACACACACACACACACACACCAGAACATTATTCAGCCATCAAAAAAGAATGGAATCTTTCCATTTGCAATGATGTGGATGGAACTAGAGGGTATTAGCTAAGTGAAATAAGTCAGAGAAAGACAAATATATTCTTTCACTCGTATTTGGAATTTAAGAAACAAAACAGTTAACATAGGGGAAGGGAATGAAAAATAAGACAAAATCAGAGAGGGAGACAAGCCATAAGAGACTCTTAACTCTGGGAAACAAACTGAGGGTTCCTGGAGGGGATAGGAGTAGGTGGATGGGTTAATTTGTTGATGGGCATTAAAGAGGGCACTTGATGGAATGAGCACTGAGTGTTATATGCAACTGATGCATCACTAAATTCTATCCCTGAAACTAATAGTACACTGTATGTTAGTTAAATTAAATTTTAATTTAAAAAAAATGTAGCTAACTCAAGTTGATAGAAGGTAATTCTATTGTAATCCGGGTGGAAAGCCTTGAAAACTATTTTAAAGTCACTGTAACCATACTAATTTTTTAAATAAGTCATGTGACCTACCTGGGTTCAATTCCTCCCAACATCAGAGTTATGGTAGAAAATTATGAATGTGAGTAAAACTAGAATGAACTCACCAGTATTCTGACTTGACTTTGTTCACTGCCATGCCATGATTAAGGTGCCATTGTTTCCTCTGCTAAATCTTACCCATCCATTAAGATCTCAATCTCCTCCTCCTGTAATTTTCCCTTCTTTCAACATCTCTAGGACTTACTTGAGTAGGCACCACCTTCCATATGGATTTTTTTCCCAGTTTCATATCCCAAAATAGGTTTTAATTTCCACAAGGGCAGGAGATGTTATTTTATGCTGTTTCTGCACTGGCAGCACCATTTAGCTCAGTGTTTTGTGTCCAAGTAGGAGGCTATGTTTCTCAAGCTGGGTCACAGGTGACATCACAGTGATTAAATTCTACAAGAAGACATAACAGCCCTTCATGTATACACACCTAATAATAAAGTGTCAAAATATGCAAGGTAAGAGCTGACAGAACTACAAGGAGAAATAGATGAACCCACGATTACAGGGAGAGACTTCAAGCAACATTCTACATATAATTGACAAACCCAGCAGGTAGACTGTCAGTAAGATCTAATGGGACAGCATGATCAATCAACTAGATCTAATTACTTCAAGTGAAGCAGATCTTGTAGACAACTTCATCCAACAGCAAGACAATATAACACATATATACTTATGTACATAACAACAAACCATCAAACTATATGAAGTAAAAGTTGACAGAAATTGAAGGGAGAAATAGAGAGCTCTACAAAAATAACTGAAGACCTTAATACCGCACTCTCAGTAATGGAGAGAATAACCAGACAGAAGATAAGAAAATAGAGAACTTGAACAACATGATAGATACTCGAACTAGGTTCAATAGACATATATGGAACACTGTACCCAGAAATAACAGAATACACATTCTTCTCCAAATATATGTAAGGATATTCTGCAGCGTAAGCCACAAATGTTAAGCTCCAGATAAGTCTCAATATATTTAACAAGGCAATTATCATATATAGTATCTTCTCTGACCATAACAGGATAGGGTTAGAAATTAATACAGAAGAAAAACTAGAAAATTCACAAATTTGTGGATATTAACTTGTGGATAAAACTATTTTTTTAAAGGTTTAGAACAGGGGGAGGGTCAGAGGGAATCTCAAGCAGACTCTGCTCTGAGTGTGGAGCCCCACGTGGGGCTCAATCTTATGACCCATGAGATCATGACCTGAGCTGAAACCTAAAGTCAGACATTCAACTGACTGAGCCACTCAGGTGCCCCTAAACAACACACTCCTAAACATCAAATGGGTCAAATAAGAAAGCACGAGGGAAACCAGAAAATACTTAGAGATGCATGAAAACAAACACCATACATCAAAACTTAATGGACCCAGAAAAACCAGAGCTAAGGGAGAAATTTATAGCTATAGATATTTACATGAAAAAGGAAGATCTCAAATCAATACCCTAACATTACAATTTAAGGAATTAGAAATAGAAGAATATGTTAAATTCAAGTCTACCAGGGGAAAGGAAATAAAGATTAGAGCAGAGTTAAATAAAATAGAGAATAAAAAAATCAATGAAACCAAAAGTTAGCTATTTGAAAAGATCAATAAAATTGACAAATTTTTAGCTAGATTAATTTAAGAAGATAGAAGACTCAAATTACTAAAATTAGAAATTACACCATACACAAAATTTAACTCAAAATGGATCAAAGATCTAAATTTAAGATCTAAAACTATAAAACTCTTCAAAGAAAACATAGAGGAACAGCTTCATGATAATAGATTTTACAGTCACTTCTTGGGTATGATACCAAAGGCAAAGGCAACAAAAGAGCAAATAGACAAATTAGACTTGGTCAAATGAAAAAAAAAATTGTGCATTAAAGGACACTCTTAATAAAGAGGCAACCCTACAGAATGGGAGAAAATATTTGCAAATCAAATTTATAGTAACATATTAATATCCATGATTCAAAACAACAAAAACTTGATTTAAAAATAGGCAAAGGACTTTAGTAGATGTTCCTCCAAAGAAAATACACAAATGACTAATAAGCACATGAAAAGATGTCAGTATCACTTATCATTAGGGAAATGTAAACCAAAATCATGATGAGATACCACATGACGCCCATTAGGATGGCTATGATTTAAAACAAGCAAACAGGAGCACCTGATTGGCTCAGTCAGTTAAGTGTCTGCCTTTGGCTCAGGTCATGATCTTAGGGTTCTGGGAGTGAGCCCCTGCTTGGCTGGGAGACTGCTTCTCCCTCTTCTTCCCACTTGTATTCTGTCTTGTTTACTCTGCTCTCTCTCTCAAATAAATTTTTAAAAATCTTTAAAACAAACAAGCAAAAAAAAAAAAAACAAAATAAGAAATGTTAGTAAGGATGTGGAGAAATTGGAACACTTGTGTGCTGCTGGTGAAAGTATAAAGAGGTGCATCCACTATGGAAAATGTATGATGATTCCTCAGAAAATTAAAAATATGATTACCACATGATCCAATAATTCCAATTCTTGGAATTTACCCAAAAGAACTGAAATCAAGGACACTAAGATATATACTTACACACACGTTTATAGTAGCATTATTCTCAATAGCCAAAGGGAGAGAAACCCAAGTGTCGATCAATGGGTGAGTTGAAAAAATGTGGTAATACATACAATGAAATATTATTCAGCTTTAAAGAGAGATGAAATTCACACAGATGCTACAATAAATAAGGTAGTCAGAAAAAATACTGTATGATTCCACTCACATGAGGTACCTAGATATGAGGTATCTAGTTTTACAAGATGAAAAAAATTCTATGGATGGATGGAAGTGATGGTGGCACAAAATGTGAGTGTACTTAATGCTACTGAACTGTACACTTTTAAAAAATGCTTAAAATGGTAAATTTTATGTTGTTTAAAAAATAATTTTTTATTAAAAATTTTTTAAAATAAATAATGTTTTAAAAAATGAACAAACTAGGACACCTGGGGTGGCTCAGCGGTTGAGTGTCTGCCTTGGGCTCAGGTCATGATCCTGGGTCCAAGGATCAAGTCCCGCATCAGGCTCCCTTTGAGGATCCCACTTCTCCCTCTGCCTATGTCTCTGCCTCTCTTTTTGTGTCTCTCATGAATAAGTGAATTAAATCTTTAAGAAAATTAAATAAATAAAAAAATAAAAAATGAACAAGCTATGGCTACATACAATGCATGGATGAATATCACCATCATAATATTGCAGAAAAGAAACCAGATGCAAAAGTTTACCAACTATATAATTCCATTTATATCTATGTTATTTTTTTAAAGATTTTATTTATTTATTCATGACAGACACAGAGAGAGAGAGAGAGGCAGAGACACAGGCAGAGGCTGCAGGCTCCATGCAGGGAGCCCGATGTGGGACTCTATCCCAGGTCTCCAGGATCACACCCCGGGCCGAAGGCGGAGCTAAACCACTGAGCCACCCAAGCTGCCCTATATCTATGTTTTTTAATGGAGAAATAAAACTGAGGTCTGGCCTCAAATAATGTTGAAGTAGCTTGTGAACTAACACTCTCACAGACAACAATGATAAAATCTAGACAAAATATTATATATAGTTATATGGAAATATGTACCTATATATAATAGACATATGACATATATGTGTATATATTTCCAGAAAGCAAGCAGAAAAGGAGGGGAGTCTACTCTTGAATGATGAGAATTGCAACAGGTAATATTTGCAAACTTGGGTCTTTTTGCCTCCATGCACTTCACAATCTACACATGACTCATGTAGGCAGAAAACCATAGTCTTACTGGTGGTGTCAGGGAGAACATATTTTGGGGCTAGCAGAGTAGGTAGAAAGTTAGGGGAGGAATTCTGGAAGGGAGAAAGAGAGGTGTAAATTCCAAAATATGTAAGTTTTCCCTAAATTAAGGTTAGATCTTCAAACTACATATGCGCAGAGCATCCCTTAGGGGACCCAGCCCAAAAGAGAATTTCAGCTGTGCCCACTGTAGGTGAGGTTTTGAGTCTAGCACATTAACTGTGCTAGGAAAATTACACTCTTCAAAGGAATACAACAGAATCCAGGGTCTCTATAACTATTGTTGATAATGTCTAGTATGCAATTTTTATTTTTTTTATTTTTTTGCAATTTTTAAAAATCATAAGATGTGTGAGAAAGCAGGAAAATGTATTCTATACACGAGACATAAAGCAGGCACTGGAAACTATCCTTAAAATATCTAAGATGTTAGCAGATAAGGATTTGAAGTCAACAATTATAAATATGTTCCTGGGGGTAAAGGAAAATATTCTCATAATTAATGAACAGATGTGGAAACTCAGCAGAAAAATGGAAATTATTTTTAAAAAGTTAGAAAGTGGACAAAAGGAAAAGGAATTAACTTTGAGCTTATCAAAAATTAAAAACCCAACATTTTGTAGGAAACCTAAATGTTTAAATCAAGAACTTAAAACACACAAAAGAAAATACAAATAAAACTAAACCTAGGCACCTCATAGTCCAACTGCAAAAATCCAAATATTCTAAGAAAATCTTGAAAGCAACCAGGGAAGGACACCACATTACATACAGAGGATAATAATATGAATGATGGATGATATATCACTGAGAACGAGAGACAAATTAACAATGAAATGATATCTTTAAAGTGCAGGGGAAAAAGTCCATGTCAGCACAGGATTCCACATTCACTCAGCAAAACTCTAATTCAAAATGAAGCTGAAGCCACATACCTGTTAGAAATGGCTAAAATAAAAATAATTGCAAATAACAGTACTTCTGAGAGACTCTGGAATGCCTAGAACTGGAAATGCAAAATGGTACAGTGTTTGGAAAATAATTTAGCAGTTTTTTGTAAAGTTAAACATTAGGCGACCTAGCTGTTCCACTCTTACGTATTTAGTGAAGTAAATTGAAAACTAATGTTAGAAACTTGTGTGTGAATATTTAGAGCTACTTTAGTCATAACTGCCAAAAGTTGGAAATAAACCAAGTGGTCAAAAAAAATAAAAATAAACCAAGTGGTCTTCAACAGGTGAGTGAATAAGTAACTATGGCGCATCCATACAGTAGGATGCTACTTGGCAACAAAAGGAGCAAAGTATTGATTCACACAAGGACAAACATGTATCTTAAATGCATTTCTCTAAGCGAAGTCAGACACCAAGAGCTATATATCATATGATTCTATTTACATGACATTCTAGAAAAGGAAAAATTATAGGGATGAAAAACAATCAGTGGTTGCCAAGGGATAAGGTGGGGGGAGGAGCTGAGTACAAAGCGACAGCATGAGAGATTTTTGCAGTGATCTTTATTTAATCTGCAGTGTTAGCCGTTTAAGACGTCAGTTACCTTTGTGGGACGCCTGGGTGGCTCAGAGGTTGAGCATCTGCCTTGGCTCAGGGCATGATCCTGGGGTCCCGGGATCGAGTCCCGTGTTGGGCTCCCCGCAGGGAGTCTGCTTCTCCACCCTCTTCCTATGTCTCTGTCTCTCTCTGTGTGTCTCTCATGAATAAATACATAAAATCTTAAAAAAAAAAAAAGACATCAGTTACCTTTGTGACAGAGGGAAGGGGAGAGTGATTGTCAGGGAGCCTGAGCGAAGCTGGTTCAAGCTCTTGGTTATACAAGTGTATTCAGTCTGTAATAATTCACTGAGCTTTACATGAATTGTGTCTGCATATATTTCTGTATGCATATGTCAATTAAACAATTATTTTTAGGACTTATTTGAGAGAGAGGGAGAGAGAGAGAGAGAGAGAGAGAGAGCGAGCGCCTGAGCTCGGGGAGGGGCAGGGGAGAAACCCTACTGGAGTCCTACTCAGGTTCCATCCCAGGACCCTGGGATCATGACCTGAGTCAGAGGCTGACACTTAACCTCCTGAGCCACCCAGTGCCCTTATGTTAGTTAAAATTTAAATACTACATATTTGCATAAAAATCCTAACTCTATATCTCAGAATAACAGCAGCATTTTGTTGTGTTTTGTGTTAAAGTACAACATGTTTGCTCAGGGCATCGTCAGGTGGATTTTAATATTCCAAAGTATTACTGTCCTAAACCTTGGGTGAGTTCCTAGGGTCTTTCCATTTTTGCTTCAATTTGGTAAGTCACATGGTTTTGATTTTTTTTTTTAAAGATTTTATTTATTTATTCATAGAAACAGAGAGAGAGGCAGAGACACAGGCAGAGGGAGAAGCAGGCTCCACCCAGGGAGCCCGACATGGGACTCGATCCTGGGTCTCCAGGATCACACCCCAGGCTGCAGGTGGCGCCAAACCGCTGCGCCACCGGGGCTGCCCTGGTTTTGATTTTTTATGATGCATTTTTTTTTTCCAGAGAAGTCCTCATTTCCAAAGATGTTTACCAGCACCAGGACACCTAGCGCAGTGCCTTGCACGTGGTATACACCATACTCGTGTAGCTGTGTGGACGGGAACCAACCTAGTACGAGAGGCTTGTTTGTGCACGGGAGAGTGAGCAGGTGACGGTAGATAAGACTGAAAGGTTACACTCACCAGCAAACATTTTTACACTTTATTTAATCAACTATTTGCAACTAGTTGACCCAGTGATGTTGGTTTAAAGCAGTGCCGCTCAGCCTTGGTCAGACACTGTGATCACCCGAAGAGCTCTAAAAATGCTGATGCCCAGGTCCCACTCCAGGGATTTGGATTTGATTGATCTGTTGTAATTTGGGTTCTGGGAATTTCAAAAGCCACTGCCCACCCTCCTGCTGACTTAATAAGGAGCCCGTGGTGAGGACCACAGATTCAAGGCCAGGGATGCATCTGCTGTAAGTGATGTGTGTGTGCTCTGGGGTTTTAGAAAACAGCTCTGCCCTGTTAAAATCAAAGGACTACTTCAGATAACTCAGCTATTTGTCTAAACTACAATAGGAGGAAAAGTCTTCTTAGCAGATCTATCTTTATGTCGGTTGCTTTCAGAATAGGAGGTTGCTCCGGGCACAGCAGTTTGATTTAGTCTGTGTTGAAAATCATTAATGGCCTACAGATACCAAAAAGGGATGAAAAGAATTTGCAAACACATGTGGAGTGCATATGTTTTCAAATTTCTCCTATGATTAGAAAGGAAAACTGTATTGCTGAAGACTTGATTTCCTAAACTCAGGCCTCAGCCATTTCCCTAAATTATCCCAAGTCTTTCCAAGACACTCAGCATTCTCTGAAGGGGATTACTCCCCATGTGAAGAGTATGAGATGGACGCCGATCTCAAAGGAATTCTGCTTCTATTGCAGAAGTCTCACTTTCAAGAACCTCCGATGACTAGGGAAGCTGCAGGAGCAGTCTGAACTAGTGGAGTCAGGGGAGCTCTGCAGTCAGGTGGTGGAGTCAGGAGGGTCCCAGCCCAGCCACTTAGTAGCTCTGGGGCTTTGGACAGACTTCGTGACTTGGACGACAGTTGTATAAACCTCTTGCAAGAAGAGGCATAAGGGTACTGATTACAAAAACAGCAGCACTTCATTCTTCCTGGCAGCGCACGCCCTCTGCAATGAGATTTTACGGCTGCTCCCTTTCAGAGGCAGACTCTCTTCATCCAAACTTTGCATCAGATCTGGTCTTACTTGCTCTGGCCAAGAGAATGCAGTGGGACCATGACAGTCGGCCAGTCTTAGATGCTTCTGTTTTTCCTTTCAGAATACAGCTGTCTCCAAGTCCATGTTAGCCTTGGAGAGGCTCCAAGTCCAGCCTTAGCTGGAGGATGAGATGCCATGAGGAAGAGAACCACGGTGCCCCCTTGACAGTCAACTCACCCCTCAGCAGCAGAGCCCCCTGGTCAACCAGCAGCTGACCACACATGCATGGAGGAGCCGAGCAGACACCAGACCGGTCCTGCTGAGCCCAGCCTTAGCTGCTGACCAGCTCAGTCATGAGCTAGGTAAGTACTGGGGTGGGTTGTTACACAATAGCTAACTAATACACCAGTTGCAGATAAGATGTCAAGATGCAATGATGTATTAATTATAAGTTACTTGGCAAACAGTAGGCATCCTATAGGTGCTGATTTCCTTCTTCCTTTATAGAAAGTTGCATCTCTTGAGTTAAGCAGAAATACATATGCAGATGCAGATGTATGTGATTGGTGCTTAAACTCACACAAAACCCCACACCGCGGGGATCCCTGGGTGGCGCAGCGGTTTGACGCCTGCCTTTGGCCCAGGGCGCGATCCTGGAGACCCGGGATCGAATCCCACATCGGGCTCCTGGTGCATGGAGCCTGCTTCTCCCTCTGCCTATGTCTCTGCCTCTCTCTCTCTCTCTCTCTCTCTCTCTCTCTCTGTGTGTGACTATCATAAATAAATAAAATAAATAAAAAATAAATACTCTCTTACTAAAAAAAAAAAAAAAAAAACCCCACACCGCGAGAGGGAATAGGTGACCAGAGCCTGACCACTAGGGCTCAAGGCCAGATTGCAAAATAAGAAGTTTCCTTTTATTCCCTCCAAATCTAAACTCTGGAGGCCAAGGCTGAAGATAGATCTGAAGACACAGAGTTCCCCACCTTCCTCTCCACTCTGTCTGACCTCTGGGAAGGGGGAATGGACCCCCCAAGAAGCAATTGGGAAGCTGTGGTCTACTTTGGGAAACTTTTTCTCAGGGCACCATCTCTTCTCACCTTGGGCCAAGGAGAGAGGTTGGCAGGGAAGGGGTGACACCTCTGGAAGAGAAGGGGATGTTCAGGCAAGTCACCTCCCTGAGGTCGAGAAGAGTCACCCTTCCAGGGGGGCAGCCTCTCAACATGAGCACTCAGCACCTAGACTGTGGCTCCTCTAAGTTATGAGGTGCTGAAAAGTGCAAAATAGTGAATTTCAAAGATTTAATACAAAAAAAGGGAAAATATTTCATCAAAACTTTTCTGCTGATTACACCTTAAGATAATATTTTACATATATTAGGCTGAATAAGTTAATAGTATTACAGTCAGTTTCACCTGTTTCTTTTTATTTGCTGTAACGTTGCTGAAAATGTAAAACTACAGACGTGGCTCACCTCCTGTTTCTACTGGACATTCCTGTCCGAGAGGCCTGCCTCCTTTTCAAAGCTCGGGGTGCTTCCTCGGAAGAGCAGAAGCCAGGAAGGTTAGGAAATCTGAAGTTTTAAAAGAATCTGGCATTTTACTGTCCCCATTTGTGAATAAGGGATTTAATAAGGCTTTGATTTTAAGGTTTATATTCATAAAAAGCATTCGTTTCAACATCGTGCTTGGTAATTATTTTGCACGGGGATTGCAGAAACAGGGCGAAGACACTCTCCTCGGCTCCAGGCCTTTACTATTTAGCTTCTCGCGGATTGGCTCTAGGTCCAGATAGTTCCATGTTTCACAGACTCCCTTCCTCCAGGGTGATTAAGGAATAAGGCTGAAGTGCAGGTTGACGCTCTCACAAGCTAGAGGACTTTTCTTTTCTTCTTTCTTTTTTTTTTTCTTTCTGTGGTTTACATTTTTAGTTTCTAATATCAGAAATGCCAATTGCCCGCCACAGCTGGGAAAAAGGACAAGATGGATTGAGTCTAGAATCACACCGCAGCGAACTTTCACAGGCATGTGCATTACCAAAGAGGGACATGGCTTCCAAGAATTCCAGTACGTTCCCAGGACTTGGTCCATACCAAGTATTAGACTGTGACAGTCCCCAGTGCCATCACTGGTATAGAAATGGGACCATGAGCCGAATCCACACAGGGCTGGGATGCTACGAAGAGAGCAAATCTCCACAAAAACACTAAATACTAACGCTCTTCAATGAAAGCAAGCATGATGGCTGTTAGTTGATGCAAGGCAACTTATTTTTCTTTTCCAATAAACATTTTCAAGGAGAGAAGCCCAGCCTCCATGCAGCAGTCCTTCCAGGGCTACTGGGGGATCCAACTGAATTCAAAAGGAATAAAGATGAAATCCACATTTTAATTGTAAGCAGATGTGCCCTGAAGACAACTTTCAGAGCCATAAATCCACGTATATATTAATCATCACAGTACCATGAGATGCAGGGAAATGATAAAGCATGTGCCACTTATTACGTATTTTTCCTCACCCCCTCTGTCAACTGCTTAAGTTCCTAAGTGTAGAGACTCTCTGAGAAAAAAAAAAAATCCCATTGACATCAATGTGGACATTTAATATTATAAAATTACTTTTTTTTCATTTTCTTTAACTTTAAAGCCAAAGATATATAGTTCTACATCTAACATATTGCATTTTCATAGAATTTGAAATTCTGAGTTGAATGTGAAAAGCTTCCTTTCTTCAATTACTAACAATAATTGCAAAATTGCCCATTCTACGAAGAATACTCTTCCAGGAACTGTGGGGAGATGGAAAAGAAATAATCAATATCGTTCCCGTGACATGGCATGTCCCCCAAAGCTGGGGCAGAGAGAGAGTCTCTCTGGGGCTTAGCTTAGCACAGCGGGAACTTAATTAAGAGCTTGTTGATTGGATAAATGAATACTTCCAATGCCCATGGAGGCCAAGTTCACACCTGGTGCTGTGGATGAGATGCCCCCTTCCCCCCATCCTTCCTGGGATTTAGCCATGCCCTGCTCCCCAGCTCCAGGGCAGGGCCTCCAGAGAACTTGGGGACTTCTCTCACCCAAAGTTCTTACCTCATCACCACCTCCCTTCAATCTGTCCCAGGGGTACTTCTGCCTTTTATTCTGCATTCCTCTGCTCACAGCTCGATTCCCTTCCTGTGAGCAGCTCTGCCCCCTATTCCTCCCTCCTTCCCTCCCCACCCCTCCTGCTATACCTCTGCCAGCAGTTCTTGTCTGCTTTTCCTCATCAAAGAACTCTTCTATCACTTTGCCCCACATTCACTTGGGAATCACTCACCCCACAGCTTAGGATTCCACAGATTGGGAGGGAAAAAATGAAGTCACGGTCTAGAACAAGAACCAGTGCCATCCACTTCTGGAGATCCTGGAAGTAGTTCAAGATCCTTTAGAATCTGCACAGAAATCTTCATTGTCCTCATTTCTTTCTAATTAAGCTATTTCTCCCCAAGCACCAGCATTCAAGACAAATTTTTACTTTATTGTGCCAGCCGTACCAGGGAAGGAAGTAGGGACCCGTGCTACAACTTGGACGAACCTTGAGAACATTATGTGGCGTGAAAGAAGCCAGTCGCAAGTCTAGTATATTATAGTCTACTATATTATCTAAATATATATTAGTCTAAATATTATAAGATTCCATTTATATGAACTGTCCAGAAAAGACCAATCTAGAAAGATGGAAAGAAGATTAATGGATGCATAGAGCTAGGGGAGGCAGGTGGGAGGGTACCGGGGTGACAGCTACAGGGAATTTCTTTTTGAGGTGATGAAAATGATCCAAAATTGACTTGTGCCAGTTACACACACATCTGTGCATAAACACCATTAAATTATACACTTTAAATGAGTGGATTATACAGGACGTGAATTGTATCCCAATAAAGCGGTTTAAAATTCTTACAAATTATCGGGGATCACTGGGTGGCTGAGCGGTTTAGCACCTGCCTTGGGCCCAGGGCGTGATCCTGGAGTCCTGGGATCGAGTCTCACGTCGGGCTCCCTACATGGAGCCTGCGTCTCCCTCTGCCTGTGTCTCTCATGAATAAGTAAATAAAATCTTTAAAATAAAATTCTTACAAATTATGAACTGTTTTACACACAGGAAATTATATGGTATAAAGACAAACACTCTGTACCTGTCACCTGCTTAATAAAATCTTACTACTACTTTTGATGCTGTCTGCATGGCCCTTCCCAAATACAACTCTTTGCCTCCCCTCCTAGGTAGTAATTCGTCTGAAATTTCTAAAAATTATTATTCCATTTTCACTATAGTTTTGCTACATATGTACCTCTAAGTAGTATATTGTTTAACTTTGCAAGTTTCTAGGCTTTCTGCAAACGTACGTGCCAAGTGTACATATGTAACCTCCATTTCTCTTTCAACATTGTGTTTTCTGAGTCTTTCATATTTTAAGATTTCTTACTCAATTCTATGCATTGTTTACTAATTAGCCTCTAAGATGAAGATACGAAAACCCGCCTCAGAGAGGATTCTTGTGAGATAATTAATGTAAAGTGCTTGCAGTACTGCCTGATTCGTTATAGAGGTTCAGTATCGCATATGTAGTATATATATTATTACACAATTATTGATAACTATATATAAAGTTATAGATTGCTCTTTTCTCTGTTTTTTTTAAAAAAGATTTTATTTATTTATTCATGAGAAACACAGAGAGAGGCAGAGACACAGAAGCAGCCCGATGCGGGACTCGATCCCAGAACCCCGGGATCACACCCTGAGCCAAAGGCAGAAGCTCAACCACTGAGCCACCCACGCGCCCCTCCTTTCTCTGTTAATGTATATTATTTCATCAACTGCATTATGGATTAATAGTTTTCACATTATAGTAAATTCCAGGTACACAGAAATGCCTCATTCTAGATATCTGAAGTCTCTGGGAAGCTAAGATTTAAATGTATGCACCAATTTACTTCTAAACATATGTTTTTTTACTTTAAACAAAAGAATGAGCTTTATAAAAAATGTCAACCATTCCCAAATTCTCTTCCAAAATTTTTTATTTGAACATATGTGACAGAGCTTTAGTCATACGGTGTGACTGTTCTGTGTTCTTTTTCCCCCAGCTTTATTGAGATTTAATTGACATATAACATTGTGTTCTGTTTTTAAAATACTCCTTCATTTGTACACTTCCACTGGGACACCTGGACACAGTCCACATAGCTGCCCTTGTTAACATGTTCCCGGGCTCCACCCATTCCCAACCGGTCAGAGGAGAGGAGGCCAAGCCGTCTGGCTCTGAGTCTATCCCCCAGCGATGCAAGTCCTCTCTTGAGGGGGATAACACATCCTTCTCGGGGGGGCCACTAATGGTTCCCACTGCAGCCTCTGGACCCAGTTCCCCTGCTGCCTGCCATCAGAGGATTATTTATTTATTTTTATTTATTTATTCATAAGAGACACAGAGAGAGGCAAGACACAGGCAGAGGGAGACGCAGGCTCCCTGTGGGAAGCCTGATGCGGGACTCGATCCCAGGACCTCAGGATCACGACCTGAGCCAAAGGCAGAAGCTCAACACGGAGCCCTCCAGGTGCCCCCAGAGGGTAGTTCTGATCTTGTACGCCAACACCTGTCCATTTGAGGCAGCTGCCTGGAGGACTGAGGTCAAGTTTAGGCTTGGCGGGAGGGAGGCCTCTGATTTATTAGCAGTGTCTTCAACAGTTACAGTTCCCAGCACCACCTTTCTTCTTGCTCCCACCCGTAATGGGATGATGCTGATTCCAGGTTGGCACTGCATCCCGATGAACGGCCCCCGGAGCTTGAGCTGGAGAGCTCGCTCTGTTCACCAACATAGATTCACTGTATTTACATGCACGGTTGAATAATAATGGGGTTTGAAGCGTGTGGGTTCACTTATTCGTGAATGCTTTACGGTACTGCGAATGTGTTTTCCTTCATTATTTTAACATTTTTTCCTTTAGTTTCCTTTATTGTAAGAATACAGTATATAACACATGTATAAACTATGTGTTATTGTTTATGTGATCAGTAAGGCTTCCAGTCAACAATAGGCTATTGGTAATTAAGTTCAGGGGGAGTCAAAAGTTATATGGGGATTTCTGCCTGCAGGAGATAGGGGGTGTCAGCATTCTAACTTCCCTGTCTTTTACGAGGGTCAACTGTATATTCATAGATACTATATTTGTGTTTTGAACTTGCACACCAACCTAAGCATTAATTTATATATAATAATCTTCTAACATTTTTTAGAGTTGAGCATATTTAAATTGTTTCTGTGCTTCTAATTTTATTGCATGGTAGCCCCCAAAATATGATGTATAAAATTGTTGTCCTTTTAGATATACTAAGTATATTTTTGTCTTGTTAGAATCTAGTCAAAGGTTTTTTGTTGTGGTGGTGTTTTTTTGTTTTTTTGTTTTTTGTTTTTTGTTTTTGGCAAGGCTGATGGGTTGGCTTTTAAAAAAAAATTCATTTGCTACTATATTCTTTTGGGTGTATATATACAAATCCATTATGTTTTATTTCCTGTGCTTTTCTCCTCTCTTTCCTTCTTTTTTCTCTTTCTCCTTTCTTTTCTTTCCTTCTTTCCTTCCTTCCTTTTGTTTTCTTTCTTTCCTTCCTTCCTTCCATTTTCTTTTTTTTTTTTTTTTAAGATTTATTTATTTATTTATTCAGAGAGAGCGAGAGAGAGGCAGAGACACAGGCAGAGGGAGAAGCAGGCTCCATGCAGGAAGCCCGACGTGGGACTCGATCCCGTATCTCCAGGATACGGTGGCTGTGCCACCGGGGCTGCCCCATCCTTCCATTTTCTTTTTCTTCTTTCCCTTCCTTCTTTCTTTCTTTTTTCTTTTCTTTTTTCTTTTCTTTCTTTCTCTCTCTCTCTTTCTTTCTTTCCTTTCTGCCATTCCTGCCCCATCATCCTTAGACACTTTTGTTATGCTCTTGAATTGATGATCTAATATATGTTTGTCAATTAAGACTGCTTTCAGCTCTAGATACCAGAAAGTCAGACAAATAATAGTATGAACAAACCATCTGTCAGAGCTTTTATTCTGGGAAGGAAGGGGTGAGGCGGGGTAAAGAGACTAAGTAGGTTGAGGAATGGCTAGTTTGAATGGTTTCCGTGGGCTCTGGAGTAGAGGGCCTGCCCCCAGGTATCTAGCACCTGGCCCTGGGGTATTAGGAGCCTGGGGTGTTTCGGGCTGTAAACTCCAGGTTGGCAAATGCTCACTGCACAAGTAATTTGCCGTGTGTAGGAGTTAGCTAACCCTGGAAGGGGCAGTCCCACCCTGGTCCACGAGGCCCCAGGTACCAGAGCATCAGAGAACAGGAATAGAGAACAGAAGAGAACACAATTAATACAAGGAAGAAGTCTCAACTACATCTTCTGTGTCAAGTGCATCTAAAGACTGAGTGAACACAAATGTGGCCTTGAATTTGGCAAAATGGAGATCACTGGCGACCTCGACAAAAGCCAAGTCCGTGAAGTCGTGTGGAGTAAAGCGAGAATGGAATGGGCTCAGGAGAGGTGCGAAGTGGCTCTCACGGAGCAGAGAAACACAATGGTGAGAATGCAGAGGAATATGGGGTCAAAGGAGGTGTTCTGCCTAATGCACATTGAGGCTTGTGTGTATGCTGAGAGATGAGCTGGAGGCAGGGAGAAATGATGAATCCTTTACCGACAGAGCCCCAGAGCACCGGGGATGGAGGCCTCAGGACTCTTCAGTCCCAGCTTTGCTGGAAATTACAGCTTTAGTCCTTAAAATAAATGAGATTTTTGCCTTCTATTTCATGCTACAGGCACACCCCACAGAACAGGTCCTCGAGTACTGTTTCCCTGGAAGAACAGTGGAGTCATGAGTAAGCAGACTGCCTAGTGGCCCTTCATCTGTCTCTTTTTAGCTGATACAATTTATACTGAGTTTCCAAAACTTAAGACATTTTAAACTACATGGCTTGCAAGAAAACATTCACCTGGATTCCAAATACAAGTGGCAGACCCTAAAATCACACTGGTCACTGTGCAAATTCTGGAGTGTCAGCAAAGGTGTAGACATCTGATGGTGTTCGAAGGGAGGCCACTGCTGCTTAAATGGGAGGTGACCAAAAAGTGGTGTTTTAAACATCTGATCTCCTAAAAGGACAGTGGTAACATATCGAGGTGCCATACCGGGACTTAGAAAATTGGTAGAATTTTTCAATTCACCTGCTATTCCCTATAATTTTTCCTGTTTAAAATAAGGGGAAGGGCACCTGGGTGGCTCAGCGGTTGAGCATCCGCCTTTGACTCAGGGCGTGACGCCGGGGGGTCCTGGGATGAGTCCCACGTCGGCCCCTCTGCCTGTGTCTCTGCCTCTCTCTGTGTGTCTCTCATGAATAAATAAATAAAATCTTTAAAAGTAAACACGGGGAAATGTGTTTTTCATGGTTTTCTCAGATAGTCTGACATTTCAGGCACAGGTCACTGACATTAATGGGCAGATGGACTTTCCAGCCTTGTCTCAGTTTAAAATCTTTAAATACTTACCTTGTAAATTGCTTAACTTCAGCTGTTGCAAATCTCATAGTAAAACTGAAGCTCCAGAAAGTCCTATCAGCCTGCTGTTCCGCATCCTCTCTGCACAGAACTGGGCCTGGGCACACGCTTTGGGAAGCCTGCACCAATGCGGTACCTGATTGGAAAAGTCATGGAAAAATGAATTTTGCACCAATGCGGTACCTGATTGGAAAAGTCATGGAAAAGTGAGTTTTGCACCAATGCGGTACCTGATTGGAAAAGTCATGGAAAAGTGAGTTTTGCACCAATGCGGTACCTGATTGGAAGTCATGGAAAAGTGAGTTTTGCACCAATGCGGTACCTGATTGGAAAAGTCATGGAAAAGTGAGTTTTGCACCAATGCGGTACCTGATTGGAAAAGTCATGGAAAAGTGAATTTTGCACCAATGCGGTACCTGATTGGAAAATTCATGGAAAAATGAATTTTCTCCGCAACCCCCAACAGCAACACATTTTTAAAAGCCGTTCTGATGGGATTTTTAAAGAAGGGATCTTAAAGTGGCGCCGAAGAAGTCGTACTGTAGGGCAGGAACAGGAAACCTTGAGGTCTCCTCCTGCGCAGAGTTCCTTAACTTTTGGGGAAGGACCAGGGGGAGGAGGATGCTCAGCCAGAGACAGTCGCAAGGGAGGAGGAGGGCAAGGGGAGAAAGGTTTGAGAAGGCAAGTTCCGGCTTTCCACGCGCCAGGTGTTTCCATTTTAGGTGATGAATCTGCGGCTGCAGGCACCGGCGGGCGAGCTTCTGCTGAGGTTCCTGCACCCAGGCCGGGCATCAGCTCCAGCCCATCGCCGAGCGCAGGCCGCCCCAGCCCGCTCGGCGCCGCCGAACTGCGCATGCCCGAGGGGCGGGGCGGAGGGGCGGGGCGACGAGGAGAGGGCGGGGCGACGAGGAGGGGCGGAGTGACGATAGGGGGCGGAGCGCCGAGGAGGGGCGGGGCGAAGTGACGGTAAAGGGCGGGGCGCTGAGGAGGGGCGGGGCCAAGTGACGAGGAAGGGCGGGGCGCCGAGGATGGGCGGAGTGCCAAGGAAGGGCGGGGCGGAGCGACGAGAGAGGGCAGGGCTAAGGGACGGTAAAGGGCGGGGCGCTGAGGGGGCGGGGCCAAGTGACGAGGAAGGGCGGGGCGCCGAGGAGGGGCGGGGCGCGCCGAGCCCGCCCAGCGCCGGAGCCGCGGAGAGCATGGCCACCCTACGCCGGCTGCGAGAGGTTCCCCGGCACTTGCTGGTCTGCGAGAAATCCAACTTCGGCCACGACAAGTCGCGCCACCGGCATCTGGTGGAAACGCACTATCACAACTACCGGGTGAGTACGGCCGCCGCGGCCTCTCGGGCATCGCTTCATCCCCGGAAGCTGGAAGGGTCTGGGGAAAGTCGCGTTTAGCTCGGAGCGGGCCCGCCCTGAACGCGTAAGGGGGCGGGGCTCGTCGCCAGGCATGTTGGGAATTGTAGTCCCTCCTGTGCTCCAGAGTGGCCGCTCGCGGGGCTGCAGGAATACAAGTTCCAGGATGCGCCGGGCGCGGGGGCCGTGCCCTCTCCTCTCGGGGGCGGCGGCGCGTCCCGGGCGGTTTGCAGAGCTCGCTGGCTGCTCGGTCCCCGGGAGGGACGTGGGCGCGACGCGGAGTCCCCCGCGCGGTTCTTGCTGCTGCCTGGTGGGAGCCGGTGGCCGAGCCGGAGCCTTGCGGGGGAGCCAGCTTGTCTCCGAGAGAGGTTCGCCCTGCGCGGTCCCCGGGCGCGGGCTGGGCGGCCCTGCTCCAGGCACCGCTCGGGAGCCTCCCGGGGTGACGCCGCCGGTCGCTCGTGCGAGTTCCTCCTCGTGGGGGCCTCGGCGTCCGCGGGGGCATCGGTGAGGCTGATCCCCCGGCGTCCCGCAGGCCTGGACGGGGACCAGCGCCGGGCCAGGGCCCCTCCTCACCGGCCCACGTAAGCGGCGAGGCTCCAGAAACAACCCGAGCAATGCTTTGAGCCTTTTCCGTCTTATTTTATTTTTAAAGGTTTTATTTATTTATGCATGAGAAACAGAGAGGGAGAAGCAGGCTCCACGCGGGGAGCCCGACGTGGGACTCGATCCTGGGTCTCCAGGGTCACGGCCTGGGCTGCAGGAGGCGCTAACCGCTGAGCCACCCGACTCCCCGCGAACTGCTCTTTAAAAGTTTTTTTTTTTTTTTTTTAAGATTTTATTTATTTATTCATGATAGAGACACACACACAGACAGAGACCCAGGCAGAGGGAGAAGCAGGCTCCATGCAGGGAGCGCGACGTGGGACTCGATCCCGGGACTCCAGGATCAGGCCCTGGCTGCAGGCGGCGCTAACTGCTGAGCCACCCGACTGCCCGTGAACTGCTCTTTAAAAGTTTTTTTTTTTTTTTTTTAAGATTTTATTTATTTATTCATGAGAACACACACAGAGAGAGGAAGGCAGGGACACAGGCAGAGGGAGAAGCAGGCTCCATGCAGGGAGCCCGACGTGGGACTCAATCCTGGGTCTCCAGGGTCACGCCCTGGGCTGGAGGCGGCGCTAACCCCTGAGCCACCCGGCCTGCCCTGCCTTTAACATTTTGAATTCATGAGCCTCCTGTCCACCGAGGCCTGACCGGCTGTTTCCCAGAGACCCAGGTGGTGACCCCGTGTCTCAGGAAGCAGCTGATGTGTGAGCTTTGGGAGAGGGCTTTCCAAGGTCTGGAGCACCGGGCAGCACTTGAAACCGTTTCGGGCAACACTTGAAACAGTTTCGGTGCAGCTCCTCTGCGGGGGAGGGAGAGCGGGTCTCTGGCCGCAGCCGCAGCAGCCCGGGGTACCTTGCCCCGCCCCCGCACACCTGCCTAGAAAGCGGAAACAGCCAGAAGCACTTCTGCTTCCCAGGAGCCTCTTACTGATGGATGTCTTTAATTTCCTTCTGTCCTAAGGGACCGTCCTCTTGATTCCAGCCTGGTACCAGGATAAAAAAAAAAAATCCAGGGTTATTCCAATGTACCATATTTCCCTAAAAATTAATTAGAGCAGTGGGCAGGATATAAAACATAGTGCTTATTTGCAAAAGATGAAATGCAAGCAAGAGCTTTCCGTTAACAACATTTTTTTTTTTCGCTTGTTCGCTTCCCTATAATGTTTGAATACAGAAAATGAAAAACATGAATTGTCAGATTTCTCTTCTTCTAAGACGGGTAAATTAACTTTAGGGTTTTATAGAAACCTGTGGGGGGACTAGTTAGCAGCCTACATATAACATCCTTAAAAAGCTGGAGGTTGATCTCCTTGAAAATAAGACTTACGTGACACATTCCAATAGGTCTCGTTTCTGATTCCTGAGTGTGGGATACTATCGAAAGAACTGAAGAACCTCGTCATGGAAACTGGACCCTATTACTTCGTGAAGAACTTACCTCTTCATGAGTTGATTACACAGGAATTCATCAACACCTTTGTGAAGAAAGGTAAGAAGAACCTGGTCTGTGAACATGGCAAGACGAGGAAGTATAGTTAGATTACATCACAACACTAGGGTCTTCTCTTGTCCTAACCAGGGCCTTTGGAGATAGTCTGTGGCCACATGCATGCATCACTCCCCCTCCCTCAGCATCCTCACCCTGCTGCTTCTCATGGTCCCTTTAGATGGTGGTTTCGGACGACACTTGTCCACGTGTGGCGTGGGGATGTAACATAACAAGGATTCAGGGAGAGGAGAGAGTCTTGGGATCTGTGTTTTCTTTTTCTTTCTTTCTTTCTTTTTTTTAATTTTATTTATTCATGAGAGACACAGAGAGAAAGAGGCAGAGACACAGGCAGAGGGAGAAGCAGGCTCCACGCAGGGACCTGATGCTGGGCTTCGATTCTGGGACCCTGGGATCAGATCCTAGCCGAAGGCAAATGCTCAACCACTGAGCCACCCAGGTGCCCCGGGATCTGTGTGTTCAAATACACTGCTGTTGGGTGTGTGGCCACAGAGACTACTATGTTCCCAGCAGTCTCCCCTCAGCCGTCTCAAAAAGTTCATCCCCTGATACCACCATAGCAGCCGTTTACCAGGCCGTGTGCTCATTATGATTTTGTGGCTCTGACTTTCTCTGCTCACCCCACATCCATTCATACCTGCTGGGTTGGTTGCTTTGTTCCACTTGTTTCCTAGGGGTTGCTTGTTTGAAACCATATTTCAGGCTGTCTTTAGGGATTCCCCCTTCACTGCACCTGTGAGTAAGCCCGCCCCTTCTCTTGTTGTAGACGGAGCTGTGAAGAACCCAGTTACATGCAGTTCCTCTCATTCGGGTGCTGCTGGCCCTGTGTGGTCTTGGTTCCCGTCACCTGTAGTCCTTTCATCTCTTGAAGTTTGGTCCTACTTGTTCATAATGTGGCCACTGGCTGTAACGGGGGCGTTTACATATCTTAACCAGTTGAACTCTTGAAACACCTCTATGAAGTAGGCCCACGATCCCCATTTGACAGGTGAGGAAAAGTGAGGCTCACAGAGACTGAACAGCTTTCCTAACGTCACACAAGGTCCTGGCATGTTTTGAGTCTTTCCCTGGAACCCGTCGTCTCAGGGGTGTGCACTGACCTAGTATTCTCCTTTGTGCCTCTCCGCCAGCCTCCCCGGAGGCACACACTATGCCCTGAGTCCATTCTCTGCTCTGTGGTGGTCACCTGGTACAGGTGGGCCCTGGGTGGGGGCGTGAGCGAGCTGGAGCACGGCCTCTGTGTCCTCCAGCTCGCCCTGGGCGGGTTTTAGGCTTACTGAGCCAGCTGGAGCAGTGGTGGATACTGACCCTTACTCACCGGGAAGATACGTTACCGTGTGAAGAGAATCCACTACCTTTTTGCAGGTGTGATTTTTTTTTTCTTGTCTTAATTTCTCATCTGGCCTTTCTCTTACAGGCTCGTGCTATGCACTAACACACAACACAAATATCGATGAAGATAATACTGTTGCCCTGCTGCCAAACGGTAAAAACGCTTTTTTTTTTCTTTACTGTTAAATACCATACAGAAAAAAAAAAAAGTCAAATCTCCAGATTCACTCGCCTTCTTAGAATGAACTGTTGTTAACAGGCTGGTGTTTATTCTTCTTCACATTTCCTATAAATTTATAAACACACATAAAGCTTGTTTTTTTTTTTTTTTTTTAACATAAATTGCATTCTACTGCGTTGTTTCTCAATATGTCATAGACATCTTTCCCTATCAGGGCATATAGTTCTGACTTACTATTTTTAAGATTTCGAAGATATTTGAAGGGGAATACCATGATTTATGTAACCGTTCTTTCTTTAACAGAAATTTAGATAATGTCTGTTTTCGCTGTCATAAATAATGTCCTTGTATGTACAACATATTAAAATATCCCTGGACATAAATAAGACATATGTATTAACGTCCTTGTGTCATAAAGAAGATCTTTGTATGTGATTTATTTTGCTCCTATCTAACTGCTCAACTGGCTGTGCTTTCTTTGAGTGAGAGAACATGTCATATTTTTAACATCTCTTTTATGGAAATTATTTGATTTATTAGGGAAATTAATTTTATCACTGGATAAAGACACTTACGAAGAAACTGGCCTTCAAGGTCGTCCATCTCAATATTCTGGCAGAAAAGTCATGAAATTTAGTAAGTATTATGCTCCCATCGGTCTCTAACAAGTCAGTAATCTTCCTGTAGCAATTGAAGTTTAAATGTTAGAATTGCCGCCATTCCCTTGTTCAGAAGGAACATGCCTTTTTCTTGGCTTTAAGACTTCTGACCCGCAGGGCTCTGGGCTGAGCTTTGGAGAGAGTAAGATTGCTATTGCTTCTGATTCTCCTCGGCTGTGGGCTGCATCTTCTAAGGATCACGGAATCGGAGTGGCCCATTAAATATGTGGGATTTGGGTCAAAAATTCAAACTGATGAACCCAAGATAAGAGCCTACAACTTGTTCTTCGTGAAGAATTTACTTTCGCCCAGTTTCTGTGATACTGGAGGAGGCACCCCCGTGAGGAGGTACGGTTGTGCCGAGTGTCCGGCCTGAACATGAATGACAGCGGCTGTCACGTCTGCAGATTAGGCTTGACCTTCCAAGGGCCTCTCCTCTTGGGCTGTGACCTAGAAAAAGTATGAACTTAAAACACATCTCTTGTTACTAATTACCAACGCTAGAAATGCCCGTGAAAGGCAGAGTTTTGGTGTGGTAAACCAAAGGAGTGCCAGAAGAACAAGGTAATTATTGCTATTCATAAAGTTTCTTTTTTTTTTTTTTCTTTTTTTAATTTTTTTTATTTATGATAGTCACAGAGAGAGAGAGAGAGGCAGAGACACAGGCAGAGGGAGAAGCAGGCTCCATGCACCGGGAGCCCGATGTGGGATTCGATCCCGGGTCTCCAGGATCGCGCCCTGGGCCAAAGGCAGGCGCCAAACCGCTGCGCCACCCAGGGATCCCCTCTTTTTTTTTTTTTTTTAAGATTTTATTTATTCATGAGAGACACAGAGAGAGAGGCAGAGACACAGGCAGAGGCAGAAGCAGACTCCATGCAGGGAGCCCGACATGGGACTCGATGCCAGGACCCCAGGATCGCACCCTGGGCCGAAGGCGGCGCTAAACCACTGAGCCACTGGGCTGCCCCTATTCATAAAATTTCTAAAAATGCTGATGCCTCTTACTATTGGACTTTTTCCACAGTGCAGGCTGCATGTATACGAATGAACTGTTTCTTCCTCTTTCCATTCTTTAAAGTTGTTTCCATTGATTTGATGGATTATCTTTCCCAATTCAAGAAGTGCTGAGTATCTGTGTCCTAGAAAAGACTGAAATTGATTTCTTTTGGCTGGCCTACAGGTTGTAAATTGTGTACCACTACAATGATTTGGAAATCAAGTAATTCAGGGGTCGTGAGGACAGATCTGGTTATCCCTGGGAAGGATGTGACCTGTGCGCTTATGGAAGTGCTTCGGGACCCTGCTTTCCTTGCCCGGAGTCCGTTCTCTCCCGTTTGCGGTGAAGGAGCGCCGTAGGCAGCGGGGCAAGAGGTCAGACCTGACACCCAGTACACCGGCCGCAAGTGCAAGCCCTGCTTCTAGGTGGTTTTTGCTTAGGGTGCACACAGTTGTTACAGGCGAGAAGTTTTCTCAGTTGAAGTGCCTACATCCGTCAGCTGACAAAAATATCGTTTTAGAAAAGTTTTCATGTTCTAACAGTTTCTCTTCACTTAACAAAAGTTTTAATAGCATCTTATTTTGTTCTAAAAGCAATAAACCACTTCCTGTGGAATTGCGAAAAAAAATTGCTAGCTGAAGCACGCAGAGACACGGCAGAGGGAGAATAGCTCCCCCACCCCATCCCACCTCCAGGATCACACCCCTGAGCCGAAGGCAGACGACCTCAACAGCTGAGACCAGCGCAGCTCCCAAGTCTTTTCTTTTTTTAAATATCTTTTTTTTTTTGATAGTAAGCTGAGAGAGAGAGAGGCAGAGACACAGGCAGAGGGAGAAGCAGGCTCCATGCACCGGGAGCCCGACGTGGGATTCGATCCCGGGTCTCCAGGATCGCGCCCTGGGCCAAAGGCAGGCGCCAAACCGCTGCGCCACCCAGGGATCCCCTCTTTTTTTTTTTTTTTAAGATTTTACTTATTTATTCATGAGAGACACAGAGAGAGAGGCAGAGACACAGGCAGAGGGAGAAGCAGGCTCCATGCACCGGGAGCCCGACGTGGGATTCGATCCCGGGTCTCCAGGATCGCGCCCTGGGCCAAAGGCAGGCGCCAAACCGCTGCGCCACCCAGGGATCCCCTCTTTTTTTTTTTTTTCTTTTTCTTTTTCTTTTTTTTCCTTTCCTTTTTCTTTTTCTTTTTCTTTTTTTTTTTTTTTTTTTTTTTTAAGATTTTACTTATTTATTCATGAGAGACACAGAGAGAGAGGCAGAGACACAGGCAGAGGGAGAAGCAGGCTCCATGCACCGGGAGCCCGACGTGGGATTCGATCCCGGGTCTCCAGGATCGCGTTTTCTTTTTCTCTTTTTTTCCTTTCCTTTTTCCTTTCCCCTTTCCTTTCCTTTCCTGTCCTGTCCTGTCCTGTCCTGTCCTTGTCCAACAGCGGGCTTGAACTCCTGACCCTGAGATCAACACCTGAGCTGAGATCAAGAGTTTGGGCACTAAGGAATCTGGGTGGCTCAGTGGTTGAGCATCTGCCTTTGGCTCAGGTGGTGATCCCGGGGTCCTGGGATCAAGTCCCACATCGGGCTCCCCACAGGGAGCCTGCTTTTCCCTCTGCCCGTGTCTCTGCCTCTCTCTGTGTCTCTTAGGAATAAATAAATAAAATATTTAAAAACAACAACAACAACAACAACAACAACAAAGAGAAGACTTCTTACACATTTAAAAAGTGAAGACTGATGGGCACCTGGGTGGCTCAGCTAGTTAAGTGCCCAACTTTTTTTTTTTTTTTTTTTTTTTAAGATTTTACTTATTTATTCATGAGAGACACAGAGTGGGTGCTGGAGAAGAAGGAGCGCCGTAGGCAGCGGGGCAAGGAGGTCAGACCTGACACCCAGTACACCGGCCGCAAGTGCAAGCCCTGCTTCTAGGTGGTTTGCTTAGGGTGCACACAGTTGTTACAGGCGAGAAGTTTTCTCTGTTGAAGTGCCTACATCCGTCAGCTGACAAAAATATCGTTTTAGAAAAGTTTTCATGTTCTAACAGTTTCTCTTCACTTAACAAAAGTTTTAATAGCATCTTATTTTGTTCTAAAAGCAATAAACCACTTCCTGTGGAATTGCGAAAAAAAAATTGCTAGCTGAAGCACGGCAGAGACACGGGCAGAGGGAGAAGTAGGCTCCCCAGACCCCATCCCAGGCCTTCAGGATCACACCCTGAGCCGAAGGCAGACAGACGCTCAACTGCTGAGCCATCCAGGCGTCCCAAGTCTTTTCTTTTTTTAAGCCCAGTACCTTTTTTCATTTATTAGTGTAGGACTTTCATTTTCCTCAGTAAGAAGGATTTTTTTAAAAAAAATCCAATAAATTAGGGACGCCTGGGTGGCTCAGTGGTTTAGTGCCTGCCTTCAGCCCAGGATGTGATCCTGAGGTCCTGGGATCGAGTCCCGCATCGGGCTCCCTGCATGGAGCCTGCTTCTCCCTCTGCCTGTGTCTCTGCCTCTCTCTGTGTCTCTCAAGAATAAATAAATAAAATCTTAAAAAAAAAATCCAACAAATTATTCTGCAGTGTTTCAGTTAACAGAGATTAAACAACACTGTTAAAGGAGGGAAGCTGTTACTGTACTTTGTGGTTTGGGTTTTTTTCTTATTTTTGAATCTTACATGATGCTGCACAGTAAGCATAGGAACTGCTGAAGTTGGTTCTATGTATCCTGTAATTGGTTAACGTTTATTGAATATATTACATAGGATCAGGAATGTAATTGGTATCTCTTAATTTTTATAGATAAAAGCTAAAGTCTAAGCTTCATGGGAACGTCAGAAATACCACTTATCCTAAATAAGTAAAAAAAAAAAGTGTGAACATTCCTAGCCCTCCCTGTTTATTAAGATTTATCTTTCTTTTTTCAGTCACTACTTTGATGAACCAAAGTTGGCTCCTTGGGTTACGTTGTCAGTACAAGGCTTTGCAGACAGTCCTGTTTCGTGGAGAGAAAATGAACATGGTTTTCGAAAAGGAGGAGAGCATTTATACAACTTTGTGATTTTTAATAATCAGGACTATTGGCTTCAGATGGCTGTTGGGGCAAATGATGACTGTCCACCATAAAAAATATAAAACTTAAAATCATGTTTGTTTATGTTTATACTTGCTTTCAGATTTTGTTGATGGTGTTCACTCAGGTTTGTATGATGATGGCCTTTCTTAGATCGGCATCCACATCCATTAACATTCTGCCCTTGACTTAGGGCCCATCCTTTGAGTGTACCTGGGACTGACATCCAGTGAGTAGCTCATGGTTGATTACCCCTGGTCAGTGTCAATATAAGTAAAGAGATGTGGGTTACTGCATGGTAGAGTGGACTAGGATGGCCAGGGAATAGGTGCTCTTAGACCATTGGGTAGACATCTGCTGTTACTCCAGCATATGATTACAAGTTTTTCACATAATAATAAAAAAGAAGTCCTTATATCCTACTTCTCAGAGCAAGCCCCTGCTTTAAATGCTGATTGTATTTTACCTTGTTTATTTCTTGCATCAACCCTATGAGGAAACAACAGCACAGACTATAAATGAGCTACCAAGGTCACACTGCTTGTGGGTCTGAGACCTGACCTCAGGCCAACTGGTTCCTAAGTGTGTGTTCTCACCCTCACATCCGGATCAAGGAAGGATATTTGGATACTGTATATTGTAAACAAGTTGAAAGATTTTTTTTTTCCTAGCACAGTGGCTGAAAACAACTAAAACGTCTGGAATATGTATCAAGAACCTTTTTTTTTTTTTTTAATATTTTATTCATTCATGAGAGAGAGAGAGATAGAGACACAGGCAGAGGGAGAAACAGGCTCCATGCAGGGAGCAAGACATGGGAGTCGATCCCCTGATCCCCAGGACCAGGCCCTGGGCTGAAGGCGGCACTAAACTGCTGAGCCACCTGGACTGCCCCTCAAGAACCATTTTTTTTTTTAAGATTTATTTATTTATTCATTCGTGATAGACAGAGAGTCAGAGACACAGGAGGAGGGAGAAGAAGGCTCCATGCCGGGAGCCTGACGTGGGACTTGATCCCGGGACTCCAGGATCGCGCCCTGGGCCAAAGGCAGGCGCTAAACTGCTGAGCCACCCAGGGATCCCCAAGAACCATTTTTAAAAATGGATCAGTGAACTGCAAAATAACAAGTCTCAAAACTTTAATGCTACTTCCATAGTAGAAACACAGATAATTAGGACACTCGTGCCACCTTTACCCTTAGGACATTTGCCAAGTATCAAAGTGAGCTTTATTTTTCATCACCTGGGTTGGGGAAGAGACATTAGCATAGCAAACAAAGCTGAGGGCCTGCCCAAGGTGAGAGGGATAGAGACCTCATAAAGTTGAGACCTCGAAAAGATAGGCTTATTGTAAGGGCGAACTGAACAAATCTGCCTGCCTCTTCCCTCTCCAATCTCCATTTGTCCTCCCTCACTCCCCCAGGTAGCAAGGAAGATTGCCAGTCCTGAGAGAATACATCTCCATCTCCCCTGAGAATATATACAGATTTGCCACAAGCAGCTCTGAAGGTGGTTTGTTTGAACCGTCTGGGTAGTCTTAAAACAATCTCACGCTGAAAATTTAAAGTGATATCAGGTCTTTAGGGCCTTCCAGGTAACCGACGGAAGCAAAACGTATGGTCTTTGGAAGAACTCAAATGGTTTCAAGGAATAGAAGTTGGCAGTCAAAAATCAAAAACACATAGATAGATGAGAGCCAGCAGAAACAGTGGACAGAAGAAGCAGACCTACAAAGACTTAAGCTATTAAGACTTACCAGACATAATATAATCTATGTTTTATATTTAAAGAAATAAGGGAGATTAAAGAGCATGATTGTAAAAATACCAAATGGAAATCTAGGAATAAGGAACACTAATTGAAAGTTCAGTGGATTGGCTTACATAACGGCAGGCTAGGTACCACTGAGAAAAGAATAATAGGAAGGAAAAGGGGTGTTTTCAGACTTGCAAAAGACTTATCACCAGATGTTCATTATGAGAAAAAGCTCTTCAGGCAGAAGGAAAATGATAGATGGAAATCTAGATCTACACAAAGGGCTGAAGAGCGCTGGAAATAGTAACAATGGGTAAATGTATGATTTATTATTATTTAAACCTCTAATACTTAATTGTCTAAACAAATTACAGAAAAGTGGTGTGGACTTAACGTAGAAGCAGAATGGATGACAAGAATAGCTTAACAGCAGGGAAATAGACTGTAAGTAAGCATACTTTTTGTTAGGTTCTTGAACCATATCTGAAATGAGTTACCATTATTTAAATGTAGACTGTGCTAAGTACAGATGTATTCTACAAGCCCTAAAGCAACCACTAACATAACCAAGGATTATAGCTGTGAAACTATACAGAGAAAATGGAATAAAGACAGTGAATTAATACAAAAAATGACAAGAGATAAAAGGGTAGAGAACAGATGGGATAAATAGAAAATAAATAGCAAGATGACAGATTCAAACCTAACCATATCAATAGTCACATTAAATGTAAATAGTCTAGACATCCCAATCGAAAGCCAGAGATTGCCAGATTGGATTTAAAAAAAGCAGTGTGCCTTCAAGAAATGTACTTTAAAGATACAAGTAGGTTAAAAGTAAAAGGATAGAAAAAAGGTAACCCATGCTAACATCAAAAGAAAGCGGGAATGAGCATATTAATAACAAAATCGATTTTAGAGCAAAGACTATTAACAGCAATTAAAGATTATTTCATACCGATAATGGGGTCAGTTAATGAGTAGCTGATGGCAATCCTAAATGATAGGAAAACCTCACTGCAAGGAAAAAATGGACAAATACACAATTATCAAAGATTTTAGTACTTCCTTTATAAACTGAGAGCAAGTTGGGAGAACAAAAAGATAGTATATTTGAACAGTAACAGCCAATTTGACCTGGTCAATATTTATAGAACATTTCACCCTGCCACAGCAGAACACAAAAGTGCACACGGAATATTTATGAAGGTAGACCACATTATGGCCCATTAAAAAAAATCTCAAATTTGAAAGTATTCATCATACCAAGTATGTTCTTTGGCTACAAGGAATTATGTTAGAAATCAATAACAAAAAGATCCTTGACAATCCTCAAATATTTGGAAACTAATGAGTCCCAGAAATCTAAAGGGAAATTAAGAAAGTAATTTAGAGTAAGAAATTGTAGGTTGCGGGCAGCCCCAGTGGCGCAGCAGTTTAGTGCTGCCTGCAGCCCAGGGCGTGATCCTGGAGACCCTGGATCGAGTCCCACATCAGGCTCTCTGTATGATGCCTGCTTCTCCCTCTGCCTGTGTCTCTGCCTCTCTCTCTCTCTCTATGAATAAATAAATAAAATCTTAAAAAAAAAAAAAAAAAGAAATTGTAGGTTGCACTAAAGCAGTACTTGGAGGGAAACTTGTAGTATTAAGTACTAATATTAGGAAGGAAGGTCTCAAATCAGTGACCTGAGTTTCCACTTTAAGAAACTAGAAAAAGAAGAAATTAGATACAAGGTAAGCAGAAGAAAAGGAATAATAAAGATTAAGATCAAAGTGGCAATCAATGAAATAAAAGACAAAAACAATAGAGAACAATCCGTGAAACCAAAAGCTTGTTCTTGGGGGGAAAGACCAATAAAATTGGCAAGTCTCCAGCCACAGTAGGGAGTGAAAAAAGATAATGTAAGGACTGAGAGAAGTAACATCACTACAGGTCCTACAGATGTTAAAGGGAATATTAGAAGCACCTTTTTGCCAATAAATTCAACATCCTTGAAGAAACCAACAAATTCCTTGAAAGATACAAATTACCAAAGCTCACTAAAAAAGAAATAGATAACCTGAACAGCCCTACAAAAGAAGTTGAAATTGCAGTTTTAAAAACTTCCTATAACAAAAATCCAGGCCCAGGTGGCATTAGTGGTGAGGTTTACCAAACACTTCAGGAAGAAATAATACCAATTCTACACAGACTCAAAAAAATCAAAATGGGAATACTTTCCAATTCATTCTGAGGCCAGTGTACTGTCACCAAAATTATCCTGGTACCTCAGCCAGACAAACATTACATGAAAAGCTGCAAAACAATTCCACATAAACATAGGTCCAATAATTCTAAGGAAAAGTTTTGTAAATCGAATCCTATGGCATAATGAAAGGATAATATATCATGGTCATGGGATTTATCATAGGAATTCAGGGTGGATTAGCATTCACATAATCATTTCAATCAATACGAGAAAATCATTTGACAAAATCCACCATCTATTTCGGGGAAAAACTCAGGGAAACTAGGAATGAAGGGAACTTCTCCAATTTGATAAAGGACATCTACAAAAACCCTAGAGCTAACATCCTACTTAATTGTGAAAGATTGAATACTTTCCCCCTAACATCAGGAACAAATAGGGATGTCTTTATCCAACATTGTAAGGAGATTCTAGACTGCACAATCGGGCAAGAAAGGACATCAAGATTGGAAAGAAAAAACAAATTTGCCTTTATTCACAGATAACATCTTCAGACATGAAAAAATGTACATGGAATCTACAAACTATTAGAATAATTGACTTTATCAAAGTTGCAAGATACAAAGCAACATATAAAAACCATGTTTTGCATGTATAGTAACAATTTGAAATGAAAAATTTGCAATAGCTTAAAATAGGAATTTAGGAAAAAAATCTGACAAAAAAAATGTGAAAGACCCATACTTTGAAAACTACACACACACACACAAGAAAACTACAAAATATTACTGTGATAAAACCTAAATAAACAATAATATATACCATGTTTGTGGGCCAAGAGATTCAGCATTGTTAAAATGTCCTATTCCCAAAATACAGATTCAATACAATCCCAATCCAAATCCCAGCAGGGTGTGTGTGTGTGTGTGTGTGTGTGTGTGTGTGTGTGTGTGTGTGTGTGTATTTCTGTAGAACTGCAGTGGCCCTAGAATAGCCTCCAGGACTGCTTTAGAACTTGACAGTATTAACACCAAAAGCTTCCAGCTGCTCCATTCTCTGCCTCAACATGATGCAAACCACCAGCCCAAGCATCGGAAGGTGTTCCCGTTCCCTCTGATTATCTGTGTGAGCGCATGCCAACTGAGAGGAAGTATTGTTAATAGGGAACCTAATTTAGGAGGTGTCAATTGAATTTGGGAATAAGATTTATTGCTGTTTCATTCTTTGGAATAATCTGGGGTTGATTAGTGTTTTCAAACTGTATCTGCCAGTTAATACCATATTCAACTATTTTCTACGTAAGATTAAAATAAAAATCTGATATAAAGGATTTTCTAAAGACTGACGTGATGAATTTATATGCATAGGAAGAGACTTGTAGCTCTTCAAGGAACAAGTGTCAAGAGGTTTCCAGAAAAAAAAGAAGGGAGAGAGAGAGAAGGAAAGAAAGACCTACAAATTACCAAGGCAGTTTTCTTCTTAAGTTTGGAGCAGGGAGATGGTAACATAGCAACCGACAAAAAAAAACCTATGCCAGAAGCATCCCTTTTAAGGAGCTAAGATTGTGCTCAAATTCTTTTAGTGTCATTTGCTGGGACTTGAGGACCAGAGGGACTACTGCAAGCATATTCTTCAGAATCCAGATTAGGGGAAAAGGTTATGCTTTGGATGCAAAGTATTCATCTTAATAAATCAAATTAAATTACTTGGCAGAAAGCCAAGTGTGGCCCACCCATTTCTGAGGAAATGACCAGAGGTCAAAGATGATTATTTTCATCTCTTAGAACTGAAGAAATATTCGTCTTGTTTTCCTATTGCCCAAGGTTGGTGTTTCCTTCCTCCTTCTGGCATGTTGCCTCTAAACCCATGTGCCATTTTCACCACAAAGTTCCCTGGATTCTTCAGAGACACGGAACCAATAGAATATGTATTTATAGGGATGTCTGGGTGGCTCAGCAGTTAAGCATCTGCCTTCAGCTTGGGGCGTGGTCCCGGAGCCCCTGGATCGAGTCCCACATCGGGCTCCCTGCATGGAGCCTGCTTTTCCCTCTGCCTGGGTCTCTGCCTCTGTGTGTGTGTGTCTCATGAATAAATAAATATTTTTTTAAAAAAAGAATACGTACTTATACATGTTTTTATATATTATGAAAATGTATAATGACGAACTGGCTCACAGTTATGGAGGCTAGTAGTCCCACAATAGCCGCTGCCTGCAAGCTGGAGAACCCAGGAGAGCTGGTGGTGTAGTTCATTCCAGCCCAAACCCCTGAGGACTAGGAGAGCCAGTGGTGTGAGTCCTAGTCCAGCGGTCAGGAAGAGAGGGTACAGATTCCCCCTTTCTCACCATTTTGCTCTATCCAGGCCCTCAAGGGATTGGATGAGGACCCACCCATACGAAGGAGGGCAATCTGTTTACTGAGTCCACGGATTCAAATGCTAGTCTCATTCAGAGACCCCCTCCCAGACACACCCAGAAAGAATGTTTAGCCAAATATCTGGATACTGCAATGATCCACACAAAACTAACCATCACACACCCTCATGGATTACTACTTTAGTCTGTAGTGTTTGCTGAGCATCTAGTTTACACCCAGTAGTTCCCTGTGCAGGCTATGAGAACAGAACAAATTGTTAACATGACTTCTCCTTTTGAGGAAAATCTAGTCAGGAGGATTGATGTCTCTACCTTGACCCCATTAGCTCTTGACTCCAGCTAACATGGTACACTAGTCCATGAAGGAGCTGAATGAACAGTCTGGAAGGGATGGAGTTTCAGGTCAGCTAGGGCTCTTCCCTTGGGGAGGAAAGCCACCTGGGAGCTTCCTGGTCTTGGAGTTACTCTCTTTCAGTCTACCCCCTCAACCCCTGTTTGGGAAGACATTGCTCAACAGGACACCAGCTCTCTTTGGCTAGAGCTTGGTAGGAGCCATTTTCCTCTAAAGATGAAAGAAAAACTTGCCTTAAGAGAATGCATTAATTTATAGAAACAACCATTTTCCTAGGTATAGCCTGGTGCCCCACTTACGGGCCAGCTGTTCATGCATTGCTTCTAAAGAGTGACTCTCCCTTATATTAGGACAGAGAAAACTCATGGAAAAGGCATCTGGGCTTGGGATAGGATTGGTTTTTTTCTTTCTCTTTTAATATCCTCATTGAGCTGGGCGGGTGGGGGTGGTCAGTGGAGGAGGTTGCAGCAGCCGACCAAGTGTGAAGGAACTGCCGAAAGCCATCACAATCACTCAAGCACCATTGGCAGGGAAAGCCTCAGTGGGAAAGGTGGAAATGTAAAGAAATTCAGGGGCTGGAATCTGGGCTATCACCCTATTAGCATCAGTGAGCCCTTTCTGAGGGAAAAACAGGCCCACACACAAAAGTATATTCCTGCAGACTTTCTTTGTTTCCCTCAACTAATGAGGAAAGTTGGAGCCCTTTTCATTTATGAAGAACTCACATCTGGCTCTTATTTCAGATAACAATTGGCAGCTTCAAGGCAGTGCATTCTGTAAATCTTAGTAAGTCTCTTGGCTTTTAGGCCAGGCTGCCTGCTACTCTTCTGGGTGAGAGACCCAGATAAGATTTGGAGGCCTTGAGAATGTAGGGCGGTCTCTTGGGTCTCTAAGCGGACAGAATTTGTGATGTTTCTCATCGGCCTGTAACAGGCCTCAACGTCTTTGTTCCTGAGGGAAAGTTATGGGCAGATAACGCCTTCCGAACTTCTAACGCTTGTCTCGGTTTCTCAACTGGTAAACTTTGCCCCTGTTTCATTTCGAATTTGTTCTAAAGTCCTCAGAATAGAAGTAGCAGCCAGTATATCCAATCTCATAGTAACAGCTGACCTTTACTGAGCACTTACTGTGTGTTTAGGCAGGCTAAGCATTTTATACACGTTCCGTCAGTAAATGCCCACTAAAGACACTTGAAGCGGGCGTTATCCATATTCTGCAGGCAAGATTGGAGAAATTAAGTAATCTTCTCGAAGCTACATGGCTAGGTAAGCAGTGAGACCAAACTGACAAATTAAGCTTGGTTTGGGGTACCGGGATGGCGTAGTTGGTTAAGTGTCTGCCTTTGGCTCGGGTCATGATCCCGGGGTCTTGGGATGAAGCCCCACATCGGGCTCCCTATTCAGTGGGGAGCCTGCTCCTCCCTCTTCCTCTGCTCCTCCCCACAACTCATGCTCTCTCACACTCTCTCTCTCAAATAAAAAAATAAAATATTAAAAAAAAAAAGCTTGATTTCATAGCTGGAGATTTTACATATGAAGACATAGTATCTCTTGCAAATTCCCTTATTCCTGTGTGATTACCAAAATGAGGTTGGGAAGATGAAAAGGAATTGTTTCAGCCATCCATCCTAAGGTCACAAATCGGCCCTACAACTTAATGGCTTACCACGACAATCTATTATTTCTCATGACTCAGCTGGTTGACCAGGAGGCCCTCTGTTTTACCTGATGATGGGTTGGCTGGACAGTCCGAAATGGCTTCTTTCGCATGGGCCCCTCTGTGTGACTGCTTGGGATTTCTCACAGCATGGTTGACTGGGCTCTACGAAGGAACATTCCAAGAGGACAAGCCCGGTCTTGAGAGTGTGTATTAAGGTCCACTTTTAACATACTTGCTAATGGCCCATTGGCCAAAGTTAGTCTCATGGCCAAGCCCTGAGTCAGTGTGGGAGACTATACAAGGACATGAGTCTTAGGAGGTGTGGTTCACTGGGGGCCGAGGTAACAGTAACAGACATTATGTGGTAATATTTTATTTACCCGAGAAGCGTCCATCTCTTCCTCTCAGGCTCATAGCAAAGACACCAGTTAGAGTTTCAAATTACACATATAGCTGTTGGCCTATAAACCTTGCAATTTTGAGTGGCGGTGTTCAGGTTGCTAAATAAATCAATAATTGGCAAGTCCGGGCAGCCCTGGTGGCCCAGCGGTTTAGCGCCGCCTTCAGCCTTGGGTGTGATCCTGGAGACCAGGGATCGAGTCCCACGTCAGCCTCCCTGAATAGAGCCTGCTTCCCCCTCTGCCTGTGTCTCTGCCTCTCTCTCTGTGTGTGCCTGTCACGAATAAATAAATAAAATCTTTTAAAAAAATAATTGGCAAGTTCATTTATTAACTTAATATTCTCTGTTTCCAAGGAGAGTTAGCTTGTCAACACACTCATTATTTGGTTTAATAGTCACAAAACCCCAGTTCTATTATGATCTCTACTTTACAGATGAGAAGTAGAAGTAACTTGGCCCAGGTCACATGCCTGGTTCTCAGTGGACCTAGTTTTGAGGAGCTATTGGACTCCAAAGCCATGCTCCTTCCTCCTTTCCAATCCATCTCTGGTGCTGAACAGAAATTTGGGGATCTAAGGAGTAAGCAACACGGGACACTTTTGTAAGGTTTGTAAGGAAGGGTGAAGTTGTTTTTGGTTTGTTTTGTTTGTTTGTTTTGTTTTTAATTTTTTTAAAGATTTTATTTATTTATTCATGAGAGACAGAGAGAGAGAGAGAGAGACCCAGGCAGAGGGAGAAGCAGGCTCCATGCAGGGAGCCCGACACCGGACTAGATCCCAGGTCTCCAGGATCATGCCCCAGGCCGAAGGCGGCGCCAAACCGCTGAGCCACTGGGGCTACCCATAGTTTGGTTTTTAAGTAAGTTCTACATCCAACACAGGGCTTGAACTCACAATCCTGAGATCAAGTTGCCTGCTCTACCTACTGAGCCAGCCAGGCACCCTGCGTGATTTTTTAAAAGCAATTGCAATCAAGTGGAAGAAGAAGCTCACAGGAGCAAAAGCTGGGAGCTTTTGGTTCATTTTGTGCTGCTGTGTTAAACTAGTAGGCCTGGTCTTTCTCTCTCTCTTTTTAAAATCTTTATTTATTTTAGAGAGAGAGAGAACAGTGGGAGGGGCAGAGGGAGAAGGAGAGAATCTCAAGCAGATTCTATGCTGAGCATGGAGCCAGACGTTGGGCTTGATCCCACAACCCTAAGCTGAAACCAAGAGTTGAATGCTTAACTGACTGAGCCACACAGGCGCCCCTAGTGGGCCTGGTCTTAAATTTTCATCATCTCTAACACTTAAAAAAAAAAATTACGTTGAAGTATAAGATGAAATTTACCATCTTAACCATATTGAAGTTTAAAGTTCAGCGGCATGGAGTACACTCATTGTGTGACCGTCACTATCAGCCATCTCCAGAACAAGAATATTGAAACTGTATTTGGAAGGGAAGTGCTGGGTACCTGGCCTTTATTTATTTATTTTAAAGACTTTATGTGTTTATTCATAAGAGATACACACACATAGAGAGAGAGAGAGAGAGAAAGACCTGCAGAGGGAGAAGCAGGCTCCCTGCACAGAGCCCGACGTGGGACTCGATCCCAGGACCCCAGGATCACGCCCTGAGCCCAAGGCAGAGGCTCAACCGCTGAGCCACCAAGGCGTCCTGGGTACATGGCTTTTATCAAGGCACGTTGGGCTGGTCAGGACTGGGCACCTCGAGGTCCCATCAGGTCACCTTTGGAAGTTTTCCTAAAGTTGGAGGGGCCACTTGGGGTACACGGTCACTGAAAAGGCAGCCACGATTGGTATCATCGGGAGGTGTTTGGAGGGAACCTGCTGTTATGGGCTGAGTAATGTCTCCAAAAATTCATATGCTGAAGTCCTAAACCACAACCACTCCACATCAGAAGGCAAATGTATTTAGAAATAAGACCTTTAAAGAAGTGAATAAGGTAAAATGAAATCATATAGATGGGTGCTAAGCCAATATAACTGGTGTTTTTGTTGAAAAACAAAATTAGGACACAGACACAGAGGGAAGACCATGTGAAGTCACAGGGAGAAGGTGGCAACTGCAAGGCAAGGAGAGAGGCCTCAGAGGAAACCAACCCTGCTGACAACCTTGATCTGAGACTTCCAGCCTCCAGAACCGTGACTGAATGAGTTTCTGCTGCTTAAAGCACCCAGTCTGGGGTATTTGTCATTGTGGGCCTGTCAGACCAACTCAGTGGTGAAGGGCCCAGAGGCTCGGGGCCCAGAAAGCTGTGGGGCCTCAGTTCTGAAATGGGCCAAGGGAGGGAAGCTCCTGGTGGTCACAAGCAGTAGTGTCAGGAAAGGAGAGGCTGATTGCTAAATGTCCCGCCACGGGGTGCAGGTGCTTTCAGCCAGAGGGCCGCCATGTGCTTTCAGAAGCTCCGCGCACACCTGGCGGGCCTTGGGGTGGGAACTGCTGTCCCACTGACAAGACGGAGCCGTGGCCGTCAGCACTGATTCTACACGTTGGGCAGCAGCCCCCTCAGGGTTTTCGTTTGTTTGCTTTTTGGGGTAACTTTTAAATTGTGACAAAAAAACGGGTACAGGCATACCTCGGAGACGTTTGGGTTCTGTTCCAGACAATAAAGTGGACAGCGGTAAAGCAAGTGAAATGAATTTTTTGGTTTCCCAGTGCATGTAAAAGTTATGTTCATACTGGAGTCTATTAAGTCTGTGATAGCATTATGTTAAGAAAAAAACAAAAAACAAAAAACCCGTGTACAGGATACCTGGGTGGCTCAGTCGGTTAGGAGTCTGGTTCTTGGTTTCAGCTCAGGTAGTAATCTCAGGGTCACAAGATCAAGCCCCAGGTCAGCCTGCATGCTCAGCACAGAATCTGCTTCTCCCTCTCCCACTGCTCCTCCCCCAGCTCTCTCTCTCTCTCTCAAATAAATAAATAAATAAATAAATAAATAATTTTTTTTAAGTACATTAAAAAAGACTTCATTAAAAGGACTTTACGGCCAAAAAAAAAAAAAAATGCTAACCATCATGTGACCTTTTAGTGAATAATCTTCTTGCTGGTGGAGGATCTTGTGTCCATGTGGACGGCTGCTGCCTGGTCAGGGTCATGGTTGCTGAAGGTGGGGTGACTACAGCGATTCCTTAAAATAAGACAACGATGAAGTCGGCGACACCTCCTGACTCTTCCTTTCAGGAACAATTTCTCTGTAGCTTGTGATGCTGTTTGATAGTGTTTTACCCACCGTGGAACTTCTTTCAAAATAGAGTCCATCCTCTCCCCACTGCTTGATCAGCTGAGTTATATCATATTCTAAACCCTCTGATGTCATCTCAACAGTCTTGATGGCATCTTCCCCAAGAGTAGATGCCACGTCAGGAAACCACTTTCTTGGCTCATCCCTAAGAAGCGACTCTTCATCCCTTCAGGTTTATCATGAGATGGCAGCAGTTCAGTCCCGTCTTCAGGCTGCGTTTCTAACTCTAGTCCTCCTGCTGTTTCCACCACATCTGCAGTTCCTTCCTCCACTGGAATCCTGACGCCCTCAAAGTCATCCATGGGGGTGGGAATCAACTTCTTCCAAACCCCTGTTCATGTTCATATTTTTACCTCCTCCCCTGAATCCGGAATGTTCTGAAAGGCATGTCGCATGGCAAAGCCTTTCCAGAAGGTTTTCAATTGACTTGGTTCAGCTCCATCAGAGCCATCACTACCTTTGGCAGCTACAGCCTCATGAAATGTTTTCCTTAAATAATAAGACTTGAAAGTTGAAATGACTCCTTGATCCATGGGCCACAGAACGGATGTTGTGTTAGCGGGCCTGAACACAACATTTCATCTCTTTGCGCATCCCCGTCAGAACTTCAGGATGAACAGGTGCGTTGTCAACAAGCAGGAATATTTTGTTTTTTGTTTTTTGTTTTTTTAAAATTTTTTAAAATTTATTTATTTATGATAGTCACAGAGAGAGAGAGAGAGAGAGAGAGAGAGAGAGAGGCAGAGACACAGGCAGAGGGAGAAGCAGGCTCCATGCACCGGGAGCCCGATGTGGGATTTGATCCCGGGTCTCCAGGATCACGCCCTGGGCCAAAGGCAGGCGCCAAACCGCTGCGCCACCCAGGGATCCCAAGCAGGAATATTTTGAAAGGAATCTTCTCTTCTGAGCAGTAGGTCTCCACAGTGCGCTTAAAATATTCAGTGATTCAACATGGGATTCCTCCTCTCACTTGAAAATCTAGAGGCTGTTTCAGGGTCATCAATTGGTCTGACGTCAATACTGTTGTGTCTCAGAGCGGGGAGGCCCGAGGAGGGGGAGGGGGTCGGAAACAACGGGCTGGTGGGGCAGTCAGGACACAAACACATCTGTTAGGCTTGCTTCTTATACGGCTGTGATTCACGGTGCCCCCAAATAGAGTAATCTCGAAAAAGTTTATAATATTGCAAGAATTACCAAAATGTGACACAGAGATGTGAAACGAGGAAATCCCGTTGAAAACAACGGTGCCAACAGTCTTGCTTGACCCAAACCTTTAATTCGTGAAAAACAAAACAAAATGAAAAACTGCAGTATCTGCAAAGCACAATCCAATGACGTGCAATAAAATGAGGTCTGGCTGTAACATACAGTGGGCCGTCCTAACCATTTTTTTAAAGATTTTATTTATTTGAGAGCAAGGGAGAGAGAGGGAGCGAGCACGTGTATGAGCAGGGGAGGGGCAGAGGGAGAAGGAGAAGCAGGCTCCCCGCTGAGCAGGGAGCCCGATGCGGGGCTCGGTCCCAGGACCCTGGGGTCATGACCTGAGCCGAAGGCAGATGCCTAACCCACTGAGCCACCCAGGCGCCCCCAGCTGAACCATTTGTAAGTGTGCAGTTCAGTTAACATTAACTGTGTTCACACTGTTGTGTGACAGATTTCCAGAAGTTTTTCTTGCACAACTGAAACTCTGCACCCATTGAGCCAGTGGCTCTTATTCACGCCTGCCCCTCAGATTTCAGAGGGAGGACCCGCTGACCTCAGAATTCACCCAGCTGGCTCTAGGAGGCTGAGCACCTTGGATTCTTGGTCTACACGTTGTGCAGACCCGCATGTACTACCCGAGGACTGAATTCTGACCGGGGCCTGCAGTCGGAGGAGATTAAATCGACAGAAGCCCTGGTGCAGGCCTTACCCGTCTCGTTCTCCCCGGGACCCAGCAGGTGGGCTCACGAATGGTGTCCCTCTCGGGCAAGTCTGTGCACCGAGCTTCTCTTTAGTTTTTATTCTCACTGCCGTGGTTTGAAGTCATTTGTCGTCACTCGGGGGAATGGGGGGGTGATGGCCTTTGTGCACTGGGCCATTCTGGTCTGACCATGAAGCCAGCGTCTGACTTTGCGGGGGGGGGGCTGGGCTGAGACAGGGCCTTCAGCCCGGACGGAAGCAGGGCCCTAGAACAGCTGGCAGGCTGGCTCCCACTGGGGGGGGGTGCAGCCCCCCGGGGGGCAGAGGAGGGCTGGAGCGGCCGCCCCCTCCTGGATCCCATCCCTGAAGGAAGATGCTCCCGGGCTGGGGCTCCTGGGAGTCCCTGGGAGCCAGGTGACCCAATTCCTGGCCTTTCTGGAAGGGGGCTTTCCCCAGCCCCTTGTGTCCGGGCATCAACCGCCTCTGGCCAGTGTGGACCACCCGGATCCAGGCCCGGCTCCCCGCAGCTTCACCCTCGTGGAGTGTCTCCGTGTGCAGGGCGGCGGGAGAGGAGCCGCCTGAGCCCCCAGAATCTTCCCAGGTGGACTCACGGGGGAAGCTTCTTTCCCAAGATGCTGTTTTCCAAAAGGAAGCACGATGCTGATCTTCACCAGGATGGATATTTGCGGCGCTTCGGGGCACCGGTGAGCGCCGTTGGCTTGCACGCGGCCCGGGAACCTGACGGGCAGAGTGAGGCGGCTCAGCTTGTCCTGACGCCCGGTTCCGGGGCACCCGCTCCCGCCGCTGGGGAGACCCGGGGCCTCGGAGCCTGCAGGTGCAGCCACCGGCCTGCCTCGGGCATATTCCAGAAGGAAACGTGTATTTACGGGGCCTGAGTTCTATGCACAAAACAAGTGGACAGGACCGGTTGGGGCGCAGCTCGGGCATCTGTCGGGGCGTCCGGCTTGCACCCCGACCCATTCCCTCGCACCCCGATCCACTCCCCCAGAGCCCTGGCGCCCTGGGCCACCATGCACAAGGCAGGCGGGCGACTCGGCTGTGCCCGCAAAGTGGGGAGTCTCAGCCCCCCCGACACCTGCTCCCTGTGCCCCGCCGGCCTCACCCCGCGGCCTGGGGTCGTGGGCACAGGCTGGGCCCCGAGCCCCGAGCCGCACGTTGCATGTTCTCCTGCCCAAGCCCGAGGCAGCCAGGGAGTAGTCAGCTGCAGTGTGTAAACCCATCCCATTTGGCAACTGCTGTCTTCATTCAGAATTTTCTGGAGTTCCAGGGGCCAGCCACGGCGGGTTTTTTGTTTTTGTTTTTTTTTAAATCTTCAGGGAGATGAGATTGCGAGGCACTTGGCTCCCTCCCTGGATGGGCCCCCCGAGGCAAGCGGACCCAGACACAACAGGGCCAGCTGCAGGAGCCCCGTGTTCGGTGTTCGGTGGCTCCCTGGGGCCCGGCCGTCCTCCTTACACACCAGATGCCATTTGTGACACAGCAAAGCACGGGGAAATGCGAGCAACACAAACACGTGATAGGGGCCCAGTGAAGGGCAGTGGCCCCCACTGCTGCTCTGAAAGGTCTTGCTGGTGTCCGAACCCCTGAACCCCCTCAGGCTTTGAGAAGGCCCGTACCAGCCCCTGGTAGACGCAGGCCCGGCGAGTCTCCTGCCTCATGCTTTTTTGTTTCAGATTTTATGATTGATTCCTGAGACACAGAGAGAGACAGAGACAGAGAGACAGAGACAGAGACGTAGAGAGGCAGAGACCCAGGCAGAGGGGGAAGCAGGCTCCACGCAGGGAGCCCGACACGGGACTCGATCCCAGGACCCCGGGGTCACGCCCTGAGCCGAAGGCAGGCGCCCAACCCCTGAGCCCCCCGGGGCGCCCCGAAATGCAACACCAGTGTAGTCACCATACCGTGTTCTATCGGTTTCGGATACACAGCAGAGGGACCTGACAACTCTCTTCCGTCCTCAGGCCTCAAAATGATAAGGGCAAGAATTTTTTTTTTTTAAATTTAGAACATACCTTGAGGCTAAGGACAAAATAATGTTCTCGTTCACAAAATCCAAGTTTCTGCTCTGTTAGCCTCTGCGCCAGTCCCCTGTGCTCTCGGCCGGCCACCAGCCTTCACCGGGGGCAAGACCCCAGTCTCGAGGGGGCAGGAGTCAAGGCGAGCCTGGGTGGGCCCCTCCTCGCAGAGGGTGTAGCCCAGGGGCTCGGGGTGGGCCAGCCTGTCCCCCAGAGGCCTCTGCCTGTGCTCCCATGGCCCCCCAGGGAGGGGCCCCCGGGGTCCTGACCTGCGGTCCCTGCCCACCCCCAGGGATGCTGCCCCGCAGCCGCCCCTGCCTGAGGCTCTCCTTGGTCTCCATCCCGATGCCCTCTGGCTCCTGCCCTGGCACCCCCGGGCCCCTGCCCTGCCTCTCCTGGCATCCGGTGTCCCCAGCCCCCTTCCTGCCACCTGCTGGCAAGACAAGGTCGAGGTCGGGGGTGGGCCCATCCTGAGATGGGGACCCAGACACACCCAGGGGGAGGACCGCCTGAGATGGGGAGGGAGGAGAGGTGGCACCTGCACACGAGGACAGCGGCCTCCGGGGCACCTTGGTCTTGCACTTCCAGCCTCCGGAGGTCCCTATGGAGCTGGTCCTGGTCCTACTCGCTCTCCCCTGGGCTCCCCACTCTGCTAGTCCCGGGGTGCTGGTGCCCGGATGTGCTGTCCTTTCCACCTGCATCCCCCGGCCTCCCCATCTCCTGCCACCTCCCACCTCCCCAGGCCCCCTACCCCTGCATCTCCCACCTCCCACCTCCCAGTGTCCCTCTAACCCACCCCCCCCCATCTCCCATCTCTGCCGGGCCACCTACTCCCCACCTTCCCCTACTCCCCCACCTCCCACCCCCCAACCTCCCGCCTCCCTGGGCCCCCGGGGAAGCCCCCTCCTCCCACCTCCCCTTACCTCTCCACCTCCCCCCACCCCCTCCCACTTCCTCCTACCCCCTTAGCCCTCCCCCCTCCTCGCCCCCCCCACTCCACCTCCCCAGGGCCCTACCCCCCCCACCACCTCCCAGCTCTTCCTACCCCGCCACCTCCCCCCTCTGCCCCCTCCCGCCTCCCGGGCCCCCAGGGCGGCCCCACCCACCTGTGCCCCTGGACTTTGCTACGTGAGCGCCTCGCACCCGAGTGGCTGGAAACTCAGTGCACGGCCCTCCTCCCCCTCCCCCGCTCCTCCCCGGCCCTCCTCCCCCTCTTCCTTGGCCCTCCTCCCCCTCCTCCCCCTCCTCTTTGGCCCTCCTCCCCCTCCTCCCCTTCCTCCCCCTCCTGCCCCTCCTCCCCCTCCTCCCCGACCCCCTCCGCCTCTTCCTTGTTCCTCCTCCCCCTCCTCCTCTCCTCCCCCCTCCTCCCCCTCCTCCCCGGGGCTCCCCGTCCCCTCTGCAAACCAGAGGCTCCCCTTTCCCTCCAACCTAACCAAACAGGGTCCCGCCGAGGCCCTGAGCCCCCCCGCCCCCGGCCGCCCCCCCCCCCCCCCCCCCCCCGCCCGCGCCCTCTCTAGCTGTCGCTCCTCTGAGATCCCCTCCAGGGGCGCCGGGTCCCTGGACCCAGTCCCACGTCGGGCTCCCTGCACGGAGCCTGCTCCTCCCCCTGCCCGGGTCTGCCTCTCTCTGTGTCTCTCACGAATAAATACATTTTTCCTTTAAATCTCCTCCAGAAAAGGCACCGTGAGCTCCTCGGCGGGGTCTTGATGTTCCCATCGCCACCGGGTGCCCCCCATCACTGTAACCGCCCTCTGCTCCTCCTCATCCCAGACATGGAGCAGGGTGGACCCCAGGGCCCTCACCGTGTGTGGGGCACTGACTAACCGCTTTAGTTAATTAATTAAAAGATTTTATTCATTCATTCATGAGAGACACACAGAGAGAGGTAGAGACACAGGCAGAGGGAGAAGCAGGCTCCATGCAGGGAGCCTGACGTAGGACTCGATCCCAGGACCCCAGGGTCACGTCCTTAGCTGAAGGCAGATGCTCAACCACTGAGCCACTCAGGTGCCTCTGCTAACCGCTTTACGTGCTTGACCTCACTTCATCCTTCAACAACCCTGGGAGGGGGGTGCCTTCTGTAACCCCCAGCTCACAGATGAAGAAACTGAGGCACAGGGAGGTGCAACAACCTGTCTGGGGTCATAGTCCACGGCTGGTATAGTTGACAACGTTCCTATCATCCCCTTGAATTGTGCTCTGCTTCCGTGGCTCCCTGCTCTGGAGAATAGGAACCACATCTGATTTATGGTGGGGTCCCTAAGGCTCATCATGACTTCTGATAAGTAGTAGTTGCCATGTGGGACCGAGGAGAGTAAAACAGCATGTCCCCCTGGGTCAGCCGGCCCAGCAAAGGCCAGGTGCCTCAGGAGGCTTGGCTTGCGTTTGGCTCTTGCTGGGCCGAGGCTGGCTTTGGGGTAGGCCCAGTGCGCGCCCACGTGCGATCCGTGCTGGCTCTAAGAAAGGAAGCCTCCCTCGCCAAAAATGAGCTTTCCTACCTTCTCTACCAAGTTTCGAATCTCTGCAACTGAACAAAGACCTTCAATCTGTAAGTATAAGCAGAGATTCCAAAGAAAATACAGCCAGTTTTTGGTTTGGCGTTTCCCGATTTTACCTGTTGTTCACTTTGTTGATATAGAGACTAACCCTTCCCCTTTATCCATTAAATCCAGAATCCATAATGCTCTTTTTTTTTTTTTAAGTCACAACGAATGTATGTGTAAGTATAGTTAGCACGTGGCCACCAGTCTACTAAAAGCTTTCCAGCTTTTTGTTATTTTATGTGGGGCATGAAGATCAAGTGAGGATGATAATTAGAAGGTTTGTTTTAAAGAAAACAGAATGCCTCTTTATCAGTAGGAGCTTTATAAAATAAACTTAAAAATGGGAGTGTAATATACACAGAGAAAACCCACCAATCCTGAGAACATAGCCCAGTGAATTATCACAAAGTGAGGCATCTGGACCACTGGCCCCCAGATCGGGAGACAGAGCATTACCAGAGTCACCTTCCCCCCCAAGCACCCCCTCGTAGCCCTAGGGTAATCGGTGTAGTGATCTGTAATGCCGTAGGTTAGTTTTACCTGCTTTTGAACTTCATATCTATGGACTCCTATAGGACGCATTCTTCTGCCTCTGGCTTCTTTTGCTCATCATCATGTCGGTGGGATTCATCAAGTATACACAGAAGCCACATACTAATCCGTTTTCACTTCCCTAAGAATTCCTTTTATGGATGTACTGCCACGTGCCTATCCGTCCTCCTGGTGCTGGACATTTGGTGCTGTTAGGAATATTGCTGCTGTAAACGTTCTAGTGCCCCACACCGGTGACAATATGCACGCATTTCTTTGGAGTCTATGCCTAGGACTGGAATTTCTGGATAACAGGGTATGCTCAGCTTTACTGGATACTCCTAAAGAGTGTCCCGAGGTGGTTGTGCTCTTTTATACTTCCCCTGTGGAATGAGTGGGAATGGGTGGGAACGAGTGGGAATGAGCGGATGACGCCGTGGTTACTCTGCATTCTCCCTGGCCCTGGGGATTAACAGTCTTCAATGTCAGCCATTCTGGTAGGTGTGTGCTGGTTTCTTACTGTGGGTTAAGTTTGTCATATAGCTTATGAGGTCGAATATGTGTTTTTTGCTTATTCATGAGAGACACAGAGAGGCGGAGACACAGGCAGAGGGAGAAGCAGGCTCCCTGCCGGCAGCCTGATGCGGGACTCGATCCCAGGACCCCAGGATCATGACCTGAAGTAGATGCTCAACCACTGAGCCACCCAGGTGCCCCAGATGAATACTTTTTATATGCCTTTTGGACATTCAGATACCCGTCCTTCCCTTTTTGGTGAGGGATCTGTTCATTTATTTATTTAATTAATGAGATTACTTTTTATTATGGTGACATATATATAGTATTTAACTTTTTTCAACATCCAATCCCATGGTATCAGTACATGCATGTTGTCATGCAGTCACCACCATCCACTTCTAGGTTGCTCATCTCTTAAGTTCTTTTTTTCAATCGGGTTATCAGCCTTTTTCTTCTTAATTTGTAGGACCTCGTTACATTTTCTGGACGTGAGTACTGTGTCTGTTATATATATTATGAATATATTGCTCCATCTATGACCCTTTCACTCTCTTATTTTATAACTAAGAAGCATAGAAAAAATGAAAATGCAAAGGCAACCTATGGAATGGGAGTAAATATTTAAAAAACACACATCTAGTAAGAGGTTCAGATCCAAAATAGATAAGGAGGGCAGCCCAGGTGGCCCAGCGGTTTAGCACTGCCTTCAGCCCAGGGTGTGATCCTGGAGACCTGGGATCGAGTCCCATGTCAGGCTCCCTGCATGGAGCCTGCTTCTCCCTCTGCCTGTCTCTCTCTCTCTCTCTCTCTCTCTCTCTCTCTCTCTCTCTGTCTCTCATGAATAAATAAATAAAATCTTAAAAAAAAAAACAAAATAGATAAGGAGCTCATGTACCTCAATAGCAAATGATAATAATAATAACACAATAATAATAATCCAACTTGAAAATGACCGAAGGGCCTGAATAGACATTTTTTCCAAAGAAGACATCCAAATGGCAAAAGGGACGTGAAAAAGTTCTCAATATCACTCATCATCAGGAACCAAATCCAGGCCACAACGAGATGGCACGTCACACTTGTTAAAATGGCTATGATCAAAAAGACGAGCGAGAACAAGTGGTGGTGAGGATGTGGAGAAGAGGGGACCTTTGTGCACTGTTGGTAGGGATGTAAATTGGTGCAGCCACTGGGGAAAACTGTATGTGTAGATTATTTAAAAAATTAAATATAGAACTACCCTCTGATCCGGCAATTCTACTGCTGAGTGTATTTCTGAAGGAGATAAAATCACTCTCTGACTGCGCTCTCTGCGCCCCATGTTGGTCACGGCATCTCCTACAAAGGCTAAGACACAGAGACAATCTAAGTGTCCGTCAATGGATGAATGGATAAGACGGGTATAGGTCTATGCATCTATATGGAAAGGAATATATATGAATATCTGATATATCTGAATTATATATATGAAACCATATGAATATTATTTAGCCATAAAATAGAAGGAAATTCTGTCATTTGTGTCCGTGGGATGACCCCGGAGGGCATTGTTCTAAGTGAGGTAAGTCAGAGAAAGTCGGATGCTGTATGTCCTCACTCATATGCACCCCCTCCCCCCAGTTGAACTCACATCAACAGGTTGGAGATTGCTGGAGGTTGGGGGAGGTGGGTGGAAAATGGGTGCGGGGAGTCAAAAGCTAGAAGCCTCCAGTTACAAGTAACGTGTAGCCTGGTGAGTAGAGTCACTGCTGTCATAGTGCATATTGGCAGTTGCTGAAAGAGTAAATCCTGAAAGTTCTCATCACAAGAAAACAGCTCGCAACCATGTGGGGGACGGATGTCAACTCAACTTCCTGTGGTGCTCATCTCACAGGACGTGCATGCGTCAGGTCGTTGTGTTGTAGGCCTCGACTTACACGGCGTTATAGGTCAAAACCGGGGAGAAAGGGATTCTTCGTTTTTACTATGGTCTGAGGTACCCATCCCTCCAGGGAGAGGAGCCGAGGCTGCGTGTGCGTGTGCGTGTGCGTGTGCGTGTGCGTGTTCTGTTGAAGAAATCCTCACCTGCCTCCTAGGGAGCTTTTAGAATCCACCCATCAATGCAGGGCACACATTTAAGGGGTGCAGGTGTCCGGGAGGCGCCCCAGCCTTTCGTGCGTCTCTGTTTCCCTCACTGTCTGGGAATGGAGAACTTTAAACACACAATAAAAAGTTCACCTACAAAAACCACCTATTTGCCTGATGGGCTCCGATCGGGTATTACAAGGAGGTACAGAACCATGAATTTGTGACAAAGAACAAGTCAGGGGCTGCTTGGGGAGAGGGAGTGTGGGGAGGGGGCAGGGGGCGGGAAGCTGGGGTGGTGGATGTTCACTATCTTTTTTATTAGAAAAAAAAAAGGAAGATTTTGTCTATTTATGAGAGACACAGAGAGAGAGGCAGAGACCCAGGCAGAGGGAGAAGCAGGCTCCTGCGGGGAACCGCATGTGGGACTCGATCCCAGGACCCTGGGGTCACGACCGGAGCCCAAGGCAGCCACTCAACCTCTGAGCTCCCCCGGGCGCCCCAGATGTTCACCGTCTTGATTATGGTGATGACGTCACGGGCGTACACATACATCAAAATGGAGCAAGTTGCACCCCTTAAATAGGTGCCCTTCATTGCACGCCAGTCGGCCCTCAGTCTCCCAACACGCACACAGGCGCACGTTTGCACACACACGTGCGCACACAGCTCGCTTGCAGTGAAGTGTTTCAAGAGCTGCTTCAACCACTCGACCAGGAGCATCGGTCTCCCCAGAGCCACCTGCTCTGCGGGAGCCGCGGTCCTTCCGTGTCCTGGTCACCGGGAGGCCCAGGCACCGGATGCCACGCAGGCCGGCAGAGGGAAGGCCTGGCCGGAGTCCCAGGTGGGGGGGTTCACTCCTACCCCATCCCTGTCCCCGTCCCCGTCCCCGGGCTGCTACCACAACACGGTGGCTGGAGCTTTCGACTTGAAGCTCAGGGTCCCCGCCTGTCCTTCGCTGGGTCAGGGGACGAGGCCCAGCTGAGCGTCTCCCAGGCGAGCTGTGCACCGAGCTGCTGTGACAGCCGCCGTCTGCAGGGACCAAGAGTCACAGGCCACTCCGCTCTCTCCCAACCTGTTTCTGTAACAGCTCTCACCGCGGGGGCCTTCGAGCTCCAGCCGCTCAGCTTTCCGGGGATAAAGGGCAGAAGCAAGCCCAGTGGTGACTGTCACGGGGACGGCGCGACAGGCAGGCCCTTCCAGCCACGTGGGAGCCTCGGGGACTGTGTTTCCTTCATTAAAATGGTGCTGCTGGTGCTGCTGCTGGCCCAGGGGGCGGTGCTGTGCGGGTGGCGGAGGCTCCACCTGCCACCTGGGATGCGCAGCCTTCTCTGGGGGCCCCGGCCCGTGCGCCCCGCTGGGCTGGCCCCTCCGGTGAGCAACGGCTGCTGGGGCTGCCGCCCTCGCCCCTTGGCCAGGGCTCGCAGGCCGGAGCGCCCGAGCCCACCAGGGCCTGGTCAAGCGCCGGCTCCACAGTAGGAGGAAGAGCCGCCTTGCTGAGCCCCAGAGCAAAGCGTCCCAAAGGCTCCTACTCAGCAGCCCACAAATGCCCAGCAGTGGACCGAGGGCGACCGCGGCCTGGGGAATGAATCGTCTACTTCCTAGTGAAGTCTAGAGAGTTCACATCGGCCATGAACGGCTGCACCTTGAACACAGGGGCGTCAGCCCAGCGAACCAGAGGTGACACCAAGGAAACCCCCATAGGAGCCAAGATCTGAATGGGGAAACCAGGGGGACAAGGCCTATGCTTGTCCGGCTGAGGGCGTTGGTGCCTGAACACTCGGGCAAGGCCTCCTGGGAGAATCTGGATTATGATTCCCCGGATAGAGACCAGGGGTATTGCACCAACTGGTGTATTTTATAGAAATCAGTTCTGGGGCAGCCTGGGTGGCTCAGCGGTTTAGGGCCACCTTCAGCCAAGGGCCTGATCCTGGGGACCCGGGATCCAGCCCCATGTCAGGCTCCCTGCATGGAGCCTGCTTCTCCCTCTGCCTGTGTCTCTGCCTCTGTCTCTCTCTCTCTCTGTGTCTCTCATGAATAAATGAATAAAATCTTAAAAAAAAATAAATAAATCATTTCTGTAAACATGCTTGTAAAAATCAAAACATCACACCAATTTAGTTGAAAAGTAAACTGGCCCTTGAGGTGACTGGTGAGAGCCAAATCAAAGTCTGGTGCACTTTCTGCGCATGTGTATCGGTCTCTCACCACCCAAAGGTATTTGCTTCCTGATTTGGGCAATGAAAGGCAGACCCCGAGCTTGAGTCAGGAGGGACAGCGCATATTCCAAGTGAATTTGTTTCCTTAGTTTAAGACAGTGAAGAGCAAGAGTTTACATAACAAAGAATGTATCCAAAAAGTCATCTGACTTTAGTGGGGGCCCCTAGCTGGCTCAGCCAGTAGAGCATGTGACTCTCAGTCTCAGGGTCATGAGTTCGAGCCCCACGTTGGGTCTAGAACTTACTTTAAAAAAAACAACCCGACAAAACTGAACCATAAAATTCAAGTGTAAAAAATAAAAGTCATCTGACCTTATTTGACTCTTAAGCTCGACAGTGAAAGTTTGGACAGCAAGGATTCCTATAATAACATACATGTCACAAGTATACAAATTGCTTCTAAAGTTCAAGAGGCCATAAATGTCACATTTACATATATTTCTAGATATACTTCTAGACAAAATCAAGTCTGCTTCTTAGTTGCTCGTGAGAAATGAGAAAATGGGCAAGTTCAAGGGCTCACAGCTCTTTCTCCCTTCCTTGGGTTATGTATTCCAGGACCCAAGGGTCCACAGAGCTCAGGGGACAATGAGGCAGAGAAAGTGAGGTTTTGTTTTTTTTATGATTTTATTTTTTGTGTAATCTCTACACTCAACATGAGGCTCGAGAACCAAGAGTCACATGCTCCGCTGACTGAGCCAGCCAGGAGCCCTGAGATAGTTGTTCTTGGGTGCAGTTCGGTTGCTGTCAAACACTGCCCCAACATTTACTATGGAATGACCTTATTTTTTTTTTTTTAAGATTTTATTTATTAGTTCATGAGAGACACAGGGAGAGAGAGAGAGGCAGAGACATAGGCAGAGGGAGAAGCAGGCTCCATGCAGGGAGCCCAACGTGGGACTCAATCCCAGGACCCCAGGATCAGGCCGCTGAGCCACCTGGGCTGCCTTACGGGATGGCCTTAGAGAAATTATATAACCTTCCTAAAACTCATCTGAAAAATGGAGTATGTTATAATTCTAATACAATTAGAAATAATTAATAATTACCACTCTAAGAGATTAATATCATATGAATATTTACTACTACTACACCATCATCATCATATTCATTTTAAGAGTGGCACACAATTCCATTGTATGAGCATAAAACCACTTATGCATCCAGTCCCTCATAAAAGGATATTTAAATGCAAACAATAAACAGGATGTTAAAATGAAAATTTTATCTAAGACCCTACTACCTATCCTATGTATCTTTATATTTATATGTATACTTCTTATCTATCTATTGATCAAATACCAAAGTAAGCTGTGAGACTGGTCACCCGAGTGTACTCATTATCTTCCATTGCATAACAAATTACTCTAAAACTTAGTGTCTTAAAATATCAGCGTTCATCATCTCATAGTTTCCGGAACACAGATCCAGGTATGGCTGAGCTGGATCCTGTGGCCAGCGGTCTCTAGCTGGCTGCGCTTAAAATGTTGGCCAGGCTGCATTCGTCTCACAGCTGGACTGGGTGGGGCAGGATTCCTGATTCCTTCCAAGCTCAATCATGTGGGCACTGGCAGGATTTACTCCTCTTGGGTTGTTAGCCTGAGGGCCTGAGCTCCTCACTGGCTGTTGGTGGAAATCGCCCTGTTTCTTGGCCTCTCCTGATAGCACCCCACAACCTGGCAGCTGGCTTCCCCGGAGTGAACAAGATGAGGCAGAAAGAGAACAAGTGTGTGCAAGGTGGAAGTCACCATCTTTCACAGCCAGATTTCAGAACTGACACCCCATCGCATTTTCCATAATCTATTTGTTAAAAACAAGGCATTTGGTCCATCCCACACAGAAGAGGAAGGGATTACACAAGAGTGTGAGTGTTGGGAGTTGGGATCATGGGGACCCGATTTTTCTAAATCGTTTCTATTGCCTACCAAACTCACACTCAGGAACTTGCAAAGATAAAATAACTTCGAATCAGGTACATGTTTGTTAAATTCCACACCCTCATTGAAAATGTAAGAGGGTCAGATCCTATCATTTACTGAGTAGGGTCAAAATCTCCCATAATGATGTTGTGCTTGTCACTTTTTTTGTAGTAGACCTGTCAATTTTTGCTTTATATATTTTGGGGATAAGTTAAGTAGGGCACAGAAATTCGGTGTTTCATCTTTCAGTAGTACTCAGTCTGCTGTCATTATAAAGTAATGCTTTTTTCTAACATGCTTTTTGCTTTAATAGTTTTTGACAATATGGTTATAGCAGGGTTTTGTTGTTGTTTGGTGTCTGCACAATATATATTTTCTACCTCTTTATTAATTGAGCTTTTCAGTTTTTGACATTTTTTTTTTTTTTGGTAACTAGCATATACGTGTTTCCAGATATTTCATACATTCAGTCCCTTTCATTTAATTTTTTATATTAATATTTTGATATTAATACCATGTCAAATGTGTTTATTATTCATCCTTTTTCATTCCTTTCTTGCTTATTTTGGATCAATTAAGTATTTTCCCCATTTTCTCCCTATGTTAGTTTAGAGGATATAATAACTTTAAAAATTTTTGAGATATAATTCAAATACCATAAAAGTAACCATTTTAATGGCAGTCAATGGTTTTTAGTAGTTTTCACAAGGTTGTACAAACATCACCACTAATTCCAGAACATTTTCACCAACCCAAAAGAAAACCCTGTACTTGTTAGCAGTTCACTTCCTATTTTGTCTCCCTTCCCCCACTTCCAGTTCCCTGGCAACCACTAATCTACTTACTGTTTCTATGGATTTGTCTATTCTGGACATTTCATATAAACGGAATCATACAATATGTGGCCTTTTGTTTCTGGCTTCTTTCTTCTACTTAGCATAATGTTTTCAAGGTTCAATCCCATTGTAGCATTTATCAATATTTACGTCCTTTTTACTGCCAGATAACAGTTCATTATTTGGATATACCATATTTTGTTTATTCGTTCACTAGTTGATAAACATTGGGGTTGTTTCCACTTTTTGACTATTATGAATAATGATGTTATGGACATTTGGGTACAGTATTTGGTTGAGAACTCGTTTTCAGTTCTCTTGAGTATATAGCCAGGAGTCCATTTATTTGCAGAGTTCACAGTAACTCTATGTTACAGCCAAGTTGTTTAGCATGGTGGCTGCACCAATTTGCATTCCTACTAGCTATGTAAGAAGATTCCAGTTTTTCCATATATTCATTGGTATTTGTTATTTTCCATTACAGCCATCCTGGTGTTGTAAAGTGCTATCTTCATGGTAGTTTTGATTTTTCTTTCCATAATGATTAATGATATTGAACATCTTTTCATGTATTTATTGACCACGTATATCTTTGGTGGAATGTCTATTCAGATCCTTTTATTATTATTTTTAAATGAGTTGTCTTTTTATTGTTGAGTTGCAAGATTTTTTGTATGAAGATTTTTGTATATTTTCTGGACACTAGACCCTTATCACACATATACTTTGCAAATACTTTCTCCATTTTATGAGTTGCCTTTTCACTTTCTTGGTAGTGTTCTTTGAAGTACAAAAGTTTATTTTTTTAATTTTTTTTTTGAAGTACAAAAGTTTAAAAAATCTTTTAAAATTGAATCTAATTTATTGCTTTTCTTTGGTTTGCCTGTGCTTTTAATGTCATATCTAAAAAAAATTATTGCCGAATTCAAGATCATGAAGTTACACCTTTGTTTTCTCCTAAGTTTTTTTTTTTTAAATTTTATTTATTTATGATAGTCATACAGAGAGAAAGAGAGAGGCAGAGACACAGGCGGAGGGAGAAGCAGGCTCCATGCGCCGGGAGCCTGATGTGGGATTCGATCCCGGGTCTCCAGGATCGCGCCCCGGGCCAAAGGCAGGCGCCAAACCGCTGCGCCACCCAGGGATCCCTCTCCTAAGTTTTATACTTGTAGTTCCTACATTTAAAGTTTGATCCATTTTGAGTTAATTTTTGTATATGGTGAGTTCAACTTGATTCTTTGGCATGTGGATATCCAATTATCCCAGAATCATTTGTTGAAAAACACTGTTCTCTTCCCATTGAATGGTCTTGGTGCCCTCGTTGAAATTCAATTGATTACAGATGTATAGGTTTATTTAGGACTCTCAATTCTATTTCATTGATCTTTATGTGTTTCCTTAGGCTGGTACCACACTGTCTTGATTACTGTAGCTTTGTAGTAAGTTTTGAAATTTGGAAGTGTGAACCCTCCAACTTTGTCTTCACTTTCAAGACTGAGTGAGTTGGCTATTCTGGGTCCCCTGCATTTCTATATGAATTTTAGGACTAGCGTGTCCATTTCTGCAAAAAAGGAGGTTGGAATTTTTACAGGGGTTATCAGTGAATCTGCATGTAGATATAGTTTTTCCATTTTAACAAGGTAAGTCTTCCCGTTCATGAATGTTTTCCTGTTTATTTAGGTCTTCTTTAATTTCTTTCAGCAGTGTTTTGTAGTTTCCAGTGCACAAGTCTTGCATTTCTTTGGTTAACTTATTCTTAAGTATTTTATTGCTTTTGATTCTATTGTAAATGAAATTATTTTCAGATTTATTGCTAGTGTATAGAAATACAACTGATTTTTGTATATTTATCTCATATCCTGCAACCTCACTGACCTTATTAGTTGTAATAGGTTTTTTCAGTGGATTCCTTAGTGTTTTCTACATATAAGATCATGTTACATGCAAATGATAATTTTACTCCTTCTTCTACCACCTAGATGTCTTTCATTTCTTTTTCTTGTCTAATCGTTCTGGCTAGAACTTTCAGTACAATGTCAAGTAGAAGTGGCAAAGGCAAACGTCTTTGTCTTGTTCCTGATTTTAAGGTGAAAGCTTTTAATTGCACCATTAAATTTAATATTAACTGTGGTTTTTATGGTTTTTTTTCTTTTTAAAGGTTTTATTTATTTATTCAAGAGACAGAGAGAGAGAGAGAGAGAGAGGCAGAAACACAGGCAGAGGGAGAAGCAGGCACCATGCAGGGAGCCCGATGTGGGACTCTATCCCGGGTCTCCAGGATCACACCCTGGGCCGAAGGCAGCACCAAACTGCTGAGCCACCCAGGCTGCCCTATTTATGTCCTTTATCAAGTTGAGGAAATTCCCTTCTGTTAAGTTGGTTTTTATTGTGATGGTTGTTGGATTTTTACTTTCCTGCATTTTTTGAGATGATCATGTAATTTTATTCTTTATCAATATATATTTTTATTATGTTGACCCAACTTTGCATTCCTGGGATAAGTCCCACTTGGTCATGGTGTATAATTTTTATATGGCGCCAGATTATTTTGTTGAGAATGTTTGCATTTGTATTATAAGGGATATTGATCTTTAGTTTTCTTGTGATATCTTTGTGTGGTTTTGGTATTAGAATTGACCACACAGAATAAGTAGTGTTCCTTCCTATTCTATTTTTTTTAAGATTTTATTTATTTATTCATGATAGACACAGAGAGAGAGAGGCAGAGGGAGAAGCAGGCTCCATGCAGGGAGCCCGATGTGGGACTCGATCCCGGGACTCCAGGATCATGCTTGGACCGAAGGCAGGAGCCAAACCGCTGAGCCACCCAGGGATCCCCCCTATTCTATTTTTTGCAAACATTTGTGAAGGACTGGTATTGATTACTTTTTAAGCATTTGATAGAATTAATGAATGAAGCCTTCTATTCTTGGACTTTTCATGGTGGGAAGCTTTTTGATTACTGAATCATTCTTTTTGTTATTGGTGTCTATGCAGGTTTTCTATTTAAGTCAGTTTCAGTAGTTTTCATCTTTCTAGGAATTAATTCATCTCATGTAGTTTACCTAATTTGTTGGCATACAATTGTATTCTCTTAGAATTCTTTTTATTTCTAAAGTGTTGGGAGTACTGTCCCTCTTTTACTCCTGGTTTAGTAATTTGGATATTCTCTCTTTAAGCTTTTCAAAGAACTTTCCTTTTTTAAAAAATCGTTTTTTTATATTCTCCATTTATATCTGCTCTAATCATTTTCATTTCCTTCATTCTGCTTGCTGTAGGTTCGGTTTGCTCTTCTTTCTCTAGTTTCTTAAGGTAGACATTAGGTTATTGATTTGGTATCTATTTACTTTTCTATTTTTAAAATACAGATGTTTTCGTTAAATGAATAATTTATTATGTTTTCTTACATTGTGTTTTCAATTTCATTCATCTCCAGATCTTTTCTAATTTCTCTTGTAAAGTTTTTCTCTTTAAGAATGTGAGGTTTAATTTCCATATATTTTTCTATTTCCTAAATTTGTTATTGATATCTAACTCCAACCCACTGAAGGACACACTTTCTATGATTTGAATCCTTTTAAATTCATTGAGACTTGTTTTATTGCCTAACTCATGTTCTGTTCTGGAAAATGTTCCATGTGCCTTTGAGAAGAATATGTATTCTGCTGCTGGGTGGAGGGTTCTACAGATGTGTGTATTAGGTTTACATTTTTAAATTGAAGTACAATTGATGAATAGAATCTTATTATTTTCAGCTGTACATCATAGTGATTAAGTTTTTAAAAATTTATTTATGAGAGACACAGAGAGGCAGAAATATAGGCAGAGGAAGAAGCAGGCTCCCCATGCTTCTTCCGTTGTGGGACTCGATCCTAGAACTCTGGGATTATGCCCAGAGCTGAAGGCAGACGCTCAACTGCTGAGCCACCCAGGTGCCCCGTGATTCAGTATTTTTATACATTATGAAATGATCCCCACAATATGTCCTGTATAGATCTGTATGGTCTACACTGTTGTTCAGGTGTTCTATTTCCTTGTAATCTTATGTCTAATTGTTTTATCCAGGTGATTATATATATAGTCTGTATGGATACTGATACAGATATACAGCTACCAGTTTTAGAATACAATGTAAAATTAGAAGCTACGAATTACTGTTAAAACTAGTTAAGACGGGGATCCCTGGGTGGCTCAGCGGTTTAGCGCCTGCCTTTGGCCCAGGGCACGGTCCTGGAGTCCCAGAATCGAGTCCGCGTCGGGTTCCTGGCATGGAGCCTGCTTCTCCCTCTGCCTGTGTCTCTGCCTCTCTCTATCATAAATAAACAAATAAATAAATAAATCTTTTTTTTTTTAAACTAGTTAAGGCTTTAGCTTTTATTTTTAAAAATGTTCTTATTAAACATCTTATTTGTTATCTAAGGACATAATATGGCTCATATGGATCATAAAGTTGGCTTTTAACTCAGGTTTTCTTTCTTACCAAAAGAGTCACTTTTAAACCAGTGTTCAAAACCATTTCCAAGTGCCATTTTCAGAATCTCTTCAGAGACAGAGATTTCCAAGCGTCTTCAGTAATCGAAACACTTCAGGAATACTTTCTAGAGAACAGGGGGGAGTTTCCTGGGATATAGTCCTTCCTGTGTTGCCAAACATTGAGGATGTTTATTTCTAGATGCTAGTATTTAAGGTTTTGTGGACTGGTCCAGTTCCTCCAGATGTAGAAATAGTTTGTAAACCATTGAAACTCTCTAGGGAAAGGCCAGCCTCCACTTGAGAAAGTCCTAAATCCCAAGCCACCAAGCAGCCTGAAACCAGCCACTCTGCCTCACTGTCCCACTTCCACCCACAGAATCAGGTCCATGAGATGCCATAATGCATTGCGTTCTCCAGGCCACGTTCCTACCCATCACCACCCCCAGGCACGGACAGGTTAGGCTACCTGGGGTATTTGAGCATGGATCCCAGCTCAGGATTGGGATTTGTTTTCATATATAGCCAAGGCATTAAGAGTTTTCAAAGCTTTGTAGGTGATTCTAATGTGCAAGAGGTTGGATAACCACCACTCTATACTACCTGTAGCCAGTTTTCATCTCAATCTGAATTTGTCCAATAAAGGTGCTGAGGAAGGCAGGCAGGCAGACAGAAATGGACTGTGAAGAGCACTGGCTCCTCCTGGATGCCAGGCCGCTTACAGGCTGTCCAATGACGAGAAGGTCACCTGACACCTCTAGTCTGTCTCGTGTATAAATAGATGCACGCAATGTCACAGATCCTCTCCCACTCTCCAGTTCTGGGTTTTAGTCCAGGGCTAAGGCCTCTTGGAGGACTTTCACTTGCCTCGGGTCTCTTTTCCTATGAAGGCCAGGGCTCCCCCTGGCATGTTGTGCAGGCCATGAGAGTGCACTCTAGGGCAGGAAAGGCATGGACTGGGCAAAGTTGGTTATGGGAGGATAGAAAGGTGAGTAACAGGCCACCAGATAGGCCAGCTGGATTTGGGGGCAAGCAGAGGAGACTGAGCTTCCTGAGAGCAGTGACAGACCCAGCTGACATAGCTCCACATCCCCAGGCTCTCCCTCGAGGATATGTTTGTATTTGGTAAGTGCCAATTTTCCTGCGACACACACAACTTCCTTCCTTTGGAGAATAACACTTGTTCAGACAATGAACAAGATAAGCGATAAGCGAATAATGATAGGAGTGGGCTGGAGCCTCTGTGGTGTGGCTGAGACAGCTGGGCATGGAGGCTGGCCCCTGGCCCACTGGGCTCTTGCTTTGCCCAGAGGCTTGGGTTACCCCTCATTCACTCCCAACCAAGCAATGACGCCAGGGAGCAGCAGGAGCAGCCTAGCCAGCAGCTGTCCAGGCACCTTCCCTCTTACATCCCGGGCATGATTTCCTTCAAAGATCTTTAAAATTCAGGGTTCTTCTCGTTTCTTGTCTTCAGTGGTCTTCTTGTCAGTCACTAGCAACTGAATCAGCCTATCAAAAGATTTTTTTTTTTTGAGAGCTTTCATTTCAGAGTGATTGTATATTACATTAATAAATCTCTGGAAATGAAGTTCCCTCAAAACAACCATGAGCTCATACAAAAAAAAAAGTGTCTGGGACAGCGCCTGGCACATCCTGCAGTGTACATGCTAGCGGTTTCACTATTAGCACAGCTGAGGAATGAAGAACAAGGGTCGGCTCTGGTCAGAGGCCCAAGAGGGCAGCAGTGCCCATCTCTGTCTGGCTTTCCACCTCCACTTGCCAAGGGCTGAGCAGTATTGAGACCCAGGAGCTGGGAAGCACATCATTTTAAGCTCTTAAAAGCATACGATGGGTGTTTTTGAGATAAGTTGCTTGATAACATGTTTTTCACCTATGATTTATAAATATTTTATTCTTAACAGCTGTGTATTACATTGCGTGGTGGTGGCATAATTATTTGAAACCCTACTGATGAGTCTGTATGCCATTTCCAGCTTTTCACAGTTAGGAGAAATCCTGAGATGAACTGCATTGCATTATGTATCTTTATTCTCGTATGTCCTGCAAGGGTTCATTCCTTATGATGAATCCTTTTTTTTTTTTTAAGATTTTATTTATTTATTTATTTATTTATTTATTTATTTATTTATTTATTTATTTATTTTATTCATAGAGATGCAGAGAGAGACAGAGTAGCAGAGACACAGGCAGGGAGAAGCAGGCTCCATGCAGAGAGCCCGACATGGGACTCGATCCTGCGTCTCCAGGATGGCGCCCTGGGCTGCAGGAGGCGCTAAACCGCTGCGCCACCGGGGCTGCCCATGATGAATCCTACGTGCACTTGCTAGATCCCGTCACGTTCTCCTCGAAGTGGAACCAGTTTAGACTCCCGCCGCTCTGAAAGACAGCATCTCCTGCCACCTTCACCGACACGGGGCACAAGCTTAAGGATTTAAAGTAGCAGTTCTTCCTCCTGTTTGGGCTCGACTCGTGCGCCAGAAGTCGGAACACGAACGTTTTGCTTCAGAGAAGACAGAATGTGGTCAACGTGGCCCAGAGGTTGCAAAATCCAGGAGGATGTAGTCAGGTCTCTACCTGGAGGGAACCTGGCTGAATCAGTTCCCTCTTTGTAAATTCTAGGAAACACACAGTACGGGGTTGCCGCCAGAATCCTGGTTTGGCCACACCGACCCAGGTGGGAAGCCTGGTCCTCCCCCTACGTCGGGTGTTTCAGACTTCACGTTCTCTAACAGGAATGAAAACGCCCACATTGTGGGTTTGGGCAGAGAAGGACTAAGTTCTAAGCCTCTTAATGCTAAATTAGTCACCGAGGCTTACAGGAGACACAACGTATGAATTTCAGAAACAGGCAGGAGTCAGCCATGTACTCAGCAATGTGCACCCGACACAGGAGTGAGGACATGGGGACAAAGCCCAAGAAGCGGCAGCTTGGGGACAGTGCAATGGGCATGACTGGAAGGACGGTATCTGTCACCTTCCGGCTCCTCTCCGGGCACGGTCCACAGGTGTTCCTAACCCTCCAGCCTGTACGGATGCCCACGTGCGTATCCCATGAAAATGACTGCACATCCCACGAGAAACTTCGGGAGTGAAGAACGAGACAAACGTTTCAAATGTGTTAAGAAATATTAGTTTTATTTAACCAGTTTTCACAGCTGAATATTTATTCTATAAAAACTTTACAGATTGTACAGTTTATTATATATAGTTCAAACTACTGAACGAAAAAGTAGGTCCCACAGATGCAAAAATACTGCACCAACCAATCCAAGGTAAAGGCAGATTTACACACTGTACAGCTCTCCACGTGGCCGGGAGGTGGTCGGTTCTAAGTATAAACTTCCAAACTGTACAAAAATAAGGTTTTGATTTTATTTCATTCTTCATACATTCAATATGATTGCAAGCCCAGAAGCCTAACTAATAATAGGCGTCTGTTATCAGGAATCAGTCCCCACTCCTGAAAGGAATGTGAATGTCTATTTACACAGGGCACTCTTGGACACCACACTGTACTCCGCATATTGCGTAGACATGAAAGCAGAGACCGGGAACATTAAACAATGAATATAAGGTAGTTTTTTTTTTTTTCTTTTAAAAGGAGTTTCTGCATTTAATAGTGTGCCAAAAGAATTTTAACTTATTAAATAAAATATATTCTAAGTGAACCTAAAAATTACACTTTATAAACATAAAAATACTTTTTTTTGGTGTAATACATCAATCATATCTGCAAATAGAAAAACCAAAACTGTATATAAAGTAGTATTTCTCACCCAGCAACAAGAAGCACTTATGTAGTTATTTTTCAAAAGGGTCAGAAAAACTCTTTAAAATCCACTAAGATTAACTTATAACTTAGATATTCATACTTAAGCTATTCAGTGATTCACTAATACTGCAAAACAAGCTTTCTTCTGGAGAGACAGTGGTTTCTTCATGTTAACTGGGTAAGAACTGGACATATGAAAAAGGAAGAATCAATGGATTTTCCAGCATGAATCCTAAGTGTACTTCAGTTTAAGGGTATGTTCGTCAGTGGGTTTTTCATCAGAAATACTTATCCTACACGATAAGTCTTACTTCTGATTCAGGACATTCCATCTCTGAGGTATCTGTACCTTTCTGGAGACAAAGGCACATCTCAGATCTTTCTGTATCTCTAACTGGGGCAGGGGAGATGAGGCTGGCTAACACCTCTTTAGATTCTGTGTTCTAGAAGGAAAAAAGATAAGGAAAACAAACATTATTCCAGACTTTTCTGCCACCCAAAACCAGCAAAACACACTTCGTTTCTTTTTTTATACAGTACTAGCTAAAGATAACAAAAATTAGAGCTTCAAAGAGCAGTCTAGAGCTCACCATTATACTTTTATACTTGTGTGTATATTAAGTATAAAATAATGACGTTTGGACAAAGGAGCTTTGTAGTTATTTATTTTAAAGTTACAGTACTTAAAAACTCCTTGATAATAAATAGCTTGGATGTTGCAAGTCCTGCTTCCAAGCGTGAGCTAAAAGTGAACTTGTTTCGGGCGGTGAGGATGGAGAAGGGCAACCTGGCACCGCAGATGTCCTGCTCTATAATTCCAGTGTCACCAGCAGGCACCTGCCAATCAGAACTCATCAATCTTCCTCTGCAGGTACTTCAGCATGGAGTCCATCCCCTGGGCCGAGCCCCAGATCTTCTTCAGCACTTCACACTCCCTCTCGTTGGCCTGCTCCAGCTCCATCTTCATGTTACAGCGCACAAGGGCTTTGGATTCTTCCAGCACCTGGACCAAACGATGAGCAGTGAGTCAGCAAGGGTGCGCGTCCGCAAGCACTGGCTCTATTTGTCCCCACATTGATGGATGCACTTATCACACTTGAGTAATTGCCTGTTAAAGCCTTATAAAGGCCACCAGTTTTTCTCAGCGCGTATCGGGTCTGAGCTAGGTCTGACGTACGCTCACACTAGGGACCAGGCAAATTCTCAACTTCGAAACAGCCACTGAGCTACATCCGGAGAGCTACGTTTCTCGTACCTTGGCACCTCTGCACTGAGACCGAGCAGCCCGGGTCCCCTGGTGCTGCTGCAGGGCTGGCCCCTGGGCGGACGTCAGCTCTTGGGATGCTCAGTGAGCACTCCACCAATCCCTGCTCGGGGATTTGCTGACCGAAATGCAGTACCAGTAACGAGGGCTGTTATGTCAGGGCGAGTCTAGGTGGGAGTCCTGTCAACTGATATTAAATAACATTTCATCTCATAAGGTGCTAAATGCAGTTCTGTTACAAGGCTGAGTATTACCCAATGGATTAAACCAAAGCTCACACCTGCCGTAAGGGACAGGGGAGCAGACATGGTCATGGAGAAAAGCTCTAGAAACAGAAGGAACTATACTGATGATGTTTATAGAGTTTTCTAGGACATTTTGAAGTTACTAAATCTGACTGAAATGCATCCCTTTCATTCCTAGGCACCTGCAACTGGGAGGTAAGGCAAGCACATGTGCAAAGTGGCATCAGCCTCCACTCTGGCAGCATCTCACATGCAGACGGCTGAGCGGAAGCAGAGGTCGGGGCCTCAGAAGACACCGTTACATGTGCGAGTTCCCTGGGGGAAAGGTCAGAGTAAAAAGAAGAAAAAAAAAAGGTAACGTGTGTAAGAGAATGAATTCCACCTACAACTGGATTACAGGAGGCGAGCTCCTTGATGCGAACCATGACCTCCTGGGTGAAGGTCCCTGGCCAAAACACCTGGGACACCAGGCCTTTGCCGCATGCCTCCTGCGCCGTCAGCTTCCGTCCACTGAGCAACATTTCATTTGCCTGAAAGCAAGAAGAGTGGATACTGGTGTGAGATGTGAGTGAGAGGCAGGCGGACAAGACCCGGCCTGAAAATTCATCTAAGAGCATATTCAAAGTGAGGACGGGTGTTTGAACGTGTGGGGCCCGGTAGGCACGCGCTGCACTTCCTCCCTGGTTCCATCTAAGGAGCACTGTTCTGCAGCCCACGCACCGAGAATAAACCCAACGAGGCATGAGTGACTACGCACGACAGGTAATATACTAAATGGCAATTGAAAAAAAAAGGTAAAAGGCTTATTTTATGATGTAATACAAAATCACGTGGGCATGACCAAGAAATCTCCCTTAGAGAAGGTGTCCTTTTTTATTTTTTTCCAAGATTTTATTTATTCGACAGAGAGCGAGAGAGCAAGTGCGCGCAGAGGCAGAGGGAGAAGCAGGCTTCCCGCTGAGCAGGGAGCTGGGTGCAGGACTCGATCCCAGGACCCTGGGATCACGACCTGAGCCGAAGGCAGATGCCCAACTGACTGAGTCCCTAGGGGTCCAGGTCAACTTGTCGTCAGCCTGAAGCTACTGGCGGGCCCCTCTCCAGTTGCCTCTTCCTTCGCAGCAGCAGCCCACATGTGAAGTCATTTAATACACAAAACAGTATCCTGGGAAACTGAGGCATAAGCAAAGCTAGAAAATTTGTAGTTTTAGGGATCTAAATCAGTTACTACTCGGTATTTTCTAGATCTGAGAGAGGCCAATGGAGACTTCTCAGTATTCACTGACAATGTCCTAAGGGCAGTGAATGTTTCTGCTGGAGTATGACTTGGCCACATTTTACCACTTGGATGTTACAGAAACTATTCAGCACCTGAATGCATCCAAAATGACCACTACTGTAGGCTTCCTAGAAGGGTCTGACTAGGGCGTGGGTGGCTCTGCTGCTTGGGTGTCTGTCTTCGGTTCAGGTCATGATCCCAGGGTCCTGGGGTTGAGTCCCGTGTGGGGCTCGTGCTCAGGGGGGAGTCTGCTGCTCCCTCTCTCCACCCCCCTCTGCCCTGTTCTCTCTCTCTCAAATAAGTACAGAAAATCTTGTTTTTTCTTTTTTAAAAGAAGGGTCTGACTATAATTATTTCAAATGGCTCAGTTGAGGAAATATTTGTTTTTGCATAAAAGAAGTATATATGGACACGTGTGTATGTGCACGTACATGAAACTGATCTTAACTTTGTCCTGGATTCTATTTCACTTAGAGTCTCAACACGATGTGCGTAGATTTTCTCTCATTCAAATCACAGGCTCACGGATAACCAAAATAGGGAGAAAACCTAAGTGACAAGGATAGGTTCTGATCCGATGTGACAATTCCCCGACTGCTAACCTCAAACACTCGGAAGATCACGATGAGGGCCTGACCATAATCTACTGGGCTTCAGGTAAAGCACACTCTTGGGACGTGACCTTCCTTTTCCAAAAGAGGTAAATATATTGTTATGGGAAGGCCTTACGGTTACTCAAGTATCCCTCTCAGTCGACCTGTGCGTCCCCCGTAAATGCATCAAGACGTTTTCTGCACATGAAATGCACAGTGTGGACGGCACCCAAGGAAAAAGAGCAGGTAAAGCAAGCGTCCGGGCTCGCTCACTACCCTTGTAACGCAGGCAGAGGACGGAAAGCAGGGCGGAGAGCTGGGTCCCCACGAGGACTGCAAGGTCCGTGACACTCATGACTTATTTTGGCCCCAACGTGGATCTGTTATTTGTGCCAAGTCTCGAACAAAGTCATGAATGTTTGAACAGTCTGGAGATGTTCTACTCGAAAACCTGTGTGCGGAACACCCTCTTCTCAACGAAAAGGTCTAAACAATGTGTTTAGAAATCCGACTTAACCTTGCTGTTAGCTGGTAAGATAGTTCTCCTGAAGACAGATCTAAATGCCTCGAGGAAGAGGGACAGGAGCGCTCACACAATGACTGGGTGGGAAGTGCTCACTGGTTTTCCTAAGTTGTGCTTCTTTTACTCACAACACACAGTGAAGACAACACCAGATTATGTCACTTAAGACCAGCTCGGACCACAGGGTCTTGGCTCAGGCGGGGGATGCGAACGGGAGCCGGTTGAGAGTGGGGCGTGGGGAGGGAGTCTCCTTCACGGGTTCCCTCTCCGCCCCTCTATGGGGCTGCCCCCACCCTGCCGCCTCTCTGAATACTGCTCTTTGCCCCCTGGAGGTAGAACAGAGCCCTACCCCGTCCCCCAGCCCTTTCCTGTCCCCAGGCCCGTCCTGTGCTAGCCAGCCGGGCCACCAGAGCAGTCAGTTCCGCCACGCGGTGAGCGGTCACTGCCCCAGGTCCTCCTCCCAGAGCCGGGCTAACTCCACGGCCGCTGTCCCCGGAGTCTTCCCCTCCTCAGTCTGCTCTGTTCTACGTGCAGGACAAGAGGGCGTTTCTGACTTTACCCAAGAGCACAAAAGTAGGACCGACTCCAGGTTGTTAACGTTCCTCGTGCAAGGACAGGGAGGGAGCTGGTTTAAGTTACAGGTCAACGGGTAAGACCGTAAGATCGTGGAGATCCGATGTGCACAATTTCAAGGAGCACGTGCTCGTATGCTCAACTTCCAGCAGCTTGAGCACGACAGGTTTCTAACTTCTGCTCGAGAAACGGATTTGCAAAGATCCGGTCACGGGAGGTTCACTGGCTGCCTTTTGGTTCCAGGATGGCCTAGTGTTTGTAAGAAGTTCTAATGGGACTCCCCAGACAGCCGAGTGAGAGACGCCGGAGAAGAGCAGGGGCCCCTTTTCCTTCGGCCGGAAAGGCCACACAGGAGGTGTGGTGGGGAGACCCGACCACCTGGGGAGCTCCGGGCCCTCGAGCCCAGAGCCGCAGCCTCTCCGGGGGCCCGCCGGAGCAAGAGCTGCCAGCTGCGTCAGCGGGGCCCCAGCTCGGTGAATGCGGCGCGCCCCGAAAGCTTCCTGGGGACGGGGCGCAGCAAGCTCCAGAAGAGCAGTCCGGCCTGTGGCGAGGCTCCGCAGCTCGCTCGGGGCAGGCCCTCCTGGGCCGGGACGGGGCTTGGCCCATGTAGAGCGCGACACGCCCTGTGCCGAGCCCACCTGCCGGGGCCTTGCCTGGGCTGCCGGGAGCTCGCGCGCACCAGAGGCTCAGGGAGGGCCTTCCCCGCAGGGTCACCTTCCACGGGCTCACAGAGGGACCTTCCCCGGGGGGTCACCTTCCACGGGCTCACAGAGGGACCTTCCCCGGGGGGTCACCTTCCACGGGCTCACAGAGGGACCTTCCCCGCAGGGTCACCTTCCACGGGCTCACAGAGGGACCTTCCCCGGGGGGTCACCTTCCACGGGCTCACAGAGGGACCTTCCCCGCAGGGTCACCTTCCATGGGGCTCACTGAGGGACCTTCCCTGGGGGGTCACCTTCCACGGGCTCACAGAGGGACCTTCCCCGCAGGGTCACCTTCCACGGGCTCACAGAGGGACCTTCCCCGGGGGGTCACCTTCCATGGGGCTCACTGAGGGACCTTCCCCGGGGGGTCACCTTCCACGGGCTCACAGAGGGACCTTCCCCGGGGGGTCACCTTCCACGGGCTCACAGAGGGCCTTCCCCGGGGGGTCGGTCACCTTCCCCGGGCTCACGGAGGGCCTTCCCCGGGGGGTCGGTCACCTTCCACGGGCTCACAGAGGGCCTTCCCCGGGGGGTCGGTCACCTTCCCCGGGCTCACGGAGGGCCTTCCCTGGGCCCTTCCATGAGAGCCGTCCGGGCGTGACGCAGGCCGGCGGCATCAGTTGTCCCCCACAGGGAGGCCCGAGTCTGCAGTTTTCGAGCGGACTCTCCGCTCCCCGCTCTTGCTCCGGGCAGGGTTTCTCGGCGGGCGCTGGAGGCACCGGGCCCGAGAGCCCCGAGGTGGGAGCTGGTCCTGTGACCGGCGTCGCCTCAGTGGGACGGTCGGGCCCCCGGACCCCGGCGGCCGCCTGTGGGGAGGGGGCGACGGGACACACCGCCCCGTGGGAACCCTGCACCCCGGGAGGCCACCAGGCGGTCGGGAGGGGCGCGTCTCGCAGACCGTCGGGTGAGGCAGGCGTCCGTCCGTCCGTCCGCCGTCCCGCTCGCCACCGTCCAGCCCGGAGCAGACCCCGGCCCAAGGGCTCCAGTTCCAGGAGGTCTCTGGTCTCTGCCCGAACTGCGTGTAAGCGTCAGGCTGGGAGTGCCCCGCGGCCGGCTCCTGCGTCTGCGTGACTCGGGCGTCGGCCCGGCTCCCGCGGCCTGGGCACGGAGCCCCTCCACTTCCATCTCCAGCGAGGCCTCAGGACGCGCAGGACGCTTTCAGCCCGCTCCGGAGTCTCTACGACCAGTGAACTGCTAGCAAGCAGCCTACCACGGTAGTGACTCAGAAGGGACCTGACGTACTTGCCCTGAGGACGACTCTGCTGCCAGCCCCGGGGGGACCCGACAGGCGGGCGCCCACCCTGCACCCGCACAACACGGAGCCCTCCCCGGGGCGGACGCATGTGCCTGCCGGTCGCTGCTGGCCGGGGGCTCGGGGACGGCCCCTCTGGGGCCCCCCCACAGCCACGCCCGCTCCGGGGCGCCTGTGCACCGGGGGCACCACTCCTCACCTCACCCTCAGCCCAGTCCGCCTCCTCCCTGCCCCGCCAAGATGCTGACCCGGTGGGCGGCCTGCCCAACCCCCAGCCTCTGCTTCCAGGAACACTAACCCGTCCCGAGTGGGAATGGGAGAGAGAGGGGACGAGGGGGCTTCGGGGCAAGCTCGCTCCCGGGCTGCCCGGCGACCGCCCCCCTCACGGGCCAGCAGAGCACCCGGGGTGCCCGGCACTGGTGGGGGCTCAAGCGCTAAAACCCTCGCGGGTGCGGGACAGCAGCTGCTCTTTGTCACTGATGCAGGCAGAGGGGCTCCGGGGTAGCAAGAAGGCAGAGAAGGCGCAGATCCAGACCCACGCTTATCATCTGGTGGTCAAGCTGCAGACAAGGTCAGCCACCAGGAGGGTCTGTTGGGCTGCGTGGGGAGGGGCGGGCGGAGGAGGTCCTTAAACCAGGCATAGGGACTTCAGGCGGACACCCCAAGCTGAACCGCACACTCCTGCGCCCTCTGTCCCCAGGGGAACAAGCGCTGCCATCTGGCTGGAGACGACGCAGAGCCCTCCCCCTGCAAGACGGCCCACTCCCCCGAAGTCCTGCCCTGCCTCCCCTCCCGGCCGCTAGGCCTGTCACCTGCTTCCTCCGTCCCAGGAGCTGCACGAAGACACAAGGGTGCCGGACTCAGAGCCAGGACACAGGGCTGGAGCTCTGCTGGGATACAAGGTTTACCTCCCTGGCAAGCGTCTGGCAGATGGTGTGACCCTGCTCCTGGGGGCGGGGGGGGGGTGCTGGTCCCCAGGCCAGGTGGAGCTGAAGTGTCAGAGCTGCCGAGCCGCCGGCCGAGCGGGTGGGACCAGATGCCTCAGGGAGCCCGGGGCACGCGCCAGAGATGACCAGGGCAGGCCCCCGGGCTTCTGAGCCGGGCTGCGCTGCTCACGGCAGAGAAGAGCGTGTCTTTTAGGAAACAACTGTGAAGTGCTTCCTGAGCCCGGGCGGAGGCGGACACCCAGCCACGGGACCCACGACCACACGTCGGAAACGTCGGCCGAGAGCCGTCCCATCGGGCCTGCCCTGGTAGGGCGCGCACCCGGGATAAGGCACACACGGCCCAGGGCAGGGTGGGCACACGGGCGGCTGGCCCAGGCCCCCGCCTCGGCTCCCACCTGCGGCCGTTCGGGGAGTCCTGACGAGCAAGCGGGGTTCGTGGGTGGGCTGGCTCAGTCCGGGGGGTGCAAGCTGAAACAGGGGCGGCGAGGGCCCTGGAGCCTCCGTGGGCAGGGGCTGGACCAGACAGTGACGGAGAAAAACACTCCAGAGCGGATGTGCCGGACCAGCTGGCGTGGAAGGAGAAGCGCATCCAAATCGGGACACGGTGCCCGAGGGCAGCGGCGACAGCCTGGCTGGCTGCTCAGGGGCCTGGGAGGCTGGGGGCCCGGGGGCCCGGCCTGTGGTGGCTGTGGACACGGCTGTGTCACACCGGCGACCCCCGCGGCGGGAGGAGCAGTCCCGGCCGCTGGCTGCCCCGCGCGGGTCTGACGCACACGCAGGGGTCCATGCGCTCGGGTGCACTGAGGCTGATTCAGTCGCTGTCACCGCAGAACAGCCAGCCTCCGGCCAGACGCCGATGCCGAGCCGCCTGCTTGGCAACGCTCCTGGGGAGACCAGCTGGTGGGCCACGTGGCGGCCGCCGACTGTTCTCACGGGAACAGATGCCTACTGTAGTCCGGGCTTGTCCTCCTGCCCGAGGTCCTCACGAGGACCATGCTCCGAGGCTCGCAGGGGGCCCAGTGTGCAGGCAGGGGCAGGCCAGGCCAGAGGACGGGGGACCAGGCCCAGGGCCCGGGGGTCCTCTGGCCACCGGAGCTGGGGACAGTCTGAGGGGCAGGCGGGGAACCGGCTTGGGGGCGGCACCCTCTCCCGAGCGACGGTGTACACAGGGCGTCACAGACCTTGCCGCGGTACCATGTCCCTGACCAGAACACTCGGGACTGGGCAACAAGGGGTGGGAGCAGGCCGGGGGCACCTGCCACTGCCCCTGCGCCCCACCTGTGATCCGAGGGCCCCCGTGCCTCCTGCCGCTGAGACTGGGCTCCGCAGGTCCCCAAGGGGCACACACGGCCAGCGGACGCAGCAAGGGTCCCAGGGAACTTAAGGCTAGGACGCTCCCTGGGCCTGTGCTGCCTGCTGGGGACGTCCTGGTGCTCCCTGGCCCAGCCGTGGCCACGGGGCACGAGGGCAGCTCCTCGGCAGTGGTGGGGCGGGGGGGACACCTGTGTTCCCCACACAGCATGGCCACTGGGGCTGCCAGGGGCGGCTGGGGGGAGACGACAAGGATGGGGTGGCTACTGGAGCTATGTGGGTCCACTCAACTCCTGCCTCTTTCCTCTACGCTTCCTGCCAGACTTACGGAAGGATTATAAAGGCAGCACGGAGACCATACATACACCCTTTACCCAGCACTGTCTCTAACGTTAACGTCTCACATGACCTCTTACAACGAACAAAACCGGAAAGCGACTGTCAGCATGGTACTGAGTCGAGCCACAAACCGTCTGCAAAGTTCGACTGTCTTCCTAGAAAAGTCCTTCCTCTGACCCAAAAGCACGTGGGACACCCCATGGTGTGCACAGGTGCTGGGCCCCTCCGTCCCCTCCAGGGTGGGGCGGCGCCCAGGTCTCTGACCGAGCAGCTCTCTGGAAGGGCCCTGCTCACAGTCCAAAGACTGTCGCCGTCCGGGCCTGTCCAGTGCTCTCTCCAGGCTGGACGCAGGTGATGCCCACCTGGCAGGACTGGTGGACTGATGCTGTGTCATCCTCGTTGCAGCAGGTTGGGGCTGAAGACGGGCCTTATTTCTGGGAACTCCGAGCCCTTAGTAAGGTGGTGCCTGCCAGGCTCCTCTACTGTAAAGTTGCGATTGTTCCCACCGCAGATAAGGAGAGGATGCAAGTAGCCGTGTTCTCATCATACGCTTACCCGCTAACTGACATCCAGGCGGTTCTCGCCCACTACAGTCATCAGTGGCTAATCCCTGTCCTCCACATCTTGCCCTGGGAAGAGGGCCCCGAACAATGCGTATGAAAGGTGGATAGGAAAGGCCAAACGGTGGACTGTGATGGACACGGGGAAGTGCCACTGAGGCCCATCCAGGGGACGCTGTGCTGTCCCAGCTGGTGGGAGAGCTGTCAGCAGCCAGCCACCATCAGCTCCTTCGGGGACGTCCCCTGCTGCAGAGTTGCCTCGTCCACGGTCACGACACTCTTCCCGGGCAGCCCACACTTGGCGGTGATGGACATAAAGGAACCAGCCATTTCAGTCCACTGTGGGACAACCGTGACAAGGCCGTACGTGCTCTAGGGATCCCCACAGGTGGCCCAAGCTTCGCTGGCCACCCTGCCCGCAGGCGCAGACCATCTGATATTTCTCCACCATGCCAAAGTCCACACCTCAGTGTGGGCTTGTGGAGACCCCAACCCAAGACACCACCACTTGCCCTACTTCAAGGAGTAAGAAATACAATGTATGTAACTGCTTGAAAAAAATCAAAAGCTACAAACACTCTTATCATGGATAGATTAAATAGTTAAAAAGATAAAGCTCCACAATCACACGGGAAGACTTCTCTTATCCTGACTCACTTTGCCTTTTTTGCCTTAAAAGTACAGCTTTTAGGTTATTGGCTTTTAAGTTATCAGGCCAAGAATGGTTTGATGGCACACTCTACTGTTTGGGTTACAAACTGGGTATTTACTACGAGTGCCTATCAGTGCTCACCGAGTAAAGTCCTTCTCTAGGAAATGATGCAATGTGTCCATAAATGTTCTATGAACCAAAATATGAAAATCCATGATTTCATGAAGAATATGAGTTAATGAACAGAACTGAACCACAAGTGCATTTGATAGAAGTCCCCACAAAAATGACACCCTGTATATATTTAGAAAACCAACGACCAAACTAGATTTCCTCAGGAAGTTTTCTAGAATAATTTTTAAAAATAGAGATACTCACAGATGCTCCTCCCATAATCTTGGGAAACATAACGGTGGAACAGCCATCTGGACTCTGTCCGAAGGTAGTATAGGGTGTTTGAAACCAAGCCTTTTCATTGGCCCAAACCACATCACAAAGAGGCAATATGGAGGCTCCTAGTCCAATGGCTGGGCCATTTACTGCTACAATAATAGGCTTCTTAAACTGAATGAAAGTATTCACGAAGTTTCTAAAATGAAAAATAAATGGGAAATTACTCAAAACATCGTGTATCTGAGCAACAGAAAAATCTACTATTATAAAGTTCAATAAACCAAGAGGTGAACTATAGAGATCGGTACGAGCTGAGGTTCGCTGAAGGCCTTCTCCCGGAAGCAGGCCACGGACTTATTGACCGTGTAAGGGCCCAGAGGTGTCCTGGATGCTTTGAGAGGGTGGCTACAGGACCTGTATGAAGACTGTGGGTGAAGTCCAGTCAGAGGCTGCTCTTGGATTTGCAGCTGGCGCTCGGGCTCCAGGGCCAATCCATCTTTCTCTTCAACCTTTCTTCCTTTTAAGACATAAGGAGCCCAATAAACACTGTGGGCTTCTGATGACCAATCTAGAACTCTCCCAAAGGAAACCTGGCACAGGGCCTACCAAGACTGTCTGGTGTTGAGCAACGACTAGGAGGTTGGGGTTAGGACCCATGGCGTCTGGGTCTGGACTTGGTACGTAATTTCAGACAACTCACTATTTGGAAACACCAGAGATTTCTGGAGTGTATCCAGAATTAGATGGAATGACTCGGGGGTGCTAAACCAAGAAACGTCCAGGCTAGTGTAAGACAGGAGATCCAAGGAAGAACAGCAAGCAGCAGAGACCCATGCCTGTGCGCCACTGTGTACCCACTGTGTGCTGTCGACCACAATCACATCAGGGCTGGAAAGGAGAGCAAGACCAGGGGTAGGGCAGCCTTCACGGAGGATGTGCAGTTTTACAAAACCGAGCCAATGCTATTTTGGGATTTATTTTAGGATCAGACTGGAAAAGTGAGCTGCTTTTCAACTGAGGGTAGTAGGCTGGTGCCATGCCATACTGGGAACGTGCAGCTATCTTCTTCCCACTAGACTTTAACCTTATTTTCAGAGGTTGCTGCTTGTTAGGATTTAACACGGTGAAGAGGACAAACATGTACTAACAAAAACAGAAGAGAATTCCTTTAAGGCAGTCAGAGTTCTAGCTCAGAATTACAGAATTCTAAACCTGACCACCATCTTTAGGACCAGAATCAACAATCTGGTTGCTCTCTGCAATTCAGCAATTTAAAGGCTATAGCACATCTCTTCAGATTATCTCTGGAAATCATGACTCATCATCTTTTTTTTTTTTCCATGATTCAACATCTTAAATGCTCTCCCCATTTCCCCAGATAGTGACACGAGGGGTCATATATTTTTTTGGAAAGGGCAGGTTAGGAGGTTTGGGGAGCACGCGTGTGTGTGCGTGAAGAACAGAAGAGGGGACACACTGCAGAATGTGGCAGCTTGCACGCCCAGTTCCAGGGAGTGATCTCAAAGGCACCCTGCAGCCAGTGTAGACCTCAGCCCAGCCCCCAAGGTCCCCTAAGGTTTGTGGGATCTTTACATTGAGTGAGAACTGACTCATTCGAATGAATGAGTGCAGTGAGACTTTCTAAACGGGAGCCTGAGGCATTGTTAGAAAGATCACTCTGGGTTTTAATGATACAAAGAGAGCCAGACAACCTTTTAAATGGATTCTTGAAATAATGTAGACAATTTACATGAAGCTACTTCACTTGTGCCACCTCTTGAGGATTCTGGGTCAATGACATGACGGAAATACATTTTCTTTTTTTTTTTTTGGAAATACATTTTCTATGCTCAGTCTGATGACTCTGAAAAGGTCTCCATGATACAGAGCAGACGTTTTCAAAACACGTCCCCGGGTGCCCTGGAGTCGCCCTGCTTTCATCTGCCTCGTGTGGACAGGCGCCCGGTAGGAACTGCACCAGTGCTAACAACATCTGGAAACCATGAATGGGATGGCAGGGTAACATGAAAGAAATGACCACATATTGCAGTAAGAGAGTGACTTTATAGAGAAATGGTCAAAGGAATCAATCACCCCCCAGAGCAAGCGCTCCTGCTCACGTTGTATCTTGTACAGAAGAAAAAAAAAAATGCTTCTAAAATAGATACTGCAAAATCAAAGCCTGGAGAATTGTTTGAGGTTGATTCCCCACCCCCGCCCCTCAAGTTATTTTTATTTTTGCTTGGGATGATAGCTTCATTCGAAACCGGTGGCTGCTTCTGGGACACCTGAGCAAAGACCATCTTTCTTCTTTTAGAGGACACAGCGACCATTCTGACATGTGAGCTCGGAGATGTCGGAAATGAGCGTGCCCCGCCCCCGCCCCTCAAATTTGTTGTTTGAAAACAACGACAACAAACTTCATAGAAATGCTTTTCTGGGGGATCCCTGGGTGGCTCAGCGGTCTGGCGCCTGCCTTTGGCCCAGGGCGTGATCCTGGAGTCCCGGGATCGAGTCCCGCATTGGGCTCCCGGCATGGAGCCTACTTCTCCCTCCTCTTGTGTCTCTGCCTCTCTCTCTGTCTATAATAAATAAATAAACAAATAAATAAACAAATAAACAAATAGAATCTTAAAAAAAAAAAAGATGCTTTTCTGTTTAGCAGAAACTTGCAGAGCCACAAAGGCTTGGCCACGTGGGCTGCGTATGGAGCCACCCTGGGACCAGAGACAGGGAGGCAGGGGCTGCCTTCGGGCCCGGGGACACTGCCCTCGGGAGTGTGGCCTTCAAGGAGGCACCTCTGCTGCCTCCAGGGCGTCTAGAGCATGCATTCAAGCAAAACGCATGCGAGTCCAAATGTGCTCAACGCAACACACTGGATTTAAATTTCAGCTTCCTGGGAAGTGAGTGTGAACCGAGCTATCGAGGCTGTGCCGGGAATGGCACGGAAGGAAAGAGGTTATATTCTGGTCATCAGAGGAGGTGGAAAACACAACTTAACAAAAGCGAACTTCTCACCCATTCTTTGGAAAAACATTTACTACTTCACAGATGTCACCGAGAAAGTGAGAAAACCACCTCGGAACAACAGGAAACGAGGCCACTAATCGCCAGCTCCTTGCCGTGTTTCAAAGGACCTCTGCCCTCACTGTGACCGTCCGCACAGGCCTCAACGGGGAGAGGTCGCTGCCAGCTTGGCCTCCGGGTCCGGGCCGCGGTGCAAGATGCTTGCCCCCTGCGGGAGGAGCCTCCCGGTCCTTCAGTGGCTAAGAGGGAGCCACTGGTTCCCACAGACTTCCAAAGCCTCATGTTATAAATGGAGTCACAGTAACTGTGTTTTTGTCACCAATGTGCCGAATGTTTGATTCCACTGCCCCTGGTTAGGCCTGCGGCCCCGGGACCGAACTCGCTGTAGCAGGAACCCGACCGGCCCATCCGAGCCCCAGCTTCCCATTTCCCACTTCTTATGGAGGAGACTTGTCACGGGGACGTCCTTCGCCCCAAAGTTTTAAGGGATCCAAGCAACACGGCAGCAACAAATATACAGCTTTATGTGTAAAGCCCATCTTATACATATAAAAATTAATTTAAATGCAAATGAGCAAGAGCGGAGGTTAAGTGAATCTGGTATAACTAATTATTGTCACACCCTGCCAGAGTACATGAAGAGGAATTCACATTGACAAAAAAAAATCACTTTAAGAAGAACCAAGTGGGTTTCCGTAAAGTAGGATTTGGTCTTTTTGTTGGGGGTGAGGAAAGGGACAGTCTGGACAAGAAACGGGAGAGGGCACCTGTCTGATAAACTCCTGCAGTGACCTAAAGGTCCCACAAATGTGGTCTGTCCATCCATCTTTCCTGGATGTTTTCCAGTACCCACAATGGAAGCCTCAGCCACCGTCAAGGGCAATTCAGCATGGGAAGAGTGGGCCAGGCTTGGGTGGAGACAGCGAGATTTAGGAGTGGAGCTCAGGGAAGCGTCTCCAGGGAGAAATGAGCCAGAATGCAGAAGGCACTGGCTGACAAATCCAGGTCCCTTTTTACGGCAGAGCTCCTCAAATCACAGCATCATGTGTAAAGTCAGTGTGAGCTTACAGAAAACCTACAAAGTCACCGCCTGAGGCGCAATACTTTGTATTTAAAAAATGAAAATTAAAAAAAAAAATGAAAATTAGACCCACGTAGTTCATCCTAAAAGGATGGGATGGGTTAATAATCAGGAATACCTACAAGTTGTCTTAGAGGTACTGAGTCAAGTAATTGTATGTATTGATCAAGAAGGTCAATTGGAAATTGAGTCATAAAATGGTCCAGTCCAGGGCACCCTGGGGTGGCTCAGCGGTTTAGCGCCACCTTCGGCCCAGGGCGTGATCCTGGAGTCCCGGGATCGAGTCCCGCATCGGGCTCCCTGCATGGAGCCTGCTTCTCCCTCTGCCTGTGTCTCTGCCTCTCTCTCTCGGTGTCTCTCATGAATAAATAAATAAAATCTTAAAAAAAAAAGAAAAAAAGAAAAAAAAAAGATGGTCCAGTCTACTACACGTATGAAATTATGTAGGAGACCAGAGACAATACTTAGACAATACTTAGTTAGACTGTAAAACTTCAAACTGTTTTTGAAAAAACTATCATATAATAATCTGAAAAGTGGTAATGTTTAAAAAGACGAAGGAACCTGTTGTATGCATGCATGCATCTGTATACAGTGACAAAATATACGAATTTTGAAAATTTTTAACAATTTTAACAAAGGCCAAGGCAATGCCTGGACACCCCTAGGTATGGGGTTCCAGGACTCCTCTGCCCCAGTCCGCACCACCAAGACAGAACTTCCACTGATCTCGACGTGCACCTATAGGGATTGTTGGGGGTACCAGGAAGCCCTGTGCCTCCAGGGTCAGGGCACAGGATCTTAGCCACAAAGGGCCCAATAATCACCCAAAGCAGCTCAGCTTCAACCCCAAGTATCTGGGGATTTGGAGAAGATCTGACCAAGTTTACTTTGCATGTCTGTGTGTCTAAGTTCCCATCTTCTTGAACCCCATGCAAGGCAAAAGCACATGGGAGGGTTCTCAGGGGTCACTCGGGGATATGACATTTTAGGGAGGTGGGTTAAGGCAGTACAGTGGTCTTCCTGGTTGGTGACTGGGTTTCATTCACTCCAAATAAAATTAATTTCTGAATAATTAGATATTTTAAATTATCCTTACAGTTTATTCCTCACTGGAAACTATGGAAAATGAATATGTCCCTAGATAGGCTCATGGCAGCGTCAGGTGATTCTAGGGAAGCTTTTTGCAATATTATGATATGGCAGTAAAAGATCCCCAAACAGGGGATCTCTGAAGTCACACGGTTAAACGGAAAATGCAAGTTGCAAAAGAACACACAGTATAATTCCATTTGTTTAACGGAACTAAAAAGAAAAAGGCTGGGAAGACCTAAACGAATGGTGGGTCCCTGGGGGGCGGGGAACACGTGAGAGAAAGGGAACTCTCACTTTCACCCTACGGGGTCTAGTTTTATGGGTCGCTGGAGCTCGGGATGGACTTGCACAAGAAGGTGCTTGTACTAAAACACGCTTTTCATGCGATGTTATGGCACCAGCGTGTCATGTAGCCCAGCCAGTGTCTTTCAGAGTCGAGCAAACGGTAAGTCATTATGGGAAAGACAATGCATCTTTCAGGGCTGAGGACAGAACCCGCTCACGGTACCCACAACGGGCGCTCTGGCTCTGTGCTGCTGTCCACGCTGACCGCTGGAACGTTCCCTGAGCACGCGCTGGGCTCGAGCCAGCCTTGAAATCCGTGATTTGCTCAAGGCAAGCAGCACTTGACGCCAGGCCCACAGGAAAGACAGCTGATTTAATGAGTTTGGATCCCGGTGTCTCAGTGGAGGGCGGGCTTGCTGGAGCCTATTCTGGGGCGGGGGTCGGGGGTGCGGGGTACGCGAAAGGCAAGACCCTCCCAGAGCCGTGAGGAAACACCGGGTCTGCATACCTGATAGCTTCTGCCATTTTAGTGCTTTCTCTTTTCCTGTCGTCTGTTAAACGTCGTATAAAATAAATAAAGTCGAGCCCGCAGCAGAAGACGCTGCCCACCGCGCTGAGCAGCACGAGCTTGCTGTCGTCGGCGGCGGCCGTGCTCAGGGCGCTCTGGACTTCTTTCATTACCTGGAAGTCACCAGAAGTTAAAGTGGCAAAGAGTATTCTCGAGACAGAATCCTAAGAGCGTTCTGCGACCGGCCAGCCTGGCCCCAGAGGAAGCCTCTTTCCTGTAGCCAGCCTGGGAACGCTGGGGGCGGTGTGCGACAGGGACAGGTGAGGCCGAGTCACCTCCGCTTCCTGTCGCTGGGACTCTGGCGGGCGAGGCAAGGGACACAGGACTTCCACTTGGCATTTCTACAGTTCGGACAGCAGGTGGCACATTCAACCAGTTGAAAGAAACTAGGGTTCCCTGCTTTTTTTTCCCTTTTTTTTTTTTTAAACACCCGCCTGCCAGAGCTGGGACGGAAACCCCAGCAGTTTGGTGCAGAAGCACAGTAAGTGCGAGCACAGCAGCAGGGGTCGTTCTAGAAGGGCACAAGCCACTGAAAAGAGGGCACGATCCCTCTGAAGCATTTACAAATACCCAGTGAAGGGACGAAGGGACAAGGGACTCTGCAGTCTAAAGGTGTACCGGACGCCAGCCCCGAGCGGGTTGGCCACGGGGCCCGGCCAGACCTACGAACTCTTGGTTTTCTCGTCTGGAAAGCACTTGGCCTGGGCGCTCCCAGGGGGAATGAGCCACCCGCGGCGTGCAGGGCTGTAAGGACGCCCGGCGCGGGCTCCGGCACTTCCCCGGAGACCCCGAGGGTTTGTTTCTGAACGTGTGCAAGCACCGCTCCCCGGCTCCCCGGACCCGAGAGCCGACCTCGCCAGCTGCTCCCTGCGAGGAGCACGAAGGCCCCCGCTGCAGAAGGCCCTGCAGCGGGGAGCGGCGACACCGGTCCCCTGCGAGCGGGGCAGGCCAAGGGCGCAGCAGGAAGGGCGCAGAGAGCACCGGTTCGAGGCAGGCCCCGGGAATGGGCACGCGGGGAAACGCGAAGCAGGAATCGGCCAAGGAACGTGTCTCACCTCTGGGTTTAGGGAGTTATTCTCTGATGATTTTGTTGACAACAAGATGTGGGTGAAGCCATCCTGCTTCCTGACGACAATATCTCTGTATCTGTAGGCACTTTCCGTTTGCCGCACGCTGAAACGCAACCGCTTGTCAAAAGGCTGGTCTCTTCTGTCGTCAATAAATTTCCTTTTCCCGGCTGTCACTCCTGTAACAGACGTCTGTATGTTGGTCGTCCCGTTGGCTGTTAACGCGTCCATGAACGGAGACGAACCTGCCGAGAGCGTGAAATCACAGGGTCTGTGGTCTGTGGCGGCCTAGTCACCCCCGCCCCAGGGCCGCCAAAGGTCTCCTGTTAAGGGCATTTGCTTTCCTTCCAAGTCTCACAAGGAAATCACCCTCTCTTGCTTATCTCTCCTAAATAAATAAAGATGGATTGCTGAAAAGCTACAAACTTTGAGACTCTTAAAGAAAGGGACCGAGAGAGTGGGCCTCAGGAAGAGTGCCTATTCCGGGCTTGAGAAGTGGAACGCAAAAGGGAAATTGCTTCAAAACATATCATTATTGGAGCCAAAGCTCCAATATTCATTCAGCTGAAATTTCAGCTGAAATTCAGCTGAAATTTCTTTTTCTGAATGCAGCCCAGCGCCCCCTGCGGGCCCCGGGGCCCCAGCCTCTCGGGAGGGCTCCCTCCCTGCCCTGGGATGTGATGCTCTCCGCCAGCCCCTCTTACAAACAGCCTTCTAACTAGCACTTCAAGACAATTCTCTTTCCTGCCACATGAAGTGTTGTGCTACTTCTCCCTCCTGAGTCAGCACATCAGCTGCTGCGTCTTCAACACGCGGTCTTCTGAACGGAGTGTTTCTTAGAATAGAGGCCAGAGTTTCATTTAATGCTTTTGCAGAGTTTATCAAGTTACATCCGGGTAAGAATTCAAGTATTTTCTTTTAAAGATTTTATTTACTTGACAGGGAGGGAGGGGGAAGAGGGGGGGAGGGATGGGGGAAGGGAGGGAGGGAGGGAGGGAGAGGAGGAGGAGGAGGAGGAGGAGAGAGAGAGAGGGAGGGAGGGAGAGGGAGAGAGACAGAGAGAGAGAGAGAGAGAACACGTACAAGCAGGGGAAGGGGCAGAGGGAGAAGCAGATTTCCCGCCTGAGCACAGAGCCCCATCTGGGACTTGATCCCAGGACCCTAGGTTCATGACCTGAGCCAAAGGCAGATGCCCAACTGACTTGAGCCCCCAGGCGCCCAAGAATTGAAATATTAATAAAGAACTATAATCATCCTATTCATATGAATTGTCGGAGTATTATTATCACATCTGATAATATATAGAGCCTTGGGTGAAAGAAGAAAGGGAAAGAAATGTAAGAAAATTGGATCAAGCTTAACTCATAAAATTAGCAAGGGTAGAAGTTCTGTGAGGGGAAGAACACGAATTATAGGTCAGAAATATTTCTTCCACAGTGAAAGGAAATAAGCCAAAGCCACCAGAAAAGACTCAGGAATGGCCGTCTAGAGAAGTCCAATAATCTCCCTGGTCAAACAAAACGACTTTCACATTCAATTGGTAGAAAAACTTCAGAGGTTCTTTAAAAAACAAATTCAGTCTTTTGGAACTTTGGAAGAGGTTAAAATACATGCATAAGGTTCAAGAACCTACAGATGTAAGAAGGTGTGTGGTACGAGGCCCCCCAGCACCCCTGCCCTCCCCCTGCCCAGGACCCGCACCCTCCAGGTAACCACTCAGTCTGGTTTCCCGCTATCCTTCCACAGTGTCTGGATGTATCCACAAGCAAGTAAGAATATAAGTATTTCCACTCACCTTTAAAGAAAACACAAGTGGTAGTTTAGTAGACATAGTATTTTGTCCTCTCTCGCTTTTATCACTTGACAGTATCTTAGAACTTGTCTTAGCAGGTCAGCTCTCAGTCTTTTCTAAGGCTGCATTATCAGTCCACTGAGTGGAGGCTCCGTGATCCACTTTACTGACCCACACTGCAATAAACACTAACATTACCTTGGCCTCCGTCACTCCAATGCTGGGACTGCCAACTGAAAGAGCATTTGATAAGCTGCTGTTGCCAGTAACACAGGGTGTCCTGAATCCCGAGGAAGCTAGTAAGGGCCCTCTTTCTTAACTTTCAGCCTCTCCTTCATCAGAACCTCCCCCACGGTGTTCCCTCTGTCCACCATCCTCAACACACTCCACTACAGCTAGAGGCAACGTGACCAGGTAACTTCTTGAGTAACAGGCAAATGGATCACAGATGACCCTGAAACCACTGAGCCTGGGTGCCCAGCAGATGGGGCACCCACAGGGGAGTCTGATGTAGGCTGCGGGAGGGCGAGAAGGGAGAAACGTGATTTTATCCACAGCTATTACTCAAGTGTAGATGCTCCAGAGCCCAGAAATGGGGGTGAGAGAAATCAGGGTAGAGATGAGTAGAGCTGGTGCCCAGAAGTGATGGTTGAATTGAGAAGCAGGAGCTCCAAAGGAAGAGTGAGGAGTGAGGAGCAAGCCTGCTGGAACCACATGCAGGGCCAGGAGGCAGTGGGGAGGCAGGAAGGCAGTAAGAGGCTCCCCTCGAAGGAGAAAGAAGAGGCAATGGGAGGGGAGATGAGAAGCCATTAATAAACTCGGGCAAGCAGTGTCACTGGAGTGCTAAGGGAAAAAAGCCAGACTGCAGGAGACAATGAAAGACAGTTAAAAGTTGTTAAATAAAAAACCATTCATGGTCAAATCAAGAATCTATTAATATGCTGTTTTAAGAAACACAGAGCTACAACTGCCAGGTAAGAGGATGCTGGGCTGGAGAAGGCAGCTGACAACAGTGACTCCCCTGCCCTAAAAGAGACCACATGAGGAGCCATCCTGTGCAGACAGGCAAGCCTGGAGGCCTCCCAACTCCGAGGTGAAAGATGATGTGACAAAAGCAAAACGAGCGGAGACGGGCTGGAGGCTCCGGCGGGCCCAGGAGGAGGGGGTTCTTGCAGACTACACAGGCCAGTGTGCTAACAAGAACAGGTGGAGAGCTGTCTGGATCCTTAAGAGTTACTAACTGCAAACTGAATTAATTGGTGCTGTATGAGAACACAGGGAGAACGACCCAGCAACCCGGGGGATGGTCTGCTGAGGGTTGGATAGCTGCCTTCCGCCAAAACAAAGCCTGCTGACTTCAGATCGGGCCCCTTTCCCCTCCCTGAACTGCTCTTGCTTCTCGCAGTCTCTTCTTTCCCTATTTAAAAGGTGTGCATTCCTTAACTCTACAGGCAGATTTCCTGGTGGCTTCTTTCCCCAGAAGCGGGATTTCTGGCTATGGGGTCCGTGTAGTCTTTTTATGTGAACTTCACAAAAAGCCCATTTTCTTTTCTTTGAGGCAACAGGTCCTATGGAGCTATCCGTGGTTCTGCAAATGTGGATATGGATTCATGCTGGCTCATGCTGACCAGGATTGTTGAACTTGGCCTTCATCTCCCTGTTAAAACTGCACTGGCTCCCTGGTGCCATTTCAGTCCCTGCTGATTTCAGACCTTGGGATCTCACCAGGGCCTCAACTACCACACCCACCCCAGTAAGGACTCCTGGAACCCTCTGTTATCTACCTATGGGGCCACGTGACATCTAACTGTGTGCCCTATGTGGGTAGAGAAGTGTCACAGCAGGACTGAGTATCAGAATCAGACTGCCAGCAGGAGCTGGGTCCTGATGTCCCCCACCACCACCCCCTGCCATCGTTTGTGCCCCTGAGCCCCTCACTCATGACAACCTAGCTATGGAGGTCTCTCACCATTCTGGGTTTGTGCTCACCTCAAGGCCTTTACACTTGGCTCCTCCTTCTGCCTAGAATGTTCTTGCCTTATAGCCTCAAATGGCTGGTTCCTTCTGCTCATCTGGATGGCAGCTCGAGCATCCCATCTGTAGACAAGCCTCTGAGGAGCACCCCCTAACATGGGCCCTCCCATCACCACTCATGTTGCCCTTGTATGTTTTCCTCACAGCTCCCTTCACCAAAGGTATTTCTCTTCCTCATTTGATTTTTTTTATTTGTAGCGTCTATGTCGTTGCTGTACTCCACTGAGCTCTGTGACAGCAGCATCCCTGCCTGTCTCATTTACTAATGTATCCTCAGGGCTTGGAACACTCAATATCCACTGAAGGAAGGAATGGAAGGGCCCTTCAAGTCCCATCAGCCCAGCTCCCTCCACGGAGGGATGAGAAGGTAAGTGGCCTGCCCGACGTCACACAGCTGATCACCTGCTGCCAATCTGGGGACAGCAAGTAGTATGCTTCAGTGCAGAATCAACTGCTAATGACCAATCTAAAAGGTAAACACTGAGATTCGGGAAAAAATATCCTCCACATGTAAACTGTGTGAAAATTTACTGTGACTCCCTAAACCAACAGCTCTGATGAAAAAATGGAGCAAACGTTCTCAGCAAGCTGACAGTTTCTTAAGGATTTGGATTCAGAGACTACTAAGTGCCTTCCTAGGATTTACTGGCAGAAAAACCATTTTAGAGCCTCTCCTAATAAATGTTTTTTTTTTTTCCCAACATGCTCGAGAACAAAAAGGATACCCTCAAACATGTGTTTATTAACCTGTTAGAAATCACTGCTTCAAAAAGCATGTCTCTCGAAAAATGAAATGTGCCTTCTGCTTCTAAACATCGAGAGAAACAGCTGCATTTCCTTACTTGCCCGCGTAAGTGGAAAACCAAAAGGTAAAAAAAAAAAATCCACCAAACAACTATTTCAGATGCTGGACCATGGGCAGGGCAGGACCACATTCTGAGCATGAAGGGGACCAAGCCTGGCAAGCTCAACAACATAGCAGGCTTTCTGCCTGGAGGCCACGTCCACACGGCGGGTGCAGGGAAGGGACACTGCATGCTGCCCAGCAGAAGTCCTAAAATCAGGAGGAGCCCAGGAGGCTATCATCCGTGGGGTGGGGTGCTGAAAAAGGAGGGAGCCACACAGAAAGTTCCAGAATGGCCTCGGGACCCTCCTGAGTCTTCCTTGAACACCAACCTGAGTATGTATGAGGTGAAATTCCACAAGGGTTGCCAGATAACAACTTTTGAGGAAAAAATGACCTATAAACCATGTAATTGCCAGAGTGTACATGGGGCTGGCAGTCGTCCCCAGCCAGAGTGGAAAGACTTCACTGAATACACTGGACACGGGGTCGAGACCCCGGAACAGGCACCTCTGGCTCTAGAACAAAGGATACTCTAGAAGTGCACTGACCACGCTTAAAAATACAAGCCTTGAAAAGGTCAAACTGATTTGCAAGTAACAAGTGGATGTTAGAACAAACCTAACACTTTTAAAAGCATAAAATAAAACCAGTGCCCCAAAATGTAAAAGTCCCAACATTTAGCAGCCCACAAACTACAGACAATGCAAAGTAGAAAACTCGGACCTATGATCCAGATGAACTCATTTAACAGAAAGAGATCTAAAAATGAGAGGTGATGGAATAATAGAAAAGGACATTTCCAAAATTGTTCTCAATCACCTCAGTGATAAAGCCCCTCAGTGTGCTCAAGAATTTAGGAGACAGCATGAATATATGAATTTTATTGGATACGTTTAACAGATTAGACACTGCACAAGAAAAGATCAGAGAACTTGAGACCTACCAACAGATTCTACCCAAAATGAAGCACAGAAAGAAGAAAAACCAAAGACTAGAGCCCGAGTGCCCTGAGGGAGAACATCGAACATCCAGCATATGCATAACTTGAGCCCAAGATGTGGTGTGTGCATGTGTGTAAAACACATTTGCAGAAATAAATGGCTCAAAGTTTTCCGTATCTGATGAAAACCAGAAGCTCACCGACCCTAGAAGCTTAACAAATACCAATCAGGATAAGCATAAAGGAAACAAAAGTAAGGCACATCATAATCACTCTGCAGAAGCTAGTGATAAATAGAAAATCTTCAAAGCACAGAGACGGAGAGAGAAAGACCCAACAGATAGAACAACATAACAGCCAGTGCATGTTTATCTTTGAAAGCAGAGAACCCCGCGGAGAAGGCTCGCATCTTTACAGTGTGGGGGGCACAAAATACGCGAACTGCATACCTGTGGCCTATCCGTCCTGCACAGAGACAGATAAAAACTTTTCCAGGCAAAAGCTGAGGAAATTGGTAGCCAGCGGACCTGCTCTACAAAGTGCTAAAGGAAGCTCTTCAGGCAAAAGCACACAGAAGAAGGTGGAGCCCCAGAAGTGTGAACACATGGGGGCAAGTGGCCCTGCACACACTGCACATCCCGTTCCACTGATTACAGGCCGGAGGCAGTCACTGGCCTCCTCACAGAAACGTGTCCCCTGCTTTCACACCAACCTAACCAGAATGAGTAAAAACCACTTTGTGGACGCTCCATGAATACCTTACAGTAGCTCCGAGGAATTGACAACTTTCTGGAAAAATATGCATTCTCAAGACCGATGTCTGGCACGATGAATAACCGAGGGAAGATAGAAGTAAGTTGAAGAACTGCCTCTGAAAAGTGCTGCAGGGCTGGGCACGGAAGAAAAGGCTCTGAGGCTCCGAGGAAAGCAGGAAATCTGCCAGATTCATTTTGTGGGGAAGGTAATTTAACTCTGATGTCAGCACTTGACACTGATGACACAAAACCAAACCACATGCCAATTTTACTTATGACTTGTGACACCACAGTTCTATTTTGCTAACACCAAATATCATAAAGAGATCTGTCTTCTTGATTTTAATTCTAACAGACTTCCAATTGCAACCTCAGTGGCTAAGGTTTGGCTGGAAGACAAGCTAAAATTTTTTTGAAGAGAATGATGAGCAAAATGCGCCCTGATAATTACGTATTTATAGCTCTTGAGGACATGGGGCTAGTGTAGGAGAAGATGACTAGAATTAACCTAGGACTAGTTCCTATGATGACAATCTATGGCATTGCAGACAAAAAGAAGTCGGTAAGGATCATTCAGTAAGTGGTAATGAAAAACAAAGTTTCTTAAAACTGTCTGTTTATGTCTTTATTCAAAATAAAACACAGACACACATGTGAGATGAGTACAGAAAATTCATTTGATGGAATGAAAACACCAAAACATGAAAAACTGATCTCACAAACAAAAAATGAAACGGTCCTTTCTACCTACAGATTAGGAAACCTTTTTAAAAATGACAATTACATCAGGGCTGGTGAAGAGCACACACGCATAAACGGATTCACTTTTAGCAATTTTGTAAGGTGTATCCACCAACCTCTGCCCTTGTGATTCCACTCTTAGAATTCTAACAAAAGAAACTTTTTTGTTTCTTTCTCCTTTCTTTCTTTCTTTAGATGAGGACATGTTTTCACATATAAAAGGTATTCTTTTATTTATATTTATTTATTTTTTTTTATGATAGTCACAGAGAGAGAGAGAGAGAGAGAGAGGCAGAGACACAGGCAGAGGGAGAAGCAGGCTCCATGCACCGGGAGCCCCACGTGGGATTCGATCCCGGGTCTCCAGGATCGCGCCCTGGGCCAAAGGCAGGCGCCAAACCGCTGCGCCACCCAGGGATCCTTATAAAAGGTCAAAAAATAAAAAATAAAAGTATTCAAATAACTTTATTTTTAAAATGGAAAAACTGTAAAGAGGCCTAACCTTAATAGTAAGGAAATGGTTAAATGATCAATGAGATACATCTTGACACATAGGAAGCAGCCCTTATTGGGATGTTCACACTGTTAACACCCAGGTCTAAGTGTGTCACAACAGCTACCATTTATTACATGATATGTTACATATGCCAAGCTTTTAACGTAAATCTAATTTAAAACTACTGGGGATGTCTGAAAGTGGGGCTGTGTCTGCAGATCTCCCAAGCTTGTATTCTTTTACTTTGTTACTCCCTAAATTATACAGTACAGAAATGAAAATGAAAGATCTCAAAAGTAGTATATACAGTGTAATCAACAATGCATATGTATGAGTTTATTGGAAATGGAAATACATAAAAATGTTATTAATGGCTCTCTCTCGGTGACGGAGTTATGGGTGATTTTTAAAATATTCTTGGTACTTTGTAAACTTGTACACTATACTACCAATGTCAGGGTAAAAACCACTTGGAAACAGACTATAGCAGCCAAAAACCAGACAAAAATTTCTGGGGTACTATTTTTAAAAAGGTAAAGATTTATTGGTATTTTTCTAAGTGTATTTTAGCATAGGGTTGTTTAATCAAAAGCTGGTAAATTAATATGTTGTCAAGGCAGTATGGGTCTGAGCCGTAAGAAAAGTTCAAAACCAGCTGTTACTTTCTTTAGTCTAAAGTTACAGAGCAAACACTAGAGTGTTGATAGAATTATTAACCATCCTTTATAAAGTTTAACATTTCAAAACATCCTCCACACCGACCAACCCTAATCCTATTTAACCATAGAGAGCTTACTGCTTTATTGAGATTATATAATCTGCAAACTGAATTTATTAGCAGAGAACTTTCTGAATGAATGTGGAAGTAAAAGGGAGGCTTTAAACACAGTATCCCTTTTTTCCAGAACATGTTAAATGATTGAACCCTTTATACATAATTATAAAAGTCTCTCTGCTCCAATTCCTTCAAATACAGGTCCCCGTGTGTAGGGATCCCTGGGTATAAGGCTATATATGCTTATTCTGAGCTGTCTTCATCAAAGACAATAATATATGGTCAGTGCTGCTAGAGGCTTTTGCTCCAACACGACTGATATACAAGTAACAATTTTGAGCATGCTGCAAATTTCATGTTCTCTTTATGCCTAATTTTGTCTGGAGAGAGTTGGTGAACGCACAACCACAACTCAGGTGACTCTAGTTGGGCAGAAAAACACAAAACACACACTGCCACCAGCCACCCCGGGTTTCAGATGCTCCTTCCACAGCCTCACAAGCTATAACCCTTCGCACGCCCACTTCCACCAGCAAACTGCATGCCTCTTTCATGATAAAGAACCACATTTATTGTAGTATTTGTTTTTCTTAAACATTTAATATGCCAAACTGTAGTACCGTTCTTATTAGGGACCTTCCTTATTTTTAAATATGCCAATGACATGGTTTTTGAGTGCCGGGCTCCTATCCGTTTCCCACCTAAGCCCATGGTTTTTAGTGCATGATTTTGCATAGTGCGGTAATTTTCAGGAGTGCATACGTCACATTATAGCAGAACTGGCTGTAAGTTTTCTTTCCATTGCTCAGTATCAAAGTCATTCTTTTTGCCTGAGTCAAGAAAGAATTTATTCACAGCCACGTTTTAGACCTGGCCTTAAAAATAAAACCATCTAACTAATGATTTGCTTCAAGAGGCCGTACATAAACCAACAAGCAACTGCTCAATGGGGAATTAGGATGGAAATGCGTACAATCAAACTCCAGATTCAGAGAGCTCTTTGGTATTCATCAGCCCAATCCTTCCCGGAGAAACTCCCTATGTCAAGCAGGGGCTCCACCCAAATGCCACCGCACAGTGCCTGGATGCTGCAGTCCCCACCCCAACGGAGTGGGCTTCCATGGCAAAGGGCACCTAGGCTTCTGGAGCCGAAGGAAGATTCTCCCAACAACTGGAGAGAGCAGGGTGCTCTGTGTGTGTGTGTGTGTGTGTGTGTGTGTTCCAAAGTCCTTAAGTGGGCTTTGCTTTCTCTGTGGATCAGTCCTTTGTTCTCCACAGCAGGTTGCCCCCAAATCTCTCTTTCTACCCACAAATCTGACATTAGAGCTTCATGATCACTTTCAAGCTAAATATATTCCTTTTTGTTTCAAAGGGCAACACCTACCACCACAATCCTCCCCAAGAGACCTGTGTTTAAGGGCAATGGTACCTCAAATGCAATCCCTGCCACCCTTGATGTGCAGAGGAGCTTCTCCTCTTCCCTTCAGACCACATCACTGGCCACAACAGTCGGGAACACGGAGGCCCCACCTGTCACCCCGCAGGAGGGTTAGGAGAGTGCAAATGGTCTTTAGAATCCGTCAACACTTGTTGGCCTGTGACTCCCAGCCCACCTAGACCTTCCCTGGTAGGTCCCTCAGGATTAGCCCACAGGGCAGGTCCCCCCACAGCTGGTAAGATGTGCCTGATGACCACCTACAGCTCAGGATTTGGGATTCAGACATCCAGTGCAAGCTCATTTTTATATCACCACTGAGGCCCCTGAGTGCTGTGCTTGGGGGTGCTTTATTTTTGTGCACTGTATTAGGACAAACCCTAATTCAGAAACGTAAATTACTTAAGACATGTAATCAAATTGAAATATAAGAATCGCTATCATTAAGACTAAGTCTGCAGGCACCTGGGTGGCTCAGTCAGTTAAGTGTCCAATTCTACGATCATGGGGCCATGGGATCAGCCTGAGATTGGGCTCTGCACTCAGCATGGAATCTGCTTTACCCTCTCCCTCTGCTCCCCACTCCCATCATGCTCTCTCAAATAAGTAAATAAAATCTTAAAAAAAAAAAAAGAATAAATCTGTCCAGTTTCTGCTGTACAAATACATCTCCCCTGTCCTGTCCATTCCCAATACTCGGCTATGCTGTGGATGCATTGGACATCTCTGCCTCCCTGGCCCGGACCACGTATTCTAGTCATTAGGTCCTGTGGCTCCAGCCTCTGGACCCCAAGATGGTACAGTGGCACAGGAAATGAGAGGGAAGACCAGACTATCCTCAGTGACTAGCGCACACTTTCCATAAATGTGCTGGAAACCACAGCAATGCTCTGCGCAGGCCAGGTGAACCTGCCAGAGTCAGTCTATGATCTTAAAGCCTGAGGCAGGTGCCTTCCTATTCCAGCTGTTGCAGCAATTGTTATCCACTCTGGGTCTAGATTAGAAGGTCCCTTTCTTCTAATCATTTCAGTGTGGCTACCCTGCACCTAGACTCATCATCAGCTCTGGGGTTCTTTGGGGGTGGACAGGCAAGTGAGTGCTGTGTCACCTTCCCCTGCTTACACAACAGTGCTTTGCAAGCTCTGGGACACAAAATCCCTTTCGGGGATACCAATCAGTATTCCTTTATTTAGAGAAGACTAGGAGAAACCAGAGATGGTGGCCAGCAGGACCCGGGGCCAGCAGATTAAATGTGTGTCTTACTGTGGACTGCCGCTGGAGGAGTTGGAGAAGGCTGCTTAGACTGCCAAGCAGCTGTGCATGCAACACCCATCCAGAGAGAAAGGCTGAGTAGTGTTTCTGGACACGGCCTTCCCAGGGGTCTTCCTGACGCACCAACTTGGTGTTGGTGTCACCTGAACCCTCTGGCACTTGTTGCACTGGGCTGTAAGGAGCCGACTCCCCTGAGGACACCTCTGTGCCTGGACCTCAGTATCTGATAAATGAATAAATCTGAGACCCAAATGCCACCACTCTGATCTGCATGTCTTCGGCCTTCTCAACAGCATGATCAAGGTCTCCCCTTCCTTGGCCTGCTGTCACTCTGCGCTGCAAACACTGGGTCACTGTCCTCTACGTGTCACGTCTTCCCACCTTTGGAAATGGGAAGAGGGGATAGATGATTTAGGACCCTGCACACTCACATCCCGTTTGTTAACCCCTTCATAGCTCTGCCTCTGCACTGTTCTCTTGATTCGCCTGATTTTCAAAGTGACTATTCTATACTGGGACCGCTCCATTAGCCTCACTGCTCCTCTGGCTTCTACTATGCTACTGCACAGTAGCCACGACAACTCTTATTGCCATGATAACTTTCTTCAAACCTTTTTTACTCAAGTGTTTTCCTTTTAACCAAAAAATTCAAACAAACCAAAACTGATCAGATGAAATAATTAAGGTTTTCCATAAGTTCAGTCTCTTTTGCATCTCTGACATTATCTCTTAAGAATTAATCAGGCACTTTGCTCCAGGGTCCAGGCACAACCATATGCATCCAAGATGTTTAATATGAGCTGCAACCATGCTAGCTGGCTGAGTGGGTTCCTAAACTCTGTACCGAGTGGCTATTGGCACAGTATTAGCACTCAGAGAAACATACTCCAAACAACTCATTCTCTAAAGAGCAAAAGAATACTTAAGAATGGAGCCTGCATAAAAGCCATTTTAGTCCATGAAGCATACAAATTATTTCCTTGAAACTACTAAATAACTCATGAATGCTAGGAATATACTCGAAACAGACAAATGGAAAACTGTGAAATGAGTTAGTTAAAAAAACCCCAGAGTACACAGAATTAGGAAGCATTTTGAAAATCAACAGAAAATAGAACATAAGCTGTGGTTTCTTCAATTAAAATCACCCTGTGTAATTATTAACTTTCAGAAAGAACCAATCTAAAAATATTAGGTATGAAAAAGCAATGAGAAGGCTTAAAGAGAAGAATATTGAGATTAAAAAGTAGCAATCGAGACTAAGTGATTTTGTTATTATTTTTTAAAGATTGTATTTATTTGAGAGGGTGGGACGAGGGAGAAGCAGACTCCTGTTGAGGAGGGAGTCTGACGCAGGGCTTAATCCCAGGACTCCAGGATCACGACCTGAGCTCAATCAGGCAGATGTTTAACTGAGCCACCCAGGCACCACAAGGCTATGGAACTTTAAGTAAACTTTAGTTAGGGGATCCCTGGGTGGCTCAGTGGTTTGGCGCCTACCTTCGGCCCAGGGCCTGATCCTGGAGACCTGGGATCGAGTCCCACGTCGGGCTCCCTGCATGGAGCTTGCTTCTCCCTCTGCCTGTGTCTCTGCCTCTCTGTGTGTGTCTCTCATGAATAAAGAAATAAAAGTTGGAAAAGAATTGGTTGAAATCAGCCTGTTAAGGGTTATACCAAGTTAAAAATAAGTTAAAAAGAAAATGGATTGAATGCTGGAGGCAACAGAGGACCTGCCTGTAACACCTAAACATCCAGCCTAGGAAAAGAGGACCGTGAAAGACCTTCCAGGGGCCAGAAATGTATTCTGAGCCACTTGCGGGGGAAAAAAGACCTCAGAGGCTGGAATAAGTCCCAACACATGCCCAGTCAACTGCTTGCTCAGCTGTAAGGGCTCCCAACTAGAGCGGCACGGTACTTCTGGTCGGGTGGAGAGGAAGGGTGGGTGGAAGGGATGGCTTCCTGCGAACGGGGAGAAAAGCTCGCGGAGTCCAGTCCTGTGGACGCAGTCACCACCCGGCCTGCCCGGCCTGCGGGGAGGACGCCAGGAAGGGGCCCCGGGCAAATGCATCCTCCCGCGGCCTTCGGGCGGGGGCACGTCCTCTGCGAGCTCTGCCCACCGCAGGGCTGCCGGGGCCGGGTGGGGACGCGCCGTGCCAGTGTGGGGATCAGAACAAACAACTGACCCAGAATTAGGTGAAGAGCCTGGCTTCGCCACTTGACTTTCACGGCCCCGGCTCTTATCCCAAGTACCGGCCGGAGCTGCCGAGGGGCAGGCGGCAGCTGTGCGAGAGCAGCTCTGTCCGCGGCATCCGACTGCAGTTCTGCCCCCACAGGACATCAGCGGGCTTTGTGCTTCAGAAAATTACAGTCCAGGGCCAGCACGTCGGCCTGGTCCCAGAGCTCATCTAGTCTGTCTCCTGCCACGTGGACTCCGGGGCTCACGCAGACAGAAACGCAGGCCCCGGCCGGGGCCTACCCCGCAGGTCACACCCACACACCTTCCACCTGCACCACCTGCCCACCACAGCACGGGACAGCTCCTCTTAAACCTCAACTGCACGTTACCACCTCAAACTTCTTTGCTTTTGTGTATCTCTCTAGATCTTTTGCAAAAGGCTTAAATAAAATATTAGCAAACAGAATTTAGAATATGCTTTTTTTTTTATCGTGGACATATTATAAATTTACCATTTTAATCATTTTTAAGAGCATGAAGTATATTCACACTGTGCAACCATCACTACTACCGCTCTCAGAACTCTTTGCATCTTCCCAAACCAAAACTCTGAACTCATTACACAAGAACTCGCTGTTCCCCAACACCAATATTCTACTTTTTGTGTCAATGAATTGGACCATCCTAGATACCTCACATACACAAAATCGTACGAATCTGTCCTTTCTGCCTAACTTATTTCAGTGAGAATAATGTCTTCAAGGCTCACCCATGTTGTAGCCTACACCCATGTTGGAGCCTGCGTTAGAATATCATTTCTAAGGCTGAATAACATTCCATTGTGCTAAGCCACATTTTGTTTATCCATTCATCCATCAGTGGATATTTCTGAGTTGTTTCCAACCTTTTGGCTACTGTGAATGCCACTATGAACATAAATGTACAAATATTTGAGTCCCTGCTTTCAATTCTTTGGATACTCCAGCTAGAGGTAGAATTGATAATTCTATGGATTATATAGAAACATCTGTATCTGTTTATATACAAATGGATCATCTGATAATTTCATGTTTGCTTTTTGAAATTATATTTAATATTTTCCTAAATTAGTTAGAATGTGTTTAATTAGTAATTATAATCAAACTCTTGGAGAAGATCCAAATCATGGACTGGATGGTGATTACTTCCACTTCAGTGCTATTTTCTATTTTTGTTTGTTTTCCTGAGATTGGAAACCAGAGAAGACAAGGATGTAAAATCCTTTACATATTGAAGAGGAGTTAATATAATCACAGATAAATCGCACAAAGATCCACAGCCAATTATGAGGCGTAGTTTAGAGACAAAACCCTCATAAAGTATATCACTTGTTTCTTTTTATGGCCAGAAATTGTTTTCTGCTAGCCAATCTTGCAGTTTAAGTGTCCATATACAGGTCACATGCTTCCCTGTGGCTAGGGTCCAGGCCTCATCAAGCTTGTGCCTCTGGTTCTGACCACTAACCTTGTTACTGAGGTCACTAAGTCTGCTGATTCTGACAGTAGGAGAAAAAAAGAATTTACGGATTTTTGTTTTTTAGAACAGAAACACTCGAATAAGCAATGTTACTGTAAACTATGCAAACATCTACGGTCAGTTCAGAGTGTAACTAAAGACAATCAAATGCCCTTGTCCACGTTTTAAAGTTCTGACGCATAAAGGTCAGTACTCTGCAGCATTATTATATGGAGAAGAATCCTCTGTCAATTTTAATCTTCATTTTGAGTTCTGTTGATCAAGCTCCTCAGAGAGCATTAAACTCTAAAGGGATTTGGATTCCCAAATCTAGAAAAGCAATGAAGTCCTTAATAGACCCAAAGAAATTTAAGCATCCATCTTTACTCAGCTTTTCAACACATATGGTGATAACACAGTTACAAAGCTATTAGCAACCAACATTTTAGAATCAAAGTTAAGAACACCGAGGAAACTGAAATCCTTAAAAGTGAAGTATGTTATTTGAAGAGACTGATGGAAAACTTTATTTAAGCATGATCAATCTTTAATTACAAATGCAAATTCAAGCTATTAAAGTTTAATTGTACCACGATAAACCAAAACAAAAAAATGAAAAATTACTAGCAATATAAATCCTATTATTCAAACTAAGCATATCAGGGTAGGTTCAAAAATAAATCCAGTAAGATAGGCGATACTTTAAATTTAGTATATTTTATTTTCTCATTAATAGCTTTGATAGTAAGTCAAATATCAGAAAGAAAAAAAACTTACTGAAAATCTCTACACTATAACGTCACCTTAAAGTACCAAAAAACCAGAACAGAAGATAACGAGACTTACCTTCCTCTTTATTGCTCAGAATACAGAAGGATTGACAAGAAAAACAAACACAAACACAATATAAGAATGACAACTATCTACAAGGTATAATTCTCCAACAGTGGAATCTTATTATTTATTACATCCATAAGAATTTTATTTCCTGCAATAATGATTCTGTCTTATTTGACGTAGCACTGAATTCTCTCAACACTTTTCTTCATAATGTGTACCTTGACTTTTAGGACCAACTAGTTTCTGCCACTATTGCTTTAGTGAGATAGTGAATCAATAATAATCTAATTTTTCTATTTCATTTTAATAGTACATGGGCATTCATTTCAAATTTTAGATACTAAAGGAAGATACTATCTAGCTTAGATACTTGTAGAGCATAACCAAATTTCTACTCCAAATAGAAGGAACCGTCCTGTTCCCCCTTCACCTTGCACTTTCCTACAACAGCCTAGCAAGAACTGAGTAAAAAATCAATAGAAGTCTTCCTCTAGGAGAGGGGCAAAAGCACGGAGAGAGAAATCCTCTATGACTCAGGCAGATAGAGACAACTGAAAGCTTACAAGCACACTGAGAAAACCCTTCCAGCAACCACAGCAAGGCAAAACACAAACCCAGCTCAATTCCTGGCTAGAATGACAGACTCATCCCCTACACTAGCTGCCTGAGAAGAACCATGCTCATTTTTAAGCATACATATTATTTATCTCAGTCTTTCCTATTTTTACAAGATGTCCAGCATTCAATAAAAAATTATAAAATACACAAAGATCAAGGTAAAAATAACTTATAGTCAAGAAACAAAGCAATTGAAAGAAACAGACTCCGAGATGACGGAGATAATGGTACTATCATATAGAGACATTAAAATAACTAAGATACATGTGAAAGAACCTACTAGAAAAGGTAGACAACTTGCATGAACAAATGGGGCATTCCAGTAAAGACACAGAAACTGTAAGAAAAAGTCAAGCGTTAAAACTCGAAACAACAACAAACCTTGGTGAAGGGAGGAATCTGATTTCCAGAGTTGCCATATTCTTTTAAATGTACTGTGTGTGTGTGTGTGTGTGTGTGTGTTTAAGATTTTACTTATTCTCATTTTGAGAGTGAGAGAGCATGAGTGGGGTGACTCACCCAAATGCCCTAAAAGTCCTGTTTTTAACAAGTCACAAGACATGCAAAGATACAAGGAAACATGACCCATACCGTAATGAAAAAAGAAGTCAACAGAAACTCACTTGAAGAAGCCCAGACACTAAACTTAACAAACACATTAATTAGCTATTTCAAATATGTTCAAGAACAACAGAAAATAATGTCAAAGGATCTAAAGGGAAGTATGAGAAAAATGCCTTATCAAATAGTATCAATAAAGATAGACTATTTTATTCTATAAAATATTTTATTTATTTATTCATGAGAGACAGAGAGAGAGGCCACAAACATAGGCAGAGGGAAAAGCAGGCTCCCTGTGGTGAGCCCACTGTGGGACTCAATCCCCAGACCCTGGGATCATGACCTGAGCCACCCAGGCATCTCAAAATAGATTACTTTAAAAAATAGAAATTCTTGAGTTGAAAAGTACAATAATTGATGTGAAAAAAATCACTAGACCAGCTCAAGAGCAGAAATGGACTAGCAGAAGAAATAATCACCAAAGATAGGTCAATTTAGATGATCTAGTCTGAGGAACAGGATAAAAAAAAAAATGAAGAAAGAGAACAGAACTTCAGAGATGCTGGGACATCCTTAAGTATAGTAACACACATTACGGGAGTCTTAAAAGGAGAAGATGGAGGCAGAAAAAATATTTCAAGAAATAATGGCCAGAAACTTCCAAAACTTAAAGGAAAACATTACTCTGTATACCGAAGAAGCTCAAGGAATTCCAAACAAAATAAAGAGATCCTTGCCTAGGCAAATCATAATGAAATTGTTGAAAGATAAAGAAAAATAATCTTGAAAGCAGGAAGAGAGAACCAACATGTTATGTTCAAGGACCTTTGATAAGATTAACAGCTTAATTCTCAGTGGAAATTATGGAGGTCAGAAGGCAGTGGAATAAATATATAAAGTAATAAAAGAAAAAAAGACTGTCAACCAAGAATTTGATATCTAGCATAATTAAACTTGAAAATGAAGGAGAAATTAAGACATTCCCAGATAAACAAAAACAGAGATTCAGTGCCTAGCTGACCTATTTTATAATACTAAAGGGAGTTCTTCAAGCTAAAATGAGAGAACACTAGATAGTAACTGAAATCCACACAAAGAAATAAAAGATACTGGCAAAGGCAACTGAAAAGGTAGTTATAAAAAAACAGGGTAAATGTTTTTCAGTTCACAATTCTCTTTCTCTTATCTAATTTAAAAGGCAAGTACATAAAGCAATAATAATAAATCTGTATTGATGGGCATATAAACGAAAATGATGGATTTTGTATGACAGTTACAAGCACAAAGGAGAGAAGAGAGAACAATGTTATTCAAGAGTGAAGTTTTTATATACTACTGAACTTAACATTTTCCTAGATTAAAATGTAAAGGCAACAACTATGAAAAAAGCTAAAAATATATCGTAAAAAAACAATAAAGGAATTAAAATGGTACATTAGACAATACCTATATAACATGAATAAAGAAGGCAATAATGGAGTAACGGAGGGAGAAAAAAAGGTGTGAGATATCAGTAATTACAAACACTCAATTTAAAAGGCAGAGCTTGGCAGAAAGGATAAAACGACCTGGTTTAACTCTATGCTATCTGTATGAGAAACACTTTATATACAAAGACATGAAAAGGTTAAGAGACTGGGAAAGACACATGGTACATAAACAATAACCAAGAGAGACCTGAAATGCCTATTCCAAATGAGGCAAAAACAGACTTTAAAACAAATAGTTGGGGGCGCCTGGGTGGCTCAGTCAGTTAAATGTCTGCCTTTGGCTCGGGTCAGAATTCCAGAGTCCCTGGGGATCAAGCCCCGGGTTGGGCTCCTTTCTTGGCAAGGACTCTGCTTCTCCCACTCCCTCTGCTCCTCCTCTGGCTCACTCTCATTCATTCTCTCTCAAATAAAAATAAATAAAATCTTTTAAAAAATAAATAGTTACAAGAGAAAAGGAAGGCTATTTTGTAATAATAAAGTGTGAAATCATCAAAAAGCCATAACAATTATAAACTATGTGTCCCCCAAAAAAGAGCCCTAAGATGAAGTATGACAGAAATAAACCATTCAACAGTAATCACTGAGGTCTTTAATAAGTGGTCTTTAATCCACTTTCAAAATAGATACTGACCTAGATAGAACAGACTGAACAAGACAGATATCAGCAAGGAAAGAAGACTGAATACCACCATGAACCAACTAGACCAACTAGACATCTGGAGAACAACCCACTCAAACACCTGGAAACACAATGGAATGAAATTAGAAATCAGTGACCGAAGGAAATTTGGTAAACCTCCACATCAAAAAAGAAGATCTCAAACTATTAAGCCTAAGCATCCACCCTAGGATACTAAGTCAAAAAGTAAACTAAACCCAAAGCAAGCAGAAAGAAGAAAGTAAAACTGAGAACACAAAGTAATGAAATATACACTAGAAAGACAAGAGCAACAAAGAAGCCAAAAGTTGGTTCTTTGAAAAAAAAAAATCAACAAATTCAACAAACTTTTTAGACTGACTAGGGAAAAAAAGGAATATTCTAATTATCATAATCAGGAATGAAAGAGTGAATACCATCAACGACCTTATAGAAATAAAAAGGATTATAATGGAATACTATGAACAACTGTAGGTCAACAAATTAGATACCCTAGATGAAACAAATTCCTAGAATGATATAAATTACTGAAACTGACTCAAGAAGAAAGAAAAAATTTGAAAAGACTTGCAACAAGAGATTAAATGAATAATCAAAAAACTTTCCACAAAAGCGTCACTGGTTAAGTCTACCAAACATAAGAAAGAATTAAAACCAATACTTCATAAACTTTTCCAAAACAAAACAAAACAAAACAAAACAAAAAAACAGAATAGAATACACCTCCAAACATTTTATGAAGCCACTCTGATACCAAAACCTCACAAGGGTAATACAAGATAACTCCCGACCAATAACCCTTATGAACATAGATCCCAAATCCCCCAACAAAATGTTAGCAAGCTGAATCCAGCAGCATACACAATTCAGTTATATACCATGACAAAGTGGGATTCACCTCAGGAAGGCAAGGTTGGGTCAACAGATGAAAATCAGTCAATGTAATAAACCACATGAAAAGAAGACAAAAAACACATGATCATTTAAAAAATATGGAAAAAGTGTATGATAAAATGCAATACCCTTTCAGGATAAACACTAAAGAAACTAGGAATAGAAGGGAACTTTTTCTACCTGATAATGAGTATCTGTGAAAAATCCACAGCAACCATCATATCTAATTATGAAAGACTAAACACTTTCCCTATAAGATCAGGAGCAAGTCAAAGATGCCCACTCTAGTCACTTCTATTCAACACTGAATTGGGAGGCCAGGGCAATTAGGTAAGAAAATAAGACAAAAGATCAGAAAGGAAGAAGTAAATTACTTATTTTCAGATGAGACATAACTGTAAATACAGAAAATCCTAAGGAATTCACATACATATACACAATTGTTAGAACTAATGAAGGAGTTGAGCAAGGTGGCAGGACACAAGATCAATGTACAGAAATCAACTGTATTTCTCATATAGTAGCAATAGGAAATAAAATGAAATTAAAGAAACAATTTACATTTACAATAGCAGCAAAAAGAATAAAATACACAGGAATAAATTTAACCAAAGAAGTGCAAGACCTGTATACTGAAAATAACAAAAGCCACTGAAAAAAAATTAATGATCTAAATAAATGGAAAGAAGGTTCATGTATCAGAAGATTTAACATTGTTAAGGTGGCAGTTTTTCCAAAATTGATCAATGCAAATCCCAGCCGACTTTTAATAGAAATGGACAAGGTGATTCTAAAATTCATATGGAATGGCAAAGAACCTAGAATAGCAAATGATCCTGAAAAAGAACAAAACAGGACTCATACTTTCTGATTTCAAAATCCACTACAAAGCTACAGTAATCAAGGCAATGCAGAATTGGTATGTGAATAGCCATATTGATCAATGGACTAGAATTAAGAGTCCAGAGATAAACATATATCTGTGTTAACTGGCCTCTGACAAGGGTACCGAGGCCATTCAATGTAGTAAAGAATACTCTTCTTCAAATATTGCTGCTGGAACAACACAATAGCCACATACTTATACTATATATAAAAATTAACACAAAATGAATCAAAGACCTAAATGAAAGGGTAAAATCTATAAAATTCTTGGAGGAAGACCAGTATAAATCTTCCTAACCTCAGATTAGGCAAAGGTTTCTTAGCTATGACACTAAAAAGCACAAGAAGCCAAAGAAGAAAAAGATTAGATATCATCAAAATTAAAAATGTTTTTGCTTCAAAGGACACTATCAAGAAAGTGAAAGGCAACCAACAGAATGTGAGGAATGTTTGCAAATCACATGTCTCATAACGTCTTATAATATCCAGAATATATAAGGAGCTCATACCACTCAATTAAGACCCCCCCCCAAAAAAATCCCAACTTAAAAACCAGGCCAAGGATCTAAACAGACCTATCTCCAAAGACATGCAAATGGAAAATGAGCACATGAAAAGATGCTCAACATCATCAGTCATTATGGAAACACCAAAACCACCTCATACCCACTAGGATGTCTATACTAAGAAGAACAGCAATAATAACAATGACAAGTATTGGTAAGAATGCAGAGAAACTAGGAACCTCCTCCACTGGTGGTGGAGATGTAAAATGGTACAGATGCTCTGGAAAAGTTTTGCAGTTCCTCAATTATTAAACACAGAGTTACTGTATTATCCAGTTATTCCCATGTATATATCCAAGAGAACTGAAAACATACGTCCATGCAAAAGCACGTATCTAAATGTTCATAGTAGCATTATTCACCACACATAAAATGTGGTATATCCATACAATGGAATATTATTCAGTCATAAGAAGGAATGGCGTACTCATTGATGTTATGCAGATGAACTTTGAAAACATTATGTTAGGTAAAAACACAGGTACTAAATCCATGTATCTGCTTTCATTTATATGAATTGTCTAGAATAGGCAAACTCATAGAGGCAGAAAGTAAATGAGTAGTTATCAGCATCTGGCAGGAAGGTGGAAAGGAGAGTGGCTGCTGAGTATGGGTTTCTTTTTTGGAGTGATGTGAGTGTTCTGGAATTAAAAATGTCGATGGCTGCATGACTTTGTCCTTTTTTGTAAATGCAACGTAAAAGCACCTTTCAAATAGCAGAACCTCAATAGACAGTTGCTGATAGAAATAATATAAATGTTTACACTTTGCTCTGTAAGGTATTACAAGATTAAAAACAGTGAAAGTTAAAAAAATTTGAATAGCCAGATTACTACACACGAAGGGAAATGTTAGGTCAATGTCAACAATGAACTAGGATCCTTTATCTGTAACATGATTTTAATAAAGCAAATCCAGCCACATATAAAAAGCATAAAACAATCATTATCAGTTTGGGTTCATTCCAGGAACGCAAGGGTGACCTGGTGTTTTGGGTGGGCAAGGAAGGAAGAGAATCCAATGGAAATACACCTGCTTAATAAAATAAATGAGAAAGGCAAAATCTCAAAAGATAAAGGTAATTCAATATCCATTCATGACAAAAGATTTTTTTTTTAACAAATTAGAAATAGAATGGAACTTCTTCATTAGTGATGGCCCCAACTGTTAACTCTTCTTTGTATCCATATGCCTTTGCCATGTAGCTTTATGTTTTTCTCCCAATGTGGATTGGCTGTCACAGTTGGTGAATCTGGAAATAGAGGTTTGAAATGGGCTTTGAACAGGAGCTTGCGCTCTTCTTGTATCTTTGATACTGCTGTGACAATATGATTAGTCTGGTTTGCTGGAGGAGGAAAGAACCAATCTGAACCACCCCAGCTGTTCCAGCTGAGGCCATTCAAGATCAGATGAGGATTTTAAATATTTACCTTCATCTGAAGCAGTACAGCTTGGGGTCCTGAGTTGGACTGTTTCCAGTGCTTTCTTAGCTCTGTCACTCACTAGACTAGTTGTGTGTCCTTGAGCAAGCTGCTTAGCTCTGCCCATCAATACATGGGAATGACAGTAACAGCTACATCACAGGGCTTTTATGCAATCAAATCACTGCTGTACGTAAAGTACTTACAACAGTGCCTGACATGCATTAACCAGTCAATGGACACATGCTACAACTATTACATGCCCAATATTTTAAATTGCTCCTTTCCCATCCCCTTTGGAATTGCTGTTATCGCCCATCTTCTGAACTATTTTTCAGAACAACCTATGTTCATCTTTTATAACTCTAGAATTAGAAAAAAATTATTTTTAAGAGATTGTCACTGTATTTTAATCTTTGGATTATATCTTTAGAAAGGAGTCAAATTCAATACTAATATGTTCCTATATAAAAACAGACCTGGAAGAAAGCCCAGGCAAGATCAGGGCTGCCCATCCAACAACATCAGATGTGTAAATAACAAATGTTCTATGGTACTGAGGTTTTGAGATAGTTTGTTACACAGCAGTGTAATGGCAATGGATAACTGAGATGCCTGATACACAGTATTTAAAATCTCTACAGCAAACATTATTCTTAATGATGAAATCTTGCAATTTTCTTTCAGAGATTAGGATGAACAGAACAATAAACATAACATGAAAACAAAATTTAAAAGACACCATTTATAATAACATGAAAAAAAATATTTTTAAGATTTGTTTATTTATTTATGATAGAGAGAGAGAGAGAGAGAGAGAGAGAGAGACAGGGGCAGAGACACAGGAGGAGGGAGAAGCAGGCTCCATGCCGGGAGCCTGACATGGGACTCAATCCCGGGACTCCAGGATTGCGCCCTGGGCCAAAGGCAGGTGCCAAACCGCTGAGCTACCCAGGGATCCCCACAAAACTTTATTAAACAACAACAACAACAACAACAACAATCTGAAGGAATCCATCTAATAACAGAAAACATGTAATAAGGTCTCTAACTCAGAAAAAAAAAAAAAGACATTAATTTTTTGTAAAGATGCCAATTTCTGTAAATGACCTGACTGAATGCTGTCTCAGTCAAAATTCCAGGAAGTTTCTTCCTGCGGAGTGGAAAATGAAAAGTTAACTGTACACTGTACAGTGACCTGGAAAGGGACAAGAGTAACCAAGGCACTGGAAGGAAACCAAGTAGGAGGGCTTTCTCTACCAGATTATTGACAAGACTTAAAGATACTACAATTAAGACAATGTGGAATTGGTGTAAGCATAGATAACAGAACGGGCTGACCTGTATACAGACAGTCCCTGGGTTATGCAGCAAAAGTGGTGTAAAACTGGACTCCTATACATACACTAGGGGAAATGACAGACCTAAATGTGAAAGCTTCTAGGAGACAACTTAAGAGAATGAACTTGGGGATTAGGGAGCATGTGTTAAACAGCATGACAAGAAGAGGGAAAAAAAGACAGATACACTGGAGTACACTAAATTAAGAACTCTGTTCATCAAAAGACCATCAGAGAATTAAAAAAAAAAAAATCAAGCAAAGACTGAAAAGAGAACTTTGCAACACTTCCGACAAAGAGGTTGTACCAGAGGCTGGTGCAGAGTATGCAGGGCTTGTATTTGGAATATGTTCGGAACTTTTACAAATCGGTAAGAATAAGCCGCTGAAGTAGCAGCGTGCATCCTGTTCACGTAGATGAGACGGCAGCAAAAATATGGAAGGGAGTCTAGGGTATTTTCAAGATCGTTAGGGGGGAGTGCCCTAGTTGTAGGATATCAAACTATACTTCTGAAAGTGATGGGGACAGGGGGAGAAGATGGGAAAGAGCTCTAGCCAGTAGGCTAGATAGGGGTGCACGGCCCAAATCTGGGCTTCCGTCTCTGTAAACAACGTTCTGCTGGAATATCCAGCTACTACACTCATCTGTTCACACACGCTGTCTAGGGCAACTTTCCTAGGCCGAGACGTTGTAACAGGGAGCGTAGGCTCCAAAGCCTAAAATACTATCTGGCTCTTCACAGAAAAAGTGTGCTGATCCTTTGGCTACACTGTCCTCTTATGTGCAGTGTAATCATCATAGAAAGGAAGGGGGGGGGAGGTTAGTTCCCTGGAAGACTAGAAGGAGGTAACAGTTTAGCTATTAGCAGGATTTTAAAGCAAAGATTATTTTCTACCGTCTAAATTTGTTTTGCCAACGTGCAGCCAGACTTTCTCTGGCTAAAAGCAGAAAGTGTGGCAATGTCATAGAATCACCAACCAAACAATGCCAACACAGAGATATGGGTTGTATTTAAAAACTATTAACTTAAAAAAACCAAACAAACAATTAACTTAAAAAGGGGTTACGGAGTAGTTTTTAAGGAAACCACAGATACTCCCAAACAGGTAACCTGTAACTGATCTCTTAATCAAAGCAAGCAAACATGAGCAGGCGCTAGTAATGTTACTGAGGATGAACCACCTTCAACAGGTAATTCAGGAACCTATATTCGGATATGATGCTGTCTGTATGTTGTACTCAGGCCTATCTGAGGGGCAGGTATAAAGTTCATGTTCAAAACAATTCCCTGTCCCCTGACAGTCCCAGAGCAACAAAATTATTCCTTCTCATACACTCCACAAGTATTTCTCATCCCTCACTATTTTTTTTAAATAACCCAGGCTCCCCTCTCAGTTGTCTTCTTAATTATATTTGAAACTTTAATGTACTGGAAAACCATTACCATGATTAAAAACAACTCAAATTAATGGTCATTTCTGGAGAAAAATTGTCTTGAAAACCATACAATTTTGACGTTGATCATATGATATCAGTGTGAATATTGGGTCTGCTTATTCTCCACAAATTAAAAAAAAAAAAGAAACTGGCTAAAAATCAAATGTGTTTTTGCTGCTTCTCCCCACCCACTCTCAACAAGATTCTGATGTTTCTGATGCTCTCAGAATAATGAAGACTAACCTCAAACTCTTCAAGATTCCTATAAATCTTTTCAAAAGCTCTTTTCCTGTATCTCAAGATTTTTTCCCACATTACATCTATCTTCAGAGCTTTCACCACCTAGATGTCCATTCCAACAATCTTATAATATATTGTACCTTTCTCAAAGCATACTTCAAAGAGGTGGGCTTCCTTTCTGTTTACACAGATACAAGACAGATTGATCAGTGATTGCTTATCTCTTCATACTAACAGGCATGTCATCTTTGAAGATAAATCCACTGCCTGAAAACTGAAACTAAGAGTCTATCTGATGTTTGAAATAGGCTCTCCCACTCTTGATTAGAAAGTAATTCTTGGTAAGGATTTGTAAGAAATTTGGCACACACACACATCAGCAAAATTCACTGAGGTGGCTCTGAAGTCCACCATGACTCAGTCCTTTGACGGTAAAGTTCTGAAATCAACAATTCTGAGATACGTATTTATTTATTTATTTTTTTTGAGATACGTATTTATATTTGTCATGTGACATTTAAAAAGCTGATTTAAGTTTTTATTTTCACATTAAGAGCACACAATCTAAACAATATTTTAAAAACTATGCCAACTTTAAGTTGTGAAGCAAGACCACCAGACATTTGTTACTGGATTCCCAAGGCCCTCCCTTGTCTCCCAGCCTCTTCCCCAACACATTTATCTCCCCCGATTGTAAGCAATGCCACATTTTTGGAAAGGATAGTATCAGGCTTACTTGGTAGTTTCCAAAATCCCAACTCTTTTGTTAAATCAAGTTTTCATTCATAAAATGGAGCGGTACAGTTAGCTTTCAATTCTCCGTGGCAACAGGAGTTCTGCATTAGTGCTAAGAGCTTGAAAACAGGAAAATAAAGATGAGCCTTCTCATTACTCACTCATTGGTTTTATGCATGCCCATGCAAGAAGGATTTTGGCAGTGTTAAAATACAGGCAAAACCTTGTGGGGTTTTTTTTTTTTTTTTTTTTTTTTTTGTGCTTTGCTTTACTGGACTTTGCAGATATTGTGGGTTTTTTTTGGTACAAATTGAAGTTTTGTGGCCACTCTGGGTTAAGTAGATTGGTACCATTTTTCCAACGGTGTTTGCTCATTTCGTGTCTGTCACATTTTGATAATACTTGCAATATTTCAAACCTATTTCATTATTATTATATTTGTTACAATGATCTGTGTTCAGGGATCACAACTCGCTGAAAGCTCAGATGATGGTTAGCATTTTTTAGCAATGAAGTATTTTTAAATTAATATACACTGTGTTTTTAGACATAATGCTATTGCACATTTAAGAGACTACAGTAGAGTGTAAACATAACTTTTATACGCACCAAGAAACGAAAAAATTCACTCTAAAAAAAAAAACTCACTTTGCTCGCTTTACTGTGATCTTCACTTCATTGCGGTGGTCTGGAATGAGCCTGTAGTACCTCTGAGGTCTGCACATATACTACCTCTTGCGGTATATCAGTGTGTTTTTACAAATTATTTTGGTTGTTTCAATCTGGCCACTCAAGTTTGATATGCTTCCGTGTCTTCTGTTTCATATATACCATCATATCTTTAAAGGTTTGTCCCATCAGGATGACCCTGAGAAGTCCCAGGTCCTGGCCTCCTGGTCCCACTTACCTTGAGATAAAATGCTAATCTGAACTTCCTGCTCTCCACAGTGTATGACCCTGCTAAGTTATAAGGACCAGCAGGGTGAAGGCTATGGGTCGCTTCCTCTTCTTTTAAGAACCTGAGACACTGTTGCTGCTGCCATCTACCCATCATCCTGCCCCTCCCACTTCGTGGCAGACTTTGGCCTCTTTACTAATTTGGAGAGAACCTTCTCTCCGTCCTCACCTGAGGGTGGGCAGGCAGATGGCTAGGTCATCTTTACTCAGCCTGGAAGACCAGGGGCAGCAGGCAGCCTTTCCCTTTCAACAAGGCTTTCTCTCCCAAGGACATAGCTGAGAACTGCCTTTGAATTAGAGAAAGAGCTCCATGGAGCCCCTCCCCACTCCTCCCAAATACACTGAAAACAACTGCTTTGGACACCATATTGGTTTGATTACCACCCAACCCCATTTCCTAGTAAGAAAGTAGCTTTTCCCTCCAGACAGGCTGCCTCCTGCTCCTGGGCTTCTGTGTACAGATGAGAGGGGGCAGGTCAGTGTCCCCACTCTCTCAGGACTAGGGGCTGCTCTGTAACACAGGATTTTTATTATTTTTGCTAACCTGGAGGTAGTGGGAGGCTCCTGCAAGAAGCTGTCTGTGAATCTGGATCCACCACAGCCAGTAGCCCTCTACCTTCTTGCTCAGAGCACTTTGGCAGAGATGTCAGAGGACCTAGTTCTGTCATTTACTAGCTCTGCGACCGTAAGCCATTTGTTCTTCCTTATTGTTAAACAAGGGACAGTAATACATATAACATTTGCTTCACAGGGGACCTCAAAGTACTCAAAAGTGATTCAGACCAGATACTATACTATCACTATTACTAATATTATTGGTAAATATGCTCTTCTACAGAACAAGGCGAAGGACAGAAACTTGACGCCTCACTGGAGACCTCCTGGGAATGGCTGTTGTCACATGCCTGCACTAACACAGCGGGGGCTCTGACGCGGCTCTGTGGAAGTGCATTTCTGATATTCATGGGTATTTCTGGTCCATACCGCTTTCTGTTCAATGCAAAGAAACTAAAGGGCTTCACGAAACTCCTTAAAACCATGTACTTATGCACATACAAATATGACCATCAGCTGAAAGACATAATCACTCCTCTTGAAAAACCACCATGGACCACAAGTAAAACAACACCCGACATCTACCAATCTTCAGGTGAGGTCAGTGATGGGAGAGGACACATGAATCCAAAGCACAAGCTCAGGTGCTTCTTTTGTTACCCTGGGAGGCTGTTCTGATTGGGATTTAGGATTTCTTTCCACCAGAGTGATTTTATTTTATGACACAGTGAAACAGACCCAGAGACAGATGTTGGTTCTTCAAAATGTTTGTAATCACACATGCACAAACGCCAGGTTGGACACAGCCCCTCCCGTGAGCCCTTCCTCCAGATTCAGGCCAGTTTGGTTGTGTTCTTTGAACCTTGTGCCAAAGGCAGGATACCGATGGTGGAAAGTCCACTTGCCCCACTGTGTACCTCCTGCGCTGCTTCTCCTGGGCAAGTGTTCTTTGTATGGTGGCTGGCCATTCTACCCTACCAGGAGCTCCTCAGAGGGACGGAGACTAGCTCAGCATGCCTGCCCTTTAAGTCAGGTACCAAGGGTGTAAGTACAGAAACCCCTTAGGGGGCTGCTTCACTCTTTGTGGAGTTGGATGTCTGAACGGCTATCACCTCACAAGGTCAGTGCTGAACGAAAAGGACTCATTCTTCCACCATCACTCTCTCCACACAATACCATAACTAACTCTTTAGGGTCTTTTGATGATATGGAATGTTGGTGCCTTTTTAGTATTATTTGTATGATAAGCACTATATTTTGCATATGCTACTCTGCTAAACAGAAAGCTTAAAAATAAAGACATTTAAAAACAACCCTAAAATAATTCTTAAGTAATAAGAAATAGTGTCAAAGACTACAGCCACACTGCAGAGATTTTCTTTCATTTATAGTCAACGATCAATGTCAAAATGTCAAATGGTTCACATCATGTTTCTACTTCAGCCCCTTCACCATACTGAAAAAAATTCAACCTCCTTACCCTGCCCTACAAAGCCCTACATGATTCGGCCCCTGACTATCAGCTCTTTCAACCAGCACTTTTGGTCTCTTCCTTTGATGAACAGGATGCTACTTCTCTCCTAAGCATCTCCTGCAGAAAACAGATGACCCTCAAGGCCACATACAGATTAACAATGGCCTGGAGTTGTCTGAATAAATGAGAGGTGGCCCTGCTATCCATTTACTCCTGGAAAGAATGGATCAGATCAAATTCTCTAAAACCAAAGCCAACATTTTTCATCATGGTCCGAGGGAAAAAAAAATCTCCAAAGTGGAAACAAGGCTGAAGGCTAAAACAGGATGCCTACATATCACTTCAATGTCATGCCGGAGCACTGTGAGATGTGTCCACCAAAGATTATGGCCTTCTCTAGGGCTAGGTACTTTCATTTGACTTATGAATTTGGCATTGATTAGGATATTCTAGAAGTCTGTAAGCATGGATGTTAATTTTTGAGAACTGATGGTGATATACAATGAATAGCATTGGTTAGAGATACAAAGGGCAACCACTCAGGAGAGAGGTAACACCGAAGGTTGGCTTGATGGTCCAGAAGGACGTTCACTGGTTTTGTACTTAACCCTGGGACTATTCAGGCATTCGTTCAGTGACTCTAGTCAGTCTCCTGAATTTTCTTTGAAACCAACTTAACCATCATTTTGATTCCTGCAACAAATTTTTGACATATAGTCATTCTGTATTTATGAGACCTGTGTTTATTTTTTGAAAATCTTAATTTGACAGATGCTACAGGTTTAAAACTAACAATGCTATCTCCATGTCCAGCATGGAGCCCAGAGTAGGGTTTCAAGTCAAGACCTTAACTGAGATGATGAGTCAGCCGCTTCATTGACTGAGCCACCCACGTGCCCCAAGAAGTTACTTAAATGGATCCCCTCCTGAGATTTCATTTTTATCTAAGGGGGATTTTTAGACACACTATTCTTTTTGACTTGGAACACTGAGGCCATGAACTATCATTGTTCTCTAGAACAGATACCCAGATTGCTTGGGTTTATGCCTTAAGTCACAAAGATCAGCTATTAAGAAACAACCTCCGAACCTTATATTTACTGCGAAGATGGTGGTGTTCACCAAACAGAGAAATACTCTTTCAGGTCTTACAATTGTGCCTAATTGTACTTTTACTGAGCAGCATGTGTGGGCGCGCATGTGTGTGTGTGTGTGTGTGTGTGTGTGTGTGTTTGTGTACAAGTGTGCATGTGCTCTGTGAACGTGATTCACCTGTTCATTCTCAGGATATTCTCAGGTGAACGTGATTCACCTGTTCATTCTCAGCTTGAAGCCACATCTGTGGCTCCCTGGCAATGTTCAGTGTTGTGCACACATTCTCTACATTATCATGCTCTCAGTTTCATCGCGCTTTCATTCCTATTTGTCTTGATGTCTTCATTTGGAAAAACCAAACCTTGCAGTTTCAAATTGTAAACTGCCTTAGGTCCTTTTTCAAGTTGTGTATAAGTCACCAGAATCACTCCACTATTACTTCTTGGACCTCTGCTTACGCTTCTCTACCTAGACCACCTCTCCCAGTACAGCTGCTGTTTAACAAAACCCTACTAAATGCTTCCCTGGAGACACCTCTACCCTCTTCACCATGTTACTGCTGATCTCAGTCAGACACACTCTCTCAAGTCACTTACAGGCATTTGTACACTGCCTTATGTTACAGCCTCCGTAACTGGCTTCTCATCCTAGCAAACACCAGCTCCTGGAGCAGAGAGACTAGTCACTTGTATGTCACCAGTTGGAGCTCATAATACTTGGCACACAGTGTGCAGGATGCTTAATAAATCAAGTTGAGGGAAGAAAGCAAAAGTACAAAGGCAAATGGTCGTTAAATGCAGAGCATTCGTTCATTAATGAGCACCTACTCTGGCCAGGAACAGAGCTAATCTGGTAGGAGAAAGACAAGAAAATCAGAATGACCATTTAGCAAACCTGGGCAGGCAGCCATTGTCTGGCGCTGTTCTGGATGCTGAAGATATGGGGCTAGAGAGTATATATAGCGTCCAACCTCCGGCAACCCACATTAATAAACACACTAAGTATCCAAGTAGAAATGTGGATGATGCTAGAAAGTCACAGAACATAAATGGTCTACTTTAGAGGTAGGGGAAAGAGTTTGGGAGAAGATCAAGGAATGCTTCTTAGAGGAACTGCCAGGGGCCGAGGCCCGGAAGATAAGGAATTAACCAGACAATAAAACAGAAGCACGTGTGAAACCCTGAGAAAGGAGAGAACTTAGCCAATTCCAAGACTGGAGGAAGCCTAGTGCACCTGAAGCAGATGCACTGAAGGGGCAAGCCATGGAGGGCTCTGCAGATCACAGTGAGGAGTCTGAGTCTGATCTCAAGTACATGAGAAAGCCAAGAAAGATATTTCAGCAGGATATTAATGTAGGATTATATCTCCAAAAATTCTTCTGGCGACTAAGTAAAAAATGGATTGAAAAAGACAATTAAGAAAGATGCTGGGGAAAAAAAAAAAAAAAAGAAAGATGCTGGGGGTGCCTCAGTGGCTCAGTTGGTTAAGTGTCTGATTCTTAGTGTCGGCTCAGGTCATGATTTCAGTGTCATGAGATCAAGCCCTGCATCAAGCTCTGTGCTCAGAGGGGAGTCTGCTTGAGATGCTCTTGAGATGCTTTCTCTCCCTCTGCTGTGCTTCTCCCCTGCAAAATAAATAAATCTTTAAAAAAGAAAGATGTTGGTTACCTAGACCAGGAGGTGGCAATGGCTGGAGGTCAGGAAGGAGATGGACACTGGCACACTTGGCATGGAGTGGAGTGGGCGGCGGGGTGGTAAGGATGAGGGAGAGGGGCAGGCATGGCCCATCTGTGGCTTGTGGCTTGAGCTATTAGAGAGATGGAGGTAGCACTCACTGAGTTCCCTGTTCTCCCTGCCAGGATGAAGGAGGCCAATAATTAATGCAACTGTTTACAATGCTCCTGGTAAACAGACTCACTGTTTACCACACTCATGATGAAATTTATCACTTTAAAAAGCCTATTACAAGGACGTAAGTAATGACATGATAAATAGATCATCTTTCCTCCTGATATACTTGATTCCTTTCCCGTTCTGGATGGGTTCCTTTATGAGATTTCTCTACTCTCACAGAACCACAAGACAAATATTTTCAGATGACTGAGAACGCCTCTCTTGGCTTGGGGTCATGAGGGGTGGGGTGGGACTGGGATGGTAAGTTCGCCCACGTACACTCTAACTGTCCACCCTGGTGCATGGGCATCGACACTTGAGCCTGTACCTATTGTTTACAGCACAGAACCCTTTGTGGATTAATCAGGTGAGCAGAACCCAGTAAAGAATGGGGCACCTAGATAGACACAGAATGTGACCCCATGCCCGGAAAGCAGACCCTCTAAAGAAAGTATCACAGTATTCACTAAAGTCACACAGCACATTTCCAGGTAGGTGTAAAGAGTTGCTGGTTGGAGGATTTACAGTGGGTCAAAATGTCACAGGGCCACGTGTGGCCTACTGGTGGCCCTGTCAGAAGTAAAGTTTCATTTTTTTATGGATGGAGAGGGAAAAATGAGGAAAGACCGTGGTAAGCTCACAGGTCAGGCACTGTCTTTTAAGGAATAGCTTTAAAGTAACAGAAGGTTTTATGCTTCAGAAAATAGACCCTGCAACCTTGGGGAGCCAAGGATGAAGGCCAGCTAATGCACAGTTCCGGGGCATGCCACTAACGCCAGCCGCCACAGGAAGAAGTTCCTGATGCTGTTGCGAGGCTGGCCCGCAGCACCCGCGATCATGGAGAGCTGCTCCAGGGACTCTCGCTGTGCGTTGTCACTCTAAGCAGCCAGCTTCATCTGCAGAGCGAAAAGGCTAAGCAAACTAGACTGAAATTAAGTATCTTCTAAAGCAAATTCTAAGATAAACATCCAGCTTTAGTCCAGATTAGCACTTCTCTCTCTCTTTTTAAAAGATTTTATTTATTTATACATAAGAGACACACACAGAGAGAGAGGCAGAGTCACAGGCAGAGGGAGAAGCAGGCTCCATGCAGGGAGCAGGACTCGATCCCGGGTCTCCAGGATCATGCACTGAGCTAAAGGCAGATGTCAATCACTGAGCCACCCAGGCGCCCCTTAAATCCTGCACTTTTACCCTTGTGATCATCTACAAGGACTGATGATGGCCTGCCATGTGGCTTTCAGGCTCCTTTCCCATCGGGTGTAATCAGGCTGTTGCCAAGGCTCGCCGCCTTCAGCTGTGGCTCTGAGCCAGCCTTCCACAACAATCATTAAGGACGGGCCACTTCCCTCTCTGCCAGGGAGCACAGGTATTCCTAACACGCAGCGAGGGCTGAGAGCTGCGGGGACTCTTAATCAGTATTCCTCCAACTGGGGTACGAGAAGCTTCTCAAGGGTACTCCACGTGTTTGGCCTTTAGAGGAGTCCACACACCACGGACACTGAAGAATGACAGCCCTTGGACCCCTTGACAACAGGCAGGGGACTCAGAGCTCAGGACAGAGCCACGCCATCGCACCGACTACTCAACTTGACAAGGGATGTTTTGGCTGAAGGTTAGAATCACATGTTGAAAGGCAAGGGCTCACGAGAGAACATTTAACGCATCATTTTACAGATGAGGACGAAAGCTACTCAAAGGTTAAGACAGAAAACTGACCTCCACACAACAGACTCAAAATACAAAGCAAAAAACCTGAAATACAGTGTAAAAAAAATAAGACAGTGATTTTAAAATCCGGTTTTGAGCATCACGGACTACTTCAAAACTGTACTTGAGTCAAGTTCCAGTAGTCAGCTTTTCTTTTAATTCTTCCAGAAATCCAGGAAACAGACACCAGCAGCGGCCCCTCCGTCCCGTGTCGGGCATCTTGGGGACACCCTGTCCCTCCAGTGGTGAGGCTCTCGGGGCCACCATCTGACTTCCTCGAGCCCCCGTTTCTAACGTGGACTAGTCATACTCAGTAACGTGTGCAACCCTGACGCTTGTGGCGGAGTGCCACCCTCGGTGGCCACAGGATCACCCAGATGAAAGGAGAAGGAAAACCCGGTGTGTAACTGCTTGTTAAATGCACATCAGAAAATCCCTCGAGAAAACTGGATTAGTTTGCAAGTGGAAAATTCACTAGGGCAACCGCTCCTTCCCAGCCAGACTGAGACTCCTCTTATGGCCCTCCTTGCCCCGTTATAAAGCCGTGGCAGTCCTGTCCCATCACGTGTGCTTGACCTGAAACACCAGAGCACACACCTGTGACAGGGCAACGGGACATGTGTCCCACTTTCCCTGCCAAGTCCAAAAACCAGTCTGGGTCCCAGCAGTCAGAAACAGTGTATCCAAAGCCACACCGTGGATAAGACACGACATGCTCCAATGCTGGCGTGGGCCGGTGGCCCTGTCCTTCCTCCTCCAGCCCCTACGCTCGAGCTGCAGCTAGGAAGGCAGGAGGGGGCGATGCTGGCGGAGCTCACTCCGCTCTCTGGCGACACAGCAATTAAACAGCGTGAGCCTCCGCAGTCATGCTGCTAATGTTCACGTTACGTTTCCACAGTGTTCTTACAGAACCAAAATGTCATTTAACCTTTAGAGGTAATGCCAAGAACTAGCTACCAAGCTTTGCTGAAAAGTGTCATCCAAAGAAGAAAATACTACAATTACGATACTCACACGGAATACATAATTTAAGACTCTAACAGCAAGATGAAAAAGAGTCTCTGTCCCGTTATGAGCTCCAGGTAACAATGTGTGTTACATTTAATAAAAGTCCCCCTGCACATCCTTGTGGCAGGCAGAGTGTCATTTACTGGATAAAATGCAGAGCCCTCCCTCCATTAGCAACATAAAACTTAATTAAAACTGAGGGTGCACCTTCTCATATACCATGTCATCTTATTATTTGACTTTAAAATTTAATTAGAAGTAACTAAGTTCTTTCAGGGCTCCAACCACCAGAGACACAGGATTCCCACGACAATGACAGTTAACACTAGAAACGGTCCTGTGGGTCTGAGGATAAAGGTCCTGGGTGTAAGGTGTCTGACAGGTGGAAGCCAGCACTGGGGAAGGAGGGGCTCCTCCGCACGGAGCGTGCTCGGGTCTCCACGCCGCGCGGCTCTCACCCCACTGGGGCCAGTGGCCTCGCCAGTTTAATCAACGGAAACGAATGTCGTGATCTCCTCCCTTATTACTTGAAAATAATCCAGGGATTCATCCTTCCCCGCAGACTGCTTCTGAACCCACCCTCCATCAGAATTTGGCATGCCACTGCAGAAAAGACACCGAAACCCTCCTTGGTGACAGAGTACAGTTTTCCGAATGAGCCGAGCGTGTCTCCTGGGAGGAGAGGCCAGCACCCATGGGCACATCATCACCTCCCATGTACTGACTCATGACCACCCTGACATGTGGGACACTGAGCTGTCCCAGAGTGATTAAGACAGTCCTTTAGAGGTCACCAAGGACTCCAGGCGGTTTGATATTCTTAATCAAGTCTCAAGAGGGTTGGAGAGAACAGAAACTCATGTTAGTAGCCCAATCATTGAAACCAACTTCATTAAGACTGCGATACACATAATTTTTACAACCATGCTAAGGGGCCTACTATTCTTATACAACTTTTACTTTCTGAAATTCAGGTTAACGCTGGGGTGGGTGGTGCGTCTCAGGCTGGCAAGGCAAGGCTGGCACCGTTGGCAACATGGGGCCTGAGGATCTGCTAGGGATCAATGCCACTATTTCAGTGCACGGACTGTGCAACAGGTCCTTCTCAGCACAGAAGTGAGGGGACTATCTACAGTGCACAGCCGCACTCCAAGTGGCTAATATGGTCCTAAGTACAAGCGGCATTTGTTCCATGGGAGCAGATTTACACCTTCTCCCCAACAGCATGCTTCTCCCCAGCCCCCCAGCCGCACATACATAAATAAGAACTTAAACTGCAGACAGAAATTAGAGAGAACCGCAATTGAGATAACTGGGCAGGAAGGAGGCTGTTTTAAGGTATTTTGGGAACCCAGTATTGTCCCCATTAAAAAGACTATTTTTAAGCACAAGCAACTCTTAAATAATGAAGCAGGAAGGGCAGACCAGATGTGATCATAAATAAACCTGATGATCAAGTGTCATCTTCCTAAAAGGTGGGGAGGGCCGTGGCATGGAGAATGGAAGAGCAAATACACAGTTCAGAAAATAACCCAGAGGAAAAAATACTTTGAAGGTTAGGATTTTAAAGTGCTTTCTTAATATTTCATATTTTGAATGCCTTGGCAGAGCCTATTTATGGTCCTAGACTGAGAGGCAATTACATTAGGTCCTTACCACTCGGGGAGATGGGTATTTACTACATGAGGGTAATTACTTTTTTTTATAGAGATAGTTTATCTCATTAGATGTCATCATTTCAGCAAGAACAGGTCTGCACAAGGATTAGTTTATTATAATTTCCCTATCAATGGTCTGGTGTGCTGTTCCTGCATTAAGCAATGTTGCCTATAACCCTAGGGTTGAACTTTCAGCACCGCAGTCTGGCCAAGAGCACAGTAGGGCTCCATCCATTTTGGGCCATTTCACCCTTGACTTTGGTGGGGAGGCAGTTTTACCTATGTTGCTACTTTCTGCCAACTGCGATGCCATTCAAATGGATCCCTAGGGTCAGAAACAAAGGCTCTTTCATGAACATTTGTCCTACACCAGGCTATGGGCTCCTAGAAGTCAGGGGCCGTATTTCACTGGGCTCTGAATTATCAGCATCCAGCAGAGCCTGGCACACAGTAAATGCTCACTGAATGCACGATAAGGAGGTGTGAAGCTTCCAGAAACTTCCCTGTACAAAGGTGGCTGACTGTCAGAGAACGGCATGGAACATAGTCAATCAGAAATTAAAAGCAGAGTTTAAAACATGCCTTAAAGCCAGAGGAAAAACTATTTCAGGAACTCGGACTCACCAAAGGCAGTTCATCAGGAGCCAGCAACCATGCTTGGAGCCACGTAACGTGAAGCAAGCGCAGACAATTCTAGCCAAAGCCACGGGGTGGGAGAGGTAAGGGGATCCAGGAGCCCTAGTGGACCCACACTCCTTTGGAGAAAGTAAATTAGAAGCCTGCTGGTTCCCTGAGCACTCAGATAATGGCAAGTAGTTGTACACATTTTAGAGGAAAAAGTGTGCTCTTTTATCATTGCATTTGTTCAGCGAATTTAAATGAATTCTTTTAACTAGATTTTGCCCAGATAAAACAATATTGCATTAATCTTAATACGCTGTTAAAATGTAACTTTCAAATTCAATAATATCAATTAAACAGTAATTACGAAGACACGTTAGGATGAGCCATGAAGAGGAAAACGCTTTCTCTCCACTTCCCACACTGGGTGGCCACCTGGTGTGAGGCAGGGAGTGGAAACCCTGGGAGAAAAGTCTTGGTTCTTGTTCTCAGGAAGGTCCCTGTACATGGGGGACACAGCTGTAAGGAGGAGCGTGTCAGGGTGCCTGGCTGGCTCAGCTGGTGGAGCATGCCGCTTGATCTTGGGGTCATAAGTTCAAGCCCCACAATGGGGGGTAGAGATTACTTTAAAAAAAAAAAATAAAGAGGTGTGTCAACTCCACTTACAGGGACATGTGCAAGTAGAGCAGCGCAAGAGAACGGGCGGCCTGCAGACCTTGACTGCTTTGGAAGAAGGACCCTAAGGGCTTAGGCAGCAGGAATCCCCAGCGGACGGCCCTTGGCCCCAGCTCCTGTTCCATCAGCATCCTCCCGGAGGCCCAGTGCACCAAACGTCCTTCTGCGTATGGGTGGCCATGGCAAGCAGTCTTAGGGGCTGTGCCACTTAAGGGGTAACAGAAGAACAGACACAAGGGCAAATGAGAAAAGAAACAGCCAGAGAAGTAAAAGGTGCACAAAAAACAGTAGTGTTCCTGGAACAAGCATCCCAAAAACAAAGAGGAAGCAAGAAGTATCGGGGTGAGGTTTTAAAATGTGGCAGGAAAGTAAAATGGTTCAGCTGTTAAAGAAAAGTGTCGTGGCTCCTCAAAACTAAGAATAGAATTACCACAGGATCCTGCAATTCCACTTGTGGGTGTTTATCCAAAAGCACTCAAAGCAAGGTCTTGAAGAGAGATTTATACACTCGTGTTCACTGCAGCATCATTCACAACAGCCAAGAGACAGGAGCAACCCCAAGTCTACTGACAGATGAGCGCATGAAGCAAGCATGTTGTATATGTAACATGGAATATTATGCAGCCTTAGAAAAAGAGGGAAATCCTGTAACAGGCTTCAACGTAGATGAATCTCTAGGACACTGTGAGGTGATGTAAGTCAATCAGAAAAGGATAAATACGGCAGGATTCCACTCATAGGAGGTATCTAACGTAGTCAAAATCACAGAGACAGGTGTTTGCTGGGCTGTGGGGGGAGAGGGCAGAGAGTGCTAATGTTTAAAGGGTAGAGTTTGAACTGTAAGGTGAAAATGTTCTAGAGCTCTGTAGCACAGCAACGTGACTACACTTTCACCGTTTCTCAACTATACAGTTAAAGATGTTTAAGATGGTAACCTCAGGGTTTACGTGTTTTTGCCACAATCAAAGTGAAAACAGAAACAAAGCCATGGTGCTCATATAAAAGGCTGGGAGTGGCCTGTACTGGTGAAGACAAGCACCGCACTGGAACTGGAGGTGACTGGGGCCTGGGGCCTGAGAGCAGCTGCGGAGCAGCAGGGCAGGAGCCACTCTGGGCGTGGGTGGGAAAGGAAAAGGGCAAGTGATCACGGATGGAATGCTCCAGAAGTGTGGCCTAGGAGGAAAAATCAGAATCGGGGTGCAAAGCAGCAGAACCCTGAGGAAAAGGCATTAGTGAATTCTAGTCCCTTCCCGTCTTTCAGGCTGGTGTCATCAAAAACACGGGCAGGACTTAGCAGTCCCAGCAGGGGTGACCAGCAGCACATGGATGGAGTGGACCCAGCACACTGCAGGGACGCAGGAAACGCTGCCAGCAGGATGAGCCATGAGGCTGTCGTGGCTTCCGTGTGGAGCCCAGTCCTCTGGAGTGATGGTGAGCACTGGTGGGAAGGGCGGGCCAGGACCCCGAGGCCTGTCTCTGGGGAACGCGGACATAGGGCCAAGAAGTCGGTGAGGCAGACAGTAAGGAGGGGCGAGGAGAAGGAACACGCAGGCCCCGACAGAGAATTGTCCATCTGGGTTGGGAGGAGGCTGCCTCTGGCCCCCCAGGCCTTGGAGGGCTGCGGATGAACACTCTGCAGTCCAGAGGCCGTGAGGGAAGGCAGGGGACCTGCGAGCAGGGCAGGTGTCTGGTTTCAGGGAGGGCAGGAAGGAAGGCGAATGGGAAATCCTCCTTCGGGAGGTTGGGAGCCTTGGGGAACTTGAGGAAGACACAGCTGTTAGCGCTGCAGGTGTGCTACTACGGTGGGGGCAGATGAGAAAGGGGAAGAAAGCAGTTCAGCGGGGATCAGATTACAGGCACAGGCTGCAGGGGCTCAGGGGCTCAGGGGCTGTGGCTTGGGAAGGCAATGAGGAAATGCAGAGAATCCCGCAGTGAGGTTATTTCCATCTCACAATGACCAAGAACTAAGGCACTAGAAAGGCTCTACTGGTCTGAGGCTCAATCTAGTGACACAGCTCTGGCAGTGAATATATCTGGGTGAGGGGCCCTACTTATTACCCATAAAGTTGCCTCCTGGATATTGTCATACGGAGCAAAATTATTCACTGGTATTTTTAAAAGACGTTGTGCACCATGAACCTACAGATGTTTTCTTGAGTTTTTCCAGCTCAAAGCATTACGTATCATTCCGTGTTTGCAAGCTCAAAACTTGCCCTGGCTCTTACTTCCTCAGCAATTTCTCCCAACCACCCCCACAAACCTCGTCTCTTTTTCACACGTACCCTTTTGGGAAGACAAACAGTAATGATGAAAGTAGAAGTGAAAAAAACTGCTCAGACAACTTCTTCCCTCACAACACAAATGTTAATTAAGCACCTATTATGTGTAAACAATGGGACTAGACAATGCAGAAGATTCTAAAGATTACAACGTTTGCCACAATGCTTTCCCATTCTATTATCTAAAGTTTTGTTGAATTTGTCTGTCTATTCTGGATCTTTCTCTGGCTCTCTTCCACCAGATTTTACTTCCTTGGAGATTCCCCTAAGGAATCAGCTCTCCTCTACCTAGGCTAGGCGTCCAAGCCACTTAAGACTCCACTCAAAGCAAAAGCACGTTGGGGAACAGGACTCTTTAGTGTCTTCTTTCCAGAGTTTCCTAATAAACTGACTGGAACATAGCCTTTCCTCCTTTGTAATGAAAAACGCGGCTGGCCTTGAAAAAGGCGACGTACCAAATTAGGAGGAGATAGACACCATGCTCAGCCCCCTCCAAAACAGCCACCAAGGAGGAAGAGCACACCTAGACACACAAAAATAGAAAATGCAACGGCGAACACAGAGTTCAAGCTCATGGTGAGCAACATCCAGGTGTACTGGAAGGTCACATACGCTTTGAGAGGACTGCCCAAAAGCTCAAACATGAATTGAGACGATTGTTCAATTACTATTCCATATTTAGCACTCACGGTATTCCCTAACTTAGGAAAGCACTGTTGGATTTTAAGGGTGCTCAGTAACCTCAGGCCGGTCAACAGCTCAGCCCCCACTTCCACTCCTACCGTTGAACAGCCCTGGGGTTCGCTTGGGCAACCAGAGTTTGGATGACGCTGATCTTCTCTCTTGGAACTTCTGGGAGAGTTAAGACTCTTTTCTGCCTGGCTTACTGGGAGGGTTGGGATGCCACCCAGAACTGCGGGCAGCACCAGTCTTCCCCGCAGGATGGGTCCACCTGAACGCAGCCAAGAGAGCCCAGAGGTGGGGAGAGGGCCTGGGGCTGAGGTGGGGGGGGGGGGGGGGGGGGGGGGCTGGGGCTTGGTTACTTTTTAGGCAACGGATCCACCTATGCCTGAGCTTGCTCACCTGAGCCAACAGATGGCATTTTTGTTTGCTTGTCTGTTGAAGCCAATTTGAGTTCGGTTTCACTGAAGAAAGAACAAGTTTCGTCTAATATAATACTAGCAACACCGAATTAGGCTTGCAAAAAATGCCTTTCGCCAGCCTGACACAAACTGAAGTCAGGAGCAGGCTATAATGTGGACCCTACTGTCTTATGAACTCTGCTGAGTGACTTTTTATCAAATCCCTTTCTCTTTCCCAACCAGGCTCACTTATAAAATAAGCATTCTCTGGAAGACGAGGAATAATGTGAAAGGAACTGAAGACAATAAAATCAACAGTATAGTTGGGATAAGGCTGGATGGGCTGTACACTATATACATACGTAGCTGCTCTCACTTCTAAGATATAGGATGTCCTAAGAGGAATATTCTAGAAGACCAGGACCCTGCTAAAGATAACAGCAATAAAAATGGGCATGAAGTAGTAGGGATTTGTTTCTTTTTTTAAAAAATGATTTATTTATTTGAAAGAGAGACAGCGAGCGAACAAGAGAGCCAGAGCACAAGCAGGGGCAGGGGCAGGAGGAAGGGAGAAGCAGACTGTGCTGAGCAGAGCGCCTGACATCAGGACTCGATCCCAGGACCCTGAGATCATGACCTGAGATGCAGGCAGACACTTAACCGATCGGAGCCACCCCGGTGCCCCAAGACAAGTGGGATTTGTAACAGGTGTTCAGCCCCTGGCAGCAGGTGCCAACAAGAGCAAATATGTCCAAGAAAAGGAATTTCACTTGAATTGATGACTTGTTTTTATTCTGCCCTTGTGCCAATCAGTTACAAAGTTCAAGAGGAGCAGGAACTGCAGTCAGATTCTTTCCTGACATAGGACCTAACGAACCCAAATTTCTTGTAAATTGTAAAACTCCAAGTTAATAAAATACACTTTGGTATATTCAAACCTGAGCAGGAACCATAAAATCAATGCAAATTAATTTGAGGCTTTCTCATTAAACTCTTGTAAATCCCTTAAGGCAGAGACTAGATGGCACTATTCATTCTAACCTCTGGCATGAAAGTATCTGTCCTTGAGTGGGTACTGGGAGAGCCAAAGTCAGTGACCTCTTCTGAAATGCTCCTGTTCAAAGTATGTACTTGGCAGGCCAAACACGCGGAGATTAGCGTGGCCCCTGGGCAAGGATGACGGGCGTAATTCAACAAAGTCTTTACATTTTGGAAAAACTGCACTACTCTGTCCCCCATCAACAGGCAAGAGAGTATATAAAGGGAATGAACAGAAAAAGAAATGCAAACAATTCTAACCTGTAAAAGCAGAACTTTCACAATTTAAAATTAAGACAAGGAGATACCATCTTCTACTTTAAGTATGTGACAGATATTTAAAAGTTGATTAAGAACAATAGGAAAATGGGCACTCGCAATCTTTATAGCTTGTTTAGAGAGCAATTTGGCAACATCTAGCAAAATCTTAATTACAAGCTTATACTTTATTCTTGTTTACAGCAGCAAGTCTCCAGCTAACACTCAAACGGGTGGGAGGGGGTGCAGGGTGGATGCATATGCACATGTGTGTATGTACATATGTGACTATATAAACGCAGGCACACGCCTGCGCCTGCAGGAGGGAGAAAGTCAATGAAGCCAAACGGAAACAACTGCAGAGAAAGTGATAAAGTGTACATGTTCTTTTTGTACTGTTTTTGCAACTCTCCATAAATTTGAAATTGCATCCAAAAAGACACAAATCAAGTTTAAAACTTCAAAAGAAGGGGCAGCCTGGGTGGCTCAGTGGTTTAGCGCCGCCTTCAGTCCAGGTCATGATCCTGGAGTTCCAGGATCGAGTCCCACATCAGGCTCCCTGCGAGGATCCTGCTTCTCCCTCTGCCTGTGCCTCTCTCTCTCTCTCTCTCTCTCTGTCTCTATGAATAAATAAAAACAAAACAAAACAAAAAAAAAAACTTCAAGAAGTAAGAGTTCTGACTCTTAAAACAGAAAGCTCTCCATGACATGACACATGATGTTAAATGAAAGAGGCAGATACCAGAACAATGTACATAGTATGATTCCATAATAAGAGTGTAAGTATGTAGAAGGTCTGAAATGACACCTGTCAAACTATTAATGTTCCCTCTGGGGGAAGGAATGGTATTCTTAGGGGAGAAGGTAATGGTAAACTTTCCTATTTTGCTCAGTGTACTTCTAAATTACTTGTATAAAAATTCATAGTATTTATGGATTACTTAAGAGGTTTAAGACAGGAGGTGCATTAACATTTCTGCTGTTGCAACATCGATAAAATGTATCCATCTGTGTGGAAAAAACTCTTAACGTCTACAGCTGAGATGCTCACACAATGGATGTACCCAGACACAGGCCCTGGGCAGGCAGATGGGAATAACAGACACTGCGATCTGTCACGATGCCCGAGGCCATTACTAGCATCTTAAGGGCAGGGCCTGAGATGCTAAACCAGCAAGTGTCCAGGCCCAAAGGCCAAAGCGCCCCCTGCCGCGAAATACTGACACTAAGTCACCGGGGAGCAGGCATGTACAATAGAGTCACACCATAAAGATCCACAAAACATTTTAGAGGAACGAGATAGGGCTATTTGTGTGGATATGAAAACATATCCAAGATCTATCAAAATTAAAAATAAACCCCTAAGTTGTAGAACCGTATGGCAAGTAGGAGCCCACTGATGTATTTAAAAGTTGTGCATGTTTATAAAATTTCTGGAAGGAATAAACTGTTAACAGCAGTTTTCTCTCTCTGGAGACAAGGAGGAGGAGGTGGGTCCTGGAGGGGTGCTTCTGTTTTTCTTTGAGATGTTTTAATTATTTTATAATTCTTCCCTGTCATTAAAAATTTCTAATTATAAATATTTATTAAGACAAATTACAAAAGCCTGAAGATAGTTTTAAATCAAGCTATACGAAGGCTAAGCAACCTCATGAGAGAATAGGATCTAACTATAAGAATCTAAAATATGCTATAAACAGAAGAATTTTGTAGCGTTTTTTAATTTATTTCCCATCTTGCTGTATAAAACCAAATTTAAAATAAAGCATGGTACAGGGGGGTCGTTGCTGCACTTTGGCGAGCAGCAGAGCCACGTGGGGGTCCTGGGAAACAGGTGGCTGGGCCCAGCAGACATTCCAATCCAGGAGGCGAGAGGGGGGCTTGGGCACGTGCATTTCTAACAGGCCCCCAGATGCCACTGCGGCACCTGCTCTTGGCATCAGGCTTTGAGAATTGCTGGTATAGGAAAAAATACCCAAGAGAGTGGAAACAAAAAGAGAAAACTAAACAATCACAAAAGCTCTGAAACAGGTTCATTGGGTTACCCCTCCCCAAGTCCTAATCACCTCTGAACACCACCATCAAACCCTGGAAGTTCAGGGGGCGAGGGGGTCTCTGGCAGCAGCCCCTGGGCTGCTCCTGCTGGGATGTGTGTTGGCCAAGAGCTGGCTGGGCTTCTGTCCTAAATTTCTTAGGCCAGTGGAACTTGTTACTGTATTTAATTCATTTTTACATAAGATAAGAGATATGGTTACAAGAGGTGAGCTGAGGCCTCAAGGGAAATGATGTCTAATGCTCTGGAAAGGCTCTAAGTGAAAATAACTGTCAAGTCAGGTCTAAGTGAGAAAATGGGAAAAATGAAAAAATCCCAGGACTGTGGACCCAAGACATATAAGCACCGACGTTTCTGCTCCACTTCAGTGAAATCCAAACTGGCAATAGTAGATGATGCGTTATGGATGCACTTCCCATACAACTGAGCTCCGATCAATAGATCCATTCCCAAGGAAAAGGGCTTGATTCACCAAACAAGTGGCATATCAAAGTACTCCTTTATGTAAAGGCATGGGCTTTAGATCAATGGCAAAGAGCTGCATATTTTTAGCTTTACAATGAAATGATTATGGTTTTATGTTCTCAAAGATTCCTGGAGGTGGCCAACTCTTGACACTAGCAGATGGCTGCTGCTGGACAAGAGCATCTTCCGTAAGAGCTTTGTGCCTAAAACGCCACTAGATGCTTGAGTACAGGGAGTTCTGAGCCCACTGGGATCCCCTCAAGGAAGAAGGAACAACTGTGTCTGGCTACCACATCCTTCTGCCTGAAGCACCTAGTAAAATGTTCTGTGGGGTGGGGAGTTGCACATCTGCTTGCCTCAAAACTTTACTTGGTTCAATTTTAGCTTCTATAATCTGCCTATGAATAAGGTTTTTTTTTTTTTTCCTGCAAAAAGCTTTATGAATAAGTAGGTTTGTACCCTGTGATAAGTGGAACTATCTACCATGGAATCCATTTACAAGAGGCTCCAGTAAATGTTGGTTTCCAAAGTCTTTTGTAATCAAACCCTCACTGGCACGGTCAATTGACTACTTGTTAGGCACAGCTTCGACTGTCCTCTCTTGACGTTTCCTGTTGAGGTCTGCTCAGTGGCTTCTGCGACTGGTCTCCTGATTTCTTAACTTTCCCTGGAGTTAATTCTAATCTCGGCATATAAATTGTAAATGGCCCTAGGGGACTGTGGGTCTCTTCTTCGGTTGGAGCTACTGATTTGGAACATCAGCTTCCCTGATAATGATACAGAAGGGAGGTAGATCATCAGCTTCATATTTTTATTTAGGGGAATTTACACTCCAGCTCCTCAGAAGAAGCCAAATCTTCTGAACAAGTTCTCCTGGGAGCCTTTCTTGGATGGAAATGCTCATGGGATGAAAGACTTGTGGGTAAGTTAAGGTACTTCTTCATTTTCTTCCTGAATCTTCTGGCTTTTGACTTAATAGCAGCAACCCCATGCAGTAACACTGATTGGGTTTAGACCTTTTTTTTTTTTTTAAAGCGTGTTAGCAGTGTTTTCTCAAATGTCATACTTTGTCAAACGAACAATTATATATTTGAATTCACAAAAGAATAAAATAACAAGACAGCTTTTAAAAACAATTGCTTCTTTTGTAGGATTAATTTGTTAGGCAATTAAAAGAGCAAGAAAATACTATCATTAGCTTATTGATAAAGAACAGTAGAGGGGCAGCCCAGGTGGCTCAGCGGTTTAGCGCCGCCTGCAGCCCAGAGCCTGATTCTGGAGACCCGGGATCAAGTCCCACGTGGGGCTCCTTGCATGGAGCCTGCTTCTCCCTCTGCCTGTGTCTCTGCCTCTCTCTCTGTCTCATGAATACATAAATAAAATCTTTTTTTTTTTAAAAAAAGAACAGTAGAAATAGACAGTGACATGGCCTAAACTTTAAAATTTTTCATATTTCTAAAAGGAAGCAATATAGTCATCTTTTAAATCTTTGTTTCATACTTAAAACAGTTACAAACCAAATATACATATGGTTATTCTGTAAAAGCAATCCTGTGTGTTAAAATTCTCCAGAAACATTTACTCTTTTGGTTAACAGATATTTAAATATCTGTTGTGTTTGGTGGCAAAAATATCCTTCATACACACGATTAATGCTTTGAATAAGATGACTCATTTCCCAGTGACTCCATGAGTATCTGCTTCAATTAGTTTTAGAAAAACAAATCAGTTTTCTATGTAGCCCTAAAATTAATGTGGAAAGTAAAAACAAACAACTACTTTAAGAAATTATGAGTATGGACCAACAACCTGACACAGCTTCAGTACTGCTCTCTCAGAAAAGAAATGCCCTGAGGGCTAGTAATCGGTTTTCTAGAATGTTCCTGTACTTCTGGCCTCCATACCTTGTCATCTCAATAGCATTTCTTTCCTCACATTCAGTGTGACCCAGCTATAGGGTTACAAAGAACTCACTACAGTTCCTGTCTTCAGTGAGCACCCCTTCTATTGGAATCATTCCCTCCACAAACACTGGCAGAGCATCTACCACACACAGGTACTCTCTGGACATGGTAGGATCTAGCACTGGCAAGATGCCATCCCTTCTTGGAGCTTACTTTCCAGAGGAGGGAACAAAAGCATCTTTCTGTATACAAAGAAAAGGATGAGGAGAAGCAAAGGCTCTAATCCTCTGAAGCATCTGCCTGTAGACAGCCATATATTGTCTAAGACACCATTTGCTTTTGCCGTCATATTTTGTTCAGAAAGGAAATCCCAATGGGAGGCTCCAGAGGGAAGAAGATGGTTCTTTCCCCCCTCTTCATCTGAAGCCTGATTTGATAGATCATGGCCATGTCACTTATCACTGTCCTAAAACTCTTCCCCAGTGGCTTCTATTCTTCCTTTCATCTAAGTGGAGAGTGTATTCTCAACACCATATAGGACTCCCGGCCAGGAGAAGAAGGAGGTCACAAGGGCCTTGCAAATACAGTATTACTCTCACCCCAACCAATCTAACTCCACAGAGCAAGATAAAATAATTTAAGATTTTATGCTCACACATCTCTGGTGGTTTTAACCAAAGCCACCTTTAGGGACATTTAAAAATAGTTCAAAATGGGAAGAGTAATGAAAAAGGAAGGCACTAATTCCTTCTTTAAACAGAAGTCACTATCCTTTTATAGGAAACTGAAGGCTTTGCGGAGGAAAGCCAAGCCTGTGTAAGTGTGCTCAAGAGAAAGTTTGGGAACTTTAAGGTCAAAGAAGTTCCAAAAATCAAGCCCCACATATCCCATAGAAGCTGCACGGACATACCACCTCTGTGGACATGGGGAACCACAGGTCTTCTGAAGCCCTTCGTGTCCTCTTACTTCCCAAAAATACTGTCCTAGGAGCGTGACCTTCTAGAGTAAGGATTAGCAAACTTTTCTGTGAAGAGCCAGACTGAAAGAACTCTTTCAGCTTTGCAGGCTATATAGCCTCTCTCATAATGATTCAACACTGTTGAGAGTTTAATGAGAAAGCAGCCACAGACCATGAGTGAATGAATGAATGTGTCTGGGTTCCAATCAAACTTTATTTATGGAGGGGAGGGGAGCCTGGGTAGCTCAGTCGGTTAAGTGTCTGACTCTTGATTTATGCTCAGGTCATGATCTCAGGGCTGCGGGATGGAAACCCGTGTTGGGCTCCGTGTTGGGCTCCGCACTAGGCATGGAGACTGCTTGAGATTCTCTCTCCTTTTGCCCTCCCCCCATCTATCTACCTCTCTCTCTCTCTCCAAAACCAAAGAAAGAACAATCTTTTTCTCTCTCTCCCCTTCTCTAAAAACCAAAGCAACCCCCCCCCCCACACAAACATTATGGACACATATTTGGATTTCTTTTATTTTCAATATGTCATTAAATACTATTCCTCTTGATTTTTTTCAAGCATTAGAAAACATCAAAACCATTTTTGGCTTGCAAGCCATACACTACAGGTGATGGGGTAGGTTTAGCTAATGGGCCGGTTTGCCAACACCTGCCCCAGAGTCAGCAGATGCCTAGCCCTTACCTGCTGCACCACAGCCCAGGGGAGTGCACAGCCCTGAATAATTAATCAAGAAGTAAATGCTCCTTGTCTAGTGAAGGTAGCAAGCAAAGGTGAGAACATGGGAGTAGGAAGAAAGAAACGTGTTCTGACTCCATCTCTGCCTTCAGTTCTCTCTGAACATCACAGTCTCTGTGGACTTGACTTCCCACTCCATGAAACAGAGCATACGGTTAGATGGCTGATTTCTCTTCTGCCTCTGAACCTCTATAATCCTTCATTTACAACAAGGTAAAAGAAAACCGTATCTATGAGCAGGCCAACAATTCGGGAAGTCAACTCGGTAAACAAGCTCACACAAGTCCCAAGTAAGGCCGAAACTTTTAGAGTGGAAGAAAAGCAGCATTTGGGGTAAAACGTGTTATCTGAAAGACACTAGCCAGATGGCAATTTACTGTCCAAAGGGATACCCCAGATTTCTGGATCCATCCATCTTCACTACCACACAAAGGTCTAAGCCAAAACTCACTGATACACCACAGTGAGTTGGGTTGGGCAGCATCTCAGGTAAACATTTCTCCTTTAGGGAAACAGCTCCTCCCCTCCAAACCAACACCATTTTATTTTATCTTACTCTACTAAGCATGAGGTTACAGAAACACAGAGAAAGATACAATTACAATACTGCAATACACAGGACGTGGACAGCATATGAGGCCAGAAGACACAGAGCCAGAAGGCAGAGGGGCAGTCCCAGAGGTGATCGAGGAGCAGGGGAGATGTGACGCTTCTGGCAGAGAACGGCAGGAGTGCCGACACAGAGGGAGCTGAGAGAGGCTGAGGGCCAAGCAGAGACCCAGGAGCACACCTGTTAACTAAAGCAATGGTGGCATGATCAGACTGGTGACGGGGGTGGGGGGGGGGGCTCCTCCCGTCCAACAACTACAGTAAATGGCCAGGAACCATCAAGAGGCAGGAAGCAGGGAGACCAATGTGAAAGCTATGGCAGGTAAGAAATGATCAGGGCCTAAAGTGAGGCAAAGCTAGTGAGGCCTATATTAGAGAAACCCATAACAGAATTCTATAAAAATCAGTGGCCAGCCAAGACATGGGGACAGTAAAGCTAATCCCAGCTGGGCAGTCTTTGGAGCTGGGTCATGGAACAACCAACTAAGCTGCAGAATCCAGGAGCAGGAGCAGAAAATACCATCCCTGCTGAGTGGACTCCTATTCTGAAAAAAGGACAATGTGATCTGAACAGATGATAGATTACAGAGAAGCAAATGAAAAGTTCTATTAGGTGAATGGTACCTTCACTTGAAAGGCATTTCTGGTTATTTAAAGGGGTTGGCCAAATAAGGCTCATGACTTCTAACCAATACTGGTCACACTTAGAAAATTCAGACTCCGTATCTAAGATGTATAAAGGTTCTCGAAGAAACCTGCTAGGAAGATAAATACCAAGCGTGGTGCGCCTGGGAGGCCCAGTCAGTTAAGGGTATGCCTTCAGCTCAGGTCATGATCCGGGGTCCTGGGATCGAGCCCCACGTCGGGCTCCCTGCTACCCTCCCTTCCATCGGATTCTGCTTCTCCCTCTCCCTGCTTGTGCTCTCACTTGCTCTCTCTCAAAGAAATAAATAAAATCTTAAAAAAAAGAAAAGAAGAGAAGAGAAGAGAAGAGAAAAGAAAGAAAAGAAAAGAAAAGAAAAGAAAAGAAAAGAAAAGAAAAGAAAAGAAAAGAAAAGAAAACAGAAAAATCCCAAGCGTAACCGATTTAGAGTGGGGAGACACTATAAAGCAGGTTGATGCGGCGGGACAGTTTGCGGACACGATTCAACAGAGACAGCTAGCGCTGACTTAGGAGAGAAATGGCAAAGTCTTCAAGGAAAGGCAGAGGCTGTACCAGCTCGGAGCTTCTAGAGCAGGCCCACCGCGGCAGCAGGGGTGCCAGTGCACCTTGAGGACATCGCCGGCACGTGGAGCCACGGCCCGTGGCCACGGATGGGGACGCTGCCGCTGAGCAGCTCACCTGGACACTCACCTTTTCCGTTGACAGCTAATCCCGTGGCCATGGCTGCAGTCACGGGCCCAGACACCTGAGGCACTAATGAGTGTATCCGGGGCCTGCTCCCCATCCTAGCTCGCTCTGCACCAGGGCCCAATAAAGCTCCGACTGGCTTTTCGGCTGCCACTTCGGGGGCCACCGTGTCCTCCTGACCCTGTTCGACGGGGTCCAGTTTCTCAGGGCTCTCACTCTGAAAGCCGTCCACTGCGGTCCTGCTCTTAATGGGGCTCTTAGGCACAAGGATCTTTATACCTGATTTTGCTAGGTCCATGTTCTTCCGGGTTGAGAGAGATGGAGCTGTGTTTTTCCTGAACTTCTGGCTGGCAGCAAATAACTGACTGTTTTTGGACTCGTGGTCTTTGCCAATCACAAGCGATTTAGGAGAGGTCTTGGAAAAGTTGCTGTTGGTGGATCTGGAGATCTGTTTCCTGGCATTGTTTGGGGATGTCCTGTTTGTTCTGGTTAGTGTGCTCTCTCTCTGCTTTTCGGTGTGGCGTCTGTTGAAGTCGTGAATGTACTCCTCACAGTTCACAAGGTGCTGTTCTGGTTCCCAGGTGTCGTCCTCACTGTCATAGCCCTTCCACCGAACCAGATATTCGGTCTTCCCTTTTTTGTTTTTCCTTTTGTCAACGATCCTTTCAACCTGTTCACACACAGAAAAGAAAGAGGTGTCAACGTATTGTCTGGAAAAAAGAGGCAAGTTTCATAAAGAAGCATCAAAAATAATAAAAACCGCAACAGGTACGGAGAATGACCTCTCTCCTCAGCCGAATCATCTGAAAAGAGAACAGGAACGGAACACTGGGGATTTTAGCAATTTCTGTGAAATTAAGTCAGACGAAATGCTAAAATTTTATGCCCAGATCACATGGATGCACACTGGGTAGCTTATTTTTCTGTGTTTCAAACGGGGCTCTGTTTTTACCTCCGCCCCTGACCACCCGAGTTGGTTCTCAGTTCCAGCTGCAACAGACTAGTCATCTACAGTCTTCTGCGTGGTCATGCTTAGGGTACCAACGGCAGGTCCTCAAGCACCAGCTTGGCTGTGGTAAACAGCTATGCAGGGCTCGGAGCCTTCTGAGGTGTGCAACTGGCTCACTGAAGAAACATGGTCAGTATTGCAAGTATTATTTACTCGGTTAAAGCCGAGAGAGGTCCATAGAATTCATGATGTTGTATCAATAACAAAATGGCAAGTTATTCACCTCCGAATCTTGGTTTGAACTAATTTGGGGCTAATGTCTTTAAAGAAGATGCTGCTAATCTTTGAATTTGGTGATCAGTACATCCAGTGGCTAATTTATGAATTTACACAAATTTACGAATTTGTCATGAAAGATAGTTATAACTGCGACAAATTCTAGTACCTTCACGTTCTTAAGTGTAAATGGGAGATATCTGATGACTCATGTGAACAAAATATATTTGACCTAATATTCGGCGTGTAGTTGGGAAAATGCTTAGAATCTAGTGGAACCTCTCTATAGTTAACGTAAACACGATCAGCCTGCTCTCCCTGCGGCAGCGTGCACCTCTCTGTACCTTGCAGGGAGAGGCCCACAGCCACAGAGCAGCTCTTTAATTAAGGATGCAAAGTCAAAGTCCATCAATTACCAAGAACATCAATAAATTTCTTGCAAAGCTACAGGTCAGGTCAGATGACATAATGGTATGCCTAGTTCTCCAACATTCCAATGTAACAGGGGCTAATTTGGAATACAACAAGAGACACTTTTGGAGAAAGGGAGAATACCTTACCCCATCATTTTCCCCTCTCAAAATCCACCCCCCTTAAAAAAAAACTCTCCAATATGTCTATCTGGGATATAGGGAATTAAAGCCCTTAACTATAGAAAAGCCTAAAGTAAATATACATTATGGCTTCTGTGCAAAAAGGTAAAGAAAGGACTTGTATCAGTAGGTGGCAGGTTTCATGCCTAACAAATCTCTACAGAGATAACTAATAATCTCTCTAGATTATTAACTAACAACTAACGTTGGATCTGCATATATAAGTCCACACAGTCCATAATGTGGCACTGAAAGCTTTGATAGTGATTTTCCTCCCTGCTCCTTTGCTTGTGAAAAATTACATATAAAGACTTATTTCTAGAAAATTCCACGTGAATCAATTTTACAGCAGAAATAGTTTAGAAGTGTTAAAGACAAGGAGTAAAGGGATGATCTCTCAAGAGAAAGCTACATTTTAATCTTATTTTTTTTCTACCTCAATTTCCATTCCAGAAGCATGAGGTACAGTTGATCCTTGAACTACATGGGAGTTAGGGGCACCGACCCCCACCTCAAGGCAGTAAAAAAAAAATAAATAAATCTGCATATAACTTTTGACTCCTCTCAAAACAACTAATAATAGCTTACTACTGACTGGAAGCGTTATCGATAACATACACAATTGATTAACACATATTTTGTACATACGAGACATACTGTATTCTTATGATAAAGGAAGAGAAAAGAAAATGTTACTAAGAAAGTCTTAAGTATGAGAAGATACATTTAGAGTACTGTACTGTATTTATCAGAAAAAAATCTGCTATAAGAGGACTCATGTAGTTCAAACCTATGTTGTCCAAGAGTCAACTAAACCACGCTTTCCGTCTTCCACTTTCTTAAAGCTGAGGGGGAATCTGGTAAAGTGAGATGAGATTCTTGCTCCTCCTCTCCTCGTATCATTGGTGTTTTCCTCTAGGGCCAGAACCCATGGGAACCTTCACTTGGCAGCGCCCCCACCAGGCCTGTCCCTCTCTGTCAGAGCTGTGCTGGTACATATGCTGTGTTTCATGTATACTCAGTGGACAGACTTTGTGTAGACATGGGAGGCGGGCAGAAATGGGGGACACATTAGATTGGGAATTGGCAAACTTTAGGGGCACATGAGCCATATGGGCTCGCAACCACTGAACTCTTGTCACTGCAGCACAAAAACAGCCACAAACAACATGTAAATGACAAGACACTAAAAACAACACAGTTCTATTCATGGACCCTAAAATTAGTTTTATAAATTTACTTATATCATGAGATATTAAGCTTTTGATTGTTTCTCAAGTATTTAAAAAGGTAAACACCATTCTTTGAGCTAACCTGTAGGCCACAGTTTGCTGAGCCCCGCAGTAGACTGTGAGGAAACAACTGGACATATGACACTCAGGTTGCAGACTTGCTGTCCTACTAATTCTCATGGGGAACATGGTTTGCAAACTGACAAGACACATATGGCGGATAAGGAGCCAGCAACCATACCTTTCAAGTGGAAGGTCTACAAAAGTCACTCTGGGCACTAGACGCAGAGTAGGGTTTAGGCCAATGACCACAGTCCTCTGATACCAACCTCAGACTAAACTGGGTACATGACACCCTCTCTCCACCAGTCAAGGACACATGTTCTTCTTCCCCCTTTGAAAGCTTAAAGGTAAAGTCCTGTTGATTCCTGGGGCTAAAATAAATTAGTTTCCCACAAAAAGGCATCACCCGATTCAAAAAAATTTTACTGTAATAATAAGACTAAAATTATTTCCAGAGCACTTTTATGGTGCTAAGGGAGGAAAGCCTTGATCATAAGAGAAACACGTGAATAACTCTTCCGTCAGGTTTTCAGTCCCTTCCCGTGGAGTTCTTCCTCTCCCTGCTAACATCGCTGTTTCTACAAACTAGTGTCAGTGAACAGTCTTTTTAAAGTATATCCACGGGTATCGCCCTTTGGTTATAGAATCTCAATGCAAAGAATTTTATATAAAACAAACTTCAGAAGTATAGAACTGCAGACAAGTTCTCCTAAGATTCTTAAAAGACAAGACAAAATGAAGAAATAAAGGCATGAAAATCTCATCCAAATTACCTAGATGTTCTCATCCAAATCACAACAGCCTTGACTACAGGTGGCAAACATAGTAAACTGATCAAAGTTCTTTTTGTTGGGATTTCCTTCTAAAACTCAACCTAAAAAGCCAAGATGTGACACAAGTCAAACAAGGCTTTCCTTAACATTACAAAGTCCTCTGATGGTTTGTGGAGCAGTGAAATTAGTCAAAAGATCATTCCAAACACCTAATCCGCCTCACTTACCTCAGAGCACATCCTGGTATCTGTGGCTCTGGGAATGTGCTGAAACGTGCCACAGAGCGGCAGAAGCCAGGACAGGATGGACAAAGGTTCCTTAACACAGAAACAAAAACCCACAGAGAAGCCCAAACTGGGTAAAGAGCTCAGGAAGAGCTGGAAGAAAGATTAACTCTGCAATTGTTACAATTAAATGCCAAACAGCCTAGAAATTGTATCAGGGCAAGGCATGCAAATATATCAGCTTATAAGAAAAGACCAAAGTTGCAAAAAACTCACAGTAGGAAAAGTTTGGCACACTGTATCATCATCGATAACCTTGTCAGCTAGATGCTGCTTGCTAATACTTGCTGTGATTCCTCCCAGCCAGAACAGTGGGAGCCGGCTGCCAAGATAACTTTGAAACCACAAGAAAGGCTGAAAGCTTTTTCTCAGATTTGGGTCTTACACCAACGGCTGGAACATTTGGGACAAGAGAGCATTGCTATGGAAAAAATGAATAAACAAAACCCCTGCTTTTATCAAGGAATTCTAGTGGATCTGTAGAAAGCAACAGCTCTTTATATAAAGAAGATGTGTTTCACCGGCCATTTAAAAGTTGTGTTTACTATTAAGAACAGGAAAAGTTGCCTGAATTACTAGGAACATTTGTTAACTATTAAAAACACAGGCAGACAGTTCCCTTGCAAGAAGTAAAGGAATAATATAGACATAGGCATTTGACAACAATGTAAAGAAACCAAAAGCCGGTAGAAATGGGGTTGGGGTGGGGGGTGGAGGTAGTGGACCCTTCAAACAAGGAAGCCCAAAGGCTTTTTGCACTCCCCAATCTGCAGCTGGGAGGACTCACGCAGAGTGCAGTCTTCCAGGCCTCGGGAGTCGTAAGGCAGAGTCAGGAGTTGAGAGAGTGCTAGAAATCCAGTGGAGGTCGGACAGGAGGGCCCCACAGAAGGGGGAGCCCCCTGAAACAACATTACAAACCCTCTCAAATCTCAGGCAGATTCCTGAACTACAATAGACTGGTAGAAAACAACAATTGGTGTGTTGGGGGCACCCAGGTCCACCTCTAGGTTTGAGGACTCACTAGGAGGACTCACAGGACTTGGCATACAGTCTCACTCGTGGCTATGATTTAACACAGCGCAAGGACACTCAGCAAGATGAGCCAAGGGAAAAACATGTGGGAGAAAGTCCGAGGGAAACTGAGCACAAGCTTGCAAGGGTCCTTTCCCGGGGGAGTCACACAGGATGTGCTTCATTCCTCCAGCAACAAGTTGTCACCAACACATGGAAAATGCTGTGTATCAGAGCTCATTAAATACTTCCTGCCCAGGAGTTTTTATTGGGGCCTGGCCACAGAGGCATCCTCTGCCTAGCATGTATCAAAATTCCAGAATCTTGGGAGGAAAGCAGGTGTTCAGCATGAATCATACCAATGGACATCATAGTCAAACCTAAACAAACCAAGATAAGGGTAACGTCAACTAGCCAGCGGGTAGAGGATGGGAGAAGACATTATAGACGGGGCCAAAACAATGGGGGACAGGAGACAAAGGAAACATATTTAAAGCACTGAAGGAAGGACCTGTCAACTCAGAATTCTTTATTAAAAAGAAAAAAAAGCTTCAAAAGCAAAGGTGGAGTTCCAATTCAGTGATGGCGGTAAAAATAAGGAGCTCTATAAACACATTCCTCAATCAAATAAGCAAAGCTGGTAAAAACTATTACAAAAAAAAAAAAAAAATCACAAAACCCTAAAGTCTCTGGAAATTGTCCTAAGGCCATAGAGCAAACGAAGGAACATTTATTCAAGAAAGTCTGTTAACACTCAATAAGAACAGAGAGTTTATGATATCTGAGCCAAGACCTACTTCTTTCCCCACCCACCCTCAGTTCATTCAGTATGACAGAATCTCATTCTGAGTATGGCCAAGAATACAGGCTCGCTCTCCCCTCTCTCAGCTCCCAATCAAAGCTCATCAAATGTTGCCAGGAGAGACAGGCTACCAACATTTCTCCTCTTCCACTCAGAGTAGAAGAGGTAAAAACCACTGATTAGTATGGCTGAGAGGTCAGGGGCTCATTTCCTCTAGCTGACCCCTATTCATAAGGAGGTTCTATCCCAGGGGGACAGGGCAAAAATATTGGGGACTGTGACCAATTCTGCCCTGAGTCATTCCTAGGGGAGAGGTTTTATGTTGGCAGAGGCAAGGCAGAGAATTATCAGAGGCTACCAGTCCACTCAGCACCCAGACTAGTGGTTCAGACAGTTTGCCCTGGGGGAGAGGTAATCCATAAGAAAACTGTTCCCCCTCCAAATAACTGACTTTGTTTGAGACAGAGTAGGGGTTAAGTTTAAACCTAAGGATGCTCTTGAAAATGATAATGAAGACAACAAACTAAACCATAACTCATCTAGTCACCAGGGAAAGCCAGCTAAGAGCCCTCCTAGGATAAGAACAAACCTCAGACTGGTCTCAGAAATACCTTTATCCAAGTTTACTTGGATCAGACTGTTGAGCAATTAATGCACCAGACATTGTAAAAAAAAAAAAAAAAAAAAAACACACAAAAAACAAAACAAGAGAGTGGTCAACCAGTCATCAGTGGAGTCTTAGCAGGCTAGGTGTAATACCAAATAAAGTTAGCAGCTTACAGAACCAGGGAAGGAGAGAGCCAAAGAGAGCTCTATGAAATCACTATTATTCCAGGACTGTTCAAGACTGTGCCCACTGAGGAGTCCATGGAAGTCTTTGCATAGTAGGGTAATAGATTTCACCAAAATAATATAGTCGGTCACAAAACAAACCACCAAGCAAATAACAACAAATGGCCCACACATCAGGGGGAAAGCAGGCAACAGGAACTGCCGGTGAAAGGGAGAGATATCAGGTACAGCAAACAAAGACTTCAAATAAGGACACCATGCTTAGAGAAGTAAAGTATGAAGACAGGATCACCTTAAACAAAGAATATTGTTAATGAGCTAGAAATGCAAAAAAGAACCAAAGGCAAATTCTGGAGTTGAAATGTACAATGACTAAAATAAAAAACTTTTTTTTTCTTTTTTCTTCTTCTTCTTTTTTTTTAAAGGCAGGGGGCTGGGGCAGAGGGAGAGAGAGAATCTTAAGCAGGCTTCATGCTGAGTGCAGAGCCCAACATGGGGCTCGATCTCATGACTTGAGCTGAAACCAAGGTCAACCAACTGAGCCACCCAGGCATCCCTAAAAGGAACAACTTTTTAATTATGGGTGCTTGACAGACCTGAATTGGCAGAAGAATCAATCGACTTGAAAAAAAAAGATGGATGGAAATTATGCAAAGAAGAATACAGAACATACAAACAGAACCACAGAGAAAAAGGAGACATGCATCTGCACACCAACATATGTGCTAATGGGGAGCATGAGAAGAATCAATCGACTTGAAAAAAAAAGATGGATGGAAATTATGCAAAGAAGAATACAGAACATACAAACGGAACCACAGAGAAAAAGGAGACATGCATCTGCACACCAACATATGTGCTAATGGGGAGCATGGGGAGCAGAAAAGTGTTCGAAAAAATGGGTGACAACATCCCAAGTTTAGGATAAATGCAGCGATCCAGAAATACATGTTATAGTCAAAATACTGGAAGTCAGGGCGAAGAGAAAACCTGGAAGCAGCAGGAGGGATACAACTGCTCAGTTACAAGGGAATTCTAATAAGGTTAACAGCTAACTTCTTATCAGACATCATGGAGGAAAGAGGCAGTGGGACAACATTCAAGGTACTACACGAAAACAATGCCAGCTAAGAATCTGATTCAATCCAGCAATGCTATCCTTCAGAAATGAAAACAGAAAAGGGGGGACACCTGGGCGGTTCAGCGGTTGAGCATCTGCCTTCAGCTCAGGTCATGATCCTGGAGTCCCAGGAATGAGTCCCACATCAGACTCCCTACAGGGAGCCTGCTTCTCCCTCTGCCTCTGCCTCTCTTTATGTGTCTCTCCTGAATAAAAAAACAAAAAACAAAAAACCAAAAAAACAGAAAAGTTTTTCTGTGTGGTTCCAACCGTACAACAATTCTGGAAAAGGTAAAACTGTAGAGACTGTAAAAAGGTCAGTTAGCGTGGAAAGAGGAACGAACAGGTGAAACACAGAAGACTTTTACAGCAGTGAAATTATTCTCTATGATCCTAGAATGGTAGATAAATGTCATTACGGATTTATCAAAACCCAGTGCATGTACAAGGCCAAGAGTGAACCCTAATGTAAACTATAGACTGGGTGTGATATGGCTGGTCAGTGCAGGTTCGACTGTGACAATGGCACCACTCTGGTCAGGGATGACCATGACGTGGGGGAGACCGTTCATGTGTAGGGGCAGGAAGTATATGGGAACACTGTCCTTTCTGCTCAATTTTGCCGTGAATCTTAAAACTGCTCTAAAATAAAAGTCTACAAACCACTTCCTTTCCCAAAATGAAAACAAAATAAAGATACTCCCAGATAAATAAAAATAAAATTTGTTGTTAGCAGACCTGCTTTGCAAAAAATACCCATGGAAGTTTTTCAGGCTGTAAACAGATATAAGCCAGAATTCACACACAAAAGCCCAATGAGGACCGGTAGAGATAATTATGTAATTCTTAAAGTTCAAAATGCCCATTTTTCTGCCTTCTTCTTACATAAAGAACAATTCAACAAAACAACACATATACAGTTGCACTGCTAGATCTATAACATACAGAAATATGTAATTGTCACAAGCATATCTAGTGAGAGCCAAAAAATACACAAAGCTAAGATTGACAGAAGAGTAAAAAGAGAAATGACACTTCAACAGTAAGAGTTGGAGACTTCAACTCCCACATTCAGTAATGGGCAAAGTACACAGAAGATCAACAAGGTAACAGAAGTCCAGAACACCCAGCAGACATCCAGGGAACACTCTGCTCAACAACAGCACAATGTAATTCCTTTAAGAACACATGGAACATTCCCCAGCAGGGACCATATGCCAGCCCAGAACATGAGCCTCAATAAATCTGAAGATTGAAGTCATATAAAGTCTTATCGCCAATAAAATGGAGTGAAAATGAAAATTAACAGAAAAATTTGAGAAACTTACTAATGTGGGACAAGGAAGAAATCACAAGGGAAATTAGAAAGTCCCTCAAGATAAGTTAATACAAAAACACAACACACAGTAATGAGAGGGAAATTTATAGTTGCATATGCCTACATTGAAAAAGAATTTTTTTTAAAAGATTTTATTTCTTTATTCATGAGACAGAAAGAGAGAGAGAGAGAGACAGAGAGAGAGAAAGGGACACAGGCAGAGGGAGAACCAGGCTCCATGCAGGGAGCCCAACATGGGACTTGATTCCAGGTCTCCAGGATCACACCCTGGGCTGAAGGTGGCACTAAATTGCTGAGTCACCCGGGCTGCCCAAGAAGAATTTTTTAAAAAAGATTTTATTTATTTATTCATGAGAGAGAGAGAGAGAGAGAGAGACATAGGCAGAGAGAGAAACAGGTTTCCTGGGGCAGCCTGATCCGGGACTTGATCCCAGGACCCCAGGATCATGACCTGAGCCAAAGGCAGATGCTCAACCAGTGAGCGACCCAGGTGTCCCAAAAAGAAAAATTTCAAATCAATAACCTAACCATCCACCTTAAGACACCGGAAAGGGCATCTGGGTGGCTCAGTCAGTTAAGTGTCAGACTCTTGATTTTTGGCTCAGGTGTCAGGTCCTGGGACGGACTGAGGCAGGCGTCATCTCCATGCTCAGCACAGAATCTGTTTGTCCCTCTCCCTCTATCCCTCCCCATCATAATGGATGGATGGATGGATGGATGGATGGAGAAAGAAAAGAAAGAAAGAAAGAAAGAAAGAAAGAAAGAAAGAAAGAAAGAAAGAAAGAAAGAAAGAAAGAAAGAAAAAAAGAAAAAGAAAAAGAAAAAGAAAGGGAAAGGGAAAGGAATGGAAAGGGAAAGGAAAGGAAAGGAAAGAAAAAGAAAAAGAAAAAGAAAAAGAAAAAGAAAAAGAAAAAGAAAAAGAAAAAGACAGATACTGGAAAAAGAGCAAACTAAAGCCAAAGCATGCAAAAAGAAGAAAATAATAAAATTAGAGTAGACATTCATGGAACAAAGAATAAGAAAGCAATATAAAAAAATCAACACAACTAGTTTCCTTGAAAAGATCAACAAATTTACTGAACTTGTTAGGCTAATCAAGAAAAAAGAGAACACTCCAATTATTAAAATCAGGAATGAAAAAGGTAACTACCAAAAGCAGAGAAATAAAAAGAATTATAATACCGTGAACAACAATTTGGATAACTTACAAGTTAAACGAATAACGAAATGAATAAATTCCAGGAAAGACAGAGACTCACGAAGCAGACTTAAAAATCTAAATAGACCTATAACAAAAAGATCGAATGTGTAAAAAAAACAAACCAAACCAAAATACAAAACCAACAACAAAAACAAAATGAAACAAAAACTTCCCACAAAGAAAAAGCGCAGGATCAGATTGCTTTTCTGGTGAATTCTACCAAATTTTTAAAGGAAAGATTAAGACCAACTCTTTGAATAATTAGAAGAGAGAACACTTCACAACTCATTCTATGAGGCCAGTATTACCTTGATAACAAAGCCAAGACATAATAAGAAACTGGAGATCAGTATCTTTTACAAATTTAGACACAGAAATCCTCAGCAAAATATGAGCAGTTGAATCCAGCAATATGTAAAAAAAAAAAAAAAAAAAAAAAAAAAGACCATGGTCAAGAAGGATTTATTCCAGGAATTCAAGGTTGACTTAACATCTGAAAATCAATTCATTAATGTAATTTGCTATACATTAATAGGATGAAGAGAAAAATCACATCTCATTTCAACAGATGAAGAACAAGCACTTGAGAAAATTTAATAGCACTTCACGATAAACTAGAAACTAGAAACAGAAGCTTCCTTAACCTGATAAAGGCATCTACAAAAACCATAGAACTAACATCACACACAATGGTGGAAGATTGAATGCTTTCCCCCCTAAGATCAGAAAGACAAGGATGTGTACTCTTGCCACATCTACGCGACAATCATACTAGAGCTCTTGCTGGATAATTAGGCAAGAAATAAAAAAGCATCCACACTGAAAAGGAAGAAGTAAAATTATCTCTACTTGCAAATGACATGATACAGAAAAATGGTAAGGAGTCCAATAAAAACTATTAAAACAAACAAGTTCAGCGAGATCGTAGAATACAAAACTAAATTGTATACCAGTATACTGAATTCATTGTATATAGTAGCAATGATCAAACCAAATATGAAATAAAGAAAACAGGTCCATTCAAAATAGCATCAAAAGGAAAAAATATTTAGGAATAAATTCAGCAAAAAAGGTACTAGTCTGTTACATGGAAACATTTAATTTATAAAACATTGTTGAAACAAATTAAAGACCTAATTAAATGGAAAGAAACCGCATGTTCATGGATCAGGATACATAACAATATTACTATTATTGTATTTCCCAAATTAACCTAAACATTCAATGTAATCCCTAGTAAAATTCCAGCTGACTTTGGAGAAAGTGGCACGCTAATCCTAAAATCTTTATGGAACTCCAAGGGACTATATAGCTCTTCAAAAGGAAGAACAATAATCTTAAAAAAAAAAGTTAGACTCACACCTCTCTATGTCAAAATTTCCTACAAATCTATAGTAATTAAAATAGTGTGAGACTGGCATATAGACAGGTATAGAGACCAATGGGATAGATAAGAGAGCCCAGGGGAGCCTGGGTGACTCGGTTAAGCGTCTGCCTTTGGCTCAGGTCATGATTTCAGGGTCCTGGGATCTGAGCCCCACATCAGGCTCCCTGCTCAGCGGGGAGTCTCCTTCTCCCTCTCTCTGCTTCCCATTCGTTCTCTCTCTCTCTCTCTCTCAAATAAATAAATGAAATCTTAAAAAAAGAGAAAGAGAAAGAGAGAGCGAGAGCCCAGAAACAAGCCCTTGTGTAATGGTTTTGTATAAGTCAAATGGTTTCTACAAAGGTGCCAAGACCGTTCAATGAGGGGAAAGAACAGTCTTTGACAAATAATGCTGGCACAGCTAGATATCCCCATGCAAAAGATCAAGTTGGACTCTTACCTCATACCACATGCAAAATTTAACTCAAATGGATCGAAGATTTATTTGTAAGAGTTAAAATTATTAAACTGGATCAGTCAATGATTTCTTAGACATGACACCAAAAGCAAAAGCAACAAAAGAATAAACTGGACATCAAAATGAAACACTTCTGTGCTTCAAAGGACCCCGTCAAGAAAGTGAAAAGACAACGCACAAAATAGGACAGAGTTTTTGCAAATTATAACTGGTAAGAGACCTATATTGAGGATACAAAAGGTCTTACACCTCAGTAATAAAAAGATAAGCCAGTTTAACAATGACAAAGGATCTGAACAGAGATTTCTCCAAAGAGGATGTACAAATGGGCAGCAAGCACACGAAAAGATGTTCAGCATCATTAGCCAGCAGGGAAATGTGTATCATAACCACAAGGAGACACCACTTCATACTCAATTAGGATGGCTATATAAAAAAGACAAGTGTTGGCAAGTATGTAGAGGAAATGAACCTTATATGCTGCTTGTGGGGATGTAAAATGGGGCAGTCATTTTGTAAAAACAATCTGTCAGATTCCCCCAAAAGTTTTTTTTTTTTAAAAGATTTTATTTATTTATTCATGAGACACACACAGAGAGAGGCAGAGACATAGGCAGAGGGAGAAGCAGGCTCCATGCAGGGAGCCCAATGCGGAACTCAATCCCGGGACTCTAGGATCATGCCCTGGGCAGAAGGCAGGCACTAAACCCCTTGAGCCACCCAGGCACCCCGGATCCCCCAAAAGTTAAATATACAGTTACCATATGACCTAGCGATTTCACTTTTAGGTATCCACCCAAGAGAAAGGAAACTTCTGTCCCCAGCAAAACTTGTATATAAATGTTTATAGCAGCATTATTTGTTAATAGTAAACAGGTACAAACAACCCAAAAGTCCATTAACTGATGACTGGATAAACCAAATAATACATATGTGTCTACATGAGGGATTATTATTCAGCTGTAAAAAGAAATGAAGTACTTGCTACATACTACAATATGGATAAACCCTGAAAATATTAGGCCGAGTAAAAGAAGCCAGTCACAAGAGACCATAAATTATATGATTTCATTTCTAAGAAATGTCCAGAACAGGTGATTTTAGAGATAGACAACAAATTAGTGGCTGCTTGGGGCTGGAATGGGGGGCAATGGTGGGGAGAGAAGGCCATGCAGGTGGGCGTATAAGCAGGTGACAGCTAGTGGATATGGGTTTCTTTCTGAAGTGATGAAAATGGTCTAAAATTGACTGTGGTGATGGATGCAACACTGTATAAACCACAGCCAATGAAAGGTACAATTTTTTAAAAAAGATTTTATTTATTCATGAGACACAGAGAGAGAGAGAGAGAAAGAGAGGCAAAGACACAGGCAAAGAGAGAAGCAGGCTCCACGCAGGGAGCCCAACGTGGGACTCGATCCCAGGTCTCCAGGACCACGTCCTGGGCCCAAGGCTGTGCTAAACCGCTGAGCCACCCAGGCTGCCCTGAACTGTACAATTTAAATGGGTGAACTGTTTAGTAGGTGAATTAATCTCATAAAAGCTGTTTAAAGAAAATATTAAACATATTTTCAGGGAAAGAAGAGTTGGAAGAATTTTTTGCAACAGACCTCCAATAACTAAGAAGAATTTTTACCTGAAATTTTACCTATTTACAATCTGCTGAGTCAGCTTTTGACATTTTCATGGATGCTCTAATGCTTCTTATCAGAGAAGAAATACTCTATTACTGAGAGCAAGAGCAATAGCAATTGTCAGAGTATCAGCATTTGGTGGTACCAGCCACCTGAGCCCCAGTTCCTACAGGGCAATAGAAAGAGGGCCAGGTGACAGCTGCTCATCCAGTAGGCAGGCAAGACAGGAGTGTAACTCTCAGCCTGGGAAACCAAAATCTTTCAACGGTCAGTTAGGATGCCTACCCTCCCTTGATCATCCAAAGCTGTCAGCAAATCTACCCTAAGGTCTGAAAGGAGCCACTGTGTCTCCAAGACTGTTTGCTATACCAATATTATTGAAAAGGGTCTGGGACAAACTCGCAGTCTCTGTTCCCAAGACATAAGGAAATGAAAGAGATCCCTCGAGAACTGTGCACCAACGGTATCTACCCCTTGTATTCACACTGTCTTGGCCTCTGGCACATTTTCCTAAGTATACCACTCCATCAGCTGCTGTGATCAATCTGACCAATAGAGGCTGGGACCAAATCCATTCAATTTATCTCACACAGCACTTAATTAAAGCTACTATCTGTAGGACTCCAAGCATCAGAATGAGCTACCCGGCGGTCTTGTCTTTAACCAGGCCTCCAGTGTCCTGGACCCAGGTGGCTGAACAAATCCCATAAACTATTAGGATCTATCTCAAAAAGCCAGGTGGCTTTCTCCTTAAGTTTCTGAATTGATTTTTCCTCTTGCTCTGGGGCATTAATACAGGGACAACGGGACGCGTTAGTAATTGCATAAGCTCTGTCTTCGCCCACAAGGAGGAAATCCAGAGCAATTCTAGCATCCATACAGCCCTGGCCAGTGAGCTGAGGCTGACTTGAACATCTTCCAGGGCCAAGGCATTCTTACTGCTCACTTCAGAGAAAGCCAGGAACAAATTTCCTACTGCTTTCTCTATGGCTCTCATAGTAGTGCTAACTCTCTGCAGGACATAGTAAGTCAATTATCCCTCCAGCAATTTGCTCTGAGTAATCAAGAGTAGCCTCATTTTGGAGATCTCCACAGTCTTATGAGGGTTCTATGACCTACTGGCTGCTCTTCTTTAACCACTTCTAAGTCTTCAGTGACCACCCTCAGGGTCTAAGTCACCACGTGTGTGGGAGAGAAACATGTTAATTTCTGGATTTTATACAAATACAGTCCCAATGGTGCACATGCTGGTCCTGGAAAGTATTGTTTTCGGTGACTGGGGTTCCTCCAAGTGGCCCTTCCATACACTGAAAGTGCCTCCAACATAGCTTTTCAGCTTGTTAAGGCTTACGGCTCAGTTAAAATAATTATCTTGTCCTTGTTTTCGGAGGGACTGCCTGAGCGCAGTCCCTTGCAAAAATTTGAGAGAACCACACCCAGCTCTCTTCCCCAAGTGTCAGCACTGGTGCCTTCCCTCCAACACCACATGTTCCTATTACGGCACCTGCTTGTTAATCACACCTTACCCACACCCAGACCTCTGCAATGAAGGGCCAGGTACAGGAGAAGTGAGGGCATTTTTCTGCAGCTCACACAGTCTTCCACCTTGGCCAATGTGGACCCTGTTGGTAACTCAGCAGCAGGATTAAAATAAGTGGTCGTTATCCTAATAATCTAGGTTCCCCCTATAAGTCCAGCAAGACAATTAATTCAGGTGGCTAGAGCAGAATTAAATTCAAATTCCCTAAATCCCCATTGGCTCGGCTGTCACCTAAAGCAGTCTGCAGTTGCTGTTATGGGAAAAAAAGATACCCATGAATGATCAAGGATGGAATCTAGAATTTTTGAAATGGATATATAAAAAACGTCTCATAACTTTCGTCCTAATCAAAACCCAGGAAGTGGCTAAGATGAAATGATCCCTTCCTGGGGAAACCTATATTCAGCGATCCAACTGCTTTGCTATGTTTAGAGTATGAGGGGATGAGATGAAGGAGACAGAGTCAGAAACCTTTCTGCATGGGTTTCGAAGAGCCTAGTCCAATTCCCCCTGATGCCATATGCTATCTGTGGATGGTAGGGAACATGGCAGGCCCACTGAATGCCTTAATGGTAAGTCTATTACTAAGTGGCATTGGAGATAAAGGTATACCGATGTCAGACTGCACACAGTCTGGGAGGCTGAAAACATGGAACAGATTAGTTTCACAGGTCACTAGGTATGGCCAAAGCTGGCCAGTCGCAGTAGAACAGCAACATCATAACCTGAAAGTGTCCAGAGTCCGGAGGCACCCATTAGCTCTGAGTAAGGCTCAAATGTCCCACGTAATCAGCCTGCCAAGAGGCAGGTGGGGCAAAGACCCATGTGATATGGGTCCCCTGTCAGGCAATTAGGTAAATGTTTGGCAGGAATCGTTATGTTGGACATGCAGTGGTCACGTGTGCACCAGAAACATGAGAGTTTTTATAAGGCCTCCAGTCTGTGATGGCAGATGTGTTGTCATGTCTGGCACAATGATAGCCTAGATGGTGCAGGCTCAACCAGCAGCTTGATTCCAGCTGGTCTCATCAGACAGCAGGCACTTACCAGGGGTGTCTACATGAGCGACTACATGAGTGACTCAAAACAGTCCAGAATTTTCCAAGTGGCAGACCAAAGGCTAAGCCACAGCCCAGGAGCCAGTCCACATCTCACAGGGTTCACCAAGGGCAGAACTGAGCAGAACACTGAGCACCGCCCTGAGGTTTGCCTACTGAGCAGAGCAACCGCTTCCCATCTCAAGAGCAGGTGATGCAGATGAAGCACCATCCGTTTTCAGCTCAACTGAACCATGAGTGAACCAGGCTTGGCATCTCAGGGAACTCTATGAATCAAGGATCCTACTGAGCCAGTGGCTTGGGTTAGGGTGAAGGAGTGGGGGATACAGGTTCCTCCCACTTTTCACATAAAGCTAACGTGCCACTGGGACCAGGCGTCTAGTTCTTCAATACGGCATTTCCGTTGAACAATCCAGGCCTGTTGGGCCCTTCCCATTGGGTTAGTCACTGATTCCAAATTCACCATTCAAAATTAGAGTATCGGGCCTGAGACTTACAAGACCTCCATGGCACAGGCATTCAATTTCGACGAGGGCCTGGCAGCAAGGTGAGAACAAGCTAATAATAGCTAGCTGCCTTTCAAAAGGGGTGTACCTGCAGCCAAGACAGCTGCAGACCTCTGGACAGCTTCCAACACAACCTGCTAGACTTGGCCTCAGAGGATGCTGATTTGCAAGTTGGCCTATATAATGGACCAAGTAGAATAATGCCCAAGTGAGGCATGCACTGTCTCCAACCTCCAAAGCTCAATAAAGCACTGGACTTCCTTTCTGATGTGGGGGTTAAAAAGAGAAAAATTATTGTTGAGTGCACACGGGGGTCCAGACCATGAGTCTGCCCATAAAGCTGCTACTTTACAAAGCAAGTAGACCTCTCAATTATGTTGGGAGTCAGTCACTCTTGCTGGTGGTGATACTGCAGACAAGGCTTTTGAGACCGAGGCCTCTGACATGCCTACCAGGACACTACCCATAGAGTGAAAGCTGTGATTCCAGAGGGCAAGGGCAGTCAGTCTAAATCCTAACCTACTCACTACGGGCAATCTGCAGAGGAACTTACATACCCCCAAAGATGTACTACAATCTACACAAAGTTCCTTCTGATTGGGAGACTCCTCCCTGAAACTTACAGGATAGGGAAGCCTGTAGTAACAACACATCAATTCCCACAGCAGATTCCGATATATAGCAACAGGACACTGAACTGGCCCAATGCGCTCTACCCAAGAGGTCACGTTAACTTCTTCCCCCATTGTACAAAGCTTGACCAAAGCCCATCAGCTGAATTCAGGTCCCACCTACTCCTGCAAGACTGGACAGGATGGTGACTTGGGTGGCTGTACTCAAGAGATTTAAAAATGTTTGAGCTCCTCCCCTGTCCAAAGTTCCTAGAATATGGGGTGGGTGTGTATGCAGTCCCCTTTGAGGACAGGCAGGGCTTGGTCAGACCCCTAAACATCTTCCCCTAAAGCAGCTGGGGTCAAAGTAGAGGTGGAGAGAGGGTCAGGGGTGCAGAGAGAGGGAAAGGTGCTGTATTGGTAAATAAGCACATTCGAGTAGCACGGCAGCTCCTCCTGGCTCAACCACACTTCTAGTGTTTTCAGTCCATTGTAATGAAGCCCTTTACCAGGTGGCAAGGCCATCACTGACATCACTGATTTCAGCAGTCTCATCTGGCTGGGGCCAGTCTGCACATTTTGGTTGATTCAAGCCTGACTTGCTGAGCAGCAATTTCACGGCGTGTGACTAAACTATGGCTATTCGATGCTCCACTGTCCTGACATCTTACATGGTTTTAGCAAAAAGGCCAGGGGAGAATTTTCCAGGCAGAGAGGCTGATGGCAACAATTTATCTCCAACTTTTAGGGCTTCTCACTCCTTAGTGGGTCACCTTCATCAACACTAGAAATCCAATCTGGGACAGTCAAAACCCCAGGAATACCAGTCAATGTATCATCAATATTTTCCCACTGTTATTTGTCTGTCTCTGGGAAATCTCCACGAGGGCCAAACCTACCCCCCTGGCAGCCAGAACCCACTGAAAAAAAACAAAACAAAACAAAACAAAAAAACCTGAGCCTTTTACTGTCACCTCCCGATAGACCTGATGGTGGCATGACAGTGTTGGAGAAACGGTGCAGCAAGGGAGGGCAGGGCTTCCTCGCTGTTCCTGCTTTAACAAGTCCCAACCCCTCATCTCCCAAGAGAACCAGCCAAAGTCCTAACAATCCACCTGCTTTCTGCCCATCGTGGTTGTGACTTTCGGTCCTTTAACCATTCGAGAAGGGCCAGGACCGTCTGCCCATCAAACCAGTGAGGATGTCCTCCTGTCCAGGAAGGAGGTACAATAATCAGAGCAGTGTTTGGCAGCCGTGATCAAATGTGACCACGTAGTAAGGAGCTCAGTGTGCAATCACCTCCCACAATGAAGTAGACGACCATTTATTGCCAGGTTGAGGAGCTGGTCAACATGTCAAGCTATTGATCTTCATGGATTTCCCTCAAATCTCTTCAACTGACCCAGGAGGCTTTCATCCTTCCCTTTGAGAAAACCACATCCTTGTCAGCTTCCTGTCACCATAACTGAAACTGTTAAGAACTGCGACTGGTTTGTGATTTTACACTATTTGCAAGCTAACAAGTGAGCCTGCCAGTTTCATGGATGTGGGAGGAGGCAAGAGACTCCAGAGTCACAGATAAGAGGACTTCTGCTACTCATAGCAATTTGAATAGTCAGAGTACCAGCATCTTCTTTTTACAGTTCCCTGAGCCCCAGTTCCACAGGATGACACACGAGGGCCATACAATGTTTATGTTACGAGAGGAATATTGAGCTTGGGAAGCTGAGTTTTTTTATGATGGACAGTGAGTGTGCCTGCCCCAACCGCTGGTGGGAGAAACTACTGTTGTCCTCTACACAAATATCCCTAAATGATGTTCAAGGCAGGGGGTGAGGGAGGTGCAGGAACTAGATGAAGGTGGCCAAAAGGTATAAACTTCCAGTTATAAGATAAATAAGTACTGGTGATTTAATGTACAACATGACTAGTTAACACTGCTGTATGGTATCATTTGACAGTTGCTAAGAGAGTAGATCCTAATAGTTCTCATCATATGGAAAATAATTTTTTTCTCCTTTTTTGTATCTATATGAGATGATGGATGTTAACTAAACTTACTGTGGTAATCATTTTGCAAAATATATATCAGGTCATTATGCTGTGCACTTTACACTTTTTTTTTTAAGATTTTTTTTTTTTTATTTAATCACGAGAGACATGGAGAGAGCGAGGCAGAGACATAGGCAGAGGGAGAAGCAGGCTCCATGCAGGGAGCCCGATGCGGGACCCAATCCCGGGTCCCCAGGATCACGCCCTGGGCTCACGACGGCGCTAAACTGCTGAGCCACTGGGGTTGCCCTGTGCACTTTAGACTTATATAATGCTGTATGTCAATTCTCTTTCAATGAAACCAAAAGAAAAGATGTTCATGAATTAAAAGAATATTGTTAAACAGTAAATTTTCTCAAATGCATCTCAAATTCAGACAATCTCAATAATAATCCCAGTAAACTTTTGTGTGTAAACTGCCAAGATTTTAACATTCACAAAGAAAAGCAACAACCTGAAAAGAAACCCTAGGGAATCTTGAAAAAGAAAAAAAGTAGCTGTACAGCATTACTTCGAGACCTACTACCATAAAGCAACAGATTTCAAAGAGTATGGTCCGGATACACGGCCTACAGAGAGATCACTGACATAGAGGAGATAGCAAGGGAGCCCGAAGTAGACTCTCACTGATATGACCATAGATTCATTCATTCATTTATTTTTGGTAGGAAAGGCTTCCAAAGCAATCTATTTGGTTGAGTCCTTCCAGTAATCGGTGCTGCGATACTGGCTATCCATAGGTTAAAAAAAAAAAAAGTGAATCACAACCGTTATCACAACTTTTATACACAGAAATTGATTCAAGATTTATTACACGTTTAATTATAAAAGCTGTAGGATGTCAACTTTGTGACTTGGCTTCGAGGCAAAGCTTCCTTAGGTGATAAAAAAGATAAAAAAGTACTAACCTGAAAGAAAGAAAACTGATAAACCTGACTTCATCAAAACACCATGCTGACAAAATGTATAAACAAGTCATATATTGGAGATACTGTCCATAAAGATATCTTCAAGGACTGGTCCCAATGCCTAATAAAGGATTCTTAGCATTCAATAATGACAAAATAGAATTAAGAAGCGGGCAAAAGATCTGGGCACGCATTTCCAAAAGAAGACATGATAATGGCCAATAAACACAGTGAAAAGTGATGAATATCATCATTCTTTAGGAACGGATAGATTAAAAAATATGAGATACTACACACCCAATAAAATGGCTAACATGAAAACACACCAATGATGACCAACTGAGATATTCACACACTGTTGGGAAGATTTTAAAATGGTACAGCCATTTTGGTAAAAGGTCTGACAGCATTTTATAAAACTAAACAAATACCTAGCCAATGATCCAGTAATTCTAATCCTAATTACTTACTCAAAAGGAATGAAAACATAGGTCTGCAAAAGATTTGTACAAAGCTATTTATAGCAGCTTGGTTCATAATGGCCCCAAACCAGAGAGAGCCCAAAGTTCCAGCAAGTGACTGGACACAGTGTGGTAAGTACAGACAGTATCATCTAACAAAAGAAAGCATTCAACTAGTGATGCATACAAGAAAATAGCTGAGCCTCAAAAACATGCTAAATGAGAAAGTCTTACTCAAAAGAATACTCATTGCATAATTCCATTTAAATGGAAATTCTTAAACAAGCCAAAAAAAAAAAAAAACCCACACCCTGTTAAAAAAAATGAAAGCAAAACAAAGGTTGGTGGGGAATTGATTGGGGGATTAAGGGGGAGCATCAGAGAACTTCCTGCGGTGACAGCTTTCTAGCTTAATAAGCACTTCTGGAGTACACAGGTATGTCTGTGCCTTTGTTATTATTAATAAGCTCAGCAAATGGTATCATATTTAAGACCAGTGCATCGCATGGTTAGAAAATTTTATATCAAAGGTAAAAAGCTATAAACAATACGGAATTCTAGTTAATGAAATGCATGCTAATCAAGTTTTGTATAGGGAAATGCCCTGAAGTCAGCGTTTACTTTGAAATGTGTCAACAAATGAGATGATGGATGGAGAACGGGCGGAAAAATAAAATGTTTGTGGAAGAACATGTACTAGGCATATGAACGGTCTCTGTAAAATTCTTTCATCTTAGATGTCTAAAACTTTTTTGTAATTAAAAAATCGCGAGAAAAAGTCAATGTTGATTCTTGATTTTAAAAACTCAGAAATAAAGGAATCTACAAACAACTACTAGGAAAAAGAAGTGAATTCAGTAAAGTCACAGGATTAAATTTCAAAAAACCAAATGAATGTCATGAATTTCTATATAACAGTAGTAAATGATTAGAAAACGGAAAAAATCTCCATTTATAATATAATCAAAAAACAAAATTAATACGAATATATTTAATAAAAATGCCTAAAACACCTATACTGAACATGACAAAACATGGTGGAGAGAAATTGAATACTTCTAAATTGAGAGACATGTCTGTTGGCAGACTCAATATAATTTAGTTGTCTATTTTTCCAAAACTGATACAGATGCAACATAATCCCAATAAAAACACCCCCAAAGCTTTTTAATAGAAATTGAAAAAGCTGACTCCAAAGTTTTATACATAGCCAGGACAATCTCGAAAAAGCAGCACAAAGTTGGACGGCTTATGTTACCTAAATTCAAGACTGACTCTACTGGCTAAAATTAAAACAAGGGTAAATGTTGATGAGGATGCAGAACACCTGGGACTCTCAAACTCTGCTGGCAAGTATGGAAAATGTCACAAACACTCTGGAAAACTGGCGCTTCCTACCTCAGCAATTCTCTTCCTAGGTATTGTACCCAAGAGAAATGGGAACAAAGGGCAACAGTAAGCCTTATGCAAGAATGTCCACAGCAGCCCTAGGTGAGGGCCAGGAAACCCTGCAGAGTGCAGCCACACGAGGAGGCATCCTCACGCCATGGACTGCCGCTCCCAATAGAAGAGCACTACTACGGATTCATGCAGCAACGCCGGTGAATCCAAACATCAGGCTGAGCAGAGGACATGAGACCCAACGGGATCTGTCCTATGTGGTTCCACTTGTATAGGGCCCCAGAAGAAGCAAAACCCACCTGTGCAACAGTGGCCGTTTGTGGCTGGGGTGGGGGCCGCAGTGGGGTGCGAAGAGGGGAATGGATGGAGGCACAAGGAACTAAAGTGGTGAAAATGTTCTCTCTGTCTCTAGCAAGACGGGGGTGCCACAGGTATACGCGTTTGTTAAAATTCATCTAGCTGTACCTTTACGCCTTTATCGCATGGGAGTCATACCTCATTGAACAACCTTAACAGGAAAAAACCTAGGCGGCTCTCAGCCTGGGATGAGTCAGGGAATGAAAAGATGCTTCTGGCAGAAAACATCTGCAACCGCTGCTGCCTCCTCCCGGGCAGAGCTTCCCGCCCTGGGCAGAGCCCGCTGGTTCCCAGGGCAGAAGAGTAGGGAAGGCCCTGCCAAGCCTCAGCCCAAAGCTGGCAGTGGCAGGTCTGAACAGAAGCACTGAAAACATGTGACTGGATATATACAGGTGTATATATCTATAGAATCACCATCAAATAAAACTGACAAGCTATGGAAAGTAGAGATTAAGAGGCTATTAATCTTACTGCAGAAAAAGCCCTTTCAAATCAGTAAGGTCAGCACTGTGATAAAGCAGGTGCAGAACTATGAGTAAGCAATTCGTATATGAAAATACAAACGGCAATAAGCCTATGACAACGTTTAACCTCACCAAGGTAAGATGTCACTTCTGTGGGTCAGGCTTACGAGGGTGTGAAGAAGCTACTTTCTTAACTGCTAAGGGGGTGCATGCGCTATTTTATGGAGGGCAATTTAACAATGAACATCAAGAAGGGTTGTCAACAATCTTCCTCTGTATGTGAGAATTTAGTTAAGGAATAAACTCAAGGAACTAACTGAAGACATGCTCCGGGGCGCTCGTGGGGCACACACAGGGGAGCAGGGGAGCAGATGAGGTGAAATCTGCAGGCTCGAGTCCGTAATCACCCTCCCACCCCTGGCCCTCGCCCTCGCCGGGAGAAGGCATCTCCTCGATGGCTTCCACCAGGCTCTCCGAGCCCTGCTCACCGGGAGATGGGTGCCCATAGGCAAACTGAATCTCAGCTCTGAATTCTTTCAATAATGACTGGTAAAATCCTGTGTTATTAGGTCTTCATCAATTTACTCTTGAAGGAGATAGAATCAAGGTGTAAGAATTTTCAGTGGCTGCGTTTTCCAAAAGGTTAAATGTAAGTCAATCTTCTGACCAAAAACAAAGGAGAAATGCTATGATTTAGGTTGTTAGTAAATGTGGATTTCCACCTGCCCCAACAAAAATGTACGGAACAGTATCATCACTGTCCACATCTTCCCCCTCCCATAAGAATACCAGATACTCCAGCAACGTGATGCCTCTCAGTACATACACACGAAGGTGTGCGGAGGTCCTATGTACCCATCCTCTTCCTCCTTAACGTGAGATTCAGAATTCTATCTATACACAGAGTAAAGGGATTCCTTTGGCTGTAAGTGGCAACACTCACCACATCTATCCACTTTTTCTTATGTGACTTTACACAAGTAAAAATGGATAAAAAATGTTTGAAGGTTAAGTCATTTAGAAATCTTACCAGTAAGTCACATTTCTGGTGTTTTGTTCTGAATAAGAGTAGGATGGTATCTGGTACAAATAAAACCACTTGCTTCTTGCATACTTGACAAACAAATCACAAACTGAATCAGATCTATATGTGTGTAATGTATAAACAAGGCTGAATGAGAACTTTTCCTGCACAGCTGCTACAACTGAAAACCTATAAAAACATATTCATAACAACTGTATTACTCTTCAGATACCTCAAAATAGAATAAAGCATTTGTTGTTTCCACTGACAACACAAACCAAAAATGCTAAAGAGGGAGCTTGAAGAAATAATAAAGAAAATTCTGTTCTGAGTCAAATGTTTGCTGCTATGCTTTACTGTCTGGCTTTATTAAATGAATAGAGACAAAGATGAAACTGTTCAGGAACTCAAAATAGATAAACCAAGATTTCTGAGGCTGGGAATCTGGTCCTATTTTCATAACAAAACAGCAAAATTAGAAATGACAATGGTATAGGCAAGGTTCCGTGTACTTTACATTATAAAAACCTTGTCGAAGTGTGAACTTTTAAACCTAGATGTTTTACCAAAAGCCAAAATTAAGTAAAATAATTTTGGAATATACCCAGCACATAGTAAAAGTAACATCTGTGACAGATTTCACTGATACAGTTTGATGAAAATCTCATAAACTACAAGATGACTCATGAAGAAGGTATCTTTGTGTTGAAAACCTCCTAAGTCCTCTGCTCAAGCAATGAGTACATCCACCAGAGGAATACAACCCACTCTGGGATGAAATGCAGCAGAACTGTTCTATAGCCCATAAAAGACTATTAAAACTACACAGGAATATACTTGCACACACATACTTAGACCAGTGAAAAACAAATAAAGCATTTAGGAACCAGAATATAATTGCTTTGGCCAAAACCCAAAATCTCAACTCCTGCACAGAGATCCCAGGTGCTATTATGGTAGTCATATTCCAGTTCCACAATGCAGGCTCCCAGTAGCATCTGTCAGAATGCCAATGAGGAATACTCAAGGTCAGTGCAAAGGGGTAACAGGAACTTTGGTTAGGGTTAGGGTTAGCATGAACATTAGAGACAGCATGAACCAGGTTGGGGTATTTTTTTTTGTGAGAAAGTACTCCTTTATATATCCTCCAAAGCCCCATCTAGATAAGGCCATTTAAGGGTAGACACAACACTGCCAAATGTAACTTTTATACAAAACCGTAACAAGCTACAAACTATCATGGAAGTAGTAGTCAATATATGCAGATTCTAACTAAGTTGGACAAACTCACTTTGAGATCTGCTAAATAAGAGATTCTGATCTAGAGACCCTGACAGTCTGGCTGGAGGCCCCTGAACTGAATGGATTCTAAAATCCAGTTCCACTATCATAGTCAATCCCAACAATGCCACCAATATATATGGAGACCCTACATCTGGCTGCTTCTTTTCTGAGGACACAGGAGGATACCAAAAACAGTATTTCTATTATTTTACATTCAAGTGAAAAAGTCAGGCTAAATAGATATGGAAGATGTTACACATATTTAAGTGCTAAAAAGAAAAAAAAAACACAGGAAGAGGACAGGGTAATGGTAGAGAGGTTGTTCAGGAGGAGGTGAGGCACTGCTGCGTGAGTGAGGAACAGCAAGAAGGCCAGCAAGGCTGAAGTGGAGCTAACAAGGGATAAATGGAGAAGACCAGTACAAGAAGGCTTAGAGGTGGGGGTAGAGGGTGGGGAAGGGATTATTTAGTGCCCTGTAGGAAGTATATATTTGGGGTTTGCTTTCAGTAAGATGGAAGCCATGGAAAGGTTTTGGGCAGATGGTATCTATTTTACATCTCAGAATTATGAGTCCAGCAACCCTGTGGAAACAAGGAAGAATGACTGGTAGGCTACTGTGATAATCCCAGTGAAAGAAGGTATCACATGGACTAGAATGGTGATACAGTACATGGTGAGAAGTAGCTGCATTTGGAGTCCAATTTAAAGGAGTGCTAATAAGATTTCCTAATGGACAGAAAGTAAGATATGAAAGAACACAAAAAGTGAAGGTTAACCAAGATACCTGGCCTGAGTAAATGAAAAGGTGGAGCTGACATTTACTGGGATGTGAGAAGACAAAAGAGTTCATTTTAAAGACATTCAGAGCAGATGCAGAATAGGCCATTTGATTTACATATTTGGAATGCATACTAAAGAAAGAAATTTGGAATTTGTAGGCATTAAAAGTCATTAAGTCTGAGATCAAGAAGGGAGTAAAGATACAGATGGATAAAGAAAAAAAGGAAGGCGTTTGAGGAGTGGGCCCTAAGATACGCATTTACAAGACAGAACAAGACTCCAGCAGAGATTACAAAAAAATAATAAAGGAGTGGTGTTGGAAGAGATCCAATAAAGTGGTTCCCAGAAGTCAAGTATATTAAAGAGGAGTCAATGATCACACCACTGATCTTAATGGACTAAATCAGACTTGGAAGAGTGGGACTTCCAGCTCTGGAGGAATGAAAGGTTGACAAATCCTTACCACTGAAAAAATCACTATAAAACTTGGAAGTGGTCAAACCATTCCAGGCTTCTGGAAATCCAATAAAAGCAAACAACAGATTGAGAAACATATACCCATGAAGAATTGCTGACCTTGGGGTAAGAGTGGAAGCTGGTGGCCCTATTGCCTGGGGCTGCTCCCCACCACTGCTCCAATAGCACGGTGGTTCTATCGCCATGGGGCCAGCCTTGAAAGCCTACAGGTTGGCTGTCAAGGGGGCTGACATGATTTGAAGCAAAGGGCAGAAAACCCAAGCCAGGAAACAGAAGCTCTCCTAGTGAGAGGCTGGCATCCTGCATGTGACAGAATGGAGGAACTGGTAGAAATTTAAACTGAGACTGAGATTCTGGAAACGAGATCATGCCTTGAAGAGTCTGATGAACACTCCACATGCCCCAAATACAGTGGACATTCAAGAGAACTAGCACAGAGTAAAACCTAGGGTAGCCCTGAAAGCTGTCTGAACTTTGAATGTACTCCCAAACCAAGCATAAATCGAATGCAGAGGGTGGAAGTCTTATGGGCTTGAAGTGTCTAAACCAAAACATGGCCCACAGATAAACTATGCAGATAAACTATGCAGACTGGCCCCTATAAAGTCTGGCCAAAAAATAAAGATGAGAACTGGGATGGAGATAGTTGGAACAGAGAAGTCAGTGGCCACACAATGTAGGGTTGACAAGACTGCTCAGATTACACCCAGGTAAATGGCTTAAAACATTCTCTCTCTCTCATTCTCTCTCTCTCTCTCTCTCTCTCTCTCTCTCTCTCACACACACACACACACACAAATGAAAAAAATTAAAACCCTGAAATAAACGTAAAACACCAGGAAAATAGGAGTCACATTAAGGTAAAAACTGTCCATGGAAACCATCTTTCAGTTGTCCCATAATTTGGATTTAGCAGAAAAATACTACAATTATTATAAATACATTTAAAGACTTGGGGAAAAAAACACATGTAAAGAAAAGAAAAAGTGATGAAAATGACTCAAACAGGAAATAAGAAATAGACAATCAAATAAACAAAAATTCTAGAGTTGAAAAACACAGTAGTAATGGAAATGAAAAAAATCACTAGCAGATTTGAGATGGAAGAAGACTGAGAGACACACAGACTTTATCCAAACTGAAGGAGAGAAAAAAGATAGAAAAAAGAGAGAGATGGTGCTATATTTTTTAAATAATGGCTGAAAACATTCCAAATATGATAAAAAGCAATTATTCATAGATTCAAGCTCAACAGAACCCAATTAATATCAATTAAAGAGCTCTTCAGAGATATAATAAATCAATGGAAGCTAAAACAAAAAATATCTTGAAAGTAATTGGAAAAATAACAAGGAAAATAACAAGTTAACATGTATTGGGGAATAAGAATATAATTAACAGTTGGCTTTTCATTAGAAACAATGGAAAGCAGAAAACGGGAATGACACAAAGCACCATAAGGAAACCAGGAATTTTATATCCAGCTAAGTTACCCTCCAAAAAAAAAAAAAAATGAAGGCAAAATAAAGACATTCCCAAATAAATGATACTGAGAAAATCCACTGCTGGCATAACTGTCTGGAAAAAGGAAAACAAAACAAAAAAGCAACAACACTACAAAAAATCTTATGGGTTAAAAGGAAGAAGGCTCCAGACAGCAATTTAAAACCAGGAAAAGGAAGGAAGAGCACTGGAAATAGTAAATATGTGGGTAAATATTAAAGACTAATTAAAAATTATTTCTTTTCTTTACTCAATTTCTTTAAATAAAACAAGACTGTATAAAACAAATTATAGCACTGTACCTACCTAACAATATACAATATACAGAACTCTAACAGCCCAAAGGGGGAGAAAATGGAGATATACTGGAGTACAGGTGATATGTTGATTGGAATTAAATGTAAGTGTAAATGTAAATGTTGATTGTATTAAATGTAAGTAGATTGTGAGAAGTTAAAATATATATTATAGGGCAGCCCCAGGGGCTCAGCGGTTTACCGCCACCTTTAGTCCAGGGCGTGATCCTGGAGACCCGGGATCAAGTCCCATGTCAGGCTCCCTGCATGGAGCCTGCTCCTCCCTTTGCCTGTGTCTCTGCCTCTCTCTCTCTCTCTCTCTCATGAATAAATAAATAAAATCTTAAAAAAATATATAATAATAATCCTTAGAACAATCACCAAGAAAATAATCCAAAGACATAGTTTTAAAAATCATACAGATTAATGTGGTCTGGGTAAAAAAAGAGTTTAACATAAGAGAACACCAGAAAGGAGAAACAAGAACAAAGCAATGAGATGAACAGAAAAGAACTAGCAGATTGAGAAAGTAAATCCAGCCAAATCAATAATTACACAAAGTATGAAAGAATTAGACACTCCTAACAAAAAGCGGAGGTTATCAAGCCAGATTTTTTTTTTTTTCAAAAAAGCAACTATATACTATCTATGAGAGACACACTTTAGATTCAAAGAAAAAAATAGCATACAACTAAAAGGGCAGAAAAAGATATACCATGACTATAGTAACCACAGGAGAGTGTATTCATATTGGAGAAAACAGACTTTTAGCCAAGAAATATGACCAGAGACTGAAAGGAGCATTTTATTATGAGAAAGGGGGTAATATTTCAGGAAGATATAATAACTATGAATGTATATATCTAAAAGAGTCTTGAAATATATGAGGCAAAAATGAATATACATGAAAGGAGAAATAGACAATACTATGTTTATAGTTGGAGATTTAGTATCCAACTACCAGTAACTGACAGAATACAACAGAAAATCAGCAATGATCTAGAAAATTTGAATGCTATCTATCAACACAATCTGACGTTTACTGAAAACTCCATCTAGGAACAATAGGATGCACATTGTTTCCAAGTGCACACAAAACATTTACCATGTTTGAGGTAAAACAGACCATGTTTGAGGCCACACAACAAGCTTTAATAAATTTGAAAGAATTAAAGATATACAAAGAGATCCTTACTATGACACCTAATAGTCACACTAATGAAAGCTAAAGACAGAAAAATCTTGTTCACAGACAAGGGATTAAATTAGAAATCATCAATTTTGGAAGTTTTCCAAAACTGGCCATCAAACAACACATTTCTAAAAAATGGGTCCAAGAAAAAAGTGTAGGGAAATCAAAGTATTTGGAATAGAAAGAAAATGGGAAACATATAAAAACTTATGGGAAACAGCTGATGTAGTGCTTAGAGGCAATTTTATAGCTTTAAACACCCATTTAGAAGAGAAGTTAATAAAGTAAAAAAAAATCAATAATCTAAGATTTCCACCTTGGGAAACAAAAACAAGAGAAAATTAAGCTCAAGGCAAGCACAAGGTAGTAAATAATAAAGATCTGAGCAGAAATCAATACAACAGCAAAGACAAGAACAAACCAAAACGTCAAAGAAACCAAAAGATAGTTCTTCAAACAGGTCAATAAAACTGATAAAACCTTTAACTAGACCAACTAAAAAAAGAAGAGAACACAAATAAGTAACATCAGAAATGAAAGAGAGGGTATCACTATCTACCTGGCAGAAATTAAGCAAAGGACTACAAGGGAAATACTAGGTATTATGAACAACTCTGCCAACAAATTAGGCAACTTAGATGAAATGGTGATATCCTAGGACATCTGAGTGGCTAAGCAGTTGAGTGTCTGCCTTTGGCTCAGGACACCAGGATTGAGTCCCATATTGGGCTCCCTGCATGGAGCCTGCTTCTCCCTCTGCCTGTGTCTCTGCCTCTCTATCTTTCATGTATAAATAAGTAAAATCTTAAAATAAAAAAAAAAGAAATGGAGATATCCCAGGAAGATAAAAATTATCACAACTGACTCCAGAAGAAAGAGAAAATTTGTATAGATTTGCAAGTAAATAGTATATTTAGTAAAGTCTTCCCACAAAGAAAAGTACAGGCTCAGATGGCTTCAGTTATGAATTGCATAAAATGTCTTAAAAAAAGAAAAAAAATCCTATAAAAACACTGCCCAAAAATAGGAAAGACCACTTCCCAACTCATTCTATCTGAGGCCAGTATTACCCAATAGTAAAGCCAAACAAAGACATCATAAAAACAAAACTAAACAAAAGGCACCCTCTACGGAACAGTATTTCTTATAAGCATAGACACAAAAATCCCAAACCAAATTGACCAACAAACATATATATAGGACTGTATACCATATCTTGCAAAACTTATCCCCCAAATGCAAGGTAGGTCAGTTGCAATCTGAAAATCAACTAATGCAATAATACACCATACTAATGGACTATAGAACAAAAGCCACATGATCATCTTAATGGCCACAGATAAAACATTTGACAAAATACAAACTTATGACTAAACTCTCAACAAAGCAGAAGTAGAAGGGAACTTTCTTAACCTGATAAGGAAGTCTACAAAAACTCAGCTAATATCATCCTTAATGTAAAAGGCTGAAGACATTCCCCTAAATATCCTAGGAACTAAAAGGGAGACGTTTATTCTTACCACTCCTACTGCCACTCCCTGTAGGCTCTACATAGCACAAAAAACACAGACTAGAAAGAAAGAAAATTGTCTCTAATTGCAGACGATGTGATTCAGTGTGAAAAAGCTAAGAAACCTACAAAATAACTATGAGAACTAATAAATGAGTTTAGCAAGGTTGAAGGATATATAGGAAGTACATAAAAATTTTGTAAATTTATTAAAAATTAAAAACCAATACATAAAAATCCACTGTATTTCTGTATGCTAGCAATGGACAATCCAAAAATGAAAATAAGCAATCTCTATTAAAAAGAATAAAAATACTTAGAAATCAACTTAATGAAAGAAGTTCAAGAATTTTACACTGAAATCTTCAAAGCATTACTGAGAGAAATTAAAGAAGATCTAAATCGCTGGGGCCTATGGGCTTCCATCTGGGGGAACGCGACAGATCTGGGAAGTGATGGGTCCTACCGTGCCCTGTGGTAAAGAGACACCAGTACTCTGGGTGCATCTTCATAGAGTTGAAGCTGGGAGAGGAAAGAATTTAAGGTTGAGGACTGTTGTGATTTGGAAGAATGATGTTGCTTGAAACCTGTGACTAGTCATTGCAAAGTTGCTGATTCTGGAGAAGCAAGCCGCAGTGTTTTGTGTCTTTGAAACACTGCTTCAGACTCTGATTTGTGGCTGCCTTCTCATGGACCAGGTATACAGCTAACATGCTGGAGAAGACGCCACCCTAAAGCAGCACTAACAGTTAGGGTTGCTCAGAAGATTAGCATTAACCATACAAGTTTGGCAGTAAAACTGGAGAATGGCACCATTTGATTTTAGAAAATCTGTAGGTCGACGCAGGCTCAGGACTTGTCCATGTATTAGGCTTAAATTTTCTCTTCAAGGTGCATTAATCTGATTTTGCCTAATTATTCTGCTCACCTGCAGGACCAAAGCCAACCACATCCTAAGACTGGCTCTTGCTCGAATAAGAAGCACAGAAAATATAGTCTGAATGGGACCAAAAGGAAGTTTGAGTATTTCCGTTTTTGTTTATGTCCAGAAGCAGTTCCTGGCTGTGGAATCCTGCTTTACCATTATTGATCCCTTAGCTCTGGTACTGGTGATGTAGTGGTGTGACATTCCAGCTGCAGATTTATACTCCCAGCGCTTGCCTTTCAATAATGATTTTAAAGTCTATACTTCATTATAAGTACTTCTTACCAGATAGATTACCCTTGCTTCACTTCATGGCAATGTTTTTTCTGGACTCCCAAAAAGCAGTATTTCAACCACACAGAAAAATGGGAGTGGTGGTGGTGGATTATCTATTATTTTGACAGCCCACCTAACTGATCAACTTTATAGGTGATATAGGGTTTTGTTTTTTAAAGCAATATGATACAGCTGAAACCCAGTGAGCACCTCTCTGTGATTCCATCTCCTGTCCACTTCTCAGAGGTAACTATTTCAAATCTGATGTTTATCATTCTCATACATTTTTGAAAAAGTATATTACTTGTGTGTGTCTAAATAGCAATATTATTTTGCATAGTTTTAAGCTCTAGACACTTTATAATCTTCATCAGTGATTTTGAAATTAATCCATATTCATACATACAGATCTAGGTCATTCATCAAGGCTATATAGTATTCCACAGTAGGAATAATTCCCTCAGCTACATATCCATTCTCATGCACATTTGAGTTGTTTATTTTTTTTAAGAAACAGCAATGTAACAAGTATCCTTATTAACAATTCTTCATGCACATGACCTATTCTTCTAAAGTATATATCTAGAATAAAATTAATTAAATCAGATGGTTAGAAGCACTTTCAAGTCAACTAGATATTATTAAATTGTCTGAAGTGGCTGGTTAACCATTAATACTTCAAATGAGCACAGTTTCTTCACCCTCACCAGCAAACTACTATTTTAAAGTCTGACTAGCATAGAATGCTAACTTGTTTTAATTTGTACTTTCTCAATAACTGGTGAGAACATAATTTTTTTTTTAAGATTTTATTTATTTATTCATGAGAGACAGAGAGAGAGGGAGAAGTAAGCTCCATGCAGGGAGCCTGATGTGGGACTCGGTCCCAGGTCTCCAGGGTCACGCCCTGGGCCAAAGGTGGCGCTAAACCGCTGAGCCACCGGGCTGCCCCAGAATTCTTATAAAACTTTATCTTTTATTCTGGTTTCCTTTTCTGTGAAGCCCTGTTCACATATTTTGCCCATTCTGTGGATTCTCTTTTTCAATTTGTTTAAGGTTGCTTTTATGAGACTTTTGTTGTTATTGTTTTACTTTGACTAAATCCAGTTTTTTTTCTTTATAATTATTGGTTCTGATGTCTTGCTTAAAAAACTCATCTCTTTCCCAAGGTCATAAAGATAGTCTTTGATACACATATAAATGGCTTCTGTACAGTGTGAGATAGGAAATCTAATTTTGTTTCTTTCTTGCTAGTTTCTACATGACTCACTTTTATGTACTATTTGCTCCCAACATCAATACCACATTGTCTAAAATGACCTTATAATAAGCATTTGGTTCATTAAGTCATTCTACCTTGTTCTATTTGAAAACTATCTTGGCTATTCCTGGCACAAAGTTCTCCCATATAAATTACAAAACAAAGTAGTATCACACAACGACAACCCAAAAAAGGGGGCAGGGAAGGAAGAAGGCAGCAAAACAAATGAAGAATACAACATCTGATGTTGGGATTTTCATAAAAATGATTCCAAATTCACAGATTTATTTGGGAGAACTGGACATTACAGTTATAAGCCTTCATCCATAAGCATGGAACTTCTCCATTTATTTGGTTCTCAAATTTCCTCCAATAAAGCTTTAGAATTCTCTCCATTAAGATTTTGCATATTTTAAGTTTGTGGTTATAGTGTTGGTGCTCTTGTCAATCTTTCAAAATTATATATTCAGATTAGTACCCTGATATACACAGTTATTAATCTTGTGTCTAACCTTACTGATGAACTCTTAATTTCTAAAAATTTGTCTACCATTTTTATGCAGTCTTATTTGTGCATAAGGATAGCTTTATTTCTTGCTTTCCAGGGTTTCTACCTTGATCTATTCCCAATTTTAAAAGTTAGGTTACTTTCAACATTCTATTATTACTATGTTTAGAGGAAGGTTAAGTAGAATTTCCTAAGAGTTTTTATCAATAAAGGAAGGTAGATTTTTTAAAGTGTTTAACCTACTGAGATGCTGTATATTAATGTAGGTTACATTAAATTTTCAAGTGTTGAACCGTCTTTGCGTTCCTAAAATACATTTCATTTGATCCTGCTCTTAATATACTGCTAAATTTTTAAATTGATACTCTAGAAAATTTTTTTTGTCTATGTTCATAGATATAACTTCTGAATCTACTAATCAACCTTAATTAACATCACTATAAGTTCCACAACCAGACATCAGGTGCTCCTGATAGGATACAACAGGAAGGAAACAGTACTATCTCAAGTATTCTTGCCAAAGTGATGAACGCAAATCTAACAAGCCTCTAAATCTAGTAATTATCAATTTGTAGTAAATATAGGGGAGTGGAAGATAAGTTATACAATATTACAAGGATACAATCAGCCAGACCATACTGGAGAAATTCTAGAAGACAAACGACTTGATTCCTTCAATAAATGAATAGGATGAGGGGGGAAAAAAAGAGAAAGTTGGAAAATATTTAAGAGCCATGTCAACCAAATGCAAAGTAGTCATAATATGAATTCTAATTAAGACAAACCATTTATAAAAATGGCATTTTAAAATCTACTTTTAGTCAATGTTGTTGGCACAGTAACAGTATAATTATGTTCTTAAATCCTTATAGAGATATTTACTTAAGTATTTAGCAAAGAAATGACAAAAATGGTATTTCCTCTAAAATATCCCAGAAATGACAAATGAAACTAACCAAAAAGGTATATATGAGGAAGTACAGACAAAACATGAATGGCAAAATATTCTAATTGTTGACTGCAGATTTGTTTGCTTCAAAATATGTAGAGGAAGACAAAGCTGATGTCATTTCAGATCTATGTTCAGGGGAAATTGTTAAGTAACTTCTCTATAAGTAACAAATAGATTGAGCAGAGAGAAATTAGAAAGGTTACAAGATTTGCATATCGGAGTTTTGTCTGAGGTAGTGAACCCTGCCTTCAATAAGTAGATATGTTCTTTTAAAATATGAGACCTATTCTTGTATGATGAATGATGGATGATGGGTTCAAGAGAGTTTATTATACCATGATATAATTTGAGATTTTTCATAGTAAACAGTTTAAAATAGAAAGAAAAGATCTTTCCAGAAAAGATCAATCCAGTCTCTTTTCTCTAGAAATATCTAAATAATATGTAGAGATTCCATTCCTTTGAGGTTCTGGTTGAACACATTAGTGAGCTTTCTGGGTCTGCTATCGGGGTAAGGTGCAGGGGTGGGCATATAGACTGCTGTGATTAAAATTTTTAATGGTTTCCTACTCTTCTTGAGTCAATTTCAAGTTATATATATTTCTAGTAGATCACAAAGCATTATAGCTTCTCACACTTGCTGGCACACACTTGTCTGTAGTTTTACACATTAAAAACACCTGTTTCACCTGTAGATGTAAACTCCTGTCCATTCCTACTGCTGTTTACTCATTTTTCTCATCCTTTATAAGTTCTGTCACATTTGGTATCTTCTAAGAGCTAACTCTTGGATTGGTATCCTTGTTTGGGGTGAATTTCTTTTTTTTTTTTTTTAATTTTTATTTATTTATGATAGTCACATGGAGAGAAAGAGAGAGAGGCAGAGACACAAGCAGAGGGAGAAGCAGGCTCCATGCAGGGAGCCCAATGCGGGACTTGATCCCGGGTCTCCAGGATCACACCCCGGGCTGCAGGCAGCACCAAACCGCTGCGCCACCAGGGCTGCCCAGGCAAGCAAGTTTAAAATTACTTTAACTTCATGGAGGATTGTTCTTTTTATCACTATTATATAATGACCCTTTATGTTTGTCCCTTTATTGCCTTAAAGTTATATTATCCAATCTGACATACTCTTTTAAGAGACACGTTCCTTTATTTATTGCGATTACAAATATGTTTCTATTTATAGTCATTCTGACCCTGTCATTCTATTTGTCCTTGCTCTTCCTATCATTCTTTCCCCCTTCTTTCCTACATTCTGTATTTTTCTTAAGTAGCTATACCCCCCTTAAAGCTTTAGCATGTTTATCTGTTTTATTAAAATCTAAAGTTGGTTTAGTGGTTAAGCATCTGCTTTTGCTCAGGGTTGTGATCGCCGGGTCCTGGGACTGAGTCCTGCATCGGGCTTCCTAGAAGAAGCCTGCTTCTCCCTCTTCCTATGTCTCTGCCTCTCTCTTTGTGTCTCTCATGAATGAATAAAATCTTTAAAAAAAAAGAAAATCTGTTCCAAGTAATAAAAGGGCAGGAGACAGCATAAATTCTGATCACCTATCTTCTCGTAACTACAAATTTTCGCTGCATCTAACTTATTACGACCTAATTTATCAACAATTTAACTATTACTGTTTTATACAACTACGGTGTGTTTGCCTGTTATTCCCAATTTCTTTCCTTATTGATCATTTATATTTCATGTCTTTCTGGGTACAACAACTTCTTTTTGAATAACGTTTGATGATCTTCTTAGAATCTACCAGCGATAAAACCTTCAGAACTTGTCTGTCTGAAAGCGTGCATTTCATTTTGCTTCTTGAATGATAGTTTGCATTAGTAAAGCAGGGCAGGTCGGCAGCTCTTTTCTCAGCTCCAGCTTCTGGCTTCACTGCCTGGTGTTCATGTCTGTGGTCGGTGTCCTGGTTGGTCTTTCTGAGGTCATCTTTCTCCATATTTTCTCTTTGCTTCTTCAAGATCTTCTCCTTTGCCTTTCATGTTTTGCAGTTTACTCTGTCAGGGTCTGGGCTCAATTTCTTTGAGGTTTTAGTGCTTCAATTGGAGGACTTCTTTAAAAAACAAACAAATACCCAATAATGAGGGACACCTGGGTGGCTTAGCCCATTACGCAGCTGACTCTTGATTTTGGCTCAGGTCATGATCTCAGGGTCCTGGGATTGAGCCCCACACTGGGCTCCCCAACTTGGCAGAGTCTGCTTGAAGATTCTCCCTCTGCCTCTCTATCCTGCTCTCTCTCTCTCTCTCAAATAAATAAATAAATAAATAAATAAATAAATAAATAAATAAATAAATAAATCTTTTTTTAAAAACCCCATAATCATATCTTCCTGGCCATTATCTTTTCCAATATTATTTCTCTAGTCCCTTGGAGTCCACTTTTCTGAAAAACATATTTTACTTAAGTTGGACCTTCTCTGGCTTGAGACAAGGCCTTGGGGGACCTGAATGAGGCAAGGAAATAGGATCTGAGTTTATCCCAACATAGACATTAAAATCCAATTCAGTCTGAGATTGGCTTCTGTGTTAAATATTTGTTTCACATACCTATAAATACCTGCAGAAGTGTATTGTTTTCCTGACTAATTTAGATGTCTGTGACACAAAATGGCTTTCTGGGAACATCAGAACATCAAGCTTTATGGGAAGTAGCATTTTGCACCAGGAAAGGGTTGCATCGAAGCTAGAGTCATTTGCAGAAGAATGTCACTACATGGAAATATCAAGCCATACCCAGGAGCTGCTAATTCCTTTGGGAGGATCATCCTTTATTAACATAAAATTGACTTTTTCTAATCCAAAAAGCATAAGGAATCACTGGACTGTTTTTTTCAATTTTTGCAATAAAGTAGGGAAAGATGTTTTAAATAAATTAGCTATCTGAAAGGAAGTCTCATTCAAACCAAGAGACACTGACGAGCTGAGAAGACCTGCCAGGTCTGTAACACCATGTTAAACCAGAGAGTCGCCACAGATGATCTAAAAAAATTATTGCCAGGGAATTTCCTTTTGAAGCTATTAATGATAAAATGATCTCGGAATTATAAACGAAGGATGAGTGAATTAGGTAACAGTCCTGATGGAAAACTTTTGCAAATTGAGCACACTGCCTGATAGTACATATTCACATGTATTAACTGGACTGCCTCCAAAGGTAGCGAACTTTGAGATCTTTACTTATTAGATGACATTTACAGCTATAAGCTTAGTTACATGAAATATGCTTTAATAGATATAATACTTATTATTTTACTGTGAATTTTAAGTTTATATGGCTAGAGTAAAAATAGGATATGTCGTCACTAGATGGATTTGTTCATGTCTTATTTGTGGGCTTAATGTCAACTTTATAAGCTTACACCAGAATCAAAATAAATTCACCCCTCCAGACACACACACATCCCAAACAAGAACACAAACATTTAACATTTCTTTCAAAGCTAGTATGTACATACTACACCAGGAAATCAGGTGTAATTACAGGGAAGGGGGAATTTTTAATTCCCATCGTACAGTTATTTTTTAATTGAAGGATAATTAATGTATGGTGTTATATCACTCTATAACGTTTTATTTAACATGAGACATTAAAACAAAAATGCCAGGCACACACACAGACCTGCTTGGTTACTCAAAGAGGGCTATCCAGCACTCGAACAGTTCTTTTTGTCTCTGATTCCCTACTTTCTTGTTTATTACCAGGGCTATGGAAGGCCTGTTGTGATTTAATAACAAATATATACTTTATGGTCATTGCTGGATTTTAGGAGATGGTCAAGTTAATGTAACCAGATTCATGCACCTGTAACCCAGAGTGGTGTAAACCTTTGAGTTTAAAGGTTTGTTGAGTGGACGAATAAAATTGTTCAGGGACAGAAAAACACCAGGGAGCCACTCTGTATACTGAGCACATTTAAGGAGAGAGTGGCACATGGCAACAAACCCAACTCAAAAGGACAGTTTTCAAGGGCAACAAGAAGCATACCGTTTCTTTCTACTCTTTCTAGAGAGCACTTCCATAAAATCAAAATACCTTCAGTAATAGCTTTATTAATGAAAACATCCTCAGGCATATTACACAGAGGTGAGCCACGTCTTAAGAGGTAGGTTTCCATTTCTTATCCTACCAGTTTCTTCTTACTACTTGAGGAAAAGGTGAGACATGATATACTGGCCGTCTTGGTCCTCAAAGGAATCTGATGCAGGAAAGTGGAGCTCACACGTGGCCAGGGCCTGGACCAGCTCCAGCTCAGTTCATAGGTGGCCACAAAAACCACCAGGGATGAGTGACACAACAACCTCCAAAGAGGAGTTCTGGGTCACCTCCTCTCCAGCCACCTGCCTGGTTCTGAGACAACTACCACCCTATGTGCCACCTTAGTGCTCTTCAGGCCTGGGTGTACATCGGGAGGATGTGAATCAAAGCATCACTGTGTAAGTCATTAATAGACATAACTTAAAAGAATATGGATATTCTTCCGTAATATTTTGCTCACAGCACTACATTCTCTATGGACATTCATACATTTTAATTGCTTTGTATTTTTAGGTCCTCTGTGTCAGAAAATAAGTAACTGCTGTCAATGAATTAATCTCACTCTATACTATTCTAATTATTGGTAACAAGCTCCTAACCACCCATATGCTACCATATGCTAACGCCTACAGGTTACAACATCATAAGCTATTAACATAAGCTCCTACCTGGTAGGTGGGGGGACAAAGAGGGAGAATATGGTTTGTAAGAGTGGCAATAATAATCATACACATTAGGTACGTGTAATAACACTCAAAGGCTATAGTTCAAAAAAACCAGGAAGTATAAACTTGTTATTAAGATTCTTCTTCTTCTTTTTTTGGTCTACAAAAGTCATAGTGTCAGGTTAGTTCCAAGACAGCCATCTAAGCCCTTCTTTTGCTCCCTGCAGTCAGTGTAAGGTGCTAAGAGGAAGAGGAAGCAAAGCGTCAGGAGAGGTGATGCTAGTGAACAGACACCCTTTTGTTCAGCAAACATGGAACTTAAATTTTAAAAAGCTCTTTTATGAACACCTAAAAGACAAAACAATCTCCTAAATAAGGCGGAGAGTCCCTGAAAATGCAAATTTTCAGAACTAGCCCTAATCAAAATAATCTAATAAAACCCCTAATAAAAATGTCCTTTCATGGAACAGTCACAGAAAAGGCAGCCACCATTAAATCAAGCTTCCTGGGGATCCATGGGTGGCGCAGCGGTTTGGCGCCTGCCTTTGGCCCGGGGCGCGATCCTGGAAACCCGGGATCGAGTCCCGCGTCGGGCTCCCTGCATGGAGCCTGCTTCTCCCTCTGCCTGTGTCTCTGCCTCTCTCTCTCTCTGACTATCATGAATAAATAAATAAAATCTTAAAAAAAAAAAATCAAGCTTCCTGGACAGAATAAATGTGGCAAAAGGGCAGGGAAAGGCTCTGGAGAGCAACACTGGTTCTGCCAGGAAACCATGGCAGGTACATAACCCATGTCCTCATCGACAACACAAGGGCAAGCAACTCGAGGTGTTGAGAAGGTGAAATGACGTGTATGCTACATTAAGCAGTGCACCCAGAGCATAGCAGACCAGCAACACATCACAGCAAGTAATCCAAGGTGACTGTAATCGGAAGAAAAGACTACATGTGGAAGCACACAGCTCATGGAATGGAGCTCCCGACTGTAATAAAATTACCCTGTTGTGGTAATCCAAGGGCAGGTTTGTTCCTCAGAACACGCCTTCTACTGTGTGATCTCTACTGTGACTCACTGAACACATCACAAAATAGAAATTATTAAGGAACGTGGAATGAAACACTGCCCAGCCACCAAACACCTTACCACGGACAACACTTAAAGAAATAACATCATCAGTAAAATATGTGCACATGTACTCTAACTCCGGCACCACTGAGAGCGCTCCAAGAAAGGATCACTCATGAGTAAGCCCAGAACCATGTGAGGACACAGCAGGCAACAGACATGTATCATACTATTAACATAGCAGGACATTAGCACTTAAGGGCTTATTTAGCCATGGCTATGGCTATTTTAAGCTTTTTACATGTATTTACTTATTTAATTCTTGTAAAACCCTAGGAGGTAGATCATATCCTCTTTTTACACAGAAGGAACTGAGGCAGTGCCAATGTAAACCAAGGCAATCTGACTCCAAAGTCTACACTTAACCACCTTCAGGATGATGGCCTTAAATTTTGAGTCAATGTGTAAACAGTGAAAGAATTTCACTATATCCCCAAATTAAAAAAAAAAAAAAAGGCAGGTTAAAAGCATGTATGGTATGTAGGGGACACTCCAACAAATGAGGGGGCAATTCCAGAGACAGCGGCTGGCTGGGCCTGGCATGCACGCCGCCGGGCTCCGGTGTGGCTGCCGGCTTGTGTGGGCTGCAGGGCTCTAGCACACTGCACTTGGGGGCTGCAGGGGGTGGGGGGCCTACCTCCCCTTGAAAGGCTGCTGTGAGAAGTAACTGATGTGCGTAGGCGTAAAGCATTTTTGGTGCTTGGCACCTGCTGAGACTGAATTTATGTTAATCATTATTACATATGAATAAGGAGATAATCGGTAAGAATGATCAATAAAACAAACAGTGGTTTGGATCTGACTCAGATTTTACATGTTTCCCCATCCTGCTGTAAGTTACTTTACTGCTTGAATTTTCTACATATGGCTTTTTTTTTTTAATAACAATAATCCAAAATCAGAGCTATTTATACCTGAGGGAGGAATAAAAGTCTCACTTTGGATAAGAAGAATATTTTGAGATAAGAGGAGTCAGAAAAGAAAGTGAATAAATAAGGTTTCTAGTTGAAATTTTTGCATTATTAAGTAATTTTGAAGGATATGGAAAACAGTGATCAGTGAGGTATTACAATACAAAATAAGGAAATGCGACCAGCGGATTTGTGAAGCAGACAAATCTTTAGATGAACAGATCCACACCTTTATTTTTTAAATCATGCTATTTTACCAGAGAGGTGCTCTTTTTTATTCTTTAATTTTATTTTAAATTCCAGTATAGTTAACATACACTGTAATGTTAGTTTCAGGTGTACAATACAGTGATTCAACACTTCCATGCATCACCTGGTGCACATCACAGCAAACACCCTCCTTAACCCCATCACCTATTTTACCCATCCCCCCACCCTCCTGATAACCATCTATTTCCTCTCCACAGGTAAAGAGTCTGCTTCTTGGTTTGTCTTTTTTTTTTTTCTTTTGTTGGTTTGTTTCTTAAATTTCACATATGAGTAAAATCATTTGGTATTTGGCTCTTATTCTACTTAGCATAATACTCTCCAGCTCCAACCATATTGCTGCAAATGGCAAGATTTCATTCTTCTTCTATGGCCGAGTAATATTCCATTGTACATATACACACCACCTCTTCTTTATCCATTCCTCAGTCTGTGGACACTTACCTTATTTCCATAATATGGCTATTGTAGATAATGCTGCTATAAACATCGGGGAGCATGGATCCCTCTGACTTAGTATTTTTGTATTTTTCATGTAAATACCCAGTAGTGAGACTTTTTTAAATCAATAAATTAATTGTTTTTAAGATTTTATATATTCATTCATGAGAGACACAGACAGAGAGGCAGAGAGACACGGGCAGAGGGAGAAGCAGGCTCCGTGCAGGGAGCCCGATGTGGGACGCAATTCCCAGACCCGGGATCACACCCTGAGCCAAAGGCAGAAACTTAACCACTGAGCCACCCAGGTGTCCCCCCAGGAGTGAGATTATTGGGCTGTCAGGTAATTCTATTTTTGAGGAAACTCCATACTGTGTTCCACAGTGGCTACACCAGTTTGCATGCATTTCCGCCAACAGAGCACGAGGGTTCCTCTGTCTCCACATCCTTGCCAACATCTGTTAATTTTTCTCCTGCTCAGAAGACTTCTCTAGGGTGGTTGAGAAAGGAACGGTCAAGAATTTAACCCCACATTAAAGTATGCAGGATAGCCGTGGACAAAAAACATCATGACTATATTTGTCAGAAAAAGTTTAGAGCTTCTCTTTCAAGCTATAATGAGGAAATGTCCGAAAATTACAAATTAAGGATCCTAATAACTTCCTGACTTTCCCAATTGCTGTAAAAGGCATGTCAAATTTTCACCTGCCCCAAATCATAATCCCCAGACCTCCAATCTAATAACCCAACGCAGCCTCCTGCCTCCAAGTTTTTTACTTGGTCACCAATTCCTCTTCTGGTTGGTGCCAACCGTGGCTCTTTTCTTTTCTACCACTTCCCGACTTTCCATAATCCAATCACCTCTCGATGTTCCCATAGCCATCATCCTGGTCCACATCACCACCTGTCTTCCTGCCTCTGCCTTTGACACCCTTCAGGTTACTGAGCTTAAGTCCTCCAAGGGCACCTGTCACTCCTCTCCTGACACCAGGAGGCTCTTGAGTCCTCCCACCCATTAGGCATTTTCTCTCTCAGGGCCTTTGCACTTGCTGTTGCCTCTGCCTGTAAAGTTCTATCCTTGAATACCTGATGGTTAAAGGATTGACTTCCTTCAGGTCTTTACTCAAAAGTTACTTTCTCAGTGAGTTTAACACCCCAACTATGCTACCTAAAACTTCAAGCTGTATCTCAACATTTCATACCCACTCCCTTTAGTTTTTATTTTTTCTCCTTAGCATTATCACAACCTGATATACTACATTTTTTATTTTATAAGAGATATTGCTTACCTCTTCTATAGAAGGCAAGAATTTTTATTTTATTCACTGTTATACCATGATGCTCTTTGTGAGCACAAAGGATGTGTGTTCACGGAACATGTGTGACTTCTACAACCTATATGAATAATGTGGTTCAGATCTCAGTACTTTTAATTGGTCATAAACTAAATTGTAACCCTCTTCTTCTAACTGCTTAAGGTAAGCATATGGCCAAGCTCAACCTGTCCTTTTCAGCAACAAATGGACACTGGGCATAAAAGCTATGTCTCAACAATATTGAATTTGACTATGATAAGACAAAGATTCTACACTTCAGCAACTTTGCACCCTGAGAGTTATATTTTTCTAACGGCAGGTGGAGACTCGTTAGTGTGTCATAAAAATTCTACCGATGACCTTACATACATGTATAGATTGTGATATAAAATCTAGTTCTAACTATGGGTTGTGGTCAAGAAAACTTTTGAGAAAAAGGGTCCAGAAATAACTTTCAAAGGGGTCTGTGACTTCTCTGACTTTTCCCCAAAGGGGGAAAAAAAAGCTATGTGGAAAAATTTTGAGTGTGTTATGTGCAATTTTCCAGATGGAGAGTCCATGGCCTTTTGGCAGATTCCAGAGGGATCCATGGCTTAAACAGGTTAAAAATGATTGACAAAGAGGATATTAACAGTGAAAAGGGTTAGTTATTGGGCTTTCTCTGATACCTTTTTGAGAATCCATTATGGATCAATTAATATATGTAAATCATCCTTCAATCCATCTAGTCATTCTAAAATCTTAAGCTAATTATCCACGAGATAATTATTTTTGTTCATTTAACCCTAAATCAGCCTTGTCTGGATAGAGACTAGGTCTAGAATTCCAGCACTTGGTAAAAAAGTTCCTGTTTGCCCTATCCATGTATTTTATAATTGTAAACACACCTGGTCAAATTACCAGAAGCCTCATTAGACTTGCCCTGTCCTTAATCGTAGCTAGCTCTTTTTAATTTTTTTAATTTAAATTCAATTTCGTTAACATTAGTATATTCTTAGTTTCAGGAGTAGAATTTAGTGATTCATCAATTGCATGTAATACCAGTGCTCATTACATCACATGCCCTCCTTAATGCCCATCACCCGGGTACTCCATCCCCCTACCTTGCCCCCTCCAGCAACCCTCAGTTTCCTATAGTTAAGAGTCTCTTATGGTTTGTCTCCCTCTCTGATATCATTTTATTTTTCCTTCCCCTCCCCTATGATCATCTGTTTTGTTTCTAAAATTCCACATTATGAATGAAATAAAATGAATGGTATTTGTCTTTCTGACTTATTTCACTTAGCATAATACTCTCTAGTTCCATATGCATTGTTGCAAACGCAAGATTTCATTCTTTTTGACGGTTGTGTATATATGTATACATATATACACATATATACAGGACCACCTTGGCGTGTTCGGTGCTACACACACACACATAGAGAGAGAGAGCGTGAATATATACACCACCTCTTTACCTAACCTGTTGATGGACATCTGGGCTCTTTCCATACCTTGGCCATTGTGGACATTCATCTTAGCTAGCTCTTAACACAAGTGACCAAAAGAGGACTGCACAAACATAAATCACTGTGGGTGCTTCAGATATATTTCCCTGCTACATACATATAGCCTGAGGGTAAATAGATCTGGGGAGTGACAACGTCTTGGAACTGAGTCTTCCCTGTTCTGCCACTGAGAGGCCACAACTTACCTTTTCAGCAGACACATGCTAAACAGAACAAGCTTTTACCTGCAAGTCTTGGAATTACTTTTCTACTCACAAAGGACCATGAGTGTTTGGAATTTTATCCCAGGTGACTAAGCTCTCACCCTTTGAGAACACTTACCATATTGAAAGACTTGGTGTATTTGTTCTCTCTCTAGAAACACGTCTAAAATGAGAGCACACATATGGAGCTCCCAGCTGAGTAAGGGCCCATGTCACCTCTTCAATGGAAATGATTCATTAGGGACCTACAGGGTACACAGAGTTCTTTGCAGTGGGAAGAACTCTCATGTTTAAACTGTGAGATCTGGTGGTAAAATACATAATGAAATACCAAATTGTATAAAATCACATAAATAGGGTCATGTGAACTGGAGATCCTGAGTTTTTAAGAAAACAGGCATAATGAGGAAAAATGTCTTGCAGAAGAGGAGTTCTGAGCTACATCTTGCAAGATGGCTGTCATTTGGGATAAAGGAGAGTCCAAGTGACAATTCCAGGGAGGAGAACCAGAAGTCATTCTGCTCAAATGCCTATCAAAGGTCATGCGGGCTGAGGGCTAAAACGCTGTATTTGCGGGCTGGAGGAGCTGCGCGAGAGATGGGGCAGGCAGAGGTGGAGAAGGCCATGTGCGCAAGGTGGGCTGCACCCAAGGGAGACACTTCAGGGGGCATGCCGGGAACACAGACACCTTGTACAGAGAGTCAGGAAAACACATTCCCAGAAGGTGCCCATCTGTGCTGAGTTTCAAAAAAAAAAATAAAAGTGGGAGGAGAATTCCAAGGAGAAGAAACCAGGTGTGCAAAGAGAGGTGCAGGAATGAGCGTCAAGCAAGTGTTCTGAGGACTGCATGCTGCTCTGTTCTGCACCTGTGCATGCTGTGGGGGGGCCCTGGGGTGTGGGGGAAACTGGCCTGTGGCTGGCTCAGGGGACGGAGCCTGGAGGGCCCGTGTGCCAGGCAGAAGAGGCTGGACTTTACTCTGTAAGCAAAAGCGATACTCGCTTTATTTTTTTTTTTAATCCTTATGGAAAGAATATAGATATTGGAAGGAGAAAGGCAAGAGGCAGAGAGTCAGCAGTAATCTAGAAGGACTTGAAGCAAGAAAGTATTCAGGCCGCTGAGACAAAGGGTTCAGGGGCTACTCTGGCCCTACACACGGGGGAGTAGATGCGTGGGTAACATGCAATCTGGTTGCTTTGGAGGCTCTGATGCTGGAAGCCTGGATTCAGATGCAGACTCTGCCATTTAACAACTAGCTCCGGAGAAGTCGTATCACCCTTCCTTAACCTCTCTGAGGTTTAGTGTGCTCATTTTACAGAGGAAAATAAAAGTACCCATCCTCAGGGCTGCTACGAAGTTTGAATGAAGTAATGCTTTTAAAATATGAAGCAGTACCTGACATACAGGAAGTGTTCAGTAATGGTTATCTATAATTACTGTCATCAGTTACATGGGGGAAATACAGGGGGAGCCTTATTGTGCCAAAATGCAAGGAAAAACTCAAAGACTAATGAGGGGGTGTGGGCAGATGTCAAAAGAACAAAGGAGCCCACGAGAAAGAGTTCCCGCTGGCTGAAAATTGGGACAATCCAAACAAAAAAAGAATGACTGTATCAGAATCATGGAGTAAAAATCCAAAGCCCACAATGATACCCACAAAAAAATTTTAAGCCTGCACTTATCAATGAAGCTAAGAACTCTTACACTAGATCTAAACTTGGAAAATTGGTAAAATGAATTAAGCCCTGCCTTTCCCAGGAGGAACTGGAGTTCATCCCAGTTGATGAGAAAGAGAAAGCTCTTATTTACAAAATAATTCTACCTACTAAACACAGAAAAAAAATGACAGAATTAGAAGTCATTATATTGCAATACCCACAGAAGATTCAGGAAGGACCATTGGCAGATGCCAAATTCACAGGCTGAGACATTAATGGAAACGGGGCTTCTGCCTGGGGCCAGGTGCGTTCCTGCCAGGCTCTGCACTAAGAGCAGGGGGCAATGCATCCCTTTCTCAATGGAGACACCACCTAAGCCATCAAGGTTGGCATTCACCAGCAGGACAACCTGCCACGGGGGTGGCAAGTAACGGGATGTGACAACACAGAGTAGCCGGCCTTCAACCCAAACTTCCAATTTACAGAAAACGCAAGAGGTAGAGAAATGAGTTAGAAAACACCACCAGGAAACAATCAGATAAATCCAGGAGGCAAGACATTCAACAAAAAACTAACGTGAGCACCTCGAAAAGTCAATGTAAAAGCAAATAAATAAACGTAAGGGGGATTGTACTAGACAAGAGTATAAAACAGCACGCTGTGTTCATTAGTATCCCTATCACCACGGCTTACGCCTAGCATTTCGGTTGCTGGTGGGTGGTTTTAGCACCCTCCAGCCTGTTATCAGACCATTCCCTAGTCTCTCACGGTTAAATACGAAGAATGAGAGCTGCGGGGTTCTACTGAAGCCGGGCTGAGAAAGCCTGACTAGATGCAGAGCCACATTTCCAGGCCTGTCAGCATCAGTGACTGCCCAGAGGCAGGTGAATGCAAAGCATCAGTAAAGGCAGTGAGGAGTTAGACAGGGATTATGGTTTCCTGCTTGGTCCTGGGGGTGAGGGTGGGGGGTGCAAGCAAATGATCTCCAATGTTTCTACCTTTCCAGAGATCCCTTAACAAGAGACAACTCCCAGACTCGAACTTCTTGCACCCACACAAGGCCGGAGGAAGTGCCGTGAATCTTGCCTGCTACAGTGACTCACTCGCAGCCACAGGGAGAGCTAAACCCTTCCAAGAGCAGGGCCCCTTCGATATGGTGGAGCGCTCACGCTTCGGAGAAAACCCTTCAGCTACACCAGTAACAACAGCTAATGATCATCATGCACTTCGTGCATCTGTGTGCAAGCACTGGGTTAGGTGCTGCATTACCTCATTTGAGTCCTACAGTCCTGTTATGTCCATGTCCAGGTGAGGAAACCAGGAGCACCAGGACGCTGGGTGACTTGCCCAACACTGTTGAATTAGCAACTGAGCTCACAGATGCTGAACCCAAATTACCTTCTATTAAACACATGTCCTCCAGCTCTGAACTATGCCTACCCATCCAAATAAGTGCTGTCACTGTCATTCATGGAGTTACGTCCCCAGAACTGAGTGTCAGCATTGTGTCTGAGTCAGTGAGGACACAGTGCTGGCTGCCCAAAATTTCTAAGGGCCTTAAGATTAAATCATAAACCCGAGTCAGTCAAGTCTTTGCTAGCCCAAGATTCTAGGTACAGAGTTGATCTTAACAAGTCACAGTGACAATGCTTGATACCTACTACAAAAGTAGTAGGAAGTAGGAAAACCCTGGTAATCAGCTCCTCCCCTCGCCCCCCAATCAGCAGGATTTTCTAGTTGTTCAATTAAGAACTCTATATTGCCTGGTAATGCATATTATTCATTTTTTCAAAGAACTTTTTAACTATTGATAATTTTTTCTTAAGTACTCAAATTATTTGTATCCTTTCCACTCCTTTTTCCCAAATGGAGAACTATTTACCTCATTTACCAATCAGCACTTCATCAGCATAGCTAAATTCCAGTACATGATTTTCACAACCTGACCGCTTTCAATTATCAAATGACATATTTCTATTTCCTGATCTATACTGTCTTCACGAAATTTATTATATTCATCATTCTTACTGAACACCATTATAAATCGAGAGCTACAGCAGAATTTTTATAAGGAAAGGAATAGAAGGAACTTCATGAATACTTTTAAAATCGATGCTTACGGAGCAAAAGCAATTACTATTTTGAGTGGTCCCAAGACCAATTAATGGGACAATGAAATCATAATGAGTTTCCTATCATAGGTTTCACTAAAATATAAACTTTTCTGGCTAATTGGCAAAAGATTGCCAAACTTAACTTTTTAATAAAAATAAAATATACAAAAGCAATTGTGAGAGGTACTAAATGCTACTTCTCTTCAACTATACCTCAAATAGAATGAGGGCAGAGATTTCTCTATTTAAAACCTAGCAATATCACTAGTGTCTAGCACAAAGACACTCAGTAATTATCTGCTAAATTAATCAAGGAATTAATCACAATAAAGGCAGTTGACTTACAGCGTTATTGTAAGGATTCAATAAGCTAATACTAAAAAAAAGGTTAACAGTTATCATTATATGAACTACTGATAAGGCCTTTTCACTAACAGTATTCCTTCTACCCACACAACCTTATGTAGCAGGTTGAACATGTACTATTTTTATCCATTTATTCATGAGAACCCAAGTTCCAGAGTTAAATGACAGACCTGTAGTCACCCAGCTGAACTGCCCTGTGTTGTGCCCACATCCCAGGGCTATGTATCCCCTCTCCTTGCTTTTTTTAAGACTTTATTTTTAAGTAGTCTCTGTACCCAACGTAGGTCCTGAACTCACAACTCTGATGATCAAGAGCTGCCTGCTTTACTGACTGAGCCAGCTGCACGTCCCCTGCCGCCACTTTTCCTGGTTTTGTTTTCTCTTGAGTTCTCAGCACCCTGTCTCTCTCTCCAGGATGGCATGTGTTTCTTCTTGATCCTGTGGGGTCTACCTGTGAGCTTTATGAAGGCAGGCAGCCCATCTGTTTTGTAGCTGGCTGTATCCCTTGAACTCGGCTAAGTGTGGGCATATAGCAGGTGCAAAATTGGAGGACTTACCTAACTGATTACACTTGGTGGGAGGGACTTTGTTCCGGCATGACCAATTTTACCATGTGGGGGAAACTATATTAAAAATAAATAAGTTAAATGAACAAAGTTCTTTGAACAGTGAAGTTTATGTCCAAAAGCACTGATGTGAGAAAGAAAATATGGACACTTATTTAAATGACTGTCCCAAATAAATTAGTAACATATCATGCAGACAGAGCATTTAAAATGAATGAAATCTTTGGAAGAAACATACTGCATAAATATCATGCTGCTCAGTACTAACCTTTCTGTAGCTTCCTGTTTAAATTCAGTTACCCTCAAAAAGCACTTGTACTTGACAATCATTAATATATATTCTTCCAATGAAGATTCATTTTGTGAAAAATTATTATCTGTTTTAGTAATTGGCCTATCATTTCACATTTTTAATAAGCTTCAATACTATTACAAAGCTGCCCTACCCATAAAGTGGTGCTTCACCCAATTGTTGATTTTTAAGAAATACCAATACTTGGCTAGGGAAATTCAAAGAAAAGATTAAGAGTAAGTCAAACTGTTTTATCCAGATGGCCTCAAATAATCAGGACACTCTTATTAAATAAGACCACTTTTCTAAGGTAAACATGATTAAATTTAAAATTTGATCAATAAAAAGTATGGACACAATAATGACGACTAGGGCCAAACACATTAACGTACTATCTTTTTAACTTTGAGGTTACACAAAGAAATGTTTGGGAAAATTAGTCAAATATTAACAAAGTAAACAACAGGCTTCAAATATCCTCTCTGTGCAATAATGTTCTGCTCCTTGTCCTAAGAGGTTTCAGAGAGAAGCCTTGGAAGCAACTGGCTCAAATTCTGTCAACCATACAATGAAGGCTTAAGACCCTCAACACTCAGGGGATCCTAAAAAAAAATCAAATAAAAACTAAAACACAAATCATTGGGAAGATATAAATAGCTACGACTAAAGCTGTCCTGGGCTATTTATATACTCTCCAAGAAGAATTCTTCTCCTGATCAAAACATTTGCCTTTTCATTGACTTGAATGAAAAATTCAGGCCAGCCACTCACGCGATGCAAATGCTTTCCTGCCGGGAACACCTTCATTGTTGTCATTCTAAACAAGAAGCTGCACATTGTTCTTACATGCTTCTTCATTTATGCATTTGTCAAAAAGAGAGCATTCTCAGTATCTCGTAACAAGAAGCATTAATCTTGCTCTAAGTACTAGCAACTTAATTTCAAACTGATGGCTTAAAGAGAGGATAGCATAGATAATTCTGGGTATTTAAAAATTTTATAAAACTCTTCAATTTCTGTAAAAATTTGCTAGCAAGAAAAATTTGAAGCATCAAAGAATCAATTCGCTATACTCAAACTTTAAGTCCGAGTATATTCCTTAAACAAATATTGAGTGCCTACTATTTGTCAGATGCTGTTCGAGATCATGGAGTATCAGTATCCCCGATTTCCAGCCAAGAAAAAAAAAAATCCTATCTTATATACATGGCTTTTTTTTTTTCTTAAGAAAGCCTACCACATTTAGAAAGATATTAGGTAATCATGGTTGAATTTTATGAAACTTCAATATTTATAAGCAAAAGCATAAACAAGTAACAGAAATTTGTGAATTTAACACTAGTCGTTAACTAGACTCTTACCAGAACTTAATTCAAAGTGTAAGACATGTCCCACTGGCACAAACTCTCAGGAAAGCTTGAGCAGATATTCCCTAACCATCCTGACAGCAATCCTGATGTGCAGAAAGAACCTTGAGAATCTTACTAACACAGCTCTTGTGCTATCCCCACCGAGCTGGAGGCTTCCAACATCTTCTACTGTTGAGCCTTCACTGTTGAGCCCTATCCTTGTTGTAGAAAGGTATAGTTGCTGTTATATTTTAAAATAAAGCAGTGGTTGTTAACATTTAAGGGGTTCATCTGCTCTAAAGCACAATTTTTAAAGCCTGAAATTAATAATCACCAGCACACTGATTAATTTTGGAGAAAGCTTAAGTTTTAAAGGCAGAACTTAATAGGCGCAATGAGCTACGTGAAGGGACTATACAAACTCTACTTTGATTCACTCTTAACTTTCAGCTCATGACAAAAGAACAATGGAATGATCCTTACCTTGAACTTTATACCCATAATAATCATCACTAAACGGCTGCCATGAGTTTCAGGTGTCAGGTTAAGAATACAGGAGTGATTTGAGATCTAGAACCTGCTATCGCAAGATGCTTAGTCTAGAGGAAAACGGAATCAAAAAGCAATAAACATAATTTCAACACAAAGGTGTATGGTAACAGTCCTCTTGGCTGGTGGGAGATGTCCAGGTCCATGAAACGAGACACAGGGAACTACAATAGTTCAGACTGTGAGACTGGAGGGGGGATGGGAGAACACTGAAGACAGCCTGATAAGGGCCCCAACTTCCCATGTGCCAGTGAATCTAAGTCTCTGCGACAGGAAACATATTTGCACTTACCCTCACGCACTAGAGACTGATGCACACAATCACTGAAAGTCCCTTAATGACATTCATGGGTAGTTAACATGAAGTTTTTAAGCATAGGATAGACGTGATTGGGTTTGGGTCTTGTTAGCTTGCTGGATTATGTAAAAGCAACGTGTGTGGAATAAGTGGATGTGGGACCGTCAGTGAACCCTGTTAGGAAGCTACTGTGCTGACCAAATTGGGAAAAAGAAAAGAGAAGAACCATTCAAATCATAGAAAAGCTTAATTTTATGTATTGAAACAGAAGAACCGTATGTTCTGGTTTGCCTAAGACAGTCTTACTCCTGCTGTTTCAATGTCCAACCAGGTTTTGCCTGTGTCCATTTTTCACTTTTATTTAAATATTATGACTCATCATCACGTTTAAATAAGCCAGTTCCAGTAAAATATACCTCTATTTTCTGTATCTTGCTTCTGCTACAACCTCATCTAGTAGTGTACAGTGAACAGACTTCCCATTTTACAATGTGGCTACATGTGAAAATCAACCAGCAGTAAACCATCTATCTTCCAAACTCCTTCTAGGTCTACAGTTACTCCTTCCTTTTTAAAGGACACACGGCACTCATGGATTGAACAGGGTATGCTAGTGTTAAGACTCTTGTACACTTCTGAAGTCTGTGGGAAGGAGTTACATATAGAGAACAGTCTGATAGTTCTTATTACAGTGATTCTGGCATTCACTAAATGGTGTAAATAACTTTTGATTTTATTGCTTTACTTGTATTTTGCAAAAAAGCATTTTATTAGCAATGAACTAAAAAAATTAAATACAGATTTAATAAAAAGATTTCATAAGTACTACATTTCCACTTCTTAAGGAAGTTAATGATGAGTGTGTGTTTTGCAAATGTTTGCCCCTGTCATGCTCCATGAGACGCCACAGTCAGTTCAGTGAACACCAGAAGACATGTGTTCAACAAGCAACTTTAGAAGCTACCTGGTTTTTTATTTAAAACAGAGTGCCCGAAAAGAATTAATTCAGGAGTGCAGCTACAGAAGAATTTCCGTTTATAGTTATAGCATGTATATTTCTTTCTGAAGCATGACTTTTCATTTAGATCAAATAAGTATTATAATTGTGTTCATTTTCCCCTAAATTTTCTCCTACACATATAAAACTCTAGGCAAAACAGCCATTAAACACTGGCTCATTTTAAAGCAATGGGAGAGCTTTACAAGAAGTCAATTTGCGCTTTCACACAGAAAACCGATTTCATTAGTGGTTCTATTTTTTTTTTTTTTCCATCCATTTCATGGAACAAAGGTCAGCAAAGTATGACCTGCAAGCCAAGTCCAGCCTGCCACCTCTTTCTTGCCATGGCCTGCAAGATAAAGGTATTTTTTTCAGTTCACAGTGATTGGAAAAAGGTCAAAAAAGGTATAATAACTTTTGATATGTGAAAATCATATGAAATTCACATAAATAAACTCTTATTGAGACACAGTCATGGTGATCTGTTTATATATTGTCTATAGCTACTTTCAGGTTACAGCTGCAGAACTGAGTAGCTACAGCAGATCTCTGGCCCTACAAAGTATAAAATGTTTACTATCTGGCCCTTTACAGAAGGGCTGAATTTTATCTTTGAAGACTGAACATCTGATATGATTATGAACAAATACTGTAAAAGCTCAATGTAGGACACTTTTTGTGATTTTAACATGAATACAAACTTTTATATATACACAGTGAAAAATTTCTAAAGACTGAAGTTGAATTTAAAAATGCTTCAGAGAAAAAAATAAAAATGCTTTAGCATGACAACATGCATTCTCTTTTTGCTGCTTAAGTCTTTAAGAAACTACTTTGAGGGACGCCTGGGTGGCTCAGCAGTAGAGCACCTGCCTTTGGCTCAGGTCGTGATCCTGGGATATGGGATCAAGTCTTGCATCGAGCCTGCTTCTCCCTCTGCCTGTGTCTCTCTCTGCCTCTCTCTCTTTCTCTCTTTCTCTGTGTCTCTCATGAATAAATAAATCTTAGAAAGGAAAAGAAAAAAAGAAGAAAAGAAAAGAAAAGAAAAGAAAAGAAAAGAAAAGAAAAAAAGAGAAAACTACCTTGAAAAATCAATCCAGTATTGCAAAAATGATTTAGACTATTTTTTGTGAGAATACAAAATTTTGGTTGAATTGTACTCAAAATCAGCTGGATATCTTTGGTCAAAGCTTTTATCAAACAATTTTTTTTTAAGTCTGCTTTTGAAGATTTTGGCAGACTGCAATTATTGAAATGAAGATTTGCAAGTAAGACAATGAAATTAATCTCTATTAAAAAAGCAAGGAATTAAAATGATCAAATACTCAGAGTTTAGGAAGGTATATAACAATTTTGAAATTCATTCAGTGCACTTTAGAATATATCAATTTATACAAAGAATCATTTTATAGAGCTTTTTGTTTTTAATTGGATAAATTTATATTCTCTAAAAAGAAATGAAATAGGAACTAAAAATTTTATATCATCTAAATTTCACAAATACAGTCAAAATAATCAAAGAGAAGTAATTTATTTGACAATTTTTATCTTATAAAATTATTTGCTGAACAAAGGTATTCTGAAGAGAAGTAAAAATGACTCTTGTGAAAATATTTGAGCTGAAATATTTCTCATTTTAGTTTTAAAAAAAAGACTGAAAATGATCTTCCTTCAGCACAAGTTGGTCTGAACTTACTAGATGCCTTAGCACCCAAAGGATATTATTTCAATTAAAAATAAAAAATTATGGCACATGGAAGATAAACTCAAAATGTTGACAATATCAAACTTATTACTGAAAAAAACAACTCTGAAGAAGCTTGCAGGCTGTATTATGAGAATTCTGGAAATAAAACCATGTTGGTGAAAAACATTCTTCAGAGTAACATCAGTAACACAGCACATGATAAAAGAATGAGACTAGACCAAGAATAATTACCAGCGCCTACAATACTTGGGATGACCAACTTACAAAAATTTACTTCAGATCATTTTATTTTGCAAAACAGTTTATTAAATAGAACTATTTTACAGGTCTATCAATACAATAAATTTGGTCAAAAAATATTTTGATGATTATGTAACTATTTTTAGTCGCCCTTTTCCTCTCACATGTGTCCATGTGATGACAAATTATATAGTCGCTCTAATTATAAAACCCTGTGAAGGGGGTGCACACGGAGTTAAATTGGTAAAATAAAATCAACTGCCAATTTATACCCCTGGACGTGTGAGAGTGAGTGCTCGGGTGCCCACCTCCCAGAATGGCTCTGCTACCTGGTCTGGATACTGATCCATCCCACAAGAGGACAGAGGGGTGAGCCAGACAGACATGGGCAGACGTGTGAGCAAGCACACCCCCACTTTCCCCCTCCAGGCCAGGGACACCAGAATACAAACCCCACTTTGTTCCGTCAGGCTTCCTGGTTTCCAGGTCTAGTGGTCCATGCAGGACAAGGCCTCTAGCCTCACAGGTGGCTCCTCACAGCAAGGAGCCACCTCCCCCCTGCCCACCGCCCCCCCCCCCCCCGGACATTCAGTGCAAGCACCTGTGCAGGTGGCATCCCCAGCTTCTCTCTCTTAGGCACACTGACAGCCAAACCCACCCTGAAGTGCACGACATGTAAGCTCTTGCTGTCTTCCATCCCTTGCATGACATATGCACAAGTTATTTTTTCCCTGCTGCATGGTGGTGTGCATAGAAGAAAAAAAAAAGCCCCCTATCGTTAACAGATTAAAAAAATTTTCTCAGTAAGAAGCCCTTTAGGAGACTTGTAGAGAACAAAGTGTCTCTTGCAAAAATTGGAGAGAAGATAGTGAGAGCCATGCTCCGTGGATGCACAACAAGTGACATCATGGGAAAAGGGAAGTAGAAGGCTCAATGCCTAGGACTCTCGAGAGAGGTAGAAAAATGAAAAAATAGTAAACTAAATCACACTGAGAATTTATTACACTGGTTTATCACACCATCTCCTCTAGTGGGGTACGTGCATAAAATAAATGAACCAAAACCTGCTTTTGGTTCCACAGTATTTTCTACCTTCCATAAGTTATGGGTGGCATTTATAGCAGACTTGGAAACCTAAACCTATGAATAACACGGAGTCATAAGTTCCCAGATTCCAGGGCACCAGGGGTGGCTCAGTTGGTTAAGCATCCAACTCTTAATTTTGGCTCAGGTCGAGATCTCAGGGTCATAAGATCGAGCCCCATGTAGGGCTCTGTGCTGGGCATGGAGCCTGCTTAAGAGTCTCTTCCCCAAAGCCCTCTTTAAAAAAACAAAAGTTCCTAGATTCAAAAGCACTAATTAAAAAACAAACAAAAAGACTTTCAGACCATAAAGCACGCATGAGTTGTGAAGTGCAAAGCAAAGGTGGCTGACACAAAGTACCTAACAGGGAAGCCTGGTCTAGAATGCAGCAGGGGCTGCTGAGACAAAATCGTCACTGCCATCCAAGCTCCCTATGTACGGTAGGCAAGTATCTCCCAAAGCACAATATATGTCCTGCAGAGGCGACCCAAGATAATTTTTAGGTGGCACAAGGGTGAACGTTTCAATTTACTAACATTATATTTCAATGTGTATTAGAAAAGCCATAGCTGGGCAGCCCCGGTGGCACAGAGGTTTGGCGCCGCCTGCAGCCTGGGGTGTGATCCTGGAGTCCCAGGATCGAGTCCCACACTGGGCTCCCTGCATGGAGCCTGCTTCTCCCTCTGCCTGTATCTCTGCCTCTCTCTCTCTGTGTCTATGAATAAATAAATAAAATCTTAAAAAAAAAAAAAAAAAGAAAAGAAAAGCCATAGCTAGCACCAACTGCTTAGCAAATTTACAGGGGTAGTGTGGTCCCTGTATACGGACCCTTGCACTGGTGCCCATGCACACCTTCAACATTTAAGATTTTAAGTGACCTCCCACCAGAGCCACTCAGGAGTATGGAGAGGCTCGAGGAGGTGGGGACTAGGAAGCTCTGATTTCTCATCCCCCCAAAGGAAAAAAAAAACAAAACCAGCAGAAACCGTCAGAACCAACTTTGTCAGAACTCTGGAAAGAAGGCAGAGACTCACAGCAATTTAGTGAACACACACTGAATAGTGAAAAAGTAACTTCCGAACAGAAAGCTTTGTGGTGTATTCACCAGGTCTCGGCCCACCCTCCCCCCCCACGGGGGGCAGCAGTTTGAACAGAGGCAGCTTGCATTCCCAACGTGGGCCCTGGGTCCCGGGGTGGACGGAGCAGAGCAGACTTTTCTCAGAAATTACTGTGTAGGTTATGTTCTGACCGGACAGGGCAGGCTACCTAAAGGAGTGACACAGGATGTCTGAACTTAGGCCAGAAAAGTGGTGCTCATTGCTCATAAACACCGCAAGGTAACGCAACACCATACACACCCAGGGCACACGCAACAAAGTCCCCCAAAAAGTGTAGGAAAAAAAAGCTGGGGGAGAGAAATCAATATACTCAAAAGTATTGTAAATGGGGAGATGGAAAGCCATGCACGTGCCCAAGGAAAGATGCGTGCTCAGAAAAGACCCAAGAAGACCTTTAGTTTTCACTTCAGTGCAAACCTATCTAAGTGCTGAAGGAGTGCCCTGTCACAGAGCCAACATGCAAAGACTAGGAGTGGTGGTGTTTTGTCTGAAAACAAAACTCTCTGGTAAAGGCATATATATAAGCCAGTATTACTGTTTTTTGGGGTGGAAATCTACTTTTATTTCACACATGATTTAAAAGACAAATGCAAAACAAACCCCAACTATAAATCTATTATTAGCAACACAATGAATAAAGACATAATTCATGACACCAACATAGAGGGGGCTGAGAAAGCTATACAGAGGCAGACATTTGTACGCTACTGAAGTTGGTAGGAAATCAAGCTACACTGCTACAAATTTAGAATGTTAAATGTAATCCTCACAAAAAACACAAATACCTAAAAAGTATATACACAAAAGGGAATGAGAAGAGTATCAAAATCGTTCACTACAAAAATCAACTAATCACATAAAGCAATAATCAAAGAGATGAAAGACAAAAGAAGCGTAAGACGTACAGAACACAGCAACATGGAAGAATTAAACCCTCCTTTAGCATATATTTTAGTGTAAACTTTCCTATCAAAAGGCAAAGTGGCAAAATGGATATAAAAGCATGATCCAACTGTAAGTTATTTACAAAAGACTCATTTTAGATCCAAGGACACAAAAAAGGCTGAAAATGAAAAAAAAATAGGAAAGGATATTATATACAAATAGTAGTCAGGTGGCTATGAAATATCAGATAAAATGTATTTTAAGTCCAAACTGTTCACAAAAGACTTAGGGACACTGGCAAAAAAGGATAATTCATTGAGATGATACAACAATTAAAACAGTTCTACATATCTCTGCCTCAAACAACAGGGCACCAAAATACATGAAGCAAACATCAACAGAAGAGCTAGACAATTTTACAATAATAATTGGAGACTTCAATACACCACTTTTCAGAAAGAACATCTGACCACGAGACCAGTAAAGAAACAGGACTTGAACAACACTGTAAACAAACTAGACCTAAGAGACATTTACAGACCACCTAACAGCAAAACACACCCTCCTTTCAAGTGTCAATACAGATCATATACTGGACCTCAACACAGCCTCACATTTTAAAAGATCAAAGTCATACAAACCATCCCCTGGAATGAAGCTAGAAACGTAAAAGGTAAACTAGGCAATTCACAAATATGTGGAAGTTAAATAAAAGAAACAACTGAAAGGGTCAGAAAGATCACAAGGAAATTAGAAGTTACTTAAGGACAAATGAAATCAAAATCACAATATATGTTGTGATGTTATCAGATGCAGTGAATGTAGTACCTAGAAGTTTAGGGCTTTAAAAACTTACATTAAAAAAGGAGAAAAATCTCAAATCAGTAACCTAACTTTACACTCTGAGAAAATGAAGAAAGTGAACTAAACCCAAAGGTGGCGTAAGAATGAAAAAGATATTAGAGCAGAGATAAATAAAATGAAGGACAGAAAAACAATAGAGAAAAACCAATAAAACCAAGAGATGGTTCTTTATAAAGAGTCAATAAAATAAACCTTTAGCTGGACTGACAAAAAAGAGAAAGATTCAAATAATTAAGATCAGAAATGAAAGTGGGGACATTTTACTACCAATCTTACAGAAATCAAGAATATTTTAAGGAAAAATTATCAACAGTCATATACCAACAAATGGATACCCTAGATGGAACAAATTCCTAGAACCACACACAAATTAACTAAACTGCTCAAGAAGAAATAGAATATCTCCATCAACAGACATGTAACAAGCGACTGAATCAGCAATCAAAACCTCCTAACAAAGAGAAGTCCAAGACCAGGCAGTTTCACTACCAAATATTTGGAGAAGGGGATCCCTGGGTGGCTCAGCGGTTTAGTGCTTGCCTTTGGCCCAGGGCGCGATCCTGGAGACCTGGGATCGAGCCAGCATGGAGCCTGCTTCTCCCTCCTCCTGTGTCTCTGCCTCTCTCTCTCTTTCTAGGTCTATCATAAATAAATAAATGAATGAATGAATGAATGAATGAATGAATAAATAAATAAATCTTAAAAAAAAAAAACAAATATTAGGAGAAGAATTAGCAACAAACCTTCTCAAATTCTTCCCAAAAATAAAAGAAGAAGCACTTTCTAGCTCATTCTGTGAGGCCTGCATTATCTGATTCTAAAGCCAGGTAAAAAATATGACAAGAAAAAAAAAATCACAGGTCAATCTCTCTTATGAATAAAGATGCAAAAATCCTCAACGAAATACAATAGAAACCAATATTCACAGTAGTTATGTTTGATAAAGTTGCTGCAAATACTGAATCACTGGTCCTACAGAGGTATAGACATACAAATACACCCTGCACATAGATTATAATCTTAAATCAAAAATAACTTATACCTACAGATTTTTATTTTACCAAAGAGAAAGGTAGGTTGCGAAGTGTTAAGTAACTTACCTGAGACTACTCCAAGTGCCAGAGTCAGGACTCAAACTCCGTCAACAGGCCCAGAGACACAGCCTCTTACATTATGTTGCACTGCCCCCTACTGTTTCCATCCCCTGGTCATCTCTGTGAGAGCCAAAGTAAGAAGGCACCGGCTCCTTAGTCAATTTTAAGCGGGAAGGTGCAAATGTAGGCATATTCATGAATAATCATGACAATGCCCTATATTCATTTTGGGGTTACAAATAAACTCTATCAACATGTAGGAATTCACAAATATGGAATCCACAAAGGAGGACTGATGGTACTAGCAGCAAACTGAATCTAACAGCGTATTAAAGGGATTATGTACCATGACCCAATGTGATTATCCCAGAAATGCAAAGGTGGTTTAACAGAAGAAAATCAATGTAATACGTCACATTAACAGAACAAAGAAAAAACATATGATCATCTCAATGCAGAAAACGCACTGACAAGATTCAGTACCCTTTCATGATAAAAGCATTCAACAAACTAGAAACACAAGGGAATTTCCTCAATGATAAAAGGTATTTATGAAAAACCCACAGCTAACATCATACTCAATGGGTTAGACTAAAACTTTCAGGAACAAGACAAGGATGCCCCACTTTCAGCATTGCTATTCAACACTGTACTGGAAGTTCTAGCCACAACAATTAGACAAGAAAAAGAAATAAAAGGCATCCAATTAGAAAGGAATTAATAAAGCCATCATGATTCACAGATGACATGATCTTGTGTAAAGAAAACAGATGTAAAGTACTCACAAGAAAGCTACTTGACCTAATAAATTTAGCAAAATTGCAGGACACAAGATACACACACACAAATCAACGTGTTTCTATACAACAGCAATAGATACTAATCAAAGGGATCTATAGATTGAATGCAATCTCTACCAAAATTTCAATAGCTGTTTTTATTCCAGAAATGGAAAAGCTGATCCTCGAACTCATATGGAACTGCAAAGGACCGAGAGCCAAAACAATGTTGAAAAGAACAAAGTTAGAAGGCTCAAGCTTCCCAATTTCAAAACTTACTACAATGCTATAGTAATCAAAACAGTGTAGTCCTGACATAAGGGTAAGCACATAGACGAATGGAATAGAATTGAGGCTCCAGAAATAAATCTATATATCTATGGCCAGCTGACTTCTGATATGGGTGCCAACCTCCATTCAATGGAGGAAAGAATAGTCTTTTCAACAAATGGTTCTGGGACAACTGGAAATGCACAAGTAAAAGAATGAAGTTGGAACCCAATCTCACACCATATACAAGATGTAATTTAAAATGGATCAATAGGGATCCCTGGGTGGCACAGTGGTTTGGTGCCTGCCTTTTGCCCAGGGCGCGATCCTGGAGACCTGGGATCGAATCCCACGTCGGGCTCCCGGTGCATGGAGCCTGCTTCTCCCTCCCTCTGCCTATGTCTCTGCCTCTCTCTCTCTCTCTCTCTGTGTGTGTGTGTGACCATCATAAATAAATAAAAATTAAAAAAAAATAAAATGGATCAATAATTTTAACATATAAGCAAAACCCAAAAACTCTTAGAAGAAAACGTATAGATAAATCTTCACAACACTGGATTTTGGCAATGGCTTCTTAGTTATGACAACAAAAACTTGGGCAGTAGGGAAAAAATAGAGGTACTGGACTTCATCAATTTTAAAACTGTTGTGTTTCAAAGGACATTATCAAGAATAAAAAGACATCCTATAGAATACAAATATCTGCAAATCACATTTGGGTTAAGAGTTTAATATTCAGAATATTGTAAGTTTCATATTCATAATATACAAAGAACTACAATAATGACAAGCAAAGCAATAAAAAATGGGCAAAGGACTAGACATTTCTTCAAAGATACACAAATGGATAACAAACATAAAAAGATACTCAACATCGTTTGTCTTTGGGAAAATGTAAATCAAAACCACAATAAGATCCCACTTCATACTTATCAGGATGACTATAATTTTACAAAAGGGAAAACAAGCGTTCTTGATGGAAATGTAAACTGGTGTTGCCACTGTGTAGAACAGTTTAATGGTTCCTCAAAAAGTTAAACACAGAATTACCATATGACCCAACAATGATCCACCAGACAACCCTTATGATCCACTCCTAGATAATACAACCTAAGTAACTGGAAACAGGGACTCAAATATATATATTAACGTTAACTGAAACATTACTGACAACAGCCCAAATAGGTAACCAACTCACATGACCACTAACAGATGAATGACTAAATAAAATGTGGAATATACATACACAATGGACTATTATTTAGCCATAAAAAGGAATGTGATTCTTACACATGCTACAACATGGATGAACTTTGAAACTAGTTAGTGAAGGACGTCATAAACAAAAGGACAATTATTATACAATTCCACTTATATAAAATATCCAGAATAGGCAAACGCATTGAGACAAAAAGTAGAACACAGGTTTCTAGGGACTGTGGGAAGAGGAGAATAGGGAGTTATTACTGAGTGGTTAGAGTTTCTGTTGGGGTGATGACAAGTTTTGGAAATAGTATAACCGTGTGAATGCCACTGAACTGTACTTAAAATGGTTATAGTGGCAGAGGCACCTGGGTGGCTCAGTCAGTTAAGTAAGTGTCTGACTCCTGATCTCAGCTCAGGTCTCAAGTCAGAGTTGAGTTCAACATGCTGGGCACAAAGCCCACTTAAAAAAGAAAAAAAAATGGTTATAGTGACAACTTCTGTGTTATATTTTATCACAAGAAAGGGGGGGAAAAAGTACAGATAGATGGGACATTATGCCCGAAGGCCAACCAAGACTTCTGAACGCTGAATCTCAATGTATCAATGCACTCATCACTGACAGACCAAAAGTTTGTCTTAGTTGGCAGTACTTTATCATACAAATATACATAATTGGGAAATGGGAGTTGGGACTGTTCTCTGAATTTCTCTTCTTTCTGTTAAACTTATCGTAAGATTAAGTAATTAAAAAGAGTCTTTAAGGTCATGATGGAAATATGGACACTTGTGGGAACTTATAAAATCTATTCCTTGTTTAGACAGAGAAGTAAACTCAAAATGTTACCATATATTAAGGAAAGATGCTAAATCCTCCTGCCTCCACTTCCCATAGAGATAGGTGTGAGTCTGACTGCCATTTAATCCTGAAACTCCAAAGCTTTGAAGGTCTACACTACTATACTCCTTGCAGGAAGAGATTCTCACTCTGATGGACAGATTATGTCCATGTCAGGGCATAGGCGCAAATAAGCAAAACTTCACGAATCATCATACCCTGCAAAGACATTGGCTCATTTTAAGTCACCTGGATTTATCTTTACATAAGTAGTAGTCTACATGCAAGATGAAATGAATTCCATTATGAGGACAAAAGTAGAACTTTGGGACTAGGGACTGATAAAAGTATATGAGGGTCTTTTGTTATCTGCATGACCTAGAGATAAACTGATTTAAAAGACCTACGGACAGAGGGGATCCCTGGGTGGCTCAGTGGTTTAGCGCCTGCCTTCGGCTCAGGTCTTGATCCCGGGGTCCTGGGATCGAGTCCCGCATCGGGCTCCTTGCAGGGAGCCTGCTTCCCCCTCTGCCTGTGTCTCTGCCTCTCTCTTTCTGTCTCTCTCATGAATAAATAAATAAAACCTTAAAATGAATGAATGAATGAATGAATGACCTACAGAAAATACTTTACATATTAAGAAAACCTGAAAGACCTAAGGGTTTCATTTGCCATACCAAAATGGCAACAATGAGTGGCTATGGGACCCCCTTCCATTGTCTCACTACTAATTGGAAAACTCAACACATTCAGACTATTTTATGGAGGATGGCTTCTTGCAGCTCCTTAAAGGCAAGGTCACTTTCATCATCTGTATTAGAAATTCCTGGTATTCAAACACTATCAAAATAGTTAAATATCTTTTGTACTTTCAATCATGTACATGTGAACTGGCTCTCAATGTGGCTGACAAAAATTATAAAACTATTAATCGATCATTCAATCAGTAGTATTACATAAAAAATCTCATTTTTGCCTTCACTAGGGAGTATTAAACATTCTTACCCCTTTATTATTGACTGATTATGAAACAACTACATTCCCACTGATAAAAAAAAACATTTTCAGGGATACATTTTTGTAAATCAATTTGCTGTGGTTATTGTATTTTTCCCCAAAACTAATATTATTGCTTTGTTTTTGTTTTTTTATACCTCTACTTAAGCTAAATGACCCTAGCAAGTATGGCAGTGAGAAAGTTTGCCTTTAAAAAGGAAAGTAAGCTGATTTAAAGAAAAAATTCACCTTGTTGATGGTACACATGCAATGCAAAAACCAGTTAAGTAAAATTTGGGGAATTATGATTTGGCTGTGATCATCTAATGGATGATCTAGATGCATATTTTAAATTACATGATCCCAAAGGAGGGTGCTTTATTAAGTTTTGTAAATCACGCATTTTAAGAACACATGAAAACCCAAGGAGAACTTTTATAGAAACAATTACTCTATGATAGAGATCACCCCCTCCCCCCTGGGATTTGCATTTTGTGCTTCTGAACCTTCACTTGGCCCACAAAGGCACTACAACTCACTAAGATGAAAAGGTGAGAAAGAGATGAATAGTGATAATGTAACATGAAAATCTACATTGCATCATTAATAAGATTAATACAATCAAAGCAAGATAAGAAAAATTTAAAGTTCAACCGCTAGTATTAAGAACTGAACAGTTCTCACTATGGACCTTACATTCTGGATGTGAGGTAAGATCTTTTAGATTTTTTTTTTTCTACTTCCTCGCTCCCTCCACAAATTTTGGGATGTTTCGTTATTCTAAGTCATTTGGCATATGCTAAGCCTGCCTCTGTACTTTTACTTTCACAGGTGTTTGGGAAGACGATTTCCATCCACGCAAGTAGGCTCAGCCATCCTGTGGACGTGGTTTCTTATCACCAGGGAACTAGCGCTTTGATTTGATCTTGTCTTCCTTCGTCTAGCTCGAGGGTCTCCCTGTCTACACAGCCTCTTCCTAAATTCAATGTGAGGGGGGGACCACGCACGGCCCTGGACAAAGGACTGCAGCGAGCGCTGAACACCTGTTCCTCCCTGGGGACGCCTCCCCGAAGGCCCAGGGCCTGTCTCAGCACCCTGAGAAGTCGGACACTACCAGAGAGAGAAGAGAAAAGGGAAGAGCAGACAACATCCCCGAGGAACCACCGTGAGGACCGGGCTGGAGTACCGGACGGCTAAGCAAGGGCCAAGTCAGCCGGCGACCGAGCTGCGGGAAGGGAAGGACCCTGGGGTGGGAGCCGAGCCACCGTCCTGCGATTTTGTCTTTCACCATCTGCTATTTGACCCCCCCCCCCCCCCCATCACAGAAGCACATGCAGGGCCCTGAGCCATGGGGAAGGTGCTGCGGCTTGAAAGCTTCTCATCTACTCCTGTGCTCCGGGGCAATACCCACGTCTCCCACGGGTTACGGACGTGCGTCCTAGGACCTTCCTGGGACCAGGAGGACGGCAGGGCCAACCGCCACGGAGCCTACGACCGAGGCAGGACAATCAGTCGCCGTCCCTCCACTACTCCCCGCGACAGCCCCTTCTCCTCAGTCTCCCCGACCACCTGGGCCCTGCCACCCCACCGCTGACCTCTGGCCCGTTCCCAAGGCCCGGGTTCCCGCCCCAGCACCGCGGCCCACTGGGCCGGGGACTTCCTTACCGTGGGGCGTGTCCTCTGCACTGTCCGATGTCAAACAGCACCCCTGGCTCCCACCCACTGGGTGCCAGGAGCACGCGGCCCCAGCCCGGTCAGGACCATCAAAGATGTCTCCAGGCGTTATCAAATGTCCTCCGGAGAACAAACAGGATCTGCCCCCTCCTCGGAAGGGCACTGCCATAAACACTCGCTGTCAGGGATCCCTGGTGGCGCAGCGCCAGGGTTAGCGCCTGCCTTTGGCCTGGGCGTGATCCTGGAGACCCAGGATCGAGTCCCACGTCGGGCTCCCGGTGCATGGAGCCTGCTTCTCCCTCTGCCTGTGTCTCTGCCTCTCTCTCTCTGTGACTATCATAAATAAATAAAAATTTAAAAAAAATTAAAAAAACCCACTAGCTATCAGATTACATACAGAAAGGGGAGAAACAAGAAGCATCACCAGGAAGCTGTCGGACACTCCTCTATAAACTGTGTCCACCTCAAACCTCATGATGTCGCCGCCCTGATGATACCTTTAAAGTGAGGAGCCCCACTACGTGGAGGTTATCAATTAAGCGGAAAGACAAAGGCCAGAAGCCAGCACCATCCGGTAGACAGGTCGCTGGGTGGATATCAGAGTAGCTGGACTCAAGTCCCAGCCTTACCAGTGTGACTCTGGGCAAACCCCGCAACCTCTGGACCTCCAACTCTTCCCTCTGTCCAATGGTGAAATCTCAGAAGATCACATCATCTTCCAGCTTGAACTGACATTATCTATGCTGAGGACATCTTAGCAAAGGAAGCTCCAGACCCAATAATTTAAAAATATAAATAATTCTTTGTATTTCTTTTAATTGACCGTAAACAAAACATTACCAAATCTCAAAATAAGACTGAGATTATAAAACACTAAATCCAACACACATGAATAAATCCAACACACATGAGTAACTCCCCCAATCAGAAAAAACTCTGAAGATACCTACACACACAAAAACCAGAAAACCTTAACAAAAAAAATCCAGGTAGTATTATGATTATCAATGTAAATACAGAATTAGATTTCAGGACAATAGCCAAATTTCCAACACTCATTTTTGTAGGGGTTGCATTCCCAATTCATAGGGACCTACACAGTTACACAGCACTTGTGTTAATTTTCACAACAGACACTTGGTCTTAAAAGTAGGAGGGGATCAATCCCTAGAAAACAAAAACCAAAAACCAAACATAGTCCTGGGGCCCCTGTTCCAGCCACCTGGTAAAAGAATAACACTCAAGTTAATATGATTTTTTAAATCTGTGATTTTTATTTTTTAATTTTTTAAAAAAATTTTATTTATTTATTCATGAGACACACAGAAAGAGAGAGAGAGGCAGAAACAGGCAGAGGGAGAAGCAGGCTCCGTGTAGGGAGCCCGATGTGAGACTCGATTCCGGGACCCCAGGATCCCGCCCTGGGCCAAAGGCAGGCGCTAATCCGCTGAGCCACCCAGGGATCCCCCTAAATGTGTATTTAAATGCTAGCATTTAAATGCTAAAAAGCCTGTGGTAAGAGTTCACTTTTATCATCTTTCCAGTTTAGTGTTTTTACTAAAGAATACAATGGCTTTCTTCCTCTTGAAGAACAGAAGTTAATATGATGATAAAAGCCCCCAGATACAGTAGGCTGGGCAGACCATGAGTAGGAAAACCGGGCACCAACAAAAGAAAGATCCATTTGCTCGTGGAAGACAAATGAATTCCGGCTGAAGGTCAGTAAACCCTGTAAGTCTATTGAACACATGTCCAGCCTCAGACTTACACTAGAGAAAGAAGTCCCACCCCCACTAACCATACAATCCACTAGGGCAAAAGACTGCAACTCTAATTCACCTGCACACCATCCGTAAGCTATACAATATACACAGGGAAAAAGGTCTCAGACAGTCCTTTAAAATTCCCTTCCTTTCCTAAAACAAATGATCTTTCCTAGAAGGGTTTATCAATATCACTCTTATTACCCACACCCTTTCCTGGCATTTCCTGTTTTAAATTTTAATACTCTAATTAATGTTAATAATTTCCTGTTTTAAATTTAATACTCAAAGATACAAAGGCTGAGAAAATGTAACATTGGTGGCTACGCAGACATTAAACAAGAATTACCAATGTTTAAATAAATACTTCAAATATTAAAAAGATATTTTTTCGAAGTTCCTTTAGAGAAATGCTTTGTCCCAAGAAATGAGATGGGCAGATAGATTCATCTACATTTGACTTAGCAAATCAGTCCAAAGCAGATTCTAGTACACACGGAAGCTTCAACTTCTGGTAAATGGGCAAGATGAGTCATAAATAACACTGGAAATACTGCCTAATTGACTGAGAATTAGACCATCAAGACACAACACAGGGCAAAATAAATTCCAGATAAATTATAAACTTTTTATAGTTTTAAAACTTGGAGCGCCTGACTGGCTCAGTCAGTGGAGCGTGTGACTCTTAATCTTGGGTGAACTGGAGCCCCATCCTGGGGTAGAGATTACTTAAAAATAAATAAAGGTTTATTTAAAATGATAAAGATACTGAATTTACACTTGGGAACGAACTGTTCAATCTCATATGATAAAGAGAAAGACCAATGGACCTGCCTACACTTTAAAGAGTAAAACTCAGATAATAAAAAGCACAGAAGTATAAAGAAAACAAATTGAGAAAATACATTTGCCACAAAAGGTGGATGTCCTTAATACAGTTAAGAGAGAAATGATTTTGAAAAAATCTAACTATAAAAGGACTGCCAGAAATTTCAAAACCATTTAGCTTCTAGTCATTGAGAAATACAAATAAAAAGAGAACTTTTCTATCAGGTGAGCTAAATTTTTTATTTGATTTTTTTAAAAAGATTTTATTTATTTATTCATGAGACACATTGAGAGAGGGAGAGACACAGGTGGAGGGAGAAGCAGGCTCCCTGTGGGGAGCCCGATGTGGGACTCGATCCCAGGACCCTGGGGTCACGCCCTGGGCCGAAGGCAGACGCTCAACCACTGAGCCACCCAGGCGCCCTTGAACTGATCTGATGTGTAACACCCAACACTGGTAAGGAAATGCTGGGATACCCTTTCAGGTACCGCTGGTGGGAGTGAATGCTTGACTCCGACAAAAGCTTACAATGTTCACAGCTTCCAAACCAGTAATTTCACTGTATTAAAACAAACAAAAACTCTCTCTTAAAAGGAGGAGGACAACCAGAGAATAGGTCACAGTACTGTAACTGTGTAGCTTTAATTAAGACTTTTAGGGGCTGCCCGGGTGGCTCAGCGGTTTAGTGCCTGCCTTTGGCCCAGGGCGTGATCCTGGAGACCCGGGATCGAGTCCCACATCGGGCTCCTTGCATGGAGCCTGCTTCTCCCTCTGCCTGTGTCTCTGCCTCTCTCTCTCTCTCTCTTCTCTCTCATGAATAAATAAAACCTTAAAAAAAAAAAAAAGACTTTTAGGAGAAGAGCACACCGTTCCATGCACGACTATTAGACAGGCTCTCATTGAAATCAGGTTGTTCCCAGGTGTGCCCATGATTATTATACTTCAGTGTGACCTACTCTTTTGCATGTATCAAAATTATGAAAGAAAAATGCAATTAAAAGACAAATAAATCACCTGTAAGGGTTAGGTAGATTTTGAAACAATGTAAGATATAAAACAGTTATTGGTTACATTTATAAAACTGTTTTGATGAGATGGGGAAATGTTCCGAATTTACAGAAAGCAGCACATAAATACATAACACCCTTAATACATAAATCACGTTAAATGTGAGTGTACAAAAATTAGGTGTGCACATGGAGGAAATAAGACTGGAATTTTGGTTGGTGCATTTCAGACCCATACTTATATACTATCTCTACTGTCTCTACTAAAATATATAGTTGTTGGCTTGTTAATGTTTTCTTATTACAGTCATTCCATCAGGCTAACTTTCTGCTTACTGAGAAATGAAGGTTGTAAGTGCTTTTCCTGTAACAGTATTTGCAAAGCACTTAAAACAACATCCAGCACACTGGAAAATAGAAATAAATCTTGGGTAAGTGCTAATTTCTCAAGGAGCTTTGTATTTTGCCTTTGTAAAATGAGGCCCCTTTACTAGTTATAAAATCCAGAATAAAACTTTTTTTTTTTAAAGATTTTATTTATTTGAGAATGACAGGTAGGGTGGGGATGTGGGGAGAAGCAGACTCCCCACTGAGCGGGGAGCCAGACGTGGGGCTCGATCCCAGAGCCCTGAGATCATGACCTGAGCCAAAGGCAGACGCTTAACCAACTAAGCCACCCAGGAACCCCATTCAAAATTAAACTCTTAAAATGAATCCACATACACATACAAAAATACCCAAAAGAATTTTGACTGAAAGGAGCAAAATTGAGGGAAACTTACATACAAGGTTATCAAAACATACTGTGCAACTCCAGTAGTCAGAAGTCTGTGACACTGCAGAAGAGATCAATTATTCAATGGAGCCGAATAGAAACTTCAGAAATTTATGGAAACTTAATATATGCTAAGTGGTAGCATTTTCAAACAGCAGAAATTCAATAAAATAGCGGGAAACTGGCTATTTCATACAGTAAAATGTTAAGTTCAATCCTATGTCCCCAAACTGTAAATATTATTTTTCCAATACAAAACTATAAAAATATAAAAAAAATACAGGAGGGTGTTTATCATGTTGCTGTAGGAAAAGGACTTCTTGATCAAGACACAAGTCAGTAGTAATAAAGAAGACAGTTAACTATCAAAATAAAAACATTCTGTAGAGCAAAAGATACATATATTTAAAAGTTACGGCAGGTAGTAGGGTTAGGAAAAAACACTGCCAACACAGGACTACGATTTATAACATGCCTGATTAAGACAATCACAAAGCATATTTTGTCCATTCGATTAACGAAACTTAAAGACTGGTAATAAATAATCAAAATTGATCTACCTACAGGAAAACAGGTATTCCATTTGAGGGCACACAGCTCAACTATTTGGAAGGTCATCTGGTGCGAGAAAGAATTTTTAAGTACATATACTTCCGGACCCAGTAGTCCTGTCTACACACACGCATGTGCAAGTATGCTGTGAAAGTTCTAGGACGGAGGAGGAGAAAACAGATGTCCCCTTTAACGTCTGCAATTATTTATTATTACTAGCCTAAGAGCAGGTGCCACCCAAACTGGAGCTCCTACTCATGGCTTAAAAGAGTGATTTTGACATTGAAGACTGGGCCGCTGGGCAGTGACAAAGAGGGTAAACTAGGGGTGTCTGTGAAGCAGGGTACTGGGATCTGTGACCAGGGACTCGGCTGCTCTCTTCATTCTCTCCCCCTTTTCAAATGGATTCCACCTCAAAGCCACAACAAGCTGACACCAACCCCACTTGGCAGGTCTGCAGGACCTGTTCCCAGGCCTCAGTCCGCCTGTCCGCCCTACTCCTCTCCTAGGAAATCCTCAGTTAGTTGAAGTAGAATTTCCTTGAATTCTAAATTCCTTCGCCTTCTCTGGTTGGCCCTGTCTGTACTCCACAGGACAGTAAAACTTCCGTTCAGTTTCATTTTCCAACAGGTTCAAGTCAATTACTTAATGGTTCTTTTTCCACCTAATTATTTCAACTCTAAAGTAATTCACTAAGCATAAAAAAAGAGCTGCTTACACAAAGTTTAAGAAAATGTATTACTCCAATATTTTCAGGAAATGCAGTTTTATTCCAAAAGCTTTGCTGAGAAAAATTTTAAATGTGGAAATAAAGATAATTTGAATGCCACACAGACCTGCCAAAAGCTAATGTTCACTGTTATTAGAAATAAAAATACTTAAAAAATCATAGCACCAACAATCCTGTTCACAAGAAATGTTAAGACAAATCCTACCAAAAGGTCAAAAATCAAAATTTTTTTTAAGTTTTTTTTTTTTAATTTTTATTTATTTATGATAGTCACAGAGAGAGAGAGAGAGAGAGAGAGAGAGGCAGGAGACATAGGCAGAGAAAGAAGCAGGCTCCATGCACCGGGAGCCCGATGTGGGACTCAATCCCGGGTCTCCAGGATCGCGCCCTGGGCCAAAGGCAGGCGCCAAACCGCTGCGCCACCCAGGGATCCCCAAAAATCAAATTATTAACATTCTATTAACATCTGATATCAAACCAAACCCGAATAACACGAAGAAAAAAAAAATATGTGGGTCAATCTCACTTGTATTTCTTTTCTTGTTTTTTTCCTTTGAAAATGTTATTTCTTTATTCATGAGAGACATACAGAGAGAGAGGCAGAGACATAAGCAGAGGGAGAAACAGGCTCCCTGCGGGGACTCGATCCGAGGACCCCAGGATCGCACCCTGAGCCAAAGGCAGACGCTCAACTGCTGAGCCACCCAGGTGTCCCTCTCACTTGTATTTCTAAACAAATAATTTAGCAAACAGAATCCATCACTGGCAAAAGAATAAATGGTGACCAAGTAGAGTGTGCCCTAGGAATACCACGATAATTCAACATTAGAAAATCTATCACTACCATCAAAAAGCAGGAGAAAAAACAGTATCAGTGAATGCTGAAAAGCATACCATCAAATTAAAAACCCACTCATGATTTTAAAAAGTAATAAACGCCTTTTACCCAGAAAATCTGGATGGAAAAATATCTACTACAAAGTCTTTTTGGAAACTATCATACTTTAATGGTGAATTATCAGAAGCACTCCCCCGTAAGTGAAGAAGATGATAGCAATGTTATCATACTACTATTTATTCAACACTGTCCTGGAAGTTCTCAGCCTACATTAGATGAGAAAATGAAATGGATGTATGAATACTAGGAAAAAAGTATAAAACCACAATTAATTAGAGGGCATGTGATTGCCTACTCAGAAAATCCTAGAGCTCTAACAGATAATTAAAACTATTAGTGTCCAGCAGAAGCAGGTACCAGATTAACACGCCAAAAAAAAAAAAAAAAAAAAAAAACCCACAGATATACTAAGAATCCATTAAAAATCAATCTTTTCAGGGGGATAAAAGGTACAGCACAGGGAATATAGTCAACGGTAATATAATGGCATTGCATGTGACAGACGTTAGCTACACTTGGGGTGAGCACAGCCTAACAGACTTGTTGAATCACTGTGCTATACATCTGAAACTAATACAACATTGTCAACTATACTTCAATAAAAATATACATAATAAAAATAGACAAACAGATTTTCAAAAATGCCACTTATAATAGCTAGAAAAATTAGCGAAGAATAAACCTAACAGAAAATAAGTAAAACTATAATGCAACCCACACATACATAAATACATCCATATATGCAACCAGCAATAAAGCTTTACTGAAGGACTTAAGGCTGAAATGAATTGAGAGAAATACCATGTTCAGGAATAAATATCAGAAGGCTTGACTTCTCCACCCAAATTAATCTAGAAATTCAATACAATCTCTTGCCATGAAAACCCTAAGAGATTTTTTTTCACAGAACCTGACAAACTATTTTAAATTTCCTACAGAAGACAAATGCAAAATTTCTTTAAAAGTCAATATAATTTAAAATTACCACGAAGAGGGAAATTGGGCAACTTGATAAAGCTGCAGTAATTAAAACAATTCTATAAAGAATTTAAAATATGCAAATTAATCCCTGAACAAAAGAAGAGTCAAACTGATACAGCCACTTTGGAGGGCAAATTCAGCAGCATCATTAAAACGTTCACACCCCTCCATCTAGTTATTTCACTGACACGTGCACACAAGATATGCCCAGGAGAGTGCACTGCCAAACTGGATGTCTCAAAAAAACCAAAAAGCTGCCAACAGCCTTAACATCCCTCAATGGGGAAATGACTGGCCATTTAACAACAGTACAGAAGGGAGTGGGGCGGCTGCGAGGGAAAGAAGGAGCCAGGCCTAGGGAACGCCAGCGGGATGGACAGTCTCCAGGGCAGCTTGTTGATGGAAATACACAGCAGCAGGCCACGGGCGGAAATTTCCAACACACACCGGCAGCATTAATACACGTACACAAAACCATGTACGTACGAAAACCTAAGGACCCTGTAAACGGTAGATTCTGCTTGACAAATGTACATAGTCCTGTATATCTGCCGCAGAGGCAGTCCTTTGCTGGATATATCATGTTCCAGCTGCTTCTAGGGTTTTTTTGCTATTACGAGTGAAGCTGTTATGAACTCCTATGTTAAAAAAAAAAAAAAATGCAGACTCCGGCTCTCAACAAGTTGGCAGTGGTACCTGGGCTTCTGCATTTCTCACCAGCGCCCAATGAGACCCTGGCGCTGCTGGTGTGCGGACCACACGGAGGAGAGGAAGGTGCACAGGCGACCCAGAGGCTCCAGGGGGGCTGGACACCAAGGAGAACCAAAGCGGGACGGGGTGGCAGGGAGACCATCCGCAGGACTAAAAGGGGGCTTCAGCCTTACTTAACAGCGTTTTAATTTAACAAGAATAATGCGGTCATGTACTGTGCATTAAAAGCTAGTTTTAAAAAACCCATACAGACCATTTTTGAGTATACAGTTACTGAATTCTAGGAATTGCATGGCGCCAAGTACACAGAGAGGGTCAATTAACACTGGCCACCTCTGCTCCTCAAATAATACTCAGTAATTGGCCAGAAGAGAGGAGCAGCTGAGGGAAATTAATTGATGACCTGGTGGTGACAGCCCACAGCTACAGCAGAGGTACTTTTTTCAAAAACACTAGTTTAAATCAGGTGTTCTAGTCTTAAATTTTTTAGACCTAATAAGTTTATTAAAAATAAACAAGTGCTATTTCCACCTTTAAGTAGCATCTATGCAACATAGTTCGGGCGTTTTTCACCTGGCCTACTAGGCTTCATCTCTACCACATATACTTGCTAATTAATCCTTCCAGAGGAATCCTTCTTAACTACTAAAGAATTAACGAGCATGCAGAAGTGTCCCTTCTGTAATGACAACTATGAAAAAGTCTCCAGGCCTGGCCCTTGCCAGAGAGGGGACCTGAAGCTGAAGCTTCATTAGCTCCCAGTAAATTGGCCTCTCTGTGGCTGCCCTGACAGGAGATGGTAGGCACTGACCAGCCATTTCGCTGTTTATTGAAGGAGCTGTCTGCAGTAATTGAATGTACAGAAATGGCCACTCAAGTTAACAGCGGGACTTATACATTTTATTATATGCCAGGGCAGAAAAGGGTTTTGGTGGAAACACATTCATGAAATCATAACAAATTGGGAAAACAAAGTCGCAAATCTAGCAGCGAATCATTCCATATAGGCATGGCAATGATGAAATCTGAAAGGAACTCTGACTTCGTTAACTAGTACTAGTCACATAATCACAGAGAATCATCAAACCATCAAATATGAGGATCAAATAACTATGAAAAGCAGCATCCTCTGAGGAAGCAAAAGATAATTTCTTTCTTTAACCCATTCTAGTTGAGGAATCATTTGGAAGGCAATGCTTGACTTGTCTTTGGTAGGAAGTACACTGCAAACAGGGAATAGCAAAGGGTTAGCAATGGTGCATTTAGAGAACTGTGTATTAATTAGAACCTCACTCCCTAGGCAAGAGGGAGTCATTAAGGTAAAAATAAATGCCATAATCAAAGTTGAAAGACAATGTGCGTGTTGGGGGAGAGGTGTAGTTGACAAAAAAAAAAAAAAAAAAAAAAAAATCACCAACAGCTGATGTACAGAAGAACTCGTAAAAGTCAGAGGATACAGAGAACCAAAATCTGATAGAAAAATTGGAAGAACAGATGAACAGGCAATTCATGTAAAAAGATACTTAAAATATTAATGTACATATTTTAAAGTCACAAAAAGATAAAAAACAAGTCAAACGTGAAAAATTACCGAAACTCATTAGAAAAACTCAAGTTAAAAACACTGAGATAACACCAGTAAAATAATACGAAAAAAGCAGGACAATACATTCTGCTGGTGAGGCTGCAGGGAAACGCCCTCTCACACCTTGATGCTAAATGCAAAGTGGGGCAACCTCCTCGAAGGGAATTTGGCAACAGCTAACAAAACCACATGTGCACTTAGCTTCCAACCCAGTGATTCCTCTTCTAGGAACTTATACTGAGGGCAGGCCCCCAACCTTATATGAAAGTACACACACAAAGGTTATTCACTACAGCACTGTATGTGACTGCAAAATGTCAGAAACATTCCACATGCCATACACAGGAAGGTGGCTGACTCACCTATGGAACATTCACACAACGGAGCTCCTACGCAGGTACTCTAAAAAGTGGGGATGATCTTTATGAACCGTTTGGAGTGATTTCCAAGACATCCGCTAGGGGAAAAAAAAGCAAAGCACAGGAGTATCTACAACAGGCTACTCTTCTTGTAGGAAAGAAGATATAAGGAAATACATATGTACCTGCTAATCTGTACAAAAGATATACATGAAGGAAAGTCAGAAATTAAAGAGGATGGTTACCCACAGAGGGTGGGTGGGAAAAGAGGGCAGCATGGTGGAATGGGAAGGGGGTAGTAGGAACGAGGTGGGGAGGGCCATTTCTCATCATCCCCTTTTGCACAGCTCCCACTCCTAAAGCGGAAGTGTGTTTCACATACCCCAAAATAAACAATTACAATCCACCAGGATACTGGAGAACTCACAATGGAACACACACAGTGATACATGAATCTAATTGTATGACAAACTATTAATCTACAGCTTTAGTTACTACACAGAAAGAGATAAAGGGAAAAATAAGTTTGGAAAACAGTTATTTTTACTAGGATGCCAAAAGGCCAAAGACAAAAGGAACTGTGTACAAAATCCATACTCTACAGTTTAGGAATCAGCAAGCTTTTTCTATCAAGAGCCAGACAATAAATATTTTCAGCTTTGCAGCCCATATGCTCCCTTTTGCCACTGTAGTGAGGAAAAACCATAGACGATATATAAACAAATGGGCGACTGTATCCCAATAAAATTTTATTTACAAAAACAGGAAGTGTGCTGGATTTGGCCCATGGGCCACACTCTGGTTTAGTTAGTAAAGCTCTTTCTTACCTAGTTTGGGTTAGCAACTCCAAACTCCTAAAGTTGAGTGAATGTATGATAAATAATGAGGACCAGGTTTCTCACTTTTGGGGCAAGAAACTACAAATAAGGAGAGGAGAATAGTTACAGTGAATGGTAAGATGCTGGCTGAGAAATGGAGGTTTATCAGCTTGAACTTTTTTCAATACAGACCCAGACAGATCCACGACAAGATGTGTGGGTCTGTGGGCCAGTTTACATACACACATACAGCTCTGTCCACCAGGAGGGTCTAGACAATGACACCCCAGTAGCAACAAGCACACCTTGCGCCCAGATCAGGGTTTTTAAACGTCATTCTCCAATGAAACGAATCACGGCTGTTTGGAGAAGTGGCTGATTCCAGTGCTGGGGCAAGGAAACTTCAGGTCGAGTCCCGAGCACCCTTGGTAGATGAGGGTAGGGAAGTGCTCAAAAAAAGGGAGGGAGGGAGGGAGAGTGACCAAAGGACACAGAAGCCACACACAGGAACTTTCAGCGGCCAAAAGCAGAACAACGGAACACCAGAAGGAGAGTCCAGGATTATAACCCAGAGAATGTTTAAAGTCGGGGATTCCATAAAGACAGGTGTGACTGAATGAATGTATACGGGGGGAAGCAACAGCTCTTCCCAGAAAATTTCCCAACTAATAAATGGGAAAGAGAGGTCAGGGCAACAGAAATCCCCGTTAGGTAGACACCAAGGAAAATCCACCGCAGGCCAGAGCCGCCTCTGGAGCCTTCCAGTCCGCGGGCCGCGATGTTCCATCTGCCCAGGCTCAATGCGACCTCCTCCCAGATATGTGTTAACTACAAGGCACAAGGACGGACCCGGCAGACACAGCTTACCCAGCCACCGGTAGTAAGACAACAGCATCCTATACCCTCCTCCTGATGTGATGCACTGGGAAGGGGATATGGGCTGGATTGTGTGTGTCCCCCCCAACCCCCAAGTCACTACATTGAAGTCCTAAACCCAGAACCACAGAAAATGACTGTTTAGAGACAGGGCCTTTGAGAGAGATCACTAAGTTAGAATGAGGCTGTCAGGACGGGCCCCAGTGCAACCCGACGGGTGTCCTTAGAGGAGCGGGAAGTGTGGGCCCAAGAAGCCAGGCACACACGTATGCAGAAGCCGGAGCGGAGGCAGCCGAAAGCAAGCCCAGGAGAGAAGCCGCAGAAGAAACCAAACCTGCCGATCAGCACTTCAGCCTTCAGAGCTCTGAGGGAGAGAGCGCATCTGTGGCTTAAGCCCCCGCGGCCCTATTCTGTTAGGGTAGGGACGCGGGGACGCGCACTCTTCGCGCCCAACCCTGCCCCAGGATGCGGGAACCCCGAATTTAACTGCGAAAAAGCACAGAGGAACCTGGAATTTAGGGACACTCTCTCTACGAAGTAACTTACAAATACTCTTCAAAGATGGCAAGGTCAAGAACGGAAAGACTGCCACAGATTAAGGAGACCTGACGACGAAACACAATGGTGAATCCTAACAGAAAAAGGACATTAAGAGGAACACTGGCAAAATCTGAATGAAGCCCGTAGTCTGTCGACGACTGCTAACTGTGCTGGGGTTATGTGGTTATGGAAGATGCGAAGATTCAGGAAGCTGGGTGAAGGGTATATGAGCACTCCCGATCACTTTCTGCAACTCTCCCGAAATCTAAAGTAACTCCAGAATTAAAAGTTAAAAAGGCTCTTTAAAAAAATGTTGAACCAGTAAGATATTTGGGTAGGGGAATGCTAGGAACGGTTTTTAAATTTTAGAAAGATCACTCGGGAGCAACGTGGAGGAGTTACTAATTTACTGTCACTCGGTTCCAAACTCTGCTTTGTCTTGTCTTTGTGACACAGGAGCAGGACAAGGTACACATTCCTCCCTCCTCTGCCGACAGAGGGTGCTGCAGGGCCACTGCCAGAAGGGACCCTCCCTCTTCCTACCTCCTCCTCCAGCAGTGGGGGCGGCACCACCTGGGGGGGGGGGGGTTGGGGGCCTTCATGCACCACTCCCCCAAAGGTGGGGGTCAGGCGAAGCTCCTTTCATACCCCCCCCGGGGGGGGGGCAGTATCTGCCTTTGTCATTCTGCTTCCCTGTGCATGAGTCTTCTCCATCCCCAGCTCTCACCTCTCACTGAGGGGACCCCCTCAGATTACCCGTGTGGCTTCAGAGTCCTGACTGGACTATGACAGACTCAAGTCCTAGCACCACTTCCCCTGGACATGACACCAATTACATTCCTTTCTCCTTTAACCAACCACATACCTTACCCTAAAGAAGCAGAATAGATCTGTGCTGCCACCACAGCTGGATTAACAGGAACATCATGCTAGGTTTTAGAAATTCAGAAAGTAAGCAAAACTCACTCATCACTTTGAAGGGGAAAAAAGTTAACTCACTCGCCAATTAGCATATTAATAGCCTTAGTATCTTGTGATACACATTAGTTTACATACATTATTCCCAGTCGAAAGCACTTTCTAGTTTACTTTTTTGTGGGCAGTTTGACATTTTGATTAAAATCTTTACTCCAGCTAAAACCATTGTTAACTAAGAAGCCACTATGAACAACTTCTCTCTTTAATATTCAAAATAGAACTTAATGTGCAATCCAATGTCAAAGCGTAGAGACTACCTTCAAAATAGTCAAGGAAAATCTCTGTATCATCTCTTCTAAAAGGAAACAAAAAAAAAAAAGAAGAAAGAAAAAGTGAGAGTATGAAGAGTAACCTGGATCACACGATAAAACATAGAAATGTGACAACTATATATGCTAAATGGGCCAATAGTTCCACAACATTTTTCAATTTTATGTTTTCATTTAAGTGATGAACTAAAAAATAATCCAATTATTAAGTCTAATTACTCTTCTGGAGGGTTAATATGCCACTGAAAGACATTTTCTCAAAGAACTAGGAATTTCTATAATTAGTATGGGATAGAGAATATATCTAGAGATGAGCATAAGAATTTCTTCCTTTACTAGGCTTTTGGATGTTAGTCAAGTCTGAGAAACAGTGCCAGAAAAAGATCAGAGGAAGTGAGTGCGGTCTGTCGTTTACAGGGATGGGAAGAGAGTGATGGGTAGGTCCCACTAAGTTTAATCATGGGAGGTACATTTTAAATTTACTAAAAATCTGAGCAAATCAAGCAGCATGACCCATCACCTTCTTGGGGTTGAGTACCCCTATTGGGGTACTATAGGTCAGAAGAATGGGGTCAGAAGTCTCTGAGATCTGAACTGTAATTCTATTTCAATACTTGACTCTCTGCTTCAGCTCTAAACGGGGGTGATTAACATCTGCCTTGCAGTGATGTAAGGAACATGAGTTACCTTCCTAGAGTTTTGCACTTCATCATAATTCAGTAATTAGCTTCTCAGTGTCAGTTATGGTATCCTTGCGCATGAAAGTGCAAGAGGTGGATGAGGCAAGATTATTGCCAAAGGACCTTTCTCACTATAATATTCTACAAACTTGCAAAATGTGGGGAGTGACCTCTGTCACCCAGATCTAATAACATCAGTGTTACACTTCTCTCCCTTTTATCCTTACTGGCTAGTCTGTAAGTGACCCAAATCCCAAGCCTGGGGAAAATTACAGATCGTGCATTGGTTTCTTGAGGGGAAAGACAGCAAACTTTGAAAACAATGGTATTTCAAAAACCACAAAGTTTAAGAGAGCAAAGAAAGCATGCTAAGCAATCAGACAAAACACAGAAAAAGACAAATTTCAAGAAAAAAACATGAAATTTTCACATTTTCACCAATATGGTAGCAAAATACCTTAAAAAAGCCTCCTAGAACAATAAACACACAAGCAGAAAACTAAGATATTTTAAAAATACTTTTTGAAATGCATCACTCACAAGCTGGCAAGAAGGGAAATCTTCAAGAACATAAAGATAAGAATCCAAAAACCCAGAAAGGTGAGCCAAATAGGAAGCCAGAGAATGGCCCCAAGGGCATCCACTGATGCTTGGTGATCTAGAGATCAGGAGACAGCCTGTGGGATGTAGAAAGTTATCTCAGAGACCCACAAACACAGGCAAGATGGCAAGCTACTCTCTCAAGTGAGTGACAAGGGGACAGAACAAGGAAACACGTTTTTAGCAATCTCAGCTGGAAGAGGAAGTTGGTGAGAGGAGTCTCACCCGAATTCCAGACTTCAGAGCAGGATAAAGCCCTGCTCCACCTCAAGAAAGGAGGAACGATGGGAGAATGAGGAGAGCAGGCTCTCAATATCCCCACTGCCTTAATAAAAACCAAAAATCTTCAGTTAAAAAAAAAATCTTCAGTTATTAGCCAAAAGAAAACAAGGCACCCCACAAACTACAGAATACTATTGAGAAGGAACAAATCACTGGAAGCTACAAGATGGAGATGTACCAGGGTCTGTGCTGGAAGGAGAGGGAAGCAACAGGGCACCTGACTGAGGCAAACAGAGGAACCACAACATTATCAACAGGTACCTGCTGGAAAACACTGAGCCCTGGTGAGAACAACAATCAGAAGTGGAAGGAACTTCTGCACAAGGGAACTAGTCAGGTCCGAGGGGACTAGGGTTGTCTAGGCTGAAAAGCTCTTGAAATCAGCCAACTCAGGTACCCTTTATGAAGGAAACCTGCTGAGAACAGAATACAAATTGGGGAGGACAAGGACACTGGTGAAAATGGGCAGAGAAGGGCCAGATGACAGTGGAGGGGTAGGGACAGCAGGACAGAGCCGGATCTCAGGAAGCACCATGCCATATTTTCAAATACGACAGAAGAGGGAGCTCTGGAGCTGTGACTTCAGAAACCTTTCCTGACCCATCCCCCTTCCTAAAGTACAGAATGACTAATTTCAAATAAGATTGAACAAAAGAAAAAGGATAGTAGTCGAACGTCATACAAACATACTATAAGAAAAAAGAAAAAAAAAGAATGAGGACTAGGACGACGCTACCAGCCACAAAAACACAGCAGGAAGACATGCTCATAAATCAGATAAACCGTATCCTAATATTTCAAAACAAATGAAAATTGCCAATTTTCTATAATACGCAGGAAGAATGAAGAGATCATATGAATACCCACAGATAACAATAAAAAAAAGGGGAATTAAAAAAATCTAAAGACAATGTTTACAAAAGCTAGGGAAAGAGTAAGTCTTAAATGCTATAACCCTGAGGGGTAAGAACTATTGAGTATGTGGTTCCTTAACTTGAGAGCACCGCAAACCCCAGAGCTATGGCTGCAAAACTGGTGGCAGAAAAAAAAACAACAAAGCCTTACCAGCTAAAGGTGCCAGGTATCAGAGTTTAGAGCTGGGGAAGCAACCAGAAATTCAGAGCTTTCTGACAGCACAAGAACTGTAGAAATGACACTCAAATTCGGAGCATAAAATGCTAAAATCCCCGGCTGACAGCTGAATTACATATGCTCAGAGGAAACCACAAACAGCATGCCGAAAAAGCAGTCAGGGACCAGAAAGAAATCTTCTTTTTAAAGAGTAATATGGAGCCAAATCTGTGAATCTGATGCTTTTTCCCAATTGTGCTTAGCTAGGGTAGTAGAAAGCTTGAAATACCAGAATGGTGCCCAGAGCTGATAGGCCAGTTAGAAACTAGGGAAATCCCCCAAAGAAGGACAACCTCAGAGACTAAGTCCATCTCTACGCACTTGCTTCCTGACTTCTGAATCTTACAGGCAGAGGAGACCTAAAGGACGTCAGACTAAAGAAACATAAGCAGAAAGACCTAGAAACAGAGATTTAAGTAGCTGCATAACACAGTGAAAACTAAGCTTACAGTTTGACTCCAAGCAAGTTAACTGTCTGTATAATAAAACCCAATAATCCTCAGAAGAACACAGAAGAGTTCAGAGTCACCACATTATCTAATTTTCAACTAAACAAGGAAAACAAGAGGAAAGTATGACCCGTGAGCAGGTAAGAAGATAATCAATAAAAACTGATTGCAAGACAGCCTGGATGTTGTATTTAACAGACTTTGAAGCAGCTACCATAAATATCTCAAAATATTGTAAAAATGTCATCAAGGAATTGAAGGGCAATGTGGTATCAATGAGTAAACAGGGCAATATCAACAGAAAAACAAATAAACATTTACTAAAATGAACTCACTAGATTGGCTAAACAGATTGATCTGCCATCTGTAACAAAACTTGTATATAGAAGAATCTGAATAAAATAAAAAGAGATGGATGAAAAATAAGTAGAATTCAAAACCATAAGTGACAATAGAGATGAGCACAATAACTGGAAGCCCAGGAGAGAAAGGAGAAAAAAGTAACTGAGATGTAACCTTTGAGAAATCTCCCCAAAGCTCAATGTACTAAAAGTGAAATAAACACAAATAAAACTACTAACCTGCATCTTAGCCATTCTGCTAAAATACAAAGATAATCTTGAAAGCAGCTAAAGAAAACTGACATGTTATACACAAGAAATATGACAAAATGATAGGAATGTGGACTGACTTCTCACTGGGAACTATGGAAGTTTGAAGACACTGGGACCACATATTCAAATTGCCAAACGGGGAGAAGAATCCTGTCAACAAAGAATCGAATATCCAGTTAAAAAAAAAAAAAAAAAAGATTTTTAAAGATAAAGGTGAAACAAGGACATTTTCAAATAAAAAACAATTTATCACCAGATCTGTACTACAAGAGATGCTAAAGAAAGTTCTCTATTCCAAATGGAAATTACACTAGATGGCAACTTGGATCTACAAGAAAAAAGGAAGAAAGCCAGAAATGGTAATTATGTGGGCATATATAACATGTAATTTTTTAGTGTCTATAAAAGAGACAGTTTAAAGCAAAAATTATAACATTATTGTCAGGTTAACGAGGTATACTGACATAACACATATGACAATACTGAGGACGGGGGGGGTAAAATGGAAATGTGTTACTGAACTAAGTATTCAGATATAATACAGTATTAGAACAATAATATGAAGAGTAAGAAGAAAGTAGAGATATACTGTTTGAAAAACTCTGTGTTTTACTCAAGATGATTCAATATTAACTCTAAGTAGATTGAGATATAGCTAAGAGGCAAACTGTAATCCCTAGAGAGCAACACACACCACCCCTTCAAAAAAAGCAAAGAAAACCAACAGAAGAATTAAAATAGAATTTAAACACTTTAATACAAAAACCAAAAAAAGAACGAATAATGACAAAACTCTCTCCCTGAAAAAGCACAAATGAAAGACCTAAGTACAACCATAGCAGTAACTATTTTAAATGTAAATGTACTAAACATTCTCATCAAAAGGCAGAGATGTCAGATTGGATTTTAAAAAGTGCAAACTCCAATTATATTCTAGTTTCCAAAAAATCCTTTAAATATAAAGAAACAAACAAACTAGGAAACTGAATAAATATATACCAAGGTTGCAATAAATATATTAATGCAAAACAAAATAGGGGCACCTAGATGGATCAGTCGGTCAGGTGTCCAACTTGTGATTTCAGCTCAGGTCATGATCTCAGGGTTGTAGGATCAAGCCCTGTGTGGGGCTCTTTACATAGGAGAGGGCAAAAAGAGACATTTCATGACTTAAAAGATTAATAGAATGGCAGATCTGCCAACATTATAACTATACACACATCTAATGACAGCTTCAAAATATGTGAAACAAAACCAGAAGTAAAGAAAGAAAGAGGCAAATGCACGTTTGTGGTTGGAGATTTTCTCAGTAATTGATAAAACTGGACAAAAACCAGTACAGCTAAAGCAGATCTAAATAATAACATCAACCTTAATTAGCTGGTATCTATAAAACACTCTGCCAGCAACTGAAGAATTACATAACCTTTTCAAGGGCACATAGAACATTCAACCAGGATGGTCTATATTCTGGGCCGTTACACTTTATAAGATTCCAAAAGACTAAAGTCTTACAGAAAATGTTCTCTGACTACAACAGAATATCAAAAAATCAAAAGTAAAACATCTAGTACATCCCCAAATATCTATAAAGTAAATAACCTAATTCTAAACAACCGAAGGACCAAAGAAAAAAAAATCACAAGGGAAATTAAAAACTATTTTGAACTAAACTGAAATGAAAGCATAGCAAATTTCACAGGATACATACAGCAGCAGGGCTTTAGGGAAATGTACAGCATTCAATGTTAATTTTAGAAAATAAAGAAAGTCTTAAAACAATGGCCTGAACTTTCACCTTATAAAATTAAAAAGAAAAGCAAATTAAATCAAAAGTGGAAGATAAATAATAATAAAGAGTGGAAACTATCCATTAATAAGTTCAATACTCTAGATAAAGTAAATTCCTTAAAAGACGCAACACCGAAACTCAATAGAAAGTTTGAATAGCTTTATATGTCATTCAAGATAGTTAATATATAGTCTAATTAACCAACAAGAAAATTTCAGTACCACATGGTTTCACTGATAAATTCTATAAACACTCGTGTAAGAATCAAAAGCAACTTCAGGAAATAACCAATTTCAGAAAATAAAGGAATGCTTCCTAACTCCTTTTATGATGTCAGCATAACTTTGACATGAAACAAGGAGAGAAAGTTACAGACCCATGTATCTCCTGAACATTGACAACAATTCCTCAAGGCATTAACATTAAAAGGACTAAACATACTCAGATCTAAAGTATATCACATCTACTCTTAGACCCACTGTAATAAAACTGCAGAACTATCAAAGGTACGAGATCTTTTTTTTTTTTTTAATTTTTATTTATTTATGATAGTCACACACACACACAGAGAGAGAGGCAGAGACACAGGCAGAGGGAGAAGCAGGCTCCATGCACCGGGAGCCCGACGTGGGATTCGATCCCAGGTCTCCAGGATCGCGCCCTGGGCCAAAGGCAGGCGCCAAACCGCTGCGCCACCCAGGGATCCCAAAGGTACGAGATCTTAAACTACTGGAAACTCAGATGACCTATAAATAGGGAAATATTTCTCATCAGCTACAAAACTAATAAAACTTACACTGAGCTAAAAAGCCAACAAAATTTACAACAGAAAGATTATCTACAGGCACATAAATACCAAGAATCTAATATCCCAAATTTTCATTAAAATAATTAGAAGTTGGGATCCCTGGGTGGCTCAGCGGCTTGGCGCCTGCCTTTGGCCCAGGGCGCGATCCTGGAGACCCAGGATTGAGTCCCACGTCGGGCTCCCGGTGCATGGAGCCTGCTTCTCCCTCTGCCTATGTCTCTGCCTCTCTCTCTCTCTCTGTGACTATCATAAATAAAAAATTAAAAAATTAAAAAAATAAAAATTAAAAAAATGTTAAAATAATTAGAAGTTGTGGTTTGTTCTACTCCTAGCTATACACTCAAGAGAACTGAAAGCATTATGTCCATATAACTTCTACATGAATGTTCACTGCATGCAGCATTATTCCTAACAGACAAAAATAGAAACAATTCAAATATGTATCAACTGATGAGTGGATAACCAAAATGTGCTATATCCAAAAAACAGAATATTATTCAGCCATAAAAAGAAATGATGTGCTGGTATACTCTACAATATGGATGAACCATGAACACATTATACTAGCTTATTAGCATGTTATGAAAGAAGTCAGACAGAAAAGACTACATACTATATGATTCCATTTATGTGAAATGTCGAAACCTGTAAAGACAGAAAGTAAATTAATGGTGGTCAGGGGTACGAGGTGGGAGTAGGAATGGGGACTGACAGACAGCTAATGAAAATGTTCTGAAATTAGACAATAGTAATGGTTTTACAGCTCTGAATATACTAAAAATTACTGAACTGTACATTCAAAGGAGAACTCTATGGTATGTGAATTATATCTTTAAAAAAAAAGGAAAGAAAGAATAAAATAAAATTCAGGGGAAAAAAGCCCACAAAGAAGGGATAAACAAAACAGTATTCAAATATAATGTTAAAAATTTAAATAGCCTGAGATTTATAAAAAAAAATTATTAGTGTATTTTTGAAGGATAGAATAAATACAAGACAGTATTAATCTAGTGGAGGTAAAATTGGAGATTTCAATAGTAGTGTGTTGTGTCCCTGCTATATTCTCATGGAAGATAGACTAACTTAACTATTAGATACAGATCTCACTTTTGGGTACATTGAAAAAAAAAAAAAAGTTCTGGATGAGCAGAAAATGAGTAGACCTATTCCCAAGGTAAAGAATGCTGACATTCTTGTCACATTTCAGAAGATGAGAAGTTATTGAATAATTTGATTATTCAGGAAAAGTTAAGCAGAGTTTAAAGAAATTAATGGCAACCACAAGGTCAGACAAAGAATCTGTATATTCCAAACCAGTAAAGGAATAAACAGCAAATCCACACAGAATATTCTCTTAAACCAACAGCTGAAAAGAAAAAAATATGCAAAGGATAAACAGCAAAATTAACAAGTCCAAATATTTCATAAATCCTAACAAAAATATTAAACTCATAAAAGACATCCAAGTTTTTAAACTTACTATGCGTTGCTTACAAGACAGTTCTAGACAAAACCAGAGACTTTTTTAAAGAGGAAAAGATATGACTAGTAAATACAACCCAGTTAATATAACAATATAACTAAAGCAAGTGTATACAACATATAGAAACAAATTTTAAGAGAATAATTCGTTAATAGAGGAGTACTACATATTGAACAGTATGGTCAATATTTAATAAATTTTCATATACATGTATATAATATTTGAGCCCTGAATCAATTATTGAACTCTAACCCCAAAATAAAACTTTTTACAAGATCACAAAAGGAAACCTCCCCCACGATTTTCAAGGATTCATAAAAACCATTTTCTGACCACGATGCACTTCAGTTCAAAATCCATATTTCACCTTTAAAATATTTAATACATTTAAGTACTCAAATATACACAGAAATCTTCCTGGCTAACTTCTTAAAATAATTTTTTGGCTTTTAAAACATATGAATAAATAGGTTAATAAAAATGTTTTAATAAACACAAGGGAAAATCTAGAGACCAGATTGAAAAACAATTTAGCAAACTTGAAAGAAGTGGCCAAAGCTGTACTATAGGTCATTTTATAGCCTCATTAAAGAACAAATGAGCTAAGTGTTCAATTCAATAACCCAGGAAGAGAATCCGATAACCTAAATAGGCAGAAGGAAATAAAGAGCAATAAATAAAGTAGATGACAGAGATAGAAAGAGCCAATAAAACTAAAAAGTGGTTCTGAAGGTATATAATCACAGATTCAGTAAGATTTTTTAAAGGTCCGAAGAAGGGATCCCTGGGTGGCGCAGCGGTTTGGCGCCTGCCTTTGGCCCAGGGCGCGATCCTGGAGACCCGGGATCGAGTCCCACATCGGGCTCCCAGTGCATGGAGCCTGCTTCTCCCTCTGCCTGTGTCTCTGCCTCTCTCTCTCTCTCTCTCTCTGTGACTATCATAAATAAATAAAAAAATTAAAAAAAAAATAAAGGTCCGAAGAATATTCTAATATAAAAAACTTTAGACCACAATTGACTTAACAAATGGAAAGCATTACTAATCGATGAGAGCTGATTTTTTTAATGGATAATCAAATGGTTCCTCTCCAATCTTAAAAGTCAACAGAAGCCCAAATGATTTTATAGGCAAGTAAGCCCAAATCCTCAAAACAAAAATTCCAAAGATCCTGCAAATCTTTCAGAATAGAAAAAAAAAAAAAAAAGTGAAATTGGTTACCTCTCCTTTCAATGACTATTCCAACACTGATTCTGAAAAGAATTTAACAATGTACATAATATAATACACTGTGACTATGCAAGGTTTAAACCAGAAAGGCGGGAACCCTGGGTGGCGCAGCAGTTTAGTGCTGCCTTTGGCCCAGGGCACGATCCTGGAGACCTGGGATCAAATCCCACGTTGGGCTCCCGGTGCATGGAGCCTGCTTCTCCCTCTGCCTATGTCTCTGCCTCTCTCTCTCTCTCTCTGTGTGTGACTATCATAAATAAATGAAAATTAAAAAAATAAAAATAAAAAATAAACCAGAAAGGCAAGGATAGCTCAACATCAGAAAAGATATTAATATATTTTATCAAAATAGTAAAATGGGGTAAAAATGACAACTTCTAACAAATGCAGAGAACACATTTCAATACAATTCATTAACCATTCACAATTAAAAACTCAAACTAGAAGAAAAAAGAGCTTTAAACAAATTTTTAAAAAGAGTATCTAGCAATTATCTACAGCTTTTACTTAATAAAATTTTATAGGACTTTCAGAATTAGAAATAAAATAAGAATGTTGTTAACTTTTTATTCAACCCTCTACTGGATGGTCCTGTCGAATGTAATAAAAGAAAAAGAATAGGTATGAAGGTGAAAACAAAAAAATGTAACTATCCCTATGCATTAAGATAGGATTACATGTGAACCTAAAAGAACCTACCAACTTTCAAATACTAAGATAGTTGAACAAGGTAAACAGACCTAAAAAGCAGGTATAAATAAATAGCCTTTCTGTGCAAGAGTAATAACTAATTTGAAAATATAACTTTAACAAGTATGTCTCTAGGAATAAATCCAAGAAAGTCTGTGCAAAACTTTAAAAAAGTCCATAGCATTACTGAAGAACCAAAAGGCGGGGAGATTGGGAGAGAGACAGAGAAGAGAGAATGTGCGTCCACCGCCCCCGTGCTCTTGGATCAGATCCCCTCTTGTAGACTCGCGTGAAGCATTCCAGTTAGCGCCTTCCCTCCTGCTTCTGATTCGTTAATTCCCCATTCCTATTAGCTCTTTCCCATCATCACACAACACACTCTAATTTCCCCTATCTTAAAATTAAAAGCAAACTAACTCTGGGGCCCACCTCGCCCTCCTGGTTCCCTTTTCACAAAACTGGTCGTGAGAGCTGCCGACTATCATCAATCCCTCCTCTCTCCTCTTCCCTCCTGAGCCCAGGCCAGCCCCTCATCCCCAGGACTCCACCAAACAGACGGTGCCAAATCCCAACCAATCCTCAGTCCTCAGCTGCAGCGTAGAACACACGGGGTCACGCCCTCCTTGAAATGCTCTTCACCTGGCTCCCACCTACTCCCGTTTCTCCTACCTTCCCGGCCACCCCACTTCTTGGTCTCCTTCCACTGTACCTTCATCTCCCCCAAGCTCTACACACGAATGCTCCCAAGACTGAAGCCTCGCATCTCTTCTCTACCTACACTCTAACACTTTGGAGATTCAAAACCATGTATATACACTGGTATCTCCCCATATCATCCACCCCCAAGCATATGCCCTCACCTCTAAGCTTGTAGAGCCTGCTGCCGCTCAAGCCGTCCTCCACCTGCACGTCTATAAGGCATCTCAAACTTAACATGTCTAAACTCCAATTCCCATTTATCCACCACCAGCCCTCACTTCCAATAAAACCAAAGGTGCACCTTATGTGGTGACACCTGCCTGAATAAATGGCAAATCAAGCCTAAAAACTTGGGTTCTTTCCATTTTTCTTGTCATTCCCTCATATTCAATGTCCAATTCAGGAGTAAATCCTGCTCAGTTCTACCTCCAAAACATGCCCCCAATGCCATCACTGTTCACTTACCCCACCTCCAAGCATTATCCCAGCACCTGGGCTTCAAACTACCATCATCTTTTGCCTGAATCACTCTACCAACCTCCTAAGCAATCTCCCTGCTTCCTACCTGGTCCCCCTACAGTTTCTTCCTTATATAGCATCCAGCATAACCTCTTAAAATTTTTCATTTGATTACATTATTCCTCCAATGGCTTCCCTACCTTAGTAAAAAAATAAAATAAAACTCAGAACCTTTAGAACACCTACAAAGAGCCTGCACGGATCCCCCCACCACTCTGCCCTCATCTACCATTCTCTCCCTCAGTCTTCAGACACAGTGGCCTCCTGGTTGCAGCTCAAACTTCCTAAGCACAAGCCAACAAGGGGGAGGGGAGGGATTCCTTTGCTTTCAAGACCCTAGTGTCACCATATCAATGAGGCTTTCTCTAACAATTTACATAAAAATAACACACGCCCCAAGCCACCAGCAGTATCCTAATCAGTCTGCCGCTACCACTAGAATATAAGGCCCTTGGGGCAGGGACTTTATCTATTAGGCCCACTGCTGTATCTCCACTGCCACATATGAATCCACAGGCACGATGCAGCATCAATCCCAACCCCAACATGGTTTCCTGTGTAATTCAACACAATGATTCCAATGTTTAGGTGGAAGAGCACACCATCAAGAGGGACTAAGAAATTTTTCAGAAAAACAGAACAAGATAAAAATATCTGGTAGGGCAAGTTTCCAAGACTTACTATAAACCCATATTAATCACAACCGTGTGGTGTAATCAAGAAAGATAAATAGGAACTGAAGAAACTGACCCACACGTAAATGAAGCCTTTACATTATGGCAAAGGTGGCAAATGAGTGGGGGAGGGATGGACTATCTAATAAAAAGTGACAATAGATTATCCACATTTTAAAAAGAAGTCAGATCGCAATTTCATATCACACATAAAAACAGATGGACCAAAGTTCATCCGACAAATCAGTAAGAAAAGGGCAAACGAAAAATGGACAAATAAGGAAAAAAAAGTTTATATAAAATTCTACAATTCTTTCCTGTTACTTTCTGTCTTCTATTAAACAGCAGGCACATCAATTCTATTTTCATGAAATAATTGTTATCTGTATAATCCATTCTTCTAACTGTACTTATGCATAGAGATGGCCACAATGGTGGTCCTCTATGGTTCATGGTAGCTGATCTAGGGAAGCAGAGCAACGAATTTTCTTTCCCTTTTAGACTTCTCCCCCCTCCTTTTCTCAGTAAACATGCATAGGGCCTTCACACACAAACCACAAGTAAGGTTAGGAGACCATGTAAATTCTGACACTATGAAATTCAAAGGACCTGTCTGCCAAGCGGATGTCAGCTGGTTCAAGTACTGACTTTAAAGGCCAAACTCTTATTTCAAAGAGGCAGTTAACACAAAACATTCCCAGAACTTTCTCCTGGTCTAGGACTGCCCTCAGACACAGTCTTTTGAATATCCTCTGTGGCGCCCAATCTTTACCGCCTAAGGGAGAAATGAATTTTGGAATGAACATAATTCAGAACTGTAAGTCTAGTGACTTACATTGCTGATATGCTGTAAATCAAAAGTGGCTGCTCACAAACAGTATGAAGCATCCTAATAAAGAAACCCATCACTCAGGCCTCGGGTGTGTTCCTTCTGCATCTCATGACTCTCCACTTTCTCATTTCCACATACTAAATCTATGTGGGTCCCTACGGAATCAGTTATACAATGATCAGTGCCACTGGTGACAAAAATCTCACGCTGATTTGACACCGCTCCTTTCTTGTTTCCTGGGAATGTTAATGCTTGCCACCAGCAGGAGTCGTTTAAAGTTTACACTGGACATGTCTTAATACACTATCCAAACCCATCACTTTGTTCTCTTTCTTTAAAAAAGTATCATAGAAAATGTTAAATCATCATTGTTTGTATTCAGCATCTTTGAGGGAATTTCCAAACTCTCTTCTAAAGTGAATACCTGCTTATTTTTTGTGGACAACAATACGGGACAAATGGAATCTTTTCTGTTTTCATCAATGTTTTGTGCTTCACTATGAATACCTTGTTTAACTTGAAATCTTTGAGAACACTCAAAAATTGCTATCCATGATGGAGCATTAAGTTCATTCTCCTTGCAAATTTGTTTAATCTCGTTCAAAGCTTATTCATTTTCTACCCTATATAGTTATTATTATTAGGCCCATACGGAAGATTGTCAAGCTGCTGGGCATGGGGAACCTACTGGCTGCCTTTGAAATTACAGGTAATTAGTTGAGTTTTCCTGTTATGCTTCCGCAAACTACATCGGAAAATGCCATTCCTTTAGTCACATATGCTCTACATTCTGCTTAATGACCTTGAGTATGGTGACCATGGTAGAAAAGGCAGATTAAGATACTGATGAGGATCCTGTCTATCTTTTATAATGGAGCTACTACCGTCATCTGTTAATTTATACTACACAAAGAGCTTAAGAAACCCTTATAACTGTAGTCCTCATAGCAAGGAAAATGAGTGAGTTTTTGTTGGTTAAGGTACAGATGTATGACTTCTTACAAGGCGGTAACATCAACAACTTAAAGTAAACCCGAACCACAGAGGTAATGCCTCCTGGACTCAGAGAAGTTTCTATATAGCGTGCTAATGCAAAAGGCCACCTACACATGCTTAGAGTACTGAGTCACGTTATTAGATGCTCATTAAAATTTATTAAGTAAAAGATCTTTTAATTTATGCAATTTTCCTATTTATTTATTTATTTATTTAAAGATTTATTTATTTATTCATTCAGAGAGAGAGAGAGAGAGACAGGCAGAGACACAGAGGGAGAAGTGGGCTCCATGCAGGGAGCCCGATGCAGGACTCGATCCCGGGTCTCTAGGATCACGCCCCGGGCCAAAGGCAGGCGTTAAACCGCTGAGCCACCGGGGCTGCCCACAATCTTCCTATTTAAAAGGTTTCAAGAGTATTATTTATAAACTCTCTTGAAGAAATCTTTCAAATGCCACTTTTAACAAACACACATCAATTAATGATGTTTACTAGTTTTTTGCCAACATAGACCCAAAAGAGATAAGGAGGGTGAAGACATCTTTCTACATGTTTGTTGCTCTTCTGTGTCTTTACTGATGCTTTATATATGATAGATAAGCAAAAACCTGACTGGATGGCATGTCCTAAATTGATAATGATGTACAGCAGGAGTGAGAAATCCATTTTCAAACAAACCACAGGGAAACGGGGGGGACAAGTAAAGAGAAGCTGAGTCATTTGAAAGTTTATTGTTTTAGAAAGACAGGATTCTTTGTTCACTTGCTTGTTGTTTTTCATTAAGAACAGGAAACTAAACTTTTCTGAAAAGTTCGATTCCATATTATATGGAGTGCGACAGGGTAGTGCTCTCCAACAGGAGGCTGGGTGAGGACAGAGAGGGTGGGCAGGGGGTAGAGACAGCAACTCGCAGTCTCATGCCCTTGTCCCAGAGGTAGAAAAGGCCAAAAATGCAACAGGGGCTAAAGAAAAAAGACAAAGCAATTTGGAAACAAATCTTGGATGGTTAATCGATCCTATCAATGCTCAATGCTCAATGATAGGAGCTTCTGATCCACATCTCCCGTCAAAGCTGAGAACCCACTGCACGTGGCCCTTGGCCACTCTTTCTCTGCAGCTACGAGGTACGGCAGTGTGAACCACTAGAGCTCCTGGCCACAGTGACTCAGAGACGTGCGTGGACCAGGAGGGGGCCAGACCAGAGTTGGCCCAGCAATGAAGTCTGTGGTGTGAGGGTGGACGGCGAGCACAGGCCGCTCTGCCCCCAGATCCCTCCCCTTACCAGGGGAGCTACCCAGGAGGGAAGCACAAGGAAAAAGCAAAAACTCCTGTGCCAAGGTGAGGGCTCTAGCTGACCTCATGTCACCTGGGGAATTATAGGAAGCAATTCCACTCGATTCGGGGAAGGACAGGAGGACATCTGTCCCCCCAAGGAGCAGAGCAGATAGTCAGCTGTGGCCCTAACAGGCGGGAGCTCCTGTGTGTGTGGTAGAAGGACTCTGGAGAAATAGGGCTCACTCTTCTGAGTGTGGAAGGTAGTGCAAAAGCACCTGAAGGATGGAAACGTCCACCCTACTTGTCGCTCCCACCCCAGTCACCGGGGTGTGAGGGGCATCCTGCCTACCACCTCAGAGGGGAAGCAAAGTTCTCAAAGCCTTGGTCACATTAATGTCCCCACTTGCTCCAATCATGTCCCCTTCTCAAGCTCGAAGAACACTCTTCCTCGAGGGGAGACATGATCCACGATAGCAAAGGCTTTTTAAGAGCTTCCCAACTTCTAAGGCACGTCCCTCTACTGCAACAGAAATCAGTCAAGACAAGGACTCCAGGGTTTCACCTTCTTTGAGTGGGATTATGCATAAAAGAGGCTTGAATTTGAGAACAATCCTTTCTCCACATCTGATCCTTCACTTCATGGTTTTGGTCTCTCTCCCAGGCCATTGTTTGACAAAAGTAGGGCTGCAGCACTGCCGTAAAGCTGTCCACTCGTGACCACAATCTCTTTTCTGTTGGCTTTGATCAGGTTCCTGGGTAAACTGAAATGTGCCTGGTCTTAACATATAACTCCCTCCTGCCAAGGTGGACCGACATACCTTGACAAGATCTCATTCCACAATCTTTTATTTATTTGTTTAAATATTAATTTAGTTAAGTAATCTCTACACCCAATGTGGGGCTCAAACTCACAACCCTAAGAAATCAAGAGTTGCATGCTCCTCCGACTGAGCCAACCAGGAGCCCCTCATTCCACAATCTTTTAAACTCATTCTATAAGATCATTGCAACCTCATCATTTTTAAGCAGTCCTAACCTACAGTTACTTAGGATCATTTCCCTTAGGAATACATTTTTAGGTATGTATCTATTTAATCAAGACACTCAAAAAGCTCAGTTATCAGTTGAAGCTAGCTAGTGGTGTTGAATGATGGCATATAAAATAATTCTGGAGAAAATTTTACTCATGTATACTCTGAGGGAAGAGTACTACAAATCATATTCTAGTTAGCACCCTCTGCCACATACACATGACTCTCCATCCTTAAAAATGATAATAAAATAATCATTTCCCTCTTGCTTTAAGCTCAAAAGCTCATCTGCATCCAAGAGGGAAGTTAGAGCCTGCTTCTCCCTCTGCCTAGGTCTCTGCCTCATCTGTGTGTCTCTCTTGAAAAAATTAAAAATATCTTAAAAAATAAAAAAAACTCTTCAGCGGTAGGAATGACTGAAATGAGATTTAAACAAATTTTTTGATCACTCCATTCAAATATTCTCATTTGCATATCACCAAACCAGCTAATAATTCTTCTACCTGGCGTCATCATGAAAGAGAACACAGCAAGCCCTTGCTCCTATGTTGGGTACACACAGCCAGAGGGAGATCAAGAGTTGTATGAAGATACTAAGTGATGATGGCTCATCTCCCCAAAACACCAACCTGATCCAAAATTTTATGATGAAGTACATACCGGTAAACATGTTTAAGGGACTTAATATCATACCATTTTCTACGGCACACACTGTTAAATTCACAAAGGCTTCAGGTAACATGAGAATTCGAAAACAGGCCAGGCCTGCAGCAGGCAGGCCATTCAATCCCCAACTTCCACCTCCATCTCTTTACTAGGCTATCTGATCTCTTGCTTCTGCTGTTAGGAACACTTGAGTGGAATCTCTGGAAAACATACCATAAAAGTAAACTGAATGTTGCCACTTACATGCCAAAACTTTTAAAAATAATTTTTGACAGCTCTTTTCAACATATGCCTTTCTTTTCATAAGCATGCCTTTCACATGCTCTGGGGGCTCAGGAGCTACTTGCTATCCATGACCTGGAGGTGCCGTCTCACCAGCTCAGCTCACAAACAATTTTATTAATGTCAACTCACCTGCCTTAGACAGCTCTTTCCCTTACCAAATATCTGTCCCTAACTTGATAAGGAAGCCAGTGAAGTCCAAGCATATCATGCCTCAAATAAAACAGTCTCCAAGAGAGGCCCAGAGCTGTTTAATGTGTAGAGGGTGTGACACCTTTTTACAGGCCAAGAAGGCTTTTATCTGGTCCTGTTTTCACATATTCTAAATAGCTGAGGCAACCAAATTAGTTACATGTTAAAATAGGAAATGCTTCTGTATGCAGCTCTGTGATGCCCTAAAATCCTAAATACTAAACTACTGATGAAAAATGGGTACATTTTAACCACAGATATTCATATACGCAATCAACATCATTGAGCTTTATTAACAAACACTAGGAAAATATCAACCTCTTAAAAACTTCACACTGCAGAGCCCATTATAAATGAAAATAAGACAAAAAACAAAGGCATTTCCTAAATATATTGTGGTTAACTTCTCCAACTGGAGAGTATTTTTAGACATCTCCCCCATTCCCCAACACTTTTCATCAACAGCTAAACACAAACAGTATGATGAACATTTCAAATGCTCTTTCTAGGAACACAATTTTCTTCCAAATTATTTGTATCAAATTTAGAAATAATTTTCCTACAAAACACAGTGTAGAGTTTTTGTTAAAAAGATAACTAAATGCATAATTCTTACATATATGGTATAATTTCAAACAATGTAACTCCAGACACTGTAATACTTGTATTTTAGCTAAACATTGGTAATCACTGACTGCTCACCACATTCAGGTCTTCAGATTGAGCACTGCAACAAACCAAAAAATTGCCAAATATAGGGGAAAATATACATACTATTCAATACCTAGAGAAAGTAATACTTAAAGTCCAAATTAATAATCAATAGTGCAAAAGAAATGAGTAAATTAGTTACACAGAGTTTGGAGGGGAGGATTCTTGCCAGGTGTGAACTCTAATGAGGTCCTGAATGAAGATTGACACTGAAGCTAGCAAGCTGGAGGACTCACCTATGGGAAAAATGACAACACTAAGGTAGGAAAGGATGGGCTGTGCAGGTGTGGACAAAATAAGTCAACAACTATGGCTTCAGTAGCTCAGACCCACTGAGCAGGACAATCTCAGGTAAAGAGAAGTTAGAGAAAATATGCTTATAAATCAAGGCTGACAGAACAAAGATGCCTTAGAAGCATTAGTTCTGAAGCTATTACATCAATTTTCATATGTTTTCAGTCCCCTTGAAATCTAGTTTATACTTTATCTGCATTTTCAATATCTTTATGTAAATCTCAAGTGTTGGCTCTAGCCCAATTCGTATTACCACAAATTCAAAATCAATAAGGTTTCTTCCAATTCTGGCAAAAAAAAAAAAAAAAAGAAAGAAAGAAAGAAAGCAAACAAGATTCCAAAAGGGCATTCTCACCACAAGGTAACTAGATCTTCAATACAGTATATTGCTTAATGCTTTATTGAACTTGCAAGAGGGAAAATACCTGAGTGCCCCATAATTCTCCCCAACCCAACCATAAAGAATGCTTCAATCATAAAAGTAGACAAACCCAAAGACTAAGAAAGCAAGCTACAAACTGGGGGTGGAGAGCCCCAGATGATCAGAACTAAAAAATATAATTGTTGAAATTAAAAACTCAATAGGTGGGTTAAATAAGGCACAGTTCATTAATGAACTAGAAGTCAGATCCAAGGAAAAACCCAGAATGCAAACAAAACTAAAACAAGATTGAAATGAGAGGGTTCTTACCCTTTGACAGGGAGGAGAAAATGAAAAGACCTTATAAATACCTACTTGGTGAAATTTCAGAAGTGTATTAAAGAAGCAGTATTTTATGATAAAATGGATATTTTTAGAACTAATACAGCAAAAATTGACAAAAGAAACACAACATATATAAATCTTATTAATAGAAAGTCTCACAGAGAGACACTGCAGTAAGTCTAGAGAACACCAAAGTCAAAGAGAGGATCTCAAAAGCAACCAGAGACAGAAGACAGATCTCTTAAATAACTACACCTAGGCTGACAACAACCTCGCCATCATAATGGGAAAGCCAGAAAACAATGGAATACTATCTTCAAAATGCTGAAAGAAATTAACCAATTAATTGGTTTTATTTAGAATCAATTCTGTTTTCCTAAAATGAAGGCAGAATGAAGACATGTCCAGACAAAAAAAAGTAGACATTTCCACCAATGACCCTTTACTAAAGAAATCTCTAAAGGCTATACCTAAGAAAGGAAAAACTAGTCCCACAAGGAAGTTCCGTAATATAAGAATGAAGATAGAAGAAGCTGGTAAAAATATAGGTAAATCTAAACAAATATTGTCTGTACACAATAATAATGTCCTATTTTGTAAGGTTTTGTCTTTTAACAGATGATAATAAACACTGGAAAATAACAGCATGTAAATAAATCTGGAGGGAGGGAATCAAAGTTAAGGGATTCTAAAGTCCTTATGCTGTCAGAAGCGAAGCTAAATTACTGCTTCACTTTTTTTTTTAAACCGAAATACAGTTAACACATAATGCTACATAAGTTTCAGGTGTACAACATAGTGAGTGGAGAAGTCTACACATCATGCTATGCTTACCCCAAGCATAGATGGCTATCATCTGTCCCCATACAATGCTGTTACATTACCATTGACTATATTCTCTATTCTAGATCTTTCAGCCCCATGACTCATTCATTCCATAACTTGAAGCTTGTATCTCCCACTCCCCTTTGGATTGATTTTAGACTTCATATATGTATAATTTTGAGAACAGCCGCTTAAAGAAATAGCACACAACTTCCAAACCCAGTCAAGTTTTTAATATGATTTTACTGTGGACTCTTGTTGAAGCAGAACGGAGTTTGGCAAAAATAACATCAGAGTAGTCAATGAAGGACAGTGAAAGTCAAGTCTTAGGCTCAAAGATCTCAAGAACAATTTCAATACTTGCTTTGGGCCACAGCTCCCTCTGAGCAACAGATGAAAGCTACTGATTCTCTCCCTGAGAAAAACTCTCATAGAGACTTGTACAAACTTTCATACAAATGAGAAAGACCTTTTCCAGACTCCCCAGAGAACACAGGTTCTCCAAGGCCTTGCACAGCTTAAAAAGCTAAAGAGAATTAAGTTTGTGTGGGAAACAGTAAAGTTAGAAGTTCTCCTATCCAAGAGTTGAAACCACATATGCAGAGGAGGAACTAAGGCATAATGTTTGGGGGAGGGAGATTCTGGAGGGAAGGGGTCCAGAATGGAGAGTCATTCCTATAATCTACTCTTTGATTAAACCATATTTCAACCATTGTGCAACTATTGCAATATTTAAACTCTGGAAAATAACGAGCAGAAAAAAAAAAAAAAAAAGCCTAGGTTTAAATATTGTAAGCACCAGCCCAACAATCTGATGGACAGGTATGCCATACAATGAAGACAGAAAGCAGACATTACAGCACCCTTAGCTAGCTACTGAGTGTTTTTAGAACCCTTCCTGGGATGACTCCGTTAAGACCAGCAACAAAGAGCCTGCAAAAAGGCCTAGTATGGTCCGCGTGGAGTTCTTCTGCTAAGGCAGATCCCAACCCTTCCCAACCTCAACACGCTGCTGCCTCAGTGTCAGAAACACAGACCACTGCAAACCAAAGGCCCCTACTACATCTGCCAGCGTTCCATATACAAGCTTTTTGGAAAGACAGATTCTAGTTTCCACCCAAACTTTGAACACTACACTCTCATGGTTTGGGCCCAAGAATCTGTATTTTAAAAGGACCTGAGATGACTCTGTTGCCTCTACAGAACACACACAATATGAAAACTACATCCTGTTCACAAAAATTTGATTCATATTAGCTTTGTGCATCACAGATATACAAAACTGTGAATCAGGACACTGCAAATAAAGTATTTCCTATATACCATTGAAATACCTTTGATGGTTAAAAATCATTATAGAGTATGAAGAACAATGGAATGATTCTTAGATATTATAGCAAAAACAAAAAAAAAAGATTTATTCTAGTATGCAGGAATTGAAAGCAAATTTGGAGGAAAAGCACATGGGATGTCTCCACACTGTTGCTTAGGTAAATAAATAAATAAATAATATTCTTTGCAATTCACATTCAAGATGCTAATTTTCAAAATACACATTTGACTTCATTGTCCCACAATCAACTCCAAAAATCAAAACGACTCTTTTTTCTTATCTCGGTCAATCTTTTAAGAGCCAGCACACCACACAACTGATGCGGGTTTATCTTGACCAACATCCACTGAAGGTCTCTTGATCTTTGTGACTTCCACTTGAATGACCCAAGCAGATTTTATTTATAACTGTGCTTTTGGTCAATGTTCATAAAATTCTTGTGATGCAGAGGCAACAGGAGCAATCATATCCCAAAGTAATAAAAAGAATTCAAAAAGACTTACCTTTCCCTCAAATCCTGACTATCCTTCCAAGCTAATCAACTTTAAGACATTTTCTTATAAACCAGGTGCAATTTCATCCTTAAAAATTTACTTCCATTTATGATGGACCAGAATATGCATGTATTAGATAAGTTTCTCAAAAGGCCAGGACTAGATCACTGAGATCTTACTAAAATTTAAATTAGCAATTATAATAGTTCTCAAGGGAACAGCCCCATATCCACTGAGAAAAAAAGGAATTAATATACGCATCTAAGGAGAATGCATCTCCATTTTACTACAGTGTGTATTCCTTATTCAGTCCCACATGAACAAAGTCTTATGCTGGTTACGTGACCAGTAGATAAAGTCTTCTTGATTTCAGTTTTCTTTGGTAATAATCAATTTACTTGATGTTCTGAAATACCAAGTATCAAAGGAAAACAGGTTTGGTTTCAGGGTTTGAGAGTTTGGTAGCTTTTAAGAATGGAAGAAGATAAAGAAGTTTCCTAGAATAATATAATCACTTAACACTTGGGTAAAGGACTTTATCGACTACAAATTGCACTTACATGCTAATGTCATTCAAGCTTCACGTTTTACTGAAGAGGAGGTTCAGGAGAGAGAGTTACCGAAGACACAGAGTTACTCCCTTCATTATACAGAAGAAAAGAGTGGACCCCACTCTAGACCTGGGATTGGAGCTGGAAGGACTTTCATGACTCCACACTCCACCTCCATTCGCCTCAACCTGAGTTCCTGAGTAGCTGGTCATCTAAAGCAGCGGTGAGGAAACAAAGTCCAGCCCATAGATTTTGTGGAACCCGTGGGCTGAGAACGATTTTTACATTTTTAAGTGATTTGACGGGGGGCGGGGGGGAACAAGAATATTTTAGGACATGTAAAAATCACACGAAATTAGAATTTTACTGTCCATCGGCAGTTTTATTGGAAAATGGCACTCATTCGTTTAGGTATTGCCTATGGTTGCTTCTGCGCTACGACAGCAGAGCTGGGGAGTTGCAAGAAAGACCGCGTGGACCGAGGAGTCTAAAATATCAACTGTCTGGCCCTTGACATAAAGTCCGTGGACCTCTGATCAACAGGATGCTTGTCTTTTTGTGAAAGTTAAAGTAGTCAGGAGGAGTGAGTAAAAGATCCATCTTTCCTAATCCTAGCTGCTAGAGATAACCGGGAGTAAATCCACTCTATCACCAACAGAATGCTCTTCCAATTTTGTAAGGCTGACGCTCCATCCCAGCTCGTTTCCTTATTTTTTTATTCACAAACAGAGCTATGCCAGCCACTTTAAACATTTCCTAAGGACCCATTACCATACGCAGGCACCATGCTAAGTACTGGAGATCTCATTTCTTTTAGGTGACAAAACAGAGGCTTAGCAATCAGATTAATTCACACAGCTACTGCAAACCCGTGTTTTTACTATACCAGGTTACACGAAGAAGCTAGACTTTGAACTTCCTCCTTTGTCAATACATCCCTACAGAATTGTAGAGTTTGAGGCCAAATATGAAACTTGTCTTCTGATTTAGACCGAACCAAACAAAACAAGGCAACTGATGTCCCTGACCTTATTACTAATGTACCTTAGTGTTCTCCCCAGCTTTGTTCAAATAGCCTGTTAGACTGTAGTGTTTATTTACAAATGCACATCATTTCCACCTCACAAGTAATACTGCCTCGATTAAAACAATGCAATTCTCTATCTTTAGAAACAAAACCAGGCCTCAGGGAGGTGTGTTAGAGCGGTTAAAATATAACAATAACCATCACCTACTGAGTAGTCATTATGGGAACTGTGGAGTATGCTTTGTATATGTATTTTTTCACCTAACCTTCACAGTTCTGGGAGGTAAGCACTGATTCCAATTTTGCAGATGAGGAAACTGAGCTCTCAAGGCAATCTACCCAGGGTGACAGGGCTGGAATTCAACAACTAGGTTTTCTGACTCCCAACTCCAGGCTCTCAACCACTATGCAGAACTTTCAAGTATCAACTTTGAATTGTAATAGAGTCACGGAGTCGCAGTGCTGTCTACAAGTAAAGGAGAAGAGAACTTATCCCGGAGAATACGTTATTTACCGTCACTTCAGCTCCACTCCTAGAACGCTTTTTTTCAAAACTAACCCCAAACCCAGAATCTAAAGGTCAATTGTGCAAGTGTATCATCATTTCTTTGCCATGTACTTATCTCTTCCCCAATCAATGACGAGAACAGGAAGCATCCTCATACCTTCCACCTCCTTATCTCCCTATGGCACCTCTGTAGGGCAGACATTCAACAGGAGGCTGAATGTGCACAATTTCCAACAAAATGTAACTTCTACATGAATTCCGCCAAGCCTCCAGTGACCAGGAAACCTGAAGACATGACTAAAGAAAGAAAGAAATGTAGTTCACACCGCACTGGCGGTAAATGTACGGTCTTCAGGGTCATGTTTATAAACCCTAAGATACAACTTACGTATAAGTTTCTGCCTTCACCCAACTTTCCCTAATGAGATGACCTACACGACTGCGTCTTTATAATCACAAAAATTAAGAAAGAGTGAGTACTCAGACCTGAACACCAGCACAGAATAACCTGAGGCAGAAGCCAGAACCCCTCACATGCATCTCCCCAAACGTATGTCAGCCAGAAAGACCAGCATCTATCTCAGCTACCAGCCTCGGCTGTGGACCTTTCCCATGCACACCACTTTCCCTCCTAGAAGGGAAACTTCTTGAGGACAGGACAGGGAGTTCCCCCCCGCCCTTCACATACCCAAATGACCCAAGATAGCATCTTGAATACACCAGGGCACAGCTAATGTGCAAAATGGCTGCAGTGAATAGAACATTCTCAAGCACCAGCTAAGGTACACTGACCGCGTACAATGTAAGGGGAGGCAACAATCTTACCATTACGTCTACAGAAAGCAGCCTCCTCCTGAGAACTTTTGCAAACACTTGCCTCCAAAAAGCAACAAAAAGTTGCTAGAAGGCCATCACTGTGGGCAAGAGCGTGCCATTCTGTGCCAACAGCAACAGCAACACCTCCTAGGGCTTGACAGGGACCACGGGGCTCTATTGCTTACAGACGCTGACTTAAGCCCCCCCACCCCCCCACCCACCCACCCAGACACCCAGGTCTCTAAAATGCATCATAGAGGCGAACCCACGGAGTGCCCACAAGTTCCTAAAGCCCCTTCTGAAGATGCATCCAGACACACCCATAGACAGAAGAGAGAAAGAGCCTCCCAAAGCTTAACTCTCAGCAAGTCTACTTTGAAAGACGTCGAGAAGTTAGCACCGAGGCAGCCACGTTCTGTCTAGAGATCCCGGCAGATAACTCCAAAACTTGCAAGTTAGGGAGCTGGCGAGCCCATCGTCCCTAACTCGGAGAGCTCTGTGCGCGCGCGTGCCCGCCCGTGTGCCCTTTTCTCACTTGCAACGCATCTGCGGGCGCAAATGAATGACGGTGTATCAGCGTTAAATTCAAATTTCCTGGCTCGGGCCACGATGCTAACCTAATTAAAGCCTGCGGTCGCCGCTCGGCCCTTGCGGTGCGTTATTTTGCATCGCGACGGAGCCCAGCCAGACAGTTGCGCTCTTCCTCTCCGTCCCCCCCCCCGCCCCGGGGGCACACGCTCCCCCAGCCGGCAGGAGAGCCGCCCCCGCACGGCCCGCAGCCCACGCCCCGGGTGCGGGGGGGGGGGGACCCCGGGGCTTCACGCCCGCCGCCCCCGCCGGCTGCACTCGGGGCTCCGCGGGAGCCGGGGCGCTGGTGCCGGCGCTGGCTCCCCGCGGCCGGAGCCTGCACCCCCCGCCCCCGCCCGCCGCCCGCGGGCGCCCCACAACTCCGGGAGCCCCCCCCCTCCCCTGCCCTGCCCCCGGGGCGGCGCGGCCCGGGCTCCCTCCGCGCACATTTCCCGTCCAGCAAACTGCGGCCGCGGAGGGGGAGGGGCAGGGCAGGGGCAGGGGCAGGGGAGGGGGCGAGGCGGGCGCCCGCGGCGGAGCGGGCCGTCGGGCTGGGCGCGGGCGGGGGCGCGGGCGCGGGCGGGGGCGGCCGAGGGTCCGGGGGGAGGGGAGGTACCTCGTACAGCTCCTCGGAAGCCATGGTGGGCGGCGGAGTTGCGGGCGCGCGGGAGGGGCAGGGTCGGGGCGAGGCGCCGCCGCCGCCGCCGCCGGGCGGCCGACACTTTGTTTCAGTTGGGTCCCTGCGTGGCCTGCGCTTCCTGCTCCCGCGCCCGGCGCCCGGGGCTCGGCGCAGGACGAGCCTCTCGCACTCGCGGCCGGTGCGGGCCGGCGGCGGCGGCGGCGGCGGGGTTGTGCGCAGGAGCAGCTGCGCAACGCGCCCTCCGCGCCCCGCGCTCACTCCCCGGCGGGCCGGCTGGGGCTCGGGCTCATCGCGCCCCGCCGCGGGGCCGGGCCGGGCTGGGGCGGGCGCGGCGGCGGTGCACGGCGGCGCGGCGGCTCCGTGGCTCCCCCTCTCCGGTGTAGTGCAAAAAGCTTCCTACTTGCGACCAAAAAACCTGCCCCGGCTACTGAGCATGCCCAGTGCGGCCGCCCGGCCCGGCGGAGCCGCGCTCCCGCGCTCCGGGTTTTCGGGCCGCCCGCGCGGGCGGGGCGGGGCGGCGGGCGGGGCGCGGCGGCCGCGGGGAGCGGCGGGCTCGGCTCCGGGGCCTGGCGGGCGGGCGGCGGCGGGGAGCGGGGCGGCAGGAAGGGGAGGAGCCAGGCGGGGGGCGGGGCCGAGGCGCGGGGGGCGGGGCCCGGCGCGGGGGGCGGGGCCGGCTCGAGCGGGCGCCCTCGCCGGGGTCGGACGCCCGCGGCCCGCGCTGCCCGCCGGCGCGCCCCGACGTGGGAGCGGGGCCGCGGGGCCCCGGGGCGGGCGGGGGGCCTCGAAGGTCGCCGAGGACGCCGGCGGGCCCGGAGCTGGGCCGGGGGCCGTGGGGGCGCCGCGCCGGCCTGCAGAGCCCGCCGCCCCGACGGCAGCGGCTCCCCCGCCCTGCGCCCCGCTCCCGCCCCCAGACGCGCGCCCCGGGCCAGGTGGGTCCCCCCGCCCCGACACGTGCCCGCCTCCCCCGCGGCGGCCGCCAAGACCCGGAGCCCGAAGCCCGCGCCCCGCCGTGCGGCCCGGAGCGCTCGGGACAGGCTCGCGGGGCGGGAGGCCGGGGGTGGGACCGGGGCGGTGCGAGGGCGCGGCCGCCGCCTCCCCGCCCGCAGCTTCCCCCACGCCGGGCCTCCCTGTTCCTCCCGGACGGCGAGCGGGGAGGAGGGGCCGGCATCTGGGCTCCCGGGAGGTCTGGGTTCTAATGGAACGAGGCTGTCAGTGGGGTGGTTCTTGGGGCGGGGTGTGGGGGGGGACGCGGGCCCTCCAGTCCGAGCCGGGCGAGGGGTGGCCCTTGCTCCGCTGCAGAGGAGAGATGCGCAACGTGGGGCGGCCCGCCCGGCCACCTGCCGGGGCACACCTGCCGCGCCCGGACGGCTCCCCAGCGGCGCGGGGCCGCGCCCGCCCTCCCTCCCGCCCCACAGCCCACAGCGCCAGGCCGCCCTCCCCGACCGCTCCCCGGACACTACGTGGACCTCGTCGCACGAGCGCGGCCACCCCTGCACCTGGAAGCCACCACCAGAGCCCACATCTCCCGGAGAGGGCCCTCGGCCGGCGCCGCGATCGCGGTGCTCTATCCGGCGCGGGTCCCTAACCGACCCTCCACCCTCCAGGCCCCTCCCACTACTCTTCTTCCCGTAACCCGATCCGATTGGGCCCAGACCTACAGTTTGCAGCCGCAGGGCGTCCGCAGACCCCGCCGAATTTCCTGCCCTCCCCGCTCCCGGGACGAGCACGAGCGCTTGCCCTTAAGTCACTTAAAGTCGAGCCGCCCTCCTCGTCCCGCCCGCGCCTCGCCTGCGATCCCCTCCGCCCGGAATGCGCCCTCGCAACCCTCAACTCCAGCTCCGACGTCACCTCAAAAGCGTAACCTTCTGGCTTCCAGGGGCTCCCGGGGCCCTCGGGCGTGCCCCCCTCGAAGGGCCCATCCATCCATCTCTGCCTGTTTTAACTGTTTGGTCCACTCTGCTCTCCCACCCCCACTTCTAGACCGTGACCTCCTTTCAGACCTCATCTGCAAATTGGACTCTCCAGCCCCAGCACCATTCTCTCTGCATAAATAAAAATAAAAAAAAAAAAGTTTTTATTCAATGAGTTGGAACTCTCGTGTTCACGGTGAAGTCTGACATGCAGACGTCCAGCTTCCGTTATCAAATGCCTTTTTTTTTTTAAAGATTTATTCATTTATTTATGATATATAGAGAGAGGGGGGAGGAGGGAGAAGCAGGCTCCATGCCTGACGTGGGACTCGATCCAGACACTCCAGGATCGCGCCCTGGGCCAAAGGCAGGAGCTAACCCGCTGAGCCACCCAGGGATTCCCCCGTTATCAAATGCTTTGACAACACAACCACAAATGGCCCACCCCCTCTACCAAATAAGGAACTCTCAAGCTCTGCCCCTTTTTCTGATGGCCCAAATTCTACCTCCTCCTAATACTTGCTCCTCTTCCCCGCTTGACATTGTCATTATTAGGCTGCATCTAATCATGGTCTCTCCAGCCACACAAATAACATCAATGAAAGTTGTAAGCTCCCTGAAGGCAAGGACTAGGACTTCATATATAATCTGTGAAGTCTCAAAGCAGTTAGCTCACCTACTTACTCCAAACGCCCAGATGGTTAAAAGTCACACAAGTGTAAGAAAATGTAAATTAAAAAGGGATCCTCAGTCTAAAATGAACAGACACAGCTCACACATAGAAACCCATATGCAATGGGTTGATACAAATATAAACATTTCTTCTTCCCGCCAGGCCACCGCCCTAATTACTTCCACTCTTAGAACAAAATTTGTGAAGCATTCACCAGTGGTCCACCATGTTCTTAATGGTCCGTAATGTTAAATACGGCGTCCCTAAGGTCTCCAGCACTACCACTGTTGCCAAGGGGAAAGGAGAAAGAAACAAGGACAGAAAGACAGCCATACTCAGATATTGAGCTGGTACCTTCAGCGTGTATACAACAATCCTAGTGCTAAGGTGACTTCCGTCAATGTGGAGAAAAAGAGCAAGGGGGAGTTACAGATTTTAAAAAGGTAACTCCAAAAAGCCAATTTACAGGGACCTTTAATCCTGGTGACCTGGATTATTTATGCTGCTATGACTAGTCAACGACAGTAAAAGAACAACCACTGGGTAGAGGTCACCCCCATAACGAAGCGGGGGTAAGCCACTCTCCTAAGCTCAGCTCCAGCTCCCTCTCTCCCAGCAATCAGTGGCTTTCCACTGTGAGCAGTACTGAGATACCCGACCAGTGACCGAGAACTTGAGCAAGTTTTCAGCTGTCCACTTTGTTACTACTTCTCATCTGCCCTCCGCACGAAACACCCAACCAGTTTATGGAGTACTATTTTGTTCATGTATATATTTTACCTCAATTAATTCAAACTGTCTTACTTTTAAGCAAATCTTGCTTTCTTCCTTCATTTTTTTTTCAAATCATCAACACTTATCGGTGCTCATAAGAGAAGCAAATACGTCCGAGACCATAGAATGTCTTTGAATTTATACCACCTTTTATGAAATAGTGAAGTCTTACAGTAGTTACCATGACCACGTGTGTGGGTGCTGTGAAAGCACTTTCTCGGTGAATTGAGAATAAAAGTGGAATCACATCCCCAAAACTCATCAAGGGAGATATCGGCATTGTACCAAAAATACACGCAGCACAATGGGATGTATTAGTAAAATATGTAAACCTTGAGGATTATGGGGGTGGTCAACAAGTGAGCTGACGTACACACACGATTAAAACACCCATCTACCGGCAGTAAGCTTCAGCTCTTACCTGACTCGAGCCAGTGGTGGAGACCAACACAAGCCAGTTTACTCCTTTTCCAAATTTATCTGAACAATTGGTAATAGACTATCAGCCCCGCTCCAGTGAAGACTCTTCAGATCCAGAGTCGAAGCCATTCCCCACCTCAGTCGAACAATGGAAAATCTCAAATTGGAGGGTCTCCTCTTTTCCCATTCAGCCAACCAACCAACCAGTCACTCCTTCCCTACTCCCAAGAATCTGCATTTCATCTACATTTGAATTCCAAGGCTACCGAGAATCGGTGGGGGTGGGGCTGGAAAGACAAAAGAAGCCAAAATCTAGCAGCTACTACCCTCAGCCTGAGGCAGGTTGGGTAGCAGTGGAAAAGCTGCTGCTAATGATTCCCTTCATTAATTTTGTAACCCAAAGACATAATCTATCTTGGGTACCTCCTCCAAAACCCCAAACTGAACTGCGTTTTTCATGAAGAAGTGACCTAAGTTTGTTTGTTTGTGCACACTGTAGCCAAAGAGAAATTAAATACCATTCTTGTTACAGAACATTCATTCCACAAAACTTTGGGAAATCCCTATCTCAATCACCTACTCAAAAGAAAGTAAGAAATTTCAAGCCGGAGAAGCAAAAGAGAGAAACAGAGAGAACCAGTCTTAAGATGAATTCGGATGCTAGGCCCTTTGGTGAACTTAGAGCCAAGCAGTTCGTTCCTTCTCTAAAAACTTAAATTGGATACCAGTGCCCTTTGTCTTTTCTGGACAACCAGTAATCTCTGATTCCTGGTTTCAGCTCCTGCTTCCTCCCTTAGCCAAACAGTCAATATCCCCATTTCAACGGGCAGCCTCTCCCTCCCTACATCTATCTTGGTCCCGGGTATTATTCTCTCTGGTATCTAATGCAGCTGCCACACTGCTATTTCTTGGCCCAATGCCACCATTTATTTGATCTCTGCCCTAGTGATATCAATCCTGAGACTTCTTCACATTTGATTTCACCAGTTTCCTCTTAGGCTGAGGTACCACCATTGCCCAAACCTCATCAATTCACAATTAAGGGTCATTTTCTTTCTCAACTAGATTTAGTTTCTAATTGCTGTTTGTTTTTCTATTTAGTTAATGGTGATTCTACCCAAAGAATCCTTGTAGTACGTATTTGTTGAACCATCTTTTGATTGAATTAATCAAGATTGAGAAAGTATTCGTTCATAACATTGCACGTTACCCCACCTTCTGGAAACAGAAAATAACCAAAAGTCATAGAGAGTAAATTGCCTTGAGGTCCTGGCATGACATTCTGGTTGACTTTTTACCAGAGCAGTAACTAATTCATTTTGGATTCTTCAAAATAAGCATCAAATGTGAACGTTCCTTGAATCATTGTGAGGAATAATTATGTTTGTCACTCAACCGAGACCATCCCAATAACCTCATTACTTTCTGGACTTTTCTGAAGAGAGAGATTATCAATAAGAGAGAGCCACTAAGCAGGAGATGAGTGTGGACTTTCTGGCTCATAAGGAAAATAGAAACACCAGGCCCACCAAAATCAGTGGAATCCAGAATAAGCCCAGGACCAGAACAGGTAGGGACTGAATCTAAAGCAGAGATAAGAGGTTCAAAATGAACTAAAAAATAAAGCTGGTACCACGAAGCATATGGAACCATGTACTCGTGCTTGCTTTTTTTCAATCACTAGTATTATCTAGTGCAAAGGTTTTCAAATTGTGGTCCCCAGACCAGTAGCAACAGACTTACTCTCCACTTGTTAGAAGCACAAATTTTCTACCTACCACCCACCTACAGGCACCCAGAAATCTCTTTAATAAGTCCTTAGGTGATCTTGATGCATGCTAAAGTTTGAGAGGCAGTGGTTTAGAACAGTGTTGTTTATTTCTTCGTGGTTATTGTTTTTATCAAGCTACAGATTTCAAAACATTAGTGGATATTTAGATCATTTTAGGAAATCTTGAATAGCATTTTTTAAATGAGACAAAATGGAATGGATAGAATGGAGTGGATTTGGAAAAAGAATCAGAATGCATTCATTACTCCGCTAGGGTGACTCTTATTTCCATTGTACACACACTTATTTATATATATATATATATATACATATAAAAAATATATATATACACACCTATAAAATATTTATACAAATATGTGCATACACATACACACATATACATGCATATTATCACATACTAGGTCATAATGTAAAATTCGTTGCTACATTTTGATTCAGATCAAAAATTTTGAAAACTAATGTTTGGGAGATGGGTCCCAATTTATGGATCCCCCACATAATTTTCTCATGGTTGGATTACTAATAATATATTAATGGTATTGCCAAAGTGCTCTAAAACTATTTTCTTAAATGGTTTAATGATCCCTTTTTTATAGTACAATTTTTTTCTCCATAAATACTACAAAGGTGTTTGGACCAGGTTCTTTTCTGAATTATCACATATTCTAAGAGTAATATATTTTGAACTAATGAGGATTTATAGTATGTATTTTAGGCATTTTCTTTCCAAAGACTATGCATGCATTTCCAAAGACTATTGCTAACAGACTGTGCAAAGTGAATACAGCTTAATTTGGCCAACGGCAACATTAAAAAATAAATAAATAAATAAACACAAACAAGAAGCTGGGAACTATTATAAGTACTTTACAAATGTTAACCTTTTTAATTCAATGAGCACCTAATAAAAATTATAGCTCATTTGCAAAGAACCCTAAGCATGACCATCCATTCATAATGCACTTTTTGGAATAGGCACTATTATTGGCCTGATTCCTAGTAAGTAGAGAAACTGAAATTTATACTCAGGCCCAGGTAACTCCAGGGCCTGAGCTTTGAATCATTAAATTAAAGTCATTCATTCACCCTATAAATATTTACTGACCACTTATTGTGTGCCAGGCCCCTTGCTAAGCAAGATATACACAATCATCCCTGCTCTCAGGCAACTAGTAATCTACTGGGATGGATAGACATTAAATTGTCAGGTAGAGGGACCCCTGGGTGGCTCAGCAGTTGAAGATCTACTTTCAGTTTAGGGCGTGATCCCAAGGTCAGGGATTGAGCCCCGTGTCAGACTCCCTGTGAGGAGCCTGTCTCCCTCTGCCTTTGTCTCTGCCTCTCTCTCTGTGTCTCTCATGAATAAATATATAAAATCTTTTAAAAAAAAATCATCAGATAGAAAGTCTCAATTATAAATCAAGAAAAATGGCAGGGAGCTGTGAGCCCCTATTACCTGGAGATGAGTCTGGTCTGCTGCTTCCCCAAAGACGGTGTCCATCACCCGCTGGGTACTCTAGAGATATTTGGATACCAACAAAGCAGGATCATTGAAAAATTATTGTCCAATCATTTGATGCCTTAAGAAAAAGCCATCTAAGTAGCCATTATAGGAGAATCAACAATTCAACTGTCATGTAATTGCTTTATAATTTAGCATTTTAAAAAAAATGAAGTATTAAACTTTCAAACTGACATTAGAGAATACAACAGAAGTCTGTGTACCCACTCCCCAGTTTAAGAAAAATGTTTCTATATTCAAGCCAATACTTGGCAGACTTTTTTGAATAATTTATGGAAGGTAGAGAGTATACTATATTGCATTCAGTATTTAGGGTTTATTTCTTTGTGGTTTTTGTGAACTTTTAAAAATAAATGACTTAGATTTACCGAAAAATTACAAAAATGGTATAGAGACTTCCCAAACACCCCACACTGTTTCCTCTGCTGTTAACCTCTTACATTAGTATGGTACATTTGTCACAATTAATGAGGCCAATACTGATACATTACTATTAACTAAAGTCCTTTATTCAGATTTCCATGCTTTTTACTTGATGTCTGTTTTCTTTTCTGGAATCTTATTCAGGATAATCTATTACATTTAGTGATTGTATCTCCTCAGGTTCCTCTTGCCTATGACAGTTTCTCAGATTTTCCTGTTTTTGATGACCTTGACAGTTTTGACAAGTACTGATTGAATATTTTGTAGACTGACCCTCAACTGGGATTTGCCTGATGTTTTTCTCGACTGGGGTTAGATGTTTTTGAGAGGAAGACCACAGAGGTAAAATGCCTTTCTCATCACATCATATTGAAGGTATGTACTATCAACATGACTTATCACTGTTGATGTTGACCTTGTTTGCCTGGCTAAAGTAGTGTTTGGCAAGTTTCTCCACTGTAAAGTTACTCTCCCCTACCCTCCTTTCTACTCTATACTCTTTGGGTGGGAGTTACAATGGAAAGCCTATATTAAGGAATGAGGAACTATCCTCCTCCTCCTCCTCCTCCTCCTCCTCCTCCTCCTCTTCCTCCTCCTCCCCCTCCTCTTCCTCTTCCTCCTCTTCCTCCTCCTCCTCCTTCCTGAGGGCAGGGTATCTACAAAAATTATTTGGAATTCTGTGCAGGAGATTTGTCAGTTTGTTAATTTATTCAATCATTTCTATTAATATGGACTCATGGAAATTTATTTTATACTTAGGATTACAAACCATACTTCTTTATTTCCTGTGTTACTTTGACTATTCTAGCTTTGGCCATTAGGAGCTCTTTCAGTTGGCTTCTGTGCCCCTTTGACATATTCAGATCATGGGTTGGGGTGTTAAGTATGTGTGCCTGACCAATTCCTTACTTTCTGACATTATTAGATGCTCCAGGTTCATCTTGTAGATTTTCTGGCCCAGCCATATCTTCAAGTAGCTCTGTTTCCTTTTACTAAAGAATCATCTTAGAAAGCAAGATGTGGTGCTAATGTACTGATGGCTACTGTGACATCTTAGGTTTTTATTAGATTATCCCTAAACTGGTGAGGTAAAGTCTGAACAAAGAACTAGGTAAAAGAATGGTAGAGATGGTCTCAGCCTGGGATAAGAGCCTGTGGAAAGGTCTAGATGTGTAAGAAGCCCATCTTGGAGAATCTGAGAAAAGCTGGTGGGATTGGAATGCAGAGAAGAGGAAGAGGGACATTAAATATGATTAAGAATCAGGTGAGGTTGGTGAGTCATGGCAGTGTCCTTAGTGTCTTAAGTAATAATTGGATCGGTATTTTTAAAAAGCATGGCTCTATGAAGAACAAGTGGTTGGGGCAGACCAGTTAGGGAATTATTGCAGTATTGCATTAATTTTGATACTTTTTTAAGATATCAGATTATTTCAAAATAAATTTCTCAAGAATACTTTGCTGATGCTAGGCATGTATTCAGCAGGCCCTTGAGGTTATGGACACTGCCTTTAAGATCTACAATGCAACATTAAACAGAAATGGTGAGAGTGGGCATCTTTTCCTGATTTTTATTACCAAGGGAAAGCTTTTACCATTAGAAATGATAACTGCTACAGTGATTTTGTATTCATATTTAACCAGATTAAAGAAGTTCCTTTCTAACACTAATTTTTGAAAAATTTTATTAAATCATGAATGGATATTGAATTTTGTCATCTATTGAAATGATTGTAGATTTTATTCCTTCATTTTGTAAACATGTTGACTTACATTACTTATTTTTATTTATTTATTTGTTTGTTTGTTTATTTATTTTTGTCATTTTTTAAATTTTAAACCAATTTTCCTTTTCTGGAATAAGCCACATTTGGTTTTGATGCATTATCCTTTTTATAAATTGTTATATTTGTTATGAGAATATTGTGTTTAGGATGCTTATGAGAAATGTTGGCCTGAAATTTTCCTTTTTATGCCTTTGTTGGGTTTTGATATCAAGTTTTACATGTCTCATAAAAGGAATTGGTATATACGTCCTCTTTTTCAATTTTTAGTTTGTATGTGAATGCCATTATTTCTTCATGTATTCTATATGCTTTTGCTTATTTAAGAAAAAAATTTTTTTTTTTTTGCTTTTGCTTATAAAACCATCTGGACCTGGAGCACTATTGTTGGAAGGCTTTAAATTATACATTCAATTTTTTTTCCTTTTTTTTAACTGAAGCATAGTTAACATACTATGTTATATTAGTTTCAGGTGTACAGTATAATAATTCAGGAATTCTGTACATTATTTAGTGCTTATCACAATAAGTGTGCTCTTTAATCCTCTTTTATAGATTCACAATTTTAATGAACAAATAGGTTTCTTTCTATGTCAATTCATCCATTTCATATAAATTAATCAAATCTAATGGCATAAAATTATTCAGAAATTTTAGTATGGGTAGGGTCTGTAGTAATGTCCCATTTCTATTTTTCAAATTATGTGTGATTTTTCTTCTTTTTCTTTATCAGTCTTGCCAGAGCTGTATTAATCTATCAGTCTTTTGAAAAAAGCAATTTTGGACATTTTGGTTTTCTGTTTTGCAAGTGTCTTTTATTTCATTATGCTCCTACCATTATTATTTCTTTTTTACTTTGGGTTTTAGGTATTGTTATTTTTCTAATTTCTTTACATGACTTTATTGACTTGATCTTTCTCTTCAAATGTATGTATTTAAATCTATAAATTACTCTATATCCCTCACCTCTTGATATTTTCCATTTTCATTATCATTTCTTCAAAATATATTTCTATTTCATTTTGATTTCTTCTATGACTTGTTATTTGATTCCTGGCTTAGTTGCATTATAGTTAAAGAACATGATCTGTAGAAGTTCAGTTCTTTGAAATTTGTTAAGACTTATTTTATGTCCCAGATATCCTAATTTTCTATATGGTACTTCAAAAGACTATATTTTGCAGTTGTTATGTGCAGTGTCATTTATATATAAAAAATATATAATTTATTACATAAGTTATATGATGATCTATAAATTATATATTATTTATATAACACTAGATATACATTATATATAATAGTAATATAATAACATAGTATATGTAATAGCAATATAGTATAGTAATAATATATTTATATATATGAATATACACTATATTTTTATATATAGAGATATATATCCATATATATATTTCAGTTTAATATTTATCCTGTTCTACTATTTATGTTGTTCAAATCATCTGTCAGTTACTGGAACAGATGTGTTAAAAATTCCCAATATAATTGTGAATTTATTTAAGTCTTTTTAGTTCAGTTAGGTTTTGCTTTATATATTTTGAAGCTAATTTATTAAGTACATACAAGTTTAAACTATTATATCTACCTGCTAAGTGAGGCATCTTGTCATTACAAAGATACTAATAATATTAATATATTAATGCTAGTATATCAATTAATGCTAGCGTTATTACACTAGTAGACTTGAAGCCTACTATCTGATATTAAAATTTTTATAACTAACTTTCTTTTGATTCATGTTTTTATGATAGATAAATATTTTTCTATCTTTGTGTTTTCAAAGTTTCTGGATCATTATGTTTTTTATATGTCTCTTATAAACAGCAATTTTTTAAAATCCAGTATGACAATCTTTGCATTTTAATTAAAGTATAGTCAATTTACATTTAAGGTAGTTACTGATATGTGTAGTAGTAGTATTGTAGTATCAAATTACTCAGTATTTTCTATTTATCTTGCTTATCCTAGGTTTCTTTTTTCCCCCTGTCATCAGTTTGTTTCAGATTGATTGAGAACTTTAAGAAAATATTGTCATTTTTTCATTATCTTGGAGGTCATATGTTCTCTTACAATATATATAATTGTAACCCTAGAAATTATGATATTCATCTTTCTCTTAACTAAGTGTAATAGCAATACTTTTAAACTTTTTCTGCATAACACAATAATCTGAGAATACTTTATATCATTTATTCCGTATCCTACTGACCCATGTCTTACCCTAAATGTAGTTTTGTATTTTAATTCTCTATTTCAAATACCAAAAATCACTATAATTATTGATTTATGTAGCCAGTATTTATTTAGATTCACATGCATAATCATTTTTATTGCTGCTCTTTTTTTTTTTTAACTGTAGTTCCAATCTATCTGGAATCATTTCCTGCTTGAAAAACAACTAGTATTTTCTTTAGTGCAGATTGCTGATGATGGATGAATTCTCTCATTTTTGTTGGTCTGAAAATGTCTATTTTATTTTTTTATGGAAGGCTATGTCACTTGGTATAGAATTCCAGGTTGGCAGTTTTTCTTTTTTATATAAAATCATCAAGATTTCTTTTCTTGGGATCCCTGGGTGGTGCAGCGGTTTAGCGCCTCCTGCCTTTGGCCCAGGGCACGATCCTGGAGACCCGGGGTCGAGTTCCACATCGGGCTCCCGGTGCATGGAGCCTGCTTCTCCTTCTGCCTGTGTCTCTGCCTCTCTCTCTCTCTCTGTGACTATCATAAATAAATAATAAAAAAAATTTAAAAACAGATATCTTTTCTTCTAGCTTGATTAAAATATAATTGACATTGTGTAAGTTTAAGGTGTACATTATGATGATTTGATATATATATATATATTACAAAATTATTACTACTGTAAGGTTAGTTAATGCCTTCACCACCTCACATAAATACAATTTTTTCATGATGAGAATATTTAAAATCTACTTTTAGTTATTTTAAGAGACACCGTGCTGTATGTTTATATACCCAAAACTTATTCGTCTTATAACTGGAAGTCTAGATCATTAAGATGATCAATGAGAAGATCTCATTGAGATGACGTTATAATTTAGTTTGGAAAGGAAAGATTACAAACACTTGGCCATTAATAGGTAGATGATGGGGATCCCGGGTGGCTCAGCAGTTTAGCGCAGCCTTCAGCCTGGAGACTCGGGATTGAGGCTCCTTGCAGGAAGCCTGCATGGAGCCTGCTTCTCCCTCTGCCTGTGTCTGTGTCTCTCTCTCTCTCTCTGTGTGTCTCTCATGAATAAATAAATAAAATCTTTTAAAAAAAAGAGAGAGAAAAATAGGTAGATGAAGTTCATAAGTCATATGTATGACTTACACATGTGTGCTCAGTATTAGGAACGTATAAAACAGAAACTGGTCTATTGTTATATAAGAGGTCCTTAAGAGACCTGATTTATTGGACAGATTAGAATGATTGGTAATTAGTAAATTTTCTTAAATGGTTCCTTTTAAATTATTAAAGGATGTGTTCAAGTATCACAAGAACTTGATAAATTGGAGCCCAGTTAATGAAAACTCTCAGATTGTTTGGGGCTTTATTTTTAGGAGTGTGGGAATAAATCAAAAGACCACTCAAATGAGAACAGTTCAGAGCTGCTATAGCAAAGAAGTCAGCCACAATCACTTGTATGGGGAAGAAACTCAAAGACAGTCAGAGGAATGTGAAAGCCAATCGTGAGAAAATCGGAGTCAGGTGTCTCCGATTAGAAGTTTTTGGCATGAGGAAGCTGGAAATGGGCTAACTAGGAGCAGGGCATCTTATGTGATTGGTTTGGAAATATATTTGGCTTTTCCTGGTTGTTCCTGAGTTGGAAGTGGGGGGCAAAATGCAGGGATCTGGCAGTCCAAATTCTGACTATTCATAGACAAAGGTTGCAGAAAACACAATTTGGCTTGGATTGGCTGTTTGTGAGAGTGTTTATTTCTCTTAGTATTTTACATATTTTTTGTCTTCTGATTTCTGTTGTTTCCACTGAGGAATCTGCTTTATTTTTGTTCTTTTGACAGTAATCTGTCTTCTATTATTATCTTAAAATCTTTCTCTTTGTCTTTGGTTTCCAATAGTGTATCTAAGGATTTATTTATTCTTCTTAGAGTTCATAGGATTCATTGAATCTATTGGTTGACATCTTGCACCAATTTGGGAAATTCTCTCAATCATTATCTTTTAATAATTGCTACTGCCACAGTCTCTTTCTTTCTTGAAATTCAGTGAACATATGTTAGAATTTTTCACTGTAGTTCTATATCTCTTGCCTTTTTTCCCCTGATTTTAATATTCTTTTTTTGTCTACTTCATTCTGGACACTTTCTTCTGACTTATCTTTCAGTTTACTAATTCTCTCTTCAGTTGTGTCTGATCTGCTCTTAAACTTTTTGTTGTTGTATTTAATCCAGACTATCCATTTGATTTATTAGTTTCTTTGCTCTTGGCTAAAATTTTCAATCTTGTTTGATTTGTAAAAATCTCCTTGACCTTAATAATACAGTTACTTTGAAGTTAGTCTCTCAAATTCATATTTGTAGCTTCTGTGAATCTGTCTCTATTATCTGCTGTTTCTATCAATTTTAGTTCATATTATTTTACTCCTTACATGTTTTTTTATTATGGGCTAGATACAGTATTTACAAAATTCTAGAAATGTTTGAAGTCCAGAATAATGCTATCTTTCTCCAAAGAGGATTTATGTTTGCTTCTGCCACCAACCTAAGTGCTTTTAGCACTTATACTCAAAGGTCACCCAAAACCAGTATCATGGATTGAGATAATTCAAACCTGAACTGAAGTCTCCAGTAGTGATTTTTCTGCATTATGATTTTTCTGCATTAGTGATTTCTGCTTTTTCCTAAAGTCACTTTGAACATCTCTATAATAGAGAGTTCTAGCTTAATATTGTAACACATATTTGGAAATATAGCCAGAAGAGTGAGCTGGATCCTGCAATTGCATAACACTTTACACCAAATTGAGAACATGTTAGATTTCCACATCAAGGAATGACACAAGGCCAAGGACTTTATTTATGAAGGATAGGATGGGGCTGGGAATTGGCTTGGTTGGGAGAGAATTAGAGCGAAAAGCATAAAGTGAAGTTGCTTTTCTGAAAGTTGGGCTTATATTTCATATTTCCATTTATGGTAAAGCCATATTTTCCCTTATTTACTGTAGATCTTTTAACCAGGTATTTTCCATTCTTGCCAGATTTCTTTTTAGTCCCTTTGTGCTAATATTGTCATAGCTTAGGTTCAGATTTCTCACCCTGCATAGCTCAATTTCTCATATACCTTCCTCTATGCTAGAAATGGATGGCCTGTACCCTATTTTGCTGAGGCTTCTCCTTTCTTTATGCATTGTCATGAATATTCTTCTCAACGAAGCAAACTTTTTTTCTGACCAATCCACGAGGAACCAATGTCATCAGCATTTAGCACTAAGCCCATCGACACTGCATGGTCCTCTGAAAGCAGCATAAACATTTATTCTTGGTATGTTTACTACTTGGATAATCTTTCTTTTTTTATTAATTGCCATGCTGTTTTTCCTGTCCTTTTCATGTCCTTGCTGATGTTTGAATCCATCTCTTCTCTCTGCTTTAGGGAGAGAGAGCTCTAAACAAAGTTTTAGCCAACAATATGTGAACCCATGAGCTCCCAGGATATAGGATGCAGTGATCATATTGAGGTCAAAATGGCATCAACTCTACTGGTACATTCCTTTCTTTTTAGTTTGTTTTATTGAGGTATGATTGATATACAAAATGGTAAGATATTCAAAGCATACACAATGGTGATTTGATATATGTATTTGATACACATACACGTACATTGTGAAGGACTCTCCCACTCTAGTTAATTAACACATCCACTACTTCACAAATTTATCTTCTAAAAATTTTTGTGGGAATATTTGAGTTCTATTCTCTCAGCAAATTTCAATTATACAATACAGTGTTATCAACTATATTCACCATTTTTTTTTACATTAGATCTCAGTCTTTGTTCATCTTAAACTGAAAAGTTTGTTCTACTGCTGCATTATTATAGTAGGTTCTTTATGGTGCACTGAAGGGGGCCAATATTCTTTCTTGAGAGAATATGAGTGTATTCAGCTGAAATCAGCTCATGTAAATAAAAGATTGTTTCAATCCCAGACTGATTGACCAGCTTCAGTTGAAGAAACAATATATTTGTTTTTGGGACTAGAAGTAAAATAAAACTAATCGGTTTAAGGAAAGTTGTAACTAAGGCCTTATAATTTATAATGTAAAAATATCAATGGATTCATTTAGTTTAAGCTATAGGATCTGAAATTTTACTAAAAATAAAGTATGAAAACAATTTTAATGTGTAATATATAAGCATGACTAAATAAGCTATGGCATATCTACAAAATAAAACAATATATAGCACTTAAAAATAATTTTTTAATGGGGAAATGCTTATGTCTTAATATGGAGTGAAAGAACCTGAGCATAAGCATAAAATACCTCTAGAAGAATACACATACCAAAAATTTTAAAACTGGAAATGTTATTTTTTGTTAAGTAGGAGAAGAAGGTGATGGCAAGTTAGGTCAGAAGAGAATATTCACTCTATATTCTTTGTACTTTCTGAGCTTGAAACAATGTGAATGTATTACTTATATTTTAAATTTTGAAATAATTAAAATGAAGAACTCAGAAATAGAAATATTGCATATTTCTATTTATAGTATAATTTCAACTATGCAAACATGTATGTAGAAAAATATGTAGCGCCTAGGTGGTTCAGTTGGTTGAATGTCTGACTCTTGATTTCAGGTCAGGTCATGATCTCAGGGTTGTAAGATCAAGCTCTGCTTCATGCTCCCAGCCTATCAGGGAGTCTGCTTCTCTCCTTTTTCCTCCCCTCTGCTCCTCCCCCCAATTGCAGGTTTTCTCTCTCTCCCTCTTTTTCAAATAATAAATAAATAAATAAATAAATAAATAAATAAATAAATAAATCTTTTTTAAAAAGAAAAATATATAGCAGGAATTATGCTCAAATATCAACATGATTCTCTCTGGAATAATATGGTTCTTATTCCTCCTTCCTTTATTTCTGTATTTTCCATAGTTTTTAAGTAAGAAAATTAGTTTTGTTTGAAACTAAATGGAAAATATGAAATTTTAAAAACTTAGGAAACTATTTTAAATATCCTTTAAGGGTTTATAGCTTATTATTATTTCCAGTTAGGGATAAAGTCATCCTTTGGAATAAATAAGTTTATTATAAATGAATAAAATGTATACAATGCACCTTCTTCAAGAGTCAAATGGAAAATAGCTTCCCATTTCTATTAGTAGAAAAGATCAATTTTCACTTAAAGGATGATATACATTCTGAGAGTTTAGAGAGTTGAATTCTCATGGTAGGTCTGCACTAGTTTTGTGAGCTTGAACAAGTAATATAACTTCTGTAGGTCAAATAATTTTCCACTCTGAAACAAAGAGCTTGGGCTAGGCTAGGGTTTTAGGCATTTGGGGTAATGTGGACCTGTAACCTTTTAAAAAATACTGTGGAAATTATCATCCATTTGCCACTTTTCTGTTTCATCAAGGAAAGTCATTTCGGTTACCACAAAACTCACAACTGCTACCCTCTACTATGTATCATCAACATTGTTTCATAAAACAAAGGAATTTTAACATGTACACAATGTAGGAGAATCATAATCACAATATGTAGGGTAATATTTTAAATTATATTATTTGTTGTCACAAAAAAAGACCATTATAAAAATGTTTTTCTCAGGGTGCCTGGGTGGCTCAGGCGGTTAGGTGTCTGCCTTTGGTTCAGGTCATGATCTCAGGGTCCTTGGATCGAGCACTGTGTTGGGCTCTCTGCTCAGTGGGGAGTCTGCTTCTCCCTCTCCCAATGCCCCTCTTCCTGCTCATGCTCTCTCTCTCTCTCTCTCAAGTAAATAAATAAAATCTTTAAAAATAATGTTTTTCTCATTTTCTTGCAGACCTGTGTTGGGGAATCATGATTTAGATGAGAACCATTTCCACTCTAAAATAGTATGATTCAAAGCACAGAAATATGCAACAATTTTATTTTATTTTATTTATTTTATTTTTACCATAAAAAATAATTGACTTTATTACAGATAGAGAAACTGCATGTTTAATGACAAAAGATCTGATTCACCAGGAAGGTCATTAGATGCATAAAGTTATGCATCTAGTTCTATACCCTCAAAATATAAAAAGCAAGAATGGAAAGAGCTGCAGGGGAAAACTGACTAGTCCTTCATTTTGGTGGGCATATTTCTATGTAAGTTCCTATTAACAGATGAAGCAAACAAAGCAACAAACTTATTTTACATGGGCTGAGTGTATATTCTATACATTTATTCGTGTCAGTCAACTATAGACACAGTGGTGGCCCAAACTAATCATTTATGATCACATAGAGCTTAAAAAGACAATGACTCTCTTCAGTTATCAAATAACCATAATAATTTCATTTTTCAGTATAATTGATGGCAGGTACTGGCCTACATTCTCTGTACTTCACTGACTATCACAATAAGCTAAGAGGTAGACAGAAGTAACTTCATGTTATTAAAGAATTTGAAGTGACTAAATTTGCACAGTTGATTGAAGGGGAATTCAGGTATTATAAATTCTAAAACCCATGTTCTTTTCATTTCTTCTATCAAAGTAATTTGCTTTCCTTGAATATTGTTTGTAGATGATTTATATTATAACTCACTTCAAACCTCCAAAGGATATAGAAGGTTTTTGAAATCCATCCCTGCCCTCTAGGAATTTAAAATCTGACCAAGGAGGCATAATACACATACACGCATACACACACACACACAATTTTCCTTACAACACAAGGCAACATATCATTGTGCTGAATAAGTAATAATAAATACAACGGGTAAACTTTTGACAAAGGTAAAAACCACAAAACCAACTCTGAGGCTTGAGATGAGCATTTTAAGGCAAGAAGTGGGAGAAGGATATTTATTTCAAAAGAGAGAAAATTGTGTGAACAAAAGTTTAGAAGGGCAATTAAATGCCATTTCAGGGAGAATGAAGAGAGCGGAAAATTGAAATGGAGGTAAAGTGAAGGCCGACAAAACTGTAAAAATCAGTTGAATTGTAGAAGTCCTACACTGTTGGGCTAAGGGCCTTAAGACAATGTGGTCATCTGAAGGCTTCTTTTGACCAGCTAATGGCAAGGCAAAGGCTGCCCTATGGAAGGTTCAACAGTCATGAATCAGGGAAGGAAAGCATGCAGGAGAGCTAGAGGCATAAAGAGAGGAAAAAAATTTATTAGAGACATTAATGAATAAGTGTGAAGTAGAGAAAGGAAGAAAGAAAAATTAGAAAGAAGCAACATGGCAGGCCTTGGTGATGGATTTGATTAAGAAGAATAAAGAGAGGGAGGACCAAATAAGTAACCAAAGTTTTAAACTTCTATATTTAATAGGAGAATTACGGTACCATAGGCAAAAATAGGAACATCACAAAAGTTTATTTTGGAAAAAAAAAAAAAAAGAGAGAATTTAATTTTAGATATAAGTTTGGGAGGCAGCTTAATGTGACAGACTGGAGTTCAAATTTTATTTTTGTAATGTTGAAAAAAACATGGGCAAGTTTCTATTATCTCTTTCATTCCCAATTTCCTAATAGATAAAGTGAAGGTCGCAAAATCCAGGATGGTTTAGAGGGTGGAATGAAATTTGTTTTTAGAGCACCTATTGTAACATGTAGTATATACAATCAATACAAAATTTTTGTGTGTGATTGCTAAGTGTTATGATAGCACTAACAAGGTTGACAGTATTTACTAACGGCTGACCCAATGAATTGAGGTGTCCATGAAAGTATCTAGTAAATAATTTGAGCTGAGAAGTTGGAACTCAAGTGAATATTCAGATCAGAGAGTCAGCTGTTAGGAGTGATAGTTGATGCTTTAAGAAGGATTCATTACCCTAGCAAGTGTGAAGTGGGAAGTGGTCAGACTGAGCACTAAACTTGGAAAATGCCTCCAGTCCAAGGGTGTGAGGAGGAAGAGAAGACGCTCGATAAGACGAAGACTTAATCAGAGAGAGAACAAGAGAAGAAAGTGGATGCAATATTACAGAATTCGAGAAAGGGGGGGATTTCAACAGAAAGTGAACATCTCCCAAATGTTGCAGAAAAAGCACCTACCATGTATTACTTAAATTTTAGAGCAATTACAAGAGCTGGCATGATTGTCAAGACCATATATATTAGAAATGTTTTGGATATTTTTCAAGAGTGCATATTTATTATCATCAATGTTAGACTTTCTAATTTGAGTAATCAATTATTAATTTAGTAAATAAGGAAGGTTTGTAATCAGCATATCAAAGTACTAGCCAGCTCAATGCTCGATTATGCAAGGTAATTTAATGGCATTTTAATATTCCTTCTTACAAATTACATTCTTCATTTGTTTAATGTATCCAGAGGACAAAGAGTAAACTTCAACCAGTCTTTCTCCAGATTGTCACAAAAATCCAAAAATACAGTCCGATAGAAATTTACTATTTTGCATGTTGATGAGGCCAAGAGCTAAATGTCAAAGGCCATTTATTTAACCTTAAATATCTGATTGTAAGTTCAAGAGATCTTATGGAGCTAACTACATCTTCTGATATAAAAATCTGTCAACTTCATGGTCTTGGAAATGTGATCTATTTACATTCATGACTTGCATATGCCTCTAAAAAATCATAGCTGAGCATCATTTCCAATGCCCAGCTGCTGCAAGTACCCAGCATAAAGACTGAGCTCAGGCAATTCAATCCAACTGAAATTTACAAAGTTACCACAATGGGTTTATAAAAATGAGTTGGTTTAGGGGCACCTGGGCACTAGATTGAGATTGAGCCCCAAGGCAGGTTTCACACTCAGCAATAAGTCTGCTTGAAGTTCTTGTCCTCTCCCTCTGCCCTTCCCCGGTGTGCTCTCTCTCTCTCTCTCAAATAAATAAAGTCTTTAAAAAAAAATGAGTTGGTTTACAAAACATAAGCAATACAAAGAGATAAAAGAAATTGTCAAAGGGAAAAGAGGGTAAGGAAGTCAAAGCAAGAGTAAAATTATTATGGAGCAATGTATACCACTTGCTAAATAAATTTGGCTCTAAGTTTTCTAGCGGCCAGAGCAATGAAAGCACTCCTTGTTATGAGGTTGGTGCTGCTGTTTATAAGATAAATGGATATTTAGTAAAAGCCATGATTCTCCTAAAGCTGCAACTCCAGGGGAATTTCTCCTATGGATCCTCGTAAAGAGGAATCTGGCCATGTAGCAGACTGGGTTATCAACAAAATCTCTGTTAGATACAGTGATACATTTCTTAGGGTTGGATCTGAGAGTAGCCCTCTATGTACGCACAGTCCATCTAAGTCCATTCTACTAGGAGGCAAATACCTGTGATCTAAGCACACAAGTACCCTGACAATCATGTTTGGTCCTAAGATAAATTGTAGGGTATCCAGCCGAATGGCTAATTTGCATACCCTTCAGGGTATTCCCACAAACATTATTTTTCAAAAATCAGTATTTGCTAATGGACTGGACAGTAGGAAGTTCAAGGTTGTATTCTCCAGTGACAGCCCTGAGTGCAAGTATCCTGTATGATCTAGGGCAGGCACAGGTGCTTTGACCACTGGCAGATCAAGGGGAAGGACAAGTTCTTTTGTGAAAATGATCTAGTCCAGTTGAGCTCACAGGTGGGTGAGCACCTCTAAAGGAACTCATGGCCTAGCAGCTGTGGACAAGTCACCATTTGACTCCTTTGAGCCTGTTTTTCTCAGTTTAAAATAACAACGAAGGGGCACCTGGGTGGCACAGTCGGTTGAGCGTCTGACTCTTGGTTTTGGCTCAGGTCATGATCTCAGGTTCACGGTATTGAGGCCCGAATCCAGCTCCCTGCTCAGGATGGAGTCTGCTTGAGTTTCCTCTCTCCCTCTGCCTCCGCTCTCCCCACCCACTTGAGCTCTCTCTCTTTCTCTCTCTCAAATAAATAAATAAGGCTTTAAAAATATTAAAATAATAATGAAGATCACTAAACATATGTATTATTTTGGTTTGCAGAGTTTCAACGTAGTCTCCCATTTTGTTTGACATGGTCCTTACTGTAATACGATGAGGCAGGTTAGGTACAGACCTCATTTTATAGACAATTCCCCTTGAAAAAAAGAGGGGAGTTCTAAAGATCTTTCAGAGCGAAGACTCCATGATTTTCACTATGAAATATCCTGTCTACATGACCTTTCGGGATGGCAGCCTCGACTGTTGAAGATTCATCTATGCTTTTTGGAACATAAAATTCTAGTCGGCAGGTAATGGCTTATGATAGGAGAGCACCATGAAGGCCCTTAGTCGGTATCACCCGATTTGAGCCCACACCATATACTTAAACCTTCCCTGTTCTAATTCTTCTTCACCGAAGTTAGGATGAAAGCCTGCTTAACTGCAAGTTCAGAAATGTACATTTTTAAAGTTGTCATGCCAGCAGGCAAAAGAGACTATGACTGAGTGACTTACAGTTTTAAAGGGCCATAAAAGATCTTTATTTGGAGGCATTCCCAACCCCCTCAACTGCCCTTCACAACAGTCATCTTGGGCAGGAAGGAAACTGAGCTCTCTCCCCTCGGTTCCCAGCCTCGGGGATGGTAATGGGCCGTGAGTGGATTTCTCAGAAGCACCCCGCCCAGGATGCATTGCAAATATGAACATGGGCAAGAGGCGGCTAGGAAGGCCCCGTGTCCCTGAGCTAATTGCCCTGCCCATTATTGTTGCTTCATTCTACAGGGGATTCATCGGGTCACATGTACAACAACACATGCTGGCGATCGGAGAAGTTATTTAATGGCTGCAAAAATAGAGATGCCACGCAGGCCGGCACACAGCTGTGGCCTTGCCCGGTATTACCAAATTCACACTGGGCCTGGGGCCAACAGAACAGTCACAGGAAAGATGAGCAAGCCACCTCCGAAGCGTGTGAATATTCCTTCAACTTATGAAAAGATAAAACCTCTGTGAAGCATTTACAATGAATGAAAGTGAAGATTTCCTAGATTCGTTTGCATTTCCAAGGATGCCTTCCTCTTCTCTCCTTTCCCCCCCTCTTACTGAGAGAAGGTTTGAAACCAAAATTGGTTGAGTGGAGTTAAAGCTGGTCTGCACCGAAATGGAGAAGCTTATCTTGCGAATGTGAATGCTTCCCATCCTCAGCCCCGGGCAGAGAGTGCATTTGTGGGACAAAGGGTATTTCTATCCAGTTTTCCTGTTCTTTTTGTAAACAAAGAGTCCTCCTCGTTATCATCATTAAAGTTCCAGACACTGACATGGCTGAAAAGCAAAAGGAAGTGCACTTTGAAGACATTTTAGAAGGGGGAGCAGGAGCAAAGAAGGAAGAGTATATTCCAATGTTTAAAGAAATGTTATTCTTTGGAAGAATCCATGTGCTATAGACCAATACTTCTTTTTTTTTTCAGTTTTTTTTTTTATTTTTTATTTTTTTAATTTTATTTATTTATGATAGGCACACAGTGAGAGAGAGAGAAGCAGAGACATAGGCAGAGGGAGAAGCAGGCTCCATGCACCGGGAGCCCGACATGGGATTCGATCCCGGGTCTCCAGGATCGCGCCCCGGGCCAAAGGCAGGCGCCAAACCACTGCGCCACCCAGGGATCCCTAGACCAATACTTCTCAGCTGTGATGTGCCCCCGGATCGTCCCAGGACCTCATTAATAGGTAGAGTCTGTGGATCTGGGGTGGGGCCGGAGACTCTGCATTTCTTTTTTTTTTTTTTAAGACTATTTATTTATTTATTTATTTATTTATAATAGACACACACAGAGAGAGAGACAGAGACACACAGGCAGAGGGAGAAGCAGGCTTCATGCAGGGAGCCCGATGTGGGACTCAATCCCGGGACTCTAGGATCTCGCCCTGGGCCTAAGGCAGGTGCCAAATCGCTGAGCCACCCGGGATCCCCAACTCTGCATTTCTAACACATTCCCACGGGATGCCAGCGCTGCTGGCCCATCAATCACACTTTACATAGGAAGGGTATAAACCCTTGTTAACAACTCTTCTGTCATTAAAAACAAATTTCTAGACTCTCCTCATTAGACCATTAAAAAGGGCATTTTGCTCATTGTGCATCTGTAATTTAAAATGCTAGAAGGACAGTTTGATTTTCTCTCATGAGATAGCAAACTCATCTCCACAAACTTAAACAGCATTTACAAAATCTCCATTTCTTTCTTTCTCTAGCCTCTATCACTTACATGCATCTTTCACAGCCATCTAGTGTATCATACTTATTCATTTGAAGAAGACTAAGTAGTAGCCTCCCTTCATTCTCAAAAGGATCCCAGTTTATTTGTTTTTATTTATTCATGAGAGACACACACAGAGAGGCAGAGACCTAGGCAGAGGGAGAAGCAGGCTCTCTGAGAAGAGCCCGATGTGGGGCTTGATCCAAGGACCCCGGGATCATGACCTGAGCCGAAGGCAGATGCTCAACCACTGAGCCACTCAGGGCCCCAAAAGGGTCCCAGTTTAGGAAATAAGTCATAGAATCACGCTATTTATAGCCCACACCTGCGTGTAGAGTTACCTGGCTCTTAGCATGCTGTTGTTCTCTATTGCTTACTACTTACACTTGTGTCTACAACTTGGGACTTCGATGAGATTATACCTTATCTGAGGGCAGCCCATTGATTCACTTTATCAATATATATGGGGTGTTCTTTAAAACAACTTGGGGTCATTGTTCCATATACAATTGGAAGTTGGATTCAGATAGCTCTTAAGATCCGAAAATGTAAGTCTATTCAATAAATATCTGGGTAGCAGTGGCAGCCCTGATAGGACACATTCATCCGTCCATCTATCCATCCACCTGTCTATCTGCCCATGCATCCAGCCATCCATCTAAACCTTATTTAAAATCACTCTGCCAGGTGCTGGGCTAGGTCATAGAAGTATAGTAACAATCAAAACACAGGCTCTTCCTCCTAGATCTCTTGTTTATTTCTTCACATAGAAATGTTTATTGACTCATTTTAAAAAAACAAAACAAAGTTTTTTCTTTCACTTTATTCAGATGACAGAGATGTCCTCCGTTGAGAGAAATAGGAGCAGGAAATGAGTATCTATTGGAATGAGCACGGATCTGGAAATATACAGACGGTGGTTTTGTCTTAGGCTTCAAAATGGCCCAACCCTGGGGGGAAGTAACTTCCATCCCCTGGGCCTCAATTTCCTAATTTCCTCATCTGTAGACTAAAGGTTCTCCATGATTGCTAAGATCTCTTCTAGTCTTACAATTCTATCAGAGAAGTTTGAATGTTTTCTCCTTTCCTGTTAAAGACTTCTACAAAGAGAAGAATTTTAGAAAGCTTTGAATAGCAGGACTAAAACTGTAGAAACCTTTAGGGATGGTTCATTGTAAGTGACTTTTTGGCTTTTGGCACATTTTCCTTTTTACCTTTCTCAACTCCATCATCAGTTCACAGTTTACTAAATTCACATATTTGCCATTAATCTCTCCCATCCAACCACAAACTTTTTCTTTCCTGGCTCCCAATCCTGCGCTCATTCATATTCATCCTCTTGGCTTTCTTCCCTTACATCTCTTAATTCCATCATACCTCCATTTTGCTTCTAAATTCTTTTTTATTAAATGTATTGAGGTCAAGCTGACTTAAAATATTATTTTATTTTCAGGTATACAGCACAGCATGTATGTATACAGCATGATTTGATGTTTGTATACATTGTGAAATGGTCACCACTAAGCCTAGTTTATTTATCTATTTCACTTGTTGTGATCAACTTCCATTTTTGTTCACTCAATTCTCTCTTTCTCACACTCCACCAGAAGCCATCTGATATTTGTCACACAACCTGTTATTAGCACACATTCTCCATACTTTTTCCCAGTGGAAGATGGAATGGTAGAAATCCTCTATGTCCTGGAAAATTTGCCCATGTGATTTGGTGTATCAAGGAGTTACCTGATACTCAGTGGTTGAGCATCTGCCTTTAGCTCAGATCATGATCCTGGGTCCTGGGATTGAGAGAGCCTGCTTCTCCCTCTGCCTGTGTCTCTGTGCCTCTCTCTGTGTCTCTCCTGAATATATAAATAAAATCTTAAAAAAAAAAGTTACCTGACATGCTCTGAATGGCTTATTTCTTAAAACGATTTATTTATTTATTTGATAGAGAGTGTGTGTTGGGAGTAGGGGGGCAGAAAGAGGGAGAGAGAGAGAATCTCAAATAAACTTTTTGGGCTGAGCACAGAGACCAATGCAGGACTCAATCTCACTACAGGTGCCCCTCAACAGATACATATATTAAGCACCTGCTATAAACAGCATGTGTCAAAGCACAGGGACAGGGAGTGAAAAGAAGGAAAAGGTATGATTTTTCTCTTCCTGAGAAATAAAATATAAGAAGAAAAACTTGTAAACAAAAGAATTCCAATGCAGTATGACAAATGAGATGAGAACATGGGGCTGGAACCCCTAATGATTGCTGTGCCAAAGCTTCTCTGGGGTATTGCATTTGATTTCCAAAACACCATGGTTTCTTCTCTGCCACCCCCTACAGCGTCTCTAACCTACGGGCCTTGCATTGGTGGGAAATAGCTGCATGTTCTGACTGTGTTTTGGCAATGCCAGGCACTAAAATAGCCATAACCTGATTTGCTATTTTGTTAAATAAATGCAGTAAGTGCTTGTAGAGGTTCTCTTTGACAAAAAGGATCAGGATTTGGGAAGGCAACTTATACCTATGCTTTCAAAGCAAAAAACCCAGATACTCAATGTTTGGCACATCCATGGTTGAGGAAATGGGAGTTATAGTGGCAGTGGGAGTTCCTAAGGGCAGTTCACCTCAGTAATAACCTACAACTCAAAAATAAAGAGAGAAGAAGAAAGGAAGAAAAATTTCTGAGATTTCTGTGAATTCAAATCCTATTGGTTCTCTTCAGTTAAAATTCAGAAATGTTTCAGGTAATAATCCATTAATGTCAATGAGTTTTTACCATTAAATCACTTATTAGAATAACTAGGAGAGAGATCCTGAGACAAAGAATCTAATTTTAGATGCAGATTAGAGCAACTATCCCAGAATGGGGTAAGACCCCAAAGAGTAATCTGAGTGGGGGGCCACCACAGTGGAAAGACCTAGGTGGTGTGAGTATAGCACAAAGTAAGAAAGACCTGTGACATCTGTGCAGGGAAGAAGGCCCACTTTGCTCCCTGTGTAAGCTCCCCCTGTCCCTGGCTCTAATTATGGCAGGTGCACAACCATACACCTTCTTTTCCAGGCCAGATCTCTCTGGTGAACTCTACACTCCTATGACTCCTATTAGATATCAACCTGTCTTCAGAGCTGCTCCTCTTCTTCCTGTCTCTGGTCCCCCTCACCCACCTAGTTTTCCAAGTGGAACCAGATGTGGAGCTGGACTCTTCCTTGTCACTCACCTGCCACTCATAAGCAGGCATTAAGTCTGCTGTCTTCGCCTCCACAGCAGCACTTTGGTCTGTCCACTGCTGCCTGTTGTTACACCTGAGACCTGACCGTCAACATCTCAACACTACATCAGCTTGATCGATTACCCCCTAATTTCTCCACTTAACATCATGTTTCAAACTGTCCTCTACCCTGAAACTAGAGTGAACTCTCTAGAGCACAAATTGGATATCTCTCTCTTGTGCTCAACATTCCATTAGCCTCAAGATACAACCCACACTGGTTAGTGTGGCACAACCAGGACCTTCAGGATTTGAATCCAGCCTCAGGCTGACTCTTCTCCCATCCCTACTCATGACCTCCAAATTCTAGTTATACCCACCAGTTCCCTAGATATATGCTTTCTCTTGCTTCTGGGGCTTTACTCATGTTGTCTCCTTGGTTAGGGTGGCCTTCCTGCCTGCCAGGACTTGGCTAATATCTATTTATCCTTCTAAATAGACATTTAGACACCTTTGGACACCTTTTCCTAGAGGAAGGCTTTTGTCCTCTCATAGCCCCCCAAGACTGGGCATGACATGTTTCTTATGTGCTTATGCAGTGCCTGACCTCACCCCTCCCAGCACTTACTGCCCTGTTCTGTGAGTGGAGTGGAGCATTGAGCCTGGTGACATTTCCAGTCATAAGTGCATTAACTGGCACAGAAAGGACACTTAATATTTGATGAGAAAAGAGTAAAGGGAGAAAAGAGGTTTCTGAGAGTAGGATGAAAGGTGTTCAAATCATACTTGGCCTATTTATCCTTTCCCCTACCCCCCTTCCAGCTCATTAAGACCATAATACATGGTTTTAAAATTTCAATTAGTAATCTAGAGCTGGAGTGACTTTCCTCCTAATGAAAACAGATTGATTATATAGGTGATGAAGAACTGTCTAGTACTGACAAATTAACATGGCTAAGAGTCATTCGTTTCAGAAAAAACTCCCAAACCTCAAAATCCATGATGAACAATATACCATAGTGGTCAAAGAGTACCTTTGATCTCTGAAGTCTTGGCTCTGCCATTTGCTATGACCTTTGGTAAATTATTTAACCTAAGTCACAGTATCCTTATCTGTAAAGTGGTCATCACAGGAGTATCATAAGTTTTTGAAAATTACCTGAGGCACATAAAGAACTTAATACATTGCCATTTACTACACAGTGTCAAAAAATGTTGGTTATTATAATAACCAGTGGCAGCAGGACTCTGAAAGACTCTGATTTATTTCAATCCCTCTCTCTCTCTCTCTTTTTCTCTCACAATTTAGCAATTTATAGTCAGTCAGATTCTGAGCTGATGAGTCCCAGTCACCTCTCTTCTTTTCCTTCCATGTTCCCCTTACAATACCCATCTGACCTTTGTGCTAGGCATCAGTGATGACATCTCTAATCCTTTCATGGCCAATCTTTGATATTCTGAGTCAGGATTAGTCTACATAATCATGAAATCTTTGGAGTCCTCCTTATGAGGAATATCATCTCAAATCCTATTCCAACTTGAGAAAAGACTTACGAATTATATGTAGGAAAAGGTTTTATCTAAGTTATTAACTCTCAGATTAATGTTATTTCTAGGAACTGTTCTAATTAAGAAATATTTCCTATATCCTATATATGTCTAGTCACATCTTTGGGTGTAGCATCTTCTTCTTTAAGTCGCTTTTATCTTGTATCTTAGTATTTGATAACAACTAAAACTTCATCCTTATCAATATGAGATTTGGCACCTGGGTACTGAGTGATGTCAACAATAAAATCCAACAGTGTCATTGCCTTAGTGGAGAAGTTCAGATATTGAGTAGTGATGAAACAGATAATGTTGGTTAGAAAGTTAGGGACTCTTGTTATGCGGTAGCAAATCATCTGATCCAACTTGTCATCTGCTGAATTATGTAAATAAAGCGGCGAACTGAGGGTGTGGGTAGGAGAAAAGGTAGGAAAAGTAAAACTTTGGTTTGTATTGTTTGCTTCTTGTGGCTTTTATTCAACTACCACAATAAAGATGTGAACACAGGCTGGAGCTATCCTGCCTGCCAACAGAAATGGAAGGGAATACAGCTTTGCTAAAGGATTGTCTCTGCCTATGATCTAAATTGATTATGAGTCCTATAACTGGGAGTCTTGCTGGGGTGAAAAATCCAATTACTTTTTAGCCCATACTGAAGCAGTGGTAAGAAGCAACTGCAAGTGCATCCAGCCTTGGCAGGAGATAAGAACGTGGCCCCAAGCCCTTTTCAAGCATCTTCTCTATGTATTCAGTGCTAGACAATGGAAACAAGTCTGGTCATAAGGACAGATGAAGAGTATTGCCATCCCACCCAACTTTTTCATTCTTTGCTTCAAAAGGTCTCAAGAATAGTCAACTTCAATTTGAGAAGCAAGAGATTGGCAGAGCATAAAGACCTATAAATAAAAGATCAGAATTTTCAGGCATAGAGTTTCCAGACACAGTTTTAGGCTGTGGTAGCTCACACTTGGAACTGACTAGGAAGCAAATATGTTGGAAGCTTACTCCATTTGGACAGAAATCTCTAGCTTGGCTTGCAAAAACTTCTAATTATTCAATTCTTATAAGAATCCCTGGGTCCCTGCACCTGCACAAGAGAGAAATGGCTGTGGAAACCATACAGCTCCAAAGAATATCGTTTCTTCCACTGTCTATGGCTCAAATGCAGCCATGGAGGAAAATGGACAAGGAAGAGTGTCCCAAGGGGCAAAGCCAGAGGTCATGGTGGACAATGGACAAAGGAGTTCCTCCAAGGCATCAGCTACCGGAGGAACCAAGCAAGGCATGTACTCCACTGCCAGGAAGGGAGTGTTTGCCATTCTTATCTAACAGGATTCAATAATTGCTGTAGACCATACCTGCAGTATTTCCTTTTCCTACCTTTTTGATGGGAGTTTTATTGTGGTTATTCCACTCCCACTTCAGCAATTATATTGCATGTAAATGCAGATAATTTATTTTTTGGTTTGTGAATTACCAGACCACGAGGAGCCACATCTGGTCGTGCTGGGAATGACATTACCCGGAGATTCTGGATTTTGAGTGAAATGCAATAACTGAATGAAACTTTGGAATTTCATCTAGTTACTGCATTTGGGGTCATCTCTTTTGCAGACAGAGATACATGTATCTACGTAGGGGGAAAAGCATATGCATGATTATTTGGGAAGCCAAATTGCTAGCTGCCTTCCACCAAATCCACTCTTCTCTTCTTTAATGAAAGAATCCTGATTTTTAACTAGGGACATCATTGCCCAGCTAGAAATCTTTGTATCCCTGCCTTCCTTACTATTTAGGTATAGCCAAGTATTTAAGTTCTGACCAATGAGATAAAAAGTAGTTGAGTTGCAAGGAACCCTCTGGAAGTCTCTTACAAGGGAAGGGCCTTGCCTATCCCCCTTCTCTTCCATCCTGCTGATTCGAAGGTGGACGTTCTAGTTGGATCTTCAGCGGCCATTTGGACTATGAGAATGAGGGCCACAGACAGTTCAAAGAAGCATGATGATGTCATGGAACTAGCAAATTAGCCCTGAATTGCCTTACCTCTAGATCTTTTAAATGAGAAAGAAATAAAGTTCTATCTTATTTAAGCTAATATATTTTTGCAGTTTTGACCTATGAAGCAGAATCTAATTATGATTGATAGACTATGTCTGATTTGGCCAGGTGAACTTTAATATAAAGTAGTTGGTTTAGTGTTGTGAGCTTGAGGTCTGGTCCACTGACCAGCTAAACTATTTCCTGGGCAGTTGAAAAGAAATGCCTATGTTGTTTCAGCTTGGAAGCAGCCAGTGTTGGACTGCATTAGGATGCAAGACTGATAAATTTTTAGTGTTGGAAAAAAATTCTGTAATGCTTTGCCCAATTAAAATTATTATAGAGAGTACACTCCCTCTGGCAGATCGCATCTTGCCTACTAAGGAAAAAGAGAAAAAAAAAACTAAGGGTTATGGACTGGGTGGGAGCAGCTCTGGTACCCATGCTCTCTGCTCTAGCCCTAGTGTCCAGTATTAGAAAGAAGGAGTAGTTTCACAGGTCTGATAATTTAGAAAAATAGAAAACAAAACAACTCATCAGAAAAGTAGTTAAATTTTATATATTAAATTCAGTTCAATGGATATTTATTTTTTCTATGAGCTTACAGCCTTGGCACTATTGACATTTTATACCAGATAGTTCTTTGCTGTGCAGGGGGCTCCCCTACACATTGTAGGATCTTCATCAGCATCCCTGGTCTTAATCCTCTACATTCTAGTTGCAATGCTCCGCATTCCAGTTGTGACAACCAAAATATCTCCAGACATCGTCAGGTGTCCCCTGTGAGTCAACATTGCCCCCAGTTGAGAACCACTGAATTAACACTAATCTCATGTTGTTTTACAAAACATGGAGCCTATCATTAGCTGGTGTACTGGGTGGGTAAAGGCTACCAGCTTCCTGTAGCTGGGACATGGGACTGAAGTCACTTTAGTTACCTGTAGTTGATAGAAAATTTCAAAAATAGCTATAATTTAACAAATACCTAATAAAGGTCATGCACTCTCCTTAGTACTTCCCATTTGCTATTTTCTTTTGGAAAAATGTTTTAAAAATATAGGAAAATACAACAGAGCAAAACCTGGAGCATATAGATACAGGAAAGAGGTTGGTGGTTGGGATCCCTGGGTGGCGCAGCGGTTTAGTGCCTGCCTTTGGCCCAGGGCGCGATCCTGGAGACCCGGGATCGAATCCCACGTCGGGCTCCCGGTGCATGGAGCCTGCTTCTCCCTCTACCTGTGTCTCTGCCTCTCTCTCTCTCTCTCTCTCTCTCTCTGTGACTATCATAAATAAATAAAAATTTTAAAAAAAAAAAAAAAAAAAAAAAAAAAAAAAAAAAAAAAAAAAAAAAAAAAAAAAAAAAAAAAAAAAAAAAAAAAAAAAAAAAAAAAGAGGTTGGTGGTTGCCAGAGCTGGGGGATGGAGCATGGGCAAAATGAGTCAAAGGGCTAAAAGGTACAAACTTTTAGTTATAAAATAAATAAGTCATGGTGATGTGATATACAGCATGGTGACTATAGTTAATAAGACTGTCTTGCGTATTTGAATGTTGCAAGAGAGTAGATCTCCAAAGTTCTCAACAAAAAAAATTTTAATAGAAAAAAATCTTTTTTAATTGTATGTGGTGATGGCTATTAACTAGACATACAGTGATCATTTTGCAATATACCCAAATTATTTTTTTTGCAATATCAAATTATTATGTTGTACATCCGAAACTACTGTAATGTTATATATCAATTATACCTCAATTTAAAAAGTGCAGTATAATAAAGTATAATAACAATTTTTCTATATTTCCTGCCCAATTTCCTTTCCATTAGAAATTTGGTATGTATCCCATCCATATTTTTAAAAAAAGATTTTATTTATTTGAGAGAGAGAAAGAGCACAAGCAGAGGGAGAGAGGGGAGGAAGAGAAAGCTCTCAAGCAGGCTCTGTGCTGAGCATGGACCCCAATGTGGGGCTGGATCTCATGACCCTGAGATCACGTCCTGAGCTGAGAGCAAGAGTTGGACACTGAGCCATCCAGGTGCCCCAAGTTCATATTTTTGTATGTGTCTAGCTCTAAACAATATTCAGTGTTGCTTTGGGTATTTAAGGATATTTACATGAATGGTATCAGAGCATATGTAGTTATATTTTTTGTGATTCCTTATTCTACATATAAATCTGGTTGATTTATTTTAACTTGTATATAGTATTCCACTGTATGCATGTACTGCAATTTATTCATCCATCCTTCTACAGATGGACATTTGAGTTGGTTCTAGTAAATCTCCATTATAAAACAAGACTACAGTAAACATCTTTATATGTCTGTGCACACATGCAACATCTGCAGGGGTTTCTTCAGAAGTAGAATTGTTGGATCAGAGGCTGTGACTATTTTTAACTTTACTGGATAATGCCAAGTTGTTCTCCAAAGTGATTGAATCAATTTACATTCCCACTAGCAGTGCATGAAAATCCCCGATTCCCCAGGATCCTCTCCAGTGCCTGATTTTATCAGAATCTGAAAGTTTTTCTAACCTCATGGGAGTGAAATGTCTCACTCTGGATTTATTTGCATGGTCATGTTTTTGGTGAAAGTGTACATCTTTTCCTATATTTGTTGGCTAGAGTGATTTCTTCTGTGAGTTATTTTTCGTGTCCTTTGCTCATTTTTTTCTATTGGGTTTGCATTAAAATGTTTTAGAAGAATTTTAGTGTGTCCCATAATAATGCTTTGCTTATTTTATAAATTACAAATATCTTCTTCCAGGTTTTTGTTTGTCTTCACTTTTTAAAAGATAACTCTTTTTTTTTTTGCGTTGAAGTTTTAAACCTCATTGTAGTCCAATTCATACATATTTTTCTTTTATCATTTGTCTTTTTTTCAGACCTTACTTAAGAAATCCTTTCCAAAGGGGAGGTGGGCGGGGGGGGGTGACTGGGTGACAGGCACTGAGGGGGGCACTTGATGGGATGGGCATTGGGTGTTATTCTATATGTTGGCAAATTGAACACCAATAAAAAATAAATTTACAAAAAAAAAAAAAAAAGAAATCCTTTCCAAGAAATCCTTCCAATTCATTCCAAGGTCATGAAGATATTAGCCTGTATTTCAAAGAGTTTTCATGTTTTATTTAAACATTTATCTCTTTGAACCTTCTGGAATCTTTTTGTGTCTACGCCATGAACTAAGGACCTCACATACTATCTCTCAACCTTACAACAACCCTATGAGGTAGCCATGATTACCATTTCACAGATGGGAAAACCAAGATTTAGTTAAGTGACTTGGCCAAGTTTCATAGATGGTATAAGGCAGCAGCGCCAGGACTTGAATCCGTTAGTTTGGTCTCCAAAGGCCATTCCATCATGCATGTGGCACCATGCATGTTCCAGGAGGCCAGTGCAAATAAACATCGCATTTTATTTCTTGAGAAATTTTCTTGCATTTTTATTGGAAGAGTATCATCTATCTCTAGGTATGTCTTAGATGGGAGATCAGGAGATCAACTTATTTCCCCTCCCGTAGGGAAATTCAGGTCCACTGGTCCAAGGTCCTCCAAGCCTTATGTAGTTTGAAGCACCAGTGGTCAGTAACCAAATCTTGGACTGAAGTGGGGATAAAAGAGAAGTGGAAGCGGCCTCAGCCACCACGGAATCTGAGATTTCATCTATATATTTAGGATTCTCTGTAGGTGAATATGGTGGAATTAGGGCGGAAAGAAGAAAGAGTACTGAAAAGTCCGGAACAGCTGTTTATAGCATGGGACTGTTTTTTCCATTGGTCCCTAAGATGGTTTCATAGGATAAGACCGTTAGCTCCTTTTCTGTAAGTTTTGTTGAAGATATCAAGTTTTTTTCTTTTAGTTTATGATATCATTACACTTTGCCTTATCTTTGTGTGTCATCAACCCTATCATCTTCCCCATCATTTTCTTATTACTTGTATGCTTGGAAAGTCCTCACCAGCCTTAGATCAGTTAAAATCACAACTAGTTTCCTTTAGAAAAAGTTTCAAAGTTTTCTTTAAAGTCAGTTTTCATCATATAAACAAAATATTTTAAACTTTTTATAGGTAGTACTAAACAGCTTCATATGAAAAGTCATTCCCTTCTCTTCATCCCAACCTCTCCCTCTACTCCCTGGAGATATTTACCCTTAACAGCTTCTTGGGTACCAATTCCATAAACTACATTTGCTGCAGCATCAGGTCATGCAGTAGACTTTTTCATGTCGATTCAGTTATGTGTCCCAAAGCTGATGACTATTGGATTTAATTTTCTCCAATCTTATAGGAGCTGCAAACCTCACCAAGAGGCCACCAAACTGGCCCTGCAGCCACCTCCCCTTTATTCTCTCTGACCTATATAAGCAGAAGCAGGAAGCCTGTGGGAGGAGTGTTCTCTGGAGCAGGAGACCTCATCTAGAGCAAGGTTTTTTGATCTGGGGTCCTTGGGGATTTGTGGATAGGATTGAGGGGGTTTATGAACATGCATGGGGAAAAGGGCCCATCCTTATTTTTGCTATCTTCTGGCTGAAATTTAGTATTTCCTTCCATTATGAATGTAGGCAGTAAACCACAGTAGTGTTAGCAACAAATGTAACTGTCACCAGAAGAAACCATAGGTGTTTTCATATTACGGTTGTTGCAGATACCTCAAATTATCATTTATGTTCATCACCACTTAAAATCACAGCTAGAACTTGTCACATAATGTGTTAATAAAGCAGCACACATACTAGAGTACAACTTTTAAAAAATGCTTTTGCCAGCTGCATCTAAAACATTTCCTTTGTACTACGGCCTACCTTATTTTATAAATTTAAAAACATTATTCTAAGAGGGGGTCTGTAAACCTTTTGACATAAGACTACCAAAAGAATCCTTGCGTAACCAAGATCTAGAAAGAGAGGGTGTGGCTTGGGGTGCTTCTCTTACTGTCACTCACAGCCCAATGAGAAGCTTCAAAGTTGTCCTAGTAGAAACTGAGGTATACCACCTTGCTGGTGCCTCACCCAAGGTGGCTGGCTGGGGAGGACACTCCTATCCCCCACCCTTAGGCTGTGATGGGCATAGCAGGATGGGAGCCTGGGGGTGAGACTGTGAGGAGAGATGACCCTGAATGCCTCCCGGGTCAGACAGCAGTGCCACGGTGAGACTCCCGAGGGCCTCCAGGAGAATTCACGTGGGTGGGCCCTCTAGACCCAAGAGCACAACTACCAAGATAGGAGGAGGTTGCAAGAGTCAAGTGAAAGTCCTTTTGCCCTATTCTTCTCACTCTCCATCCCTCCAACTCCATAGGGGGAAGCATGGGGCGAGGGAGACAAGGGGAGAACCATGCAAAAGCAGAACTCCCCCTCCCTCCCAGATGGACCCCGGGGCCAGAAGTCCAGCCCGGGAGGGTTGGAGGGGAAAAGTCTTTGGATGTGAATGGATGTGAAATTAATCTTTGGCTTGGCCTGGCCTTTAATAAATGAAATGGAATCTTAACGACCTGAATGAGGCTGTTCTTAAAGCTGCACGACTAAAGAGCTGTGTGTTGAGTCCAAGGAGTCAAGAAGAGACTGGAGAGGAAGCCATGAGGGCAGAGATTGAGGAAAAAAAAAAAAAAGCCATTTCATGGTTTACACCATAAAGTCTGGACTGTCCATTGCACTGGTCTCATGCACTTGTTTATCTATCTCGTTTTTTTTTTTTTTTAACCTTACTTATCTGAGTCACATACATTTTTATGGTTGCACTTTTTAAAGACATGTAACTCTTTAACTCAAGTGGAATTTTGCCACACTGGGGGTTGAGGGGGTGGGTGGGGAGGGCGTGGAGGTGGGGCTGCATGACTTTTACCCTGAAGTTAGGAGTCCCATTGTGACCAAGAAAGCCCTGGGTAGTCTGCACACCCACCTGGCAGGTTTCGCTGGAAAGATGTTGCCATTCCTCCTGAGGCTTGCAGGGCTCTTGCTGATTATAGGTTGGCAGGCTGCCGCTCAGGCCCTGGGGGGAGAGGAGGACAGCAGGTGGGTCACGTGGGGGCCACCTCCCATCTAGGAGCCTCTGCAGCAGAGCTGAGGGGAGGCCTGGTGGCAGCCCCGGCAGGACGCGGGCCTCACGGCCTCCTGACTGCGGACCGTGGTCCAGATGCCGGGAGGACGCTGACCACCTCGGACGGCGGGGCCGGGGCCGAGGGGACCTGGAGTCCCAGGCACCCTCCACCTCTCCTGACCCCCATCTCTTCTGGCTGTGGCTACCTGGCCGCCTGCACCTGCTCCTGTCTGGTCCCCTCCGGGCCCAGCAGCCCACAAAGCCTCCTCCCCACCCCACGGGGCGCCTGGCTGCCCAGCTTCTCTGCTTCTCTCTTTTTTCTCACTTTCATTCTTTCATTTACCTTCTCCACCTTAAATCTTTTTATCTTCCCCTCATTTTGCTTATTTAATGCCTTCTCTTTCATTTTTCTCCATTACCGCTTTTTTTTTTTAAAAACCTCATGCTGAGGGAATATTGAGAATTTCTTCCTATTTTTTTTTTTTATTTTTTTTTTTATTTTTTTTTAATTTCTTCCTATTTTAAATCAACCCCAGATAGACCTTTTAAACCATTGTATATTTAAGATTTTTGTCATGAAGCACTACATACATACAAGAGTTCTAAAATAAAATGATCTCTTTGCATTTGACACCCCAAATAAATATTGCAACCTCCCCCTTTCCCCTGCACACGTTACTGCTATGCTGAATTTTTTTTTTTTTATAAATTTTTTTTTAATTTTTTATTTATTTATGATAGTCACAGAGAGAGAGAGAGAGGCAGAGACACAGGCGGAGGGAGAAGCAGGCTCCATGCACCGGGAGCCTGATGTGGGATTCGATCCCGGGTCTCCAGGATCGCGCCCTGGGCCAAAGGCAGGCGCCAAACCGCTGCGCCACCCAGGGATCCCTATGCTGAATTTTTTAACATATTCTTTATTTTTTTCTTTTTGTTTTTATTTTTTTACGTATTCCAAGGAATATGATGGAAGGATGGGAGGTAGAGGGAGCAAAGGGCAAAAAGCCCCTTTCTTGTTCACAAAGCATATGTCTTACACTGAGGCCTGGCACAGACCCTGCGTTCTCATCGCTTGAGTTAGATCTCGGGGGCCCCCTTAGAAGGCATCTTGGCAATCTAACACATCAGCACCCCTTACTCCCCAAGGAAGGAACCTCTAAACCTCCCCTAAAGATGGAGAGAGGATGAGAGACTCGTGATTTAGCAGCACCTCATGCGAAACCTAGAGGCTTTTTTTAACTACAAGATTTATTTATTTATTTTTAACAATTTTATTCATTCATGAGCGACACAGATTGAGAGAGAGAGAGAGAGAGAGAGAGAGAGAGAGGCAGAGCCTCAGGCAGAGGGAGAAGCAGGCTCCCTGCGGGGAGCCCGGTGGGGGCTGGATCCCAGCACCCCGGGATGAGGCCCTGAGCCAGAGGCAGATGCTCAACCGCTGAGCCCCCCAGGCGCCCCTCACTCTAAGATTTAAATCAGCCACAAGTGTTAAGTGGCTTTGAGAGAGACGAGCACAGTGGCAGCTTGTGTCACAGGCCGTGCAAGGTTGCAAACACAGGAGGCCTCCGCACTCGCACTGGTCACGCTCCGGCCGGAAGGTCACCCGCGATGCTCAGCATCCAGACGGCCTGATCCGATTGGACCTGCTTGGGGCCCAGCCTCCCAGGACTCAGCCCGGCGGCACCCAGGATGCGGGCATCCCCTGCTTCTCCTCTGGCGGTGGCCTCGTTGGGGCTCTTCTGCATTCCCACCCCTCCTCAGCCTGGTCCCCAGGCCCCGCCTGCTTCGCTTGCACCCTGGAGAGCACATCTCACCGTCCTGGCTCCTAGGGGGCCGGGGCCAGACTGACCTCCCTTGCCTTCTGTCTTCACGGAGGTCTGATTTCATTCATTCATTGATGCATGCATGCAGTTATTCATTCTCCAGCGTCAGATTCAAATGCTACCTCCTACTTCCTTGCCCAAGTCCCTGGCTCAGCTGGCACTCGTCCCTCCGCTCTCAGCAGTTTGCCTTCAACACAGGCTTGGATTTGCACGTCTGTCTGGGTGTTAAGCCCCTTAAGGTCAGGGAGTCTGTGAGACCTTTATTTACATGACATATATGCATAATATTGATTTAAATAGAAATATATATACACTATGCTATATATTTTATATTTTTAACGTATAAATTTTTATATAGTGTATATATAAAAATATTTTTTGCAGCATCTCTCCTCCATCTGAGGACAGATGCGCTATGAATGGGCGTTGGCTGCTTTGACTGCCTGTTGGAGGACAGTGCCTGCAGGGAACACAATGGATGTCTCATTGACTTTACTTTGGCCCCCTTAGTCCACTCCAGCGTAATCCTGAACGAGACTTAAAATGGACTTGCTGGGCAAGAAGACAATTGGTGCCAGTGCTGAAGCCATTCAGCTTTGTCTCCCGAAGAATTTCCTTCCCTCATTTGGGAGCACGTAAGTTTCGTTATCTGGACACAGTTTTGGAAAAACACAGAATTAAGTCTCCTTTCTCAATTCTATGGTTTACCTTCAGCAGATGCTTTGTATCTCATGCTGGTTTCACTGTGCCACCCAGAATTTGCCTTGATCATTTTGCAGACTACCTGTGGTTGTAGACACTTACTCTAATAACATTTCAATCCAAACATCATCAGGAAACTATATTTGCTGGAAGAAAATCGGCTGATGCTTTCAGACCAGAAAAGCTTTTGGAGTTTTGGGTGTTTCAGGTTACCTGTACTTCTAGCTCCACATTTTAACCCTCATAGTCAAAAGATGGTTGGGTCCCGTTGATGGTAACAGGGCTGGTTGGATCTACGTGTTGGTGTGACATGTATTCCCTCCTCCAAAACAGTGAACAGACTGAGTAACCCCGTGTCTGGACTATGGCTATACAGGAGGTCTGAGAACAGTCTGGAAATATGGATATGGATTCTGTATTCTCAGCATGACTTGTTGATTCTGGTGTGTATATTTGTGTGTGAGTGTGTGAACATGTGTGAACGTGTGTGTGAGCACGCATGACTGCACCCACGCAAAATGGAGTTTCACAGAAAGTAGATTCACACAAAGCTTGAAGGAGAACTGAGCAAGAAGAGGCAGCAGGGCCTCTTTGAGATCTTTGAGGCAGGCTGTGTGCCAGCAGGAGGGAGAGTCTGGTTTGGGGAGATTCCAGGGGTGGATGGAATCTACATCTAGAAGGATGCTACAGAGGTGGAGTTCATGTGTTTGGAGAAGAAGGTATTTCGTCCCACTTTTTTCACTGTGATCACTCTGTGTTGTAATTTATGACTTTATGTCGCTGGCTACCATGCTGGCACACAGTAGATGTTTAAAAAAGTTGATTTTTCAATTGACTTGATACTTAGAGGGAGATTGGGATACTTAGGAGGAAAAGAAGAGCTCTGGGAAGGTTCACAGCTGGGACCGGGCTTGAGAAGCAGAACTGAGACCTGGTCCAGGCCTGTGTACATACGGGTTTGTCCTAAATAAATGGAACAGTGTGGTTTGCAAATAGCTTAAGTTACCTCTAGATTGTCCCCAAGCCTGCTTTGGATTGGAGAAAACCATTTTTTCCCACTTCAAATGGTCAGCTGACCTTGTTATTTTGGAGCAGACAAGATGTGAAGTGCACAGAAGGGTCCTGAACCCATGGCACGTCTTTGAAAGTGAATAGCTCTTGGATCTCTTTACAGCTGGAAGCAGACAGCTATCTCAGTGGCCAAAGTCTTCTGTCCAAGGGCTTGCTGGAACTCCTAACACGTCTTTAGTTGAAGTGTACTTCCTTTCCCTTTATAAGCAAGAGTCCGCATCAGGAATAGAGTGGAAACTGTCCTTCCTCAGATCTTTGGGTGCAGCCATTTTTTTTTAGTTCAGCCAATAGTCCAGATCAGGACCTTGAAGCAGAAATAACTGGAGGTTTCCTGGAACTATGAGGGATAAGGAGGAAGGTGGTGTAAGGAGACGGAAGTCAACTGAAAGAAGCCTCGGTGACTGAGACATGCAAAGATGATTGTCTTTGAGAGCTGCCACTATGGCTAGGGAGGGGACTCTGAGATGGGAAAGGTGACATATTAGGTGCTGAGCTTGAGCCAGAGTCCATTATACCAGTGAAGCCACTGGGATGTTTAGAGAGCAAATGTGACTCAGATGTGGACCAGTCTCTGGCTAATCATATAGGCACAAGCCTAATTTTACTGGGTGTGACTGGAGATAAAAGAAGGAGCAGTCAAGGGCCATTGCACGCGAGGTGGAGTGATAACAACCTAATGAAGAAACATTTTTTAGCTAGTTGAAAAAGAAAACCCTTAAAAAAATAAATGTAAATTCAGATCCATGGACTAACTGTAAAATCAGTCCTTGCCAATAGTCTAAAATATGAACCTTCTACTCCACAAATGGCTTCTGTCAACAGCACAGAGCTTGCTGCCAGAACCCTGAAGGGGAGGCAGTAACAGACTTTAAATGTGGAAAAGGTTGGTCACACGGAAGCAAGAGCCAGCAAGGCTGAAACCAGCGAGTCCTAAACCACAAACACCAGAAAAAACGTCAACATACCATTTGTCACCATTTCACCACCAGCCTGCTTAAATAGCCCTCATTGAGTGCGCTGAGCCCCCAGGTGGCAGCTGAAATCCTCAACAAACACTGCATTTTATTGTGGTGGTTGTCCCACCCGAGGGGCAGCTGGAAGCAGTTTGTCAGTGAAAATTCAAGAAGGAGGATCCATGACTACCCAGGGCTGACACTGAACACAGTATCAAATGGAGGTACTTGAAAATTTTAATTTCTTTCGGTGGGGGTGGGGGAATTGGATGGAATGGAGAGAGAGGAGGAGAAAAGAAACACCAGGCTTTGAAAGAAAAAAAAAAAAAAGCTATTTGGCCAGAAGGATGACTTGACCATTTTTCTCATTGTCCTGTATTGATTCATGTTCCCCACAGCAGGTGAGCTTGAGTCTCTGAAGGGATGTGCATTGCCAATCTACCTCACATATGGACAAGAATGTGTCTGAGAGGACCCTTTAAATTTTCTTCTCGATAAATATGTAAGATTTCTACCCTTTCCCCTCACCTGAATGCATGTTGCTGAGCTAAACTTCATTTCTTACTGATTTGGACGACCTCAAGTGGGTTAAAACAAAGAAAGCTCATACTTCTCTGAAAACCCTTTGTTCAATGGAATGCCATACTTGTCTCAACTCATCCCACATATTTGCCGATGGCTACTCAGTGTCCAGGAGCAGAGATGAGCAGATACGTTCAGAGATTCTATGGCATACGTTTCTTAAGTTATTCAAATATAAAGTTACTAGAACTATATATCCAAATGTATATGTAATATATAGGAGGGTAAGTCACAGTGTGTGTGGACATCAGTTTTGGGCCTACTTCTTGTCAGATAGTTTCTGAAATTACGTTACTTCTTAATCTTTACGACAGTCAATGAATTACCCATTAGTTCCCTCATTTTATGAAGGAAGGAATGGAATCTCAGAGTAACTCACTCACAATCACTTTAAAGATAATAAGCATCTTTACATGAAAAGTTGAGGTCTTTTCGAGAGACATGAGCAGCCATGATGCTGTGATTGTGTGAGGAATTTCAGCGGTTTGAATGCTTTCAGAATGAGAGCTAACTTTATGATACATTCACTGGTATTTTAAAGATTTTACTAATTTATTTGAGGGAGAGCACACGCAGAGGGAGGGGCAGAGGGAGCCCGAGAGGCAGACTCCTTGCTGAGCAAGGACCCTGACTCAAATTGGGGGCTCAATCCCAGAACCTTGGGATCATGACCTGAGCTGAAGGCAGATGCTTAACCAACTGAGCCACCCAGGTGCCCCCATTCACTGGTGTTTTAACCTCTAGAAATTGGACTAATGATGGCAGAGGTGATAATACTAGGGATGGATTTTGGGGATCACATTGGCAGTGATTTCCTGTCACGTGTCTTCTGTAAATCTAAGTGGCCGTGGAGCAAACAGTGCTTGCGTTACTGGGTGACCTGCCCATTTATTTTCAGCTTTGACAGGAATGGACACACTTTGGGAAAGCATGAAGACTCTCACTTTCGATATGAGTGGGTTGCTTCTGAGTAAAAATGTTGGCAGAGTGCTGTCGAGTAAATCCAACAGTGTAACTCAGTGCCACCCGAGAGATACCCTCAAATTATTTTGTTGGAGTTATTAAGGGAGTGAGTACATGCACGACTCTAACTCAGGCCTAATCATGAAAGTAGCAGAGGTAATACTTTAAGATTTATACAAATGCCTCTTTAACTCTCAGGTTCATTCATTTTGAGTTGACTAAAGACAGACCAGGCCCAAAGGCATAAAGAAACTCGATTTCTATTTACTGCAGCAAAGACTAGTTAGCAAGACTCAGTTTTTTGGTACTAGCAAGTTATCTCAGGGAAACTGCATGTGTGTGTCTAAAGTAATGCTTTAAGGGGCACCTGGGCACTTCAGTTGGTTAGGCATCTGACTCATGGTTCTGGCTCAGGTCATGACCTCAGGGTCATGGGATTGAACCCTGTGTTGGGCTCCCCACTTAGCAGAGAGTCTGCTTGTCTCCTGCTCCCTCTGCCCCTCCTTCCTCTCTCTCACACACACTCTCTAAGAAATAAATAAATCTTTAAAAATAAAATAAGGTAAAATACTGCTTTAAGGGGTGCCTGGCTGGCTCAGTTGGTAGAGCATGAGATTCTTAATCTCAGGGTCATGAGTTCAAGCCCCACACTAGGTGTGAAGCCTATTTATAATAAAATTCAGCAAAAAACAATGCTTTAAGATTTCTCCCATATTTTAAATAGCTAGGGATCCCTGGGTGGCTCAGTGGTTTAGCACCTGCCTTTGGCCCAGGGCGTGATCCTGGAGTCTCGGGATCGAGTCACACATCGGGGTCTCTGCATAGAGCCTGCTTCTCCCTCTGCCTGTGTCTCTGCCTCTCTGTGTGTCTCTCATGAATAAATAAATAAGATCTTTAAAAAAAAATAAATTGCTAAAAGCAGAGACCAGGCTTAAGTCTCTTTGGGCCTCTCCAGACCCAGTCTGTGCTGCTCCATGGCCTGGGACGTTGACATATGAGAATTCCATCAACAGACTTCCTTCCTCTGCCTTCTAGTTGGATTCAGAAAGGAGAGGCATCGATGCAAATCTGGAGAGTGGGATGAGAGAGAGAGATCTAGGTTCTCTTCCTCCTGAGCTGTGTCACCACAGGAGCCGTGTCACCATTCAGGAAGACTGCCCTCATTGAACAGTTGCCTTTGGTTCTGATAATTATTCCCTCCCCTCCCCCCGCTGCTGCTAGCCCAGGATCCTGCCTGACATCTTATTGAGTTCCCTAACTCTGCCCATACCTCTGTACCGTAACATCTTCGTGAAACTCTCCTCAAATTACCCTGTTGGGCTGTGCCATCTTGTTCTTGCCTGAACCCTGCCAGACACCTATTGAGCACAGTGCTTTACGCATGGCAGGGCACTCAATAAAGCCTTTTTAAATTTAGTGAAAAAGAGTGGTCTGACAGTTCTGATATCTGCACTCAAAGATTGTTTATTTTAGGGTGACCAGTTGTCCTGGTTTGCTTGGGTCTGAGGGGAGCTCCCAGGATGTGGGACTTTTTGTTTTCAAATTGGGACAGTTTTAGGCAAACCAGATAAGTTGGTCACCTGTAGCCTATACTCTTTTAAGGTTTCCCATTGGCTTAGAAAAAGATTATCTTATCTTTGAAAAGATTTCTAGGATCATATTTAAGCTAAAGTTATTTTGCTCAATAGAGTCTTTCCTACTAATGAGAAAATGTGTGTTTGAAATGCTTCTCTGAAGGCACATTGGTGTAATGTGAACACAGGATGCATTATTTTGTCTGTTCAACTCTGTTTACTCTCCAGAGGAAGTCACCCAAGGAACTAGTGAGGCATCGGGAGTGATGCATAAATGCTTACCAAGAAGTTTTGAGTGAATAGAGTGACCAAGTACATTGCAATGAAAAATGGGGCTGCTTGAATATGGTTTTCTGATGAAAAAAAAACAACACTTTGGGGCATTTTAAGTGACAGTTTTCTGTATCCCAGTCCTTCCAGTGTGCTGTTATCTTGAGAACATGGGAAGATATTTGCATATTATGAAAAACGTATTTTATTGCTTTGTGTAACTAATTTCATTTGTTGGTAATTTTAATTCCTATGAGAATTAAGGAAGAGAATTCCTAAGAAAAGAAAAGCAACTACCTCAAACAAAGCTAAAATTTTAAGTAGAAATCTTTATTTACATGTTGAATATAGTTGGATTATTTTATTTTATTTTTTCCCCCAACAGAAACATGTTTATCAAATGACAATATTAACAGCCATCACACTGCTTTAGTAAATAGACTACCTGGGAGGAGGAAATTTAATAGGGTTAGAAATCCACCACAATCTAAATGCTTTTCAATTCAAGATATTATTTTCTGGTAGGAGAGCTTTTGAATATTCACCACGGGAAGCCAGAATTGCAAATATGTATCCCTTTACCCCTGCCATTTACTCTCAATTTTCTTGATCTACTTGTTCTCCAAATCATTGTTCCCTTCTAAGAGTTGGACAAGTTATTTAAAACAAATTGGTAATATTGGCTGGCTAAATGAGAATTTAATAATTTACCTCCGGTATCTCAAGAGAGCTCCCTTTGGTATTATCTCTGCACTGAAATGGCTGTTGTCAATGTGGTTTTCCAACCATAAACTACTATAGGGAATGTGTGAAAGATATTGATCTAAGTGTCTTAGCTTCAGCTGGTTGTATAAACATTTATTGAATGCCTACTATGTGTAAGAAGATAATAGAAAATCAAATTTCACAATAGGAAGGTACTAACTGAAACATCAAACTAATGGAGAGAAAAAAATCAGTAGTCACTCATTTTGGTTAGGTTTTAAAACATTGCATTTAAAAAAAACATATAGGTATTTTTAGGCTGAATTTTCAAGATTGGATTCCCTTTTTCTTTTGTAATGTGAAATTTGTAAGCGTTTAACTAAGTGTTTATAAGTAACATTTTTTTTTCAGAGAAATGTGAGAACATGAAATGAGATCCTAGAGTCCCACAGTAAATTTTCCATGGCCTCCCTGGCTTGCCCACAGATGTGCTTTGCAAGATTAGGATGTGATGCTTGTGGCTGATAATGCAGTGGAATTTGTTACTGGACTTAGTAATTATTGGTCATAATCCTGAGTTGTTATTACCATTGAGATGGGCTGCAGAAATGAACACAAAGGCCAAGGGACCTGTGCCTCTATTGAACAGAGAGGGGAAGGTGGGATCCAAAACCAAATTTTCTTTGGTGGCAATTCTCTTTCTCCATAAAGGCAATAGAAGGTAGGTTGGAGAAATGACAAAAGATCTTAAAAATGGAAATGTTGGTGATCATGTCAGTGCAGAAATTGTGCTGATGAAAGATCAAGAAAATCTCACATTGCAAATGGACCAATTATCTGATTTTAACTCAAAATGCCTCATCCTGGCTAATAATGGTGTGCTTTGAGGTTTATCAGTCAGGGGTTCAGACCATAAGAGTTCTCCGGTCCTTGTTTTCTTCATTATAGCTTTATTCCTTTGGCTCCAGACACCATTTTTATGTTCAGGAAAATGGGTCATTAAAAGCCATAAAAAGCGAATATCTTATTGATTAAAGCAGTTAGGTAATAGTCAGCCCAGGTCTTGTAAGAATGGAGATCAAGATTGGTGTACGGTTGAGGAGGGAGTACCACCTGATGTGTGAGGAGTTCTTCAAGGAGAGGAAGATGAGCTCAAAGTTTAAACTGTTTGATGTTAAATTTTGTCCAAGGACAATGTGTATTAATCCAGTGAAACATATCTTTTGGCCCTGGAATTCCACTTTAAAAAATTTATATTAAGAAAAAAAAAAGCCAAAACACTTGTGCAGAAGTGTACACACAACGATGTTTATCACAATATCATTTAAGAGCAGTTTAAAAGTGAAAGTAACCTAAATATCTGTCAATAGGGGTTGGAATTTTCTGCCCTGAACCCAAAATGATGATGTAGATGTGTATGTCAAGGAAGGCCATGGCATATTATTTACAGAGTTAAAGAGAAAATAATTCCAAAGGTTATGTCTAACACAACCCAATTGTTGTTTTTAAAAAATATTAAAGTAAAAAATGGAATTAATATGTAGATATTAACTTGCATTATTTATTTTGCAAAGCTTGTTACTATATATTATTTCTGGGTACTAGGAATAGGAATGACTTTTTTTTTTAACTTGCTTGAAACTTTGTGCAGGTATTACTGTAAAAATCTGAAAAACAACAAAAACAAAAAACTTTCAGTTTTAAAAACTGAAGTACAACTTTGCCTAAGCAGAAGTCCTTTTGACTCTAGGTCCTGGGTACATCAGCTGCATCAGGAAGTCTCTTTGCTAGGAAATGAAAAGCCCCATCTATACATGGGGTCTGGAAGCTGTAGCAGTAAAAGCACCTCAGTAGTCCAACCTGAGTCAGGGAACTGAGAAAAAAACACTTTCAAACATGACTTTGGACTCTACTTCTCATCTGCCCTTCTCTTCCTGATTTCTGACCCATGTTCCTGCCACCCGCTATTACTTGCCTCTGAATTTCCCACTGATTTCAAACTCAACATTCCTAAAACTGACTGGGATCTCCACCAGGTCTCTGATGGGATGCAATCTGTCCCCCGTTTGACCTTCCATAGTTCTTTGTAACCTCTACTGGGACACCTGTCTCCTGGGACACCTGTGTTCTGCAACCTGTATCATATTGATTTGGACATCTGTCTTATTCTTCTTGCAGAATGAAAGCTCCTTAAGGCAGTGTTTTTGCCTTACTCTTGGCTATCTCCCCCCAAAGCACCAAATTCTGTGCTCCTCTGATGGGAGGCACCAAAACCACATACAGGAAATCACTGAGAGAATGGACAGATGACTTCTGCAGGTTGCTAGCTCTCATGACATCTGGGCTTGCTTGTTATTTCTTAGCAATGTAGAAAACCACTTTCTTGCTCTCTTTTGCCCTGTTGAAAATCCAGGCCTGCCTTAGTAGAGATAAGGCAGAGAGAATTAGTGCTGCCCTTCTCTGATACTTGTAAACACAGGGTGTAGGATGTGCTATCATTTGAGGAAGTGGAAAATGGTACCCAGCCAACTATTTCTTGGGTCATTAAAAGTTATTAAAGAAAGCAATAAGAGACATGAAAGTAACCATTGCAATAAAGTGGAAGCTCTAGCTCAAAAAAAAAAAAATTAATTTAGAGAAGCCAGATGGGAGAAGATTTGGAGAATAGAAGGAGAATGCAGGAGAGGAGTCGTCAGAACAGTTCCAGAACGATGGCTATGGAATAACCAGAATGCTTCTGTTGAATCATGTCTGCATAGGTACCGGTAAAATGAGTACTTTTCAATAAAAGGGGTCCCTCTAAGAATTCTTCCCTACTGTGTCAGAACCAGTCTGGGTGCTGGAAGGTCTTTCTTACCATTGTTTCACTTCAGAGATCTCTGCCTAGTAGTACTACTCCCTGGATTGCCAGTTCTTATTCCTGCTTTCCCCCAGGCCGGTCTGTGTCCTGCCTGGAATGCCATAAAATTCTTCTGGGGTCTCTGCGTTCTCTGATCACCACCTGCAATTACAATCCCCCCAAGAGGAATTTACTAACGTCATTGGAAAACGAAGTCTCACAGCATTTAACTACTTTCCCAAGGTCCACGTTGAATTTGAGAGTGAGCCAGCATTTTGTGCTTGTGCGGTGGAAGCAATAAATACCATTCAGCACCGCTTCCAAGTAGCAATGCATTTAAAATGATAAAGGATAAAAAACAGTTTTCAAAATCGTCAGTCCTGCTCTGCACCACAGCGGATGTTAACATCTTGCTTACCTGCCATGTATAATTGCAATATATTGAAGAGTTTGTGAGCCAAGTGGCCTGATTGTTCATTGTGAGGGTCAGAGGCTACTATTTGCGGTTACGAACATTTGTTGGCCTCCTACCTTGAGGACCAACTTGGTGCTTCTTTTTACCACTAAGAGACTAGTGGACGTAACGACGACAAGGAGGTGGCCCCTGTCCTCCAGTGTAGTAGGATGACAAAGACGCAGATGAACATCTCATACAAAAGATGTGAAAACGAGGAAGTAATGTGGGGTTCACGTGGAGGGTGGAAAGTGATTCATTCGGAGGCAGGGAGAGCAGGAGCAAAGGCACAGAGGCCCTGGCAAGAAGGTTGTGTTTTCAGAGCAGGGGGTGGATTGACAGGCTTGTGTAAGAGGATGTATGGAAACATGTAGTCAGAGCTGGAGTTGGAAAGCCCATACCTTTTGGAATTGGTTTTGGATAAATAGAAAAACCTGAGGCCATTCCCCTTGGCTTTTAAGACACTCATCTTGAAAACTCTTTTAATTCATGTTGTATAGAGCTGAGCAGAACCCTAACTAGGGTGGTACATCGTCACTGCTGCAGACACAGGGAATTGGGGGAAATGAGGTTTCCCTAAACCAGTAAGAATGCTTAAGGCATTCAGGGATGGCCAGCGCCGCCCCACGCTCCTGGCTGGGGAATGTGTGACATGACCCTCTTGGGCTGATAGCATCCCCAGCTTGTCCAGCTGTCCTGACTGGGCTCCATATGAATGGCAGCTCTCTTTTACATCATAGTTTAATTTGAGATCAAATTGTGCTTTTCTTGGAAGCTACCTTTATGCTTTAAGTCAGGGAATGTTTAGCTTTCAGCTGCAGAAGCTAATGGCTAGGGAGCATGACCCCCACCCCCTCCCCGCCCGGGTTAACCAGCAGCAAAGCTATAAAGGGGCCTTTGGCCTCTTGAACCATAATGATAATATATTTATTGAGATCTTAGTATATACCAGGCATGGCATTGAGCATTGCAGATGTATTCTCTAATTTAATCTTCATAACAGCTCTGTGAGCAAGATTCTTTAATTCTTATTTGACAGATGAGGAATTGTAGCTTATAAAAGTGAACTTCAAAAAAAAAAAGTGAACTTCCTTGAAGTCATGCTGTTAGTGGTGAAGCTGGGACTTGAACCCAGGCACTGTGATGTTCTTACTCTTATCCCCCTTCCACCGTTTGAAATCTGATTTTTAGAAAAGGCATTAGAGACGTACGGATGCCAAGTGTAAATACCTATGGAGAGGCAATGTGGGTAGGAGTTAGGGATATGGACCGTGTAGTCGACCTGACCTGAGTGTGCATACTGGCTCCATACCTTGCCCGTGTGACCAGACAAAAGACCTAACCTTACTGCAGCTTTCAGAGTCCACGCTTGTAAGATGCTACTGACAGCTCCTCATCGATTGTCCAAAGTGTAAAATGCAATAGTATACACGACTGCGTGGCCCGTGGTATGCTCTCAATAAATGTGAGCTCTTGTTGTTATCCATAAGGAGTTCTGTATGCATTGTCCACCACTGGGATATTTGTGTTTTACTAATCAAATACCACTTAAGCCAAAAGAAATTAATCTAATGGAAGAACTTGTAAGAATCTGTACTCAATTGTTTTTTAATTAAGTAATATGCAAATATCAGGGCACCTGAGTGGCTCAGTTGGTTAAGTGTCTGCCTTCCGCTTAGGTCATGATCTCAGGGTCCTGGGATGGAGCCCCGCAGCGGGCTCTCTGCTCAGCAGGGAGTCTGCTTTTCTCTTTCTTTCCCTCTACCCCTCCCCTCTGCTCATGTGCTTGCTATCTCTCTCTCTCTCTCTCTCTCTCTCTCTCTCTCCCTCAGATAAATAAATAACATCTTTTTTAAAAAAGATAATATACAAATACTCAACGGCTAGAAGCCCAAGTAATACAGATGACCAAATTGTCTTTAAACACCCACTTGGTAGAATCTGGCTCGTCCTCAATTCTGTGGGGGAGCCCCCTGAAGGGGGCAGAGAGGTCCTTCCTTGGCATCTGGAAGTGATGCTTGCAGGCCACCTTATTGGGGGGCTGGCTTTTCTCCAGCCTTATTGTTCAAGGCTCCTACTCTCACTGCTCTTATTAAAAGCACAGCTGGGGATCATGTATGTAAGGAATGGAGGTGTCTAGTAGGCGGAGAAAGATTCAAGGTGGCAGTTCTAGCCCTGCTCTGTCCCTAACTGGCTGTGTGATCTGAGCCCTCACCTCTTGACTGTAGAATGAGGATTTGAAGTTAGAGTCATCAGTCCTGTCTCCAGGGCCATTTTGCTCTACGTCTGCACATGATACATGCAGGAGTGATGAAGCACTTCCATGCTAAGAGTTGCCCAGGGTCACATACTTCCTGAGTGGTGGAGCTAAGACTAGAAAGAACCCCTCACACCTAGTCCTCAGGGCTTGCATAGCTGTAGTAAATACTCACTTAAATGCTCTGTTTAATGCTTTGTAAATGCTTTGTTGACTGTTCTCTCATCCAAGTTCTCATAAACAGGAGTCATTTCCATTTCTATAATCCTCTGGCCCTATCATTCTAAATCTTCTTTTTCTCTCTGAGACTAGCAGAGTTGTCCCAGGATTTCAATAAATCAAGTTTATTTCCACCCTAGCTTGGAAGATCCCAGTGTGATAGAACACAGGGCACAAGAGAGCCCACCTACAAGCAGCTGCCCTGTTCCTGAGTGCTCCTTCAGCTGTACCTGGGAAGGTGGCTTTACTCCCCCACAGGTGTCCTACGTCTCTAATCAAAACCATCAACTGCTGAGAATGGGGAGAGCAGCCACTTGTGTAGACCCAACCCTTCCTGTCTTCTTCGCTCCCCTTATTACACTATTTCTATCTTCATCCGAGACCCTGCCAACAGCTTTGACCAGGAAGAAATTCAGAGGAATTTCTGGCATCTCTGCCACCCCCCCAGGAATAAAAATTACTTCAATGTCTACCAATGACTTGGGATAACAGAGCTATTATTGCTCAAGTGCAGAATTCTGGTTCTCTTGCTGCCACATGCTCCCGGCCTGAAATCCTTCAGCTTGATGGCAGCAGGGTCTATTTCTACTAAACTGTTGTTTTGAAATTTTCTACTGCAGTGATGCCCTGCCCTCCTGTAGCCTCTGCTGAAGCCTCTCACCGGACCAGCTCAGATATGTACTTTCTCCGTCCACCCAGAAGACAAACCCACATAGACACAAAAAATGATCATCAAGGAAGATTTTCAGAAAATAGCTTCAATTACCCTGAGCACTGTGGTTCTGGGCTGGTCTCTGGGCTCTGTTCCCAAATCCGCCCGGTGAATGACCGACCCCTGGGGAAGACAGCTCATAAGGCAAAGTCGGAGAAGTGACAAGAAGGCTTTCTGCTCTCCTCAAGGAGAAATCTGAGGAGATTCCAGTGTGGCAAGGACCCAGCAAGGAGGGAACCCATGAAGACGGAAGAAGGAAAGTCATGATTAAGCAACCAGACAACAAGAGCTACAGGTCTCAGTAGACTTAAGTAATTTTTATCTTGACTCTCCCATTCACTAGGTGTGGGACCTCCAATAAATCACTTTCGTCATATCCTTATCTGTAACAGGGTTGGATTAAAGCAGCCCTTCTGGAGAAAGCATTCAGTTAGCACACTATCTCTTCTCCACGCTGGCGAGGGGCTAGGTGGAGGGAGGAGGGGAGAGAATCTTCAGCTGTGGTTCTTGGCCCTGGGGAGTTGGTGATCTTGTTGGGAGACCAGGACATGGACTAGTGGTGGTGATAAATTTGTTGTGTGGGATTTTGTGCTGAATCCCAAGGCTTTTTTTCCACTACAGGAATTTAGAATGGGGCAAGAGCAGAGGACTGGGAAAGCTTCTTGGAGGAGATAAAATACAGGAAGGGCCATGAAAGGTGGTTAGAATGTTAGGAGGGAAGAGGAGAAAGGAAATTTCCAGGTGAGAAGAGCAAAGAACAAAGACCGGAACAGGGTGCATCTGTGGAATTGGGAGAGTTGCCTGCTGGAGGAAGTGGCTGAATAAAGTTTGTAGATGGGGCCCATTATGTAAGCCTTGAAAGCCATTGGATTTTTTTTCCTTTCTTCCTTCCTTCCTTCCTGTTTGTGTATCTATTACATAAGTCATCTAGAAGTCTTTGGCTGGGGAGATTTGGGAGTAAGGTGTGCATGAGAGTTGTGTTTTTAAAAGATTTGTTTCTGGTATCAAAATTTTAGAAGTAAACTTGATTAAATTAAGAGTGACCAAACAGGCAGTGGTTCTTAGCCCTGGTGGTGCACTGAGAAATTATATACCTTGGCCCCTTCTCTAGAGATTCTGATTCATTTGGTCTGGGGAGAAAGTCTGAGCATAGTCCCTTCTTTTCGTTTTTCTCCTTCCCTCCCCGTTTCCCTCCCTCCCACCCTCCCTCTTTTCTCTCTCTTTCTGCAGCTATTTGGATGTGAGGAGGATAAGGCCCTGAAATAAAACAGTTGCAATTGAAATGGAGAATTAAGATAAAGAGACATTATAAGGGTAAAAGTGCCAGGTGCCTTGCTAATGAGACATAGGGAATGAAAGAGAGATTCCATTTATTTTTTTGAAATATTTGTTGAGTACTTACCATATGCCTCTAAATCAGAAGCTATAAGAAATTCAGATGGCAAGACCCTGGTCCTGTCTTTAAGGAGCCAATGTCTAGTAGATGACAAAGAAAATAACTATAACACGAGGAGTATATGGAAACTGGTGTAGAGATACACAGAGAGGAGAGGGGTGGAAGGTTCCTCTAAGAGACAAGGTGAAGAAAGTTCTCCACAGAGGTCCCGTTTAGTGACAGCTAGAAGCATCAGCAGGTGAGCTTGGGGGAAGGCCCCCCCCCCCCCCCCGGGGTGAGTTAGAGTGAAGGGAAAAGTGTGGAGGCAGCTGGGTGTAATGAAGGACAGAATTAATGCATGATGAACAGCCTGATCCCTAAAAAAGCAGGTGGTGTGTGGAAGGCTTGGTGAGAAAGATAGATTACTGCCAGAAAAGGCTAGATTTTTTTGTGTGTTCCCTCTTGATTTTTAAATGTTGGCAATGTTTATTTATTTTATTTATTTATTTTTATTTTTTTGACAATGTTTTATTTCTCGAACTTAGTCATGATTAAATGAGTGTTCATTCTATAAGTATTTCTTTAAATGTACACAAAAGTATATAAGCTTTTTGCTTGTATATTATTTTATAGCTTTAAATGTTTAATTAAAGAATGGTAGATATAATCAGTGTGACATACATGCACCTAATAGTACAATCTTATGAACTTTATCAAATAAATAAACAGAAAAATATACATGAATTAACAACTGTAGTTGGAAATATTATAATATGCATCTCTAAGAACTGTGAATCAAATAGAAATAAGAACACTATGAAAAAAAAAGAACACTGTGATATGAATAAACTGAAAATACAATTAAATAGTACACATACATAAAAAAAAGAAAACATATTCTTTTTAAATATACATGGCACATTTACAACAGGAGACATGTATCAGGCCATAAGTTCCAAAGAATCAATCCCATTTGGACAATGAGGTTATGGGATTCATATTTTTTAAAAGATAGCTAAAATAAAATCCTACATATTTAGAAACTAGGTGACATATTATTATCAAGTGACATTTGGTTTAAAAAATAAATATTTAGAACTAAATAAAACACTAATGATAGAATTTGTGTAACACAGCTAAAGTAGTACTTAGAGGCAAACTTATAGCTTTCAATAAATACACTAATGAATAAGAAAGTTTGGAAACAAGTGAGTTACCACTTTACACCCATTAGGATGACTACTGTCAAAAATGCAAAATAACAAATGTTGTGAGCATAATATTAACTTTTCAATTAAGGTATCATTTGTATACAATAAAATTCACACATTTTAGAAGTCAGGTTTTTTTAAGGTCTCAAGTGACCAGGTAAGGAATTCGAATGGGCAGAGCTCATATGGTGCAATAAAAAATCCAATAGACTTGGCATTGAATTATATTGACAAGTACGTGACTTTGGACAAACTACTTGAGTCTCAGGGTCTCATTTTCTCATCTTCAATCATGACAGGACTCCATCTCCAGGGAAATGTGAAAGGGATAAAATAGTGTATGTACAGTGCTGGACATATAATAAGGATGTAAGAGGTATTAGTTCACTCTATTTTACTCATCAGAATCTTCAGGGGTGAGACCATAGTCCCTGCATATTTGAAAAATACCTTAGTTGGTTCTGATGTACAGCTAAAGTTTCAAATCATTGGTATAGGCAGCAGGGGCCATGGCAGGCTTTTGATGGGGGAAATGGCATGATTAGAGCTTTACATTAGGGCTATAGGGTGAGTCTATAGTGGCACTCACTGGGCCTGGAAGCCTGGGAAAATGTGGAAAGGGAGAGTGTGGAGAGCAGATGGAAGATTAGACCTGGAGGGGACAGTGATGAGCTTGGTTTTAGTTAATATTTATTTATTTATCAACAAGCAAACATTGGTTCAGGCCTACTTTGAGTGAGCCCCTGTATTTCATACAGAGATAAATGCATCTTCACTTCCCTGACTCATCATTTAAGGAACAATTCTTGGAAGGCTTTCTGTGGCCTCTTCTGCCTCATCCTCTAGCTGACTCAGGTGGTGATACTGGTAGCAGAGGTTTAGGAAAGGTTAGGGGTTTCCAGTTGACTGGGGTACAGAGCTCTCAGCCACAGATATTTCACTGGGGCAGAGGCTGGTAGGATAAATAGTGGCTTTCATCTTTCTTTTAGGATCTTTGAGCCTGGGACCCATAACCACTTCCTAGTCTAGATCCCATTCTTGATACAAATTCCTAGATCAGGTGCTGATTATTCTCCTCCTCCTCCTCCTCCTCCTCCTCCTTCTTTTATAACACTAGGAACTGCCAGGCAGAGTAGAATAAACATGAAACCATGATATCATTCATCTAGCATGATTAGGTAGCTGTAACAATGGTCACCAGAATGGGCTACACAGTCCCTGCTCATGTTTCCTGGACAGTTTCTTGAGGCAAATACATGTCACCAGAGGACTTATGCCGGCTACCTATCATGTTATCACAAGAAGGTAACTGTCACCAGACCTTGAAAGAAGGAACAAAATATCCCTTGTATCTTGTTTTGTTCTCAATAGGCCCACATATCCCTGTTTTGTCTTGACTTCAGGTACATGGTCCCATGATAGGGGGAACTAAACTAGGCAAGGTGGTCAGAGAGCGGTCCTAAGGAAAAGATTATTGATGTCATATTGGGAGGAAGAATGGAAGCTAACCCTGGCAGGGTTAGGGGTTGGGGATTGCAAGGCAGGTGGAGAGTGTTCAGCCTTATGAGCATGGAAATACTCAAAACATAATGAGCCACGGTGTAAAAGGAGATTGGAGAGGTAGTTAAGGAATGGAATAAAGCATCCAGCTGGCATAATTTTGTCTTTGCCCTAAGATCAATAAGATGGCACTGAAAACTTTTTAAAGCAGGGAGGTAAAATAAATCAGATTTTCATGTTGAAAAGATTGTGTGGCTGCTGTGTAAAGACAAGATTAGAGAAAGGCCTGAGTACTTTTGGGAGTAGTTCAGGTGAGCTATGACGATAGCTTGGGCTATGTGATGTACTAGAGATAGAAGTAAACCAAAGATTTAGGAAGCAGATTTGATAGTCCTTGGCGATGAACTAGAAATGATGATATGAATCAATGGAAGTGAAGATTAACTGTCTCTAAGTGGTGACCCTTGTGTCCTGTTGCCGTTCAACTCTATAGACCTAAAACAGGCCGCCTCATCTTTTCTCTGCAAATCTCTATCTGGCTTGCTGTGGATGGAATATTTGTTTCTCCAAAATTCATATTTTGAAACCTAACCCCTAAATGGTGTTAGGAGGTGAGACTTTTGGGAGGTGATTAGGTCATAATGGTGGAGCCTCATGAAAGGGATTAGTGCCTTTATAGAAGAACCTCCAGGGAGCTTCCTTGCACCTTCTACCATGTGAGGACACAGTGAGCAGAAGCTGTGATCCGGGAAGTGAGCTCTCTCCAGACACGGAATCTGCCAGGACCTTGATCTTAGACTTTCCAGCCTCCAGAATTGTGAGAAATAAACGTCTGTTGTGTAAGCTGCCCAGCCTGTGGTATTCTGTTATAGTGGCCCAAGGGACCTAAGACATGGCTTATATCTGTTAACCACCCATAATCATTTTTCCAGTCTTTTGATCTAAAATCTGGACATAATTATGGACTTCTACCTTTATCTCCAAACCTATGACGAATTGTCATAAAGTCCAGAATTTTCTCCTTTTGAAATGTTTCTTTCATTTCTCTCCCTCTCTTTTTTAGAATTCCAGTTCAGGCCCTTATAAAATACCTGGCATTTGGTGCCTACATTTTATCTCCCAGTTCTGGTCGCCATCCTGAACACTGTAACCCAGTGAGTCTCTTTTAAACATTGCTTTCACCATTCCCTTCCTGCCGCAGAACTCTGCAGGGATTCCTCATTGGCCTGAAGTGAAAATCTCAATGCCTTGGTTTAGAATTCAAGGCTTTCTGCAGTCTGTCTCCGATCTGCTTTGCCACTCTCTGCTTCCCTACAGTAGTAGTTTTACAACTCTTTTAAAGTTACTGAACCCTTTGTTCAAATGGAATCCTTTGTTCAAAAACATGGCAGCTCCATATGTACAGCATGTGAGTGGTGCTTTTGGTTGAAGTAGGGATGGGGATTGATTTCCTCTCCCTCCTCCCATTGCCTCCTTTCCTTCCCTACCTGCTTTGTCCTCTGAGATGAGTCTGCTCAGAATGTTGTTTGAAGTCCATAGCCTTCCAGGAATGCTCTTAGGTAGAAATAGGTGTTCTCCTCAAGGAACAACTGGGTCACTGAATCCAACATATGTTTCCCTCCACTGAGCCTCTAGTCGGCCTCTCTGGTTGTTTTCTCATCAGGCAGGGGCTCTGCCTCATAAAAGGCCCCCTCTGTGATGTAATATGAGCATCTTTACCACACCTCTGTAGTGAGTGCAAGAGGAGTTTTGACATACTGCTTGTTACAGCGTCCTTCAAGAAGTTAAGACCATCACAACAAACACAGCCCCATAGAAGCAATTTTATAGGGACTGTCCAGTGTGCTACCAGCATTCCTCGGGTCTGACTTGATTTAGAAAATGTTATATTGAGATCAGTGGTTTCCAAATGTGGGGGTGGGGCCCTGGAATTTGTGTTTATAAATAGCCCCCTGAGTTAAGAACCAATAAACCGAGTACTAGGAGCAGTGAAGTAGGATGGAGATTCTAAGCTGAGTCTGTGGGGCTATTCAGTGATAATACTATGATAGTGCTCTATGTGGATATGATAATTCACAATATATTTTTCTCATGAAGAAACAGAAGAGTTAGAAGAGCAGAAGAAGAACAGGTTTGCAGGGGATCATCTTTCAATTTTGAGCAGATGGAATTTAAAACACCTGTGAGCCATCCAGGGGCAGATTTCCAGCAGGTAGTTGAAAATTTGGGTCCACGACTCACTCAAGAACGAGGCTAGGGCTAGACTGATGTGAGTTTGAGAGTCATCTTTACAGGAGAGATATAGGTAGGGCTGTGAAGGCAGGTGAGATTTTAATTTTTTTTAGAAGACTGCTCACACAAATAATACTTTATTCCGACTTTGAATCCTACACTCCTGCTAAGAAAGAACATACTTCTTAGGAAAAAAATACTTCTATGTGCCAATATAAAAAAAAAAATCCAGGATAATATGTTCATATGAAAAGAGCAAGGAGTAGACTCATAAAATATTATCTTTTGCCTAAAGAGGTTGAGAGAGGGGTAAGAAATATTTATCTCTGCATAAACGAGCCACAAAAATACTAAGAAATCGGTAATAGGTAGGTGGGGGGAAAGGGAGACCATTTGCTTTTCCCTTCTTGATTTTTTAATTGTTTAACAATGCGAATTATTATCCATATAAAAATTAACTTACAACCTGATAAAAATGGAGGGGAGATTGTAGGAGTCCTGCCATGTTTACATTTTCCTGAGCGATGAAATAAAAAAAAAAACAGCAACAACCCTACCATTTATTATAACTATTCATCATAAAAGAAAAGAAAGGGCATCTTGAAACAAAAAAAGCAAGAAAGAATACCATTTTTAAAGAAAGTCTTTTAACTTGATACAATATTGTTGTCTCTTTTGCGCTTTGCTGTAGACCGGTGACCACTTCATCACCACCTGGCTGTGGCCTGAAGAAGTCGTGGACACCACTAGTTAGTTAACTAGTAAATACAATTTTCTTTTTCTTTTTTATTTCTTTTAAAAACTGAAGTATAATTAACATATGGTGTTATATTAATTCCGGTGTACACTCTAATGACACAACAACTCTATATATTACTCAGTGCTCATCCTACGTGTCCTCTTTAATCCCCATCCCCTATCTCACCCATCCTCCCACCTTCCCCATCAGTTTGCCCTCTATAGCTAAAAGTCTGTTTCTTGGTTTCTCTCTCTCTTTCTTTTCCTTTGCTTGTTTGTTCTGTTTCTTAAGTTCCACATATGATTGAAATCATATGGTATTTGTTTTTCTCAGACTTATTTCATTCACCTAGCATTATACTCTCTAGATCCATTTACGTTTATTGCAAATGTCAATATTTCATTATTTTTTAATGGCTGAGTTATATTCCCCTGTGTATGTATGCCACAAAAGGGGTAGCCTTTTAAGGAGGAGGAGAGTGAGTCTGTGAAATGCCTATAGTGGGCCTCGGGAGGAAGGGAACAGGGTGAGTAAAGGAGGTGGAAGATGTGGCCAGAGAGAGAGGATAGAGACTTGCATCTGTTCAAGTGCAGTCTCATGGAAGGAAGAGCTTCGGGAAGGAGGGAGTGGGTGGTGGATGAGGCTGATACTGTCAACTGCAGCTACTGAGAGGGATACAGGGTAAGCAGAGGCCAGGGACTTTGGAATTCAGGGTTATCCTGCAGTTTTTGTAGGGCTATGTGTCCAGGGGGAATTGTTTTTGCTGGCCTGAGCACTGATGGGAAGTGAGAGGTCCCCTTTTCCCTTCAAGGACTTCACAGAGAGAATTCCATCCGAAAGCCTCCTGTCCATCTTCCTCCTGCTTTAGAAAGAAAATGTTAGTTTTGAAGGAATCCAATTACTTAACAAAGATTGGTGAAACCAGAAATACTGATTATTGTGGATGATTCTGAGAGTTGAGGTCCTTCAAAGGGGCGATTCAACTCCTTTTTTGGGGAAAAAAATTTAACTTGGAGAAGAGATCTTTCAACCTTTCAACCTTACATATAATCAGGGTTCAGAACCCTTCATTGCGAGACTTCTGTGGGGAACTTACTTCTGAACCTTTCAGCAGGTACTTTCAAAGTATCATCTCTTTTGATGTATACTTACCGGCAAGTGAAGGAGAGTTGCCAGGAGGCTCAGAATCTGGTTGGCTGATCCCAAACCACCCAGAAAGACTTGAAACAATGGATTCGGAGAGAGGTGTTTCTGTGAAAGGAATGTGAAAATAGGTCTGTTTAGGAGCTGATCTCATTTTCTGACTATTGATAACTTGGCCTTTTTTTCATTCATTCTTTCTGTACTTACTACATATATCTATGCTGAGAGCCTCCTTTCCAGGACAAATTTTATCCTCATATTAAAAATGTTGTGTATATGTATGTGTCAAATATTTATTTAACTGAATAATTGTTGAACATATTATTTAGCATTTTCATTATTTTTTTGCACTCTTATCCCTCCTTTTAAGTATTTTTTATTATAAAACATTTCAAATAATACAGAAAAGCAGAAAGAAGTGTCCAGCAAATACACGTGTAATCTATCCTTAGATTTAACAATTTTTGGTATTTGTCCATATTTGCTTTATATGCAAACATTTTATATGTACATGCACATATGTAATATTTCTCAAAACTATTTAAAAGTTAAGTTACATCCACCCAGAAGCTTCACCTCTAAATACTTCAGCATACCTCTCTAAAAACAACGTTCTCCCATATATGCACGATACCAATATCACATCTAACCAAACTAACAATTCTCCTCTCTATATTTAAATTTCCCCAGCTGTCCCCCAAATGTCTTGTGTATCTGGCTGTTCAAAGCAGGAGCCAACCAAGAACATATCTCTTTTCTAGAACCATCGTTCCTCCCCCTTCTCCCAATTTGATGGACTGAAGCGACTGGACCACTTCTCTTAAAAATGTCCCATTGTGGGTTGGTCTGATGGTTTCCTTGTAGTACTGTTGAGCTTGTCCCTCTGTTCTCCGTATTTCCTGTATCTGGAAATTATAAAGAACAAATGCTTGATTGGATTAAAATTAAACATGTTTGTCAAGAACACTTCATGGGTGGTGCTGTGCAACTTCCTATTGTTCCCATCTTCAGAACAACACACTTCCAATACCTCTGAAGCCTCTGTTTCCCTTTCCAATGCCACCGCTCCCTCTTCCCACCAGAGGCAGCGATTATCCTGAATTCTCTATTGACCACTTCCTGTGTTTTCTTTGCAGTTCTATCACAGACCTGTGTATCTCCAAATAATACGTTGTTTAGTTTTAAGCTTGTGTAAGTGAAATAATACTGGATATATATTTTTTGTGAGTCATGCAGTGCTAAAATTGCAATTTATCCATGTCGAGAAGCGAAACTATAGGTCACTCATCTCCATATCTGTGTGGTATTCTCTTGTATGACTACACCACAACTAATTTATTCATTTTGCTCTTGATAGACATCAGATTGCTTCTAGTTTTTTTTGTTATTAGAAGCAATGCAGCAGTAAATCTCCTCATGCGTATTTGTAGTCTACCTATCTAAGACTTTCTCCAGGGTATATATATCTAGGGGTGCAATTGCAGGGATGTATGGTATACGCAAGTTCAGCTTTGCTAGGTACAGTTCAGGGTACAGTTACAAAGAACACGAACCATCCCGGCTCATTAAAACAGAAAGGGATTTACTGTGTTACTGATCATTTACAGAATTGTTAGGAGGGTAGGAGGAACAGATTCTAGGCTGAGCTTTCAGGAATGATTTCCTAAGCTACCCCAAAACACTGGGCCACCAAGAAAGCTACAGCTTATCCCATCAACAGGAAGCTATGTTTTGAATTGAGAGCTGCCAATATAGTTCTGGCTGCAAAGCCGCACTGCCTTAGGTACAATTAGGAAGCCACTTCAGCTAAATCAGGAAGCCACTGTTGGAACTGCCGGCTGCAAAACCAAGCTGCCTCTGCTCTGAAACCACCTTTTAAAACTGAGAAACCACCATTATAATTTCTGCCAGCAAAATAAGTGCCCTGAGACCCATGTTCCCCCACAGAATTCTGTTCAGGCCTCACTGAGCGCATTGGACACGTCAAGGCTCAGTTGTATCTGGAATCCCAGCTATAGGGGTGTCCTGGAAATGTAGATTTTAGTTTTCTGCCCTTTGGAATGTAAGATGGCCACGCAAAGGAGGTTGGAGCAATGGTTGAGCAAACAAGTTCACAGTACTGTCAAACGCTCTCTCCTCTGATGGAGTCAGCCTGTGCCCCTGCCAGCGGCACATGAGGACACTTGTGCTTCTACATCCTTGCCAGTGCTGGCTTTGTTGGGTGTTTGTGTTTGAAAAGCTATTTTATTGTATTTTCATTTGCAGTTCCATGGTCAATTACGAGGTTGAGCACGTCTTCATGTATATATTCATATGTATTGGCCATTCATGTTTCCTTTTCACAGATATGTCTGTTTATGTCTTCTGTATATTTCCTGTTCTTTTTGTTTCTTATTCATTAGGATTCTTCACATATTCTGGATAATAATTCTTTGTTGATCATATTCTACAATTGAAGCTTGTCTTCTCACTTTTCAAATGGTGATTGTATTGAACAGAAGTCCTTATTATTTGTCAATTTTGTTGATTTTTTTTCTTGCTTGTTTTAAAAATCTTTCCCTACCCAAGATCATCAGGATAGTTGTTTCCATTGTTTTAAAAAGTTTCGGTTTTACTTTTCCTGTTTAGTTCCCGATCCACTTGGGATTGGTTTGTATGGACGGTGTGAGGCAGGAATCCATTTTCATTTGTAGGAAAAGCCTTCTGATCTGCAATGCCAGATTTGTCATAGATCCTGTTTCAATTTAAATATAGATTAGTTCCTGGGCTCTCTCTATTCCATTGGTCTGTTCTTCATCCTTGTATTATTAAACTCATAATCCTGATTACTGAAACTATAATACATCTTGATTCTGGTGGAACCCATTCACCCGTCTCAAGTATATTCACTCAGCTTTTGGCTCTTCTTTATATATTTTATTTTATTTTAGTTTTATTTATTTATATTTTTTCTTACTTATATATGTTAGAATTAGATTATAAAATTCTATAAAACATCTTCGTAGAATTTTTACTGGAATTTCATTGAATCTATAGAACAGTTTGGAGTGAAATGAGATCTTTAACATAATCCTCCTATCCATGGAAAAATTAGGTCATTCTGTTTTTTTTTTTTTTAAAGTTGAAGTTTAACTTTTATTTATTTATTTTTTAATTATTTATTTATTTATGATAGTCACAGAGAGAAAGAGAGGCAGAGACACAGGCAGAGGGAGAAGCAGGCTCCACGCACCGGGAGCCTGATGTGGGATTCGATCCCCGGTCTCCAGGATCGCACCTTGGGCCAAAGGCAGGCGTTAAACTGCTGCGCCACCCAGGGATCCCTCATTCTGTTTATTTAGGTCTTTTTTGTTTGTTTGTTTATTTAGGTCTTATTTAATATCTTTCACCAAAGTTTTATGTCTTTCTCCCAAAAGTTCTTGCAGATTTTTTGTCAGACTTATTCTCTAGTACCTTATTTCATTGTTGCTATTGTAAATATTTTTAAAAATTGCATTTCTTGACTTCTTTTTTTTTTGCTAGGATGTAGAAATGCAGTTACTCAGATTGATCTTACACCTAACAAACTTACTAAATTCTGTAACTAATGCTAATAATCTATAGATACTTGAAATTTTCTATGTAGAACATAATATCTGCAAATAATGACAATCTGGTTCTTATTTTTTTGAATCCATATTCTTTTCCTTATTCTTGCCTTAGCGCACAGGTTAGGATTCTAATACAGAGTTGAGTAGAAGTAGGAATAGTGTGTAACCTTCTATTATTCCTAATCTTAAGGAGTATCTGTTAGTATTTCACAATTTTTAAAAAAGATTTTATTTATTCATGAGAGACACAGAGAGAGAGGCAGAGACATAGGCAGGAGGGAGAAGCAGGCTCCCTGTGGGGAGACTGATGCGGGGATCATGCCTTGAGCTGAAGGCAGATAGATGCTCCACCACTGAGCCACCCAAACATCCCAGTATTTCACAATTGAGAACAAGGTTTGCTCATGTTAGTTTGAAGACATCTTTTTTCATATTAAGGACACTTCTTCCTCTTTCTAGTTTATAAAGGTTTTTTTGTTATTATTATTTGCTTTTTGTCTTATGAATGCTCCTTTGAATTTTATCAAGTGCTTATGTTACATCAATTTAGATCACAACATGACTTTTTTCTCCTACTAATGATATAAATTACTTTAATCTGTATTCTAGTGTTGATCTAACCTTTTGCTCCTGGAATAAACTCTATTTGGTCATGACTTTTTTCATTTTTTAAATTGCTGGATTCAGCTTGCTAATATTTTGTTCAGGATTTTTTTCATTCACAATCATGAATGAGATTGATCTTCAATTTTCCTTTCCAATAGTGTCCTTCCCTGAATTTTTGTATCAAGCATGCACTAGCACATAAAATCAGTCTGAGAAGTGTTCCCCTTTTTTCTGTTCTCTAAAGAGTTTGTATCACTGGGTTTTTAAAGAGGCTAAAGGGGGATCCCTGGGTGGCACAGCGGTTTGGCGCCTGCCTTTGGCCCAGGGCGCGATCCTGGAGACCCAGGATCGAATCCCACGTTGGGCTCCCGGTGCATGGAGCCTGCTTCTCCCTCTGCCTATGTCTCTGCCTCTCTCTCTCTCTCTGTGTGTGACTATCATAAAAAAATAAATAAATAAATAAAGAGGCTAAAGGCAGCCAATTTGGAGGAGAGACCAGTCCTTGGAGTCAGAGACATGTTTGAGCTCTCATCTTTACCATTTAGTAGCTGAGAGCTCTTGGGCTGGTGACTTATATCTCTGAGGTTCAGTTTCCTCATCAGTCAAGTGGAAGTAGTAATACACATCTCCTTGCCCTAAAGGGTTGTTGTACTATCATGAGCATTAAATGGGGTACTTTATGTAAAAATGCAATATAAATCCTATAAGTAAGATAACCTCTGCAAAGCTGGCCTTAGGGAAAACATTGTCCAGTGAATTGCTTCCAAAACAGTCTCTGATACTGCAAGTCAGATAGAGGGAGCAGACATGCTCTCAGAGACTTCCTCTCCTTATAACGTTGGAGTGAGAAGCATGACAATGTACTTTCAGAGGAGATGGTGTTGGAAGTTTCCAAAGTCAAATTTGTAGCCTTTCCTTCAGAGCCTTGGAGAGGGCCCAAGTCACTGAATCATTGAATGTCATGGCTGTTCTCATAGATCATCCAATCGATGGGGAACGGCAGCCAAGAAGGTATTTAACTTATATCTGGGGATTTATGATCTCAATTTTTAATAGCGCATTAATTTTTGCATGTGTATTTTGATTCACAAAAATAATACCTTCTCATGGTAATGGTACAAGAGAGATTTTAAAAGATGTGAAAGAGATAAATGAAAAGTCAAAAATTTCCTTCTTCTCTAGTCACTTCATCCTGTTCTCCTTAGAGACAACTTTTTAAACTATCTCCTTTTACCCTTTCGGAGAGTCACTGCCACATTCTAAGTGATAAGAATTTACCCTCTATTTCTTGATTTATAAGTTTTTAGACAGTATCTGTTGTCTCCCCACCATAACAGTGATGAATTTATCTTTCTTTCCTTTATTCTTCTTTACTTTCTGTTAGTCACATTTTATTTTTAGTTTCTCTTGGTTACTACTATAATTATCTTTAATAATGTTAATAATATTTAATATACAAAATCTTTAAATAATGTGAACTTTATATCTCGACCTATCAATTTTGGCATTTCCTCTAAATTCTCATTATATGAGATGAGAAAATTAGTTCCTTTGCATTTCCCTTCCACCTCCTCATACCTTCTGACCCCTGCCATCTGTAAAGCTACATTTTGAAGTCGTGGTTTATAACATACATTCTGTTCTGTAACCATATATGTCCTTTATGCTTTGTGTATAGGTTGATCCTAGAAACCAAAGGCAATATCTAAAGTTTATAATATTAAGATTACATAAATATGTGTTAGATAAAGACCAGGTATGTGATTACAAAACTAGAGAAGGAATTGAGATCCTAGTTTAAGTGTGAGCTCCTGAAGGAGAAGAAAACTCAAAAATCACAGGAAAAGTAATTTTCAGGAGAGGGGAAGAGGGACAGCCTATTGTAACTACTTACTTTTATTATTACTTTATGCATCTGTCTTGTAATTGTCCAACGTTTACACCATTTCTTTCAGAGAATCCATCTTCTTTATGAATACACTTTTTATAGCTTGCTGAATATTTCTCATTTTCCTAGGTTCTAATTTAGACCTATAGCTTTCTAGACCTGTTGCACAACCATCATCCTGGGGTTTCTTTTCACTGTCTTTGAGGTTGAGACTACTGATCTGTGCATACTGTGTTACTGTCTTGCATTCCTTTCTTGTTTTACCATAACGTGTACTTGAGTAATGCTTTCAGAGATGATAACTGTGTGATAAATATCTGAGTCCTTCCATAGCTATTAATTTCCAGATTTTATTTTTATTTGTGATTGATAACTCAGTAAGATACAAAATTTTATATTTATAATAAAATTTCCTCAAAACTTAAAGATGATACTCCATGCTCTTATGCCATTGAATGTTGATGATAAGAAATCTGATAACAATATGATTCTGGTTCACTTGTAGAAGACTTGGTCATATTTTCTGGAAACTTTATGTTTGGCATTTCAAGATGATGGCTTATGGTGTGTGTGTGTGTGTGTGTGTGTGTGTGTGTGTGTGGTGTTTTAATTCATCCTTTTCATGACTTGGTGATGTCTTTAGAGTGGCATCTTTCTTTTGCTCTGGAAAATTTTTAAATAATTTTCTATCTTGCATGTTTTCTGTTCTCCTTTTCTTGAATATCTATTAGGTGAATAATAAACTTTCTGAATTGATTCTCATAAGTCTCTACCATTTTTAAAAAGATTTTATTTATTTATTCATGAGACACACACACACACACACACACACACACAGAGGCAGAGACACAGGCAGAGGGAGAAGCAGGCTCCATGCAGGGAGCCCAACGTGGGACTCGATCCCACGCCCTGGGCCAAAGGCAGCGCTAAACCACTGAGCCACCGGGGTTGCCCAGTCTCTTTACCTTTTAATTGTGTTTTTCCTTAAATCTCTGCATTTTTTAAAAACGATTTATTTTTTTAAAATAAAGAGCGAGCAAGAGTGGGAGGGACAGAGGGAGTGGAAGAGAGAATCTCAAGCAGACTCCATGCTGATCATGGAGCTTGAGTGGGGATTGACCTCAGGATCTGAGGTGATGACCTGAGTCAAAATCAAGAGTTGGATGCTTAACCAACTGCACCACCCAGGCACCTAAATCTATGAATTTTTAATTTATAATCTGAGAAACCAATGCTTTTCCTCTAGGTTTTCTATTGACCATGTTATTTTATCAATTAAATCTCTTAAATTCAAGAATATTTTTGTGTTATCCAGTATTTTGGGTGAGCATTCTGTGTTTTTTTCCTCCTCCTTTTCCTTTTCCTCCTGTATAAACTATAGAAATGTGTAATCTATTACTTTTCTCTTAGATACTGATAGAAAGTTTTGAAGGTCTCTTCTGTTGCCTGTATTGTCTGTTTCCTCTTGGATATTTTGTTTTCTTTTGTCTTATTCTTTCTTTCTTGGGCTATTTTTTTCTTCTAATTATCAGTTAATTGATTAAAATACAATTTATTTATTTTAAAGATTAAAAAAATAATTTATTTGTGCACAAGAGAGATAGAGCACAAGTGGGGAAATAGAGAGAGAGGGAGAAGCAGACTCACTGCTGAGCAGGAAGCGGCTCGGGGCTCAATCCTAGGACTGTGAGATCATGACCTGAGCCAAAGGCAGACAGCTGACCATCTGAGCCACCCAGGTGCCCCCCAAATAATTTTTATTTAGTTATCGCTCTGAGCCAGATGCTGAGCAAGACTAACCAGGCCTCCATCCTCAGGGAGATTGCACTATGGTCGGGGCGGGAGGGGGGGTGATTTTCAATGATCAAGTAAATAAATGGATAAACAAGAATTTCAGTTTGTAATAAGTGTCATGAAAGAAATAAAGTGGGGTGATCTGAGAGTGAGTGATGAGGTGGGGTCTTGTAGAGTAAGTGATTAGAAGGCCTCTTTTAGAATGGGACAGCTGACCTGACACCAGCAACATGACAGCGGTGGGGGTGATCAATGGGAGAAGGGTCAGATTATATAGCACCTTTGGGTAGGCTCTGGCATAAGAGTTTAATTTAACTGTGGCAGGAAATTATTGGAGCATTTTAAGAGGAAGGTGATGATCTGATTTATGTTTTTAATGATCAACTCTAGCTGCTGAGGGGAGAGTGAGGGGGAAGGATATGCAAGAATGCCAGCAGGAAACCATGAGGACACTTGCAGGGTCTAAGCAAGGAGGATTAGCAGGGTGATGGTCAAGAATGGCCACCAGGAGAAAGTACCGTGAGGGCAGGACAGAAAGTGTTCCAAGGAGAGAATGGTCCATTGTGTTAACTGCTGCTGTAATGTCTCAGAAAGTTAGGATAGAGCAGTGAGCATTGTACTTGGCAAGCAGATTATCAGTGACTTAGCGGTCTAGGAGATGGTGAAGGGGAAACTCAGATGGAGTGTTTGTAGGGTCTGGACCTCGTAACTGGGTAAGTTACTGTAGTAGTGGACTTATCACTTTCTGCTGGTAGCTTGGAATTGAAAATTCCTTTAATATTTGTTCCTAACCCAAAACACTTTGTAGAACTGTCCATATTTTTCCCAAAGCCCTCCCCTTTTCTGAATATTTCCCTCTTATGATTAGATCAGAAATCATCTCTGGTGAGGAACAAATGGTTTTAATTTACATTTATTTAAAAAAATTATTTATTTATTCATCTCTCTCTCTCTCTCTCTCTCTCTCACACACACACACACACACACACACACACAGAGGCAGAGACACACAGGTAGAGGGAGAAGCAGGCTCCCTGTGGGGAATCCAGTGCTGGACTTGATCCCAGGACCCCAGGATCACGCCCTGAGCTGAAGGCAGACACTCAACTGCTGAGCCACCGAGGCATCCCACAAGTGGTTTTTAAAATCTCTATTTACTTCCATGTAGTTCCTGATTATTTACAGCCACAAAGGGCTCTTAAATTTCACTTTGTTAATGGGGTATGTGTGCAGACTGGGCTTTCTTTTAGGCTGCTGCTGTTGAAGCCAGAGAAAACTGAGGCTAGAGCAAGTGGTAGGGAGTTATCAGGAAATGGATGAAGTTATTGAAGTTATGATATGCTGTTCGGGTGCACTCAATATCTAAAATCCAGAAATCAAACCATGAATCTGTAAACTTTCCTTTAAAACCTAAAACCAAAAAGCATGGATTTATTTCCATAGTGCCTAACAAACTCATTTTCTTTTCTCAAATTCCGAACTCTTTGAAGGTAGTGATCAGATCCAACTGGTGGAGGGTGTGTAAGAAATATCAAAGTGACTAATATGTGCCTGCAGTTCTAAAGATATGATCTCATTTAATCCCATCAACAGCCTTAGGTGATAGATTATTTTAATTTCTATTTTACATATGAGGCAATTGAGCCCTGGAGAGCGACTAGCCATGGTCACACAGCTAATGACAAACATATGTGATAGTCAAACCCACTTCTGATTTCAAAGCTCATGTTCATCCATTCCTTTTTCTTTTTCTTTTCTTTTTTCTCACTTAGCTTTTATTTTTATTAAAGATACAGATGCATAGACTATAAATGCAGAAATAATTCTACATGGGTGATTAGAAAATATTGCAGTTCCTTGTCCTATCTCCAGAAGCATCCACTTGCAATGCCTACCTGACTCTCTCGACATTCATTTCTAAATTTGTAAGTAATCTATTTCTTTGTTATTTAAAAAAATTGGAAATTAAGTATTTACCTCACACATGGAATACAAGGACTTTGTTCAGTATTACCTATCTGTTCCCCAGCACACAATTCATCTTCTCCATTCTTCCACTATAATTAAATTCTAATTTTGGTTAGCTCATTATTCAGAGTTTATTATGACAATGGATGCTGAATCATGCAATACACAATTATTATTTTATTTCTGTTATATCTTTCTGTTTTCCTGAGAGTTAATAATTGTCTTCTTGTTTCATTTACTTAGTTTTCTATATATGTGTCACTAATTCAGTGCCAACTCTCCTGATATATTCAGTTTCATCTTCTCAAAGGAATCTCCTCTGGTTCTGATTATCTCCAAACTGGACTGATTGCTCTGTACATCAGTGATATATCTGCCATCCTGAGTTCACCTATTATCTTGATTAATTCTCTCACCTCTTCCTTATAAGTCTGAGAAAGTCTTTATTTTACCATCTATCTAGTTGACAGCTGAGTATAAAACTCTAGGTTTCAAAACATTTTACTTCAGAAATTTGGAGGCTTTGTTTCATTATCTTCTGGCTTGTTAAATGAAATCTGTGGGATTTTTTTTTCCCTTCTCCTCTCAAGTTTGTAAGGTCTACTCTCTGTTCCTAGTGTACTGAAATAGCACAATGATGTGTTTTGTTGTGGATCTGTTGTGCTTCCTCCTTGGAGAGTTGGTGGGTCCTTTTAATCTAGAAGCTTTGGTCTTTCAGTTCTGGGAGATTTTTCTTGAATTATTTTGCTGGTGACTTCTCTGTTTTCCTTTTTTTTTTTAAAAAAAATCGTGGACCAATTTTCATTTTTTTTCCTCCCTATTTCTTTCTCTTTTGTTCTTCTTTCTGGGAATTTTTATTATCTTAAATTTTTATCTTAAGCTATATTATCTTAATCTCTTAGAATTATTTGAATGTTCTTTTTTCATAGATTAAAAAAAAAACAGAATACTGTTTTCCACTATCTCTCTAAGATATTGATGATGATGTGGGGAGACATTTTCTCTTTCTCCTTGCTTTTCTTAGTTTCTTTTGGTCTCTGTCTTTTCAAATCAACATATTTTATTGACTCTAAGACCCTTCAGGCTAGTGCATTCTTGACATTACAAGAAGTCCCTGAAATTATTTGGTATATAGCTTATTATGACTGCCTCCTAGCTGACAGTTATGCAATACCCTCAATTTGTAGGCTCTATCTGGCCTTAAACAATGTTCATTCAGAAATGTCAAGTGTTTGCATCTTAGAATAACTGAAACAGGGTAAATACTCTTCAAACAGTTGGGGATCCTTGCCACTCTGCCCATAGTTTAAGAGTGTGCTTCAGAAATCCGTTTGAAGTCATCTCCCTGTGATGGTGATGATGGTGGTAGTGGTGGATGAAGGCTTTACTGCCAATGGGCCTTATTGTAAGGTGATTCAGCTTGGCTATTTCATTAGGAAACCCTGTGATGATTATTTTCTCTTGGGCCAATAGGATTCTCAAGAGAAGAGTTTTGAATCTTCTGCATGCTTGGCTGCCAGTCTTCTGAGAGTCAAAAAGAGAAGGAAGGGGGCACGTGGGTGGCTCAGTCTTTTGGATGCCTGACTTCTGGTTTTGGCTCATGTCATGATCTCAGGGTCATGAGATCAAGCCCCACATTGTGCTCTGGGCTCAGCAGGGGAGTCTGCTTGGGATTCTCTCTCTTGCCCTCTGCCCCTCCCGTCACTGGTGGATGCACTCTCTCTTTCTTTGTCTCTAAAACAAATAAATAAAATCTTAAAAAAAAGAAGAAGAAGAAGAAGAGAAGGAAGGCTAGGGTCCCAGGTATCAAGTATGTACACCTTTGCTTTAGTTGTGCTCTTCCATACAGTTTCCCTGCCCTCACTTCTGCTTGGTATTCTTTAGTCCAGAGATGTTCAGTTATACCTCTCCAGTGAGAAAACACCTCCAGGTCCTTTTCCTCTGTGGAGTTAGGGAGGAAAGCTGGTAGCGTCTAAGTGCTTTTCAAACAAACTCTCAACCAAACCTTCTGTTGTTAGTCCTTTTTTCTGCTTCTAAAGAAAACTGGTTCTGCTAATTCCTGAGTCTTTTGAAGGTGTGTGATGTGAATCAACCTGTACTTTGCTTTCCTTACTGTTGGCTCGGGGTTAGCTAAACCATCCCCCCACCCCCCGCCATTTTTTTCTATCCTTTTGGGTCTATCACTTAAAAATCACCTTACTGTTACTTTATTTTGGTTTTGGGAGGAAATGGAGGTACACATTAACGTTCAATCTGCCATCTTTAACTGAAAGTCCTCATTTACTTTTTAACTCGACCTAAGAGATGTAAGCCAATTCAGAACACTTGGAAAACAATGAAAAAGAACAAAGGGAAAGATAAAACCCATAATCTTATCAGCAGAGATGACCACAGTTAACATCTTTGCACATAAATCTAAATATATGTGATAAATTCTTAATTTTGGAAATCATGCATAAAGTAGTATGCAGACATTAAGGACTTTTGATAAAAGAGTAGAAGAATTATTCCCATGTACAATTCAACCAGTACATACAACATCTATTTTTTTCAATATTGTCATCAAAATAATCAGTTTTTTTTAAGCTTTTGCCAAACTTGTTTTAATTTTTTTTTTAAATTTGCCTTTCTTAAATCTTAGTGACTTTAGGTCTTATAACACATATAGTCCTACAAAATCTGATGTGAATTGTCAATTTGTACTTCTTCTTTTATGAATTACATTTTTCATTTCCTTTGTCTGTTACCAATTTATGCTTTTATCTTATTGATTCAAAGAGCTCTATATATCAAGGTTATTTATTCAGTACTTAAATAATTTTCCATTTGTCTTTCAATTTTCTAAAGGTCTTTTTCATCTTGTGCTGTTAAGCAATTGATGCTTCCTTTTATACCTATGTTTTTGTTATTCTGTGTTTACCCACATGGTCTTCTAGTTCTTATATGGTTCAATAAGGCATAAAATAAAGCTCTAACTTTAATTTCTCCTTATATTACCAATTGTCTCAGCAATGTTTACTTAAAATATATTGTCACATTGATTTGCAAAGCTAGAGGCATCACGATCCCAGACTTCAAATTGTATTACAAAGCTGTAGTGATCAAAACACTATGGTACTGGCACAAAGATAGACAATAGATCAGAGGAATAGAATAGACAACCCAGATATGAACCCACAACTATATAGTCAATTAATCTTTGGTAAAGCAGGAAAGAATATCCAAATGGAAAGGACTTTTCAACAGACGGTGTTGGGAAAACTTGACAGTAACATGCAAAATAATAAAACTGGACCACTTTCTTACACCAAATACAAAAATAAATTCAAAATGTATTAAAGACCTAAATGTGAGACCTGAAACCATTGAAATCCTAGAGGAGAACACAGGCACACAGCAGAAACCTCTTTGACACTGGCCATAGCAATTTCTGTCTAGGTATGTCTTCTGAGGTAAGGGAAACAAAACCAAATTAAACTATTTTATTAAAGATTTTATTTATTTATTTATTAATGAGAAACACACACAGAGAGAGGCAGAGACGTAGGCAGAGGGAGAAGCAGGCTCCCTGCAGGGAGCTTGATGCAGGACTCAATCTCAGGACCCTGGGATCATGACCAAAGGCAAGTACTCAACCACTGAGCCACCTAGGTACCCCAGCAAAAATAAGTTGTTGAGACTCATCAAAATAAAAAAAGCTTCTGTACAGTAAAGGAAACAAAAATCAACAAAACTAAAATGCAATCTATGGAATGGGAGAAGATAATTGCAAATGACGTATCTGATAAATGGTTAGTATCCAAAATATATAAAGAACTTATAAAACTCAACGTCCAAAAAATGAATAATTCAATTAAAAATGGGCAGAAGACAAGAATAAATATTTTTCCAAAGAAGACAAACAGATGGCCAACAGATACATGAAAAGATGCTCAACATCACTGATGACCAGGGAAATAAAAGTCAAAACTACAATGAGATATTACCTCATACCTGTCAGAATGGCTAAAATCAACAACACAAGAAACAAGGGGTGTTGATGAGAATGTGGAAAAAGGGGATCTTCTGATCCCCTTTGAAGGAATGCAAATGAGGGAATGCAAATGAGGGAGTGCAAACTGATGCAGCTACTCTGGAAAACAGTATGGCGTTTCCTCAAAAAGTTAGAAATAGAACTGCCCTAGATCTAGCAATTGCACTACTAGGTATTTACCCAAAGAATACAAAAATATTAATTCAAGGGATAAATAAATGCATCCCAATGTTTACAGCAGCATTTTCTACAACAGCCAAATCATAGAAACAGCCCAGATGTCCATCAACTGATGAATGGATAAAGAAGATGTGATGTATATACACAACGGAGTATTACTCAGCCATAAAAAAGAACAACATCTTGCCATTTGCAATGACATGAATGGAGCAAGAGAGTCTTATGCTAAGTGAAATAAGTCAGTCAGAAAGAGACAAATACCAAATGGTTTCACTCACATATGGAATTTAAGAAACAAAACAAATGAGCAAAGGAAAAAAAGAGGAGAGGCAAACCAAGAGTCTCTTAACTCTAGAGAACAAATGGGTGGTTACCAGAGGGGAGGTGTGTGGAGGGAATGGGTGAAATCATTGATGGGGATTAAGGACGGGACTTGGGCATTGCATGCAAGTGTTGAATCACAATATTGTACTCCTGAAACTAATATAGCAGTGTATGTAAAATCACTGGAATTTAAATAAAAACTTAAAAAATATATTGTCACATTGATTTGAAATGTCTCTTCTATTTGGATCTGTTTTAAAACAAAGACCATAAACCTTCCAGAACTCCATGCTCCCCCTTCAGAAGAGGTGAATTCTTTCTGAGTCTCTATTTCTTCATCTGCCAATGATGTCAAGTAACTGCGTTATTCTTGCTGTTGCTGCTTTGTGGCCAGATATGCTCTTATTCATTAACTTCACAAACGTATATGGACCTGCTACGGTGTTGGTATGTGTGCCAGGCACGGGAATGCAAAAGAAAATTAGGCAAGCCCCCTGTGGTGGTCACTGCAATAAGCCAAAGACAGAGCTGTCCAGGTGTAACTCTGCTGTCCTTGGACAGCTCTTGGCAATGCAGGAAAATGCAGGGTTACAGAGCTTCTGGAAGACATTGAGCAAAACGGTAATGGTAGTTGTTTCTGGGAGTGTGATTGGAGTTGAATTTTGATTTCTTCTTTCTTCTTTTCTGTTTTGCTTCTAGTTTCTACAAGCATACACATTAGTCCTGTGGAACCATTCCTGTTTTCGTTAAACGAACCTCAGTTGTATTGAGTTGGCTTCCTTGTCATCCTTGGTTCATAATGCTCTCTGGGGGTCCCACATTCTCTTTATGAAAAGAAAACAAGGAGAAGGGATCTTCAGAGGTTAGTGCAGACCCAAGGGAGGGAGAGTTTCTCGAGAAGGTGATGGGAGGGTGCTCCTGGGGTAGATACATTGGGGGCCGTGTGGGGGTCCAACGTACAGCAGCCTGGAACAATGTGGCCTTTGGAGAACTACAATAATTTACCTTGTCAGGAGCTGGGGTCCTAAACAGGAGTGACCATGTGTTTTATCTGGTGTATGTAGAGAACGGTGGAAACGAATATTTTGAGGCTGTGAGCATTTGCATGTCTAAGGATCTCATATGTCCAATTAAGCCAGTCCTTTGGGGCATTTTCTCACAAATGGAGAACTAGAGAGTCATCTTATTAAAAAGTGTAACTTTTAAATATATCTCTGGCATTATACTAGCACCGGAGAAGTAGCCTCTAAGCTAAAGAATCCTTAGGTGAAATAAACGGTATAAATAAATGCGTCTTTTCACAAATTATTAACAAAAGGAAAACTTCTACAAAGACCACCTTTCTATCCGCATCATCAGGTTCTCCCTCTCTACCACATTCTTCCCAGGGACCGCCGAAATGTCCTGGACTCTTCTTTTGCCTCCATGCCTCTCTATTTACCAATTCATTGCTCCGCTCTTTCCCAGAAAAATGACAACCATGTTGTCTGTGCCACTTGTCCACGTTTCCTTCTCTCCTGAATCCTCTCGGTCAGGTTTTCCACCCCACTGTACCACTGACATTGTTGTTACCAAAGGTAACAAAGACCTATGTCTTGCCCATGGTCCCATGGTCCATTGCCAGCCTCTTTTTGCTGTGTCTTTTGGGAATATTTGGCAAAATTGACCACTCCTTCCTTTGGGAAACATTTCTCTGAGCTTTCCTTCCATTCCATTCTTCTAGATTTCCTGCCACCTACCAGCTCCTCCTTCCCAGTATATTCCACTCTAACTGTTGGAATATTCTGAGACTCAGCTCTGGATCCCCCTCCCAGCCCTGCTGCTGTCACATACTCCTATTTTTTCCCTAATGTTCTCATTTGCAGCCTTGGCTTTCAATACCATCTATATATCGAAGACTCCCAATAGCTTGATTTCCCCCTGGATCTTGAGATTCCTAAACAACAAGCTAAGCACCTGCTAGCTTGACATGCCCACTTAGCTCTTTATTAAGCATCTCAGGCTTATGTGGCCAGGACAGAGCTTTTGCTTTTCTACTTCCTCATGGCAGCTTCTCCCAAGATTTTTTTGCCTCAGTAAATGGCACCACCATCTCACCCACTCTCTGGGACCTCAAACACAGAAATCATTCTTAGATGCATCTCTTTCTACTGCTCCTTACATTTATCACTTGTCTTGGCAGATTTATTCTGCAAGTGTATCCCAAATCGGACCACTTCTCCGGGATGGCACCACTCACATCCTAGTCTCAGCCACTGTCTTCCCTCAACTGGGTTATTCTAATAGTCTCTGCCTGGCACTGCTGCTCCTCTTCCTACTGCTTTCTGATCATTTCTCTGCAAGGTGGACAGAGTGATCATTGTGAACTGCGTACATCTACTAATGGCTTTGGATGTCAATGGCAATGGATCCAAACCCTTCCTGAAGCCTACAGGACTCCATCTGATGCTCAGGCTCCATCTGCCTCACTGTCCATGTTCTATATATTACCCTCTCCTTCATTTTTTGCCTCCCAAACACACTAACCTTGTTCCTGCCCTTGGACATTGGAGCTCACTCTTCCCTCTGCCTAAAATGCTCTTTCCCAAGATCTTCACATGACAGGTCTCTGCTTAATTACCACCTCCTTGAAAAAGCCTCCCTGGAGTCACCTAGACCATCTCTAAACCACAGTGTTTTGAAAAATTCTCAGAGTAGAACTTATTCCTATCTGATATTTCTTTTTCTCTTATTTTTTGCTTTCCTGAACAGAACAAAAGCTCTGAGAGAGCAAGAACCTTGTAGGACATGTTTAGAGCTGTATCTCTGACACCTAGGACAGTGCCTGGCCCTTGATAAGTGTTCATTGAATGGGAATGTGATAGCTTGCTACACCTGCCCTGTGACAAAGATATTATTGTCCTCAGTTTGTAGGTGGGGAAATGACATCAAAGAGGCTAATGAGTTTGTCTGAGGTCTGGTAGCTGTTAAGAATATAAGTGTTGGGATCCAATTCCAGAGCCTTTGATTTTAATCCTCAATGACACTGCCTGCAAAATCTATCCTTCTGGAATCCAGAATTTATTTTATAAAAATGAGGAAGGATTCCTAAAATGTCTATAAACAGATGAGTTAACTTTTTATACCTGGGGAAGGAAACACAAGGGAAACTAAGTTTAATAAAAGTGTTAAAAACTATTTTTATCTGCAGAACTAATAGGATTGAAACAAAATTACTTTTTTTAACCTGTAATTAACACATAGTGTCATTTCTGTTAGAACCTGTACCTTGGACACAGATCCTAATATTGAGTGCATAGAACTCTAGAAAGAAGACGGACGGATTGTGTTACATTCAGCTTTGGCTTGTCCCACGATGGTCTGAATGTCTCTCCATAAATTTTGCCCCAAAATATGTGCGTGAATGATTTTGCACACAAGAACCCTCAAAGTGTTTTAGAGTAAGATAGTTATGTATTTGTCCCTGTAAATACCTGATTGTACCTCTTTTCCTCACCCCCCCCAGGACTCAGGGTCTTGAGGCAGCCCATTCTAAGTATGTCCTAAGATCCATGGACTTTGTGGTCCACGCGGAGTCCCCGAGGGTCTACAGTGGGTGTCGCTGGCTCTTCAGTCAAGGTGTGCTCTCTGATCTGTTGGCACCTTATAGAAAGGGGACGGAGAAGGGGCTCTTTTCCAATAAGGTGGGATCTTCTGGAGTCAACGCTACGCTTCCCCCAGTCCTACCTACATGGCTCTAGGACATCTTCCTTACACACTCCAAAAATGTCCCCTTGACCTTTGGCTCTGCTTAGAGAATGATGGGTGAGGTGGAGGTAGAGAGGAAGGGACGTTCCAGCTGAAGTCCAAAGGCAAGAACTCTTGTTTTTCTACCTTGATTCTCCAGAAGAATCCCACCTACTAACTGGAGAAACATACTTTTCAGACAATTGGGGAAAATCTAACATGAAATCTTTATTAGATGTTGTTGATATTGTTGGGGACAATGGTGTTATGACCATATTTCGAAAGTCCTATCGATTAGAGATACATCCTGAATTATTTACAGGGACAAGAATAGGATGGCTGAGATTTGCTTTAAGCTACAGAAAAAAGTATCTATGTATGTTTGTGGAGCGGGAGCATATAAAGCAGGTAAAGCGGAGTGTTGACAGCCGTTGAAATTGGGTACTGGAGGATTCTTCATGTTCATCTCTCTAGTTCTGCATGAAACTTCTTGAAACTTCCTCCATAAAATGGCTTTTAAAAAACCATTGTTACTATCCCTGATTATCCTGTCAAGTTTGTAAACTACCTTTTTTAGATAACCTAAAGAGCTTAGTGCTGCAGAGGGTCGTTTAAGGAGTTTATATAGAAGGAGCGTCAACAAAGATCCTAAGGCATGTATGCTCTTCGGCTCAGTACTCACAATTAAGGGCTTTAAAATGATGTGTTTTAATGACGATGAGCTTTCTATGTAGGTATCTATGGTGGTTAACTTTAGGTGTCAACTTGGCTAGACTGTGATATCTAGTTTGGTCATACACACCAGTCTAGACGTTGTTTGGAGGATAGTTTTTAGATAGAGTTGACATTTTAGTCTCTAGGCTTTGAGTAAAGCAGATCATCCTCCCTGATGTGAGTGGGCCCTATCCAATCAGTTGAAGGCCTGAAGAGAAAAGACTGAGTTCCCCTGAAGAAGAGGGAATTCTGCTTTCAGATGGTCTTCAGACTTGAGCTGCCATATCAGCTCTTCCCCGGGTCTCTAACCTGCCCACCTGCCCTGCAGATTTCGGGCTTGCCAGCCTCCATAATTGTGTGGGCCAATTCTTAAAAAAAAAAAAAAGAAAAAAAAAGAAAAAAAATCAACCTTTCTTGCTTTCCATATATACATATCCTATTGGCTCTTTTTCTCTGGAGAACCCTAATTATTAGACTATCCTGATTGAGTTTTCTGGTCAAGTTTCAACTCTTTGGTGCAAGTCTTTCTAAAGCATAGCACCCTTTTGGGTTATAATAACTAGATCCCACTGACCCTGGCTGAAACATTCTTGGATGATTCGTGGTACTGCTGAGTTTCTGGGTCACACTAGGGGTAGGTACTATGGATGAGATCCGTACAGGACTGTGGGGAGGCATAAATTTCGGGGGTTGCTAAGTGCTTAGCATATAGCTGGTGCTCAGTGAACTTGTCATGGTGGCCTTACCTGAAGGGTGCCTCACTAGGGCTTATACTTTGGGACTGTTTTTCCTTCTTTGGTGAAGGAGATGGCAACTGCTTCAAGGTCTAGGCAGGATGGAAGATCAGACCATCCTTGTTCTGGGAAGATTTGTTGACAGGGCGTCCCCTGCAAGGACAGGGTAGGTAGGCCACATCACGTTAGGGATTTGAATGGTCTAAAAAGCTGCTTTACCTCTGGAGGGGGGTGTCTTCAGGCAGGAAAAAGAAGAGGGGCTTCCAGCTCTATGAGTTGGACTTGGTTTTTCTTCAGCCTTGGGAGCTGCAGGATGCCTGGGAGGGGAGTTTAAATTAATGTGGGGTTTCTTACCCTCAGTACTACTGACATTTTGGGCTTAATAATCCTATAGTTGTAGTGCTGGCCCCGGCATTGTAGGACTTCAGCGGTATCCTTGGCCTCTACCCACTACATGTTAGAAGCACCCCTTTCCTACCTGTGACAACCAAAATGTCTCTGGATGTTGACAAATGTCCTTTAGGGAGCAAAATTCCCTGTGGCTGGGGATGGCCGTGCTAATGGGAGAGGCCCACTTACAAGATCTGCTTCCTTCAGAGCTCAGGCCTGTTAAGTCTTGCAACTCAGCATGAAGTGGGATCCCTGTTCCCAGGAAGAAGCCAAGAGCCCCTCCTACAGGTTGGGTCCCAGTCCCCAAGGGAGGGAAGCAGAGACACCAGGCTTCACATTAGCATTTCGAATAGACTTGCAGAAGTGAGTGCTGCCTGGGTGGGCCAAATGTCCCCTGGGTCAGTGTCACACTGCTGCTGGAGGGGCTCCAGCCCTGAGGTTCCCTGGGCTCCTGGACACAGCTTGGAAGCCCGACCACCATAGCACCACAGGCCAAAAGTCTGGAATCCCCTCCTTTCCCCAGGGTGGCCGGGAGGCCCTCTGCTCAGGCCCTCCCACGCCCGGGGAGCCCACGACTCCTCCCTGCTGTGAATGCCCCTCTCTGTGTCTGTCACCCCAGGGTGGTCGCCTACCCACTGAGCTCTAGACCCCACCTGCCAAGGTGAATGGCAGACAAAGCGCTGAGACGACTGAGCTGGACACAACCCCATTCGTGGCACAGTTTTGCCCCGGAGCGCTGCTGGTTGCCTAGTGCAGGAGGCGTTAGAGCTCGTGACATTACCTGTCTTCCATTCCTTCTTCTCCCTTCGCACGCACTTGCTCGCCTGATGTGATTTTCCACGCAAACATTGCCTCCTTCCTCCCCCGCCCTGTGGGGCTGATGATGATGAGGCCGGTGGTTGCCCAACGGTCACATGGCCTCAGGGTTGCTGGCCCGGGCTGTGAAGGCCTGATGAGGCATTGTAGATAAGGCTCAGTAAATGCAAGGATTTGGATCTCCTTACCCAGGAAGCCAGGGAACAAGATCAGAAGGAACTGGCCCACCCTGGGGGTGTCAGGTAATGTGGTGGTTTTGGAGCATTTCCACAAATTCTCTGGCACTTCTCTATCAAAAGGGCTCTAATTCCCCTCTCTTTGAATGTGGGCCGGCTCCAGGGGCACACTGCAGAGGAAGAGAATGTGGCAGACGTGGCACCGGAGGACTTTGGAAAGCTGGTTTCAAAGGGAATACAATTTCTGCCTCGCTCGCTCTCTCTTTCTCGCCATCTCTCCCTGGCTCTCTGTCTCTTTCTCTCCATCTCTGGCTCTCTCTTTCTTGGGACGCTTGCCCCTGCTTCTAGGCAGCATGGAAAGAACCACATGGATGCTCCAATCATGGCCCGGGCCAAGGCGACACCTGACAGGTGAGGGCCCCAGCTTCCAGCTGCTTTCAGCCAGCAGCTTCCAGCCTCGCTAGCTGACGCCTAATGGGGCGGAGATGAGCTGTCCCTGCCGAGACCTGTCCAGATGCCAGATTCGGGAGCCACATAAATGCCTTGACTGTTTTAAGCCAGTACGTTTTGGGTAATTTGTTAGGCAGCTATAGACAAGGGGAAGAGATGATCACATTTGCAGGAGGAAAGCTGCTGCTCACGAGCACTCACCGTGTGTTCAGATCCACGCTGAGCATTTTACACCATCATCTCCTTCTAGCCTCAGAGCAACCCTGTAAGGTAAGGTGAGTACTAGGTTTTTTTGTTGTTGTTGTTTATTCATGAGAAACACAGAGAGGAGAGAGAGAGAGAGAGAGGCAGAGACACAGGCAGAGGGAGAAGCAGGCTCCATGCAGGGAGCCCGACGTGGGACTCGATCCCAGGACTCCAGGATCACACCCTGGGCTGAAGGCAGCGCTAAACCACTGAGCCACCCGGGCTGCCCGAGTACTAGGTTTTTAACCCCACTTCAGAAATGAAGAAAATGAGACCCAGAGAGGTTGAGTAACTTGCCCAGGGTCGTGCGGCTGGTGAGAAGCAGAGTCGGGACTCAAGGCCAGAGCCCGCCTTCCACGGGCGATGTCATGACGAGCTGGCAGTGTTGGCCAAGGGGCTCGTGCCACAGTGGCCCAGGCTGGCAGAGGCGTCCGGGTGTAGCTGCTTCGGGCTCCCTGGAAGCCTCTGCTGCATTTCACGCTCCAACAGCTCGGCTTCACCTGCTGGGCCCTGTCCTGCCCGGACACCCCAGCTACTCTCTGCTCGGTGCCCTCGTCCTTCTGTCCAGCTAGCAGGGCTTCCCCATGCACTTGATGCCTCCAGGGCAGACTCGCTGCAGGAGCATCTCTGGAGGTGGGGCCCAGGGACCTGGCTCTTTAACACACTCCCCATGTGATTCTCATGCAGAAGACATGTGGGGCTCCATGCCTTCGGGGACACCTGCAAAGCCCCAGAACTAGTACATACCCTGGCACACCATCCAGCCTGGAGAAGGAAGGCTCTGACGCAGGCCGCAGCACGGGTGAGCCTTGTGGACATGGTGCTCAGGGACAGGAGCCCGCCACAGAAGGACGACTCCACGTACACGAGGCTCCCAGGGTGGCCAAGGTCATAGAAACAGACTGTAGAAAGGGGGTTGCCAGGGGGTTGGTGGAGGGGAGACAGCGACTTGTTTAACGGGTACAGAGCTGCAGTACGGGAAGACGGGTGGTGGTGATGGTTGCACAGCACTGAGACTGTATTTTATGCCACTGAGCTGTATACACTTTAAAAATGGTACGTTTTAGACATATTTTGCCACAATTATACAACAAATCACAAGGCAATCCAGAGGGGAGCCTGCATGCCTCGGGCTGCGTTCCCCCTTAGTCCCCCTTTGAGAAGCGATCGCAGAGCCCTAGGGACTTGCAGCCGAGGCCCTGCACACTGACAGGCAAGTGATTGCTCCCCCGCTTGTGACTGGTAGGACTGACAGGGTTTGCCACGACTCCTTTTTCTGATGGGCTGAAGAGTATGCAAGGTCCTGGGGGAGGTTTGCGGGAGACGTGCTTCCAAAGTACTGGGGGTGTCTTGCCCCCCTTGACCTGGACACCCTTTGTGGGCTCATGCTTGGCCTCACCCGGCCCTCAATCGAGGGGGCAGCGACCTTAACGCTCCCTAGTCCCGCAGAATGTGTGCAGAGCATTGGCCGCAGGTGTGCCAGCTGACAGCTCTCCTGAAATGCAGCATTTTGAAGTGAAAAGGCTTCGATGCGGCACATGCCAGAGGTGAGGCCTGGTTTCCAGGGGGCCCCTCGCGGGACAGGCTGCCAGGGGCAGGCGAGCCTCTCTGTGCCTCACCTCTGCTCTGCGGCAGGCTTGGTGGCGGCGAACCCGCAGCAGCCGCTCCCCTATGAAGCAAGGCCGAGGAGAGGGGCCGAGGCCCCAGGGTCCCGGGAACCAGGCGCCGGCTCGGCAGGGATGCGAAGGCCGAGGGCCGCGGGGCCTCTTCCGTTGCTTGGCCGCCGACGCTGCAGAGGGCGTGCAGCGGGCGCAGATGGGGAGACGGGCTCCTCTGCAAGGTGCTTGCAGACTGGCGGTGGGGAGCGGGGGTGTCCATGCCAAAGGGGACAACGCAGAGGTACCAGGGGGAAAAGTTATTCATCTGTTATGAGCAGACGGCTTCCTGGAGCTGGGGGTGGGTGCTGAGGGGAGGCCGGTGGAGGAGTCTCGGATTGCCTCTGACGGTGGGTGGGCCTCAGTCCAGTGGGCTCCAGTGGGTGGACTGGAGTGAGCCCCTCCAGGGGCTGCCCAGGACACCAGCTTGGCGGCTGGCCCGGGGGGGCAGGAGAGGCCGCCTCCTGAAACCGTGCATCCTCGCTGCTTCCCTGGGCGTAGCCTGGGCCCTGCGGAGCCACAGGCCGTGCGAAGGAGGAGTGGGGGGACGAGTTGGACGGTATGGACGCGGTGGCGGGTAGTGAGGGCCCCAGCTGGCTGCACACGGGCCCCACAGGAGGAGGCTGGCTCGGGGCTCAGCTGGAGGGTGGGTGAGAGGCCGCAACTCAGCGTCTTCGGTCAAGGGCACTGATTCCCAAGCCAGGACAGCCAGTGACCCAAATGAAGTCAGCATTTGGCGTTTGCCCATTAGTGATGGGGGTCTGGTTCTGCGTCTCCCTTCTTTGGGAAGTTTTGGTCTCCGGCCTTGGACACCATCCAGTGAGGCCAGGTATGGAATAGAGAGGAATGTCCCCTCCTGGGGGATGCTGCGGCCAGCGATGTGTGTTCTGGGGTGTGGGTGTGTGGAGGTGGGCCCTGGGCTTCAGACGGCCAGTCTTTGGGCATCTGCCCTGTGTTCTGCTGCGCATGTTGAGGTTGCAGGCATCACCCACGCGGCGTCTGAGCCATCTGCACTTTCTTTTTGAAAAACCCAGTCATTAGCTGCCTTTCCAAACTAGTAGAACAGGTGCAAGAGGATCTTCTCCACCCTGGAAGCTGTTACCTACCACATGGTGGCTCCCAGAGTGAGCTCCGCAGACCTCCTCCTCTGGGCAGTGGGGGAGCGTAGTGACCAAGGCCTCAGCTGGGCCACCAAGTCCTGAGCTGGGTTAGTGCTGAGGCCGCACCTCCCACGGGCTGCTCCCTACAATGACCGAGGCTGGCGGGGGCACGAAGGCAGACCCCATGCCTTCCCCGGACTCCTTCCTCTGTCTCTTGACCCAGGCATCTCCTCTCATGAAAGCCTTGCCTATTTAGTGCCACCTTGGCCACTGCTCTTTGGAGGATTGGGGCTAACTTGCTATTTAATCTTGCAAAAATGGAAAAGAATCTCCAAGGGACCACCCAGGGAGCTTTAGTGACAGAAGGCCTCCGACAACTGTCACGGTGACCCAAGGACATGCGCTGGTAGCCACAGGCCTCCTGCTGCCCTACGCCAGGTGGCTCTGGTGCTGGTGCAGGGACCCTTCTGGCTCGTGTGATGCTCGGGGAAGAGGTGAGTGGTCGGGCTCTCGGGCTGTGAAGAAGCTGAAGGTTATGAGTTCCAGCAGGGAAGGTGCCACAGGCCACACTCAGTCCTCTTGTCGTCACCTCTCCTGTCCCTGCGGAACCCCGTGGGGGGCAGGCCCTGAAGCCGAGTGGAGGACTCACAGGTACCAGACTGGCTGAGCCAGAGGGCACTTCACCTGGTCATCGGGGACACTGGGGTCTCTCACCGCCCTTCCGACCTCAGAAGGCTGCTGTGACAAAGCACAGGAAAGCCCCTGGGAGGTGGAGCAATGCTATAAAGAAGCAAAACACATGTGAGTCACAACTGCTGATCTCCGTGGTTCCTCTTCCCCGGCTCTGCTTTCTTTCTACTTTCTTTCTTGGCAGCTTTCTATTTTGTGAATCTCAGAGTAAGACAAACCGGAAAACCCACCCTGTGTTTTCCTCGTCGAAATGCACGGATGAGCTGGTGGTCTAAGGCTGAGCCTCGATCTGGTCTCTCCCCGAGGTTTCTGCGGACGGTTCTGCACTGCAGAGGTTAAGGGAGAACTTGAACTTGGCGACCTGGGAATTCCCGCTGCAAAGGGTACACTGTATGGACCCTGAGTTTCCCGGAGCCCAGTGAAGAGACACCTGAATTACAAGATATCATAGTCGCAGGGTTTTGTGTCTCCTTGGATGAACACAAGTGGTTTCTGTGTTTAAAAAAAATATGTGTCTGGGAGAATTGGGTCAATTATTTAGCCACAGACAACGGGGGAAAATCCTTTATGCTAATGTCACACTATTGAAATGCAATCTAGGCGCTCAGGTTGGAATTCACTGCCTAAGATGTTGAGGTTCTGTACCCCATACCCCTTTCTCATCCCCTAATTTTATTTTATTTTATTTTTTGGAATTTTATTTATTTGTTTTTTTCCAAGTTTATTTTAGTAATCGAAAAGCACGATTGCTTAGGCTACAGCATTCCTGGGATTTATAACACGCCCTCCACACCAGCACAGGTAACACAGTGGCCCCTCCGCCGGAGCACATGTGCCCAGCAAGCAGGGGAGGCTGAGAGGGTGTTTTATATTTTTTGGCACACGTCGAAGTTATAAGATCACTTTGCAGGAAGAGATTGGGGTGTGAGGAAATAACTCTGGAAAGAAGAAAAGGCAAGAGACCAGGAGGTTGAAGGGAGAAGTGTGGGATGCTCTTGATCCCTGCCCCTGCCTCCCTCCGCCACCCCCTCCACCTTGCCCCCCTTGTTCCATTGTCAGATACTCTTTCTTTTTTTTTAAAATTTTTTATTTATTATTATTTTTACTCTTTCCATCAGTTCCAGAATCTCTGCTCTTTTCTACTCCTCTCATTTTTTTTTTCCACCTTCAGAAATCTTTGCCTCCTCCCGCGGTGGTGTTTTAGCAAATCCACTGCCCTTAAACTGGGTCCCCGTCCTTAAGCTTTGCCATTAGTCATTTACTTAGAAATACTAAGTATTTAGTGGGAGAAGGCGTGGGGGAGGCCAGCGGGTTCCGCTGACACTTGTCGGTGCTGCTTTTCTGCCCCTGGTTGCATCGTTCAGCTGACTCAGCATCGCAAGCTCTTCATTGTGAGAGACGCAGCACTGGGAGCAGGTGCTGTAGAGCGGGCCCGCCGTGACCTTGGTGCGTTATCTGCGCGGCTCCCCCCGTACAGGTGGGGTGGCTTGTGTGCAAAGTGCTCCTGGTCGGCTCATCAGGGAAATGACCCTGCCGTGCTCTTGCTGACTCCTTCAGACGGAGAGCTTGGAAGCCCCTTGACGACGCTGTGCGGCCCCTTTCCTGCAGTGTGGGTTCACCACCTCCCAGCCGTGTGACATTGGGCAAGTTGCCTGGACTCTCGGAGCTGGGGTTTCCACATCTGCCCAACGGGAGCAGAACTAGATGCTATAGAACGGTGGCAGGGATTTACTGAGTGAATACGTGCAAAACTGCCTCACGCTCACTCTTACTTTCCTTATTGTTTCTAAAAGGAGAGGAGTGGGCTTCCAGGTTGAGGAGTCACAGTGGAGGTGGGCAGGGCACTGCGTCCAGCGGGAGGGCCCGAATCACCTGCTCAAGCTCCTGAACAGAAAGCAACTTTTACACTTCTAGTCTTAATGACTTGTTTTCTGAGTCCCGTCTCTGCACCAGCTGTGGCGGAAGACACTTCATGAACTTTCTCTTTAATCCTGATAACCACCCTGCATGACAGACACAATTATCCCCATTTCACAGATAGTGAAAGAGCCTTGTCCAAGGTCACCCTGCAGTCGGTGGAAGAGTGGCAACTGATCTGAAAGGTCCTGTGCTTTCCCCTGCAGCAGACTAACTCCTCCTCTGACCCCGAAGTCAGGACCAGCTGTCCCCAGTCACTCCATGGTCAGATGCCTAGCTCTGAGCCCGTTTGATCTTGCACAGGCAAAAATAATTTCAGAACACACAATGCCTTGGCTTGGGAAGAGCTTTAAATGTGTTACATGCAGCACATGTATGAATTAGTTCACCAGCAAATGAAGTGTGTCCTCTGGACCTCAAGGCAGTTCTTGGCTTCACAGACTGTAACCACAGCGCACATTAGGGTGGGGTGGGGTAGGGTGGGTGGATTAGGGTAGAGAGGATGTAATTTTCCAGAAATTGAAATAAACATCTCAGCTATGTTGGAAATAGATCGACTTGCCAAGGGATCTGGGACCCAAAGTCCTTGGGAGTTTAGCACCGCTTCTTTCTGATGTGTCTAGTGGGTGCTGTGGCTAGACCTCCGAGCAGCCCCAGGACTCTCACTTCCACCCTCCATGGTCTCTCCTGGTCTTTCCTCCCCTCCTTCCTCCAGGCCACTCTTCCCGTCTCAAGGCCTCCTGATTCCCTCCATATGGTGGGAGGACGTGTGTGTGTGTGTGTGTGTGTGTGTGTTTGTGTGTGTGTGTGATGGGGTGGACCTCTGACAGCCCTCCCCACAGGCCTGGACACAGAAAGCACATAGGTTAGAAAGGCTTGCAAGTGCCAGATGGCACGTGTCCTTTGCCTGTGATCAAAGCAGCACAGGCCATATCCACTCACTCGTACTATCCCCTATTCTTGCTCTTATTCTGAATTGAACCATTTGAATATCATCTTAGAAACCAAGCTTATGTCTGATGACTTCACCTGCCTCTCTCTGCAGCCCTCTCCACCTCCTCCCATGCTAGGCAAGATTTTTACAAAGGCCAACGCCATAGCTACTCTGCACTTTGCAATGGCACGAGTCCCTAGTTGTCCTTCTTTTATTGTGGATGCTCGGACTTAGATTCCTCTGCAACCGGAAGAGACCTTTCCCTTATGATTTAGCAACACTGGAGAGCAATTGGTCATTTAAAATCACATAGGGGACTTTTGCATTGTACTTTATGTTCGCAAATGGTGATACCCAACATTTCTAAGGGGTTTTTTATATGCCAGACACTATTTCCAGTCCATTATACAGAATAATCATCACGTGAGTTTTATTATGATCATTCCCATTGTACAGAATGAAAACAGGCCAAAGTAGTTCAGGAATCTGACCGAAGGTATACAGTTAATAAGTGACAGCGTTGGAACAGGAATCCACGGGTTTGACTCAAAGTCAGCTATACATTAACAGTAAGGACAATCATGGTGTCCTGGAGGTTTCACAATGTAAAGAGGTTTGCCCAAGATCCTATAGCCAGAGACCGACGGAGCCAGGACCTGAACCGGATCCCCTGATCCCGAAGTCCTGCCTCATGATACCGTGTTGCATAGCCTGGCTTGTAAAAGGGAACATGCTAGCTGCAGGGGTGCTGCAGCAGAGAGGGGCTTCTGGGAGGCATCTGTGCATAAGGGAGAGCCAGTGTGGCCCGGAACACAGGGAGCTATGAAGCTGCCACAGGGTCCAGGGACAGAGCTTGGCTGAGAGGGAGCGAGCCTGAGAGAAAGTGACTCAGTATAGGTGAGATTGGGGAAAGAAGGAAGATTTTGGCAGGAGGTGGATGTGGGAAGGCAGGCCCCTGAGGCTGCAGTCAATGGCAGTCAGAGGGCACCCATGGGACACATGTTTGCGCAAAGGGTGGTCGGGGGATTCCAGAAGACCAGAGTGAGCAGAGAACTGAAAGTGTGAGGTAGCGAAAATATGCTAAAGTCTGGGTTTGAGTGAGTCTTTCCCTGAGTAGCTGTGTGAGCTGACCCAGGTCCTCCCCATCCCAGGACCTGTCCCCCGTTGTGACCTGGGAGGGCTCCTGAAGGCCTCCCCCAGCAACCGGCCTCCCCACCTGACTTCCCAACCTTGCACCCTGGGCCGGTTGGGTGAGGGTCTTGATCGTCTGGCAGGATTTTGATTTGGCTGGACCCTTGTCCTTTCCCTTGTGTGTTGGTGTTTCCTTTAAAAAGAGGAAAGGAAGGCAGCCCTCGTGTTAAACGGACAGCTGGCGGTGTCAACGGAGAGTCTGGCTGCCCTGCGCCGTCCTCCGCTGGCTGGCGGTGGCCCACTTCTCTCCCCTCCCGCCGACTCAGGCGGCCTCGTCGCTGGACGAGTTTAGAGATTCCATATCGACATGCAGGAAACATCTGTGCTGATGGCTCCCAGGGACTGTCTGGGGAAAATCTCACCAAAATGATTACGAGTGTTACAAACTTTAAGTTGGAAACGTATATTTCCCTGTGGACGGAGAGGAGAGCCTTTGGTCTGGCAGCTAAGTGCAGCCTCCTTGATATTCTGCTCATACCGAGCCTCTGCTTGTGTTTTCTATTCAAATGTCCCCCCAGGGCTTGCACACTCTCCTTCGGTGGCACCGGTTCTGTCCCCAGTCATCGCGACGCACCTCCGTGCCACGTCTTCCTCTACAAGCCAGGTCCTTGAGTCCTGGACTGTGTATTTTTTACGACTTGATTCATCGTCTTGGGAAAGGATCGTCTCAGTTCTGTGTTATAAAGATTCCGCCTAGAGAGGGAAGGAGGTTAAGTATCTCTGGTATGTACATCCTGTTTTTCCGTGTGTGTTTGAAAGTATGAGTGGGGTCCCCTGATCCATTTCAGGAATGATTTGCCGGAAGGGGAAATTGCAGCCTTTCTGAAGGGAGGAGGCAGCTTGCCATTTTTCTGGGTCTGTGGGGAGAGAGAGGCATCAGTCGGCCAGGGCTGCCGTAACGAAGTACCACGGGCTGCAGGCCTGAAACTACAGACATTTGCCCTCAAAGTTCTGGAGGCTGAGAGTCCAAGGTCAAGATGTGGGCGGAGCCTCCCTGGTCTTTCTCCTCGGCTCCTAGATGGTGCCTTCGCCCTGTGTCCTCGCGTGGTCCGCCCTCTGTGGGTCTCTGTGTCCTGGTCCCCTCTTCTTGCGAGGAGACCGGTCGTGTTAGACTAGGGCTACCCCTTGAAGACTTCATTTTAACTCAGTTGTCTCTCTAAAGACCCTGTCTCTAAATATGGTCGAGTTCTGAGGTACGTTCTGTGGGGGTGAGGACTGTAGCATATGGATTTTTGGTGGGATGCAATGGAGGCCATAGCGATCTTCAACCCATTAGAAATTCAGTAGGGTTAATGATGGCCTTGGAGGGCACTTGTCATTCATGCTTGGGGGTGATTCATCAGTTTGCTTTCCTCCCGAGCATATTAACTACATTAGGTTTTAGTCTTCCGGAGAGTAAACTTCGGGGAAGGATGTTCCTAGGTCAGGTGTCATCCCTGGGAATTTAGAAGACCAGGAACGGGACGGTCTGGGCTTGAGTATGACCGCCGAGAAGTTGGTAGTTAGAGCGAAGGTCAGTGGGGCGCGGTGAGGTGGGGCCAGAGGGCAGCATGCCTTGAAGCAGGATCACAGAAATGCACTATTATGGCCAGAAGTGACCCGTGGAGGTCACTGTCCCCTGCAGATTTCCGGGACTGGAGTCTGTAACATTCTCCTCTTCACAGTGCATGGAGAAGACTCACTTCTCTGGCCTGCGTTCCTGACAGACCACCCGGCAACTGTTGGTCATATTGGATATCAAGGACACGTCAGGAAAGGCCCGTGCATTGAGGGACATATATTTACAGGGACGTTAATATGGCCAACATCTATCAACTTTATCTGCCCAGTACCCTGTCTCCCTCTCTATTTCCTTGATGCCAGAAATGGGTATGTGACCCAGGATGGGTAAATTATTTCACCAATTTGTTCACAGTGACTGTTCCAAGAGGTATAATCAGGTTGAGTCAAGCTGAATTAACCAGAATTTTCCCTGGGCTTTTTCACACCAGAGCCCAGAGAAAGGCTCTTGCTTTCTGGTTAAAGAGCTGTCAAGGATGAGTCAGAGCTACTGTCGACGAGAATCCACCCCACAGAGAAGCTGGTTTGGCCAGAAGTCTGCACACCAGAGAAGCTGACCTGGGCTCAAACGGTGAGCCCAGTGGGCTCTGAGGCCTTGACCTGAAGGCCTGGCGTGGCCCGGCGGCTGTCCACAAGCTCTCTCCATCCCGGCCTGTCTTCTACCTGTGGCTTGGTCCCGTGAACCACTAAGCCCCTCCTTAGCTTGGATTTCTGCCACTTGTGACCAAAAGAGTCCTGGCTGATTCATGTAGAGTGTGGATTGGACTAAAACATTTGACAATATAAAGAGAATGAAAAGGGTTGAAAGTTATGAAAGTTATGAAAGTAGGGGGAACGAGGAGGGCAAGGCTTCCAACTGGCGGAAATGCCATGATGCCCTTCGATGCCTGAGAGCAAGCAAAATTGTTCAAATGATCTTTGACTTCTCCTTTCTGAAAAGGAAACTTCTTCAGATTGGAAAAGTGAAGAGCAACATGACTAAGAAGGATTTGAAGCCTGAGGTAAGTGAGGAGACGATAAGCAAGGGCCATCTGCCTTGAGATGCGCTGGTGTCCGAGCCCCGCTGGACCATGTGAGTGGAGTGGACACCTGGCCATGTGATTTGGAGAGAGGTGCCTTCTTGGGAATCAAGACAATGGGATGATAGGCTGTGAAATTGGAATAAGAGGTCAGAATCCCAAAGGGTTGGGATTCAAGGTGGAGCTCTTAGAACTTGGGTGTCCCATCTCGATTTTGGTAAGAGAGTCAAGCCCCTCGTGCCACGCCTGCCTCTGACCCACTCACCGCTGTTCTCCTACAACCAGAAACGGAGAAGGAGCAGATTCCCTTGGAAGACGGTGAGTCGTGAGAGGCGGTGACACGAGAATGAATTCTGGTTTAGTCAGGTTGTACTTGAGGTGCCTGCAGGACATCTGTGCCGGGCTGTTCACACGGCAAACTGAGCACTTTGATCTGGAGCTCAGAAGAGGAGTGAAGGCGGGTGAGGTAGCTCCAGGGGTCACGGGCCGGAAGGTAGTGGCCAGATGGTGAGTGCGACCCCCCAGGGATTGCACGCATCGAGAAGAGAAGTGCAGGCTCCACGCCAGAAGCTCCAGAGTGACGGATGGCGAGGATCCGGCGGGGGCAGAAGCGTTGATGGAGGGAGAGAGACAGAGGGTGCAGAGGTGGGAAGAGCCAGGGAGGCGGAGAGCGAAGGCAGGTACGGCAGGCCGGGAAGGGGGGCAGTGGTTCAAGGCGTCAACTGCCCCAGGCTGACGGTGCGAATGGAGACAGGATCCTGGACTGAGGACAAGGAGGTGGGTGGCCACCTTCGAGAGATCCGTTTCCATAACCAGGGGCATAAAAGTTGAGTAGCAAGAAATGAGTGGATGATGAGAAACAGCCCCGGACCGCCCCCCCCCCCCCACGTCGCAGCCTTAGCTCCCATCTGGCCTCCCAGCAGCCCTTCGGTGGCCCTGAGCGAGGCCTCCTGCCATCGTCCACGCCGCCTTCCGCACGGCCACCTGGCTCACCATCCGAAAGCCGCGCTCCCGGGGGCCCCGGGCAGGAGCATGTAACCCCCCAAGCCTGGAGTTTCGGTGCACAGATGCTGACTTCAGAGCTCAGCGACGGGCCCCACGCCGTGCCAGTTCCCTTCTCGCTCGGGAAAAGTCCCTGGGGAGCAGGCTGGTGAGGGAGGCGGCACTGGGCTCTGTATCACACAACCAACCGAGGGGGAGCCGTCTCCACGGGTGGCTCCAAGTTGGCCATGGGTGCTGACGTCCCACCCGGCACACAGAGCAGGAGCCCCTGGATGGAGGCCCAGCTGCGGCCTCCGGAGGTGGGCCTGCCGCCAGGCCCGAAGCAGACTACATTACATCACTTCTGCTACGTCCCGTTGGCCAGAAGGGAGCCACGTGGCTGGACTCCACTTGAGAGAGGCCGGGGGTTGCAGGCTAGCTGAGTCACGGGAGGGGAGGAAACGCTCAGCCGGCCTCTGTGGGCCTGGCATTCGAGGTCTTGCAAAATCAGACCAGCCTACTTTTCCAGTCCCGTCTTCTTGGGGTCTGACCCTACTCCAAGGCACAGGGGGGCATTACTTACTGTGCCTCCCATACACCACGGACATTCCACTTCTCCTTCCTGAGCAAGAACATTCTTTCTCCTCAATTCCTTCCGACTTCTTGAAATCCTACTTCTGCTCTGAGCTACAGGGATAGGCTGTCTCTTCCGTGGAGTTTTTTTTTTTTTCCCTAAGTTGCAATTATTTCCCCCTTTTGTAATTTGTTTGCCCCAGACCCTGTCACTCTCTCTCTGCTGTTTGGGCTGCGGGTTATTAACAGTTAGAGGAATTCTTCCTTCCTTCCGTAGACGCAGACTGCAAACTCATGCAGGGCAGGGTGACCTCATAATGCTTTTTGCCCACCCCATACTTATAGTAACTCTAGGTTCTGACATCCCAAGCCAGGATGTGTGGTCTGCGAAATCATAGTGCACGTTCTGGGATCAATTGGGTAAAATATTAGATCGTGGCATGCTTCAGGAATGTCCTGGAGTGGGATCCTGGAGACATGATGGAAACTCCATTAATCCTGTCAGTCTGGAGCACCACCGAGGCACTCTTATCACTTGCCAACATGCAAAGCAAGAGAGGGTAACTTAGAGGGACTTTTAAAATTGTAGCACAGCTGGCTTGAGACATTTTCTGGGGCATTAGTTTACCCAACATAATTACTAGCCTCCCAAGGCTCTCTCAGCCAAGCCGAAATGCCCAGACACCTCATTGAGAAAAAAAAAAAGTACAAAACTCAAATAAAGCAGAAACGTGGTGTTTTATGGTAGGCGCTTTGTGCTAGCGCATGACCAGTTGAATCTGAGCACGTTCGAAGGCACTCCCGGGTTCTGAGATGATTTTTAAGATGAATGGTTTTATTTGGCGTCTGTTATGGTTCATTCAGAAACTGGAAGCTTGTTTACAGCTTTGTGGCTGAAGGCCTGAGAACCGTTTGTGAATTATTTTGTCAACGAGTCAACCAGGGCTGGCTGGCTGCGCGTCCGCTTACTGGTTGAATTTGACCCCCGATTAAGAATGTTGAATATAAGGAAGACATTCTTTTAATAGTGAAAACGTTTGTGTGTGTATCTGTTCCATTCACGGTTAAGATTTTATTGGCATTAATCTGAGCCGGAGCAAGAAGGAACGGGGGAGCTAGCCGCCAAGTGGAGGCAGCTAGGGCAGGGGGCTGGGCTGACGCCCGGCTCGGTTTTCAGGAGGAGCAGGCTGTCCCCGTCCGTGGGACAGGAGCCACCTCTTGGGCTGCCAGCTCCTCATCCTCCCCCACGAGCCGTGCTGCGGGTGTGGAGAGGAAGGATGGATGGATGAGTCAGGGTGGAAGCAGCTCCAGCCCCCCGCCGCTGTGACGGCTCTAGAACTTGTGACTCTGGCCTGCGAGGGGGCCTGGGCCAGCAAGACAGCCGTGGGTATTTGTTATCCCAAATAACATCCAGCCCAATCTCCTGCTTTTTCCTTTTCCTACAGTTTTGTTTAAATGGCCAATGTTCCCAAGACACACCCTGTGTGCCTTTGCTCCTTCTGTTTTTTTTTTCTGGAATGCCTCTCCTCCCCCAACCTGTCTGACCCAGTTGGAATCCAAAACATTCCTTAATCTATCTTAATGGCACTCCCTTTATTTTTCTTTTTGATGGCCCATTTATGAACTTAAAGTCAGGGTTCATCTTTTGTATCTGCGCTGCCGTCTCTGGCACCCACGGGCCCCGGCAGCAGCTTTCCATTTGCTCAGCGCTGGGTGCTGGGTGCTCAGCTGCCCAAGTGCAGGGCCCACCGGCTCTGCAGCCCGATAACCTGGTTCAATTCTGTGCCCTGAGCCGTCAGAGGGAAGATGAGGGGCCCCCGCCTCACCGGGCACTGGGAGGCCTCCGCGGGTGACCAGGGACAGGCCTGCGCTCAGCGCCAGGCGCTGGGCATCCACTGGCCGGGAGCTCGTGTCACACTCATCAGAAGGGGAGCCCACTCTGTGCAAATGGACAGTGGGAGAGGGGAGAGGACCTCAGGCACAGGAGTGGGTGGTGGGAAGCAGGTGGCCCGGGCCGGGGACAGCCAGGGCGACCCCCGGTCCCCCTGTGGTCTCTGGAGGCCGCTGTGGCCGGGGCTTCTGGGTCTCAGGGAGAGCCTCGGCAGGAGCCCGTGGTGGGGTCGCGGTGACGTTGGGCTCAGCTTTGCTTAAAGAAATTTCTGGCAGGAGAGCTGCCTGCAGACGGGTCGAGCCGCTTGAGGACAGTAAGTCGTGGGTTGCCCATCACAGGACCTGGCAGGGGCCTGGCCAGAGCTTGGGAGGGAGACTGATGGGCTGCGTACCACCTCCTGGTTGTCCCAGGGCTGCTGGAAGGCTCTGCGTGCACGCCGTGCAGCTGCATGCAGATGTGACCGTGGGAACGTGGGGAGTATTCGCACCTGTAGGACTCATGCCCTCTCCCCTTTTAAGAGGAGGTGTCGGGTACGAGATAGGGAGGAGATCAGATTCTATCTGTTGGAGACTGAGCTGCAGGAAGAAAGGGAGAAAGACAAACTGAGGGGGCCCTGGGTGTACCCATCACCCTCACCCCCTGCAAGGGGCTTCTTAGTGAAGTTTCTTGCCTCAGCATCCAACCTGTGGCCTCCCAGAGCGGCCTCGAGGCCTTCCAACCAGCCCTCACCTGAATTGCTATGGGGCATGACCGGGAGGCTGGGTTGGTGGGGTACAGGTCTGTGAGTCCCACACAGGGTTAGTATTATTAGTATCATTATTCTGATGGGGTGGGGTCAGTACAAGGTGGCCGTTGCATGTTAAAAAAAACAAAATAAGGCTATGCCAGAGGGGAGCTGGCGGGAGCCTAATCTGGGAGCCCGTTCTTCCGAGAGGCTATTTATAAAGTCAGCACAGCATGTTCGGCTCGGAGGGGCCCCCTTCCTGGGACACGGCAGCCCCAGAGCCCCAGGGAGGCATGCGCAGGACGGCAGGGCGCCTGGGCTGGGTTCACAGCAAAGAGGGACACCCGGTCTCACAAACCAACTCAAATGCCACGGTTATCGGTGGCTCTGGCTTATTTTTTGTTGGAAGCCGGGTGGAAGGGGAGGAGGGCTGGGTAGTGGAGTTTGCTCTTACCCGTTTGCTGAAGACATTATTTTGACCAAAACTATGTTCAGAGAGTTGAAAGAGATGCATGGCATAAAGCTGTTTTTGTTGTCAATGAAACTACAGCTTTGAGGTTAACACGGGCTGCGCGTGAAAGCAACCCTAAACAAGTGGCCTGTGAAGACACATTGCAAAGAAGAAAAAAAAAAGTAACAGAGGATAAGGACGTATGGGTAGAAATGAGGGGTGCATCCCACGGACTCTGAGCCAGGAGGCTCCGCAGAGTGGGCAGCGCCCTGGACCGCAGGTCAGTGGGTCTGGACTTCAGCCCGGCTCTGTCACCTACCAGCTGTGTGACCTTGGGGCCGGGCACTTAACTCCTGCGAGCTTCGATTTTTTTCCATCTGTAAGTTAGCCTCATCGGCCCCCCACTGCCAACCTCGCTGACTCTTAGGCAATAGTGAAAGAGCTTTTATCAAAATGTGCTCCCGGCCCGGCTCTGTGCACGGCCTCCGCTGTACTGTCTGCAAATTGGCTTCTTGCTTCTCCTGCATCACGGCCATCTGAGAAACGCTGTTTCTGCGTCTCCTCAAACTGCCACTTGGGGCTGGTGTCAGGGCCGACCTCAGGAGGGCGGAGGTGAGGCCCTCTTTGCTAACAGGGGTGTAACTGAATTTCTCTATCTCTTTCTGCCTCCACCTCCCTCTCTCTCACAGTGCCACCAAGTGAAATCTAGGCCTGGCCACTCATTTTCTGCAGCCCCCTCCCTTGGTCACCTGATCCCAGCTACACCCCATGGTCACGCCCCTGCCCTATGGCCTTAACACTTCCTGTGCCCTCTCACTGCCCTGCCCTGTCCCCAGTCAGCGGGATCATATTCTCTACCTCCTTCAGCTCTTCCTCACAGAGAAGGCCTGCCCTGACCCTCCGTGTAAAACGGGGGACTCCTTTCCTATTCATTTGTCTTTCTCGTTTTCTTTGTCTCCACAGCTAACACACTACTTACTGTACTCCCACACTTACCCTGGAATGTCAGTTCCATGAGGGCAGCGACTTTTCTTCCTTTTATTCACCTGCCCATTCTTCTCTAACATCAACCCTTGTAAAAGGGGTTGGGAAGTAATCTCTCTCTTCCCGTGGTCTGGAATAACTTGTATCCACTCGAGATCCTTTGAAAGATTCCCTTGAGATCCTTCAAAGTTTGACCTCACCTATAAATCCCTCTGGGCCGGGTACTTTTTGTGTGTGTCCATGTGTGTGGAATAATTTTAGACAGTGTGCCAGTTTTTTAAATAATTATACCACTATTCAAAACTTTTTTTTGTTCGAATCAGTAAGTTATATTTTTGCAGGAATTTGTCTAAGTTTTCAAAACTGTTGGCAAGTCATTTTCAGCGAAATGTCTTATTATTTAGTACGTGTACTTTATTGTGTAGTATTCCCCCTTTCATTCATAATATGGCTTATTGGAACTTTTATCTTGGTAAATCTTGAGAAATTTATGTATATTGTTATTTTAGCAAAGAACCAACTCTTAGCCTTTTAGCTCCTCTCTATTGTACTTTTGTACAATATTGTATTTTTTTATTTTCTTGATTTCTGTTTTACTTTTTTCTGATATTTTTTTCTAATTTGAGTTGGATTTTGTTGTGTTTTCCACCCCCCAAACTTCTTAAGAATAACATGTAGCTCACTAATTTTGAGATGTTCTTCTGTTTGAACTTAAAGCTATAACTTTGCTTCAAAGTACATATTGGCTGTATCCCAGAAGTCTTGACATATGGTGTTTTTATTGTCATTCAGTTTTATATACTTAGAAAATTTTCACTTTGCTATTTCCCTTCCTACCCATGAATTATTTAGCAATACTGCTAAATATGTGGGCATTTTTAATTTATATTTTAACTTCTAATTTGATTTCATTGTGGTCAGACTTCCCAGGCTACTTTATATTTAAGTTTGAAATTTATTAAGACTTCCTTAATGGGTAAAAACATGATTGCATTTCTACATATATTCCATGTGTGCTCTAAAAGATGTAGACTCTCTATTACTTGGAAGAACTTTAAATGAGATATTATTTCAATGGATCATAACTTGTAATTGAGTGGTTCGTATTTTCTGTATCTTTTCTGATTTTTTTTTTTTTTTTGGTCAACTTGATCTATCAATAACTGAAAAGGCCATGATAAATTTACCCGAATTCTATAAGATTTTATGAAATATGTATGAAGCTATTTTATGTGCCTCATGTACCCGTTTTACACTTATACTTAAAGTTGCTCTTTTATTGGTGAATTAAAACTTTTATTATGTTATGGCAGCCCTTTCAATCCCCTAATGCTTGTGGTCTTAGAGTCTTAGAGTCTAGTTTAAATGATACTAACATGCTACATATCTTTTGGTTTATTTGCCTAACATGCCATTTTCTATCCTTTTGCTTTCAAACTTTGTGTGTCTTTATAATTAACGAGTGTGTTTTATAAATAGCATATACCTGGATTTAAAATATTTAATCTATTAGTAATTTGAATAGTGAGTTTTGTCTAAATACATTTATTTTTCTTATTGATGTAATTGGATCTGTGTATATATTGTCTCAAATTTTCTATATATTTTATATATATAATATATATATAATAAATATAAAAATATAATATATTATTGACTTTATGTCAATATCCTTCTTAATAAGACAAGAACTTTCATCCTTTGTCTCTCCCCAACCTCTGCCAACCCCTATCATATAGTCATTATCTATTCTTTTAGTCTGAGCTATTATGGATATTTTTATCTTTCTCCTTAGTCTTAGGTATTTTTTAAGACAACGAAAACTCTTCCAAGTTATTTGTTTCCCCCTGCTTTATATATCTCTTTCATCATCTCCTATATTTGTCTTTCTTCTTTTTAAAGTATTTTATATAAAACTATTTTTGTTGCAGTCTTTGTGGCAAAACATCTGAGGGCTTGTGTGCCTGAGAAATTTTTTTAAAAGATTTTATTTATTTATTTGAGAGAGAGAGAGCATGGAGGGAGGTGGGGAGGGGCAGAGGGAGAGGGAGAATCAGGCTCCCCACTGAGTAGGGCTTGATCCCGGCACCCTGAGATCATGACCTGAGCCGAAGGCAGGCCAACTGAGCCACCCATGTGCCCCAAGTGCCCAAGAAATTTAAAAAAAAAATTAAGCCTATATATTTGGATGGAAGTTTAGTTGTTTACAAAATTTTAGGTTTTAAAGTTCTTTTCCTTCAATACTTGAAAAATATAATTCTATTGAGTTATTGCATACATTTCTACTGTTGGAAAATATGATTTCAATCCGAATCTGCTTTTTTCCTTTGGAAACATTTAAAATTACCTTTTTGGAATTATGTTTTTTGAAAAAAGATTTTATTTATTTATTTGAGAAAGAGAGAAAGCCAGATGGAGCTTGAGTAGGGGAAAGAGCAGAGGGAGAGGGAGAAACAGAGTCCTCGCTGAACAGGGAGCCTGATAAAATGCTCCATTCCAGGACTCTGAGATCATGATCTGAACTGAAGGCAGATGCTTAACTGACTGAGCCACTCAGGAGCCCCTGGAATTCTTAATTTTCATAACATATCTAGGTGTAAGATTTTTTTTTTTTTTTTTTTGGCTAGCCCAGGGCCTTTTATATCTGAGATTCCTGTTTTTTATTTTTTATTTTTTTAATTCAGGGAAATTTAGTCTATGATTTTTTGAAATTATTCCTCCTCTCCATTTTATTATTTTCTCTTTCTGGGACTTTTGTTACTTATATGTTACTTCTGACCTTCATATCACCTCACTTTTCTCTTACATTTTCTATTTCTTTGGCTTTTTTTCTTCCTTCTGGGAGAATTGGTCAATCTGTTCTTTCAAATTGTTAATTTGTCCCTTGGTTATTTCTATTTTGCTACTTATGCCGTCTAGAGGGTTCTTTATTTCAAATACTATATTTTTGTACCTATTATTTATATTCTGGTGGAATCTTAAATCCTGTATGTTGTTTTTCTTTTGAAGAGATACTGTTCTTTGACCGTCTTGTTGATTTGGCCCCTGAGCTGGTCTTCTCTGAGGGTTTCAGCATTTCTTCAAGGAGTGTACCAGAGCCCAGCCAGAGTGTCAGCTCCAGTGAGCTCAGGAGGAAGGAATGAATGAACCCTGGGTTGCAGAGCACCTCACCCTGAAAAACAACTCCTAAAGTCCAGACTTTAGTTTTGTGTTTCATCAGGAGGCAGCAATAGGACAAGATCTCTCTAAACTGTAATTCCTTAGCTCTAGGGGATCGGAGGAAGAGGGGTAATGTCAAGCAACTATCTGAGGGTTTTTAGTATCAACTTAAATTTTTTTTGAGCTCATCACCTACATCAAACTTCTGCAAAATCTGATTTTAGTTCTGAGGACAAGTGAACTAGAGTTTGGGGGCAGGAGCAGAACCCCAATAGTACTTTCTTCATTTTATCCATTTGCTCCAAGAAACCCACCTTCTCCCACATACACACAAGACCATAAAAGCACCTCCTTTCATCCCAGAGCCTCTTAAGGCCACGTGTAAGTGAATGTCTTCTCCAGTTCATGGGCTACTTTAGTGGAAAGAGTTTGTCTGTGGTTGATATTGACAGACTCGATACAAATTACATTAAGCCACTTTCTCTGTGTTGAATGTTCCCTTTTTTCTGACCCACACACTTTATTCCAAGCCAAGTTGGCCTCCTAAGGATCACTGTTCTACACCTTTGGGCTGTATAGTTGGACTTTTCTTACTTGACTCCACTTGGTTTTTATCCATCCTTAGCTTTTCCTTTATCCCACAAAATTTTACATTTCACTCAACTCATGATTTGCCTTAGAGTTCTTTCCCAAATTGCAGCAACTCTTGATCTAATTTATCCCACTTTGACACAGATTTCTGCTCCATAGAAGACAGAGATAAAGGAGGAGGGGGCGGATAGAATGATTCATCTGTAATTGGAGTTTGATGACACCTCCCATGGTACCTATCTCCACCCTGCTCACCAGGTGACAATCTTATTCCTATTATTCTGTTTCAGAGGAAGAATCATTTTCTTTAAAATCTGGATTCAGACTCAGGGACACAGACACAGTGGAAGCCAAGGATGAAATTCAAGCTTAAAATAGGAACATTAAGTGAATGTTTGAAAAGTGATGATCAGGCCCCCACCCCCCCCCGCCCCAGCCTGCTTTCCTTGCCATGAGAGTAGAATCCTGGGAGCCAGAGCTCCTTTTACTGAAGGATGGAAAATTCATCCTTGGAAGAACTTAAAGTTCCCAGAGAAAACACCTTCAGACATTGGTATTTTTCCAAAAGAAAAGTCAGATTTCTACTGCTTGACCATTTTCTGACACCTACAGGCAGCAAGTTCTTTCTATGCCTACAGAATGGACATTCAATCTTAGGATTTTTCATATTTCTAGTTAAATCTGGACCAACAGTTAAGGATCACCACACATTTGAGGACAGTCTCTAATGTGAGAGACTGAAATTGTGGGAATCAGAAGAACAAATGTAGAATTACAATAATGTCCTTGGAGAAAAGGAACAATCTTAGAACAAGAAAGAACTCTTTGAAATTAAAAATATGGAAGCTGAAACAAAATTTCCAGTAAGACTTGAAAGACAAAGAGAATCTCTTAGAAAGTAATAAAAAGACAAAAAGATGGACAGCTGAGAGAGATGAGAAAAATCAAAGACTGTGTTTGAGAAGTCCAATATCCTTCTAGAGTTCTGGGGGAAAAGAACCCCAGAAAGTAGACTAGAGGAATATTTTAAAATAAATCCTATACGAAAAATTTCTGGAACTGAAGGACACAATTTTCCCATTTGAATAGGCCCACAAAACCTAGCATAGTGTTTGGAAAAAAGTGGTTAAAAACTTTCAGGGAGATAAAAAAGTTCATAAAGGATTAGGAATTAAGATTGCACATGATTTTTCAGTAACAATGCTTAATATTAGACAATAATATGATAACATTTTTAAAAATATGCGGATTTTTTTTTATTTATTCATGAGAGACACAGAAAGAAAGAGAGAGAGAGGCAGAGACACAAGCAGAGAGAGAAGCAGGCTCCATGCAGGGAGCCCGATGTGGGACTCGATCCTGGGTCTCCAGGATCATGCCCTGGGCTGAAGGCAGGCGCTAAACCACTGAGCCACCTGGGTTGTCTGCTTCCTACATATTTTTAATCAGCTTTATTGAGGTATGGCTTATGTACAGTAGAATTTAGTAATTTTAAATCTACTGTTTTATGAGTTTTGATTAGTGGTTCTCAACCAGAGGAATTTTACCCCCCAGGATATATTCAGCAATGTCTGAAAACATTGTTGATTGTCACAACTTGGGAGTGGGGGGAGGCTAGTTACTGACCTCTAGCAAGATAAGGGCCCAGGGTTGCTGCTAAACATGCAGGAATGCACAGAACCACCCTCTACAACAAAAAACTATGTTGCCCAAAATGTCAGTAGTGCTAAGATAGACAAAACCTGGTTTTGAAGATAGTCATGTAATCACCAATTATGATACAGAACATTTTCATCACCTGAGAAAGTTCCTTGAACTTTTTGGACCCTGGTGACCACTGGTTGTTATAGTTTTATCTTTTCTAGAGTTTCATATAAGTGGAATCATACAATACATAATATTTTGGATCTGGCCTCTTTTGTACAGTGTAATTGTTGAGAGATTTATCCATGTTGGTGCATATATCAGTAATTCATGCCTTTTTATTGCTTTGTAGAGTTCTACTCTATGAATGTACCTGAGTTTGCTTTCTATTCACCTACGGAAGGAAATTTGGGGTTGTTTCCAGTTCGGGACAACTATGGATAAGGCTGTTATATTCACACAGGTGATTAGGACTTTATATGGACATATGTTTTCATTTCTTTTGGGTAGCTGTATAGGAGTGGAGTTGATGGGTTATATGATAAGTATATGTCTAATTATATGAGAAACTGTCAAGTAGTTTTCCAAAAACAGCCATGCCATTTTAAGTGCCTATGAAAAATAGACGCGTTCCTGTTGCTCCAGATGTTTGCCAATGCTTGGTGTTGTCACTCTTTAATTTTAGCCAATTTAATGGGTGTATTGTGATGTCTCATGTGAGTTTAATTTACCTCTATGTGATGAATAATTTGTTGAGAATCTTTTCACATGTGTATAAACTTTTGTGCACCTTCTTTTTTCTAAAGTGTTTGTTCAAATAGATCCCCCATTAAAAACATAAGTTGTTTATGTTACTGAATTACAATAATTCTTTATGTATTTTGGATATAGTTTTTTTCTCTCAGATATACATATTAAAAATATTTTCTCCCAGTTTGTGGCTTGCTTTATTTTCTTAACAATGTCTTCAGGAAAAAGATGGATTTAATTTTGATAAAATTCCATTTAATAATTTTTTCTCTTACGGTTAGTGCTTATTGTGTCCTGTGTATGAGATCTTTGCTCATACACAAGATAGCATATATTTTCTCTTAGAAGCTTTATATTTTTAGCTTTTACATTTAAGCATGTGAATTAACATTTGTCTATGGTTTGGGGTAGGGCCATATGGATATTTGGTTGTTTCAACACTATTTGTTTGAAAACACTGTCCTTTTGACATCATATTACCTTGTTGATTTTGTTGAAAATCAATTGAATATTTTTACACATGAGTTTATTTCTAGGCTCCCTAATCTGTTCCATTAATCCATGTTGAGTTATCTTGATTAATATAGCTGTTTAATAAGATTTAAACTCAGGTAGTGTGAATTCCCAAACTTTTTCTTCTTTTCCCAATTGTACTGTTCTAGGTTCTTTGAGTTTCCTTATAAATTTTAGAATTTTAGAATCAGCTTATCAATTTCTATAAAAACAAAATGCCTGTCTTGAGTCTACAGATAACTTTGGGAACAATGTTGAGCACCTTTTCATGTACCTGGAAGCCATTTGTATGTCTTCTTTAGAAAATGTCTATTCAAGTTCTCTGACCACTTTTTAAATAGGTTTTTCAATATTTCTATTATTTTTGTTATTGAATTATATGAGTTCCTTATGTATTTTGGATATTAACCCCTTATTAGATATATGGTTTGCAAATATTTTCCCCATTCTGTAGATTGCCTTTTTATTTTGTTGTTTGTTCCTTTTGTTGTATAGAGCTTTTTAGTTTAATATAGTCCCACTTATTGATATTTGTTTTTGTTGTCTTTGTTTTTGGTTCATATCCAAAATATCATTGCCAAGACCAATGTCAAGGAAATTTCCCCTATGTTTTCTTCTAGAAGTTATATGGCTTCAGGTCTTATGTTTAAGTCCTTAACCCATTTCAAGGTAATTTTTGTGAATTGTATCAGGCAGGGATTCAATTTCATTATTTTGCACGTGGATGTCCAGTTTTCCCAGCACCATTTATTGAGCATAAGTATCCTTTCCCATTTGAGTATTCATGGTTCCCATGTCAACTATTAGACCACATATGTGACAATTTCTGATTATTATTATTATTACTATTGTATACTAATAATATATTTCCAGGTTCTCTGTTCTGCTCCATTGATCTATGGGTCTGTTTTTTTGCCAGTACCATACTGTTTTGATTACTATAGCTTTGTAATATAGTTTGAAATCAGGAAGTGTGATGTCTCCAGCTTTAAGATTGCTTTGGCCATTTTAGGCATCTTGTGGTTCCCTATGAATTTTAGGTTTGTTTTTTTTTATATCTGTGAAAAATGACATTGGAATTTTGATAGAGATTGCATTGAATTTAGAGATAGACCTGTGTAATATGGACATTTTAACATTACTCTTCTAATTCATGAGCATGACACTTTTTTTTTTTCACTTATTGGTGTCTTCAATTTTTTTCACCAATGTCTTATAGTTGTTGGTGTATAGATTTTTCACCTCCTTTATTAAATTTCTAAATATTTCTTATTTTTGATGGTATTGCAAATGGGATATAAAAACTTTTTCAGATCATTAGTAATACTGTTGATTGTTAAAATATTAATCTTGTATTTTGAAACTTTTTAAATGTATTTATTAGTTCCAGTAATTCTGCTAGTTTTTTTCATATTTTCCTTAGGATTTCCTAAGTAGACAATCATGTCTGCAAGTTAATAGTTTTTCTTCTTTTTTCTAATCTGTATGACTTGTATTTCTTTTTCTTACTTTATTGTACTGGCCATGGCTTCCAGTTTAATGTTGGCTAGGAGTGATGAGAGCAACTATCCTTGCTGTTCCTGATCTTAGTAAGAAAACAGGCTTTCATCATTAAGAAGATGTTAACTCTAAGTTTTCACAGATGCTCTTTGTCAGGTTGAAGAATTTACCTCTTGGCTGAGAGTTTTCATCATGAATGTTAAATTTTATCAAATGCTTTTTCTGTATCTATGGAAATGATCATATGGCTTATTTCTTTCAACCTGTTGATGTGGTGAATTACATTGATTGACTTTTCAAATGTCAAACTATCTTTGAATTCCTGGGATAAGTCCTGCTTGAATATGATGGACATGATGTGTTATCCTTTTAAAATATTGTTTGTTTGTTTTGTCAACATATTGTAAATAATTTTTGTCTTTATTTTCATGAAGAATATTAGCCATAGTTTTATTTTTTATAATGTTTTTTTGAACCAGGGTAATGTTGGCCTCATAAAATGAGATGGAAATGTTCCTCCTTTTCTATTTTCTGAAAGTATTTGGGTAGGGTTAGTATTATTTCTTTCTTAGATATTTGATAAAATTTGTCAGACCTGAATATTTATTTATATAAAGGTTTTTAAACTACAATGCCATTTCTTTTTTTTTTTTTTTTTTTTTTTTTTTTTTTAAATTTTATTTATTTATGATAGGCACACAGTGAGAGAGAGAGAGGCAGAGACATAGGCAGAGGGAGAAGCAGGCTCCATGCACTGGGAGCCCGACGTGGGATTCGATCCCGGGTCTCCAGGATCGCGCCCTGGGCCAAAGGCAGGCGCCAAACCACTGTGCCATCCAGGGATCCCTACAATGCCATTTCTTTAAGAGATATAAGCCTGTTCATACCTTTTATTTATTTATTTTTAAAAAGATTTTATTTATTTATTCATGAGACAGAGAGAGAGAAAGAGAGAGAGAGAGAGAGAGAGAGAGGAGGCAGAGAGACAGGCAGAGGGAGAGGCAGGCCCCATACAGGGAGCCCATACGGGACTTAATCCTGGGACTCCAGGATCATGCCCTGGGCCGAAGGCAGGTGTCAAACCACTGAGCTACCCAGGGATCCCCACCTTTTATTATTTCTTGTATTAGTTTTGGTAATCTGTACTTTTTAATGAATGCAACCAATTACCTAATTTGTCAAGTTTGTTGGCATATAGCTGTTCACACTGTTTCTTTACATGCATTTCATATTTATAGAATCTATAGTAATGTTCCCTTTTTAATTCCTGGTATTGACAATTTGTTGTTTTCTTGGCAGTCTAGTTAGTGTCTTAACAATTTCATTCATCTCAAAGAACTAACTTTTGGTTTCATTATTTTTCTCTATTGTTTGCCATTTTCTGTTTTTTTAAAAGAGAGAAAATAGTAGTCATGGTTTGCTTTTTGTCTTGACAATAGTAGTCATATTAGTTTAATATTGACTCAAAACCACATAATTAAAATTATTATGGATCCCTATTTGAAAGATAAAGAAAGTGGAGAGATAGTTTATGAAAACTTTATCTTAATTTTCATAATAAGAATTCAATAATAGATTAATGTGGATTAGTCAATAAATTGTAGGATAAGCATGTCACTTTGAAATGTGAGAGTAAATACTGGAAGAAAGAGATAAATAATTTGAAAATGGTAGTATTTAGGAGGTGAAAGTGGGGAGTTATGTAGGAGACTATTCACAAAGGGTTTTTCGGATTAAGTTTGACTTTTAAAATATATGCATGCATTATATTGATAAAATAAAAATTAATTTAACACTTTATTATCGAATAAGGAAAAGCATGGCTGGGAAATAACAAGGTTGGAAACACTACTGATCCCCTTCCGCCCCCCCCTGCCTTTTTTTTTTTTTTTCTCTCCCCCTGCCTTTTTATGACCACTGCTCTTGATGCTGACATCCCGGGTAAAGGCAAAACAGTGTGAATAAGTTGAGGGAAGCAGCTCAGAGTCTCAGGAAGGGGTACAGAACTACTCTCAAGGTGTATAACTCTGACTCAGAATATTGCTAAAACATGCTTTTGATTTCCATTGAAGTTAAAAACAATTCTTCATTTGTTTTTATTCTGATAGACTCATAAAGGTGAAGTTAGAAAGCCTGCTATGATCAAGCTTCTGTTTGCCACATGAATATATCCAAACATAATATTATTAGATAGCTCTTTACAGTTTACAAAGAGAAATTTCATATCCTCATGTTAGCCTCGCAGTGTTACGATAGAATCTTCACTTTGTAGCTGAGTTTAGGTTGAAGGATTTGTTCAAGGTCACCCTGGTGATAAGTGCCAGAGGGTGGACTCTAAATTTATTACTTCCACTAATAATTCCATAATATATATAGTCACATCACAAAACAATTTTAAGTACGCTGATTTATTTATCTGAGTATTTTCATAACTATAACCTGATTACTTGAATGGTAGGTAGCAGGATGGAACATAGTGATTTTGGTTTGAATAGTTTTGAATACAGACTATGCTACAATTACTTGCTGCATGACCTTGGGAGCATTATTTAATTTATCTGAGCCTCTTTTTCTCTATCTGAAACAGGATATTACTGCCTTCCTCATAGGGCTATTCTTAAGAGTTAACATATGTAAGATGTTTATTACAGTACCTGGGGGTTAGTATGGACTCAATAATTGCTTAATAGTATGATTGTTTTTGTTAACTATACAAATAACTATGAGATTATTTAATGATTCATGCCTTCTATTTTTTGTATATGAGAACAGCAACATTGGCTCACTATCAAAAATGATGATGTTAAGTTTTCCTAGTGGAATGCTCAGTTTCAAAAAAAAATAAAGCATGCATATGTGAACATCAAAGTTAAATTGAAATTACTTAAAAATTAATTTACTTTAGAGATCATCTTTTCAGTGACATGAATCACTAAGAATCAGGCTGCAACTGTATGATCTATATATATCTGTAAAATAGTATAAATGCAGAGAAAAATATCGAAAAATATCTATCAAATGGTTAATGGTGGTCATCACTAAGCGTTGGGATCATGGTGTGAGACATTGACCTATTTATTGATATTTTTAGTGCTTTTTTAAAAAAAATAATGAAGAGATACTACTTTCATAACCTAAAAAAGAATATGATTTTAACATAACTATATGAAAAATAAGCCCTTCTTTATCAAAAGAGTTTGAATGACTTACTCCATGGTGATTTCCAGTGACCATTTCTTCCTAAATCCTCTGAAATCTCCCTTAATGGTTGACAGCAGCTCAATGACACACTTGTGTCCTAAAATTTGCATCTGGTTTCCATACAGAAGGTGTGTTCTTGGTTTTCTCTGGACCTGGTAGTCAAAGTATTTTTGGATTAGAGAAAATGTGCTCATTTTAAATGACAGATTTCCCTGCTGGTCTTTACAGTCATGAATATGACCTGCTGAGGACATTACTGCTGTCAAAACCATTTTAATCAAACATATTTATAAATAGAGTTTAAAAAGAGAGTTTGGCTTTATCTCACACCCCAAGATGGCATTGGAGCTTTGCTTTTCAGTTATTCCTAAAGTTATTTCTAAAACCAATGCCACACTCCATTGTAACCTTTCTCCCGCGTTCTGGCCCATGGGGGCTCTCTCCACAGCTCCCTTCCTGAATTCCACCCCTCCACGTTTTCCCTTTGCCCCTTTCTTTGGGGAGTTCGTGCTTCTTCCCGGAGCTGGGAGGGGGTGGGGAGTGGCTGGCTTTGGCTCCAGCTGCTGCTGGAGCAGCTTGGCTTCCTGCGTCCCCAGGCAGGTTTGCTTCTTCCAAGGACTCTTCCAGTTTGGTGTCCAGCAGCTGCCAGGAGAGGTCCAGAATTTCAAATGCTTTCACATCTCACCTTAGTATGGCCTTAAAAACATCATCATTCTCCCTAAGTTGACAACCTCCGGGCAGAGGAGGATTCTAGGGGATATTAGTTCTATCTGGATGCTCCCTCTGTTAACAGACTGGTCCTTGTGAACGTAAATAAAAGCAATCTAGGTACCAGCTCCTTTCAAGGTGGTGTGCATTAACATCAGCAAAATGTGTCTGTGCTGCTGGTTGGCTTTTATTTTAGGATCGACCAGCAAAGTGTGGAACCACCCAGGAGATCCTTTGTCATCTCCAGGGTGAGTTCATGAATACTTCTTGGCTAGGCTCAAGTTTATCACATCTAGTAAGTATTTCATTCTCAACCTTTACACTCACTTGAATGAGAAACTTAAAAGAAGTGACTTCTGGGATGACGCCCCTTTTGAAAATAGTTAAGAAAATTTCCAAAAAAAGATGTCATGGGTTGTGTTCTGAGTAAAGGGGGAGAGTTGATGAGATTATCTGGTGATTCAGATTCTGGGGGATTAGCTGAGATTTCTGATAGGTTTTCCTATAGATGTAGGATGTAGATGGTGGCATATAGATGTAGCATATAGATGCATATATAGCATATAGGCATATAGATGTAGGATGTAGATGGGTGGCAGATCCAGTTCCCAAAGGACAGCATCAGAGCAAAACTTGTGTGTGTGTTTGGCATCTGACCTCATTCAAAGCTGCTTTTTGGGAAGTGAGATATACGGGTAATTGTGATACAGCCGGTTGTGGCTCAGGCTTTAATTTTCAGAACAAACTTTACCTTGGACATCTGCCTCTGAATACCTGGAGCATGTGTTTCCCATCTCAATCAGCGACCTGTGTTGGTACCGTCTGGCAGAGGTATAAAACCTGGTGGTTAAGAGCATATAACTGGGAGTCCGATAGCCTGAAGTTGGACATTGAGATCTGCCACATACCACTGAGATTGAATGTTTGTTCCTCGGTCTTTCCATCTATAAAATGGGTGTAATCATAGTACTTCCACACAGGCTAGTTGTGAAAATTAGTGCCATGAAGAATGCTGAGCACTTGAGACTTTGCTCCGTGCTAGTGAGTGGTTGGTTCTACAAGGGAGGTGTAGTAGAAGCAGGGGTTGTTTTTCTTGTGACTTATCTTAAATGTTCAGCTCCTGCCAAAGTCCAGCAACAACACTGATCTTTGAGAATAATGATATTAACAATTGCTAGTATTTATTGGGCACTTACTGTGTGTATGGTCTTATATATTTGCTCCCTGCTACAAGTCTGGGAAGAGAAGCCCAGGGTATATTCCATACCTGCCTTCCTCTCTTGTAGTCCTGATGCTCGGTCAGAGGAGATGAGCATGAGGCTGCATCCAGAGTAAAAAGTTCTTTCACAGGCTGTGATGTAGCCTTATGTCCCTCCTCTACCTTTATTGAAGATCAATGTGAGGAATAGCCATGTGATGAGCACTGTTGTTGAACATGGGACATTTCATTGCCTAGTGACCTTTAAGAAACCATATGTCAGGGATCCCTGGGTGGCGCAGCGGTTTGGCGCCTGCCTTTGGCCCAGGGCGTGATCCCGGAGACCCGGGATCGAATCCCACATGGGGCTCCTGGTGCATGGAGCCTGCTTCTCCCTTTGCCTGTGTCCCTGCCTCTCTCTCTCTGTGTGACATATGTCATAAATTTGCCACAGAGACAAGAAAAAGATTGTCTTTCTTTTTCTTTTCTTTTTTCACTTTATATACTTTATTTCATTTATTCATTATGACATCCTGGTAATTAACAGTTTAGTTCAGTTCAACATATATATAGTCCTACTATGTGACACGCTCTAAAAATACAGAGATAAATCTGACATTGCTCCTGCCCTCAAATAGCTCACATTCCAGTGGGAAGACACACCTATTAACAGATATTTTCAACAAGAATGGTATTGGGGACTATTTTCTCTGTTTTGCAGATGAGGAACTAAACTCATATTTATTTATTGACTGACTTTGCCCAGGGTCCTGAGGACAGTAAAAGGAACCCTGCTCTGGATAGCTTTGAAGTCAGTGTTTGGTCTCCTGCTCCAGTCAGCAGTTCCCATGATACTTACTGTGGTCCTTTTTATATATCCTTGATATATATATAAAATGCTGGTAGATTTGACTTACCCCCATACTTTGTTTTTAGTTCATTGAAAACAGGATCCAGTGTTGTGAAGTAGTTTCACAGAGAGAGATCTTGTAAAGAGATGGGGGCTAAAATTTAGGAAGTACCTACTAAGTGCTAGCCTGGGGTTCTGGTGCCAGACCCACTTTCCACCCATGTGCCCCCTTCTCTGTGCTTCCAGCACCCTCCCATCTTCATCTACCCTGGTTCTTCTTATCATGGTGAATGACTCTTGGTCACTGCCCATTCATTTGTCTATCTCTGTTTTTCCTACTTGACCAGTTTGGGAAATTCAGAGCTCCACATAGCATGTGGGCTATTATTGTCAGGGCTTGGTAATCCTGAGTTGCACTGACTTGAATTTTCCTTGTTGATTTCTACACGTTTTCATAGACTTTGCATGTGTCTCTGTAAAAGATTGTCTTTCTTGATGTTTACTCTTAGTAGACAGCTACTTGGGCTTAACACCTAGAGACTCTGATTTAGTAAGTTTGGGTCTGGTCAGATAACCGATTTTTAAAATGCTCCCTCCCTCTGGACAGGGTTAGGAAGCTCTAATGGGGCCCATCAGCTTTCCCTGTGTGCCCCGATTGGTATGATGGAGCAAGGGTTTGTGCTTCCTGCTACAGACAGAATGTCTGTGTCCCCAGAACCCATGTGTTGAATGCTAAGCCCAATTCCATGGTATTTGGAGGGGGGACCTTTGAGGGGTTAGTAGATCATGAGGGTCTTTGTAAATGGGATTAGTGTCCTTATAAAAGAGATCTCAGAGAGCATCCTCGCCCCTTCCACCATAGTGAGAAGATGCCCTTCTATGAACCAGGAAGTGGACCTTTAGCAGACACCGAATCTGCAGGTGCCATGATCGTGGACTTCTCTAGCCTTCAAAACTGTAGAAAATAAACTGCTGTTTATATGCCATCTGATCTATGATGTTTTATTATAGCAACCTGTCTGGACTGAGACATTTCCTTTTACCTGAGTTTTCTGATAGAATTTTTTCTCTTTTCATGCCTCATCTCTTGTTCTTAAACATTTTTATAGTTCACATATCATTTATTGTAAAATATCTCAAATCTGTTTTTGACACACACACAAAAAATTACTGGAAGAATGCGTGTCATTCCACCCAAAGTTTTCAACAGATTTCCCTTAAAACTCTCTTGCCATGTTTCTTTCCATCACTCTTTCCCCTATCTTCATCATTTTTAATTTGTTTGACAAAGTAAACAATTATATTTATTTACTTTTTAAAAAGCACTAATGTATTCTAAAGGGAGATTGGCTCACTCTCAAATGTCTTGAGGCACCATAATTGTGAGGAGGGACTGTGCTAGGTGAAGGAGTTCAACCCAAGATAATGAGATTGGAGAGGACCATAATGAGTTCAAGGAAGGCACTGGAATAAAGGCAGACCCAGAGGATATTAGTGGAGGGTGGAATTTGCCTCATCCCAGGGACCTCCCATCCTGTTCCACTGATGTCGATCCACATGGCTCTTTGCCGACAGAATGCCAACGTGCAGCAATTATTTCATGTCTGTTAATGATATGATAGGACATTGTGAAGATGAACTTGGCCTAGGTCGCTGAATACAGCATTTACAATCAGCTTCCCTTGCTCTACAGCGGCCTTCCTCAAATAAAAAGAGGTGATTCCAAAGGTCATCGCAAGATTACAAAATAACAGACTCATAGGCTGTTACGTGTGGGAGGATGACAGACTGGGGCCTGGATGAAATGACATTGGCCTCAATCTGAACTTGAGTCTAGATTAGAACAGCAATACACGTGTGACCAGCTGCAGGCATTCGTTTGGTCCAGTCTTCTACATAGGAAAAAGAATTTTTTTTTATCATGGAGTGTGAGAACTACTTCAATACCACCAGACTGTGTTCAATAATCGAACCGATGGACTTGTTTTCAAATTAAAATTTGAGGAATGCTGCTAAAGCTCTCTATTATTTCCTTGGCTGTTGATCAGCATAAGTGACTTACAACTAAGTTTAATCAGTCTTTTTCATCCCAGAGGTGACCATAACCCAACCGTGTCACTCAGGCACCCCTTCCCTGGTCTCCGAGCAATCAATTGTTCCATTTATACTTTTCAAGCACCTGCGCTGTGCACACTTTCACGCCAGATGCTGTTACTGTCCTCTAGAAATTCACCATTGAATTGGGACAACATTATGAATACAACACAAAAATGAAAATGACTGGCAGTACAAAGCAGTGTAAATTAGCTGTGATAAAGGAGGTGGAAACACACATTGCAGGAATTCAGGGGCCGGCATCAGCTCATGGGCCGGTGAGATCAAGGAAGGCTACTCTGTGCACCTCTGAACCTTCCTTTCTCCTTTGCCTTAGCACATCTTTGCCAATGCCATTCCTCGCGTTCAAAATGTCCAACCTCTTTCTCTGCTTAGCATAACTCTCCTCAAGTTTCCAAACACAGGTTATAAGGGTCCTCGGATATGTGGCTTAGAAATGTGAACTTCCGGCTAATGAGAATCACTCCCTACTTTTGAGTGAGGTTAGAAAATGTGACCTCAATGGCAAAATGTGAACCAAGGCTGAATTTACGAGAAGAGAATAATTTTCAATCATTCAATATAACAGGCTTATGCCTCCTCTTTATTGTTGTTCCCTAGGACATCTGAGAAGGGCTAAAAATATTTATTGACCCCCCCCCTTATAGGAAGGGGATTAAAGATAAGGCAACCTTAGACAGTGTCCGGAAATCAAAATATCTCTAGACTCTAGATCCCAGAGACAATGTCTGGAGTTACTTTTGGTTGTCACAATTTGTGGGCAGAGTGCTCCTAGCATCTAGTGAATCAAAGAAGCTGCTAAACATTCTACAGTACACAGGACAGTCTCTCCACAACAAAGAATGATCTGCACTAAAATGTCAACAGTGCTGAGGTTGAGAAACCCTGCATTGGAGAAACTGAGAAGTTACTGATTGATACCTAGTTAAGAGAAGGTTGCTTGGAAGGATTTACCTCTGAGAAAAGGAAAACAAAATAGCAAATCTGTTCAGCTTACAAGGTTTGGACCAGAAAATGAAATAAAAAAAGAGTTCAACTCATTCATTAAAATATCCCATCAACAACCCTTTAATGCCCCGCAGCTGTTCATTCAGCGCAAAGCTGACATTTCTGACTTTGACCATACACGTAGGATGCCAAACAAGTGACTTCAGGGAAACCATACCCCTGACTCATTGCCAAGTAGTATCGTCATCCTTTAATTTGTTTAGTTTCTCCTTGGGTGTGTTAAGAACTCCCACCTTCCCAGGTGTGACCAGGTTAGACAATTCTCCGTTCCCATTTCTCTCTGAAGGGGAGAGAATGTGTATGGTCAAGGTTAGGGAGGGACAGAGGTCCATGATGAAATCCTGATGGGATTCCAGAAAATTCTGTCTAGATTTTCCCTTCATAGGGTTGTGGTCTAGGCTGAACAGAGGCTGTTGATCGACCTTACCTATTGTTTTGCATGTTTAGAATACACCTTTTTGGGAGACCAGGGCTCAGAGGTTATTTCAACTTTATTTGGATGATTAATCCGTGCAACATATGGACATGTTTTAAAATAGAAATGATTTGCATACATGTCAGGTAAGCATAATTTGTAACCCATGGAAATTAATGAATTAATCCACTAAGTATTTATTGCATGTCAAGTGTGTACAGACATGGTACTAGGTTCCATGTCATGAGGATTCATAGTCTGGTCTGGGAGACAGCCAAGTAAAAAGATAATCACAATCTGGTGTGCTGAGTGCGATGGTGGGGCAATTAGGCAGCACTGTGGGAGCACAGTGTAAAGTCCCTTAGCTGAGACCTGAGAATCGAGACTTGAAGGTTGGTAGGAGTTAGTGATTAAAAGAGTATGGAGAAGTGGAGGCAAGAAGTAGCTGATGCGATTTTACTAAAAGTGGTTAGAGTGTGCAAAAGTTCTCAAGATAGAAAAAGCATGGAGAGATCAGTGAACTTTAAGATGTTCAGGAGAGCTGTTTTGAAGGGACAGATTTAGGATTTATGAGCATATGCAGGTGAAAAGTTTATTCATGGGTTTGGTCAATTAAGGACGGTATGTAGAACGAGGAGGGCATTGGGCCTAAGAGAAATACAAACAAGAGATGGGCAAAAGAATAAGAACTAAGACTTATGAAATGTGGCAAGAGAAAGTAAAAAGACAAGCCACAGCTGGTAGGAAACATTTGCAATACCATTTTGTTAAGAACTTGGACAAATCAATAAGGAAAAAAATGAACAACCCAACTGATTTATAGGCGAAAGAAATGGAAAAGCATTTCATTAGGAATGAAGAGATCGGGGCACCTGGCTAGCTCAGTTGGTTAAGCTTCTGACTCTTGGTTTCAGCTCAGGCCGTGATCCCAGGGTTGAGGGATGGAGCCCTGTGTTGGGCTCTGTGCTCAGAGTGGAATCTGCTTGTCCTCCCATTTCTCCCCCCCCCCCACCCCTTAATTGTGCATGTGTGTGAGCTCTCTCTCTCTCTTAAATAAATAAACAAAACCTTAAAGAAAAAGAAATAAAGAGATCCTCAACCTTGTTGACAATCTGGGAAATGTTAATTAGAGCCACAAAAGATACCATTTCTCACCCATGAAATGAGCAAATTTAGAAAGATTGACAATACCAAATACTGGCAGAATGTGGAGCAATGAGAACTCTGGTCTGCTGCTGGTGGGGGAGCAAATTAGTGCAACCACTTTGGAAAAGAATTGGCATTAACTTAGCAAATATGGAAATGCATATATTTTACATGATTAAAGGCAGTAGGAGGCGTGTGGCAGTATTGCTTATGACAACAAAAAACCTGAAAATAAGCAAAATATCTGTTAATAGTAGAATAGAAAATACGTTTTCGTCTATTCACACGATAGGATACTATAGAGCAGTGAAAATCAACAAACTACAGCTCTATGTATGTTTTATGGATTGAATTGTGTTTATAAAATTCCTTGATCTTGAACGTCTAGCTTCTACAACTGTGAAAAAATAGATTTCTGTTGTTTAAGCGACATTAAGCGACACAGTGTGTGGTCTTTTGTTATGACAGGCCTGCCAAAGAATGTGTCAATATGAATGGACTTCAAAAATATAAGGATATAAGGTTGAATCAAATCGAATTGAATTGCAAACCACAGAAGAACACTTAAAGTGTGATTCCATTTAGGTAAAGATTAAAAAAGGACATATATAGTTGAGGTATACACACACACATATAACAATTTTTGCATTTTGATACTCCTTTCAAAAGATAGAGCATAATTCCCCTCCCCTTGAATATGGGTTGAACTTAACAATTCACTTCTAATGAATAGAATTTAGCATAAGTGGTAGTATGTGACTTTTGATGTTAAGTCATAAAAGACAGTGAGGTTTCCTTCCTGCCTTCTCTTGGATCACTTGCTCTAGGAGAATCCAGATGTCATGTTCTGAAGACACTCAGATAACCCAATAAAGAGTCCATGTGGCAAGGACCTAATGTCTCTTGCCAACATCCATGTGAGAGCACCATCTTGAAAATATATCTGCAGCCCCAGTCAAGCCTTCAGATGACCCCCACCTTGGTAGAAGTCTTGACCACCACTTCATGGATTCAGAACCACCCAGTGAGGGTTCTCCCAAATTTCTGACCACAGAACCTGTGCAGTAATAAATGTTTATTGTTTTAAGCTGCTAAGTTTTGGGGTAATCTGTTACAGAGCATTAGATAACTATTATAGTCATATTAGATAATATACACTAGAAGAAAAGAAGGGGGATGAAAAACAAATTTCAGGATAATGGTAATCTCCTGGGTAGAATGAAGGAGATACAATTAGGGGAACATAGATACCTCAAATATACTCATGATGTTTTTACTTATTTTTAATTTGAGTGGCAAGCACATGCATGCTTATTTTATTATCTTTAAAAACTGTATAGATCTGTGCTATATACACATATGTGTTATATGTGCCTATTGGATATGGGAGGTATTTTATTTAAAAAAATAACAACAGTGGCCAGAGAAATAGAAAAAAATCCAGGTTGTTTCATGGCAGCTAAGATTGAGGACATCTAGAGCAGGTAATGATGTTTAAGAAGTAGGTCTAGCTAGAGAAACACAGGAGGGTTGGCAGACTGTCCTGTGCATCCAATTTGAGTTTGCAGACCATTGATGTGGAGTAGCAGCCACCTGTCAGGCTGTGTGGCTTCCCTCCAGCCCTGCCCAGTGTCCCAGATTAAGCATGAAGAACACACATCATAAATAGCTCTGAGAAACAAAGTTTTGCCCTTGCCAGGACACCCCAGCTCAAGTCGTCAGATCTCCTGTCCCCATGGTCTGTCCCTTCTTCCGTCCTCGGTTAGGGTGGATCTTCTTGCGCCTTCACTAAAAAAATGACGACAATTGTCAACACTTACAGCACTCGCCCATGTGCCGGAGCACTGTGTTAATGGTTCTCTAGCATAACTTCCTTTCATCTTCCCCACCACTCTGTAAATACTCTTATTTTACTCTTATCCCTATTTTTAAAAAGGGGTTATACAATAGCCAGAGTGGGGCCAGGAGTTGTTCACCTCTAAAGCACAAGGCACAACCATGACTGCACACTGCTTCCTCAGTGACGGGTACATACAGAGAGCTCAGCCCATGTTGCAGTTGATGGCAAGAATAGCTTTACTTTTTTTTTTTTTTTTTAAGACTTTATTTATTTGAGAGAGAGAGAGAACATGAGCAGGTGGGGGAGAGGGGCAGAGGGAGAGTGAAGAGTGGCTCCCCACTGAGCAGGGAGCCTGACAAGGAGCTCGCTCCCAGGACCCTGGGATCATGACTTGAGCCACAGGCAGATGCTTAACAGACTGAGCCACCTGGGCACCCTACAGAGAACTTTACATTTTTATGGCTCTGCCAGATTGTGAGATACTAGGTGGTTCAGGTCTGTCTTAACCCAGTTTTGTGTTCTGGAACCTGCTCAACCAAATGAATGAGTAAATGAATGAGTTCTGGATGATGCTGTGAGATACTTAGAGTTTTCTATTCCTTCTGTAGCAGACCATGTCAATGCTCTTTGCCCATGTTGTGGACTAGATGTTTGTGTCCGTCTCCCACTAACACCCATCACCCTGCCCCAGATGCCTATGTTGAAACCCTGCCTTCCAATGTGATGGCATTTGAAGGTGGAGCCTTTGGGAGGGATTGGGAATACATGAGGTCATGAGGGCGGAGGTCTCAGAAAGGGATTAGTGTGCCCTTACAAGTCACTAGAGAGATGGCTTTTCATCTCTACTCTTTGGCATGTGAAGGTAAAAGCAGAAGATGACAATCTACCACCTAGAAAAAGATTTTCACCAGAAATTAACCGTGCTGGCACCTTGATCTTAGACTTTTAGCCTTCGGAACTTGGAGAAATAAATTTGTTATTTATAAACCACCCAATCTATGGGACTTTGTTATAGCAGTCGTAATGGACTAAGACTGTCCATATCACCTAGGATTTCTTTTCAGTTTTATATACATCTGTTCCCACATTATTTTCAATTCCAAGGGCCAGCATCTGTGTCCCTGTCACATACATCATCACAGGGCTGCCCCCACACTGCTTTTCTGCACTCACAGAGAGATAGAAGTGTCTGGATATTTATGTTCTCCTAACGGCAACCTGTGGCCAATGACAAATGAATGTGTGGGTGTAAACAGTCTGGCTCCTTTGCCTCTGACTGGGACAACTCCAAGGTATGGCCTATACTCTCTATGGAGCTCTCATGTGGGACTGAGCCAAAGGCTCCTTCCATGGGCAGGTGGTATTTTCAAAGATGACCACAGCAGTACATCCCATCCCATATGCTCTCCTGCAATCAAGGTTCGAAGTCTAATTCTCCTCTTGCATCTGGGCTCATCTGCTTGTAACCAACAGAATGCAGTTGAATCAATAGATTTTGCCACTGACTTCTGAACTAGGTCAGAAAAAGTCTTATAATACCTTCTGCATTGGTTGGTTTTTTGGAACTCTTCTTCTTTAAGACATTACCTCTTGGAATTTCTTGTTCTTTTAAACTCAGCATATTGATAAGCCCACTAGTTGACAGGCTCAGCTTCGAGTCATTCCAGCTCAAGAGCCATACATGTGAGTGAAGAAGTTTCCAGATGGTTCCAGCCTAGATTTGCTGAGTCATCCAGATTTAGAGTGATCCCAGGGGAGACCAAGACATCCAAGACAGGGGAACAGTAGCAAGATGTCCCTTTTGCCCTGTCCAAATTCCTGACCCACACAATCTGCAGGCATTTTAAAAACGGCAGTTGATTTATATCACCAAGTTGGCGTGATTTGTCACACAGCAATAGACAGCTGGAACACTAATCTTGCATCCTTGCTTGGCTTGCTTTGTTTCCCTGTCCTCTTTTCTCTGTCTTCCTACCAATAGCTCTTAGGAACAAATCCCAGTAAATCATTTTCATACTAATTTGTATTTCAGGGTTTGTTTGCTTCAGGGGAACCTTACCTAAGACACCCCTACCCTCGTCTAGCCTGGAAGCTGGGGCTGGGAAAAGAAGCTGTCAGAAACCTGAAGGGAGAACATAGACACACCTGTTGCTGCCCTTCATCACGGAGGAAATCTTACCTAGAAAACAAACACCTGGGTGTGTCTTTGGCTGTTGGCACCTGGACATGAGTCAGCAGTCTGGAGTCTGTGGTGAGGGTGTGAACATATCTAGTTATGGATTCAAGGGGAGGAAAGGAGCTAGGACTGAAAAGTTTGGAGGACAGAGCAGGAGACTGTTGAAGCCAAGCTGGGCATCTGGATGGAAATGGTCCATGGGAGACATGGTATCATCACAGGGCCAGTGTCCAGGTCAAGACCATGCTGGCAGATTTGAAGTAGGTCATACATTAGGATCAGGTGAGGGCATAAACAGGTTCAAAAACCCGAAGAACAGAAAAGAACTGAGGACTAGCACCAGGGAACAGCCCAAGGTAGACAGCCAGAAATCTGATGTAGCCGGTTAGAGTAAACAGAACAGCAGCCACACACATGGGGTGCTCTGTGACCTTCAGAGGTCTTGTTGGATGAATTTGCATTTTCTCTTCTTGCCTGAAGTCTTTTAGGTGGTTTCTGTGGAAGCAGCCCCTAACTCAACCAGGTTGGTCTACACAGAGCAGTTGTTTGGGGTCACCAGCCTAGAGGAGCATGTGTGGACCTGGACTGGCAGTCACTTTACTAGCTGATCTGTGAGCACAGATGCAGCCTGGGGCAGTGGAGCACAGAGGTAAATATAGTCAGGAAGACTTGGCACGTTGGAAGTAGCTGGCAGGCAGGGTACCCTGGCTTGCCCTTCAAAATGCCAGAGAAATTGGTTAAAGGGAAAAGCTTACTTAACTTTTCCAGGAAAGATTAACAAACAGAGAAGAGGGAATAAGAGATGTCAAGGCAATGCGAAGGGGCCAAGTCCCTCGAGGTTGCTTTAAAGCTAGTGTTTTCATCTAGGAGGAATGCTGGTTCACCAGGACTGTCCTTGTGTTCCTCGCCTTGATGAACTTTGGCCTTAAGAGGTTAGTCCTCTGGACTTAACAAGAGGAGAGCCATGCCAGAGAACTCTACTGGGGTAGGAACTCCCCAGGGCAAATGGGAAATTGAGGAAAAAAAGGATTTAGTAACCTAATTTAAAAAATACGCAAGTGTTTGAGGGTAACACAGGCATATGATAAAAAATTCAAGCCCTTTGCTAAATAACACAAAATGAAACATAAATCTCAACCCCACCCAACTTCTTGACCCCCAGTTGCCACCCTAGAAGCAATGACTATTCTCTGCTTCTTATGCATCTTCCAGAGATGCTCTGTGCATTTAGAAGATGATATGGGTATGCAACCATGTCCTTGCTTGCACATTTTCCACATATTTGACAGCATACCATATCCAGTGATATGCTAGAGCTGGCCCCATGGGTACATAGGAGCCAACTACTAAATTTCTAGAAATTTTCTGAGCCCGTTGTTAAATATGGCCATTCTTAAAAAATTAAATTATAGGGATCCCTGGGTGGCGCAGCAGTTTGGCGCTTGCCTTTGGCCCAGGGCGCGATCCTGGAGACCCAGGATCGAATCCCACGTCGGGCTCCCGGTGCATGGAGCCTGCTTCTCCCTCTGCCTGCCTCTCTCTCTCTCTCTCTGTGACTATCATAAATAAATTTAAAAAAAAAATTAAAAAATTTTATAATCTTACAACTAAATAAATTATTTTAGAAATAAGAACTGAAAAGTCATGGCTTTCTTAATTATTTTACTATGTTACTGTTTCTATGTTCTTGAGGTTATTTATGACTACTGTATCTGTAGTGTGGAAATACTATATATAATATAATGGTGTGGTATTCGCATCTCTTTCCAACTGTGCATTCAGTGAAGACATGTTCATGGCTTAGAATTGGTCATGGAGATACTTGTACCTTGGAAATCAGCAAACCCTACAAATCAGAGCTTGACTTGTTATTTTGCTGGTGGTCTAGACCAGGGGTACACAAGCTTTTTCTGTGAAGGATCAGATAGTAAATATCTTAGGTTTTGTGGGCCACATGATCTCTGTTATAACTACTCAGCTCTGCTGTCATCATGCAGAAGAAGCCAAAGATGAGAGGTAAATGAATGACGTGGCTGTGTCCTAAATTGTATTTACAATTTGGCTCGAGGGCTGTCACTTTCCGATGACTGTTCTAGAATTAAGAAAGTGGTGGGGAAATAGTAATAATGCAGGTTCATGTAAAAGTGTGGTGTCTGACTCCATTCCATTGTGAAGAGTATAGAAAAGTCGAGGAGGAAGCACTCTTCCAATACTCTAAAACTGTGATCCGATTCTGCAAAGTTGCTCATGTCAGTGATACACAGGTGAAGTTCCACCATACATATTTGTTGTTTCACTTCCATTTTGTTCATGAATAAAAATGAAATATCAACCAATCATAATGTTTGAACCATGCTCTTTTGTCAGTGATGTGAGTGACTTTTTCGCTGATTGAACAGTAATGAAGCTTTGTTCACGGTCCAATTTTGAGACATGACTGCTGGTGATAGAATTGTCAAACTGACAATGGATTTCATAAGAAATACCAGGTCACGTTGATGTTAGAGGATGGAAATTTACAAGAATTTATAAGAAGAGTATTATATGTTTTTTATTTGTAAATTATGCACTACACATCTTTTATATCAGTAAATTTCATTTTTGAGAAAGAGAGAATGCTGAGTTGGGGACTAGGAGGGGAGGGAGAAGGGGAGGGAGAGAGAGAATCTCAAGCAGGCTCCACACCCAGCACAGAGCCAGATGTGGGGCTTGATCTCACAACCCTGAGATCATGACCTGAGCCATAGCCAAGAGTCGGTTGCTCAACCGACTGAGCCATCCAGGTGCTCCATATTAGTAAAATTTTTAATTGCTTCACTTACATATATACATTCTTATGATTTTGTGGACATTATTAAACATTTAGCAACTCAGTATTGCATGCAACTGTTCAGAACCTTACTCTTGTTTACAATATATTTTGAAGAGTCTTCATACACATATATTGGCCTCATTCTTTTCAGCAACTATCTTCTTTTTAACAATTTATACCATTTTAGGTATCTTCCATATTTGTTTCACCACTCACCACTCACCTACTGATGGGTCTCTTTGTGGGTTATAAGTCCTTCACTACTAGAAACAATGCTACAGTAAACACTTATACACACATGCTGTTGCACATAAATACAAATATACCAGTAGCCTAAATTCTTCAGGCAAAATTGCTGGGAGCGCATGCATTTATAGTTGCGATAGATATTGGCAAATTGCTTTTCAAAGAAGTTGAACCAAGCTACACTCTCGCCTCAAATGCAAGAGAATATTTGTTTCTTTATACCTTTGCCAAAAGGTATATTATACTTTTTGATTTTGGAAGGCGTGATGGGTGAAAATGGTATCCTATTGAAATTTAACTTGCATTTTATTTGTTATGAGGAAGAGTACACGTGTTTTCATATTTAAACACCATTGGTGTTACTAGCTGTGTGAATTATTTATGTTCTCTGTTCATTTAAAAATTTTCTACTAATAATCAAAATAGCTTTACGTCCCTTCCAACAGAATATGAGCTCCACAAGGCTGGGAGTTTTAATTATCTTGAATCCCCCAAAGCTTAGAATGGTGCCTGGCACATAATAGTTGCTCATTAAATATTTGTTAATTAATTAATTGCTAAGGGATTTAGCCCCGTATCTGTCATATATGTTCCCGTACTTTCTTCCGATGTGTCATTCTCCCATTTGACTTTGTTCGATTAAACAAATTTTTTTTTTTTGCTCTTGAAGGAATTTTAAATTTTTATATAGTCAAATCTAAAAATCTTTTCCTTTATGGCTCTGTACCTCTATGTCTTATTTGGAAAGACACTCATTTCCAAAAATAAATAAGTCGGTTCTCCTGTGCTGTCTTTTAAGAATTTGGAGTTGGATTATTTTTATATTTGAAATTTCAAAACATCTGGAAATTATGTTAGCTTAAGTGATAAAGTAGGCACTGAAATTGTGGTTTGTCCACGTGGCTGCCCAGTTGGTCTGATATTCTCATTGATCTCTCTCATTCTCCCAGTGCCTGGAATTCTCTTTATCATACACCAAATTCCCATGTGTAGTTGATCTATTTCTAGCTCCTCTATTTCTCCATCTGTGTATTCATATGCCAGCACCAAGCTGTTTTAATGATTAATGCCTACTCTTTTGCGCGGTGTTTATAGCATCTGAGTTATCAAACTCATGTAAATATCAATGTGATGAAGCCATTTTTGGCCTTAGACCTAAACATATAGTTTTTTAAATGTATATATAAAGTGCTTTGGCAGACATCATCTCACTTGATTTTTACAATACCTGCAAGAGGAAAGCAGTCAAAGTGTTGTTGTTGTTGTTGTTGTTGTTGCCCCATTTTACAAACGAAGAAGCTGAGGCTCAGAAGGTCAGGGGCTTTTTGCCCTTGACCATGTTTATCTAGTGTCTAAGAATGTGTGGGATGGGTAGTAAACAAACTCCTACTCTTTCCTGTGACAAAACGTTGCTCGTTGGAAAAATGGGTTATGAAAACAACGACTAAAACTAAAGTTACCTCGTTCCACACATTTTTCTTATTCTTATGTACTCACTTTTTTTCTGTTGTCTTCTTCAGATCTAATCAAGAAGCTCAGGTGAGTTAATGTCAGAAAACTTGGAAAAAGGTAATAATTCCATACAAGAGATTTTTTTAGCATGGCTCTTGTCATGTAGTATGCACTCAAGTAAGTGATTGCAACTATTTATATTCTTATGCTTATTTATTTGATTAAGAGCATGAGCTTTGGGGCCCCTGGTGGCTCAGCTGGTTAAGCATCTGTCTTCGGCTCAGGTCATGGTTCCGAGGTCCTGGGTTCAAGCCCTTTTCAGACTCTGCTCAGCGGGGAGTCTGCTTCTTCCTCCCTCCCTCCCCCCACTGCTCATGCTCACTCTCTCTCAAATAAATAAACAAAATCTTTTTTTTTTTTTTTTAAAGGGCATAAGCTTTGAAGTAAGAGAGACCTGAGTTCTAGTCTCCATTCTTTCATTTGTTATGTGAGCAGATTCCTTAACCTCTCTGAGCTTTGGTGCCCTCATAGATAAAGTTGGCGTTGTAATAAAGCCCTCGGTAGTTTCCTGACGATTAAATGAAATAATACGTGTTGGCTTTCTAGCACATAGTAAGGCCTCCATGAATGCTAATGGTTTCCTCATGGATTATTTTCTTCTCAGGATCCTGAACTTATTTCCCCACAAATGAGGACAATTCCATTATCTTTTTCTCAAGAAAATCAGGGATAGTTAGTTCTCCAGTTATTCTGTATTCACAGATACACTCACATATCTGATGGCTTCTCTCTTGCCTTATCTGAAAAAACGGAAATGAAAATCAATGCACAAAGCTTACTTTAATTTAGACTGCACTTATTCTTGCTAAGTCCCACTGGATCTGTTTGCATTATTTGTTAAGAAAGGGTTTGTGAAATAAATTAACGGTGTAAATAAGACTTGGGAAGAGTGCTGAAAATAATTAAGGGAACTATTTCCAAGCATGCTTAAATACTTGAGAAGTACCATTTAAATGCAGACACTTTATCTGGAAATCTCTGAACCACTCATATCCATTTATTAACAAGTGATTACAGTGAATTGTCTATTGTTATGGACTGAATGTTGTGCTCACCCCACTCCACCCATATGTTGAAACTCTAACCTCCAATGTGGTGGTATTAGGAGTGGCAATTAGGGTTACATGAGGTCTTGCCAATAATTCCCTCATAAGAAGAATAAGAGAAACCAGAGCTGCTCTCTCCTCTCCCCTCCTTTCTCTCCACCAACCTCCTTTTCTCCTTACCACACCATGCGAGGACACAGTGAGAAGGGGGCCATCTGCAAGCTAGGAAGCATGCCTTCACCGAGAACTGCGTTAGTTGGTATCTTGATCTTGGACTTCCCATCTTCTAGAACTGTGATGAGTGTCTGTTTTTCAAGCCACTCCATGTGTGGTATTTTGTGACTGCAATTTGAGTAGACTAGGACAGGTACCAGTCTCTCTCCTCAACTCAGTAATCTCTCAAGGGCAGGTCATGCCATGTCTACCTCTAAGCCTCCTGTGCCTACTCTGGAAACATGGTGCCTGCACATGGAGGATGCTCAAAAAAATGTTTGTGAAAATGACAAATATGTCCCAAGGACTTTTGCTTGGATGTATTTTGTTATTCTAGATGAAGTCATTAATTTATCTTTAATTGCCAGTTGGACATTCCTATTCAGATATCCTGCAGTCTTCTCAAATTTAGCTAAATGCATCATTTCATTCTATAAAATTAACTCCTCAACCCAGTTTCTTTTTGTTTTTTAATATTTTATTTATTTATTCATGAGAGACACACAGAGAGAGGCAGAGACATAGGAAGAGGGAGAAGCAGGCTGCCTGCAGGGTGTCTGATGCAGTACTGGATCCCTGGACCCTAGGATCATGACCTGAGTGGAAAGCAGACACTCAATCATTGAGCCACCTGTACCCCATCAGCCCAGTTTCTTAACTTTCCCTCTTGGCACCATGATTTTTCCATGCTCAAAACTTGGATTCATTTTTGTTTTCCAATTCCCCACTTCCTCCTCCATAGGCCACCACATCTGTCCACCACTCCTGCCTGCAGAGCATCTTCAGCCTCTATTACCTTGTCCTCTAGTCCAGGCCCCATTGCCTTATTTCTGCAGTACAATTACAATCCTGTAGTATTTTTATTTCAGATGATAATACATTACCTTTCTTTTGTTTTGAAATATAAAAGTTGAGCAGTCACAAAAAAAATCCACAAGTAAGGAAAATATATTAATCTCCCCTTAACTCCTCTTCAATCTTACTTTCTTTTTTTTTTTTTGTAAATTTTTTTTATTGGAGTTCAATTTGTTAACATATAGCAACAATCTTACTTTCTTAATGTCCATCAGTGTTAACAATTTGAGATATACTTATGTATATATCACATTATATAACAATTTGATATATGTGTTTGTGTGTGTGTGTGTATTCTTATATTTTCCTGTGTTGTTTTTAAAAAAAATAGGTCATGCAGTACATATAATCCAATGGAGAAAAGATAGTTCTTTCAAGGAATGGGGTTGGAGCAACTGAATATCTTGTAAGAAAAATGAACCTCTACTCTTATTTTGCATCATACACAAAAATAACAAAGAAATAGATCCTAGACCTGAATGTAAAACATAGAACTTCTAAAAGAAAACATAGGAGAAAATTTTTGCAATCTCGGGGTAGTCAAGATCACTTGAATAGAATGCAAAAAAAGCACTACTCATAAAAGAAACTTGGAAAGTTGGGCTTTATCATCAAAGTTAAACAATTCTGCTTTTCCAAAAACACCATTAAGAAAATGAAAACTCAAAGTATTGACTTTAAGAAAATATTTTACAATATATGCATCTAAGAACTTGTGTCCAGACATATAAATACTTCTTATAATTCAACAATAAGAACACAACTTAACTAAAAAACAGGCAAAATAATTGAAAAGACAGTTCACAAAAGATATAAAAAGATATTCAAATGGACAATAAACACATAAATAGATGCTCATCGTTAGTTTTCATGGAAATGAGAGATAAAGCCACAATGAGATACCATTATACATTAAATGGATAATTAAATGGATAAAGTGAAAAAAGACTAACAATACCAAGTGTTGACAAGGATATGGAGCAACTGGGAACCTCGTACATCGGTGGTGGAAGAATTGTTTGTCATCTCTTAACAATTTTTAAACAGACATCATGTTGCTCAGGAATTTCTTTCATAGTTACCCAAGAAAAATGAAGACATTTTTGCGTGAAGATTTGCATACAAATGTTCATAATAGTTTATATAATAGGTAAAACTGAAACAACTCAAATATCTATTAAGAGGTGCTTGTGGTATGTATGATCCTACAAAGAATCATACAGGCCATAATATGGACCACCCAAAATATTATGCTGAGAAAAAAGAGGCCAGACATGAAAAAGCACACACTGTATGATTCCATTTATATTAGATCCTACAAGAGACAAAATGAATCTATAGGGACAGAGGCAGTTCAGTGGTTGCCTGGGGCTGAAAAGCGGCACAAAAGAACATCTTTGGATGATTGAGTTTTGAATATTTTGATTAGGGTGGTGGTGAAGGGATGCATACATTTGTTAAAATCCATTGAATGGTATTCTTAGAGTATATTTTATTGTAAGTCAATTAAAACTCAATATGTGTGAGTGTGTGACAACAAAAGTGTGTTATATATGTTATTCTGCTCTTTTTGTTTACTAGTGTATCATGGACATTGCTTTGTCTCGACACATAGAGACTTAGTCACTTCCCTTAAAATAATTGCATAAGATTTCATAATATGGCTGAGATCTTTTTGATGGACATTTAGAGTGCTTCTTTTTTTTTTTTTGACAAACATGGCTTCTATAAATATGTTTTTACGTCTTTAAAATATATATATATATATATTTTTTTTTTTTATATATTTTAAAAAATATATATATATATATATTTTTTTTTTTTTTTTTCTTCAAATGTAAAAGGGGGGATTTGAGGTTAGGAAGTGTCTTCCAGTTATCTAGATCAAGAACTCAGTCCTGTCTTAGTTGCTGGCCAACTATGTGTTCTGGAACCACTGGCTTCATTTTCTGGAGCCTCATTTGTGGAAAGACCCTGGGATTTCGAATCGGGCAGTTCTAGGGTGAATCCGAACCCTGTCACTTACTGACTGTAGGAGTGGTGGCAAGTCACCTCAGCTCCCTCATATGGGAAGTGGAATCTCAGCGACTCAACAGGGCGGGAGAGAGATGAGGGAGGGTGGGGCATGGATGGGGACCTCATTACCCCACATCCAGCAGCTGTGGAGGAGAGACTTCGAGGGCCCATCTGGGCTAGGGGTTAGATACTCGGCTATCACGTCCATCGGTATATATATATATATATACACACCAGGGCTTTTATTTCTGAAAAGTTGGATTTTTGGAGTTGGCAATGTTGGTTCAAGGGGATATGGGCATTTTATGACTTGATAGATATTGTCAAATACTCTAACAAATACTCAAATGAAAGAAAGACACACTCTTCAGCAGTACATGAGAATATTCGTTTCCTGCATCATCGGCAGCATTGTATACTGCCACTCTTTTTGCCATGTGCTCAATGAAAGCATCTCCTTTTAATTTACTATTTCTCACTACCAGAGGTGTTGACCATCCTTTCCTTTTTTTTTTTTTCCTTTCTTTTTCAGAGTACTTGGGATTTTATCTTTTTGTAAATTGCCTGTTCATGTCCTTTCCCAAATTTCCCATGGGGTTATTTTCTTTTCACAAATTCAGTTTGCCTAACAATATCTTAGCAGAGCTGTTAGTGTACTGCCTATTTTGTTATTAGAAAGTTACTTTTGTCATCTTTCTCACCTATCTCTATTTGAGAAACACATTGTAGTCATTGAGTGAACCTCTCTGAAATAACCCCTAAGGCCTAGTGCCCTTTAAAAGTAAATTCCCATGGGGAATTTATAACCTGTTAAGAGTTATCAGAAAAGAAGTTCTCACTTTTTGACTTCACGTTAATTTCTGATGACTCAGATATACCTTCACATAAAAATGAAAAAATACAAGCAAGTCTGTAAAAATCAAATAAAATGCTATATTCTGTATAAACAGATGTTTAAATGTAGTTTACTGTTTGTTTTTTTTTTTTTTTTTAAGAAATAATAAGCCAAGAGGACATTGCCACATGACATGGATACTAGATCAGTGTCACTTCTATATGACTAGGGAAAAATTCTATTCATTAATAATAGAATAAAGTCTCAATTATTTATACTGGATGTTTCTTGTGCTTTTGCAACTCTGAACCCCACTTAATCCCCCTGTGTATTTGAATTGGAGGATTGACAGGCCCCTGAAACTTCATTAATGGGGGTAATTTCTTCACAAAAATATCCAACTCATTAGAGAACCTGGCAGTTTCTTTATCAAGAATTATCCATCCATAAAAATCCCAGTGGGATGCAGATGCATGTCAAGACTAGACGAAAGTGCTTGAGTTCAGAGTGTCTTGTGCATTGAATTAGCCCACGATTATGAAACATAATCCTTTTACTGTGAGAAGGAGGTTAGGTCTTTCCCTGTTTATTGCCTGCACACCCAGGAAGCCTCAGGTCCTGGTGCCCTGGCTCAGGCATCCTAAGTTCAGCCCTTGGAAGCTGGATAGTTGCAGCAGAAATGATCCCTTCCTCCACCTCAAGCCTGTGAGGAAGACAGCACCCCTTCCCCTCCTCAGCCAGCAGTGTGGGTCCTTTAATGTGGCTTAATCTTTAGTTTCCCTGCCCCCTGGATGCATAAGCCTATGAGTGAAGCCAGCCTGGCATAATGCCTCCATGCTGGGGTGATAGATCATAGCTGAGAAACCCCGGGTGACCACCTCCAGTCCATTCTGCACACCCTTCCTGACCAATCTTTCCAGAACTCTTTCTCCTATGCACTTGCCTCTCAAGCTCTTAGCAGTTTCCCACTATCTTCTGGGTAAAGAGCAAATGTACTTCGAGGGACTTTATAACCTGGTCCCCAACCTAGCTCCCACTGTGCCCTAGTAGGCAGAGCATCCCCTCCCACCCTGGGAAGGCCATTCTCTCCCACACAAGTGTGCCTGGCCATCCTCCCTGCTGAGGGCCCTTCTGCTCCTTTACATCCAGCCTTTGCCTCTGCGCTTTGCTGTCTAGTTCAGGTATGACCTGGTTCATAAGCTTCTCCAGTTCTTCTGCACTGATCTGTCTTCATCTGGACTTTACAGGAGCCTATGTTAACATTTATCTGGTTCTGAGTCATGTGCTCTCTTTTGGAAATTATAGTTTTATGAGTTTTTGATTTCAGCTTTGTGTTTTAGCACATGGCATGTGTTTGATGAATTGTCACTGAATCCTGGCAGAAGACAGAGACCACGTCTTATGTTCTTTCTGTTCCCTTCCCAGTCTTTAGTATTGTAGTAAAGCTGAGCATGTAGAAGAAGCCCCATAAGACCCCTTTCATCAAATTATATGTTTGTACTTATTAGCAATAATACTGAATTTCAACATAAAATATTATAATTCAGATTAAGTAATTCAGACTCACTTTCTTCCAGCTGTTCTGAATTACTGCATTCACTCACCCAATACTTTTGAGAACTTACTATTTGCAGGTCAGGAGCCCATTTAGGCCTCTCTGCAGTGGGCCAGGTAAGAGGGAGTGGATATTGTGTTAGGATGGCAGGAGAGATGCAGAGAACAAGTCTTCATGCATATGAATTGGAAGGGCTTAGTGATGCATTGGATCTAGAGGTGAGGAAGAGGGGACTGCGTACAGGGGCTGAGATTTTGGATGGGTGATGGAGGCCATTCATCCAGATCTAACATGAACAGAGGTTCTGGTCACAGTGATCAGGACTTTGGTTTTGGATTTATCAAGCATGAAATACTTCTGAGGTATCTACAGCAGAGACTGCTAACACTCTACTAAGAGCCATTCTCCCCTGATTCTTTTAATAAGTCCTCCTGAATTTAACTGGCCATGAGCTCCCCTGCTTAGAGATAATGTTTCCCAACCTTTCCTGCATCTACGTGTGTCCATGGACTTAACTTCCGGACAATGGAATGTGAGTAGAACTGATGTGTAAAACTGGGTGATGCCCTTAAGAAGAATCCACTCATGCTTCCTTCAGCCTCTCCTGCTGACTAGAATGCAGATGTGGTGATGGGCTTGGAATAACCATCTTGGCTCCAGAGCTGGGAGCTTCATATGGAAGAAAGCAGAACCTCTCTAGCAGCCCGGGGATGTTCATCTCTGGACTGTGGTTTAAGAGGGAGCTACACTTCTCTCTCTTTTAAGGCATTTGTTTTTGGGTCTCTCTGTACCTTAATCATACAATATCCCAGGGAAGATGTCAACAGGCATTTGTAAATGGGAACCCGGGGCTTAGAGGGAAAGCCTGGAAAGGAGATAGGAGTTAGTGTAGGAATCATGGAAGCCATGAGTGTGGGAGTTATCGTCTTGAGAGAGAGTTAGAGAATGAAGAGGATCGGTCTGGGATAGAGCCCCGAGGAGTTCATACATTTAGTAGCTAGTTTTGAGAAAGTTGAGCAATCAAAGGAAACTGAGAAGATTCAGCTAATCTGAATCTCAGCTAATTTTTCCTTCTGGAAACCTAGAAACCCAGGAAGGAGCAGTGCCGTGGAGTCCAGGGAGGTGAGAGCTTTAAGAAGGAGGGAAGGGTGAGCAGAGTTGGCCTTAAGCAGTGTCCTTTGGTGAGATTTTACTGTACATTGGTTAGAACAGGCAGTGACAACTCAAGTGTGCTTGTAAAACCAAGAGATTGTTTGCTAATAATGATTATTATCATTAAGGCAACTCATAAGAACTGTGCAAGAATACAGAAAGATCTAATTACTATTTCTCAATCCAATTTTCATGATAAATTATCCAGAAATGTAAGAAATTGTCAAACTAAGCTTGGTACTTTATATGAAACCCTAAATGTGTTTGTATCATAGCTCCAGATTCCATAAATTCATTTTTTTAATTAGAAAAAATTTTTTAGATGTGGTGAAAAGCATATAACATAAAATTTACTGCTTTAATCATTGTTAGGTGTATGGTTTAGTGGTGTCAGATACCTTCGTATTGCTGTGCAGCAAATCTCCGGGGATTTTTCCTCTTGCAAAACTGAAACTATTTCTATTAGACAATAACTTTCAATTTCTCCTCCCTTTAGCTCCTGGTAACCATCATTTTACTTTCTGTCTCTATGAATTTGGCTACTTTAGGGACCTCATGTAAGTGGAATTGGGCATATCCAAGATCTATAAAGAACTTATTAAACTCAACAGCAAAGAAACAAACAATCCAATCATGAAATGGGCAAAAGACATGAACAGAAATCTCACGGAGGAAGACATGGACATGGCCAACAAGCACATGAGAAAATGCTCCGCATCACTGGCCATCAGGGAAATACAAATCAAAACCACAATGAGATACCACCTCACACCAGTGAGAATGGGGAAAATTAACAAGGCAGGAAACTACAAATGTTGGAGAGGAAGTGGAGAAAGGGGAACCCTCCTGCACTGTTGGTGGGAATGTGAACTGGGGCAGCCACTCTGGAAAACTGTGTGGAGGTTCCTCAAAGAGTTAAAAATAGACCTGCCCTACGACCCAGCAATTGCACTGCTGGGGATTTACCCCAAAGATACAGATGCAGTGAAACGCCGGGACACCTGCAGCCCGATGTTTCTAGCAGCAATGGCCACAATAGCCAAACTGTGGAAGGAGCGTTGGTGTCCATCGAAAGATGATGGATAAAGAAGATGTGGTCCATGTATACAATGGAATATTCCTCAGCCATTAGAAATGACAAATACCCACCATTTGCTTCGACGACATGGATGGAACTGGAGGGTCTTATGCTGAGTGTAATAAGTCAATCGGAGAAGGACAAACATTATATGGTCTCATTCATTTGGGGAATATAAAAAATAGTGAAAGGGAATAAAGGGGAAAGGAGAAAAAGTGAGTGGGAGATATCAGAAAGGGAGACAGAACATGAGAGATTCCTAACTCTGGGAAACGAACTAGGGGTGGTGGAAGGGGAGGTGGGCGGGGGGTTGGGGTGACTGGGTGACAGGCACTGAGGGGGGCACTTGACGGGTTGAGCACTGGGTGTTATTCTATATGTTGGCAAACTAAACACCAATAAAACATAAATTTATAAGAAAATAAGTGGAATTGGGCAACATTTTCTTTTTGTGATTGGCTCTTTTCACTCAGCTTAATGACCTCAAAATTCATCCATGTCATAGCATGTGACAAAATATCCTTCCTTCTTAAGGATGAATTATATTCTGTTGCATGTATAGACCACATTTTGCTTTCACAGTTTCCTTTTGAAGAGTTGATTCTTCACAGTGTTGTTCCCCTGGTGACATTTCTTCTGGCCCGATCTACCCAGAAAGTGGGGAGAAGAGAGATGGCAAATAAGCTAGCAGCTTTCTTCAAGAAAACTGACCCTCTGAATTAGCAGTGGGCACACTTCTATAAAGGGCCACACAGTAAATATTTTTGGCTTCGAAGGCCACGTAGTCTCTGTCACAACTTTTCAGTGACTCACCTCGCAGCGTGTCCACCTGTCTCTTACACTTTTATAGTCATTGTACATGCTCACTGTCTGCCTGCACGTCTGTAAGCCTTGAGGATGGGGCTGACCCCACCTGGACTATCGTAAGGACTTCACATACATTATATTTCCTTGTGCATAATTTAAATGATGGTTATTTATAAGAGGGAAATACTGTATCTGTTGACTAGCTAACTTCATCTTAAGCCAAGGGAAAGTCCCTGTGGTGTCAAGTGTCTTGGGAAGGAGTCAGTTCACACACACTTGCCTAGAGGACAATGTCCAGCCATTTAAAATATTGTTATGTCACTTGAATCTGTGGCATTTTCTACAATAAGAAGATTTCAACCAAATGTCTTCTAATTGACTGTCAGGGGTTTGCATGTCAATGTGCTGCAACCAAAGAAGAGTTTAAGACAATTTGATAACACTGTGAGAGAAAAGGGCAGAAATATCTCAGGGTAATATACAAGTTAATGGCTTATATATTAGCCCCAAAATGTGTCATCCTTCTTTCTGTTCTTGCTGCCATCAAAGCTATCGCAGATGGTCATGTGTGTTGATCACCTCACTAGGGCCTTGGCCAGGCGGGCAGGTGGGACTGACCTCTTGTCTTTGTTCTACACTCCAGGCCAGGACATGTGCCTGGCATGGAGGGCAGGGGGCCCCTTTTTCTAGTTGACACACGGGTGTTTCGTGTGCTAGCTGTGTCTAGACTGACACTTGCTTAGTTTAACGTATAATTTTTGTTTTGCTTATATGATAGTCTCCTAACCTGGTGTTTCTATCTCTGAGTTTTCCCTCATATAATCTTTTCCCTAACTTCTCCTAGATTAACTTTGTCATTCTTATGCCCAGAAAGCTTCTGTGGATGCTTCCTATAGATTTCCTTGCCCAGGCCTCAGGCCTTCTGCAGGTCTGACCTCCGTCCCATCATCCTGCTTTAGCTGCCTCTACCTTTCACCACATTCTGGCTTTACCTGAGCTGTACATGCTGGTTTCTCCACGTTACCATGCTGGTGGGCAGGGGTCAGGGTAATAAGGGTGAACATTTATTGACTCCCAAATATGTGTTTGGCATTGTGCGAAGGGTTTTGTATGCCCTGTCTCATCTACTCCTCAGAATAGCCCTTTGAGTTAAGTTCGACCAACTACATCTTTCCAACCCTTAAGTATTTTATGTCTCATCTCCTTTGCTGAGAAAACCCTATCAAATAGATTTTATAAAATCACATCTGATGAATCCCAAATGCTTTTATAATCTATTTTTTTAATCTTTCACGTATATTATTTCATTTAATTGTCTCAAGCTCTCTGTGCAGTATATTATTATTCTTGTTTTTCTGCTTAAAAACGAAACAAAAAACACTGAAGTTCAGAGAGTTCAATAGTCTTCTCAAGAGCAAATAATTAATTATGGGCAGAGCTGATTCTCAGGCCTTGGTTGGTTTGATACCAGAAACTGGGCTCTCTCTCTCATTTTAATAAAGGATTAAAAAAAAAGATTTTATTTATTTGAGGAGGGGGAGCACATGCACAAATGGGGGTGGGGAGCCAAGGGAGAGGGAGAAGCAGACTCCCTTAACTGACTAAGCCACCCAGGCACTCCCTGAAGCTGGGCTCTTAAAGGATCAGTAGTCCTCAAACTTAATCACCCATAAGAATCATCAATCCAGGAGCTAGTTTACAATCGGCATTAACTACGGAGATTCTACTGCAGTAGATCTGGGGAAGGGCCTAGGAATATGCATTTTCACATACCACTCAGGTGATTCTTCTGCAGGTGTTTTGTGGAACACTCTTTGAGAAGCCCTGTACTAGACTGTCCTGTTCAGGGGATGGGTATTGACTTCTTTCTGACAGTATATGGTCAGTACATTCAACTGCTTTTGGATCATGGTTATTGGGCAAGCTCATCAGTATAGAGAAGGCTGCTTCCTTTTTCTTTTGTTGTGATGAGAGCAAATGCATACATTTCATCCTAAAAAGAGTCTCCGAAATCTTTGGATTTTAGAAGCAGAGCACAGATCTACTTCACACCATTTAAAATAGCAATCTGCTTCTTCAGAAGGACAGTGTTTCCCACTCTGATTCTGGAGGTGAAAGCAAGAATTCTCAGAAAGAGCGTTGAAAGCGTTGGTTATACATTGAGATCCTGCAGCTTGGCCAATGATAGATCTACCAATATTTGAGAAATCTTGATTTCCCTGATAGCTTTAACAGAGTGTGGTAACAGGCAGTGGTGGACTGGTTGTGTCTAAACCCTAAGTGCTGCTTCTGCTAAGTGTTTGAGTAGCAAACCCAGATGACGGGTTGTTGGAAGCATGAGAATCGTGTGGAGTGTAAAGTCAATGGACTATGGATCCATATTTGAGATGCCTGGTAAGGTGTCCTTTTTAGATGCGACCAAGACATTCATTGAGGGAAATGGCCTTGTTGATATTGGGATCAACCACAGAGCATTGAGCCAAAGTGGATTATTCTCAAGGCTTACAACCTGATAGAATTTACCCTGCTAAGTTTTGGACATTTTTGGGACTCATGATCCTTTTCTTTTCTCCCTTCCAGTTTCTCCATCTTGGATGGGAATGTCTATCCTATGCTTGTCTCACCATTGTATTTTGGAGACAAGATAACTTGTCTGGTTTCATGGGTTCACAGAGAGAGAGGAATTTTCCTCCAGGATGAATCATACCCCAAGCCTCACCTATATCCAATTTAGATGATATTTCGTTGAGATTTTGGACATAGATTTGATGCTGGGATGGCTTAAGATTTTCAGGATGTTGGGATGAAGTGAACATATTTTGTATGTGGAGACAACATGCATTTTAAGGAGCCAGAGGTTGGACCGTTAATTGTGTCCTCTCCAACTTCACATGCTGAAGTCCTAACTTCTAGTAGCTCAGAATGTGACCTTATTTGGAAATAGGGTCATTGAAGTTAGAATTAGTAAGATGAGTTCATACTGTAGTAGGATGGGCTCTAATCCAATATGACTGGGTCCTTCTGGAAAGGGGAGAATGTGGACCCAGACACACACAGAAGAACACCTACAAACCAAGGCCAAAGATTGCCAGTAAACCATCAAAAGAGGCATGGAACGGTTTCTCCCTTGTAGCCCCCAGGTGAAACCAACCCCGAAGACACCTTGATCTTGAACTTCCAGCCTCTAAAGCTGTGAGACAATAAAATTTGTCTTGTGTAAGTCACCCACTTTGTGGCACTTTGCTATGGTGGCCCTAGCAGATTTTGACAGGATTTAATACTTCCTGGACACACACAGAACTTCTTCCCTGAAGACTGTCTTTATCCCAAAGTTAATCATTAAGGCCTCCATTTTGAGAAAATTCTAATATATCATAGGAAAGCTCACAGAATTAGAGTTTAGTTGTCAGAATGTCAGTGACATTTGGTGTCTCTACAGTGCCACTCCCTGAAGCCATGGAATGAACAACCACAGCCCAGAACCCATCCTCATGACAGGCCTGGGGGTTAAACATTACCAGGCGTGCGTTGTGACCTGTGGTAGATGCTCTTGAAAACAAGCACTTGAATGTAGTGAATTCCTGAGTGTTCTCCGCTGAGCGCCACTTACGATGCTCTCTTGTTAACCATGCCAAGATATTTTTGGCTTGCCCTGCATCTCAGTAAAGCCAGGAGTCAGGCAAGCAAGCCCCCAGATTTCCGGTCCCCAGTGGCCAGGGCAGGTTTCAATCTGCTCACCATCTGTCGGTGTCTGACCAGTGAGGAGTCTCTGCAAAGACAGCTGGGGCAGAGAATTGGAAACTTATTATGCTAAAGATGTCAGGGAAGCTTTCTTTAGGCTTGTATCACAGGCTGCTACTGAATGGGATTTTGTCACGGGTAGCGCTGAGTTTAAAAAAACTGTTTCTTTCTTTGATAAAAAGGGATATTTCTAAAGATGAGGCGCATGGAAAAATAATGTGCCCAGACCAGTTAGGGAGCCATTCCAAATCCTTTGAGGATAGTATGGAGGATGCATTAAATACAGTTTCAAACAGCTATCCGGTTGTTACCAGGCTCCTTGATAAGGAACGTGTGGGCACGGAGACATACCAGACTCCTCCAAGCAGGTTGCTGAACTGACTAGGAAGCAAGACGTCCTGATTGTGCAATGCCTGGAATCCCTGGGACCTTGCTGAAGACACTGCCATCAGCTTGCCCTTGTTTCAAAGAAGTCTGTCTTGTCAGGTGAAGGCTTGGGGGTGGGAGGGAGGGAAGTCAGTCTCTAAAATCCAGGTTCTCTAAGGCAGGTTATGTCAAAGTTCCAAGGAGGGAATATCAGCCCGGGTTTTGGTGTCTCTATCTTGATCCCTTTTCAGCCAGGATTCTTAGCTGCCGTGATGCACAACTCAGTGAGTCCCTGAAGACAGAGGGCACGTGAGGTCATTAACTTTTGATATTTTAGCATGATGGCAGCTCCTGTGTGCCTACATCACCTGGGCACACAGGATTGCTGTGTGGATTAGTTTGTCCACTCAGAATGGGAAGTTTTCCTCTGGTGGGAAAATGTTTAAGGCTTCCCTAGCCAGGGAAGTGGAATAGGGCTTGGTAGGGAGTTAGCCAGCTGTGTAGGGGGGGTGGTCTTATTATGGGGTGAGGGAAATTGGATATGCATGAGGGGTTTTAGGGTCAGGAACAGCAGAAAGAGGATATGGTGGGGATAATGCTCAGGTGCAGTGTTCAGTGTTCTCAGGATCTGGGGCTGCCTAATGAACTGGATTCATAGACAGGGGGAGTTGGGAGGGGACCACTCCATCACTCATAGTCTGGCTAGAAAACGGAAGTCATCCAAAATGCTTTCAACAGAGAGAATTTAATACAAGGAATTTATTATATGCTGAGAGCTGAGAAGCCACACAAGGGACAGTGAGGCAAATTAAAGTTTAATAAAGCAAGAAGCCTCTACCAGCTGTCGTATCAGAAGTGCATGCACTAGAGCCCAGAAGCCAGGGCACTGCCCAGAAGCCACTGGCAGGTGATCAGCATGGCCATGATGGACAAGGAACTGCGATAGGTGCCTTCAGGAAGGGTCTGTTAGTGTTGTCGTCATATCTCTGGGGATCAGAGAGGGGTCAGAGAAGACTATTATGTTGCCCAAAGTCATACCAGAGCAGAGTCAGAATTTGAACTCGGGGCTGTGTGCTCTGGTTTTCCCAGTACCATAGGAAGGGATAGGGTTTGGTCTTCTGAGCAAGAAGCTCCCTGGGGTTGCTTGGGCAGAAGACGACAGGGTTGAGAGGTGTGCAGGTGAGAAGGCCATTAGGTGGTGGAGTTAGTAGGTGATCCAGTGCCCCAGCTTGAGGTTCACAGGCTCTCCAGCCTAGCTGGGGTCCGCTCACATGCCAGTTTCCCATGACAGAAGCAGAGCCTGCCCACAAGAGAGCCTTTCCTTCGTCCTTGGTAACCGTGTGAAGATTTGGGTCTGGATCAAAGATAGAGGGTACCTCTTCATGAGAGGAGGCCCCGTGGATGGGCCAGAGCTGGGAGAACAATGGAAAGGCTGGAGTGATGTCTGTCCAGCAGGTACTTCATCTTGCTTGGACTTGAACACTGGAATTTTTGGAGCAGCCCCATGAAAAAATGAGAAAGCCGGCTTGGCCATGGTTTGGGTGATGGGGGAAGAAAGTGAGGGAAACTTGTAGGTCATGCCAAGATTTCAAAGCAGGAACAACAGCTCTTTGGACCAGCTACAGGCACAGCGCTTGCTGTAATGCTCTCCGCCAGGCAGCCAGCTACGTTGAGAAGACAAAGGCGATGTCAACCCCCAAATCCTTTAAGCTCATCTCTTTTTGACTCACAGTTGGATCTTCCCCATGAACAACACTTTGTGGAGGATTGGAATGGATCTTTGTGTTGCAACAGTGTTTTCTAGCTGGTTGCCTCACTTAAGTGATGAGTCTGCAGAACGTGCCGGGGGATTTGAACTCAGATGATGAGGCCACGTTTACTGCAATGCTGACTAATTCATGCCCAGCTTCACCAGCCTGGTCTCCAGGTTACTGAAAATGTTTTGAAAGTTCACAGACAGGTTTATCCAAGTATTCGTGGCATGGGATGCAATCTGTGAAAGGCTTGTGCTCCCTGTGTGTTCTCTAGAGTGATGATTCCCCAACATCGCACCAAGAGCTCAAAGCTCCCTTTCCTGGCCATCTTCGTTCCCCTCTCATTCTGTTAGCGCTTCCTGAAAGGAAGGGGGAGCATGTTATCCCAGTGGTGGAATCAGCCACGGCCCCTCCTGCTCCCCATCCTTGCACCCCCTAGAGTGCAGACACTCAAGCCCGTGTACACAATTGCTACCGTAGGTGCTGCTTCAAAATTGTGGCTTCAAAAATGCTGACCTGGACATAGAGAAAACTTTCGAAACCGGTGTTGAGAATTGAAAGAAGAGGGGCAATTGCAAGGGTGCTTTGACTCCGAGCTTTGTTCTCTCCCAGCCTGTGCCCTGGTAGCGTCTTAGGTGGAGAGCATCGTGCACATGGTTCTTTGTTTGGGGCTGCAGAGACCCCATCCATTTCGGGTGTGAATGGCCTGGTCTGGCAGGTGATGACCTCATGTCATTGGACGGCCCGGCCGGAAGAGCAGTTCGTTCTTTACACTCGTCACAATAACGTGCCCAGGACTCTGCTTCTGTGCTTGGAGAATAAGCCCACTTCACAAACAACCCACCTTATTCAGCACAGTGGACACACAACAGGACTGATTGCTGAACGTGGGGAAACGGGACTCGGCAGCCGGGCCCCGTTTCGGTCAGGGGCTTCGGCCTCATGGACGACTGGCAGGACCAGCCTGGACTTCCCCTCTGTTTCTGCAGCCCCCCTACCCAGCACCCCCTGTAATCCCCCAATACCTGGATACTCGCCCCTACCTCACCCCTGCCAGGGCCCGGATGCCTCCCTCACTCGTTAGACGACTGTGCATGGGTGGCTCCCCCAAGTCTCCTCGGGCAGGTGCTCTGGATCCTTCTGGAGAGCATTGCTCTCGGGGGCTATACGGTCCTTTAAGAGACCAACAATTTGGGGCTGAGTGGTGGGCTGGGGAGAAGGCACCTCTTCTTTGAGAACGCAGGGGTGTTCGGCGGCCCAGGGCACAGTGGATGTGGTTAATTGTGGGCGCTCCTTCTTCAACTCTGCTGACCATTGCCTCTACGCTTGCACACAGAAAGTTCTCCCTAAACCGTGAATTTGGGGGGAGGGGAGCAAACATCAGAGAGTCTCTCTTTCTCCCTTCTTTCTCTGCTCTCGTCGCTTTTTCTGTCCATCTACAACAAGAAACTCCGAACAGTGGTCACCTTTCCCAAGCCCATAGGATCGGGGCCAAGCCCCTCGCAGCGAGGCCAGGGCTTCGGGGCAGGCGTGGGGAGGATGCAACCCGAGAACCCCCAGGCCTGCCCTGCAGGTCGGGGGGGCCATCCCCGGGCTGGGCCCGGGCGGCAGCGGGCACGGGATGGGCCGGGAGGGCTGAGGTGGTGTCCGCGGGGACGGGCAGCGGGATGCGCCCTCCAAGGCAGCCCCTGGCATTCCATCCCCCCAGCCTGGAGGGGTCCCGGGGGGGAGGGAGAGCAGGACAGAGCTGGGCGTCTGGCACCTGCCTGGCTTTAGTCCGAGACACCCTTGGGCGGCTGCTGGTTTCCCGAAGTGCAGTCCAGGGTCGCCTGGTACCCTCTGGGGCGCTCGGGCCCGGACAGCCCTCGGAAGGCCGAGGAACAGCTCCTCTTGGCTGTCGCCCCAATATCTTCGGCTGATTCCCTTCCACATTTAAAGAAAAAAGGAAAGAGCGAGATGCTGTCTGTTGTGTGGCAGGAGCTGTGAGTACCCAGCCGTGGGGGTCGCCCCCACCCTGGGCTCGGCAGGCGCAGGGGAAGGCCTCTCCCCACCAGCCCCCAGGAATCCTCAGCGCAGCTGCTTTCCATTTCAGGCAAAACTGAGATGAAGCAGTCGGCTCCAGCGATGAGGAGCTGCGATTTGGGTCCCGCCGAGCCGGGCTGGATGGGAAACCAGGCGACCCTTTCATCTGCCCCTGAGTGAGGAGGCGTATCCTGGTACAAACTGAACAACCCCGTGCCTTGAACTTCTCGGGCAGGTCCCATCTCTAAAGCGAAGCCTCTGTAGGTGAGGAGAAGCCACCGTGAGAAGGGACTGGATCCCCCGCACCCCCCACCGAAGTGTCCAGAGATATTATTCTTTTTTTTTTTTTCTTTTTTTCAGAGATATGATTCTTCTCCATCAGCGGGCTTAGTTGCTCAGGCTGCTGTAAGGAAACATCACAGGCTGGGAGGCTTACAGGCCACGGAACTGTATCCTCACAGGCCTGGAGGCTGGAAGCCTGAGATCGGGGTGCCAGTGTGGCCAAGCAGGGGGCCTCTCCTGGCTCCCACACCTCTTGCTGTGTCCCCACCTTGCAGAAGGAGCGAGGCCATGCTGTGGGACCTCTTTTAAGAAAGAGCATTAATCCCATCCATGAAGGCTCCACCCTTGGGATGCAGTCACCTTCCACACGCCCCACCTTCAACACCACGACCTTTGAGGGTTAGGATTTCAGTATGAATTTTGGGAGGTAAGCAGACACTCAGACCAGAGTATATCTACCTTCTTTTTGCCTTTGTGCTTTTGCAATACTTTTATAAATTCAATTAAGAATGGCCGGATTCCTAAGGAAAATTTCCAATTGGTGAAAAAAGGGATAAGTTATTTTAGACAATCTTGGACATTTCTATTTGAAGGATTCTTTTTTACCCGTTCCTTGTACCCCTCCTATACAGGTAACTGTGTGAACATCACTACTTCTAGATTTGGTGTTCTTCAAAAAAATTTTATTTGAATTTTAACTGAGGAAAATATACATAATAAGAAATTTATTGTACCAACTACCTCTAACTGTATAGTAGTGTTAAGGGTACTCACATTGTTGTGTAACTGATTTCCAGAACTTTTTTTAATCATTATTTTTAATTTTTTAATTTTTTAATTTATTCATGAAAGACACAGAGACAAAGGCAGAGACCCAGGTAGAGGGAGAAGCCGGCTCCTCATGGGGAGCCCGATGCGGGACTGGATCCCAGGACCCCGGGATCATGCCCTGAGCCGAAGGCAGCAGCTCAACCACTGAGCCTCCCAGACGTCCCTCCAGAACTTGTTCTGTGTGAAACAAAAACTTCCCACTTCCCCCTCCCTCAGTCCTTGGCAATCACCATTCTACTTTTCGTCTCCATGACTTTGATAATCCTAGGTACCTCATATAGGTGGAATCATACTGTAGTTGTCTTTTTTTTTTTTTGTAGTTGTCTTTTTATGATTGGCTTATTTATTTAAAAAAATATTGGGCAGCCCTGGTGGCTCAGTAGTTTAGCGCCTGCCTTTGGCCCAGGGCACGACCCTGGAGTCCCGAGATCGAGTCCCACGTCAGGCTCCCTGCATGGGGCCTGCTGCTCCCTCTGCCTGTGTCTCTCTCTCTCTCTCTCTCTGTGTCTCTCATGAATAAATAAATAAAATCTTTTTTAAAAAATAAAGAAATAAAATAAATAAATATTTTTAAAAGACTATCTATTTATATGAGAGGGATTAAGCAAGTGAGAGAACCTTAGCAGGGGGAGGGACAGACCAAGAGGGAGACGCAGTCTGCCCACTGAGCAGGGAGCCCAACCTGGGGCTCAATCCCAGGACCCCAGGATCATGACCTGAGCCGAAGGCAGACCTTAACTGATGGAGCCACCCAGGCACCCATGACTGGCTTATTGCACTTAGCATAATGTCCTAAAGATTTGGTGTTCTTTTATTTCATCTTTAACATAGTATGTCCTCTGAACACCTGACGGCTAACCCGTTCAAATGTTGGAAAGGTCATCAATAGAACTTAAATAATATTCTTTAAGCCTGGACACTTTAAAGACCAGTGGGTGTGCACTCAGGAAATGACATATTGCTCCTAGCAAAGTGGAACGTCTCGGGGTGAAAAATCAAATGATGGGAAGGCCTCCCTGGTGAGGAGAGAGGGGGGCTGGTGAGCGGTGCCAGCCGGGACCCTCTTGTGGAGCAGGGAGCGAGGCCCGCAGGCCGAAGCCAGGGGCCGGGGCCGCTCTGCAGGTGTGGGCGCGCCCGGGTGGGTGCCCGCGTCCTGGGGCTGCCGTGACAGGTGCCGTGGAGGGCTTGGCAGCGGCTCCGCAGGGACACATCTGCCTGGGCCATCGCGGGAGCAGAAGAATAGGAGGCAGGTGCCCAGAAGCAGAGAAGGACGGGGCGGAGGTGCCCCGGGAGCACCCTCCCATCCTGACACCCCCAGCACGGTGCCCCCAGGCTGGTCCCGGTTCCGAGGAAGCTATTTTCAGCGATTCTTGGACAGAGCGGCTCACGCCTGAGCAGATGCCCAGCATGTCACACAAATGCTGAGGTGAGGGGGGCACTGGTTGGGGACACCGGGCCATTCGTCTCACGACGTGGTCTCTAAAAGCTTCTTGGGGTTTTCTGATGTCTCAGCAGCCACGCAAAGGATCCTGCAGGACCGTGACACCGTCTTTTTCACAGAAATGTAATTCGCTGCCGTCAATACCGTGGCTTTCCCACCCCGAACGGCCAGTGCGTTTTCTTGCTATTTATCAAATCTTTTACACTCTGATGACTAATGGAAAACACAATGGCAATTCGTTACTGCTTGGGCATTGTTTGCGATCAGAAATGACACCGGAGCAGAAGGCTAATCAGTTACCATCGCCTTCAGGATTTATTCTCTCCTGAGGGACGACACGCACTCGCACATCAACAGGGGCTGCTAACCACGCCGTGGGGAGGCTTATAAATTATCTACGTAGGAATTTCCACTTTAAAAAGCCGTGTCCCCATCTATCAGCTCATTTTGGCATCGCAAGAATGTTTATGATATTGCTTTAGTTGAAAAGAGGGAGGCTTAAAGGAGAAATGCCTTGTCTAAGGCCACCGAGGAAGTCAATTAGGCCTAAAATATAGGTCCCTCGAGTCCTAAAGCTCTTTTCACCAAACTGCACTCGAGAAGAACGTGTTTGCACCATGGCAGGAGACAGAAGAGATGACCTGCTTCTCCTGCTGCCCGGCATGCTCCACCTCACTCTCAGCCTAAGCATCCCTGAGATGTTATGTTAATCATGACTTAACAATCGGGGGGGTCAAGCCCATCAGGTCAAACAATTTAAAACTACCATTTTTTTAAAAAAGATTAAATAGTCAAAAATCAACAGTCTCATGCATCAAACTAATCCATCTCCCCAAATTTATAGAGGTTACGTTTCTCATGCAGCATCAAATTGGTCTTTTTGTTTGGTTAATTTGGCTGCTTGCTTTCCTTTCAATTTTGCTGCCCCTTCATCTGAATGGGCCGGTGGCCTCAGATCATTAATTTAGTGGCCTCCATAACCAAACGGAGCCAATTGTAGAGGCAGTAGGCCAAACTGTGCAATTAACTCAAACCCGGCAATTCAGGGTCATGTAAATATGACTCACAAATGGCCAGCCTGCAAGAATTTGCAACAGGTCTAACCGGCTCCTTGTTGCTGCACATTTTGCCTGAAAAGGGAATCCAATCAGTATTCTTTTCCATTCGTCTGGCGTAAATTCATGTGTTCTGGTGAGTGGAAGACAGCTGATTTCCAAGGCTGTTACAGGGGAATGATTAGAAAATCAGGAGGGCATCTTGGCCGATTGTCAACCCCGAAGCAAGGGGCAGTGAGTCAAGTGGCCGAGGAGGCACACATTAGAGTCATTCATCCTCACGGCAGCGGAAGCTGGAAACTGGCGCCACTGGCCAGGCTTTCCACCATCTGGAGCGAAACCGGGACCGTCCCACCAGGCCTGGCCAGCCTCCAAGGGGGGGCCGGCAGCAGAAGGGCCGGTCACCCTGCAGGGAGATGGGCCTCTGCTTCCCGCAGGCGGCAGACAGAAGAGGACGGTGCCGGCGCTTTCTCCTCCGGTTCTAAGGTGCTTCTAAGGTGCTCCGGGAGCCACTTGGTACCGGGCTGGGCGCCGGAGCCCGGGAGCCCCGGGGTGGCTGCTTTGGAAGAACCGTGTCCTTGAGGCTCCGCACCCAAGTTTCAGGCCCCCTGTTTCTGGCATTAGGAGCTTCACGCTTCATGTGACAAGAGCTCACAGAAGGCCTACACCAGGCCCGAGAACCCCGTCCCCACGGCGGGTTACAGGCCCCGCCGGCTGGAGGTAGGCAGACGGGCCGGCGGCCCACGGTGGCAGCACGGATGCTGCAGAGTGCCTCGGAAGGAAGCAAGCACCCCCATCAAGTCAGGGGTACGGGCGCACTGGGAAGCAGGTCTTGGAAAACATACAAAACAACCCCGATCTGCAAAGTCTGCCGATTTCCGTGGTGTAAAGATGCCACTGTGATGGCATCTGTGATGGATGGATGGATGGATGGATGGATGGATCTGCGATGCCACAGATCCCACTGTGACCAATTTCAAACCATCAGTAGTTTAACAACCGGCTCAGAAACCTCGTGGATGTTTGACAGTCTCTCCTGAGCCCCTACGGACTGGCTCAAAAGCAGCATGGCTTGGTGGCTTAAAGATTGCAATTGGGGGGATCCCTGGGGGACTCAGCAGTTTAGCACCTGCCTTTGGCCCAGGGCATGATCCTGGAGTCCCAGGATCGAGTCCCATGTCAGGCTCCCGGCATGGGGCCTGCTTCTCCCTCTGCCTGTGTCTCTGCCTCTCTCTCTCTCTCTCTTTCTCTGTGTGTCTATCATGGATAAATAAATAAAATCTTAAAAAAAAAAAAACAATAGAGATTGCAATTGGGGGAACCTGTGAACACAGGTTGAAATGTCAGGGTCCTTTTCTTTTTTAATGAGCGTATTTAGGTTGTTAGGAGTCAGGTTCAAAATTCGAGTCACATATGAACAATTTTTATACCCTGAAACCACTTGAAGGCCCTTTTCTCTGGCCCTGCAGCTTATAAATCAAGGTACGCTCAGACACACCGCTTGGTGCGACACTTCCAGGGACAGGCCGCGCAGGTGCTTAAGGCCGCTAAGAGGGGGAGCGGTGATGACAGTGGCCGCGGATGGAGGTTGCTCTTGGTAGCTCAGGTGATGCAGCTCGCTTCTTCCCCATAGCATTTTAAGAGAGAAAAGCAAGGCCATGCGGACTAGAGACACAGAACGTCCTTGCCTGGAGGAACAGGAGAGGGGATGGGGCTGCAGCTGGCGCTCTCCCTGGCCCTTGTCCAACTGGTAGTAAGAACTGCATCTGCGTTGCTGGGAAAGTGATACCCTCCACTGCTTGTGCTCAGCTTCTCTCTCCGTTGTGTGGTGTATAGGAGGCTGGGAGAGAAATGGACTTTTTCACCGTATGAAGAGGCCAATCTGCTAGAAGTTCAGGAGTTAGTGATCTGCAAAATCCAGAGAAGGAGCTAACTTTGACAGCATCGGCTTATATACTGGCGGGGCCAGCCGAAAACTGTGCCTCTTGCACTTGCTGACTCACAGTGAGCAGATTTGTGTGCTTTGGGAGCCCTTGAGCCCTAAGAATGGGGCATTTGGGAGGTTTGAGAAAAAACATGGACTTGTCGGCACCCACTTTTGAAGTGGCCTTTGAGATGTTGATATGAAGAAAACTGGAATTTATTTCGATAAAAGTTACCTAAATTAAAAAAAAAAAAAAAAGAAATGTCAGGGTCCTGTGGAAGACGGGAGTGTCTCAGGGCAGACCCATCTCCTCCCCATCCTGCCACCCCTCCTTCCTCCTAAGTTCTCCTAAGAATGTTGCCTGGATAAATCTCGCTTAGGACAAGCGTCCCAATCCTAGGCTCTGTGTCTCGGCAACCTGACCTTTCTCCAATTCTCCAGCGCCCAAGGTCTTCCCAGAGATGCCCTCACCTGCTGCACCATCAACCTGCTGCACCATCAACCTGCTGCACCATCAACCAGGCTCACTGCTCACCCTGGAGAAGGCGCTCCCCGCTCCCGCTGGAACAGAGGGGCAGCCGGAGTGGCCGGGGAGGCTGTTGAGGGCTGTTGACGAATGCCCCACGCATTTCTCCGGGTAGAAATTCGGTTAAATTGTTTGGAAGGTAGAACCAGCTTTTAAGCAGGAGGGATTTATGGAAGGATCAGATGGGTTTAATTCAGAAGGAAATTCTTGTGACCCCAACCGAAAGAATTCAGTGTGTAATGATCAGTTTGTCTTCCAGTTATGCAAACGGTAGGGCTGTGTTATCTGCATTTTGGCAAACACACTTTTTCCATTAAGCCTCGGGTTCCTCGTGTGCAGCAGTGAGTGGCACAGATGCACTGATCTTTAAGGCATCCGTCTGTTCTATCCTGTGCTTCCGGGACTCCACTGGCCACCAGTGCATCATTGCCTCGCATTTTCCTATATGGTTTTCAGCCCCTTTGGCAATTCGACTATTGTTTTTTGTCCTCCTGGGACATCTAGTATTCCACTGCATGTCAATATTCAGCTGTGCCACAAATAAAGTGTTTTTTTTTGGCTAACTCTACTTTGGGGGGGGTTACTCTGTGTTAACTGTGCATCTTCTCCAGAATCTTTGATATTCCAGGGTGCGTTCTCTATCTCCAAGAGGGAAACTTAATGCTCATGGGTTCCCAAACTCTATGACCTCAAATCAGTTTTCTTCCCCCTCAGGATAGCATATTAGTCTCCTAGGGCTGCCATAATGAAGTACACAAATTGGGTGGCTTAAAACAAAAGAGATTTAATTCTTCACAGGTTTAGAGGCTGGAAGTTAGAAATCAAGGTGTTGGCAGGGCCACACGCTCTCTGAAGGTGTTAGAAGGAGAGTCTGTTCCATGTCCTTTCCTTGGTGTCCTATAGCTTGTGACATCTGTCTCTAGCAGACATCACTTGCATTCTTCCTGTGTGTCTTTGTGTCTCTTCTTCTCTCTTTTGACAGCTGCATAGACACCAGTCATATCGGATTAGGATCGTCTTAATTGAATACAACTTCTTCTTAATTTGATTACATCTGCAAAGACCCTATTTTCCAAATAAGGCTGTATTCCCAGGGACCAGGGATAAAGGCTTCAACATATCTTTTTGGGGGACGCAATTCAGCTCACAACAGATACCTATTGATATTTTAATAAAACCAGGACTCCAATGAACACATTTTAGAAAATGCTGTCCCCAGAAACTTGAACTGTAATTAGGATTCACTTAACCAGGTACATAGTAAAACCCTTAGGTCAGGAGTTCTTAATGGGGTAGCAAGGGGTTTATGCCCTTAGATGAAAAAAAATTTCCATCTTTGTATTAAATTTCTCATTTCCTTCGTTTATGAGCGTAGGCAACCAACCCACAGTACTGTCAGTGGCACTTGGTCAATAGGAGTCAGGTATTTTCATCCGACACTATGGTTACTGCAGATGTGTTGGGATATCATTTATACTCATCACCATGTTTTCATTTGTATATTTAAAAACACTCCTCTTAGAAAGAGACTGTAGGCTTTGCCAGACAGCCAAAGGCATCCCTAGCCCCCCCAAAAGTTAAGAACCTCTGTCTTCTGTCATGACTCCCATGACCTGAACAACCCAGTGTCCACAGAAGGGTTTCATCAACAGACGACCACTAGCAGAACCTTTCCATTTTTACAAACAAAGAATTAGTAAATAAGCAAAACACGGATATTATAACACATTTTATCCGTAAATGGAATACCCAATTAGGGCAAAGTGTAAAAATGAAATATAGATATGTACAATAAGGTATCTTATACAATGATCTTCAATGATTGTCACGTTGTATTGATTATTACTAGGCCACATTACCAAGGAAACATTTGTCTAGTTTTACCTGGGCATATTTTGGAAACTATAATATGCACAAGAGTATTTGGATAATTTCTAGGACACATGCATTCCTTTTTGTGTGTTGAAACGTATCAAAGAGTTGAATATATTTAACTATATTCCCTGAGAAAACTGGAAAGTCCCAGACAAACCAGGACAAAGCTCTGAGCTGCTTGAATGAACATGGTCATGTTGATGCTGCCCAGAGTCCTGACAGACGTCACTGTGTCCGAAGATTTGCCCCAGACATGTTGCTCCCAGAGCACTTTGGCCTCATGAAAGCACAAGTGTCAAAGACCAAATTCCAGCTCAGCTCTGCCTCTGAATCATCCTGGAACTAGGCATGTCACCTAATCTTATGAGCCTCTGTTTCCTTATCTGTGATAAATGGAGATAGTGGTGTGTGTCCTGCCTCTCTCTCAGGGCTACTGGGAGATTCAACTGAGACAACTGTAAACTGGAAAAGGGCTGTATGAATATAACACATAGAACAGTTCTTTAATTTCTCATGGCAACATTAATATGGGTATAGATTGATAGCCTTCTCTTGTATTATAAGAAGAACATTAGCCCTGCCTCATTTGTCCTTTCTCTCATGGCTTCAGTAGCCGGGGAAGGCAGATGGGGCTTGGCGGAGTCAGCCAGCTGTGCAGGAGGTGGTCTCTATTATGGGGAGAGGGGAACTTGATATGCATGAGGGATTTTGGGGTCTGGAATAGGAGAACCTGTGGTAAAGCTCTGACTTCCTGAATCTTAGGCAGCTGCCATCATGGTGGGACTTGAAAGGCCATACAAAAAGGACCCTCCTCTTAGATCCCACAGGTCTTCCCAAGTCCCTGATGTTCTCAGCTTAAAAGTTGCTCCCTAAGCAAACCATTACACCTTCCAAGAACCCTTGTGTTGAAATGTTTACTATTTAACCTTATTTCAACCTTATTAGATCAACCTTATGAGGATTTATCCATTTAATTATTGTTGGACATTACCCCTCCAGAGCTCCATAATAAAGCATGAAAGTACTCCGAGGCCTGGACTCTTAGTTGTATGCTCTTGGGCAAATCACTTATCTTCTTAGGGATCAGTGCTCTCATCAATGAAATGAAGGTTTTTGGCTTTTTCTCACATACTTTCTATAGGACTGTGGTTGGGATCATTGGAGATAATGAAGAAGAAATTGATTTTTGTACAGCAAAGCCCCTTTGACAACACGGAAGACAGTTTCATTATTACTGTTGCGGAAAAACAAAAAACAAATGTGTTGGTCTGCTTTTCGATATGGCAGCTCACTGACAGTGAGGGAGACAAGGAGCGAGTCACTTTAAAAGCAGCAAGTTTGGGGGCGCCTGGATGACTCAGCCGTTAAGCGTCTGCCTTCAGCTCAGGGCGTGATCCCAGGGTCCTGGGATGGAGTCCTGCATCGGGCTCCTGGCAGGAAGCCTGCTTCTCCCTCTGCCTATGTCTCTGCCTCTCTCTGTGTGTCTCTCATGAATAAATAAATAAAATCTTAAAATAGAATAAAAAATAAAAGCAGTGAGTTTGGAGAGAAAGGTGCTGCCTGTGAAGGTCCCGTTGAGGTCAGGTGCTGCAGTGAGAAGCTCCCAATGTCCTGGGTATGACTTCAGAGTCTTAGGGATCTGGAGACAGAGTAAGTGGGGAGGAGAGAAAATTAAATGGAAAATTCAAGACAATTTTACTTACTTCATATTTTGTTAGGTGCCAGCTTAGCCCACCACTGATACAGGTGATAAAGAAACAGCAAACCCTCTATCAGCTCTTATGTGCATATTTCATACTCAGTAGGAGGACAAATCATGGACAAAGAATAATACAGAACAACAGGCGGGGCAGGAGACACCCTAAAGGAAAATAAGGAAATAAACTATGCAGTGGGCCTGGCTTTTTTTGAGGTGCACTGGTTGACGAGAAGCAGACAACCTAGGGTGGGCCCAAGGTGTGGTGGCTGATGGGGCCAGTGGGGCATCTGCCAGATTCAGCACTCAGGCCTTGGGAAAGTTCACTTGTGCTGTGGGACAGAACCGAAACCTTGCAACCAGGCCTGGTGAGGGCAAGTTCAGCTCAAAGCACTTCCTTCTTTGTGGGCCATGTGTCCCTTGTGATTTGAAAGATTTGAATATCTGCTTTCTTAAGTGCATCTTCTGTGATCCAGTGGACATAGTACATGCTGTGGCCCAGGCTCTGCCCTGATTCTCTTCCCAGCAGACTGTGTGGCTGTGGGCAAGTCACACCACCTCTCATTCATTTTTATAAGATAGGAGATTGGTCTAGATGAACTCTTAAGGGCACCTTCTAGCTTGGGATCAGGTTGTTCTATGATCCAAGACTGATTTTTTAAGGAACTCAAGAAAAAGTATGGCACATATGACTGGAGTCAGGGGGATAGGGGTTGAAACATTTTCTGAAATTATAGAATCTTCACATTAAAAGCAAATACTGGTTACTATGGCATGATTAAAAAAATTAGACATAGAATTACCATATGATCCAGAAATTCCACTGCTGGGTATTCACCCAAAATAATTGAAAGCAGAGATAGACAATTGCATTCCAATATTTATGGCAGCCTTATTCATACTAACCAAAAGGTGGAAACAACCCAAGTGTCCATTAAAGGATGAATGGAAACAAAGTATGATGTATATATACAATGGAGATATTATTCATCCTGAAAAAGGAAGGAAATTCTGACATATTCTACAACCTTGAGACATTATACTCAGTGGAATAAGCCAGACACAAAATACTGTACGATTACCCTTATATGAGGTACTTAGAATAGGCAAATTCATAGACACAGACAGAAGAAGGTGGTTACCAGGAGCTGAGAGAGAAGGAAATGGGATGTATTGTTTAATGAGTATAGAGCTTCAGTTTGGGATTATAAAAAGTTCTGGAGTCAGACGGTGGTGATGGTTACACAGGAATGTGAATGTATTTAATGCCACTGAACTATATATTTAAAAATAGTTAATATTTAAAAAATATTTTATTTATTTATTCATGAGAGACAGAGAGAGGCAGAGACACAGGCAGAGGGAGAGGCAGGCTACCTGTGGGGAGCTCGATGAGGGACTCAATTCCAGGACCCTGGGATCACGACCTCAGCCAAAGGCAGACGCTCAACCACTGAGCCACCTAGCCATCCCCAAAATAGCTAATTTTATGTTATGTATAATTTATCATAATAAAAAATAAAATGGGAGGAGGTATGTGTGACACATAAGCTGGCAAAGGACTAGGATGTTAAATATATAAAGAACTAAATCAAATCAATAAGAAACAGAAATTATCCAATGGTAAAACAGTCCTAACAACTGGACAGCATAAAACCAAAGAGGAAATCCAAATGGCTGATAAATATGAAAAGAGTCTCAACTTAATTAATAATCAGGGAAATGCAAGCTAAGACCACAATAAGATTATCATTTGATATGAGATAGTCAAAAGCTAAAAGTTCTGAAAATATTGATTGTCAGCAAAAATTTGGAGCAGCAAGAACTCTGGTAAAAGTTGCATTTTTCTGGTACCTCCTTGGAAAGCAGCTTGCATTTTCTAGTGAGATTGAGATAGTCCAGCAATTCCACTCTTAGGTGCCCAGAGAAACCTAGGCAAATGTGCAGCAGGGTATAATATACAAGAATGTTCATGGCAGCATTGTTCACCTCAGCTGCATTAGGAAAAATCCAAATAATTGCCACCTGTAGAATAGATACATAAATTCTAATATGGTCAAGTAATGAAATCTTATATAACAATGAGTATGGCAAATTTACAGACCAAAACAAGAGTAGTAAATTTTCAGAACATAATATCGAGCAACAGAAGCAAAACAAAGCATACAATGTGATTACATTTTTTTTCCAGGTGGAAAAGCAGGTAAAATGGAACTCTGGTATATCATTTGGGGATGTATACATATGTGTCCTCCTTCTGGGGGTGTCATAGGTGGAATGTTTGCATTTACTTCCCCCCTCCCAAATTCATGTTGAAGCTCTATCTTCCAGTGTCATGGTATTAGGAGGTGAGGCCTTTGGGAAGTGATTGGGTTAGGTGAGGTTGTGAGAGCGGAGCCTTCATGATGGGTTTGTAAGAAGAGAGTTTGCTTCCTCTTTCTTTTATATGAGGACACAGCAAGAAGATGGTCATCTGCAAGCCAGGAAAGGGGCTCTCATGAGAACCCAATCATGCTGGTGCCCTAATCTCAGACTTTCAGGTTCTAGAATTGTGAGAAATAAATGCCTGTTGTTTAAGCCACTTAGTCTACAGTGTTTTGTTATAGCAGTCAAGACAGACTAATACTGGAGGTGGAGATTGGGTGTGTATGAATTTGGGAGGGGTCCAAGGGGGGCTTCTGGGTACTGGCAATGGGCCCTCTAGAAGGGTTACACAGGAGTTCACTGTCTTATTCTTCATTAAGCTCTATGTGTGTGTTTTATTCATATAAATGTATATAAATCTCAATGCAATAATTCACACTAAAAATAAAAAAAGAAGAAGTATATGTGGGTGTGCCAGTGAGTAGCTTCCTTACTGCCCAGTTTCATGGGCATTGTGGCATATCTTATGAGGGAGCAGAGACCAGTGGTTAATCTGGCAACAGTCAGGTAAAGCTGAAGTGGAGGAGATGAGAGGAGCATCTGAGAAAAGATAAAGATGAAATACTGATATGTTAGGTTGAGAATAGAGGTTTTGTGGAGTTATAATAACATTTTGTTATTCATTTTACATTGTTTATTACCTAAATCACAATATGACAAATCTAATGCATTTTTTTCTCTGATTGGTGATAGTTCCATTGAGTTCTTTCTTTAGCCCAGTCTTTGTATTTGGAAGAAAAATGAGCATTTTCTGGGTATTTGTAGGTATAATTTGCATAAAGGCAGAGAAAAGAATTGTATTCAGAAATGATCTTATCACAATATATAAAGCAAAATAAAGGGAGATAATCTCATAAAAATCTCACAAAATATCAACAAGACAAAAATATCCAGAGCCTATCTCTTTCTCCAAAACAATCCATAGAACCTGGCAAGCTCCCACAGAAACCAGGGTTTCTTCCAATGGAGTTTCATAACCCTGTTATAAAATGGAGGGACCCAGCACTGGGACTGTGGGGGAGAAAGAGATGCTGAGTAATTCCTTACTCTAATAACACATTCTTCACAACTCTATAATAGCTTTGTTATATCTTGGAGCTGTTGACTCATAGGTCTGATGACTGAGATCCTGAGAAGAGAAGAGCTGCTCTCTCTCTTCCACTCCCTTCCCCCAGCTCCAAGGACGATGCTCTTTCATTTCGTTTGTGTTCAATATGTGTTTGTTGAATTAAATTCTTGAAAACAGCCATAGGAGGTCAAAGAGCTCTGGAGATTCAGAGGCATGAGACTTTCTAAGGGAGTATTTCTGTCTGGGAGGTGGGAGAAGACTTCATGGAAGGGAAAGAAGCTGAGCTAGACCTTGAAGAATAAATAGAGATTGGAAATGAAATTGGATCCTAGAGGCAAGTTTGCAAAGGCACAAGGCAACAAGAACAAAACATGTTTGGAGGTTGAGGTAATGTTTGTTTGGCTGAGTCTGTGAAAAATTAGAGGGAGAAAGGTGGAATTGAGGAGGTTCATGCTAGAACCAGAGACAGTACACTTTGCTTCATAGGCAATGAAGAAGATGAATGATTTGATATAGAAGTGTGCCTGGGTCAAAGGTCAGTCTGGTGGCAGTATATATATAGGCTGGATTGGACAAATGATTGGCTGTAACCCAGGGAATGAGTTAAGGGCTGGTACAGGAGATCTAGGCTAGAGGTGAGAAGGGCCAGATAGACAGGGCTGGGAGAGTATGGAAAGCAAGGGGCAACTGATGCTGAGAGAGAGAGAGAGAGAGAAGTATTAGCTATGGAATTGATTGAGGGGTGCGGTGGAAACAGAGATGGCTGAGGTTTTTAAGACCCAGTGACAAGGAATATAAGGGTGACACAAATGGAAAAAGAAGCTGGTGTGTGTGGGCAGATAATGAGCTGTTTTCTACTTGCCAAGTCTGAGGTGCTGATGGTGGGACATTGAGGTGGAAGCATCCCACAGCTGGAAATTTGGAACAGAAGTCTGGAAAGAGGTTGGGGCTGAAGCAACAGTTTCAGGAGACAAAGATCTGGAAGAGGCCCTGGATGTAGATTGGCCCCAGAGGGAAGAGTGTGGAGTAAGACAAGACAAAGTTTGGCAAAGGTGCACGTTTAGGAAGAAGGAAAAAGAAAACATCATGAGCCAGAATTAAAGGATAATATAAATTTTTGTCATTTTGTAGAAGAAGAAATTATTTGATTTTTAGCTGTGTCCACTTAGCCCTGAGACTCCTGTAGCCAGAGCTTTTTATGCTCCAATCAGGTTTGGGCCAGTCCTGGATTCTGTAAGGAAACCCATCATTTCTGGCTTTTAGTGGTTCCAATAAGTTACCTTGTTTGTTGAATACACTTCTGCTAAACTCTTTGTCTTTGTTGCAGGTTATAGCTAAAACCTTTAACAGATGGGTCGGGGGAGGGGGATGGGGAAGGAGGATGGTAACCATTGTGAACAATGAATGCCTATAAGTCTGCATGAAAAAGAAAAAAAAGCATTATGAAGCTCTTAGTATGTGTCAGTCACTCTGCTAAGAATTTTGCAAGCATTATCCCACTTAATCTTTAATCCACCTGAGTGGATACTAACATCTTCCCATTTAACAGAAAGGAAATTGATACTCGGTGCAAGTAAACTCACAGAGTGAGTCAGCAGGGGTTGGAGTCCAAGCAACTCAATCCCAAAGCCCTAGGTTTTAACTGCTTCATTTTCCTGAGAGAGACAGAAAAGAAGCAGGAACAAAAGTATAAATGTAAGAGACATAAGAGGGAGGGAACTTTTAAGAAAATTAGTTGAAAATGTTAATTATCAAAGGTACCTCCAACTGACAGGAAGAGAGGTCCCCAAATCTATAAAGTCATTAGAAGGTTTTTACAACCTAAAGAGTAAAGGAGAACTTAAGTTCCCCTAGAATTAATAATGCTTTGATCCAATCTCCCCTAAAGATATGCAGAAACCATCTCTTAGAAGAAGGCTCACAAGGTAAGATTCATGAGAACCATGAAATCTAAAACAAATTGTGAGGAGAGTGATACCAGCAAGATGGCCGAATAGGTGTTTTCTACTGTCATCCCCTCACAGAACATTGGTTTGATAATCACCCATGGATGAAAGTACTTTTGTGGGAGCCCAGGAGTCCAGCAAGCAAATTCCAGCATACAATGAATAAAAAAAAAGTCAGAGATTGGATGCATTGAAGAAGGTAAGAAAAATAGTTTCACTTTCCTGCATTACCCTTCTCCTAAGCTGGCATTGCTCAGTGCCAAGAGAGACCCGTTTGGCTTTCATTTATCCCACAGGGGAAGACGATAGTGTGTAAGCAGGCACCAACTTCCTAAGTGGCCCAGTTCTTTTTATCCCCACCCAGAATATTGAGGTGATTTGGGCAGCTGAGGGGTGTTGGGAGAGGCTAGGAGCACAGCTGGGACTCAGCACTAATTACAAGGATGCTACTAACTTTTGCCATTCACCCTATTAAATGCTTCATGGTCTCCATCAGAAAGTCTACCCACAAGCCACTGGAGATGGCTCACCTGTGGTTCACCTAACTGGCCCATGGGCACCTCCAATGTTCTGTGCACTTCAACAGAAAGTGTGATGTGGGTACAAGCATAGAAAAGGTCTACAAAAGCCTCAGAATCTCTAACTGGACATACTAATGAAGGTTATTTCTTTCTCAAGCCAATCAGTAAAGGCTGGGGGAGATGAAGCTTCTTCAATGCAAAGACAACACTGCAAGACTTGAAGAAACACAAAAAATCAAAGAAAATGTGCTCCAGCCAAGGAACACAATAACTTTCTAGTAAACCACTGCAAAGAAATGGAGATCAATTAATTGTCTGACAAAGAACTCAAATTAATTGTTTAAGGAATCTCAATGAGCTACAGGAGAACAGATAGACAAATTAATGAAATCAGGAAAACAATATGTGAACAAAAAGTGAACAAAAAAGAGATAAAAAATCATAAAAAAAGAACCAAACAGAACATTTAGAAGAATTCATTGATGAAGCAGATGAAAGAATCTTTGAAATCAAAGATAGATCTTTTGAAAATATCCAGTCAGAAAACAAAAGAAAAGCAGAATGAAAAAGTGAAGAATGCCTAAGTGAATTATAGGACATCAGTAGATGAAACAATATATGTATTATAAGTATCTTAGAAGGTGGATGGAGAGGGAGGGGTGAGGGAAAGAGTGTTTATTTAAAGGAGTGATGGCTGAAAATGTTCCAAATCTGGGTAAAGAGATGGACATCCATATACAGGAACTCATATTTCCCCAAAGAGATTTACCCCAAAGAGGATTTCACTGAGATGCAGGACAGTAAAATTAAAAAATCAGAACCTTTTTAAGCAATAAGAATAGAAGAAACTCATTGCATACAAAAGCATCCCCACAAGACTATCAGTGGATTTCTCAGATGAAAACTTATAGATCTAGGGGAGAGTGAGGTGATATATTCAAAGCACTAAAGGAAAAAAAAAATACCTGCCAACCAAGAATACTTTAATTGGAAAAGCTGTCCTTCAGAAATGAGAAAGAAATAAAGATTCCAAACAAAACAAAAGCTAAGAGAGTTTATCACCTCTAGACCTGCCTTGCAAAAAATGCTAAAGGAAGTTGTTCAAGCAGAAATAAAAGGACATTAAATTGTAACATGAAAACATTTGAAAATATAAACCTCACTGGTGAAAGTAAGTAGTCAAATTCAGAATATTCTAATACTGTATAATACTGCTATGTAAATCATTTAACTCTAGTATAAGGGTTAAAAGATAAAAGTATTATAAAGCTATAGGTATAATAATTTGTTAATGGATATACAGTATAAAAAAGATGTAAATTGGGACATCAAAACAAAATGTGGAAGGATAGGTAAAAGGGTAGAGTTTTTGTATGTGTTGGAAGTTAAGTTGTTGTCAACTTAAAGTAGACTGCTATAAGATCTTTTATGTGGATATCATGGTAATGACAAAGTAAAAACTTGTAGTAGATGCACAAAAGATAAGGAGAAAGCAAGCTGAGCATATCACTATAGAAAATTATCAAATCACAGAGTTAGACAGCATGAGGGAAAAATCATAAACAAAAGAAATACAAAACAGCCAGAAAACAATTAAGAAGATGGCAATGATAAGCCCTTACCTATCAATAATTAGTATAAAATCAAATAGATCAAATTTTACCAGAATGGCTGAATGGATAGAAAACAAGACCCACTATATGCTGCCTATAACAGACTCACTTCAACTTTAAGGACGCACATAGGCTGAAAGTGAGGGGATGCAAAAGGAAATGTAATGGAAATGGAAACCAAAAGAGAGCAGGAGTAGCTAGCTATTCTTAAATCAGACAAAATAGACTTTAAATAAAAAAAAATGTAACAAGAGACAAAGAAGGTCATTACACAATGATAAAGAGGTTAATTAATCAAGAGGATATAATAACAGTAAATATATATACACTTAAGATTTAAACACCTAAATATAATTAAGCAAACATTAACAGATATAGAGAGAAATAGACAACAATGGAATAATAGCAGGGGACTTCAAAATCCCACTTTCAACAATGAACAGATCATCCACACAGAAAATCAATGAGGTAACATTGGACTTGAGCTATACTTTAGACCAAGTGGATCAACAGAACATTCATCCAATGGCAGCATGATATGCATTCTTCTCCAGGATAGGAGGTCACAAAACAAGTCTTAACAAGTTTAAGAAGGTTGAAATCATATAAAATATCTTTTCTGGACACAAATGGTTTGGTACAAAAAAATCAATAACAGAAAGAAAGCTGGAAAATTCACAAATATGAGAAATTGAACGATATAATCCCAAAAAACCAATGAGTCAAAGATGAAATTAAGAGGGAAATTTAAAAATTTATTGAAACAAAACATGGAAAAATAGCATACCAAAACTTAAGGGAGGCAGCAAAAACAATTCTAAGAGGGTTTGTAGAGATAAATGCCTACATTGAGAAAAAACAAATACCTCAAATTACCTGACTTTTTAGTTCAAGTAACTAAAGAAAGAAGAAGAAACTAAGTCCAGGGTTAGTAAAAGTAAGGAAATAACAAAGATCAGAGCAGAAATAAATAAATAGATACAAAAAAATAGATAAGATCAATGAAACTGAAAGCCGTTTCTTGGAAAAGATAAACAAAATCGACAAACCTTTATCTAGGCTAAGAAAAAAAAGAGAAGATTCAAATAAAATCAGAAATGAAAGAGAAGATACTACAATTGATATCACAGAAATACAAAGGACAATAAGAGACCACCATGAATTAGTATATACCAACTAATTGAACAGCCTAGAATGGAAAAATTCCTAGAAACACACAAACTACCAAGTGAATCAAAGCCAGAGAAGAACACTACAAGAAAAGAAAATTACAGGCTAATATCCACAATGCATATAGATGCAAAAATCCACAACAAAATATTAGCACGCTGAATTCAGCAGCACATTAAAAGGATCATACACTGTAATCAGGTGGCGATTATTCCTGGGATGCAAGGTTGCTTTGACATACGCAAATCAATTTTAAATCACATTAATAGAATGAAGGATAAAAATTATGTGAGCATTTCAATAGATGCAGAAAAAAGTTTGAGCCAGAAAACATTCTTTCATGGTAAAAACACTCAACAAAGTAAAGTGTAAAAGGAACGTGCCTCAAGATAGTAAAAACCACATATGAAAAGCCTGCAGGTAACATACTCAGTTATGAAAAGCTAAAAACCTTTTCTTCTAAGATCAGGAACAAGACAAAGATACCCACTCTTGCCACTTTTATTCAACATAGTACTGGAAGTCCTAGCAAGAGCAATCAGGCAAGAAAAAAATAGATGGGCACCCACAACAGGAAGGATGGAGAAAAGTCTCTGTTTGCAGATGATATAATCTTATGTATAGAAAACCCTAAAGACTTCACCAGAAAAACTTAGAACAGATCAATAAATTTAGAAAGTTGCAATATATATAATCAATATACAAAACTCAGTTGCATTTCTGTACAGTATAACAAAATACCTGAAAAAGAAACTAAGAAAACAATCCCATTAACAACATGTAGGAATATTTTTAGCCAAGGAGGTAAAAGGCCTTTACTGTAATGGTAAGACTTTGATAAAAGAAATTGGAGAGGACACAAATAAATGGAAAGATATTCCATGTTCACAAATTGGGGAATTAATGTTGTTAAAATGTCCATATTACCCAAAGCAATCCTTATCAAAGGATTTTTTACAGAAATAGAAAAAGCAAACCTAACTTCATAGGGACCCACAAAAACAAAACAAAACAAAACAAAAAAACAAAAAACCCAATGACCAAAGCAATCTTGAGAAGGAAGAACAAAGCTGGAGATGTCACCTTCCTGATTTCAACCATGTTACAAAGCTCTGGTAATCAAAACAATATGGTAGGGAAAATCAAAAATAGGCACATCAAACATTGGAACAAAATAGCACAGAAATAAGACCATCCATACATATACTGTCAACAGATCTCTGGGGAGGGAACCAAGAATACACAATGGCAAAAGGATAATCTCCTCAATAAGTGGTGCTGGGAAAACGATGTCTTCATGTAGAAGAACAAAACCAGGCCTATCTATACCACTTACAAAAATTGACTCAAAATGCAGTAAGGACTTAAATGTAAGACCTGAAACCATAAAACTCCTAGAAAAAAGCAGAGAGTAGTGGGCATTGGGCTTGGCAGTGATTTTTTTTGGATATGACACCAAAAACATACGAAAGTAGAGCAAAAATAAAGGAGAGGGACAATATGAAACTAAAATCTGCTTCAGAGCAAGAAAAACCATCATAATGAAAAGGCAACCTATGGAACGGGAGAAAACATTTGCAAATCATAGATCTGATATATCTAGAAGATATAAGGAAGTCCTATAACTCAATTGCAAAAAAATAAAAAATAAAAAGGGCAGAGAATGAATTCAAAAATGAGAAAAAGGACCTCAATAGACATTTTCCCAAAGAGGACATACAAATATCCAACAAGTACATGAAAAGGTGCTCAACACCTTTCATGTACACTAATCATTAGGAGGAAAATGCAAATCAAAACCATAATGAGATATCACCTCACACCTGTTATTTTGAAAGATAAGCGATTTCAAGAAGACAAAAGATAGCAAGTGCTAGCAAGGATGTGGAGAAAAGGGAACCCTGGGATCCCTGGGTGGTGCAGCGGTTTAGCGCCTGCCTTTGGCCCAGGGCGCGATCCTGGAGACCCGGGATCGAATCCCACGTCGGGCTCCCGGTGCATGGAGCCTGCTTCTCCCTCTGCCTATGTCTCTGCCTATGTCTCTGCCTCTCTGCCTCTCTCTCTGTCTCTCTGTGACTATCATAAATAAATTAAAAAAAAAAAAGAAAAGAAAAGAAAAGGGAACCCTTGTGCCATGTTGGGGAGAATATAAGTTGGTGCAACCACTATGGGAAACAGAATTGAGGTTTCTCAAAAGATTAAAAATAGAACTACTGTACTATCTAGAAATTCTATTTCTGAATACATATCTGAGGGAAATGAAATTAGTATCTCAAAGAGATATGGGCATTCTCATGCTTATTGCAGCATTATTCACAATAGCCAAGATATGGAAACAACCCAAGTGTCCATCAATAGATGAAAGAGTAAAGAAAATGTGTACACACACATACACACACACACAGAGGAATATTATTTAGTCATAAAAAGGAACTCCTGTCATTCATGATACAACAATATAGATGAACCTTGAGGGCACTATGTTAAGTGAAATAAGCCAGACACAGAAAGACAAATGCTGTATGATCTTACCTACATCTTGGAACCTTAAAAAAAAAAAAAATTGAACTCCTACAAACAGAGAGTAGAATGGTGATTGCCCGGGGCTGTGGGGTGGAAATAGGGAGAGGTTGGCCAAAGTGCACAAAATTTTAGTTATAAGATAAATGAGTTCTGGTGGTAAAATGTACAGTATGGTGACTATAGTTAACACTATTGCATACTCGAAAGTTGCTAAGAAAGTAAATATTATTAACTGTTGTCACCACACACACAAAATGGCCACTATGTGAGATGATGGATGTAATCATTAAATTATGGTCATCATCTCACAGTGTATACATATACCCATCATAATATCGTACACTTCAAATATATACAATTTTATTTGTGGCTAAAGCTGAGAAAAAACTCCTGTCTTGAATCCAAAGGTTAAGAGAGGCAAAGTGGGAGCCGGCGAGGTCTCCTTCCATCCTACCTTCAACTTGTGAGTTGGCCTCTTGGAGTGCGCTAGTGTTCTTAGACTGATCAATGTGAAAAGTCAATTGTGAAGCATTTCTGAGAAGCATAAGTCATTGTCCTGCCTTCAGGGAATCTTAGGAAGACTGGGGTCAGAAAGGTAGGGAGAGATGCAACCTGAGAATATGACAGGCTGAGAAAATGACGGGCCCAGTTTTATTTTTATGAGTGGATTAATGTGGAGAAACACTTACTGGTAAGAAGGGTGTTTTTGTTATCGCCCCATTAGAGGATCTCTGGAGATCCCTCCAGCATCCCCATTGTGCAGTTCCCAGACAAAGAATGTGTGTGCATGCATGTGTGTGCATCTGCGTGTATGTGTAGATATGGGGTGAAATCAGCACATTCTCCACAGCCCAGTAGAATAATAGAGACATTGTGGAAACAGTTGAGAAGCTGTGAGAGCTGGTGGAGAATGAAGGGAGAGGCAGTGGTGGGGTGGTATGTGTGTATATTTTTAGGAAGTGGAGAAAGAATTTCTTTGTCCTGGTTTGGAACCCCTCCTCATCCGGACAGGTCTCCACCTACAGTGGTATGTCTTTTTTTTTTTTTTCAAACTTTACTTGGGACCCAGGGGATCCTGACAGCCTCCAACACATAGTCTGTCCCAAGGGCTCTGCACAGAAGCCAAGAAAGTTTGTACCCAGCCCCCAGTGAAATAGATGTCACTGGAGGAGCTACCTTGGTTACTTCCATGCTCGCCTTTGGTGACTAGAGTATTAAATGAGACAGATCATGTGGAGGGTTTAGCTCAGTGCCCCCACACATAACATGCAGTAAATGAGAGCTCGCAATATTGCAGCAGAGGCAGGGCTGGAATCTGAATCTCCGACTCTAGCACCGTGGCATAGCCTGCCTCCCCCACCCGGCGCACACCCTTTTCATCCTTCTGGGCTCCCTGCGTCTGTGAGCCCCGCCGCTATCACGCCACCCTGCCTGCCTCTGAATGAAGATGAGTAACAACACATGTCAGATCATACGCTTGGGAGGCAGGGCTGGGGGAGCCTGAGTAGGGGTCCTGAGGCTTCATGTGCTCAGGCATGGAAACTCTGCCTGTATTTTATAGTCAAGAAGCTGGAGGGATAATTGACTCTAGCTAGAAAGTCAGCAAGTCTGGGGCTCTGGGATTCCCACCATGCTTCTCCCCCTTGAGAAGAAGCAGCTTCTGACCCTCTCAGGCACTGACCAGGGAGGCCCTAGAGGCGGGGAAAGCAGGTGAGTGCTGCAGGAGGTACACCTGGAGCCACATCCTGCCGCCTACCAGACTACCTGGGTGAACTTGGGCAAGTTACTTTACCTTGTATAGGCTCAATTTTTTTTCCCTCTGCAAAACAGAGGTAACAAATATTTGCAGAGTGGTCATAGAAACAATGCAGCATGTGTGCAGTGTCTAGAGCATTGAGGGTTGGAAAAGGGGTGGGGAGGGATGTACTTCTTGCTGCCCCCCAACGTGAGCTACCCTGGCTAAGAGGACTGCGAGTGACTACTCCCTCCTGACAAATCAGAATGCAGAATGCAGGTTGCAGGGCATCAAAGATGCTGCTTGGAACGATGCTTTGAGCACATTATGAATGTGGCTACACAGAAATGAAGGTTCCTTGTGGGCTTCATGGGACAGAAAAAACTCAACAGAGCGGGTAGGATATGATCTGGACCTTCAAGGACACAAAGGGTTAGGGGTGGAAGGGCAGCATAGAGGAGGGGAATGGTTGAGCAAATTCTCAGAGGGAGGAATGTGCTGTCTTTTCGGTGGCCAATAAGGAAGCCAGCCAAGTGGAGACAGATCTGTCCATACAAATGGGGGAAAGGATCCTGGTGCCTTGTTGTTCCTCCTTGTCACCCTCGTCACATTTCATTGAAATGACTGATTGGAGTCTCCATCTTCCCAACCAGGCTGTAAGTCCACAAGAGCAGAGACTCGTGTCACTAGGGCCTGGCACATAGTATGTGCTCAATATGTATATATATCTATTGAATGATTGAATGGATGAGTCAATGAGAGAGTGGGTGGACATATTGGAAATGGTTAGATTGTGGAAGGTCTAGGATAGGAACTGGGGACACACTGAAAGTTTTGAATGGGGATATAACTCTCTGAAGGGGATGTTTTAGCAAAGAGTAGCCTGAGTGCCATATGGAAGATGGGTTGAAGGGCAGAGGGTTTTTAGGAAGAGCAGTGAGACGAAGGTTAGTGAGGAGGTACCTGGGGTCATGGGGCATCAAATTGTGGGGCCATAGACTCATCTGTTATTAGTGGAGATGAGATGGGAAAGGAGTCACAGTCAAAAAAATGAATGAAACAAGGAAGGGCTCCATAGACATTTTGATACTATGGCCTCTTCTGATGGTTTCTGCCATTCTTAACTCTGCCTATTTTTCCCTCTCCTGAATAATAACAGTAAAATTCATAAAAGATTCCAAACAGCTAAGAAGAGGAGAGAAAAAGCCACACTTCCTAATGTCTTGCCCATCTGGCTTGGCTTTGAAAAGAGGAGTGGACCAGGATAATGGGGGGCACTGGGTGTTGGGCCTGGGTGGTTCACCAGGCTGGGCTGGAGGGCAATGCTCAGGGCCTCACACAATTGCCACAGAATTCTCTTCTGTGGAAAAGGTGGAAATTCCTGCTTTACTGGTATGCAGTGTGAGGCAGAAGGGAAGAGAGGGTGAGTAACTTCTTACTTTCTGCCCAGTTAGAAACTGTGGCTGCTTAGGCTTTTTGAAATGGTTGTACCCAGTGTTCTAAGGATTTTAGAAAATCCTCTCTAGGGACAAGATTCCAGGGAGAATATACCCCAAGGGAATATTCTTGCTTGAAGAGCAGAGAGTCGAACATTTCCTCAGAAATGCAAATAATCCTCTTCAGATTAAAGGTCCTTGCATTGGGTTATGTCTTATCTTGCTGGAACTTCATGTGTTGAGACCGGTGCTTAGATAAGCTCTACCTTCAAAGACATATGTAGACAATAGAAGCCTGGCATTTTCAGTTACCACCTCAGAAAGGGGATCAAGAAGTGGGTTGAAGATGGGGAGAGCGCAGGATGATTTTTTAAACCTGGAATCTCCACGTGTATTTTTTTTTTTATTTGTTCCTGATCATGATCAGTACAAAAGCCTATAGGTCTGTCTTTAGTGAAGTTGGGGAGGCTGGCCCCTCTTCAGCCAGGCTTGGGGGCAGAAGAACCAGAGGAGATCATGAGGTGGGGACAGCCATAAGTAGGAGAGGAAACCCAGTTGGTCCTGAGGCCTTTGTCAGTAAAGGAAAAGGAGAACGTCCTAATTGGAGGCTGTAATGGTTAATATGATGTATCATCATGCTTGGGCCATGGTGCCCAAATATGTGGTCAAAGATTATTCTGGATGTTAGAGTGAGGACATTTATGGATGAGATTAACATATGAATTGGTGGACTTGTAGTAAAGCCATTCTGATTGCCCTCTATAATGTGAGTGAGCTTTATTCAATTAGATGAAGGTCTGACTAGAACAAAAGACTGATAGCCCCCAAGCAAGAAGGAATTCTGTCAACAGATGGCCTTTGCAACATTGGCTTTTCCGTGGGTTTCCATACCTTCAAACTGGAAATGCAACATGGGATTTTCTCTGAGTCTCCAGACTGCTAGCCTACCCTGCAAATTTGGACTTGCCAGTCTCCACAGTCATGTAAGCCAATTCCTCAAAATAAATCTATCTATACATAAATACACGTAGATATGTATAAATATATATTACATATACATTTATATAAATACATGTATATAATAAATATACGTATAAATAAATATATGTACATATACACATCCAGTTGGTTCTATTTCCCTGAAGAACTCTAAATAGTACAGAGCCTTAGTTATGGCAGTTCTACAGATTTCCAGTATTTCCATTCCTGTGATTGCACCAAGATAAGAGGATAGATAAACTAGCTAGAGCAGGCAGGCAGGCTCATCAGAATTAGTATCCCTAACTCTGTTCATCACTTCTGCTTACTTTGGTCTTCTGGGCTCTCAGTAGAGCTCAGGTGAGCTCAAGCCATAAATAATTCTAAGTACACTGAAACTTCAAAGAAGTCTTTGCTACCTCTATTAAGGGATGTTTGAATATTATTTAGATAAAGGAAGGAATGATGATTACTTGCCAAATGGAATTCTCTTGACTTGACATTAGAAAACATATATGGAACAGTGCGTATAACGTTAGGACACCATTTCTCTTCAATAATTAACTTTATTCTGAAGTAGATAGTTAAACCCCAAGTACTCTAGTTTATCTTAGTACTCTGGTTCAACAAAGTTTCAGGCAATTAGCATCCCTGACTTGGTGCAAAGTAATGCATAACTTTATGCTCTGGACCATGTTTGTTGAGTGGTTGTCCTGACAGTTCAAGTGGAGCAGGGACCATAGCTGGATAAATTGGGGGTGGGGTGGGCCGGGGAGTGTAGACTGTTGAAGCATATTCAGTAGAGAGAATAAAACATGTGTCTCTCTGGCTAGAACTCATTTCTGGGAAACAGAAGGCCATATCAGATGGTCTGAGAATCATTTCTAAATGGGTAACATGAGCCCAAGAACAGTATTAGTTATGATTGCACCTGGAGCCGCCAAGAAACAAAGAGCTGAGTGAATCTCAACAAGCAAAAGAAGGGCCTGGAGAACCAGTCTTGGCTCTGATTCTTTTAGTTCTGAAGGAAAATGTCGGGCTAATGGGTTCAGTCTTGAATTCTGACATTGTTCCATGGTGGAGAGAGAGGGCAGAAATTTCTAGCAAAATACAGAAGATAATTTCAGACCTTTTCATTGAAATAATATATCCTTAAAATAGCCTTCAAATGCTACGATTGAAAATGAAACATTAGTCAGTGATGTTTCAGTGTCAGCAAAGTAGACCTCATATGCCATGTACCCAGCTTTTACTGAACTACTTACTAAACTTAATTGATTGATCGACTGCTAAACTCTTGAAAGGCTATGATCTCTCCCTATTCTGAATCTTGCCCCAGCTTTGGAAGCATCTGGAGACTACCTAACTCCTCTTTGACCATTAGGTCTCTACATGGAACCAGTTCTTCTAGAATCCTTTCTCGTTCCTCCTATATGCCACCACAGCCCTGCTGGTTACTTCTCTTGGCTTCTCTCATGTAATTGAATTATTGCCTCCTAGACCATATGATCCTTGATGAAAGAAATGTGATGTGGGTAGTTATATCTCCGGTGCCTGGTACAGGGCCTGCCACCTTGTTACTGGCTCCCTTTATTTCTTCCTAGTTTTGAGTTTGCCCCAGAACCCCACCCTTCCACCCCTCACCATCAGATTTAGTCTCAAAGCACAGGCACTATACAGCTTATCTGTTCTTAGCCCACTGATTCTGTTGTTGGACCAGCTTTGATATTAGAAACCTACTTCCTATATGTAGTCCTTATTATATAGTTCTTGCTTGCTACCCATATTCTTCCTGAGAATGGGTTTCCTTTCTTTGGATCTCAATTTCCCTTGATTGTATCAGATACCCATATCTATATCTCCCCATTTCTGATGCTAATGCAAGTTGGTTGCCTCCAATAGAACTTGTGTCTATCACCTGCTTATAGCACTTGGTTAGATATGACCCTGGATCCTAGACCTCATCTGAGCTATCACCAAATTTTGCCTTGCATCCCCTCCTCAGCCTGTGTTAGACCTAACTCTAAGCTCATATCTTTTCTTTCTTTTTTTTTTTTTACTATTTTTTATAATAAATTTATTTTTTATTGGTGTTCAATTTACCAACATACAGAATAACACCCAGTGCTCATCCCGTCAAGTGCCCCCCTCAGTGCCCATCACCCATTCACCCCCACCCCCTGCCCTCCTCCCCTTCCACCTCCCCTAGTTCGTTTCCCAGAGTTAGGAGTCTTCATGTTCTGTCTCCCTTTCTGATATTTCCCACACATTTCTTCTCCCTTCCCTTATATTCCCTTTCACTATTATTTATATTCCCCAAATGAATGAGAACATATAATGTTTGTCCTTCTCCGATTGACTTACTTCACTCAGCATAATACCCTCCAGTTACATCCATGTTGAAGTAAATGGTGGGTATTTGTTGTTTCTAATGGCTGAGGAATATTCCATTGTATACATAAACCACATCTTCTTTATCCATTCATCTGTCGATGGACACCGAGGCTCATATCTTGTAATAACTTACCCCCAGCCTTGCCATGTATTTCTAATATTGGGTTTTTCATGGTCCTCAGGCACCTCTTGGACTCCTGATCCTGGCTTTCCTGGATCCTGTTTCTAAGTAGCTACTAAATGTTAAGGATAGGCTGCGGGTGCAATTCCATAAGCCTAAAGATGAACAGTCCATGTGTCTCAGAAATATGCTCAAAGGCCTAGATTTTCTATATTTGGAGATTTAAGTTTTTTTCTCATATATTGCAGATCAAAGACTAGCTGTGCTCTACCAAGAAAAGTTCCAATTGTATTTATGCCAGGAGGGGTCCTAGTCCTGTGATGTAAATATAAGGCTCTGTCAAAAGTTATATCCACTATGGTTCCTCAAAGATGTCCACACCCTAATACCTGGAACCAGGTGTACCTTATATGGCAAAAGGAGGTTTGCAAATGTACTGCAACCTATTGACCTCAAGACAGGTAGATTACCCAGGTGGGCCCAATCTAATGTTCTAGGCCCTTACAAAGCAGAGATCTCTCTGGATAGGGTCAGAGAGATGCAGTAGAAGGGAAAGTCAAGGAGATTTCCATTTGTGAAATGGATTCAGCAAGTCTTTGTGGGTTTTGAGGTATAGGATCCACGTACAAGGACTCAAGAGAGGCTTCAGGGTACAAAGGGTGGCACCTTACTGACAGTCAGCAAGGGAACAGCGACCTCAGTTCTGCAACCATAAGGAACTGAATTTGCCAACAATCTGAGTGAGCTTGGAAGTAGATTCTTCTCTAGAGCCTTCCCTAGGGGTGTAGTTCTGCTGATAGCTTGATCTCACCCGAGAGACTCTAAAAGGAGGACCCAGCCAAGCTATACCCAGCCATCTGTGTTACATAATTGTGAGATAATAAATGTGAGTTATCAAATTCATGTGATTTGTTCTGGCAACAATAGAAAACTAATAAAGGGCTTTGTGAAGGTCAGAGTCTGTGGGAAGATTCACCATTTCTTCCTACCATCCAAGATTTTTTGGGTTGCAAAGCACTTCTCTGAAGCTAGTCTTTGTCTGCCTGGTGAGTGAAGAAAGCCCCAGGAGCTGGTTAGGAGCTTCCCTTAGTACAACATATTTGGACTCCCACAGCCTTCCTGGGGAGCCAGAATTTGGTCATTTCATCACCACTTTCCATACTTGTAAATGCTGGGGAGTTTGCCCAGCAGCCAGACTCCAAGGAAGCTGTCATAAAAAGGGTGAACATTCATTTCATGCATTCACCATCTCCAGTTGTAAAGTAGAGTGTGGCTTATTTTGCAACATAAGCAAAGCATCCAATCAAATGTTTCTGAGAAAGACCTGTTAAGCAGGTGAGTCACCTCTCTGAAGACTGCCTCCTATTCAGCAAAGTGAAATAGTCTTCTACAGAAATAGGGCTGGGACAAAGAGCTCTGGTGGCTTTGTCCCTGTGACTGGCTTCCTTAGGTAGAGCCCAGTGCTAATTAGGCCAGCTCCAGGGATTAGCTCTGTAGGCAGGCCAATTAACTTCAGTCTGTTCCATGGAGAAAGACTCCATCTCATTCAAAATGCCTTCACTAAACACCTAATATTTGCCAGGCCCAGTGCTCGGGGTTCGGGGGACAAAGAAAAACAGAGTCAGAAACCACCCACATAAATTCATAATATAGTGGGAGAGATGGGCCTGTAAACAACTATCACAATTACAAAGAATTGTGGTGTTAAAACTGGTGTTACATGAAGGTGTAGGAAGTCTTCCACGTGCAGAGGTAGTAAATGTAAATTCTGCCTTCATATTCCAGAGGAGGCTTCACAAAAGAGATGACATTTAAGCCAGATTTTGATGGAGATGAAGGGATAAATAATAACTGATAGCATATATTTGGTGCTCTATATTTTGTAATTTCATTTCAGTAGACTTTTGCTAGGCTGAGCATAACAAAGGTGTTTTAAGGTGCACCTCGGTGGCTTAGTGGTTGAGCATCTGCCTTTGGCTCAAGTCATGACCTTGGGTCCTGGGACCGAGTCCCACATCAGGCTCCCCGGAGGGAGCCTGCTTCTCCCTCTGTCTATGTTTCTGCCTCTCTCTGTGTCTCTCATGAATAAATAAACAAAATCTTAAAAAAAAAAAAAAGACGTTTTAATATAGGAAATGGTAGGGCCAGGTATAAGTAAGAATAAAGAAGTAAGGGATCCCTGGGTGGCGCAGCGGTTTGGCGCCTGCCTTTGGCCCAGGGCGCGATCCTGGAGAACCGGGATCGAATCCCACATCAGGCTCCCGGTGCATGGAGCCTGCTTCTCCCTCCGCCTGTGTCTCTGCCTCTCTCTCTCTCTCTCTCTCTGTGACTATCATAAAAAAAAAAAAAAAAAAAAAAAGAATAAAGAAGTAAAAATTCAAGATGATTCCTATTCCTATAAGTAGATGCTCTTGTTGATTACTAGAGGGCTATTGCTGTTAGATCCTCTCGGTATACAGGGAATAGATCCTCATATATACTTGTACTTATATCTGTAGTTATTTCTATATCCATCTATACATATTGAAATCTATGAGTTCACACCAATGTCTTCAATTCCAAACAACACCTCAGGGTTTAGTCTAGCTTTTTCCCCTTTCCATACTTGTAAATTTCCTCTTCAGCAGTGGAATGAAGCCTGTCTTAGTCTGTTCAGGCTATAACAAAAATATCATAGACTGGGTGGCTTATAAAGGACCAAAATTTCTTTCTCATAGCTCTAGAGGCTGGGAAGTCCAAGATCAAGGTGCCAACACATTCAATGTCTGGTGAAAGTTTGTTTCCTGGTTCATAGAACGCATATTGCTGTGCCCTCACATGGCAGATTGGGGCAAAGGTACTCTCTAAGGGCACTAGCCCCATTCATGAGGCCTCCGCCCTTATGACCTAATCACCTCCCAAAGGCCCCACCTCTGAATACCATCACAGTGGAGACTAGGATTTCAACATGTGTATTTTGTTGGGGGTGGGGGGATAGGGGGTCACAACATCTATTATATAGCATAGCCTCATGTGAACAGCATAGCTGGAGAATAAGGTATATTGAGAAAGAGAGGACAGATGTGAAGGGATCTGCTTAGGAAGGATCTCGAGTGTCATGATTTTATCTTTTAGGTAATGGTGAGTTATTCAAAGTTTCTTAGGAAAGAAGGGTAAGATGTTACCAGAGGAGTAGAATTAATAGACATTTCCATAGAATTAAATAAGGTGATTAAGTAGAAAAGGAAATAAGGGGGAAATTTTCTGCAGATTTGTAGAAATTCTCTTAGACTGTCTTCAACTCAGTTACATGACTACTCCACTCGGCAATTGTTCTTGTCTTACTGAGGTGCCCTACTATGACAAACTAAGCATGTTCCTTTACTCCCTAGTCTACTTGTTACTTGGAATCTAAAAGTCACAGGCTCTAGAAGATACTCAATGCACACATTTCCTGTTAGTAAACGGGATCCACTTTATTTATCCACGAGCAAGATTTCCACTTAAGTATTTTATAAATGGGAAGTATTTGTTAGAATAGGAGTGGGGTTCATTGTTGGAGAACATTGGAATACTTTTTCAATGACCATGAATAGGTCAGGAAGATTTTGGTGGCAAATAATTGAAAACCTCACACAACTAGCTTAAATGGTAAGGAATTTTAATGATACTTGTAACTGGAAGGGTCAGGAGGAAGGCTGGGTACTGCCCTGACTTAATCCAGTGGCTCTGGACCCATGTATCTGGTTCCTCTTGGCTCTGCTTTCTTCTCAGGCCTGTAGTGACACTGCTCCGGATTTCACCTCAATGCCCAACATTATCCAGAAGAGAAAGAATCTATTCAGGAGGAGAAACAACTTTTCTAGAAGTCTCCTGCAATGATCTGGTATCTTAAGACAAACATTTTCATGTTTTTCTTTTATTTACATTTTTTTGTTCTTGAGACAATCTTAAATTTATAGAAAAGTGGCAAAACAGGACAAAGCCTTTTTTTCTGAACTATTTAAGAGTAATTGATCACCTGAAGTTCCATCTACCAGAATGATTTAATGCATATTTCTTATGAACAAAGAATTCTCACCCACAGACTCCATTCAAGTCTTCCTACTCATCCCAATAATGTCCTTTAAAGAATCCTTGACTTTTGTGACTTAGGCATTTTAAAAGAGGAGAGCCCAGTGATTTTGTAGAATGTCCCTCAATTTGAGTTTATCTGATGTTTCCTCATGACTGGATTCGGATTTTGCATCTTTGGCAGAAGATGATACTGTATTTGTCTCCTTGCATCCTATCATCTGGCACATGATTTCAATTTGTTTAATCATTGGAAAAGCTTATTTTGATCACTTGATTAAAGTCATTATCTGCCAGACTTTTCCACTGCAGAATTACTCCATTTCCTATTGGAATTTTAATTCATATTTTGTAGGGAAGTACTTTGAGACAATATGAATATATACTTTCACATCAAAATTTCAGCATACATATATATAAATTTTATATATAAATATCTATATATAAATTTCAGCATTTTATATATATAATGTCAGTATGGACTCATGAGATTCTATTTTATTTAATGGTCTATGATATGTAACTTCCGCTATTTATTTTTATGATCAGATTATCCCTGATTTGGTCAGTGTTTGCCTCATTAAGCTGGCTTCTGTGTCCTTTTGAAACATATGCTAATTTGGGGGGCACTTCTCTTCCTTCTGATAGAAAAAGATATTCCAGACTCATTCTTGTCCTTTCTCTGCTTGAGTCAGCATATCAGTCATTTCTCCAAGAAACCCTGGCTCCATTCAGTGCAAGATGATGTTTAGAAGCCAAAATTTAGATATTAAGTGTTCTTATGCCACCGGGTGTCAGGGCATCTAGATTCTCTTAGCAGACAGGACAAAAGAATGGACCTGGTATATATACTTGCATTTACACCTTATTTACTTCAACTTTGAGATATGTATTTCTGTATATAGTTAAGTATCTCTTTATGGTGGTATGTATCCCTATCTACCTCTCAATCTCTATTTCTACATATATCTCCAGTTCACACTAATGTCTTCAATTCCAAAACAAGAGCACAGGGTTCAAACTAGTTTCTCTCTTTCCACATTTGTAATGCCTTATTCCAACAGTAAGAAACTTGGCTCCCACAATTCTTGTTATGCTAGTTTATTTGACTAATCCCCCATATGTAATAAGTTTCCCATTGCTGTAGTCATCTGCTACACTCAGACGGTCTATCTGCAATTCCCTTCTTCATTCTATGTATGCTTTACCTAGTGGAAACCTGTTCTACTTTCAAGGCTCAAATCAAATCACTTTTATAAAATTCCCTTAGCTGGTTTTGTTATGTTCTATTTTGGCCCTATTTTACCCTGTGCAAACTTTAATTTATGCAATGTATTTGTTCACATGACCCAACAGAGCTCCTGGAGGGCGGGAGCTAGATCTTCTTTACCTCTGAATCTTACTATCTTCAGAGCCAAAACAGTACCTGGCATACGATGAATTTTAAGTTTATGACAAATGGATGATCATAAAAGGCCTCAACTGAGTGTCAACCCTGCTGAAGGAGGTGTTCAGCTCCTGGGGATAGAAGCCAGAGTGCTTGGACGGGCTGAGGAAGAGGAGAGATAGCAGTTACTAGTAACACTCTATGTAGACTTTAATCCCTCAAGTCATTAAAGCTCTAAGCAAGAAAAACAAAATATCCATGCATCATAAAGAAAAAGATTGATATATTTTATAATGTAGATACAAAAAAAAATATTGTCTTGAGAAATCTACCCAAAAAGGGGGGGGGGAGACAAAATGGGAAAAATATTTGCAATTCATATAGCAAAGAGTTAATTGTCTTAATATAGAAAGAGCTCTTACAAATCAGTAAGAAACAGAATCATCCATTCAATAGCCAAAAATGGACAGAGCGTGTAAGTAGGCATGCAAAGAAAAAACGAGAGTGACTTTTAACCATATGAAAAGATGTTCAACTTTATTCATAATTAAAGAAATGCAAATCAAAACAACATAGTGTGCAGATTTTACTTGTCAAATTGGCAAAAATTTAAGTCCAATAATAGCCGGTGTTGGCCCGGGTGGCCCCGGTTTGGAGGAACTTGCATCTATCACCACTTTGGTGGGAGTGAAAATTTATCCAACACTTTGATAGCAAAATTTGTCTACATCTTTAACATTTTAAATTCACATACTCTTTAATTCAAATAATTATACTGGGAAGAGGAAAGGGAGGGGGACTGAGATAGGCTGTGATTTCAGAATATATTTATTCTGCCCTGACTGGGCTTTACTCCAAAATCCTTGTTCACATAGTTTCTTGTTCATGGTGGCTGTTCACATTATTGGTCTTTTCTCAGCAGTCAGACACCATTGCCCCTTGGCTCCAGCACCAAAGAACTATGCTTCCCATCATTGGAAAGATGATATGAGAGACCTGCCTTCAGTGTGACATGGTTGCTGGGATGAGAGTTGTTTGTAACAGGAATGTGTTTGTTCTGCTCTTTAGTGGGCACTACTATTGTGATGTCAGCATCCATTCTCCTCTCTTCTTTCCTAAGAAACTTGCAGAGAGCTGGGACCAAGGCAGTAGGTAGTAGAGGGGATGGAAACGGAGACTGGGGATGGAAGGGGAACAGTGGTCAAGGTTTGGTCTTATTGGAAGTGGGGAGTGGTGTGTGTCAGGGGAACAAGGAAGCTGGGAAAATGGGGAAGTGAAGTGAAGAGTGTCCTCTGGGAGGACTTCTAGGTTTCTTCTAGTGTGTATGGTGAAACCAGTGAGCATGAAGGGAGCATGAGAAGAGAGGCAGATCATCAGGCAAGGTAATTTAGTTTTTGGCTCACTGAGCTTGCTGTGTTAGTGGGACAACCAAATAGAGACAGTCAATAGGCAGTGGGAAATAAATAGCTGGGGTTCTGGTGAAGGTCTAAATTAAAGATACTGATTTCTACCAGTTAATCGTTGTGGTTGAAAGTGGATAAGATAAGCAGATAATGAAGGAAGTCCTGCAATGTATACATTTTAATTTGGCACGTACTTATATAGCACTTGTTAGTCACTTTGCAAATATTTACTCATTTAATGCAAATAAAACTTTGAGGAAGATACTATTATTATCCTTATTTTGCAGATGAGAGAGTGAAGGCTCAGAGGTTTTCTGCCCTGCCCAAGCTCTCAGAGGTCACTGTACCCAGGCTATCTGGACCCAAAGTCCATGCTCTCACTCACCACCATGCTATGCTGGCACTTTACACTGGATACTGATCATCACTATGTTTATCAGGAAGCTTACAGGATCAAGAATAATGATCACTTATTCTGTTCTGGGGCCCTGGAACAGTTTGTATATAGACAATTCCCTGTCCTTAGAGGTAAAATATCATATCATTCATATCAATGAATTGAAGAGCATCCTCTGGACTTAGGAGTTAATGCACCATGTTAACTGTGCCTTTTACTTCTCCATGAATGCAGGACATTAAAATGGCAAAGTGACCTACAGGGAAACCCATGGGGCTAACTCACACTGCTTGTCCACTTTTAGTTAATTTCCACTCATCTTTTATATTCCTCCTCTCTTTTGTTTTTCTTTTACCAAGGTGCAAATAACATTGTAAATTTACTATTCCCACAATAAATCTTCTCCAAAAAAGATCATTTATCTGTGATAGATATCACACAAAAAGAAGACCTTAACAAATTATAGATTCATTTGAAAATAACACAAAATTTTCATGGTCTAAAAGTGTAACAGGAACACAACTCAGAGGGACGTGCTGGTCATGGGCCTTCTGGGCTTAAATCTTGAAGTAGGTAAAACGGATGGGAATTTATATTTTGCAAAGTTATGGGCACTAAAAGAACTTCACTTGGGGCAGAGGGTATGGGCTAGGCACATTGCATGAAATTAGGTGCTGGAATGGGGCTCCCCCTATATTGATAGAGGTTGGTGGAACTTACTACTGATTACTTATTCTGCTTTGGAGCCCCTGACTTATACAAATAGCAGAGAGGTAAGAGGAAGCAGACCCAATCTTGTAACCAGGACCTGGGTCAAACAACCTGCTGCCACAATAACTTAATCTGAGATATTTCATTCTCTGTAACATGGAAGTCTTGAGCCACCAATATAATATCTGGTTCAAGTTTGAGAGACCTTAGAGAGGGGCACGTAGAGGTACCATCAAACTGCTAGACAGGAAGAGAAGGAAGAGAGGAGAGGAGAGGAAAGGAGACAGACACTTCCATTCAAGATGAGCATATAAACTAAAGTTCCTAAACAGATTGAAAATGAACACTAAGGAAGACTACCAACAAAAGAAGCTGTTGGGAGATTAACTCATTCTAGACAAAACGATAATAATAGAAGACTAGTTAGCTAATCAAAATACACCCCATCCCATTTTAAAAATTCCAGTAAACATAGTATATTATACTAGTTTCAGGGGTACAATGTAGTGATTCAACAATTCTATACACTACTCAGTGCTCATCATGCTAAGTGTACTCTTAATCCCCATCACCTACTTCACCCATCCCCCCACCCCTCTGGGAACCATCAGTTTGTTCTCTATAGTTAAGAGTCTGTTTTAATGGTTTGTCTCTTTTTCCTTTGTTCATTTGTTTTGTTTCTTAAATTCCACATGAGCAAAATCATATGGTAGTTGCCTTTCTCTGATTGACTTATTTCACTGAGCCTTATACTCTCTAGATCCATCCATGTTGTTTCAGATGGCAAGATTTCATTCTTTTTTTTATGGCTGAGTAATATTCCTTTATAAATGTATACACCTTTTCTTTATCATTCATTTATCAATGGACTCTTGGGATCCTTCCATAATTTGGTTACTGTAAATAATGCTGCAATACACATAGGGGAACATATATCTTTTTGAATTAGTGTTTTCATATTCTTTTGGTAAATATTCAGTATTGGAATTACTAGATCATGTGATAATCCTATTCTTTAATTTTGAGGAATCTCCATGCAGTTTTCCAGTGGCTATACGAGTTTGCATTCCCATCAACAGTGTACAAAGATTCTTTTTTCTTCACGTCCTTGCCAACCCTTGTTTTTTTTTTTAATTTTAGCCATTCTGACATGTATGAAGTAATATCTCATTGTGATTTACATTTCTCTGATAATGATGGATGTTGAGCATTTTTCATGTGTTTGTTGGCCATGTGGTTATCTTTGGAGAAATGTCTGTTCATGTCTTCTGCCCATTTTTAAATTGGGTTACTTGGTTTTTTTTTGGTGTTAAGTTGCATAATTTCTTTTTTTTAAATATTCTTTTATTTATTTGAGAGAGAGAGAGTGGGTGGGGAGGGGCAGAGGGGAAGAGAGAATCTCAAGCAGACTTCCTGACACAGGGCTCCATTTCACAACCCTGAGATCATGACTTGAGCTGAAATTGAGAGTAGGACACTCAACCAACTGAGCTATCCACATGCCCCAAGTTGCATAAGTTATATATATATTTCAGATATGTCATTTGCAAGTATCCTCTTTCATTCAGTAGATTGTCATCTAGTTTTGTTGATTATTTCTTTTGCTGTGTAGTAGGTCTTTATTTTGATGTAGTCCCAATAGTTTATTTTTGCTTTGGCTTCCCTTGCCTTAGGAGACACATGTAGAAAAATGTTGTTATGATCAACATCAGAGAAATTACTGCCTATGCTCTTCAAGGATTTTTATTACTTCAGCTCTCACATTTAGGTCCTTAATCCATTTTTAGTTTATTTTTGTGTATGGTGTAAGAAAGAAAGTAGTCCAGTTTCATTCTTTTGCATGTAACTGTCCAGCTTTCCCAACACCATTTGTTGAAGAGACTGTCTTTTCCTCCTTGCATATTCTTACCTCCATTGTCAAAAATTAATTGACTATGTAATCATGGGTTTATTTCTGGATTCTCTATTCTATTCCATTGATCTATGTATCTATTTTTCTGCCAGTATCACACTGTTTTGATTACAATAGCTTTGCAGTATATCTTGAAATCTGGGTCTGTGATACCCAGCTTTGTTCTTTCTCAAGATGGCTTTAGATATTTGGGGTCTTTTGTGGTACCATACAAAGTTTAGAATTATTTGTTTTGGTTCTATGAAAAATGCTCTTGGTATTTTGATATGTATTACATTAAATCTGTAGATTGCTTAGAGTAGAATGTACATTTTAACAATATTTTTTCCCAATCCATGAAATGGAATATCTTTCCATTTGCTTGTATCATCTTTAATTTCTTACATCAACATCTTATAACTTTCAGAGTACAGGTCTCTCACCTCCTTGGTTGAGTTTATTCCTAGGTATTTTATTATTTTTGGTGCATTTGCCCAATTAAAAAAAAACTCATTATGCTACTTCATTATTTGTGTATAGAAATGCAACAAATTTCTGTATATTGATTTTGTATCCTGTGACCTTACTGAATTCGTTTATCAGTTCTAGTAGTTTTTTGGTGGAGTCTTTAGGGTTTTCTCTATATAGTATCATGTTATCTGCAAATAGTGAAAGTTTTATTTCTTTCTTACCAATTTGGATGCCTTTTATTTTATTTTGTTGTCCAATTGCTGTGGCTAAGCCTTCCAGGACTATGTAAAATAAAAATGATGTGAGTGGACGTCCTTGTCTTGCTCCTGATCTTAGGGGAGAAGTTCTCAGTTTTCCCCCATTGAGTATGATGTTAGCTGTGGGTTTTTCATATATGGCCTTTACTGTGTTGAGACATGTTACTCTAAACCTACTTTGTTGAGAGTTTTTATCGGGAATGGATGGTGTACTTTGTCAAATACTTTTTCTGCATCTGTTGAAATGATTGTATGGTTCTTACCATTTTTCCTAGTGATGTGATGTATCATGTTGAGTAATTTGTGAATATTAAACACCTTTGCATCCCAGGAATAAATTTCACTTGATTGTGGTGAATGATTTTATAAATACATTGTTGGATGTGGTTTGCTGATATTTTGTAGAGGATTTTTGCATCTATGTTTATCAGAGATATTGTCCTGTAGTTCTCTTTCTTTGTAGTTATCTTTACGTGGTTTTTGGTGTCAGGGTAATGCTGGCCTTGTAGAATGAATTCGGAAGTTTTTCTTCTTGTTTTATTTTTTGGAATAGTTTGAGAAGAATAGGTATTAACTCTTCTTTAAATGTTTAGTAGAATTCATCTGTGAAGCCCTCTGGTCCTGAACTTTCATTTGTTGGAGTTTTTGACTACAGATTCATTTTCATTGCTGGTTATCAATCTGTTCAAATGTTCTATTTCTTTCTGATTCCACTTCCTTTTCTTATTAAACAGATAGCTAGAGAGCATTTATTAGCCATCCTTGCAGTTAATTGTGGCCTTATGAGCCAAAGAAGTGCTAGGAGAAATGAGGTCTGCTATTTGCATATCTGGCCCACAAAAACTTCCCACAAGCACTCCCCTAAAATTTTTTTTTCCATGTACAAGCTGATTGGGATAGAGACATCCATCATAACCTTGGGAGCAAGAACATGTAGAAAAGGCAGAACTGGATCCTTCAATGATTTTTTAGAGGAAAACTGGCTTACCATCCTGTTCCCCTACATAGGACTGCTAACTAAAAATAGTCGCTGTTGTGCTAAGCCATTACATCTGTGGATACTCAAAGAGAATCAAGGAAAGATAAAAGGTGAATAAGAAATAACGAAAAACAAGCAGAAATAAAACATCAGTAGGTGAATATGGAAAAAACCCCTAGAAATCCTCAAGTAAAACAATAAGTGAAATTTAAAAACACAATAAATGAAATAAACTCTACCATTCACTTGAGAAAATTGATGAACTGGAAATATCACTAGAATGCAGTATGAAGAGAAAAAAGAAACACATGAAAGAGAAGTTAGAAGTTACAGAAGGGAGTCCAAGGGACCTCAATAATCATATAGTAGGAGCTCTAGAAGAAGGCAAGAATTCGCTCAATGGTGAACATCAAAATTTGAAGATACATTGATGGTAATTTTTCAAAGCTGAAGAAAGCCATTGGTTTTCAGATTAAAAGTGTAAACTGAATCAATAAAAGTAATTGCATACCTGGATGTACTATAATGAAACACTGAATATCAAGTATAAGGATAAAATGTTAAAGGCTATTAGAAAGAAAAAATAAACAGTAGATCTATGAAAACAATACCTTGAATTACATAAGGCATCTACTTAACCACAATAGATGATAGGAGACAATGGAATAATATTTTCAAAGGTAAATGGAAAATAGACAACCTAGAATTCTATACTTCACTAAACTATTTATGCAAGAGGGTAAATAAATTTTTAGACAAAGATTAAATGAGTTCACCACCTAAAGATTCTCCCTGGAAGAACTAATGAAGATGTATTTCAATAGAGGAAAAATAAACCCAGAAGGAAGGGCAGGATCTTAGAAGCAATGGTGAACATAAATCTTTAATAAAATATATTTTACCAAAGGAAATCAATGAGAAGAAAATCTAATTTTTGTGTGTATGTTTAAAAAGGCAGTGTAACTCAAATTCTAAACAATAATCATAAGGAAGAATATTTTCAGTGGGTAGTTGAAGCATTTCTTGTCATGTTTGAAAGAAGAAGAAAGACAATTTTTAAACTTCCTTATTTATGATTAATTATGATAGTTAAAAATTGAAAAATGCAAATAAAACAACAGAACACAACATATCCTTCCAAAGCAGCAAAAGACTAAGAAGGAATAAAGTAAACATTAACAAAATTTAGGGGAAGTTAGAAAAGGAGAAAAAAAGAAGCAAGTGAAAAAACATGGAATAAGGTGGTAGAAATATGTTTAAAGGGATCAGTAATTACAGTAAATGTAAAAAGTTGTAGGCCTTTTAAAAGACATAGACTTTCAAATTTGATTTTTAAAAATTAAATTACAGTTTGTGCTATTAACAAGAGGCATACTTAAAAAATGACACAATAGTAAAAATTTACACTGAAAAAACTAGTTGGAAAAATTAAACTGGCAGATGAATTTTAGGACAAAGATTCATTTACAGAGATAAAAAGGAACATTCACAAAAAGAAAAGAACAATTCTGCAACAGATTATAATCAGAAATTTGTATGTTCTTAACAATACATGTCAACATATAAAACAACACTAAAAGAATTACAAGGAAAATGTATAAGGAAAATGAAAGATAACTTGATAAAAAATAAATATATAAAGGATTTCAACAGCACAATTAAAAAATGGTTTAATTAGATAGTAAGATGCATAATTCCTGCACTTAATAGAGATATTGTACATTATTTTCCAGCACACTTTGAACATTTATAAAAATTGACACTGTTAATAACATAATCATAGTCTCTGACTATAATGCAATTTATTTAGAAATACACAATAAAAAGAATATATGACAAGAGATAAACTCATGTATTTGTAAACTATAAAAGAGGAAATCACAATAGAAATTACCAAGGGGACAGTGTGGATTTCTACTTACTCCAGTTAGCTTGTTACCTTGCTGAAGTAGCAGCTTGTTTTATTATCTCAATTTATGCTTAAATAATTCCTTCTATATTTTCCTTCTCCCTTCTCCCACCTTTAATTTCAAGACTTTTGCTTTTATTTTGCTTTAAGGACATTTTCCAGAAATCCTTTTTTACTTTTATAGCTTTTATATTTTTATTATTGTTCTTTATCCTCGAAAGTATCTGCTTTTACACTACAAACATATTATCTCAATGATTTTTAGCTTTCAATGCTTACTTTTGTGTTTTTAACAACTAAATCTCATTGACTTCTAGTTTTCCCTCTATTTCAGCTCATTATTTTAAACTCATTTTTAAAAAATAATAATTCCATTAAAACGTTTTAGTCCTTTCACAAGTTTTTTTCCTCTAACCTTTGAAAATCCCTCTCTAAACTTCCTACCTTGTATTTCTTAATTGACCTAAGTATTTTTCTTTTGTTAGCCCCTTTTTCCCTTAATTTGTAGAATAAGAACCAACCTTAGAAGCTTGGCATTAAAGTGGCAGTGTGAAGGAAACTCATACTTACAGGTTGAGCTTGTGTCTGCTGCACCTGTCCTCCCTCCAACCACAAGGTTGCCCTGTCCACTCCACCCCCTGCCCAGTTCCTGGCAATGGGGGAGTCTCAGAACTCATCAAGGTTGGGTTTCCACCCTGGAGAAATCTGGAAACTCCTGGGTTAACTATTCTCAGGGCAATGGTTTTCTCTGTGCCGATGAAGTACTTGATTTACTGGAACAATTTCTCTTTCTCAGTACAAGGTCTCCAGTATACTATATATATAAATGAATTACTTATAATAAGGGGGTAATCAGAGTTAAGCTACTATTAGCTCAACATTCAAAATTCTATTTATATTTATATGCTTGTTTTACAAAAATGGAGCCATAATGCCCTGCTACTTGCTAACCTAGTAGCACATGGTGACATTAATATATAAGCCTCAATGTCAAGCATAATGGCTACATCACATTTCATCATATGGATTTTTAACAATTTTTGAACTGAACCCTGATTGATGGCTATTTTGGTTGAGTCTTTCACATCCTTCTAGTTTTAGCTCTGTGTATGTCATTGACTCTTTTTGGGGATAAATCCCTGGCCAAGGTAACATTTTCTTCTGGTCCCATCCTGCCACTTTCCTCCCTCCACTCAGGGAGAGGAAAGTTCATTTGAAATGACAAAAGGAGGTCTTGTATGGGGACTTGGGGGTGTGGAGGTGTACTGGGGACTCTGCTGGCCCAGGTACAGCTGTAAAACCAGATAAAAAGGATGATTGTGCATGCTCCAGATAACCTCAAGTTTACAAACCCCTCTTTGCAGATAGTTTCGAAGATCCCTTCCTTTGTATTTTAGTATGTCCCAACTCCACCCACTGCTTCATTCCAGTTGGAAGGCTGTAAAAAGCCAGAGAACCAGCAACCCCTACCTTTCCTCTTACTTTCCTTCATTGTCTGTTTTCAGCCCACTAGAAAGGTCCAATTTTCAAGCTTTTTCTCTGGGAAATGAAATACAAAGAACCTTGTGGACCATCTATAGCCCTCACATGCCATGAGGCTGGAGAGAATGGAGGGAAAGCAAGAGGACCTTGGCCTGACCCAGTAAGGAGCTGGGTGGTTTTGTAATTCCATGGGATTCACCATGCTCTTTCCCAGGCTGGGCTCCTGAATTACTTGCTCTTATACTTTTTTTTTTCTTACGATTTTATTTAGTTGAGAGAGTGGGAGGGAGAAGGAGAGAGATTTTGAAGCAGACTCCAAGCTGAGCACAGAGCTGAATGTGGGGGTTCAGTGCCATGACTGCAAGACCGTTCCTGATCTGAGCCAAAACCAAGATCGGCCGCTCAACTGACTGAGCCACTCAGATGCCCTCTTATACTTTATTTTCAAATTGACCAACTTCCTTCTCAGCGGAAAAATAGAATATTTTTTCCTTAATATATGGGTCTTCTTTGCTTTCCCTCCTGAGTTCAAGAACTTGGCTAGTGCAAAGGTTTTTCTGGAGTAGGCTTTAAACACCAGAATTGCTGCAGTCCTGCTGGATACAATGGATTTCTCCATTTGGCAGGACCCAAGTGGGGCAGCCCAGATCCACCTGGATGTTAGAAGCTGCAGGACTGAGAGGCCAGGGTCACCTGTCCACTGGACCCCTTGGCAGGATTTTCAAAGCACAAGGTTTCTTTGTTTCTTGTCTATCTCCCCACAAGGGTAAAGGACACTCCTTTGAAGAAGTTAGAGTCCTGGAAGGAAAATGTGGCTAACTTTTGAAGTATTGTCCATAATGACAACATCACCTTCTTCCTTCAGGTTTCCTCTACTACGACTTTCCTTTCATTTCCTACAGTCTACCACTCACTCAATGACTAAAGAATTCTTTCTTGGATATTTGAGGTTCTAAAAATAAGGAGCCTGATGTTTAGGTTTCTGTGAAATATTTTATATGTAATTGTGGGACACCTTAATTTAGAATTTGCATCTTCCCACTTTCAAGGAGGTTTAGATGCTTTATACTTATTTTTGTTTTTTTCCTTTCAAATGTTATTGGAAACAAGGTAAGTCCATCCTACCATGTCACCTTTAAGTGGTCCAGCTGAGCGGATAGGTGCATCTTCTTTCCAGATCTGATGTGATTCCCTGGCAGCTTCCTGTTTTTCTTAACATACACGTTTTCTCTGTCAATGTGTGTGCTCTCTGCTCATACATATGGTCTCTCTTTGGCTACCTTTTAAGTCTTTACTTATTTTACATACCCTAAGGCAGAATTAATCATCTCTTGTTTATCTGAAAGTCAGGGTTGGCTCATTTATTCATTTAACAAGTATCTATGATGTTTCCACTATGAGCAATATCTGAACCAACCATCAGAAAATGGGTGAATCACTTCCCTATGAATAATTCGTTTAGAGGTGAATTATTAGCTTAATGGAAACATTTTCTCTACACTTAAAGGACAGTAAATATATTCCTACCTCTTCTCCAGTGCTGAGTTTCATTGTCTTCCATGTATATGGACCCAACCAGTTAGACCCCTTCAGAGGGTAACTCTCATTACACTCCTAGAATATGAGAGCAAAATACCTTGCATTGGGCACTGGATATGTATTTGTCAAATAAGTGTGTATACCTCACTAAAAATACTTTCTAGAGATTGTGTTCAGTACTTTCCACTGCTCTTACCTGGGATTATAGGTCAGCAATATTTCAAAAATGAGATGCCAAGTTGGAGACACACTGAGGGTGTGTGGAGGTATGTGTGCAATGACTCTCTAAATTGTTAGGGACTAGAACGGGGGAAAAGAAATAATGTGTCCACCTTACTAGTAGGATGTGGAGGGCAGATAGTGACTTGCCAAGACAGCAAGAAGGGTCTTTAGTATGGTGGTGGCTGCCTTGCACACTGCTAAGAAGATGATATCACAAACTGCCTTTGAGGCGTGTGCTAAAGTCTTCAGCCCCTGAATTAGAGAGACGATCTTGCCTAGCTGCACCCATGATGCCAAGAACTTGACCAGACTTCTTCCAGGTGATGAGAGGTGCCATATTTGGGGGTTCTTTTCTTTTGTAAAGATTTTATTTATTTGAGCACAAACAAGGGAGAGAGGGCGAAGCAGGCTTCCCGCTGAGCAGGGAGCCCAATACGGGGCTCGATCCCAGGACCCCAGGTTTACGACCTGAGCTGAAGGCAGATGCTCAACTAACTGAGCCACCCAGGCACCCCATGTTTGGGGCTCCTATATTCTGTTTCTGCCAGCTCAATCCCATACCTCATAAGAACAGGGCATTCAAGAACCCTCTTCAGAATGTCTGCTCCTAAAATAATTCATGTGCAACTTGACTCTGCATTTTCTCTAATTTTCCTTTCTCTTCCCTAACTCCTGCTCTCTGCACGATATGCCATTGAGCAAAGTAGGTCTCTATGAATAGTCCGGTGCTATTATTATCCAAAAGTAGTGGTGTGCTGGTAAATGTTTAACAACCATCTCTCCAGAAAAAAAAAAAAAAAAGTCCTGATTTGCAGTGTTTGGTGATTTCCATAGTGTAAAAATTCCCACCATGGCCAATTTTAAGCTATGCGCTTCCATCACTGAGTTGGGAAGGCATGCACAGTCTCATCGGCCCATATGAATGAGCTGAAGCACACCTCTGCCTAGGTCCTGTCACTAGACGAGACCCCAGGAGATACAGCCAGCAATCTGGAGGCCATGGGTCGTCATGGAGCTATTAAGAGTGCAGCGTGGGTTTTGGGGAAGCAGGCCCTGGATGGAGTTTGGGGAGGAAACAGCATGGGGCAGAAGGAGAAGCCAAACCATGTATGACACAGGCCCTCAGAAGTCATCCTGTGTGGAACTGAAATAGCCAGACCTTCATGGCCCTGCCTGGTTCCGTCTCAGGATCCAGCCCGAAGGAGCCGACAAGTGGGCTGACATGCTGCCTGCGGCTGGGTAGCAAGTCCTTCTCCGGAGGGCATGTGGGCAGCACATCTCAGTGACAACCACATCCAGGTAGACCTAAGTTAGAGCTCGGATCCCCTGCCACAAGGGTGGGGTTAGGGCTTTCAGCAGGAGCGCCTGACGGCCTGTCTTCAAAGAACCACCTGGAACATTCTTGTCCCTTCCCTGGTCCCTCCTGTCCTGGAACTCAGCTTTGCCTGTAGTTCCCACCCTTGGCCTCATCCTGCTCCACATGGAAGGCCCCTGGAGACCCCTTCCTGAATCCCGGTCAAGTTCAGCTCTGCTTTGCCTCCACAGCCCAGGCCTGCACAGCCCAGGCCTGCACTTCCTCCCAGGAGCCTGACCTGCTTTGGGTTTCCGGCCTTGCTCCTTGGTGCTGGTTCCTAGGGGTGAACCTGCCCTCCTGGAGAGCGGGCCAGGCTCTGGGCTGCCGCGGGGGTGCCGAGGGCAGGAAGCAGGGCCTGCCTTGTGCACGGTGGGGCAGGCAGAGGCAGCAGCCCCGGTGTGAGGAGAATGAGCAGATGGGCCCAGCGCCCTAGGAGCCGAGAGGGGCCGTGGAGCTCCTGTGGCTTATTCTCCTCGTTTACTTATGAGGCCACTGTGCCACATAGTAAATAACTGACTTGCCCAGAGTCCCTCAGCTGGTTGGGGACAAGCTGGGGACAGAATGCTGCCCAGTGCCATTTTTACACATCCTTCGTCCCGAGGTCTGATTTGTTCGTTGAATTACAGTCTTTCCCCCCCTTTTCTCCAAGATAGTTTGTGTGTTTAGAAACGGCCTCATTAGCAGATTTTATATTCTCCTTGGTTAGCTCCTCTGAGCGCTCACCCCATTCTGGCAGGTGGCCTGTCTGTTTGAGGAGGAATTATCCTGCCTGCCAACTGGGTGTTGGATTTACATGCTGGCTGGGCCGCAGGGAAATCATCTGGAATAGCTAAGGGGCTCCCCAGACTTCTCCGCCTACAGGGCAGAGGCACTGCTGGCGGATGCTTCTTGCCCTATAGCGAGTGCTCCTGGACCTCGGGCCTGGGCTGTGAGGGAGGCAGGCCCACAGCTTCCACCCCTGGGCCCCCAGCTGTTCCTCTGGCCTCAGGGCCCCATTGCTCCAGGGGACCCTCTTGTATTGGTCTCTTCACCCTCCTTCAGTGCATTCTATTAGCAACATTGAATCGAAAAGAACCGAATAATCCTGTTTTACCCTTTTAACGTTATTATTTAGCCTATAACATTTAGTTATTTACTTTTAAAACTTTCCAGCTTTCTTTTCTTTAAAGATTTATTTATTTATTAAAGAGAGAAAGAGAGGGGGAGAGAGCGTCTCAAGCTGACTCCACACTGGGCGTGGACCCCCACGACATCACCACCTGAGCCGAAACCCAGAGTCAGTTTTCTCCCTGACTGCGCAAGCTTTTTTCAAGCTTTTATCCATAATTCTTTAGTTCACCCTGCTTTCCATTATGTCAGGGTGTATTTGCTCTCTCTCTAATGTATTCTTTTTGCTAATATTAAGCTGTTTATTTAACCAGCGTCCCCACTAAATGACACATAAGAGGCCTAGGCTTCATGGTGAGGGGGAGTGGAGGCGGGATGTCCTGAGCGGGGAGGCTGTGGGGCCCTGGGGATCCCGGAGCCGTGCCATGCCCCTCTGGCCTGCTTTCACAGAATTCTCCTCTGCTTTGATTCAAAAACCACCAGCCAGGAAGAGTTGGCAAAGCTCCCGGAGCCTACACATCGTCAGTATGAAATAGTTAAATACCAAAGTTGGGAAGCAGACGGGAGGTGGGGTGTAATATTGTCAAATAAGAAGTATTAATTGAGTCAAGGAAGCCTGCGGAATGATGGGAAGTTGTTTGATTGGTAACAGTATCCAAAGAGGAAGTTTCTTTCTTTCCAGCAAAATCTCAGGGTCGCCTATCAATTACCCTCCCCCCCATCACAGGACAAAGCAAAGAGCTTGAATAGAGAAGCCATTTCCCAGCTAACAAGCAGCTGCTGCCAGAACACCAAGGAGCCGGTGCCTGGAAGGAAGGGGCAGCATTGTGCCTTTCAGCATCCTATCGGTCTGGCTTTCACCAGAGCCTAGAAATAGAGTTGATGGAAACTCCACTAAAAAATGGGGCTTTGAAGAATAGCCGACGATGAGATAAAGGGCTCTCTGGGACTGGTATTAAAAATCCAGAATCAAAGAAAGACCAAGCAGAAGGAGAGGATCGATGTGTCCGAGCCAAACTAAGACAGAGGCATTGACCCCAGGGAGGCCCAACTTCCCAGCGACAGGGATTAAAAGTTAGGGACGACTCCACGGCGCGTAAATTGTAGCCTGATAGGTGAACATTATGCTTAAGTTAACTCTTCAGTCAATGGCGTGGTTCTCGTTCTTTCATGTTAGGTTCAATCAGTCTTACTGGTTTCTTTTGTGAGAGAACCTGAATTAGTCTGCTAGGGCTGCCGCAAGGAATACCACAGACCAGGTAGATGAAACAACCAACGTCTATTTCCTGTCAGTTCTGGAGGCTGGAGGGCCCGGATCGGAGTGTTGGCCGGGCTGCTTCCTCCCGAGGCCTGTCTCCCTGGCTTGTGGATGGCTGACCTCCCCCTCTGCCCTCACACGGTCTTCCCTCTGTATGTATTGTGGCCTCATTTCCTCTTCTTGTAAGGACACCGGTCATGTTGGATTAAGACCCACCCTCGTGACCTCATTTTAACTTAATTACCTCGCTAAGGATGTGTCTTCAAACACAATCCCACATGAGGTACTGAGGCTTAGGATCTCAACATAAGAATCTTGGAGGATAAAATACAACCCATAACAGGACATTTCCGGATATTGTGAAAGATGGAGATCTGGTTGGCTTGTACCCAAGTAACAATTTCTGCCAGGATTCTGGAGTCCAGGCTACACGGAGCAGATAAGCAATGCCCCCTTGAAGAATAGTGCCTTATCAGGGTTTATTCCTTTCAGAACCTAATCCAGTTAACTGGATTCATCCGTTGACACAAAGGCCCAAATTCCTCAAAGTTGAGTCATGGTCCTGTCCTAGCGATAGGACATTGTGACTGTGGTTGTAACATTCCCTCTATCCAGTCTCTTCATGAGGACATGAATGTTCTAAAGTCTATTGTTGCTATGTTCTGATGAAATCCACATTCTCTACGAATATTTCTTGGATTTAGTGTGAAATTCTCCGGTCAGAGGTTGGGCTTTTTTTTTTTGTGCCTGGGACTGATTCTGTGAATGGGCTGGCACTAGGCAGTAGAGTATCCAGGCGTAGTTGGGTCACCGAAGTCAAGGTGGCAGATCTTGTTCTGTTGATCTCTGGCACCCTTCTCTCTTGCACACTACTAACAGAATTCCCATCTCACTTTGGGGTTAGTAATATGCCAAGTGCAAAAAACTACCTTTCCTGTCCTCTTCTCTTAGGTAAAAATGAGGATGGAATATGGTTTATAGCAAGAAGGTATCAATGAAGGGGACCAAGTGGGTTTCCAAGGTTTCAGAAAAACAATGTACAGGGCGCTGCCTCAGACAATCTGTTCGTTTTGTTCTTTGCCCTTTCTCCTTCTTCCTAACACATGGGTGTGACGGCTGGAGTCCAAGCAGCCATCTTGTAAACATGAACATGAGGATAGAATGAAAATCCAAACAGAACCTGAGTTTTCGTGACTGCCACACAGCCGTGGCCTGTCCTTTTCTGATTTCTTGTCACATGGGAGAAAAACAAGCCCCAAGGGCTGCTGGTATCTATAATGGCTTCCCCTGGAGCACAATGTGAACTGTCATCTCTGGAGCAGGCCACCCAATGGTTTTGTACCCCAATGTTTATGGCAGCAATGTCCACAATAGCAAAACTATGGAAAGAGCCCAGATGTCCATCGACAGAGGAACGAATAAAGAAGATTTGGTATAGATATACGATGGAATACTGCACAGCCATCAAAAAATGAAATCTTGCCATTTGCAATGAAATGGATGGAACTAGAGGGTATTATGCTAAGCGAAATAAGTCAATCAGAGAAAGACATTTATCATATGATCTCACTCATATGTGGAATTTAAGAAACAAAACAGAGGATCATAGGAGAAGAGAGGAAAAAATAAAACAAGATGAAATCAGAGAGGGAGACAAACTATAAGAGACTCTTAATCATAGGAAACAAATGGAGGGTCACTGGAGGGGAGGAGGAGAGATGGGGTTACTGGGTGACGGGCATTAAGGAGGGCATGTGAGGTAATGAGCACTGGGTGTTACATAAGACTGATGAATCACTGACCTCTATCTTTGAAACCAATAATACATTATATGTTAATTAATTGAATTTAAATGAAAAAAAAAACAAAGCATCTAATATACAAAAAAAAAAAAATCTCTATCTTGTTTAAGCCACCATTTGGGGGTTTCTATTACCTACCATCAACTGCTATTGCTAACTGGTACAAGTGGTTTGCAATCTTTGGAATCATTCCCTTATTTTCCCTGGATGCATGTAGAGCACTTTCTGAAAACCTCTGCAAAAGCCTGTGAATCCCCCTAGGAAACACTTGAGGGAACTCAAACAAACCTGTGTTCACATATTAGCTGTGTGACCTTGGACAAAGTAGCTTACCCCTCTGAGCCTCACTTTCTCAAGTGCCATCATACAGGGTCACTGTGAGGATTGGTGAGATAACGTAAGTAAAGCACGTGGCTGCATCCCTGCCCACAGGTGCTCAGCGGATGGCCCTCCTGTTACTATGGCGTTACTGGTCCCCTCTAGAGGAAGGCTCGCATCACCTGTCCAGGACTTACTTTTCCCTTGGGTGCTCTCTCCAGTTGCCTACAGGACGTTCCTGCAGTTAGCAGTCCTGTTTGTCTCTTCCACTTCAGCCCTCAACCACCCTCTCTTATGATATCACTGTCCATGCTGTATCTGGTCCTCCTGCATATTGGTTCAAATTGTCACTCCATGCCGTGCCGTGAAACATGCCACGCCATGCCCTGCCACACCTGACCACACCATACCCAACCATGACACACCAGATTGTACCACACTGTGCCATGCCATCCTCGACTACACTATGCCATGCCACACCCCACCACACTATATCACATTACACAACATCAGACTATACCACAGTGTACCATGCTATGCCATTCCAGACGATGCCGTGCCACACCGTGCCACTCCATGACACATCATACCACACCATGCCATGTCGTGTGCTTATTAATGAGCTCCAGAGGTTGCCCCAGACTTATCCCTACTCATTTTGGGGGTCCGTTCTGTGTTCCCCAGCATCTGTCTTGGCTTTGTACCCATTGGGTGGGTGAACCTATTTGAACTCCATTCTTGACTTCTTTTTTTTTTTTTTTTTTTTTTAGATTTTATTCATTCATTCATGAGCTACACAGAGAGAAGGAGAGAGAAGAGGGGCAGAGACACAGGCAGAAGGAGAAGCAGGCTCCATGCAGAGAGCCCGACGTGGGACTCGATCCCGGGTCTCCAGGATCATGCTCTGGGCTGAAGGCAGGCACTAACCCACTAAGCCACCCAGGGATCCCCTCCATTCTTGACTTCTAAGGTCAGCTCCCAGCTCTGCCCTCTCCTTGCATTTTGAAATCTGCTCCAGCCCGGGAGACAACCCTACCCCCTTCCTTGCAGTGCATCTCTCCTCCACCCTCATCCCCCAGGGTTGGGAGAACTGCCACTTTTTGTAGGAAAAGATTTCCGTTTGTGTTAATATAAAGCTATGTTAACACGAGTCTTCAATATTTAAATGCAATTTGTTATAGTTCAATATTCAATTTTAAGAATCCAGTGAGTTATGTATATGTTTATACATGCATATATGGATATAGAAGTATATTTTAGAAGTAGGGTTATTATATGGATTCATATATGTAAAACACTTCATTTCTTTGTATAGATCATGCTTATTTCCTTTATTTCTGAGAAAATAAATAGAGAAGTATGGTCTATAAGAAAATCTACCCCATTGACTGTGGTTTTGTTATAATTTATGGTTCTAGTTCTCTTCTCACTCTTAGTGTCTGCAGTGTTCTGACCCAGACAGTGTCCATGAATGAATATACTCCATGAGAGTGACATTATAACTTGATGACACCCTGCCCATCCCCTCCTGATCACTTCAGAGGAATAGCTGGGGGGTTACCATGACAGGGAAACTATTTAGCCATTGAACTAGCCACGTTTTCCTAGTATTTCTCCACTGAAGAAATGTGCTAATGTCATAATAAATGTGATTTTTATATAGATAGAGGTTAAGTGTGCATATATGTGTATACTTTTGTTATCTGATATGAACTTAACATTTATTTAGTATTTGCTTTATTGTTTGGGCAACATGAGTCCAGGACACTGTTCTATCAGCGTAATTCCTAGGGCGTGGGTTCTGATAGGAACCTTGCCAAAAATAGTGCCACATGCAGCCATTTGCCCAATTGCCTTTCCTTGAAACCTTCAGAACCACCTGTGACTCTCCTTTCATTATTCATTCATTCACTTTATTAGTGAGAAGTTTGAACTTAGTTGGTTAAGAGGTGTGCTGTGAGCACAGAGGGGAAAGTAGAGAACCCCTACCAGGGAAGGCTTTGCAGAGGGGGTGAATTTGAGCCGAGTCTTTGAAGGATGGCGGAGAATTGCCCGGCGGGGGCAGGGGACATGGAGGAAGGTAGTCCTCATTTGCAATCACAAATAGTAATTAAAGACACCTCTCCCTTTATTTTTCTCAGATTTATCATCTCAGATTTATCATCTTGGATTTGTTTATCATCTTGGATTTCTCAGATTTATCATCTTGGATTTATCCCATTTCTTCTTTATTCATGACTGCCCTAGTTCAGGCTCTAGAGTCATACCCTAACCTTGGGTTGTGGCCTCAGATCGCATCTGCCTGCCCCCAGCATGTCCTGCACGTCACTCAGCATCTCGCACAGTCCCTTGTGCCTGCAGTGTTTATTGAATAATTTATAGACTAAACAAGTCATCATAAAATGCTGGTTTCTGGTTCTGTTGTCTATAAATATGCAGGATGAAGCCTAAGCTCTGTATTTCTGGCACTTAATGTCTTCTACATTCTGGCCCGACCTGTCTTTTCTGCTTGTTTTCCTGTTACGTTTCTGCACCATCTCCCCTTTCCCATCCATTAGATCTGCTTACTGTTCCTTAAACTCACTTGGAAAGTTGAGACCTCTATGTCACATGCTCACATCTCACATGCTTCTGGATTTCTCTACAATGATCCTGATCTTAAACAGCCCTCAAGACCTCCTTCAGGTTCCCCCCTTCACAAACCTCTCTTCTCTTCTATCCCACAACCTAATTCTCCTTCTTTCCTTCCTAATCTTGTTTCCCTAAATTTCTCTGTTTTAAAAACTCATAATTTGTATTACTTATTAATCCATTTTGGAATTAATCATCCTGGTACTGTAAGAAAATTTTGTGATTGCCTTGTCTTATAATGAACATACTTCTATGCTTATTAGTTTAATAGATTTGTGAGTTTTTTTTTTTAATTACAAAAAAAGCAAGAATTTGGGGGCACCTGGATCGCTCAGCCAGTTGAGCACCCAACTCCTGATTTCTGCTCAGGTCATGATCTCAGGGTCGTGGGATCGAGCCCCATGTCAGGCTCTGCAATGGAGTCTGCTTGTTCCTCTTTCTCTCTCTTTGACTCATCTCAAACAAATAAATAAAATATTTTTTAAAAAGCAGGAATTTTGTTTTATTTGTATGAGAGCAGGAATTTTATATTTCTCTGTATGTCTCAGAGTGGTGCTATTCAAACTGGAGTGCAGACCAGTGTCTATCAGCAAACTCGTACGTAACTGGAACGAGGTAAGTACAGCAATTTGAGACTAAGATTTAGGAGTTTTCCTGCAGTGTGCCACTGTTGTGACATCCACATCCAGGCTCGTATCTGGGCTCGCTTGGTTGAATAGGAACTAGACCAGACTGAGTGATGTTGAATCCCTGCACTGAGGAATGTCCCATGTTGTACAGATGATACACAAGCCATGAGCATAGGGCCATGCATCAGTCTGCAAGAATTGGGAATGGCAGTGGCTGGGCCTTGATGATAGGTGGTGAAGCACCACCCTGGAGCATCGAGGATGGGACCTGGCACAGCACTAGTACTTACGTTGTGTAGTAGACTGATCAACACCATCCATCTGAACACTTTAATAACCATGTTTTTCTCTTCCATCCCTGTATAAGAATCAGAAGCATCAACATAAATGCAATGCAAATTCAATTCACATTACATATGTAACCCAGATGTTAGTTGGGTAACCCTGACCTTTAAGAATTAAATGAGATTGCCTTATTATGCTACAAATTACGGGAAGTCTAATAATGCCTTCTTCAGGATATATGCAAGTATTGGAGGGCTTACCCACCCACAGTCACTTCTGGCTCCCAATCTCACCACCCCATGCTCCTGTAACCCTGACCCAGATGGGGAATTCAGGCTCTTTGTTAACTTTCCCAAACTCTCTGCTCTCAGTTAGAAAAATATTCACCTGAGAAATCTTTTGCTTGGGCAACAGACTTTACCAAAGATTTGGGGCTAAAGAACAATTTTTGTTCCACAGAGGTATCATATTAAAAAGTTAGTTTTGCTCAAGTGTTTCACTACTTGTAATGCTTCTGGAAGCCTCACAAGAGTCTGACTTTCTGGCTCTTCCCTCCCATTCTCACCTTGGCCTTTCTGTAGATGATATGATTAGTCTCTGTAATCTTTCCTGAGTCAGGGTTTTTGGGGGGCCCTTGCTGAACATGAACATCCATCCTCCGGGGGATGTTGGTGGAGCTGTCACCACTTACTTGTTACGTAGTAAAATTTGCAGCTTTATCAGTCAACCTAAAACTCTTCAAATCATTCAGACTTTCTTTCCACAGTTTCAGCAGTGTGCATTGTCACGGAAAGTGAGGTCCAACTAAGAAAAAGGTGATCCACGTCCCCCTCCTGCTCGCTCAGGGACTTACCTGCAGGCACTGGATTCCCGGAAGTTACATGCAGGCCATGATTGGTCCCATGTACCAACCCAAAGCTCCCTCCTCCCACCCCAATAAATTCTCATATAAAAATGAGTACAGTGATTTTTTTCCCCATTGTACATACGAGAATCACTTAAGTCACTGGCAGACTCAACTGCTGGTTCCTGGAGTGGGAAATTCTCTTTGTCACCCACTCGTGTGTAGTTAAATAAACCATGGATTGGTGGTAGAAAAGAGAAGACATTTTACAGAACAGTGGGGAGGTTTTTATGTGTGTGAGGTCACTGTCCCTTGCTCTAGGTACCGCGCTTCGAGCAGTGAAACTGGGTCAGTGAAAATTAAACCAACTAGGGCCTTCCCTAATTCTGCAAGGCTCTTTTTCCCACCTATTTTCCCATATATTGATTTCTTGCTTCAAGACATTTCTCTGTTATATTTTCAAGAGCTCAAGGATGCTGCCCAACTGTGGCATTGTGAGAGTTGGGACAGAGCTCAGTGACAGTATAACAATAGGAGAAAAGCCCTCAGGACGTGGGGAGGTGATGTCATTGGAAGGCAGATAAAGGCGATGCTTGTGTCTGGAACGGGCCCAGAAGTGGACTGGAGAGGAATTCAGGCTCACAGAATAGTCTAGATGGGAGATCATCCACTTAGAGCCAGAGGTCTCCTAATCCAGGGTGGGCCGGCTGTTTCCCCGCAGACAGACCAGAGAAATCGCTCCTGCCAACCCAGAAAGAGACAGGGACCCTACTGGGTGAAGGGAGAGGGTGGAGCTCTGGTGGCAGCTGTCTCCCAGGAGTGGGAAGGCAGAGGGGGTGGCAGGAGCAGTGGCAGTTGGCCTCCCCCGGTGGGCAGGTGATGGGGAGGATGAGCCCAGAAGAAAGAAAGGAAGGAGGGTGGCAAAAATGGTTTTGTGTGGCTAACACCACCAGTTCCTGAGGGCTGGGCCATGCTGACCTCTTTGCCTTTTCCAGGGAGTGTCCCTCGAGCCCTGCCTCCTCTTCTGCATGTGAAAGAATCCTTATCAGTTTCTTAGGAGTAGGTGGCTGACTCTTCCTCCCAATGTCTGACAAAAGAAGAATGTGTCAGAATTTGTGGTTTCCCTCCTGGGTGTGGCTGGGTGAGTTAACTGGCCTCCTCTTTCCCTAGAGCCCAAGTGCAAGGGCATGACGACATTCCTTGCTGGGATTTCTGTGGGAGGTGGCGGGGATCTGGGGGCCAAGGTAAACTGAGCCAGGCTGAATCTGGAAGTGGTGCACTGGGATGCCTCTGCGGCTGTCTTCCTGCTTGAGAGGGCCAGGCTGACCTTTCAGGGATCCCAAAGGTCCCTGAACTCAAAGGGGTTGGGTGGACCGGCCTGCGAGCGTTGGTCCGCTCATGCACATGTCCTGGTCGGTAGGGCACTGCCTGGAGAGCATCCTGACTCCACTGTTCGGTCGATTGATTGCACAGGAAGACACATGGGTGGTGGCCAACCCCCACCACTGGTGGTATACGTCTGCTTATGTATTGACACGTGTGTCCTTCAGTCCTCTAACTGGGGTGGGTCATGTGTCACCCCAGCTACTGTGCTTCCTGTCCAGAGCTCCTTCATTACTCCTCCCAATTTGCGTGGACTCCTGTCCCTAGAAGGTGGGGTGGTTCATACCTGTGTCTCAGAACCAGCCCCGATGCACCTTGCAATCCTTTGGGTTGAGGAGGGACTATCAACAAGGCCTTGTCCTCCTCTGTGCTTCTCCCCCAGAAGCAGAATCTCTGCTTGGCGGGTTGAGGAGAGGGGAAGCAGCAACAACATTTTTTAAAAACCATCCCAAGGCACAATTACATGGAGAATCACCACCCTAAATCCACAGACAAGTGTGCCAGACTTCTAGCCCACCAAAGAGAAATCTGTCAGTTGGCGCTCTCTCTCTCTCTCTCTGTCTCTCTTTCTCTCTATCCCCTCCAGTAGTAAAGGGGAGATAAATCAATAGGACACCTCTGAGGGTCCCACAGTTTGAGGAGAAGGATGAAGGCAGCATCCTCATTTAATTCCTAAAGGCGCTCTGTGGAGTAGATTTTGCTACTCCTATGTGACCTGGTGGAGACACGATGCTTTGCAAGGTTACTGTGCCTGAGACCACACAGCTGGCAGGTAATACAGCCAAAATTCAAATTCAGATCTTCTTGGTCTGTAGGTTCATGGTCTATTTACCTCTTTGTCTGAGGACTTTGGAGGAGGTGATTTTTGAGCTGGTTTCCAAGCTGGCGTAAATGTTCCCAGGCAGACACAGGAGAAAAGTGCATCCCAGGGGAGAACAGGAGCAGAGGCAGTAAGGCCCACCCTGTACTACCCCAAGTCCTGCCTGAGGGTCTGGAGCCATCAGGAAAGGCCCTGCAGACACTCTGAGGGGAGCAGCCTTGTCCTGATGATCATGAGAGTCCTAGAAGACTTTAAAGCATGGGATGGTTAGAATTGAGTCTTAAAGATCCTCCCTGCTGCTCAGCCAGCCCCTGTGGGATCCTGGGGATCTTGAGAAGCAGAGCTGCCCAGGTAGGTGCAGCCAGGCTGAACCCACACAGATCCCCCTGCACCTGCTGAGGGTGGGTGAACTGAGCCCAGTCAGCCTTCCCGGCTTAGTCAACAGGGCTCATCATTTTCTCTTTTCCTTGCACTGAAGGTTTTATTTTTTTTTTATTTTTTGAAGGTTTTACACCTTGCTAGCCTTGGATACAATCACACGGGGTTCATTGCTGAAGTGAACATAACTGAGGTGTCCCAGGACTTTGGAGCATCTCTGGGCCCCAGCAGCCCATTGGCAGGCCCAAGTGAACCTCATGGGCAGGCCCATGAGGCCCACCTTTTTCTGGACTGCACAAAGCTCAACTTTCTCCCTCTTGCTGGGATTACAGGGCTAACATTTCAGTTATCATCTGCCGAGGGCTTCCAGACTGTGGCTCCCAAACCCAGTCCCCACTAAGGTTGGCACAAACACAAAAAGGAAGTTCCACCCTAAGTCCAAGCAGGGGTGAGCCCGCTCAGCTGAACTTTGGGAATAAAACTTGCCCTGTGGACATTCTTGGAGGATCGAACAGGGGAAACGAGTATCTGAGTTGAAAGTCTGAAACACAGAATTGATGTTCAAGGAAATGTAGCTCTAATTCCCGGCCCTGGAGGCCCTCCCCATCCTTTCTCCCACTCTCCCTCCCCTACCCCTACTTTCAATTATTGATTGGAGAGAACCTTGGGCGACTGGTTTTAATGAATGAGATGGGAATGATTGGAAATTAGCATACCAATGGCTTGCATGCAAATAGGTGCTTTTGAAGTGATTGCAAAATTTATTCTCTTAAACATTTTAAATCCTCCCTTACAATCTGGTTTTTGACAGTAAAACCTGACTTAAGACAATAAATAAATGGCATTTTTTTAGCACCCCTTTTTGAATACAAGGAAAAATTTCAACCTAACCAGGGCTCGGTGTTCTCCAACTAGAAACCAAGGGCACTCAGATTTAACTCAAAAATATTTATAGAGTATTTTTATGTCTAATCACATGAACACTACATATGGGAATTTGGAAAAATAAATAGAAAGGTGAAAATAAAATCACTGGTACTGTAAATCTTTTCCTCTTTTTAAATAGATATGTGGAATTTTTTTTTGATATGTGGAAATTTTACTAAAAGTAAAAATATATGCATAGTGGACTTACCGTTCTGTGATTTTTTTTAAACATTTAGCGATACGTTGAGAACATTTCTCATGCCACTACATATTCGTTGACAATACTGTTTTTATTTATTGTGTAGTGGCAGGGGAACTAACACCTTCATCTGTTTTACCATTCTCCACTGTCGTACCTTTTATGGTGTTCCCAAGCGTTTGATACTGTACGCAAATGTTCACCCTTGTAGATATATCTTGTGAACATCTCTGATTATTTCTTAAGGTAAAATGCCTAGAAGTGGAATTGCCGCATCAGAGGGCAAGGTCTTTTTTTATGTATTTCCACACTGTCCTCCAGGAAGGTCATACCAACTGGTTATACCAGTTGGTCATACCAAGGTCTTTCAGGAAGATCATACCAACTGGTCATACCTCTGATGATGCTGTAGACCAGATTTTGGAAATATATGCTCCTCGTTGAAACTTAGGTCAAAAATGAGGTATGCTCACTTATCTCTTCTCCCAGGCCACAGCGGCCTTCCCTTTTAAGTTCATAGGATTATTTTTCCCCCAATATTTGTATTGTAGTAAAATACACATAACATAAAACTTGCCATCTTAACCAATTTTAAGTTATGGCTCAGTAGTGCTGGGTAATAATTCATGTTGTGGTGCGACCATGGATCACCATCCTCCACCAGAATGTTTTTGCCCTTCCAAACTGAAACCTCATTTCCATTAAACACTAACTTGCCATTCTGACCCCCTTCCTCTAACCCCGGGCAACCGCCATTCTTTCTGTTCATACGAATTTGACTATTCTAGGTATCTCATCAAATGGGGTCATACAATATTCATCTTTAGTAATGGCTTATTTGACTGAGCATAATGTCCTCAATGTTCATCCATCTCGTAAAGTGTATCAGAAGTTCCTTTTTGTGACAATACTATTCCATTGTATGGGTACAGCACATTTTGTTGATCATTCATTCATCAGTGGACACATGGGTTGCTTCTGTCTTTTGTCCATCGTGAAGAATGCTGCTATAGGCATAAGTGGCTTTGAGTTCTTGCTTTCAATTCTTTTGGGTTTATACCCACAAGTAGAATTGTTGGATCATATAATTCTGTTCATAACTGTTTGAAGACAGTTTTCCATTAGTGGCTGCACCATCTTATCCTTACCCACAGGGCACAAGGGTTCCAGTTTCTCCACATCCTTGCCAGCACTTATTATTTTTTTCATAGTAGCTGTCCTAATGGGTATGATGTGTTACCTCATTGTGGTTTTACTTTGCATTTCCCTAACGATGAACAATGTTGAGCATCTTTTCTTGTGCTTGTTGCCCGTTTATGTATCTTCTTCGGAGAAACGGCCATTCAAGTCCTTTGCCCATTTTTAAGTAGGGTTGTTTATTTTGGATTGTTGAGTCAGAAGGTATTTTTAGAAGCTTCTGCAACTCCCATTCTCTGTTCCCCACCCCCATATCCTCCTCAGAGTCTGACAAGCTACCCATCCTGCTCTCAAGGAGCATCTGCCTACTGCCCCTATGGCAAATGTGAGCAGACAAATAGGAATATGAGTCATCATGAGTCGCTTTTATCATTTACATTTTGGGTCTCGTGTAAGTATAGGTGTGCCCCATCACACATACGAAGATGGGGACTTCCAGAACAGATAAACTAGGGGGTGAATCCCTGGATTACAGGGAGATTCTGGCCCTCCTATATAATTACTTTCAGAAAGATCAAGCATTTAAAAATCAGTCATTTTCTGTGGTAGTTTTTGTCTTAACTTTAATCGTCTTTATAATACTAGAGTAAGTTACCCAGGTGTGCATATTATAGCCTTTTAATCTTGAAGGGCTCACCAGATAGTTCCATCACTCAAAGCCAGACATTCCATAGGTGCTCTATTAAAATGCTTTTAAAAGGAATATGACTGGGACTTAAAGTTTTTCCAAGTTAAAATGACTGTGTTCATCCTGAAGGCACAGAATACCCACATTCTAATGTTTAAACATAAAGCTTTTTTTCCAGGTAAAAGTCATGCTTGAAAGCTGTAAATACTGTGAGTAGAGGTGCGTTTGCTAAAAATGGCCTAAGGGACCTCATGTCCTAGCCCTGGTTTTCCCTTCCCCCACCGTCCAACTCCATACAGCATAGAGCAGCAGCTCGGAAGGTCCTGAAGCACAGCTTGAGGACCATGGGGTGAGCAGGGGGACGGGTGGGATTCGATGCAATCTTAGACCAGGAAGGACTTATTACTGACCTTAGGCTGGTTTTGGGAAGAGAATTTTAGGCCAGGAGAGGAACTGTGGGCCATTACAGTGATCGTGAAAAAATGGGGTCCAGAGACAGGCAAGGATTTAGAAAGCAAAACAGTGAGCAGTGAGAAAGACATAAATCTGGGGCAAAGGATCTGCCATGGTGCCCAGGGAGTTCTGAGTGGGCAGGCTCCAGACGGCGGGAGGGTGAGCCCCCAGGGGCCACTCATCAGGGAGTGTCAAGTTTTTACAGGATGACTTAAGCACAGCTGTGGTGGGGAGCCTGTGTGTGTTCTGGGATATGGGCTAGAGGGAGTGGAGAGCTAGTGGCATGTGCTGATTCTTCTGCAAGTCCGTGTGGACACAGGACTATCACGTACAATTGGGCAGATCGGGTACTGCACAGCATCACCTGGCTGAGGATATGAGTAGGACAAAACCCAGGCCACACTTCAATTACCCAGCTATCACCTTGGTGCGGGGCTGCATCGCCCAGGAGAAAGGGGCATCCTTTCTAACTCACACAAAGGCACTTCATGAGTTAGCAGTGGCCCTGAGTGAGTGCAGTTATTTTGTAGCTATTTCTAGGGTCCTGGTCCTCTGTTCGGAGAATCTCAACCATCTCACATGAATGTCATGTAAATGGCTCTTCACCAGAAATGGTATATAACTGTGCTATTCATTCATTCCAACAAACATTTATTGATGTCTTGCCAAGTGCCAAGGGCTGTTCTAGATGTTTGGGACACATCAGTTAACAAAGTAGAGTAAGAGTTCTGCCCTGGTGGAGATTGCATTCTCACGAGGGGAGTTAAAATAATAAACAATAATAGTGAATTAAACTACATACAATGAGTCAATTATCTAGCATGTTGGAAGATGGTCAGCATTAGGGGACAGAGAAAGAGGAGGGCAGCCTACGTAGATTTGGAGTTCTGGGGTGGAGGAAGCAGGTTACAGTATTAAATAGAGATGTCAAGGTAAGGCCTCATTGAAGAGATGGAATATGAAGACCAAGGAGGCCAGAGCAAGTGGTATATCCTGAGTCATGGGGTTTGGGGGAAAGGAGAGAAGATATAGGGCCATCTGAGGACTTTGGCTTTTTCCTGAGTAAAATGAGAAACCACTGGAGGATTCTAAGAGAATAGTGAGACCATTGGATCTAGGTGTTAGCTGTGCTGAAAGTAGCTGATAGAGGGTAAGGGCAGAAGCAGAAGACTCGTCAAGAGGTGATGGTGGAAATTCACATGGAAGATAATGGGCACTTGGACCAGGGAGGTGGTAGTGGAGGAGGCAAGAAATGGCAAAATGTAGAAGGTATGTCCCAAATAGAGCAGTGTGTTTTCTTGGCAACTGCCCATCCGCCTTCTTTCTCTCTCTGTGGTCATTGCTTTGGATTTTAGTTGTCCTAGTGGATTTGTAGGAGTATTTCATTGTAATTTTAAATTACATCAGGACTATGACTAATGGCATTGAGGATTATTTCAAATGCTTATCAGAATTCCTATATTTTTAATTTTAAAATTATATCAACATTTGCTTTTAAAAGCTTTTTTTTTGAAATAATTTTGGATTTATAAAGAATCACAAAATGGTACAGAGAATTCTCATATTGCCGATATGCAGCTTTTCCAAGTGTTAGCATCTTATACACAATAGCATAGTTGTCAAAAGTATGATATTAACACTGATACAATACTACTAACTGAATTACAGACTTTGTTTTTCACCACTTTCCCCGCTAATGTCCTTTTTCTGTTCCTGGGTCCCACCCTACAGTGAACGGTCACGTCCCCTTAGTCTTTTCCTTTCTCTAAATATTTCTTAGTCTTCCCTTCTCTTTCATGACCTTGACATTTCTTAAGAGCACTGGTCAGTTGCTTTGTAGAATTTCCCTTAATCTGAATTTTCCAGTATTTCACAGAAGCAATGTGTCCTTCTTACCGTATCACATTAGGGATTACATATCAATATGTCTTATTATTGATGAACGTAGTTGGTCCTTTTATTGACCATTTGGTTGAGGTTGTGCATGATGGATTTCTCCATTGTAACTATTTCCCCTATTACAGTTAATAGGTATCTTAGAGAACATACCTTGAGAACAGCTCAATCTCCTGTTTCTCCTAAAACTTTTCCCCACTAACTTTAGCATCCATTGGTAGACTTGCCTGCAACAATGTTCATAGTGGTCCTCTTGTGGCAATTTTGCATTTCTCCATCCCCTCTATATTTATTATTCAGAATTCTTCTGTTATATAAATCTTCTCCCTCATTTATTTGTTATTATATCAGTGTGGGATCATGGATATTTATTTTAATCTATGCCCTTAATTCAGTAGTATCAATATTTATTTTATCATTCTTTTTTTTTTTTTTTTTTCCAGTTTTGGCCACTGGGCACTCTTTCAGGTTGGGTCCTGTGTCCTTTCAACAGACTGCCATCCATTTTGAGCACTTTCTTGTTTTTTGGCATCATGAAATGCTCCAGGCTCATCTTGTGTTTTCCTCACTCCAGTTCTTGAATTAATCTCTTTTTACAGAAGCTTTGGTTTCTTTTTTATTGGAGATTGGTATTGAAGAAGCAAGATCAGTCACTAGGTATGCTCATTGCTCTCCGGGTGTCATCGCTCATATATTCCCTTGGGACAAATTCTGGAGATACATATATATGCACATGTATTTCCAAAAGTGTTAATATACCCTTGCAAATACATATATATATATATATTTGTCTAAAAACCCTAAATTCAGGGATGCCTGGGTGGCTCAGTGGTTAAGCATCTGCCTTTGGCTCAGGTCGTGATCCCGGAGTCCTGGGATTGAGACCCGCATCAGGCTTCCCTGCAGGGAGCCTGCTTCTCCCTCTGCCTGTGTCTCTGCCTCTCTGTGTGTGTCTCTCATGAATAAATAAATAAAATCTTAAAAACAAAAAAACCCTAGGTTCACACTGATACTTCTGACTCTAATTCACCACCCCAGGATTGTTCATAGCCTTCCTCTTTTCTTATTTGTGACATCTCTCTCTAACAGTGAGAGAGACTTGGCTCTCATTAATCAAAATATATGTACTTATTTGTTTACCCCTAGTATGCACATAAAGTAGTTTCAGAATTGCTAACCCATGCCGCTGGGAGAAACAAATTTATTAACTAAAATATAGTCTTGTATTTTAACAATATAATAAAAGTTCTTTTTTTTTTTTTAAGATCTTATCTATTTATGAGAGACAGAGAGAGAGAGAGAGAGAGAGAGAGAGAGAGACAGGCAGAGGGAGAAGCAGGCTCCATGCAGGGAACCCGACGTGGGACTTGATCCCAGGACCCCGGGTTCACACCTGGGCTGAAGGCAGGCGGTCAACCACTGAGCCACCCAGGCTTCCCATAAAAGTTCTTTTTGTCTTTCTAACCTGAAAATATATGCACAAAGTACTGTTTTCCAAAGTGGCTTAGTTTCTTTTCTTCTTAGGTTCTTTTCTTCCCCATCCCCTGCAGCATGGTTATTTTATTCATTTGTAATATCATTAACTTCATTTATTACAATTTTTATTTCATTTTGGATTTCTCTCACATTATGGTTGATTTCTTTTAATTTTACATACAGTAAAATTCACTCTTGGTAGTGTACAGTTTTGCAGGTTTTCGTAGATGGATGGAGACATGATCCCATTCTCATAACTAGGTACCTTTTTGCTGGCCCCATTATAATTAACCTTACTCTCTCCCATGCCCAGCTCCCAGAACTCTCTGATTTGTTTTCCATCCATATAATGTTTCCTTTCCAGTCAGTCATATTATGGGTTAATGTAACATGTAGCCTATTGGCTCTGTTTCATTCACTTAACAAAATGCATTTGTAATTTATTCCATTGTGTTGCATGGATCCATGTTTCTCCCTTTTGATTCCTGAGTAGTATTCCATTCAATCCATTCTTTGGTAGAAACATGTGGGTTGTTCCCAGTTTTTGACAGTTATAAATAAAACTGCCATAAAAATGCATACAGCTTTTTTATGTAAATATATCTTTTCATTTCCCTTAGTAAATACCCAGGAGTGAGATTGCACGATCATGTGCTATATGTGTATTTATCCTAATAAAATACTGCCAGACTATTTTCTGAGTGGCTTTGCTATTTTGCATTTCCATCAGCATGTGTGGAATATCTCGTTTTATACGCTCATCAGCACTTGAGATTATCAGTATTTCAGTCATACTAATAGGAGTGTAATGGTGTCTTGCTGACACTTCTAATCTGCATTTCCCTAATGATGTTGAACATTATTTCATATGCTCATTTGCCATCTTGCTTGATGAAGTGCTGTTTAGGTCTGCCCACTTTTAAATTGGGTTGTTTTATCTTTTTATTTTTTAATTGAAAGAGTTTGTTCTATATTCCAGATCTTCTGGATTCGACTTCTTTTATAGAGTTTCTGACAAATATATAAATCGTATCTCCTGGTCTTAGCTTGTCTTTTCATTTTCTTGATGGTGGTTTTTGAAAAGTGAAAGTTTTAGATTTTCATAACACCGAATTTCCCAAATTTTTATTTGTAGAGTGTGCTTTTGTCACCATATTTAAAGAATCTTTGCTTGGGATCCCTGGGTGGCTCAGCGGTTTAGCACCTGCCTTCGGCCTGGGGTATGATCCTGTTATCTCGGGATCGAGTCCCACATCGGGCTCCCTGCATGGAGCCTGCTTCTCCCTCTGCCTGTGTCTCTGCCTCTCTCTGTGTGTCTCTCATGAATAAACAAATAAAATCTTTCAAAAAAAATCTTTGTGTAATCAAAGTAACAAAAATTTTCTTTCATGTTTTCTTTTAGAAGTTTTGGTTTTAGTTTTCATATTTGTGTGTATTATCTATTTTGAGTTAAATTCCATATATGGTGTGAGATAAAGTTCTAAGCTCATATGCATGTGTATGTGTGAGATATGAAATTTTCCTATAAGCATCTGTTAAAAAACAAAAACAAAAACAAAAAATTATGCTTTCCCTATTGAACTGCCTTAGTGACCTTATAAAAATTAGGAAACCATAAACACAAGAGTTGATTTTTGCTCTTACACCAACACTGTCTTGATTATTGTAGTTATACAATTAGTTTGAAAATCAAAATCAATCAGGTGTAAGTATTCCAACTGTTTTTTCTTATATTTTCTTTTCAAAAATTTTTGGCTATTCTGGGTCTTCAAACTTTTATATGAGTTTTAGGATCACTCATCCATTTCTACAAAAATGCCAGCTGTAGATCAAATTTGGGAAGTTTTGCCGTTTTAACAATATTAAATCTTTCAATCCATGAACATGGAATGCATTTCCATTTATTTCTTTTTCTTTTTTCTTTTAAAAAAATCTTTCTTTTAAAAAAAGATTTTATTTATTTATTTATTTATTTAAGAGGGAGAGGGAGAGTGTGAGAGAAAATAAGAGATCCCAAGAGCAGGGGGTGGGAGAAGCAGACTCTCCAGTGAGCAGAAGTCCAGCACTTGGGGCTAATTTTAGTATCAAGCTAAGTTTGACTTCATAGAATAAGATGGGAATGATTCCCCTATGGAAGAGGGTTGGTGTTAATTATTTTTGAAAATTTTTATACAATTTAATGGTGAAGCCTGAAGCTTTTGTTGTGGGAAATTTTTTTTTTACTACTAATTCATTCTCTATACTAGTTATGGGTTTATTCAGATTTTCCATTTTTTTCTTCAGTCAGTTTTGGAAGTTTGTATCTTTCTTGGAATTTCTCATTTTATTGGTGTACTGTTGCTCATATTACAGTTATTTTTATTTTTCTAAGGTCAGTGGTAATACTTCCTCTTTCATTCCTGATTTGTAATTGAATGTTCTTTATTTCTGGGTCAATGTAACTAAAGATTTGTCAATTTTATTGATCTTTTTAAAGAACCAACTTTGGTTTTATTGATAATCTGTGTTATTTCTCTTCTCATTGCTCTGTTAATTAATGTTCTAATCATTATTATTTTCTTCCTATGCTTGCCTTGAATTTAGTTAGGTCCTTTTCCATTTTATTGAGGTTAGGTTATTGGTTTGAGATCTTTCTTATTTTCCAATGTTAAGCTTTTTTTTTTTTTTTTTTTAAGATTTTATTTATTTATTCATGAGAGACACTGAGACACAGGCACAGGAAGAAGCAGGCTCTCTGCGGGGAGCCCGACTTGGGACTCGATCCCATGACCCTGGGATCATGTCCTGAGCCAAAGGCAGACGCTCAAACACTGAGCCACCCGGGTGCCCTCGATGTTAAGCTTTTAATAGCTATAAATATTCCCTGAGAACTGGTTTCACTGCATCCCACAAGTTTTGGGTTGTTGTGTTTTAGGTTTTATTCATCGCAGTGTTTTCTCATTTCCCTTGTGATTTCTTCTTTGACCTATTGGTGATATAGCAGTGTATCATTTAATGTCACATATTTGTGAGTTTTCCAAATTTCCTTCTGTTATTGATTTCTAATTCCATTCCATTGTGTTCAGGGAACATACTCTAAATGTTTTTAGTCTTTTAACGTTTACTGAGACTTGTTTTTCCGCCTAATGTATTATCTAGCCTGGGGAACGTTACATGTGCACTTTAGAATAATACATACTCGGATGTCATTGTGGAGTTTTATATGTGGGTGAGGTCTCCAACTACCATTGTTGATTCTCTACTTCTCCTTTCAGTTCTATCAGTTTTTGCCTCATCTATTTTGGGGCTTTTTTGTCACATATGTATAGATGTTTAAAATTGTCTTATCTTCTTGATGGGTCAACCCACTTATCATTACTTATCATTTGTCTCTAGTAAACTTTTGTCTTTGAACCAAAAAGGTGTCTCTTTATAGACAGCATATAGCTGGATCATGTTTTTGTTTCTTTTTAAAAAAATTTTATTTATTTATTTCTAAAGATTTTATTTATTTATTCATGAGAGACACAGAGAGAGACAGAGGGAGAAGCAGACTCCCTGTGGGGACCCCAATGCAGGACTTGATCCCAGGACCCCATGGATCATGACCTGAGCCAAATGCAGACGCTCAACCACTGAGCCACCCAGGTGCCTCATGTTTTTGTTTCTTAAAAAAAAATCTATATTGCTGATCTTTGCCTTTGATCAGAGTATGTAATCTGTTTACATTTTATGAGATTACTGATAAAGTGGAATTTATACATGCCATTTTACTTCTTTTTCTATATGTCTTATGTCTTTTTTGTTCCTCTGTTCCTCCATTACTGCCCAATACTGTATTAAATAGATGTTTTCTAGTGTACTATTGTAATTCTTCTCTCATTTTTAAATATATGTTTTGTTATTTTCTTATAGTTACCTTGGGGATCACAATTAACATCTTAATTTATAACAATGCAGTTTGGATTAATATGAATTTAAGTTCAATAGTATAAAACACTTTGCTTCTAGATAACTCCATTCCCCTCCTCCTTCCTATGTGCTGTTATTGTCCTACAAATTACTTCTTTTTAAAAAAGATTTATTTATTCTGGAGAGAGAGATAGAGAAAGAGAGAGAGAGAGCATGAGCTGAGGGAGGAGCAGAAGGAGAGGGACAAAGTAGACTCCATGTTCAGCAAGGGGCTCTATGTCACAACCTTGAGATCATGACTTGACCCAAAATCAAGAATCAGATGTTAAACTTATGAGCTACCCAAGTACCCCCCAAATACTCCTTCATATGTTGTATGCCCGTCAACACAGATTTATAGTTATTGCATTATGCCATTATCTTTTAAATAAGATGAAAGAAAACATTTTCAATAAAAAATACATTTATACTGTCTTATATTTATCTATGTGGATGCAAATACATCCATGTGGATGAAAATTATTATGTAGAGTCCTTTCATTTCAGCCTGAAGGATAGATTTCTTGTTGGGCAGATCAGATGGGGATGAATTTGCTCAGTTTTGGTTTAGCTGGCAATATTTTAATTTCTCTTCATCTTTGAAGGATGGTCTTGCTGGATTAAAAATTTTAATTGACAGTCTTTTTTCTTTTAAGCATTCTGAATATGTCAACCCACTGATTTGGGGCCTCCATGCTCTTTAATTAGAAATCAAGCATGAATCTTACAGGGGATCCCTTGAACACGATTAGACGTTTTTCTTTTGCTGCTTCTAAGAGTCTTTCCTTGCCTTTGTCCTGCAGAACTTTGAATTTAATGTGGATCTTTTCTGTGTTTATATTACCCGGTATATGTTGAGCTTTTTGGATATGTAGGTTTTTCATCAAATTTGGGAAATGTTCTGCTGTTATTTCTTCAAATATTCTTTTTGACCCGTCTTTTCACTCTGTGACTCCTACTAAGCATTTGATAGTGTCCTATAAGTATCTGAAGCTCTTCATTTTTCTTCATTCTTTTAATTTCTCAGAGCAGGTCATCTCAATTAATGTATCTTCAAGTTCCTGGTTCTTTCTTCTGCTTAATTGAATCTAAATTTAGCTCCTCTAGTGGATTTTTCAATTCAGTGTTGTACTTTTCAACTCCAGAATTTTTATTTGATTTTTTAAAAGTCTATCTTTTCATTAGTTTTCTCTATTTGATGAGTTACTATTCTAATACTTTCCTTTAGTTCTTTAAACATTTCTTTCTTTAGGTCTTTGAACATATTTTAAAAGCTAATTTAATGTATGTCTAGCATCTGGGCTTCTTCTAAGACAGTTTCTATAACTTGGTTTTTTTCTATGTATAAACCATACTTTCTTGTTTCATTGTATGTCTTATACTTTTTCTTAAACAAAACAAAACAAAAAACCCTGGAGGTTTAAAATAATATAATGTGGTACCTCTGGAAATCAGATTCTTTTCCTTTCTGGCACTCATTGTTGTTTAGTTACTGATGCAGAAGTTGCTGTTGTTGCTGTTTGTTTAGTGATTCTCCAGAATCAATTCTATAAATCCTGTATTCTTTGTCATGTGTGGCCACCAGAGTCTCTGCATGGTTAGCTTATTGGTCAGAGAATAACTGGAAAGAGATTTCCTGAAATATCTGGAACCAATAAGTCTCCCATTTTTTGCTGAAGGGCTCAGGACTCACTCAGATAGTTTATAACTGCATTACTGTTCACTTCCTGCTTGGGTAGAGCCTCAGGGTCAAGCAGAAATCAGAGCTTGGGGTCTTCTTAGTCTTTCCTGAACATGCACACAATTCTGAGCATAAGCATAGCCCTCTGCATGCATATAGACTTCCAGGTTTCTAGTAATTTATTGAAGCTTTCCAAAGCCCTCTCTGGACAGTTCATTCTCCAGGTTTTCTTTTAATGTTTTTTATTATTTATTTGCTCCCAACCCTTATTACTACCTCAGGCAACTGCAATATTAAATGATTGCCGCTGATTTTTTTCAACAAATAGCCTTGAGTAATGGTTGTTTTTATTGGGCAAGCTCTGAATAAGGTTAAATAAAAACAAGCCTTGTGAGTGGGATCTTCCAGGGAACCACCAGGCAAGTCCAAAAATGACAATTTTCTGGGAATGGGATTTTGAAAGAGCTCCAACCTTTCCAGTGAGTGCTGGAATGATAGATTTCACTGCAATTGTGGGCTGCTGGTTTTAAGGCTACCATACTGCTGAGGAGGAGGGTATGGCAATCGGGCAAGTTAAAAATGCCAGGGAACTCACTGTTCTTACTGAGATTCAGCTGTTTTTCTTGAATAAACACTCCCAGACTCCTTCAAGCCTTTGGTTAATCTCCAGAGTTCTGAAAAAGTTGATTTTGATACATTTTTGCCAGTGTTCTCATGTTTTTTATGAAGAAGAGGATTTTTGGATGTTCTTACTCCTCCATTCCCATGTACATCACCTGAGTTGACATCTCAAATACATCTCATGAATTTTTTTCTAAGTGATTGTTCTAGTGGTTATAATATGCATCTCCATGTGTTACTGTCTACTTCAGGTTAACATTGACTTGTTTCAGTAAAATGCAGCAATTTTCTTTACTCTAAATCTGTCTCCTTTTCTCTCCTTTGTGCTTTTATTATTTTATGTCTATATTATATGTTATAATACATAACATACATATAATGGTGTAAATATTACATATAATATCTGTGTGTGTTTTAAACCCATCAATGGCAGCAAAGCTACTGTTTTTCATTACCTAATAAAACTAGCTGGCTGACCAAGTGGCAGGGGATTGGAGCTGCCCCCAGCAGTATGTTTGCAGATGCCTACTGTTCTTCCCCCAACATTGTAGCAGCTTTTCATGAATAAATATCTCTCCATTTGTTGTTTACCTTTGGTAAACTTCCAGAACCATGAAATTGTTGTTTTAAATTATTTTGCCCAGTTTTATACTTGTTTTCTGAGGAAAGGATTTGCTGACCTCTTTATTCTGCTATAACCAGAAATCCATATAATCATAGAATATATTATTTTCATCTTTATTAGATAATTCCAGGTGATGTTTCAAAGAACTTTTATCAATTTACCCTCCTACCAGTAGTGTTTGAGAATTCTATCCTTGCCAACAGTTTATCAGTTTTTAGAGAGTTTTAAAATCAGTTTTAAGCTCACTCTTTCCATTCATTTAATGGTATTTTTAGATGAACAGATTTCAGTTTGAGTCAAGTGAATCAATTTTTTCTTTTGTACCTACTGATTTCCAACTCAAGGTCATGAACATATTCTCCTATATTATCTTCTAAAATCTGTATTGTTTTATTTTTCACATTATGGTCTTAGTCCAGCTGAAAAGGACTTTTATGTATAAAAGAGGAATAATGTTTTTTTCTTTATTTTCCTATGTGAGTATTCAATTAACTTAGCATTATTTGTTGAAAAAAATTATCTTTTCTCCATTGCTCTTGTTTTTAATCCTATTTCTGCAAGTTTTCCAATGACTGCCAAAATTGATCTTGTTCAAAAGAGCATAGCCAGATTTTTAAATTTACCTTTTCTAATAATTGACTGAAGAATTTTTTTACTTTTAATTTCAAACTTTCCCTTTACATGAAGAAACAGGTATGGAAGTAGTTACAAAAATTCTTTAAAAGTGATCTTTAACTAACAAATAAATTTTAATAAGAAAAATTTTTTAATAAATCTGAACAGTATGGAAAAGATATAATTTAGGAAGCTACTGAATTGTACCACCGATGTAATATTGCATGTTATTATTTTGTTCTTTATTTTTAAATATGTCATAATTAAAAAGAAGAATAAATATCAATTTTAAAGATATTAATCAAATTTTGTAAAATATTTATGTATTAACAAAAATTGGCATTCATCAAACACAAACCTCATGCTTCTTACTCTTTTTTGTTGTTTTAAAATTCACTTATTGGGACATCTCGGTGGCTCAGTTAAGCATCCAACTCTTGATCTCAGCTCGGGTCAGGTCTCAGGGCTGTGAATTCAAGGCCTGCATTGGGCTCCATCCTGGGAGTGGAGCCTACTTAAAAAAATAATTTAAAAAAACCCCCAAAAATTCGCTTATCAAAATTCCAAACCATCTCACAGAAGGGTAAAATTTAAATAATTCAGGTTCTATTTCTTTATCTTACAATTATAACATATACCATTGCTTATTTTAAATCTATTATTAAACACAGGAATATGTAGTACTGTAGAACACACAAATAGCAATTTTGAATTGTTGCAAATTTCCCCTTGAAACAATTCTACTACTGAGATTTCAAAATACTTAACTTCCAAAAAAAGAAAAAGAAAACTTAACTTCCAAGTGGAATGAAATGTTTCTTTTTTCTTAAAAAAAAAAAAAAACCCTATACAGTTAATGTATAATCTTCATCCAGCAAAATTAACTCATTATTATACATGCCCATGAATTTTGACAAATTCATTTTGTTGTGTAACCACCATCACAATCAGACATAGGACAATAGGAAATGAAGTTGCTATCTTGAAGAGATATCTGCACCCCATGTTTATTGCAGCATTACATACAACAGCCAAGACATGGAAACAATCTAATTGTTTATAGATGAATGGATAAAGAAATTGTGGTCTATATACACAACGTGATATTATTCAGCCATAAAAAGAGAAGGAAGCCTTGTCATTTGCACAACTTGAATAAACCTTGAGGATACTACGCTAAGTGACATAAGTCAGACAGAGAAAGACAAATATTGTAAGATCTCACTTGCATGTGGAATCTAAAAAAAAAAAAATCAAACTCATAGAAACAGAATAGATTGATGGTTGCCAGGGGCTGGGGGCTGGGGATAATGAGTGAAGGTGGGCAAAGAATACAACCTTCCAATGATAAGATAAGTAAGTTCTGGGATGTAATGTACAGCATGATGACTAGAGTTACCATACTATATTCTTGAAAGTTGGTAAGACAATAAATCTTTTTAAAAATAAATATTAAAATTAAAAAAATATTTTATTTATTGATTCATAAGAGACACACAGAGAGAGAGGCAGAGACACAGGCAGATGGAGAAGCAGGCTTCCTGCAGGGAGCCCGATGCGGACTCGATCCCAGATCCCAGGATCACGCCCTGAATCAAAGGCAGATGCTCAACCTCTGAGCCACCCAGATGCCCCCTAAATCTTAAAAGTTCTTACTGCACACACACAAAAGGTAACTATGTGAGGGTGATGAATGTAATTAACTTTATTGTAATTATTTTGCAATATATGTGTATATAAAATCATCACATTGTACACCTTAAACTCACACAATAGTATATGTCAATTTTATCTCAATAAAGCTAAAAAAAAAGAAAGTTATGGAACAGTCTCATTGATCCCTGTCCTACATGTTAATAATCTTTTCTCTCCACCTCTGCTCCTGGTGATCCCTCATCTGTTTTCTCTTCCTATAGTTGTACTTTTTCCATAATGTCATGTAACTGCACTCCTACAGCGTGTAGCCTTTTGAATCTGTCTTCTATTACTATCACGCATTTGAGACTTTTCTATGCTTTTGTGTGTATCCATAGTTAATTTCTCTGTGTTGTTGGCCAACTTTCCACTGAAGGCTTATACCCCAGTTTATCCATTTTTCAGTTGAGAGATGTTTGGATTGTTTCCAGGTTTTGGCAGTCACGAAGAAAGCCACTGTAAAATTTCATGTGTAGATTTTTGGGTGTGTGTGTGTTTTTAAAATTTTTGTTGGGCAATTGTATACTATGACAAATATCCTTTGTACTTGATACCTTTTGAAGTAAATGGTATCTTAAAAGTTTTCTCATTTTTCAAATTCAAACTCTTTGCTGCTGGGATAGAGAAATATGACTGATTTTGTATATTGATAATCTATCCAGAAAATGTGCTAAATTTGTTATTTAATTCTAAAAATTTAATTATTATTTATTTATTTATTTATTTATTTATTTATTTATTTATTTTATTTATGATAGTCACAGAGAGAGAGAGAGAGAGGCAGAGACACAGACAGAGGGAGAAGCAGGCTCCATGCACCGGGAGCCCGACGTGGGATTCAATCCCGGGTCTCCAGGATCGCGCCCTGGGCCAAAGGCAGGCGCCAAACTGCTGCGCCACCCAGGGATCCCTAATTCTAAAAATTTAACTGAATAATTTGGAATTTTTATGTGTAAATGGTTTGCTGCAAATTCTATTTTTAATAAGATTCTATCTATCTATCTATCTATCTATCTATCTATCTATCTATCATCTATCTATCTATCTATCTATCGAGCAGCAGTGGGGTAAGGAGAGAGAGAATCTTAAGCAGGCTTCATGTTCACCACAGAGCCCCACACAAGGCTTGTTCTCAAGACCCTGAGATCATGACCTGAGCTGAAATTAAGAGTTGGGTGCTTATCCAACTGAACCACCCAGGCACCCCATCCATATTTTTAAAATTATGGAAATTCTTTTGTTTTTAATTTGATAAGATTTCTTTCTTTTAATTTTTAATGTACATGAAGAATATTGATTCTTTTTTCCCCTGAGTGCTTCTCAGAAGTCCTGCTGTAGGCACTGAAAAGGGAACAGTTGGGTTCACTGAGCATGGAGTTTTTTTGGGAAGTTGTTAATGAAAAAAAAAAAGGGGGGGGGAAACAGAGGTTAAGATACTGGCAAAAGGGTGGCTGAGGTGATGAAGCATGGAAATGAAATTAGGAAGGGAGACAAAAGGCATGAGAAAGGAAGACAGGAGAGGCACGGGTGGATACACGCCAAAGAGAGGGTTCCTGCATCAGGAAACCCAATGAAGTTGAAGACAGCGGGATGCTGAAAATCATGAGGACAGGCTTCAAGTGGACATTGCTCAATGCCATCCATTTCGGTCCAGAGTTGCTCAGGTACACACAGGTGTGCAATGGAAGAAAGAGAGCGAGGTGCCAAAGTGTTTGTGGGACCAGAGGAAGTACCCAGAAGCTGAAGGATGACAGAGGAGTGGAGGCTTTTACAAAAACGTAGGTGGAAAGTGGTCTGGAAACAACAGTGACTGTGGAAGATGGTACCAACTCTCAAGCATCTTGAGGTAAGTGGCAGAGGGAGAAAGAGCAGCCTCCACCAGAGGTGGCTGCAGGGGACCCGGTCACAGAGCAGATGGAGGGTCTCCTTAGGTCAGGAAGTGTGGAATCATTCTGAAAATATCAACCTGTTGTGTAAAATCATGTATGACTACACTATGCAACCAACTATGGTTTGCCCTAGACCTTGGCTGCTAGGCACTCTGGGTCCCACCTCTGTGAAATGCAAAGACCTTTGCAGATTTGGGGCACTCAGTTCACCCCTGTCTGCCGTTATGTTCTGTTTACCTTGAATCCGTTGCTGTTTTCGGATTTTATATTTTATAGGGTTAAATGCATCTTTGTAAGCTGCCTGAAACATGTGTTTGGCGTGGAGTGGATTATAAATAAATACATGCGAGAGGTTTCTTTGCAGTACAAAATGATTCATTATAGCTTTCTTTCGAATACCTAGCTCCCTCAAACACATTTATTATGTCATATAAACATATTTTGATTTGATCTAATTTTCCTTGTATAAGTAACGGAACATTTTAAAGCAAAGAAGAGAAATAAAATTGTATATAACCTACTAATGTTAAAAGAATAATCTACAGGCTACATAGCAGGACAACTTGCTTCCCCTTCATTTCTGGCCAAGAAAATGCGGAGTCTTATGTTTGGTCTGTGAAACCTGGCAAAGGATTGTTTATAAAGGTAAACACAATGACTGAGATGACATTTTTACCACCTGATTTTGAACAGATTATGGAAAACCCTAGTACATTTAGGGAGGTTTTTGTTTTTGTTTGTTTTTGGTTCTTGATGTTATTTGAGGATTGGACACAGATCCAATGCCTGAAAATGTGTGGCTTCTGATTGTTGCTCGTATCAGATTAATGCTCAGAGGAAACGGATTGTACTTACTGAGGACCTGAGCCCTGGACTTGATAATTCCCGATCTTTCCAAGACTCTGTTTTATCATTTGCAAGATGAAGATGGTAGTAGCATCTACCCTGTGGAGGTGGGGTGAGAAGTAAATAAGATGACACATTTGAGTCATTAAGCATAGTGCCTGGTACATATTGTAAACTATTCATAGATGTCAATTTGAAAAAAAAAATAAAGGCGTTCACTTTGATCGCACTCAGGATAGGGTGTTATTCTGATTGTTGCAGTGCATTTATAGACGTCTCTCTCCAAAGATTAATTCCTTAAGAATGGAGTATCTCCCTATTTTGTCCCACGGTGCCAAATGCAGTAGATTCTCCAGCGGATTAATTTGGTTCTCTGGATCTATTTCTTAACAAATGTCGCTGGCATGTTTGAGCCAACATGCTTAAAGAAATTCACCAGGAAACTGCCTATAATGTGAAATCTACTGTCCAATTTATAGATCCATCTGCCTTTACATGTTCATCAATTGCTTTTTTAGTTTCTCAGTTGCCTTTTTAGTTCACAAATTTATTTACTATGTTCGTGACGCTGAGAAAATGTGAGTATTTTGGATGTTAATAGCGTGTTTTCAAAGCCAACTTTTAAAAAAATATATGTTTTTTTGGTTTGACTTGTGTAGTATTTGGCGAAGCAGAATATTTCTAAGTAATTTCTCCAGGAGTACTTTCTCTTGCTGTTCTCAACACCTTTGGGAATTGATGGTGGTGTCTGGCTGGTGGAGACGTGAGTTTTTTCCCCCTCCTTCTTAATAGAGTGTTCCACTGGGAAATTTTCTAATTTTCAGGACTTGTGGGGCTTTTGTTTTCTTTTTCTCCATCAACAAATGTAATCATCAAATCCCCAAAGCAGAAACATGAGAAACTGAGCAAAAATTCTCAGAGCAGTTCCTGGAATCATGAGTACGATGATCAGGCCCGTGAGTGTGCACACACCTACACCTTCTATGGCTTTTGATTTTGACCCGCCTTCGTACTTATCACTCCAAGCTAGTGGGGAAAATTCTATTTATAAGGAACAAGGCAGCTGGCGTGTGTAGTGCTGGTTCTCAGGCTCACAAGCGAAGGCAGGCTTGGCAAGGGGGCCAATTTGGCTAATGAGGAATACAACTTCCTGAAACCCTTTCTCTGTGCAAAAACGGGTGAAGAAATGTAGTGGGTGGTCTTTCTAAGATAAAAAAAAAAAAAAGAAAAAAAAAGTACATTGCTAAGAAAGCCAGCTCAAGCTTTGGGGATTTTTCCTCTTAATTTTCCTGGTACTTCAGTTGCCTTTAATGACACTTTGAATCACAGACTTTAACTTGAATTCTGAATCTTAGTGAAATATTTTGGCTATGGGTTTCATTCATGGCATCCTGTTTTATTGTTAACTACGGTCTCTCATTAGTCTTTCAAAAATAATATGTCATGCTATTGGTTTTAGCAAAAGGTTTCATGGCTCACTGAATTTACTCACACTATCTTCTCAAATCAATTTTTTAAATAAAAAATGTGATACATACATTTGGCAAAACAAAACAAAACTCAGCAATATAAAATGATATAAGTGAACAAGCAGAAACAAGTCTTTCTTCCACTCCAGACTTGAATCCTCCAAGGCTCCCTCCCCAGAGATAGCCATTGTAACCAGTTTGCTTTGTATCTTTCTGGAAGTTTCCATGTATATGCAAGCATATACATGTCTATTCATTCTAGGCATACTGATCTGTATCTTGCTTCTCCCACTTAACGTCTCTTCCCATATCAGCTCGTATGTATCCCCTTCATTCTTTTTCAAGGCTGTTAGTCTTACCTTTTACATTTTAATTCAATTTTTCAAACAATGAGATTTCATTTCCATTTTCCATTCCTGTTCTGGCCAGCCACAGACTGCCACACCTGAGACAGGCCTCGTGTGTTCTCATTCCGGTGGCCCCGGGAACATCTCCTGGTTTCAATGTTTTCCTTACTGACATTGTTTTTTCCTTGCTGACATTCCCGAAGCCCATAATTCCCTATTTAGACCTTCATCCCTTTGATTTTTAGTTTTGCTCAGCTACTCAAATGCAAATATCCCTGGGAGTCTTGTGTTCTTTTTTCATCCTGGTCTCGGTACCAATGTATTTCTCAGATCCTTTTCTGGAAATAAGGTTAGCTGGGAAAAGGAAGCTGAACAAATTGAGGTCCCTGGGAACTGGGGGTGAGGGTGTGAGGAAAGAAGAAAGGAGGGGCGGCCTGAGTTGGCTCATTCCAGTTTTTTTTCCGTGTCATATTCATCTTCCCTGAGCCTCCTCAGGGTGGGTGACACCATAAAGGAAGACAAAGTCTGTGGAGGCTTCCCTTCTATGTTTTACTCATTACACAGCTTCTATGCTTAGGAGAGTCCTAGCACAGCAGTAGAGGATATGCATGCATTCTAGTCTGAAGACGGGTTCTTTCTATCTGGGAAAATGCCAAGCAGGAGTAAGGATCTCTCTGATAATTTGGTAAAAGCTATGACTCCCTTCAGAAAAATGAACAAATACATAATAAAATTTATAGATTATGGCAAGGTTATTATTTTTAATGTTAATGCTACTAATTGTTAAGCAGTTATTATGTGTGGGGCACTGGGTCAGACAGCTCTGCATACTTACTTATTTTTATGGAAGCCTTGCAATGATAACCCCATGAAATATGCATTCTTGCCCTCATTTTATGGATTAAAAAACTAAGGTTCAGCAAGTTTGTCTCACAAAAGGTATCAAAGGGTAGAGTTGCGTTTGAATCTGTCTCAAGATCAAGAGCCCCTGATTAAGGTACCTCTTTGACTCACTGAGGTGGACCATGGACCCGGCCTGGAAGGTGTTTAAAGCAGGAGAAGACACTGCCGGCAGATGGGATGAGCGCAAGAACACATCTGTGAGCCTGGTGCTATGCCGGGCAGACCCGGGCCTGAACACGCCAAGCCAAAGTACACACGTGTGGAAGCACAGAACACAAAGAATGAAGTGTCCCCCAAATTACCAAAAGCAGAAGGAAGGAGGGAAAGTTGGCACTGTCATACCAGCATGAGGAATGGAAATGGTGCAAGCAGTAGTTGACATTATTAAGTGCCAGTCACGGGGGGAAGCACTAATCTAAGAGGGTTACGAGTTTTACCTTACTTATTCCTCATTGTAATCTCACGAGTAGACACTAATATTACCCCCATTTTACAGATAGGGAAACTGAGGGATAGTAAGATTATATAGCCTGGGCCAGATCACAGAGCTAGCACATGGTGGGGGTCTAGGTTTGAAAATAGGCATTCGAAAATAAATAAATAAATAAATAAATAAATAAATAAATAAATAAATAAATAAGAAAATAGGCATTCATGCAGAAATCTGTCCTCTTACCCCTACCAGGCTATGCTGCCCCTGCACCATTTGTTTGTGAGCTCCCTCCCCTTTTCTGCCTCTTGGTAAGATCCTTTATGGTGATTTGCAAGGCCAACCTAATCGGCCCATTCTCATTTCCCAGTCCTCATTTCTTCCTGTTTCTGGCTTGTAAGGCTTTCATTGTTCCCTTCTAGGTGCCCTTGGGGCACTTGGCTCATAGGTATTGTTGATGCCTTTATTTTTTTTTTATTTTTTATTTTTTTATTTTTTTTAAAAGCTTCTTTTTTTATTTTTAATTTTATTTATTTATGATAGTCATACAGAGAGAAAGAGAGAGGCAGAGACACAGGCAGAGGGAGAAGCAGGCTCCATGCGCCGGGAGCCTGATGTGGGATTCGATCCCGGGTCTCCAGGATCGCGCCCTGGGCCAAAGGCAGGCGCCAAACCGCTGTGCCACCCAGGGATCCCTGTTGATGCCTTTAGAGATGATGCGGGGCTCAATCCCAGGACCCTGGGATCATGACCTGAGCCAAAGGCAGACACTTAACTGACTGAGCCACTAGGCGCCCCTAGTATGTTCTAAGTGCTAGATTACAAATGTCTTGAGGGGGACGCCTGGGTGGCTCAGTGGTTGAGCATCTGCTTTCGGCTCACGGGTCCAGGGACCGAGTCCCACATCCAGCTCCCTGTGAGGAACCTGCTTCTCCCTCTGCCTGTGTCTCTGCCTCTTTCTGTGTCTCTCATGAAAAAATAAATTAAATCTTAAAAAAAAAAAAAAGTGTCTCGAGGTTGAAGAAGTCACATTTTATTTACTCTGGTGCTTGGAACAGCACAGGTGACCATGGTAGAGGTCCCTAATGTTTCCTGCCTGGCTTTAACCTACAATGGACTTTCCTTTGGTCCTGTTGGGGACTCCCATGGCACTGTGGGCTGTGGGGAGAAGTGGAAGGTACAGGAAATTACTGCAGGGGCTCATGGGGCCCTGGAATGCTGCTCATTGATGTTCCAGACCCAACAGCAGTTGGAGGGACCTGAGAGCACCTACGGTGACACCCCTTGCTGCTTCCCTGGAAACAGGTGTCATCTTCACCTCAGTGACTTCACTCACCTTGCAAACAAGTGTCTCACTGCTCTTCTATTTCTCTTTGTGTTTTACACATGGACGGTTGACTCTGTTTATCTCAGAGTCAAGCCGAAGGAGAGGGGATCCGATTGCCTTGGTTAGTCGCTGCACAGTGCAAAATGGCAGATTTCTCTTGCCAGGCTCCTCTTAGACCACTAGCCCTTTATATATGGCCCAGGCATCTATTCCTGGGCATGGTGAATCTTGGCAGAATCTGGAATTTTCCTGTTGTGTGTGTGTGTGTGTGTGTGTGTGTGTGTGCATGGAGAGAAATATTTGATATAATTTCTACTTAGTTGAATGTCCAATTTATTAATCTTCAAACCATCAACATTTATCTAAATATTCAGACACTAGCTACACAGTGATTAAACGAAAAAGAACTTAGACATTTAACGAATTTGATCTTCCCCACATTTAAATATTGATTACAGATTTAATTTAGGTGTTCACAAATCTAATATTATCAAGTGTTCTGGGTATTTTAAATGACTTGAGGAGACAAAACATGCAAGGAATATTTCAAAGATTGCAAAGCTAATCGGTGCTTGATTTAAAATGCCTACCAATGTGCTAATAATATGGATTTAAGTTTGCTACTCTGTTGTCTGTATTTTTATTCCTTTGTTTTATTTTTGTAATCCTCCTTACTAGTACTGTTTCATTATTCACCAGGACTGATAATGACTCATTGCTTTGGTGAGAACAGTGGTCATCCCTCAAGTAAGAAGAAAACATAAGAGCATCTTATTTTTTTCTCATCAATAATAATTACATGTAATAATTGCAACAAAGCCATTTTAAGTGAATTCTACAAATCAAATTATTGAACATAAAATGATAGTTCAAGTTTTAAGTCATATTAGAAAATTTTGAGTTAAATTCTTTCTTATGAAACAGTTACATGTCTCACTATCATGGAAACCATTTTTTGAGGGATATTTTCAATGTTTACTAGGTTTAATATTTTGCTTTCTGTAGAAATGATTGCCATATTTTATAGTCTTTCTTCTGACATTGTAGACGTTAAGTCATTTTAAAATACATTTTAAATGTTGAGGCACTTTGTTCTCCACTGACAACATGTATTGGCAAAATTAAATAGGGACAAAATTGGCAAAATTAAATCAGGGTAACAAGAAAGTTTTATAAATGTATCCAGCTGATTATTGCTGGAAATAAATTGCAGGCCTTCAGTGGGAGACATCCGAGATTTCAGAAAACAGGTTAAGGATTTTAGTTCTGACAGCATGTATCCACATCCTATCGATATCCTATCCCTCACTATATTCCTGTTAATTCCAGGGGTGAAATTTTGTGTGGTTGTTGTGCACACTTTCTTTACATTATGTAAGTTATTTAAAAACATTGATAGGGCCAGGGTATTCTTTGGGTTTTAAAAATCTTTCTTTTGTTTTGTTCCCAACATAGGAGAAATGGATTTTTAAGTTCTTATTTTGTAATTTCAAGCATATAGAAAAGTCAAAAGAATAATACCATGAACATCAAAAACCTTTTTACCCAGATCCATCAGTGAACATCTTGCCTCATTTGCTTCCCTTACCACATTATTTTGTTGAAACATTTGGAAATTCCAAATGTCATGATGTGCCTTCTATTTGCTTCCATACGTATGTGCTAAGAACAGCAACAGCAACGTTTGCCCATGTGTCCTCAACGTCATGATCACACCTAAGAATTCCAGTAATTCAATATAATCACATGTACGGTTCATGTTCAAATTTTCCTAATTATCTCCCAATGATCCCTTGTAGATTTCTCCCCCAGAATTCAATGGAGTTTCATTCCTCGTGTTCGGTTATTACATTTCTTCACTTTTCTCTGATCTACAACATTCTCCTCCGCTTTCATTGTTGCTGTTTGCGGTACTGACATTTTTGAGGCGTTCAGGCCAGTTGCTTCGTAAAATGCATCACAGTCTAGATTTATCTGGTGGTATCCTCACGATTAGATTCAAGTACGTTATTTTTTGGCAAGAGTACCTCTGAGATGAAGTTTGAACTACCCACGGAGTCAAGAAGCTTCTCTCTTGTTGGGGATGCAACGTTTGACCAAGAAATCAATTTTGAAAATCAGCTTGGATTGTAACTAGAGAGGTCATGAAATTTTCAGTCGGGAAGACTCTTCGTTCTGGAATTTTCTACAATGGAGAAGTTGGCATCAAGGGACTCTGAGATTCATTGAGTATCTTCCTAAACAGAGCGGAGGGAGAACATTGTGGGATGCCTAGCAGAAGGGCACATCAGGCAGAACAGTGGATGCAAAGGCTCTGCCCCAGGTGGTTGGCCTGCCTGGGGGCCGCGAGGAGGGTGAAGAGCCCTTAGCAGGGAGGGGGGGGGGGGTCAGGCATGAGGCCCAAGAGGAAGGAGGCAGATCCTGAAGGTCTGGAAAGCTCCCCTAAGAGCTTTAATTTGGGGCTACCCGTGATGGGAAGCCACTGAGAAGGTCTCAGGAGAGGGTGGAGCCGTCAAACTCACCTGTTTTTCTTGCCATTTAGGATTTTTTATACTCCTTAAAAATGATCCTTCAGGCCAGAACAGATTTTTGTGATATGTTCCTCTTGCGAATACATGAAACAGGAAAGCCTTAGTGACAGAAATCATGTAAGGTGTTTCTAAGACAGTGCGACTACATGACAACTGCCACCCGGCCGACAGCCATTGAAAGAGCATCCTGACTTCAGGGATGTTAGGATTTATAGAGGAGGAGAGGAGACACCTGTGCACAGGCGCGTCGCCTCGGGAATACAGTCCCCAGCTGTGCTGTCACCCCTGCCAGCGCCTCCCTGCCCGGCCCCCACCTGCAGACACCCCGACTGCTGGCCCCGGGGCTCCTGTCCCCCTGGGACTCCAGGCACGTGCGCCCCGCGAGCACCGCCCGTCGGATGGGCCGGCTCCTGCTGCCACCTGCTCCGCGGCTCCGCGGGTCCCTCGGTGCGGGCGGCCGGCCCGGTCCCCGTCGGCGCCGCTCGGGGACGCGAACACGTGCCCCCTCGCCCCCGGGGCCCCGGGCGGCTCCTCGGAGCAGAGGCCCTGGCGTCGCTGCGCCTCGGGGTGCACTGGCGGCTCCGATGCCCCGCCCCGGGTCACCCCGACGTCCCCGGCCCCGGTCCCGAGGTCCCCGCCCCCTGGTGCTGGGTCCCCGCCCCCTGGCCCCGAGGTCCCCGCCCCTGACCCCGAGGTCCCCGCCCCTGCCCCCGAGGTCCCCGCCCCCTGGCCCCGAGGTCCCCGCCCCCTGGCCCCGAGGTCCCCGCCCCTGCCCCCGAGGTCCCCGTCCCTGCCCCCGAGGTCCCCGCCCCCTGGCCCCGAGGTCCCCGCCCCTGGCCCCGAGGTCCCCGCCCCTGCCCCCGAGGTCCCCGCCCCCCGCCCCCGAGGTCCCCGCCCCTGACCCCGAGGTCCCCGTCCCTGCCCCCGAGGTCACCGCCCCCTGGCCCCGAGGTCCCCGCCCCTGGCCCCCGAGGTCCCCGCCCCCCGCCCCCGAGGTCCCCGCCCCTGACCCCGAGGTCCCCGCCCCCTGGCCCCGAGGTCCCCGCCCCTGGCCCCGAGGTCCCCGCCCCCCGCCCCCGAGGTCCCCGCCCCTGGCCCCGAGGTCCCCGCCCCCTGCTCCTGGGTCCCCCCGCCCCGGGGTCACCCGGAGGTCCCCACCCCCTGGCCCCAAGGTCCCCGCCCCTGGCCCCGAGGTCCCCGCCCCCTGGCCCCGAGGTCCCCCGCCCCTGGCCCCGAGGTCCCCGCCCCCTGGCCCCGAGGTCCCCGCCCCCTGGCCCCGAGGTCCCCGCCCCCTGCCCCCGAGGTCCCCGTCCCTGCCCCCGAGGTCCCCGTCCCTGCCCCCGAGGTCCCCGCCCCCTGGCCCCGAGGTCCCCGCCCCTGCCCCCGAGGTCCCCGCCCCTGCCCCCGAGGTCCCCGCCCCCCTGCCCCCGAGGTCCCCGCCCCCCGCCCCCGAGGTCCCCGCCCCCTGGCCCCGAGGTCCCCGCCCCTGGCACCGAGGTCCCCGCCCCTGCCCCCGAGGTCCCCGCCCCCCCGCCCCCGAGGTCCCCGCCCCTGACCCCGAGGTCCCCGTCCCTGCCCCCGAGGTCCCCGCCCCCTGGCCCCGAGGTCCCCGCCCCTGGCCCCGAGGTCCCCGCCCCCCGCCCCCGAGGTCCCCGCCCCTGGCCCCGAGGTCCCCGCCCTGCTCTGGGTCCCCGCCCCGGGGTCACCCGGAGGTCCCCACCCCCTGGCCCCAAGGTCCCCGCCCTGGCCCCGAGGTCCCCGCCCCCTGGCCCCGAGGTCCCCGTCCCTGCCCCCGAGGTCCCCGCCCCTGGCCCCGAGGTCCCCGCCCCTGACCCCGAGGTCCCCGCCCCTGGCCCGAGGTCCCCGCCCCCTGGCCCCGAGGTCCCCGCCCCTGGCACCGAGGTCCCCGCCCCTGACCCCGAGGTCCCGCCCCCCGCCCCCGAGGTCCCCGCCCCTGGGCCCCGAGGTCCCCGTCCCTGCCCCCGAGGTCCCCGCCCCCTGGCCCCGAGGTCCCCGCCCCTGGCCCCGAGGTCCCCGCCCCCCGCCCCCGAGGTCCCCGCCCCTGGCCCCGAGGTCCCGCCCCCTGCTCCTGGGTCCCCGCCCGGGGTCACCCGGAGGTCCCCACCCCCCCGGCCCCAGGGGGGGTCTGCAGTGGCTCACATGCCCCGGCCAACTGCTCTCAGAAAAGGTGGCCCCAGACACCTTGGGAACCTGGGATGATTCCTCAAACTGACCTGATCCTGACCCTTCTTGAGACCGCTGGTTTCTCTCTGCCCTTTGCCGCAATCCAGCTGTGTCAGTGGTGTCCCCGGCCGGGGTGGCTCGTGCACTGCTGCACTTCCACTGAGCTTCCCAGAGGGCGGGAGGTCTTCCTTGGTGACTGGAGGGGACACAGCTGAGGATAAAAGGCACAGCCAGTGGCAAGTGTCAGGCATAGTTCCTGTTTACTCCAGCCAAGGGCAGATCTGGATGGACTCCAAGGGAAGGGGCCTGCCCTGACAGGTCACCTGCAGCCAGCTGCTCAGGCCTCCGGCTGGTGGGGCCAGCAGCATGACTTGTTGTAGGTGATGCGGCTGCCCATGCCATGACCATGGCATGCATATCTTCTCTTCCCCTCTGCTGATTTGGAGAAAGCAAAAAACTGGTGCATACATGAATGTATCAGTCTCCTCGGGGCTGTCATTGCAGGTCCCCAGAGAAGTGCACGATCATAGGGTCTGAGTGATGCAGCAGCATCCATCCACTGCTAGTGTAGAGCCCCCTTTTTCCCCCCTCCCCTTTTTAAAGGTTAGCTCTCCTACAGCCTGAAAATGAAAGGTTGGAGAACCATTGATCATTCAAATGGTCCTCCAAAGAAAGCAGGGGTAGCCATCCTCATATCAGATAAATTAAAATTTATCCCAAAGAATGTGTAGTAAGAGATGAAGAGGGACAGTATATCATACTTAAAGGATCTATCCAACAAGAGGACCTAACAATCATGAATATTTATGCCCCTAATGTGGGAGCTGCCAAGTAGATCAATCAATTAATAACCAAAGTAAAGACATACTTAGATAACATTACACTAATACTGGGAGACTTCAACACAGCACTTTCTGCGAATGACAGATATTCTCGCACAACACCTCCAAAGAAACAAGAGCTTTAAATGATACACTGGACCAGATGGATTTCACAGATTTTTACAGAACTTTACATCCAAATGCAACTGAATACACATTCTTCTCAAGTGCACATGGAACTTTCTCCAGGATAGACCACATACTGGGTCACAAATCAGGTCTCAACTGATACCAAAAGATTGGGATTGTCTCCTGCATATTTTCAGACCATAATGCTTTGAAACTTGAACTCAATCACAAGAAGAAATTTGGAAGAAACTAAAACACGTGGACATTAAAGAGCATCCTGCTAAAAGATGAAAGGGTCAACCAGGAAATTAGAGAAGAATTAAAAAGATTCATGGAAACTAATGAGAATGAAGATACAGCCATTCAAAATCTTTGGGATACAGCAAAAGCAGCCCTAAAGGGTAAATACATCACAATACAAGCAACTCTCAAAAAATTGGAAAAAACTCAAATACACAAGCTAACCTCGCACCTAAAAGAACTGGAGAAAGAACAGCAAATAAAACCTACACCCAGCAGAAAAAGAGAGTTAATAAAGATCCTAGCAGAACTCAATGAAATGGAGACCAGAAGAACTGTGGAACAGATAACAAAACCAGGAGTTGGTTCTTTGAAAGAATTAATAAGATGGATAAACCATTAGCCAGCCTTATTAAAAACAAAATAGAAAAGACTCAAGTTAATAAATCATGAATGAAAAAGGAGAGAACACAACCAATACCAAGGAAATACAAACGATTTTAAAAACATATTATGAGCTGCTATACACCAATAAATTAAGCAATCTAGAAGAAATGGACGCATTTCTGGAAAACCAAAACTGGAACAGGAAGAAATAGAAAACCTGAACAGGCCAATAACCAGGGAGGAAATTGAAGCTGCCATCAAAAACCTCCCAAGACACACATGTCTAGGATCAGATGGCTTCCCAGGAGAGTTCTACCAAATGTTTAAAGAAGAAACAATACCTATTCTACTAAAGCTATTCCGAAGGATAGAAAGGGACGGAATACTTCAATACTCATTTTATGAGGCCAGCATCACCTTAATTCCAAAACCAGACAAAGACCCCACCAGAAAAGGAGAATTTTAGACCAATATTCCTGATGAACACAGATGCAAAAATTCTCAACAAGATACTAGCCAATGGAATCCAATAGTACATTAAGAAGATTATTTACCATGATCAAGTGGGATTTATCCCCAGGATGCAAGGCTGGTTCAACACTCGTAAAACAATCAACGTGATAGATCATATCAACAAAAGAAAAACCAAGAACCATATGATCCTCTCAATAGATGCAGAGAAAACATTTGACAAAATACAGCATCCATTCTTGCTCAAAACTCTTCAGAGTGTAGGGATAGAGGGAACATGCCTCAGCATCTTAACAGCCATCTATGAAAAGCCCACAGCAAATATCATTCTCAGTGGGGAAACACTCCAAAATCAGGAACACAACAGGGATGTCCACTCTCACCACTGCTATTCAACATAGTACTAGAAGTCCTCGCCTCAGCAATCAGGCAACAAAAAGAAATAAACGGCATTCAAATTGGCAAAGAAGAAGTCAAACTCTCCCTCTTCGCTAATGACATGATACTGTACATAGAAAACCCAAAGCACTCCACCCCAAGACTGCTAGAACTCATACAGCAATTCGGCAGTGTGGCAGGATACAAAATCAATGCCCAGAAATCAGTGGCATTTCTATCCACTACCAATGATACTGAAGAAAGAGAAATTAAGGAGCCAATCCCATTACAATTATACCCACAAGCATAAGATACCTAGGAATAAACCTAACCAAAGAGGTAAAGGATCTATACCCTAAAAACTACAGAACATTTCTGAAAGAAATTGAGGAAGACACAAAGAGATGGAAAAATATTCCATGCTCATGGATTGGCAGAATTAATATTGTGAAAATGTCAATGCTACCCAGGGCAATTTACACATTTCATGCAATCCCTATCAAAATACCACGGACTTTCTTCAGAGAGTTGGAACAAATCATCTTAATATTTGTGTGGAATCAGAAAAGACCCCGGATAGCCAGGGGAATATTGAAGAAGAAAACCAGAGCTGGGGGCATCACAATGCCAGATTTCAGGTTATACTACAAAGCTGTGGTCATCAAGACAGTGTGGGACTGGCACAAAAACAGACACATAGATCAATGGAACAGAATAGAGAACCCAGAAGTGGACCCTGAACTTTATGGTCAACTAATATTCGATAAAGGAGGAAAGAGTATCCACTGGAAGAAAGACAGTCTCTTCAATAAATGGTGCTGGGAAAATTGGACATCCACATGCAGAAGAATGAAACTAGACCACTGTCTTATACAAGACACAAAGATAAACTCAAAAAGGATGAAAGATCTAAATGTGAGACAAGAATCCATCAAAATCCTAGAGGAGAACATCGGTAACACCCTTTTTGAACTTGGCCACAGCAACTTCTTGCAAGATACATCTATGAAGGCAAGGGAAACAGAAGCAAAAATGAATTATTGGGACTTAAGATAAAAAGCTTCTGCACAGCAAAAGAAACAGTCAACAACACTAAAAGACAACCTACAGATGGGAGAAGATATTTGCAAATGACGTATCAGATAAAGGGCTAGTATCCAAGATCTATAAAGAATTTAGTAAACTCAACACCAAAGAAACAAACAATCCAATCATGAAATGGGCAAAAGACATGAACAGAAATTTCGCCAAAGAAGACATAGACATGGCCAACAAGCACATGAGAAAATGCTCCGCATCACTTGCCATCAGGGAAATACACCTCAAAACCACCATGAGACACCACCTCACACCAGTGAGAATGGGAAAATTAACAAGGCAGGAAACCACAGATGTTGGAGAGGATGCGGAGAAAGGGGAACCCTCCTGCACTGTTGGTGGGAATGTGAACTGGGGCAGCCACTCTGGAAAACTGTGTGGAGGTTCCTCAAAGAGTTAAAAATAGACCTGCCCTACGACCCAGCAATTGCACTGTTGGGGATTTACCCCAAAGATTCAGATGCAATGAAACGCCGGGACACCTGCACCCCGAGGTTTCTAGCAGCAATGGCCACAATAGCCAAACTGTGGAAGGAGCCTCGGTGTCCATCGACAGATGATGGATAAAGAAGCTGTGGTCTCTGCATACAATGGAATATTCCTCAGCCATTAGAAACGATGAATACCCACCATTTCCTTCAACGTGGATGGAACTGGAGGGTATTATGCTGAGTGAAGTAAGTCAATTGGAGAAGGACAAACATTATATGGTCTCATTCATTCGGGGAATATGAAAAATAGTGAAAGGGATTATAGGGGAAAGGAGAGAAATGAGTGGGAAATATCAGAGAGGGTGATATAACATGAGAGACTCCTAACTCTGGGAAACAAGGGGTGGTGGAAGCAGAGGTGGGTGGGGGGATGGGGTGACTGGGTGACGGTCACTGAGGGGGGCACTTGACGGGATGGGCACTGGGTATTATGCTATGTGTTGGCAAATCAAACTCCAATACAAAAATATAGAAAAAAATAAATAAAGGATAGCTCTGCCTCTGGTACTTGATCCATGTGGAGGTTTCTCAGAGCAAGAGGAGCAAGCAAGAGGAGTGACTGTACCTGCTTGTGTCCCTTGGGGCCTCTGCCTGGACTCAACATCCCCCTTCACTCAGCCACATTTATCCCTCTAATGTCCCCTGTGATCTCTCACCAACACTAGCCCCTTTGTCCTTATGTCCTTGTCCTGTAGCTAGCTGATCTCTCAGGACAGGATCACTGTCCCCTCCTCCAAAATGCACTAGAACCTCCACAGATGGCAGACCCACCCTACTGGGGGAGCAGATGGGAGCCCCACTTACATTTTAATAGCATTGCTGTGGCTGCTGTGTGGAAAATAGATGTAGGGAGAGGGGGTGAAGTGAAAGAGTGGTTTATCTGAGAAGAATTGCAACAGTCCAGGCAGGAGATGAGGGTAGCTTGCACAAAGAGGGTGTGACATCGGTTGGATTGAAAACCTACTTGGATGAGAGATCAAACTGAATTGGCTGGTGGGGTGAACAGATGTGGGCACGCAAAGTCAAGGATGACGACAGTATTTTGGCCTCAGCAAATGGGTGAATGGTCACTGGGAACCACTGGTGTTCACTGGGATGTGGCAAATTGGAGGAGGTATGAGCCTGGAATGACAGGGGATCAGGCACTCAACTTTGGGCAACTGAAGTTTGAATCACCCGTTAGACAGCAAAGGAAGCTTTACTCAGTCTTGGCAGCCTGCAGTGCAGGGAAGGGTGCAGAGTGGAGATTCAAATCTGGGGCTCTTGGGTGTGTAAGTGGCATTTGAACGCATGAAAGGAAGAAGACCACTTAAGTGAGTGTAGATAGAGAAAAGGTCTGAGGATGATCACAGGGGTACCTCTGGTACTGAGAGGTCAAGAGATGGGAAGACCCAACAAAAGAGCCTAAGGAGGGGTGGCCATCAGAGTAGGAGAGTCAGGAGGGGATGGTGGCCTGGAAGCCAAGCCAGACTGAGCCATTTCAACTGTAAAATGCTGTGAATAGCAATGCAAGTTGCCCATCACATTGGCCACTTAGAGGTCCTGGAGCCTGTATAAGAGTGGAGCTAGGAGAAGGCCCCGTGGGAGTGGGCTGGGAGTGTGGCATGGTGGGTTGTTTAACATTCTGGAGGCATTTGGAGCTGAGAAATGGGCTGCAAGTTGGAGAGGAAAGGAAGTTATTTTTTTATTTTTTTTTTTAAAATTTTATTTATTTATGATAGTCACAGAGAGAGAGAGAGGCAGAGACACAGGCAGAGGGAGAAGCAGGCTCCATGCACCGGGAGCCCGACGTGGGACTCGATCCCGGGTCTCCAGGATCGCGCCCTGGGCCAAAGACAGGCGCCAAACCACTGCGCCACCCAGGGATCCCAGGAAAGGAAGTTAGAGGAGATTTTAAATACTTTAAAAAGTATCTTTTCAACTTAATATAATTTTACGTTATTTTATGTTAAGCACCTCTGTTGAGGTATATTTTGCACACCATAATACTCAACCATTTTAAATGTGCAATTCAACGATATTTTAGCCAATTTCCCCATTTATTCAACGATCACCGTAAGTTAGCTTTAGAACATTTCCATCCCTCAAATAAAATCCTTGTACCCATTTACAGTTAATCCAGTTCCCTTTTCCAGCCTCAAGTGAACACTACTTTTTGTCTCTATAAATTTGCCTTTCCTGGGAATTTCGTACAAATGAAAGCATACAATATATATGGTCTTTTGCATTGGGGTTCTTTCACTTAGTATGATACCCATGCATGTTGTAGCATGTATCAGTATTTGTTCCTTTTTATTGCAGAATAGCATTCTATCAGAAGGATAGACCACAGTTTGCTTTTCCACTCACCATTTGCTGTGCATTTGTATCGTGCACAATTGTTATTGAAGATGGCGATTGGATCAGTGTGCTCAGGCTGCCATAACAAAATACCACAGGCTGGGTGGTTAAACAACAGTTAAACAACAGTTATTTTCTCACAGTTCTGGAGGCTGGAAGTCTAAGATCAAGGTGCCAGCAAGGTTGGTATACAGTGAGACCTTTCTTCTTGGCTTGTCGATGCCACTTTCTTACTATGTCTTCATATGACCTTTTCTCTGTGTACAGAGAAAGAGATCTCTGGTGTCTCTTTCTTCTCTTACAAGATACCCATCTTATCAGATTAGGTCTCTACCCTGAGAACCTCATTTATTCTTAATTACCTCCCTAAAGGCCCTATTTCCAAATACAGTCACATTATGGGGGTGAGAGCTTCAACATGTGAATTTGCGGATGCAGAGCATGATTCAGTCAAGGGAAATTACATCATATTTGTGTGCTGAATGAGAAGGATCTAATACAGGGTTTCTTAACCCTGGCACTTTTTTTTTAAAAGACTTTATTTATTTATTCACTAGAGAGGCAGAGGGAGAAGCAGACTCCCTGAGAAGAGCCTGATTTAGGACTCAATCCTAGGACCCCGGGATCACTTCCTGACCTGAAGGCAGACATTCAACCACTGAGCTACCCAGGCATCCCTCAACCTGGGTACTCTTAACTCCCCTATATCTCAGTAGCACTTCCCCCAGTCATGACAACCAAACGTGCTCCCAGGCATTGTCAAACATTTCTTGGAGGGTGCAAAATCACTCTTGGCTGAGACATACTGATACAGAAGGAAAAAAATTGATCATTCAAGAGAGAGAAGAGATCATTGCAAGGGCAAAGTCCTTGAGTAGTCAAGAGGAGATGGGATTCAGTAGTGAGTTGCCCTGCGTGGGAGCAGAGAGAATTTATCCACTGGGGCGGGAGAGAGGACACAGAGGCAGGTTGGGTGGTAGATTAATGGAAGGATGTGCTTGTTTTATTCTTCCATTCGTCTTTCTCAGTGAAATCAGCCATCTGTGTGGGGGCAGGATTGTGTAGCACATATATGGCTACTGGAGAACCAACAATGTTTTATTGAGAACATTCCAAGAGAAAAAATTATTTCCTTAGGAACTAATGCCTGCCACATTCTTCCTTCTTTGAATGCACAAAACATTGTTTAACCCACCTACTATAGTTCAACACATATTAGAGTTCTTGATGTATGTGCACTGTGTGATTGTAAATTACTCGAAGATGGGACATATCTTGTGTATATTTGTATCTCCTACAACAAACAGCTCAGTCCACAGTAGTTAATAAATGTTGAATTAAAATGAATTTTCATCAGAACTATATAATCTATGCTTTCTTTTTCTTTTTTAAAAAATATTTTATTTATTCATGAGAGACACATATTCCCTGGATCTTGACCTGAGCTGAAGACAGATGCTCAACCACTGAGGCACCCAGGTGTCCCTATAATCTTTAATTTCTAAAGAATTTGCCTTATGAAAGTAATAATGCTTCAAGAACTGGCTAGTGGGACTAGAATGTAGACAAAAACATAGATCTGGTAAACACTTATCATTTTTCCAAAATAGATCATACCGATAAAACTGTAATATAAACTTGTATTTCTCAAACTTCAATCTCCATATGATTCAGCTGATAGTATTCTTAAAATGCAGATTCTGACTCAGTAGATCTGGGGGGAAGACCTTAGATTCTGCATTCTTCACAAGATTCCAAGTAATGTTGCTCTTCACCCACGGACCACAATCTGACTAGCAAAGTTCTAGGTACACAAAAGATTGGATTGCATAAGGAATTGAAGAGCTTAGGCAAAGAGCTAACAATGTCATTGCTGAAGGTAGGAGGGAGTCCTTAGGGAGGTGGTGGTAAAAGAGAGAGAGAGCATACCTCACAAATGCCATATGGCTTCATCAAGCTGGGATGGGGGACATTAAGAATCAGCATCATGTTATGGGTTCAGAATCCAAAATGACCTTGGTAGCTTGGAGACATGGAGAGAAAGCAATAAAGGCAAAGTTCAGAAGGGATACCTGGGTGTCTCAGTGGTTGAGAATCTATGCCTTTGGCTCAGGGTGTGATCCCGGTCCCAGAATTGGGTCCTGCATAGGGCTCCCTGTGGAGACCCTGCTTCTCCCTCTATGTCTCTGCGTCTTTCTGTGTCTCTCATGAATAAGTAAATAAAATCTTGAAAAAAAATCAAAGTTCAGAAGAGACAAAAAGCATTGTGCTTACAGAGGAAAAACCCCACCTATCAAATCTATGGTGAACAATAATAGGGTAGATGCACGTAGAGCTGAAAAACATCTAAAAATAATGTGGATCTCGGGTTGATCATGAATCAGCAAAAAAGGTGCTCTGGTTTTGAAATCAAGTATAAAAGTAGACACACAATCTGAAACCACTAAGCAGGCTGCATTATATTTAGCACTGTTCAAAACCTGACCACAATACTGCATCTAGTGTTGCGTTGTATGAATCTAGAACAATGGAGAGAACTCAGAGAAGTTCAGGTGAGAACTTCAAGAATAATTAAAAGATTGAGAAATAGGATTTAGTGGTTAGGGGAGAAGGTTGCATGTCGATTTAATAATAGTATTTTTTCCACAAAAGGGGTGTGTTTTGCAGGGAGTGGTGAGTAGTACTTCTCCATATTTCTCTTGACTGACTAAGACAAAATGCCTTTAAACTGCTTCAGGGGTGATTTTGGTTGGATACAAAGGTAGACCCTCATAAAGAGGGAGGACTGCTGGGCACTGGAATGTGCTATCAAGGAAAGCTCTTGAATATTCTTCCTCTTAGAGGCCTTTTCCTGTTTGTTGGGAAATTTTCATGGAGCTCAACTTGAAGACAGAGAGATGGCATAGCTAAAAGGGTGAGCACTATCCTCCAGGGGGATTCTGGGCCCCTGAGAACCAAAATGATTTGTAAAGTTGAGGTTGGTTACTTTCCTTCTCAGGATGTCCTGGGGATTACTCACTGGTGTCATTGTGCTGAGAGCTGCCAAGCCTGCTGGGCACATTCTATGGGACAAGGACTATGGGATGAGCGTGGTAGAGTCTAAGAAGGGTTCCAGGTCTGGTGTCTCAGAGTCAGCCAACACCACCCCAGTGAAGTGGAGTCCTACCTGGTGGACAGCTAGCCTGAAAAACTTAGATCAACTCAATGTCTCATGGCAGGATTCACATACAGTTTAGTCATATGAGTACTCAGAAAATAATATGTGTGGTTGAAATGGTCAGATGAATGAAAAACAGGGTGTGGTGGGGGCTGGAAAGCCCATTCAAGAGAAGTCAGATATTTGGATATTTAATCTAGATATATAGAGATTTTTTTTACTTTATGATAGTCACAGAGAGAGAGAGAGAGAGAGAGGCAGAGACACAGGCAGAGGGAGAAGCAGGCTCCATGCAGGGAGCCCGATGTGGGACTCGATCCTGGGTCTCCAGGATTGCGTCCCGGTCCAAAGGCAGCCAAACCGCTGTGCCACCCAGGGATCCCCTAATCTAGATATCTTAATTTAAAAATGTATTAACAAATAATAAGGTGCACCTGGGTGGTTAACTTGGTTGAGGGTCTGGCTCTTGGTTTCAGCTGAGGTCATGATCTCAGGGTCCTGGGATGGAGCTCTGGGTCGGGCCCCCTGTTCAGTAGGAGTTTGCTTGAGGATTCTCTTTCTCCCTCTTCCCCTGCCCATCTCCACTCTCTTTCTAAAGTAGATGAATATATCTTTAAAATAATGCATTGGCAATAATAAAAATTCTGGAAATCCCTGTGTGGGCCAATAGCAGGCAGACCAAGCAAATGCAGCTGTGTCTGAATTTGATCTACAGGTTCTGGGTTGGACACTTTCAATATAAATCAAGAATTGATCTGTGACTTAGAGAATCAAGGGGAGCTCAAACCCAGAGGGACTGTATCAGACATAGTATCATGGTTTTGCCCTACTGGTCTAGGGCCAATATTACAGAGGTTCTCCAGTATGACTTTATTAGTTGGGTGAGGTACTTAAAACAGGTGTTTCACTCTGAATTAACTGGATAGATGCAGCTGTGTAGATGGGTCTTACAGTTCACCACTAAGATGTCACCCAACTGTCCCTTCCCACGTAAAAGATACAAAACAATGTCCAACAATCAGAGAAACCCAAGCTTCTGGATGCTAACTTCACTTTCCCTTTAGGCTTGGTGATTGCCATGGCAACACCCATCAGGCTGCTTCCCGAAGGCCTCTGGACATGTTTGGGATGAGAAAGCCCCAACCTGTCAAGAGCAGGCATTCTGAGCAAAAACAGCTAGAAGCTGGGAGCCACTCATCATCGTAAACTTACACCTTACAGGAAAATGCTGCCAAGTTCTTGCTCATAGGACATGTTGAACTGTTGGTTGCTGGCTGCACCTCTGGGTGTACAGTGCACTGGGGAAGAGGGGAGGTGGGGGGAGGAAGCTAATCTTGCTTTCTCAGGGCTCTTGCACACAATGGAAATGCACTGGTTTTTGTTGTTTGGTTTTATGAATGGCTTTAAATAGTAAGATTTTACCGAGGATTGCATCTTGAGGCCAGTGGCGGGTTGATAGTGTGCTGGGTGCTGGGAGTTCTACGTCACAGAAATGCCATGATTCCCCCTTCCAAATTACTTGCCTTGGGAAGAACTGGACAAATGAGACAGCAATTTTTATTCTACTTGATTCTTTAACACGGTTGGAGTTCACAGCAATGGACCATTTGAAGTGTTTTATTTTCATTTGTTTTCTTTTCCATGTATTTTATGAGATCAAAATGAGACAAAGAAGCTGGTAGGATGTCTCTGAGTGCTCTTTCTGCTATGAGGAAAGAATTTTGTTTATTTCTGTGTTCAGTTGAAATAATGGTAAATTCTGAGCTGAGTGGAATGCCCTCACAAATCACAGGTTCAGGAATAATTCTATCATGGTTACATAATTTTCTTTGGCCTGAAAAAAAACTAATTAGTTAAATGCTAGACTGTTGCTAAAATGGACATACCAGTGGATAATCTTTTGGGGAGAAATTGTTTCACACAATTATAGAATTATTTCCTTATTCATGAAATATCTGAGTGTCTAGACATTGACCTGTATATTCTAAGGACATAAGTCTTTGTTCTCAAAAGTTTATAATAATAAAAATAACTGCCATTATTATTATTGTTGTTGAAGGTTTATCTTGTGCCAGATCCTGTACATACAATTTTGTTTAATTGCCCCAGCAACCCTTTTTGAAATAATCAACGTTATTATTTCCATTTTATGGCTGGAATCTGAAGCTACAAGAAGGTGCCTGAGGCCACCACATAACCAGCAAGTGGCTGGACAGGGATACTTTGCCATCAAGGCTTATAATTTAACCACTGCTCTATCCTGTTCCCTTGAGGTATAATATGGTAGATGAAATTTGCACATTAATAAAAACAAAGCATTTCTGATTGATCCAATCAGAAGTAACCTCCTGTTCTCAGAGACAGATTTTTCAGCTATCCTTGAAACTGTCTGTGTTTATCCTCTGATGGGGAACTTGACTTCTGAAAACAACCCAAAGTCCTTGGCACCAAGCCTACTGGATATAATGTTTAATATCACTTCTAGTCTAAAATGTGGTGAGACTGAAGTATTATTACTGGCTTGAAAAATATTTCCAAAGGAGGTGTTTAGAAGCATTTTATTTGATGGTAGAACAAAGTATTGACTCTCTGAAGGCGACTATTGTGAAGAGAACTTGAAGACTCATGCATGGTTCTGGCCGGGGATGATTTTCCCATTTTGCTCCAGCTTCTTTGCATCCTTGGCCCTAAAGGATTGAATGGCCTCCTCATGTACTGGGCACAGCACTGTGGTTCCATAAGCAGCATATTAATGGATTAATGGTGTGATGGCATGACATCATCTCTTGTGAGTCAGAGAGTATCACTCACATCTATTTATTTTATTCTTTGGAGCAAGGGGTTGAGCTCTGGCCTGGGGTTCAAAACTTCCAGGTTGGAATGTAATTCTCATGAGCATCTCTTCCAGCTCCCTCTTACATTGGCTGGGAGTCTGGGCTATTTCTGGACTTCTGAAGTGCTCTGTGGTGATGGCAAAAGGACAGTGCTAATTGTAACCTTCCTTTCCTCTGTATCCCACCAGAGAGAAACAACTACTTTAAGTGGCAAGCCAGATGTCAAGTCTTTTGCTTCCAGAACCTTCCCTACAAATGTGCCTTACTTGGGATCTCAAGGCATCTACCTTCTGTCCTATCTTTTTGTCAAGAGCTCTTAATCTGTGATCCACATGGCTTATGGCAAGTTTCTTGACTTTCCAAGACTATATGTTCTCCTTTGTAATATAGTGGTGATGTTGGAGGTGGGGTCATAATGATATTTACCTCATCCAGTTGTTACATGAAACATACAGATTTGGCTGCTTGACTTGGCTTGAATCCACCTTCTAATTTGGGCAAGCAACTTTTCTGAACCTGTTTCCTTATCTATACAATTGAAAAAATGTTTCATATGTCATAGTTTTGTTGTAAGCATCAAAGGAAAAATATATGGGACAGAGTAAATTCAGATCCTGAAATACAGAAGATGCTCAGTATCAATTGTATTCTCTTGGAAATCCATTGATGGCTTTAGAGGGATACAATCCATGAATATTCTGAAATTATATGCAAATATTTATGTGTGTATTATGTGCACATTTTCTGGGGCAGGTTTCCATAACAGTCATCTGATTCTCAAAGAGTTCAAACCTTTCCCCTCCCAACCACCAAAGTTGAGAACCACACCATTCTAGATGCTTAAATGTGAAAACTCCTGAATACCCTAGACACAACCTCCAGAATGGGGCTGGAAACTGACCCTGTGCATGTTTTACCTTTTATCATGGAACTTAAAACCTTGGTACAGATGATCCTATTCTCAGTTTATGTCCAGTTCCCAAGACTGCATCTTTTCTTCATGGCCCTTTGTTATTTGTGTACCTATTGTGTATTGTGGCCATCTGCCTTTCTGACTAGACTGTAATCTCTTTGAAGACAGGGACTTAATCATTCTTGGGTCCTCAACAATGGGAGGTTAAGCACAGCTCTAAACCACTAGGTGGATGCTCTGGAAACCCACCTGAGATGACCAAAGGCGAAGTAACCAGAGGTCTGGGTTTGTCAGACCTGCACGTGTAAAAACCTCCAGGAGCTGTCACTCTGCAGTCCAAGTTGAGAGAAGAATTGAGAGAAGACTTGAAACATTCAGACCCAAGTTCTGGTTTTAGGCTGAACTAATTTCCATCCTCTGGTGGGACAAGTTTTTCTCCAGTGTGATTACTGGTACAGGTTGGGACAGGTTGGTAAGATGTTGAAATAACAACTTGGCTTGCAGATGCATTGGCTAGTTTTTCTTAAGCAATTTTGGTGGAAAGAGAGAAAGGTAACAGGTAATGCCTGTTCTGCATTGAAAAAATATAATTGTAAGTTGGGCTAAAAGGAAATCTTTTGCTTGGCTAGCCCAAATTATTCAGGGGGAATTTGGTGACTTTTTTGGCCAGCAAATCTGAGATGCTGCCATAATATTCTGCTCAAGTCAGGAAAACAGTTTTTGGAATTTAAGAATTTAAGCAGAGGGAGGGAAAAGAGCTTTTTAAGGGAAAAGAACTGTTCAAGTTAAAAAAAAAAGTGAGCCCTATTAACTTGAGTAAAATTCAGAGCGAGCATTACCTTTCCTGTTTCTATCTCTTCCTACCATCTTTCTTCTGAGCCATAGCAATGAGAAGACTTATTGGTTCTTATTTCCCCCCCAGAATTTATATATCATACCAGAAAAGGTGAAGTAGTTCATGAGACCCTTGACTTCCCTACACTTTTTCAAATTCTAAATTAATTTTCCCATTAAGAAGCCATGTGAACATACATAAAAATCTGAAGACTGAGAGAAAAAAGTCACTTAAAATCTGGCCACCTATAGTCATGCAATTCCTTATTCACTATTAACATGATTAAAGTGTTTCTTCCTTGTGCAAAACTTAAAATTTGTAACAATAGTTTATGTATAACTTTTTATCTTGCAATCTTCATTTAACCATCTTTCACAAACATCTTTTGGTGTAAAGATGTTTCTTGATGAGATATGGTCTTTATAACCCTCATGGTTAGTAGCTGTATAGCATTTTACTGAGTATATGCAACATATTCTCCTGCTGATGAATATTTAGATTGTTTCCCTAGTGTGCAGTTGTATCAAATTCCACAGTGAACATCTTAGTGCATGAAAGTTTGTTTTTTTTTTTACAGTTTGAATAACTTTCTTAGCATGGTGCCAGGAAGGAAAAATCAGAGTTCTGGATCAGTGAGTATAAAAGTTTCAAGGCTCTTGATATGACTTCCCTACTGCTTTCCAAAAGGTTTGTACCAACTTACCCTGGCAGCAGCAGTAGGTGAAGGTTCCAGGATTTTCAGCAGAGTTTTTATTTAAATGATGATATAAACAAAATGGTCTCCTGATGAGCTGTTACCCCTAGTGAACAGGTAGGAGGAGGTAGGAATACCCCATGGGTCACCAAAAAATCTGGAATCATGATCTTGCCTTCTCTCCTCCAAGAGGATCCCCTTTGCTTGTGGACCAGGACAAAGTTGGGACATTCTAGAGCACTATAGCAGAGAAGAAAGGGGAGACTATAATTCAGGCTGCAATTAGACTCTTGAAATAAGCTGTTACCCACTGTTGCTTCTTTTGCGGCCCACTGAATGAGGAAGAGAAGCCTCTGTTTTGTCTCAGTTCTCAGTTTTTCTAGGACCTCTTTATTGGGCTAGTGGTCCAAGGCAATCAATATTTATTGTTCTGCCAATTATGTCCATTGATATGTAGTACTGCATCCCAGTACCTAAAAGACCATCTGGAGAGAGTAGGCATTCAATATATATTTGTTGAGGGCAAGAATGAATGAACAGTATCATGGGAGCTAGCAGAAGCCTTATTTCTTTTGAGGCATGTAGCTGACGAGGCTGTTTACCAACCAAACATATATTTCCCTTATCAATTGAACTTGCATTTTATTTGTGGCTACAGGGTACCAGTGAAATAGCTCATTTCCCCAGGTACTTTGCATCTAGGGAAAATGAATCTGCAGACCATGTGACACAGTTTGGATCAATGGGCTGTGCAGATGTAATCTCAGAGTTTCTGAGGAGGCTGCTTTTCTTCTTCCTTGTTTTTCTCCTCTTTCTTTTTTGTGAGCTTAGAGGTGGGAGGGCTCTCTTATCAACAAAAGATGGTAAAGGTGATGATGAAGACACAAGCTAAAGAAGATGGAGAAGAAAAAGATGACAAGTTGAGACGCCATCATGGGGTTGCTGCATCAGCCCTGAGGATAACATTTCTGAGAAAGTTCAACCCTTTATCAATAAGCCACAGTGGTCGGATTTTTAGTGACACACAACTGAAAGCCATCCTTCCTGATACAAGGGCCATGTGGCTCAGGGAGTTCCGTCCTGCCCAAGGTCACAGTGACAGTGTAGACCAGAAATAAGACCAGAACCCAGGTCTACTTAGTTAAACCAACCCTCTGACTCCCCCCATACTCCTTCCTGATAGTACCAATTTCAGCTCAGAAGTGCCCTCAAAAGTACATTGATGTTAAATGTATTTTTAAGCATTTTTGGAAGAGATTTGATAAATATCTTGATAAATATTGGATTCTGATTGATTTGATGGGCCAAAGATACCCGATGGTACTTATAAACACAGGAATTTTACTTTTATAATATATACTCTAGTCTAAATGAGCTCTTTGAGGGATATCTACTTAGTAGAAAAGAAAATAAAATACCAGCAGGGTTTTCTTTCAGATTCCCATCATCTATGTTAACTCTGCCCTCATATCTCATAAAAAAAATTAGAAACCAAATCTGATAAATTTAATTTGGATTTGATATTTCAAAACTTTGACAAGGTCTTCCCTATGTTTTTATTTTTAGAGAAGTCAGAAAAGGCTGAGGCTACAAGTGCCAATATGTATTTTCTTGATGTTCTCTCACTGTGTTAAAGTACGGACCCTTTGGCAATATTTCTCAAAGAGTTGCTTTTAAATGACAATTGAAAAGCATCTACACTGTTCACATTGTTTAAGTTCCTGGATAAATAGTCCTCTACTTTATGGAAGTGAATTATGGAAGATACCAGATAAAAGAGAGAAAGAGGGTCAAGTTCATTTGCTGAGATGACCCAGCAGGGAAGCATTTCCATAAATCAGTGTTTGTAAACCACAGAGAACACTGCTCCTGAGTCTTGTACTTGGTGCATTTGTCAGCAACAGGTAATTTCCCAAAGGTAGGATAAAGCAAACCAAATGTTTTAGTCCATTCTTTGAGAGTCATAGTACATTTTGGAAAACAGTATAAGAATGTGGTTCAGATAGTCCCATCAATACCCTACTCCTTACTGTATTCATTAGTCAACTTCAATTTTTTAAATGTAGCTGCCATCACTTTCACTGTTAGTGTTTGTATATTAATACATTTGTCAGGAAACTTCTTCCAACTGAAATGTTCATTCAATCTGTTCTTCTTTTCATATTCCTCACTGGCCATAAATCCAAAGACATAGATGTCATGGGACACTGAATAGCTCTTTGCCTTTGTCCTGTTCTTCCACTATAACTGAGAATAACAAGGCCATGTTCAGGAGTGATGCTGGTGTTGCTGCTGCCATCTTGCTCTCAGCCATGGATATAATCAACACGGAGGCTGGCAAAGTGGTCAAGTGGAAAATCCATGACGACACATGCCACTGATCACACTGCATCTGGAACATGGCTTGTCTCTGGATTCCCAGTTATGGGGGACAATAAATGTTCTTCTGGTTAAACCAGTTGAATCCGTTGTCTATACATGACAGCCAAGAACACTCTTAGACTTAGGGAGGGCTGAGCAAACCCTTGAATCAGCCCGGCCAGCCATCTGTGATGTCACGTTATCTGACAACCCGCAGGAACAGCCTGTCCAAACCACATCCATTCCTTAACTTAAAAACTGACAACTGCTGGTAGCCCTGCAGGCTAGGGCCATGAGATTTAGCAAGTAAACACAGAGGATGCCCAGTTAAATTTTAATGTCAGATATAGAAGGAATAATTTTTATAGCATAAGCATGTCCCAAATATTGCACGGGGCATACTAATACAAAAAAAATTATTCCTGTGTATCTGAAATCCAAATTTAACTGGGCATCCTATATTTTATCTGGTAACCCAACAGTAGGCTCCTTAGGAAGACTTCTGAGGTGCTTGTCGGGGTGCCTGGGTCCTAGCCATCCTGGGGTCCTGAAACCATATTTGTCTGGGACTCTTTTTTTTTTTTTTTTTTTTTTTTTTAGATTTTATTTATTTATTCACAAGAGACACTCAAGAAAGGCAGAGACATAGGCAGAGGGGGAAGCAGACTCCTTCCTGGGAGCCCAATGAGGGACTGGACCCCAGGACCCCGGGATCATGACCTGAGCCAAAGGTACATGCTCAACCACTGAGCCACCCAGGAGCCCCATGTCTGGGAATCATTTTTTAAAGACCATTGTCTAGGTGAGCCATTTCCCAAATTAATTAAGAATGACATTGTGTCTCACTGGACAATCGGCCCTTTCTTGCTAGGGCCAAGTGAGTCTTCTTCTCCTTTGTCCTTTCTTCTTTGTACCATTCTCTATCTCTTATCACATGCCTGTACCCAATTTCCAGGAAACTGGGGCTTCTCCTAATGTTCTTCAGGCATCAGAAACCCTCTTGGGCTTCTGGTCCAAGTGTGCTCCAGCATTACTCCTTTCTTCCTCTTTCTGCACAACCTCCCGCTCATCCCTGGTCACCACCAGGGGACACGAATCTGTGAATGGCTGACAGATGGACTGTCCCTCTGGGAGCATCTGCTCTTTGGCTTCTTTGCAGGAATGCTTCTCAGTCTGGTCTTATGGAAAACAGCATGGCAAAGTGAAGCCTTCTGGGCAGCAGGTGGGCCTTTTATTGCCCCAGAAACTCTCAGCCTCTGGCATCTGCTTCTGGAATCTGGCATCTCATTCTGCTGATGATCTTGGCTCAGATGCTGATTGGGACCAAGCTCCACCTCTGGAGTCACCAAAGTGGGGGACTGGCACCCTCTCCATAGTAACCTTAGCCAGCCCTTAATAGAAATGAAGGAAGTTTCCTTTTCTCTTTAGTTGAGATAAAAATGTGCTCTTAAAGAAACTTTTCTTATTAGAAAATGGAGGAAAGTGAAAGCAAAGCAAAGAATCCAAAGCATATAAATGGCTGTTTGCAGAGATCACTTTCTGATTCTCACTCCTCGCCCACACAGAGCAACCTCCTTGGCACAGTTACGAGGAAGTCAGCCTTGGACCTTACGCACTCGACTCTCCTGTACCCAATGAGCACCTTGAGATAAAATCAGTGAGATAAAATCTCACTTGCTCCCTGTATCTACTCCTACCTCCTACAGCAGATCCCACTGCACCATCCCAGCCTGCAGGGACCCTTTGAGTGGAGGGCCCATCCTTTTGAGTAAAGGAAGAACTTCCCTCTCTGGCTCTAAAGGACCCCTCTCCCTGGTCCCTTGCCCTCCTGGACCCTCTGGTCCTGCCCTGGGAGTCCCCATGGCTCTGCCTCCCTTTTGCTTTGTCTGGCTTTGGTCCCTTCTGTGAAGGTTTGTGTCCTCCCCAAAAGACTCTAGGGCTGCCTGGAACTCATGCAGCCCTGTAAGCAGCCTCCACCTCTCTTGGGATGTGTCTAATCCCACCAGTTTCCTGTCTTAGCCCTGCCTTCCCCCTTCTCTCATCAGCCCCAGTCTCCTGTGGCCCACCCACTAGGTTCCCTCACTTTTTGTTGGTGAGAAGTTCTGGCCCTCAGTTCATTTGCTGCAAAGATAAAGATCTCAATTACAGATGTCATAATCTTCAAAGAGCACCACTGAAGTATTATGTTATTTGGTTACTAAACATGTCTGGCTCCCTTCCCTGGGGTCATAATGGTAGTAAGAGAGTGGCAAGAAAAACCAGTTTGTCAACAGGAGAAGTTGGGAGATTCTCTGGAGTTCTAATTCCCACTCAACTACCATATACCAAACATGCATATAGTGACCTAATTTACTCCTTCTAAGAGCTTTTTTAAAGATGAGGAAACTGAAGCATTCCTGTACCCCTTACCCCTGACCCAGTACTGTCTCTATTATGGAGCTATCGCCTTCATGTGTATCTTTGTTATGGGCTGAATTATGTCTCTCCCCAAATTCATATGTGGAAGCCTTAATGCTCAGTGCCTCAGCATATGACTATAATTGGAGATACGGGCTTTAAAGAGTAATTAAAGCAAAATGAGGTCATATGGGTGGGCCCTAATCCAATGTGACTGGTGTCTTTATAAGAAGAGGAGATTAAGACACAGACACACACACACAGGGAAAATCATGTGAGGTTACAGAGATGGTGGCATCTATAAGCCAAGGAGAGAGGCCTCAGAAGAAACCACCCTGCCAACACCTTGATCTTGGACTCCAGGCTCCAGAACTGTGAGTAAATAGATTTCCCTTGTTTAAGTCACTCAGTCCAGGTATGTTGTTTTGGCAGCACTAATGAGCTAACATGGCCTATTATCACACATCAAGGTCATCATTTCTCTGGTCTCATATGAGTGGGGGTCTCTTTTGGGGGTAGATTTTGAGAGCAATGGATGGGGGCTGGGGATAATCCAAGGCAGCATTCCATGTGGGATTGCTCTATCCTTGCTTAAGACCACTTGCCCTCCTTTCCAAGCCCCATGTCCCCATAGCAGCTGCCGAGTCCCGATCATAGAAAGGTAAAGTGGGAAGAAAAGGGAGGTTGGTTTGAGAAGACATGCAAGGGATGTTCTCTGAGCAGTATTCCAGGGTTGTGGGATCTTGCTTCCCAAATTTTATAAAAGCTACACTTAGGACTTGAAAAAAGAAATCCACAGAGAGAACAGAAGAAACAAGGTAAAACAGGGGGAAAGAGGGAAAAACCCTAATTTGATAGTAGAAATACGTAATATCATCTCTTATTGCAAAGTACACTGTAGGTTACCAAGCATTTAACCCTGATGGTCAGGATCAAGGCTGTTTGGTGAACAGAACAGACATTCTTCTTCCCACTTTACAGATGAGGCAAGTGAAGGTGAATGTCTTGCCCAAAGACATTCCAAGGGTAAGACATGGAGATGGAGCCCAGATTTGCCCCGGGGAGCTGCGCAGCGTTCCGTGCATGTGCTCCTGCTGGCCATTCCTCCTGGCGCCCTTCCCTTGATGAAAATCGTGGGATTTCCCCACCACTGCCCTGGTGAGGTTGAGCTGAGACCCGGGGGCCCAGTAGGTCTGTGCCTGTCTCTGGGAACCTACCCGCCATTCCCTGAGCTCTTTAGCTTTCCCCTCTTCTCCACAGAAAGAAGAATGCGATTTTGCCAGGTCGACAGCAATAACACCCACTTTTGACAGCCCTCAAGTCCTCCCAGCCAGAAGCCAAACAGAAAGTCAAAGCCGGCTGTGTTTCCACCACCCCCAGGGTGACTCTGTTTAAAATTAAAGCTCAGCATGTCTTCTTTTTTTAATTCACAATTTATTGTAAGGGGAGAAGAAAAGCTCTTGCCCTAGCGATTAAGTTTTCAGAAGGATCACCTTTTAGCAGGGCTCTAGCAGGATTGCTGCTGGAAGGCAGGGGTATTTAAAGAATGTGAGCTGGAGTTCTTTCTTCTAAGCCCTTTATTTCATTTGCACGGTGCTAAGGCATTTGTCATGAGAGGGGCATTTCATAGTTATCAGGTCAAGTGCAATAAACTGGTAAGCAACAGACTGCCATCAAGGTGAAATAATTTCTGACACTTAATGGTCATTAATATGGAAGGCTGTCCATCACTATCCCTGCGTCTTGTTGCTCAGGGCTCCCCACTTTTTGGCTGTCGCAGAGAAAATAGCTGGGTTGGGGTTTGGAAGCTGCTTCTGGGAGCAGCAGCTAGGTATTATTTGGTTGCTAAAGTTGCTTCTTGGTTAAGTGCTAGCTCTAACCTTCCCAGGGCCATGTTTCCTTTAGGGAAACACAGAACACCCTTGTCTTCCCCAGAGCCATGCCCCCAACCCTCTGGCACCTATGTTGTTGTAAATCAGGACTTATGGTGATTTGGGGGAAGTCTGGGAAGGCTCAAGCTCTGGCCCAAATAAATCAGGCAGGCTAAATCCTCAGTGCTAGGAGTCATCCATTAATTTGGAATTAGTGATCTTCTAGGCTGGAATGAGTTAGACACAAAAGAGGCGTGGCAGACAGACTCTAAGGTGGTCCCCGTGACTCCCTCCTATGGTGTTTATGACTTTGCATACTCTGTTCCCCTTGAGTGTGGGTGGGTTCTGTGACTTGACATTAACTGAGAGACTGTGCCTTGGGTATTAATTACCAGACTACGTTACGGCTCTGTCTTTCTAGATGGCCCATCTCGCTCTCTTGCTGGCCCTGAAGAAGCCAGCTACGCGTTGGGACTGCTGACGGGGGGCTCGTGCCAAGGAACCACAGTGGCCCTTACAATGGACAGCAGCCTCTGGCTGGCAGGTGGTGAGCAGTGTGATGCTCTCGGTCCTATGACCACAAGGAAATGGATTCTAACAACCTGAGGGAACGTAGAAGCAGATTCTACCCCTGTCAAGCCTCCAGATGAGAGAACAGGCTGCCTGTCACCTTGACTTTTGCCTGTGACCCTGAGCAGGGACCCAGGAAGACCATGCTCAGATCCCTAATGCCCAGAAACTGGGAGACAATGTGTGTTGCTTAAAGCTGCTTAGTTTGCAGTAATTTGTTATGCAGCAGTGGATGACTGGTACAAAGGATTTGTAGAGTAAAGGAGTCAAGCAATGTTCCAGGGGTGTCATGGAGCTACTGAAGAAGACAAGCTATGCCAGCCTTTTTAGAAGGACCTTTTGCATTGAGGAGGAGGAAACTGCTTGGGTTTCTTAGCCATCTTCCTAAAGAAGATGTGATAGAAATGCTTCGAGGAGAATCTGGGGAAAGCATGGGGTTCATCAGTTCCTGGATGGACTAGATCAACTCATTCCTGTGGAACGAACGAGTCCAGTAAAGACCATGGGAAGTGCCACAACCGTGGTGTGGAGTGTCCCAGCCTACGTGATGGACAGAGGGGGCCACTGTGGCTGGAGTGGAGTGGACTTGAGCTAGTGCTAGCAAAGTGGGTCAAGGAGGTCAGATAGACCCCCTTACAGAAGCCTCTGTAAGGACTTTGGCTTTTAGTGAATAGCATTGGAAACTGTTCAAAGGTGTTGAGGAGTGGTGAGGGGAATGGCATGACCTGACACATTCTAAGGTCACCTGTACTCTCAGGACCAATCTGTGAGTGTGCGGGAGGAGTCAGTGACCTGGTGGCAGAGATTTTGATTCACTTTTGTATCCCTCACATGACTTAGCATAACATCTGACATATTAACTGTTCAGTGTTTGTTGGATTGAATTGAATCTATGAACCATCCATTATTGCTGTAAGATTTTTTTAAATTTCTTTTAACTTATTTATTTGACAGAGAGAGAAAGAGAGTGTGATTGAGAATCCCAACCAGACTCTACACTCAGCACAGAGCCCAACAAGGGGCTTGATCTCATGACCTGAGCTAGAATCAAGAGTCGGACACTTTACCGATTGAGCCACCCAGGCACCTGGCTGTGAGATTTTTTAACATTCTGAAAAGTTTAAGCCCCAAACATATGCATGATGTTTAACTGGTTTATCAAAGCCATTGACATAACTGGCGAAATTGAAAGCAAAGCTGTGTTGTTGAGTAGGGCATTTCTGGTTTTTTAATCCTCCTCAAATGTCATGGATAAGAAAAAAAATGAGCAGGTGTTATCTTAGGCGGGTGAAGGGCAGCCCCTCCCTTGCCTGGTGATGTTAAAGAAGATGGAATAAGACCTTTTTCCCTTGTGTGTGTTGGGAGGTGCAGGGTTGTCCTCTCCTACAAGGGCTCTTGCAAATCTTTGCCCATAGCATCTGCTACTGAAACCATTCATCAAGTTTACCTTGTGACTTCCACTCTTGTTATTTTGATTGCTATATTTTTTTTCTCCAAAAAGATCTAGGATTCCACAGGAACCCCTAGGACCAATAACATATTGAAATGTATGAATAGTTGTATACCTAAGGTATGTGTGATGATGGATTCTATGTGTGGACGAGGCTAGGCCACAGTACCCGAATGTTTGGTCAAATACCAGTCCAGATATTGCTAGGATGGTATTTATTAGATGTAATTAAATCAGTACACATGGGGTAAAGCTGATTACCCTTTGTATTGTAGGTGGGCCTCATCCAATCAGTTGAAAGCCTTACGAGAAAAGACCTAGGTCCCTACAGAGGGAATTCTGCTTCTGCACTGCTCTCAGATTCAAGACTGCAGTATCACCTCTTGCCAGATTTTCTAGCCTACAAGCCTGCTTTGCAAATTTTGGACTTGCCAGCCCCCAGTCGTGTAAGCCATTTCCTTAAAACTACTCTCTCTATATAGATAGATATAACGATATATGGATATCCTATTGACTCTACTTCTCTGGGATCCCTAACTCATACAATGTGAAAATTCTGAGACCAGAAGTCTGTCTACTTCTCCCTCTTCTCCTGAAGATTAGGCTAGGTGTCTGTTACATTGTCATGTCAACCTGGAGTGAAGCATGAGGTGTTTCCTACATGAGGAGGCATTGTCTGAGTGAGGGTAGGTTGAAGTGTGCCACCCTCAAACTAGGCCTGGTGTTGCTGGCTTTGTGAGCAGGACTCTCTAAGGCAAGCTTCTCAGGGTAACATTCTAGCCACCACTGGAGCCCTTGGTGGTTTGGGCCCTCCTACCTGTCCCTCACCTCCCTTGGTCCCAGGGGTCCAGACTCTTGGTAAACCAGGGGCCTACTCTCTCCTAAGGTGTAGCTTTCCCCAAGGACCTTTTCTTTCTACTCCCTATTCCTCACTAATGGTGCCTCAATTCAGAGGGGATCTGATCAAGCCAAGGACACAAAGCTGAAGGCACTTTGCAATCTCAGCTTTTGTCCTGGTAAAGAACACATAGGTCAGAAGGGTTTCCCACTGATGGGTTTACATGGAAGCATTTTGTGAGCATGTTTAGATGCCCTGGCTCCCTTTTATTGCCCAGTATCCAACAGGATGAAAAGGCACGGAGGCATTGTGGTAATACTCAGAGGTAGCTGCATATAGTCACCCCTTCCCTCCAGTCTCCCCTTTCCTTAAGCTCCAGTTTCAGTGGGTGACAACCAGGAGAGTATGGTCAGCCCAGGTAGTGCTGGAAGCTGGGGTGTCAGGTCTCTAGCCTGGAAATAGGGGTGATTTCTAGTAGATCCTCATTGCTGAGCTACAACAGCTCCATGCTACACTTATAACTCCTAGGGAAACCAACCCACACCTTCAGGGATCCTGTCCCCAAGTTCTCTCTGCCTAATGACCATCCCTGATGGCAAGAAGAGTGATAGTTGGAGTAGGAATCTTGCTGTTTGCCCTTTTTAGAAAACATGTTTTCCTAAATGATGAGACCAGTAGAATCTACCCCGGGGAAGGGTCCTGGAGTTGGCCACACTCTTACCCAGAAGCATTTCCTCCCCGTTGGGAAATGAACTGGCCAGTTAGCAGTACCCAGGTAGATTCCTGAAGGGTGAAGAGTCTTGCCACTTCTCTGGGCTGGACTCTTATCCCACTAGAGCCCTCCTTCATTGTCCCATCATCATCACTGAGAGAGAGTCAGAGACCTGGAGGATAGCCTTTTTTTGATCCTTCTCCTTCTGCCCTGGGGCCATCTCGTCTGTTTCTGTGGTTTAAGGATTGGTGTGCCTGAACCTGGAAATGGGGTATGGCTATGCCTGTCCCCAGCGCTGTGACTGGCATGACTTGCATGAATCACTGAGTCACACTGATGTCCAAGCTGCCAGTGGGGCAGCTTGCCAGTGAAATATAACCACATTTTCCTTCTGAAAGGACAAGAGTGACTGTTCTCTTCATGTATTGACACAGATCAACCTATTCAAAATGCTAAAAGATGATGCATCTCCTCAAATAGACGTTGCATTATAAGGCCAGCTCAGCTCTTCGGGGGTTTCAATTAGTGCTTGGCACAGCATGGAGGATAGAGGAGAGCAACATCTGAACAGCCAGCCAGCTAGCCAGCAGTCTGGGGAGGGGGTCTCCTGTCTCTTGAATTATAGTAGCATCATTTATATAAGAAGGGGAGAGAGACAGAGAGAGAGAGATAGAAAGAAAAAAGTGAGAAATTGAGAAAGAGAAGAAACAGAGGCAAGGAGACAGAAAGAGGGAAAGACAGAGATGGAGAGAGAGAGATAGAGAAGGAGGGAATGTCTTACTGTGGAGGATGGATGGGGAGGGTTGGGGAGGCGTAGAGGTGGGGGGGTTCTTCTGCTCCAGTAACTGTAGTCCAGGTAGGATCCCATCCATTTCCCCTTTCACCCTCAAACCTGCCAGGGAAAAATCCCTGTGGCAAGTGCGCAGATGATCTAAGGAAGTGATCAGTGGAGAGAAGGAGGGTTTCTTTCCTTCCTTGGTGCTTTTTTCCTCTCAGATCATGTTTCTTTCAAGTGAACTTTCCAGCACAGCCCTGGGACCCACCAGGAAGAATGAGGTTGTCTCCATCTTCGCTACAGCCGAGAGCCAGACGTGCTCGCCCCTGTCACTGTGGGATGAACAGGCAGCAGGAGCTGGGGGTGGGGGGTGGTCCTGAGTTGCAGGCCCTGAGCCCTGTGGCCTCAGTGGCCAGCCCCCCTCCATCAGGCCATCATGTGGAATGCACACCGTGTTCCCCTGGCATGAGGAGCCCACAGATCACAGCTCCCCTCTCACTCCTCCAGCACCTGGGACAGCTCGCGAGTGCGGCACCTCGGGCTCTCGCTACTGCCAGGGGCCTGCCATTTTCGAGAAGTCTCCCACTTCTTCCAGCCCATGTCTCCAGCTACCTGAATGCTTCAGTCCATGTTCTCCTGACCCTCTTTCTTTTCCCACCTCTCTGTTTTCCCTCTTTTTCCTCCTTCTCCTCCACCTCCTCCTCCTGCTTCTTCATCTTCTGAAGCCCCAAATTTTTCTTCTGAGGGCAATTACTGCCGAGTCCTTAATTTGGAAACCATTGTTTTGTCTCCACCAAGAATCCTATAATCAGGATTCGGGGGGATATAAAATGAGCTTCTACCATTCATGCGTTAAGAATAAAATGTTCCCTATCCTTCCCTCCATTTCACATTTAATAAACTGACATGCGTGTCACCACAAAGAAACCAGCGGTGTGTGTGTGTGTGTGTGTGTGTGTGGTCATCTCCACAGTGAATAAGACAACGGGTGGCGGGAGACAGTACTCTGTCTGCAAGCACAGAAATACAAGGGCACACTTCCCTTGGATCTGGAAGTACAATCGCAGTCCATTAGGTAGTGAACTGTGCCTTCTTCCCTGGTTTATCCATGAATAGACAGGCAGAGGGGGGGCAGGGAGTATGCAACTGCAAAACCATCGCAGAGATAAGGAACACAACTCGATTCACTTACAATACTGTGAGCATGTGTGTGAGCACATGGGTGTGAATGACGTTCTCTAGGACCTTTTTTGTTCACTGCATCTCCATGAAGTAGGCTGGGGTCTCTGGTTATCAGCTGCAGCTGACTGAGGAGTACCAGAACAAATGCCACGCAAATTCCAGTCATTTCTCAGCAGACTCTGGATCCGTGGATTCCTAGGGCTGTGAGTCGAGTGGAGCAGTCAGGTTCTGGGCACCAGCTAAGTGAAAGGAAGGCAGGCCTGGGAGAGAACATGAGCTATTAGAGGCTATATTGCAAGAGGCAGACCAGGCAGGCACAGAGGGGGCACCTGCCCTTACACTGTACATATATGTAGCTCCCTCCTTGCTGAGCTCCAGGAATTAAAGGCCTGAGTCCCAGGAGGAAGAGTGGCCCCTACTTTGCCCAATCTCGAGTGCTCATCTGTAAAAAAGCAATATGCATTGCCTACCTGCTAGAAGGGGCCTGGATGTGAATCTCTGAGTACACCTAAACTCAGTTTGGAGGAGAGATATTATAAAAAGCTGCATTATTTAATATCTCCTTATTTTTATTATCATATTTCCTTATATCTTCTTTTATGCAGCCTTTATTTCTCTATAACACAGACCTAAAACTAAGCCCACATCTTTTCCTATCTCCCTACCTGCCAATTACCACTGACCCCATCCCATGTCCTACTCACTTCAGGTCCCAGCTCTCTGGGTGTCAGAGTCCCCCCAACCAAGCCAGTGGTGTATCCACCATGGAGCTCACAAGTGATCCATGCTGCAGAGCACAGAGCAAAAGGGTCCACCTGAGAGGCAGTATCTCAGGAGAAGTGAAATCAAGTGACAAGCTGAGCACATTGTTCTTAGAGAGGGGCCAAGGCCAGAGAGATTCCAAGCATAAACCACCAAGACAGGAACCACGGAAACGAGAAAGAGGGACATTTCAAAGCAGAGGCCTGGTGACAGAGCCTGAGAAAGTGCTCTCATCAAAAGAATGTGTCTAGCAATTGATTATCACGAATGTGCTAATCAGAGAAGATCAATCCTGCTGCAGACCGAAGAGGTTATCCCTCTGGGGAATATAAGCCCTAACCAGGGGCAAATGCAATTGGCCTGCTTTGGACTGCATACTTGTGTCGCCTTGCCCCCAAATTCGTAATTTGAAGCCCTAGCCCTCAGTATGAAGATATTTGGAGGTGGGGTCTCTGGGGAGCAAGTTCAGATGAGGTCATGAGGGAGGGACCCTACTTTGACAGAGCTGTGCTCATAGAAGCAGAGGAAAAGACCAGAGCCCTTTCTCTCTGCACCGTGTGAGCGCACACGAGAAGGTGGCCATCTACAATCCAGGAAGAGTCTTCGCCAGGAACTTAACTGACTGGAGCCTTGCTCTTACTTCCCAGCCTCCAGAATTGAGAGAAATAAATTGCTATTGCTTAAACCACCCAGTCTATGGTATTTGACTAGGACAACGCCCAAAGGCCATGACACCTGATGCCATTTACTATGTCCCAAGAAGATTCCAAGTGCTTTGCATAATCAGCTCTTTTCATCCTCATCATTTTAACCTCACAAACCAATGAAGTAAGTGGTTGTCAACACAGAGCACAGATGACAACAGCAGGTGTCAGGAGGTAGGGAGACATGCTAATTTGGGTGGCTGGTACGTGCAGCACCTGGACCTCACACTCCCGTGGTCTGGCATCGCAGTCTGGACAGTGAACCTTAGGGCCTCAGTGCCTTGTGGAGTTTTAATGGCAGGAGTGTTAGCCAGGGGAAGGACACTTTCGGGCTCCCCTGACTAGTGGCCTGAGGCTGCTGTCACCTGCCTCTCTGTGAGGCCATCCCTTTCAGGGTAAGTCAGTGGGCAGCATCAGATGAGCTACTAATCTGGGGGGTCAGTGAAGGTACAGAAAGGTTAGGCCTCCTGGTGACTCATTCTTCTCTCTGTGTGTGCCCTTCTTGGCCTTTTGGTTCCCACTTCCCCCAACAAGGCTCTTCCAGCCATTCCTAGGATGGGACAAGGGCAGAACCTGTGACTTGGCTGAGCCACAGAAACAGGGATTCCCTTCCCATGGTTGTTCTGAGGTCCTCTCCCTGAGCACAGCCCGCAGATGGGAAATATTCCCCCACCTGTTCCTCAGGAAAGGGATATTTCACTGCTGCCCTCGGGTGACCAAGGTGAGGGTGAGTATGCACCTTTGGCCGAGGCCACACATAGTGGCCTACTGCTCTGTGCATGTGAAAATGACAGCTTCTGTCACATGAGCTGCAATGCTGCTGATCCCTCTAACACTAGAAGTAGTTATTTTAAAGGGAGAAATCATGAGTCCAGAAGGAGCACATCAACAGCATGAGAACACCATCTGTGCCACCAGGGTTCCCGAGGAGGCCTAAGATGGCTTTAGCTGTGGCAAATCAAGCCTTCGCAGGTACCGCCTTTCCTCTACAGACCAGCAGGGAAGGAAAGTTCCAGAGTGGCTCTGTTATTTCAGCTCTTATAGAGGAATATGTGTACGAGGAAAGGTCAACTGGTGGAAAGGAGTAGCTTTCAATAGTGGTTTTCTTCTTTGCTCTTTTCCTAATATTTGACTTTTAATGTGGATTTTTTTTTTAGATTTTTTAAGATTTTTTAGATTTGTTTATTTATTCATGATAGACATAGAAAGAGAGAGAGAGAAAGGCAGAGACATAGGCAGAGGGAGAAGCAGGCTCCATGCAGGGAGCCCGACTCAGGACTCGATCCCAGGACTCTAGGATCATGCCCTGGGCCAAAGGCAGGCGCTGAACTGCTGAGCCACCCAGGGATCCCCTAATGTGGATTCAAAACTTTTTCCAGCAACTATTTTGTGGTGTACATTTCTAAATCAAAGCTAGTTAATAACATTTCTATTTTATCAAGCACTGAAGATGCCCTTTCAAAAATCCAGCTAGATGATATGCTGTAGTATGTGTATCTATTTATTTTATCCGCTTAATGAGCCACAAAGTAGTAGCGGCCACAATGATAGCAGTGTCTGGGCTGCAGCAAGTAAATGATGATGTATCACATACTTTGTCAGGCATTCGATATGCATTGGGCCTCCAGACAACCTTCTAGTTGGATACTTTTCTTATCGTTGTTTTGCAGATGAGGAAACAGAGGGACAGAATAACTTGTCCAAGGTAGTTGGTGGGCATTTAAAAGACCAGAAAGACCCTACTTTGTACGGTATCTGGCCACCTGGAGAGTAGTATAAGCCCAGCTTCCTTCCATGTAACTTCCAAGGTTGAGATCACTGAACCACCAATTAGACTGGTCTAACTGTAATTGGTAGATCTGTGCTTCTTCTCATTCTCCATTTTCCTCTATCCCTCTTTTCTCTTCTTTCTGATTACGAGAGAAACACTTATTTACATCTCCTAATCAATCACTTCCTATTGTGGGCTGGATTATGACTCCCCAAATTCATATGTTGAAGTCCTAACCAGTCGTACTTCAGAATACAGCAGTATTTGGAGACAGGGTCTTTTAAAAAGATAATTATGTTAGGGGTGCCTGAGCGGTTCAGTCTGTTAAGATCCCAAATCTTGGTTTCAGCTCAGGTCATGATCTTGGGGTCAAGGGATCAAGCCCCATGTCAGGCTCTATGCCCAGTATGGAATCTACTTGAGATTCTTTCTCCTTCCTTCTCCCTCTTCTGTTCCTTCCTCTGTTCATGTGTACACTCTCTCTCTAAAATAAATATTTATTAAAAAGAAGGTAATTAAGTTAAAGTGAGGTCATTAGGTGGGCCTTAACTCAACATGACTGGATCCTCACAATAAGAGGAAATGTGGGCACTCAGAGACACCAAGAGTATGTATTCAAGAAGACCATGTAAGGACACATGGAGAAGATGCCATCTATAAGGCAAGAAGAGAGGCCTCTGGAGAAACCAACCCTGCTGACACCTTGATCTTGAAATTCCAGCCTCCAGGACTGAGCAAATAAATTTGTTGTTCATGCCCCCCCCCCCCAGTCCTTGGTATTTTGTTATGACACTTAGAGCAAACTAATATATTTCCAAAGTGTCAGTGGTTGAACATGATTTGGTCACAGTCATCGTCCATGACTCCCAGTCCAGTGAGGGAGACAGAGCAGTTAGGAAATAAGGATAGGACAGTTTGATGAACGCTGAGGGTGGTACACAAAGACCTATGGGAATCCATGGAGGCACTGCAGGGGAGGCCCAGTGCAGGGGAGGAGGTGAAGAATGGTTGGTTTGAGAGATGACCTTTGAGCTGAATCAGAAAGAATTTGGGTTAACTAGGCTAACAAGAGAGGAAGGCACTCCAGATAGAACAGCAAGGACAAAGGAGGCTGGGATTCAGGAATCAAGTACGGTGGATCCTTGGTGATCTCAGATTTAACATTTGCAGTTTTGGCAACACTTGAATGAATAGGCAGGTCCTTGGCACTTACTAATCTGTAATTTTGCAAAGGCACAAGGGCAAATATGAGGGAGTGTGTTGTCAGTGTGGGAACAAGTCGCCTGAGCTATTAAGTGAGCTTCCACACTGAAATAATTCATTCAACACAAAGCATGATTTTGGTCTCATAAAGACCCCGTGAGAAGCAATGTTGTAGATTAGGAAATGGAGAAAATTACATGTTAGAACCATACTCAAGTCTCTGAGCGTTTTTGAAAGTCTCTAGTGAATCTCTTGTGGATGTTAAGGGTCCTTGTAGGTCTGAGATTAATATCCTCCTGTGTTGGATTAAGTATGTTTTCATTTTCAACCATTGTTCCCCCCTTAATTCAGCTATTCACCTTTTTTTTGTGTGTGTGTGTGAGCATTTCTACTTTGTGCCAGCCACCATGCTAGGTATACAGTGGTGACAAAACACACATGCCTCTGCTCTCCTGGAGCTCACAAACTATTGGAGAGGAAGCAGACATATATGATTGCTATTGGTGAGAAATGGTACTGAGAAAAAGTGCGGGGCTTTGGGAGAAAATAGCTGGTAGGGACAGATGGTGATGGGTCAGCAAAGGGTTTTTTGGGGAGGCAAAGGATAAGCAAGCCTACTTTCCCCGCAGACAGAGGGAGGAGCGGGCCTGAGGGCTCTGACATGGAAGCAAGGTGTGCTGCAGGAATGGCAGGCAGAGAGTGTGGGGTGTTGAGAGAGAAGGAAGAACAGCATAAGGTGAGTGGGAGGAGGGAGTGGGGCCAGATTGAGGCCTGTGGCCATGGTAGGAATTTGAGTTTATTCCTCATGAAATCAGGAGTCTCCGAGGGCTTTTAAACAGGGAGTGTCAGGCTCATCCCTGTGGCTCTTACAGGGAAAATGGACGGGAGGGGGCTTGTGCAATCCTGCCCAATCAGATTGGATCAGCAATGGATGCCCAATCAGAACACAGTTTGCCAGGTATGGCTGCAGATTGGAATCCCTTGGGAGCACAAAATAATACTGATGTCTGGGTCTCCAGCATCCCAGACATTCTGATTTAATTGTTCTGGGGTACAGCCTGGAATTTTAAGAAGCTCTCAGGTGATTCAAATGAGCAGCAAACCTGGAGACTTTCTGGATCTAGAAGGTTCAAGAAAGGATTCAGTAGAGATTTGAGGGTGCAGCGTACTAGGGTTGTGGCCATGAGAAGCAAAGTCATGAACAAATACATGAAATGCATTTTAGAGACAGAAACAATAGCTCAGCAGGTACTCTGGTTAGGAGTGGCAGAGGAGCAGGAGGATTTAAAGATTACTCAGAAGTGAGGCCTGAGCCACAGATAGGCATTTGGGAGCCATTGGTATTTGAGTTGGTATTTAAAGCCACAGGAATAGAAGCAATCACATGGGAGAGAATATGACCAGAGAAGGGCTCAATCTTAATAAGGTGGGGAGAAAGAGGTTTGACTGAGGTGGGGTGGGGTGTAAATGAGATACGGTGCCACAGAGGTACGCCTGAGGAGGGCCTGACCATTGATAAGAAGAGCAGTGCTCCCTCCATTTTAGCAGGAGGAATGAACAAGAAGGGGGCAGTTTGAGAGGCTTTGTAAATTAGCTATGGGAAAGTGAGAGCACTTTTAACTGCTAGATTTCATTTTCTCAATTGAGTTTAAGCAGGTAGGAGCTGAGGGTGGGTGGCCAGGTAAGGAATGGGGTAGGAGGAGGGGTGGCAGTTTTGAGGAGTTTATAGAAGATCTGAGATAGTCATGGGGTTGAGGGAGGAGAACACACTTGTTGAAAAGGGCTCTGAGTTTAGGGTAGCTCTGTGTGTCCATCTGAGGATGATGGTCATGCCTTTATGGTGACTGTCGAGGTGTGCCTTTGTCTCCATCAACAAGGCTTGGAGTCACAAGTGTAGGCACAGAGAGGTAGCAGGCTTCATCCCAGGTTGGAATTTGTGCATCTTTGGCAATTTTAACAGTTTTAATAGAGTTGGGGGAGAGCCTAGATTATGGGGTTAAATATATAAATAAGAGGTGTGGGGACCCTGAAGAGTGCACTGCTCCATTTCTCTTCAAGACAACCAGGTGATGGTACCCATTATTCCTCCTGAACCCTCAGTAGGACCCTACTCTCCTGGCTGCTCCCAGCCATGACTACAGGTCCCAATGTCATGGTGAGGGCACTGGATTTACTTTGTATTTTCTAAACAATGTTTGTATTGGTTTCCTATTGTGAATTTCCTGTGTGATGTCACAACATAATAATTTTAAATAATATACATGTATCATCTCAGTTTCCATGGGTCAGGAGTCCAGGTATACTTAGAGTCTCACAAAGCTGTAATCAAGGTGACAGCTGGGACTAGGGTCCTATGCCAAGTAGAGGTGTTTGTTGGTGTAGTTCAGTTCTCTGCTGCTGCACAACCGATGGCAGCTTGCTTCTTCAAGACCAGTGAAGGGGCCGAAAGGCTGGGCTTCTCTTTGATTCATTCTTCTCTCTCTGTGCCCTTCTTGGTCATTGTCCTCTCTTCTAGAGCCCAGAAAGGCTCTCTAGTCACATCTAGGGCCACAATGGATAGAACCTGTGACTTGACTGAGCTGCAGAGCCAGGGATTCTGGAGAGAAGAGAGCATCTCTGGAGGGAGGAGAGCATCTCTGCTGCTTCTGTTCTCTTGTCTCCAGACCAGCCTTTACAAGGTCCGTCTCCTTAGGTCAGGCTCACCCAGGATAACCTCTCTTCCAATTAGTTTAAAGCTAACTGACCAGAGACTTCATTACATCTGCAAAATATTCTCACTTTTGCCAGACAACATAACAACATTGGTGATATTCAGGAGTCCAGCCAACCTTCCATGGGAGAAGTTTGAACAGAGCAGGGGCACTAGGGGAGTGGAGATCTTGGGGCTCATCGTGGAATTCTCCTTACCCTCACTTTCACATCAGGTAAATTTTTTTAAAATAGTGTTTCTTTTTCTTTTCTGAGTGCAAAAGTATTATCAGTTCATAGAGTAGAAGAATCTGGAAGCTGTAGACATGTACAGAAAGGGATTCATTACAATATCATTTCTCCCCTAAAATATAAACCTTATTATGACTTTTTATTTCTCTTTATATAATGGGACCACAATATAGAATTTTTTAGATTTTCTATTAGATTAGGTGTTCTTTGAGAATATGAATATGGCTCATAGTACTCTATTGTGTGAATATGGATTCAATTTATTTACTGTATTCCACTTTACATTCTGGTTGCTTCCAATTTTTTTGCCATTATAAATAATCTTGATGAATTTAGTCCAGCATACCTAAGTGCTTATTCAGAGCTCACTATTTTGAGTCAGAGATAGTTAATGTGGTGGGACCAGATGCCAATAAAGAAATCAATCAAAAAAAAAAAAAAAGAAATCAATCAGAAATGACAAACATCCACAACCTGAACGATTTGTTTGGAAAATACAAAATCAGTTTTTATTTGGCACATTTCCCCCCCCACAGGATACTGCTAAAGTGCTTTGGCATAGGGCTTCGTGAATATAGGGATGACATTTATCCCAGGTTACCCCGACTTGCACAATAACTGCTCAGCACAAGGATTTGGTTATGCCATTAACATAGTTGCATAACAGTCCCTGAAGGAAAAGATCTGAGTTGGGGAAGGGGGAGAGAGGAAGGGGAGATGAGTGAGCTGGGATTGGGTAGGAAGGTAGAGTAGGAGGATGGCGAGTCACAGGGTCCGTGACCGCAGAGTTAAAGGAGAATTCTCTTTGTCTGTGAGATTTGGTAGCTGGGCAAACCGCCCTGGGCTGGCATAAAGCTGCCTGTAGTAATGAGCTCAATAAAGTGATTTAAAACATATTGATCTTTGTGTGTTTGTGGGTTTGGCCCTAACCTTGGTGGTTGGCTTCCTTCAGGGCAAACACTTGGTACTTTATGTGCCGTGGGAAGTCAGAACTCACGATCCTTTGGCATTTGGGGCTGAGTTTGGTGCACTGTGAGGAGGTCTTGAACCCTGTCTGAGGATGTTTAGTGCTGAGGCTGGCAGGGCCTTGGGCCTGTGCTCCTGGGATGGGAGCCTCTAGGAAGGCAGCATGTTGGTTTTACTCTCTGAATTTTCTGGGAGTGTATGTGTGTGTGTTGCAGGAGGGAAGGGGTAGGGGGAGGAGCAGGAACGATGATATAGTGGGTCCCTAGAGTGGGCCACTGAGAAATGCTAGGGAAGCTGGTCCTTGGCATAGTTATGCTTGACAAATGATATGTATTCTGGGCAGCACACCTGTGTTCTCTCTCCAAGTGCAATGGGAGCCATCTGTCCCATGACAATTGTGCCCAAGCCTTTTGCTGTGCTGTGTCTTCTGGGAGTAAATTGCTATTTCCCTTGAAGAGACTGTGTCTCCTTTGCCAAGCAGCCCAGTGGGCTCCTTCTTTCCTCTGCTGAGAAGCTCTCCTGTGGACTAGTTGTAAGTTTAGTAGGATGAATTAATGGCCAGGCCATCAAGCTTTAGCCACTCCCTCAAAGGAGGTGTTGCTTTTTCTTTACCTTTTTATAGTCTCAGTGAGGACCCTAAGCGGGTGTGGGAAGTGTGTATGTTTTGGAAAAAACAACTACTGGTGGTCTGTCCATAGTGAATCTCCAGGAAGTGGCTTTGCTCGTAGAACTTTTAAAATCTTGTGCTTCTCAACCTTACAGTTATGGTGCTCAAAGGACCAAGCATAGGTGTAGACCAATGGTTCTCAACTAGGGGTAACTTTGCCCCTTGGGGAACATGTAGCCATGGAGACATTTTGACTGTCAATGCTAGGAGTTGGGGAGTGGGAAGTGGATGGAGGACATTACTCATCTTGGATAGAAGTCAGGGATCTTGCTAAACATCCTACAATGCACAAGAAATATTCTACCCAAAATGTCAATCGTGTTAAGGTTGAGAAATCCTGGCATAGACTGAAGTATTGCCCCTATTATCAGGAAGCCTGGCTTCTGAGTTTATAAGATAGAAACCAAAGTTTGCATGGAAGCTGTCTGCTTGAACTCTATTTAGGGAAAGAACCATGACCTACTTTTCAGCACTTTCCCTAAAGCAAGATTAGTCAAAACATTCAAATATCCCTAATGTGGAGAAAACAAACAAACAAATGTCCAAGCCTATGGGTTAAAAGACTCATTTACATAACAATGAGACACATGAAGCAAAGGCAAATCTGGGCTAAAACTGCCTCACTTTAAGTATTCATTGAGAAAGAGCTAAACTGGTAAAAGGAGCATTCCCCATCCTTCACATGCCTGCATCATGCCAGCATCCAGCAATGCTTTCAATCAGAGACAGTGTTTACTGGGCAGGAGACCTAGAGATGGCCTCCCTTTGGGCAATTTATGCTAAATTAGTTTTGTGGATGCTTCGGGTTCCAATTCCTCCAGACTTTCTTCATTACAGACAGTGCCTCTGAGACCAGTAGTGAGAAACTGTGTCTTGAATTACCGGGTCATAAATTTAATATCAGAAACCATCTTCCCTTCCTATATCAGGTACCTATAGCAAATAGTTTTTAGTGTTTTCAGAAATGCTCACACTTTAATGTGATGTCTGGGGTTTGAAGAACTCTTAGGTCAGAGGATGGGAAATGAACCCTGAAACTGTCATGCAAAATGATGTGAGACCAGTTACCTGGGAGAGAGGATCTACTGATTTCATCACATCCCTAAGGAGCCTTTATTCTGAATATTAAGAAGCATTGATATGGATTCATTTGTTCATCAAATATTTATTGAGTGCCTATTCTGTGCCAGCACTGTGTTACATACTGAAAAAGAAGAGGACTGGACGGTGGTGAATCATCGATTGGAACTTAAAGAAAACAGGAAGGAGTCTGAGGAGGAAAGTACAAAATTAATCAAGACACACTGAAGAAAGTAATGGAAAAATTTAAAGAGCGTAAAGATATATTTTATTTGATATTGACGGACATTTCTATTTGGACACGGACAACGCTGTAACAACATGATGGCAATGGAAACAAAGCAAAGGGAGAGTTATGGTGGTGAACACTCAGATGAAGTGGATTTTTATCAATAGGTAATTCACATCTTTTAGCTGCTAATTCTGAAAAGAGGACCCAATTTGTTCCCCCTGCCAAACAGTTTTTAAAATTTAATTATCAGGTACGTTGATCATCTGTGTTTCCTACATTTTATCACCTCAGTGTTTTAGGAATGATATTGATATGAAAGCTCATTTTCACAAAGTTAGAGGTTAAGTAAACTCTTGTGTCTGTCACACCCATGACTTATCATGAGGGTTTCCATTTTAATTTTTTCACCATAGACACTGATTTTTCCCTTTCTTCATGATAGTTACAATCTGCTTCTTAACCTGACCCAGAGATTTGGCAGTGATGCAGTGGGGGTGGGTGGAAGTTTCAGGAAGGTCACTCCCAGCCATCAGTGGGATTGTCAAGGATACCTGAGTTCCACTCACCCCACAGTGTAATTCCTGACCCAACCCCTTGTCCGTTGGATTCATGGCTCTGAACTAAATGGCAAAAACTTCTATTCTCCTTTGTGATTTTTAAAATTTAAATTTAATTTACTTATTTTAGAGAGAGAGCATGTGCACAAGCATGAGAGGCAGAGGGAGAAGGAGAGAGAATTCCAGGCTGACTCTGCACTGAGCCCGGAGCCTGACACTGGGCTCAGTCTCATGATCCTGAGATCACCATTGCAGGATTTCTTTTCCTTCGGTGCCTGCGGTTCTTGGTCACGCTGATTCAAAGAATAGAGAGGTAGACTAGACAAAGTGATGGGCCGTAAACCAAAGCTTATTGAGTCATAGTACAAAGCTCCCAAAGAGGGAGGGGTCCGAGAGGGTTGCCCTCTTTGGTGACTTGTAATCCAAGTTTCTGCATAAGGACATCACCTTACTCATGGTCACCCTGTGAATACAAACTTGCTGTCTAAACGGTTAGGTTCACCTGTGTTTCTTTTCTTACTTAAGTATGTTAAGTCATATATGCCCACAGTTTCCCGAGCCTGAGGGGAATTCAGTTCATGCCGCTTGTCTTGAGGATGTTTAGAATCTCCATTTCATAGCATTTAGTAAGCACCTAATGGTTTATGTAGTAAATGCCAGCATCTCATTTTATAGATGAGGAAGCTGTGGATTCTAGACCTCAACCTTGAAACCGGCAGAATGAAAGCTGGAATCTCCATTCCGAGTTCCTTCCTGGAGCTTTCTTCACAATACTAAATTTCTAGAAGACACAAAAACATCAAGATAGCTTTTCTTCAGTCCTTTCTGGGCAGAGTTCAATGGCCTCTAACAGTGCCCTGGGTCACAGTGAATTTAGTTGTTGTCTTATGCAAATGTTCAGACCCAGCCCAGCTCAGAAAGGAAGTAAACATACCCACAAGCCAGTTTCTTGGCTGACAGGTAACTTGGAGGTGGATCCCAGAAGAGACAAATGCTCATTAGTTACAAACGTAGGGGCAAGAGAAAAGTAGGTATAATGGTTCATCCTGCCCAAAGGGCTCCATTTCCTACAGTGCGAGCAAGATTCCATTTCTCTCCCAGTTAATACATTGCTCGGTGATTTCTCCCAATGCCAGGGAAGCTGTGTGCTTCTCAGGTGCTCCCACCCTAGAGAAAAAGGTCATATTACAAAAATCTACTTGGTTTCTGAGGGAAAGACAGCAGGTTATTCCCAAAAAGTCATCTTCCCTTCTCCCTTAGAAATCCAACATTTCCAAAAAAACCAAATAATCCAATTAAGAAATGGACAGGGGACTCAAATAGACATTTTTCTAAAGAGGACATACAGATGGCCAATAGACACATGAAAAAATGCTCAACATCACTCATCATCAGGGAAATGCAAATCAAAAACACAATAAGGTATCACGTTACAACCTGTCTGAGTGGCTAAAATCAAAAAGACAAGAAACAAGTGTCAATGAGGATGTGGAGAAAAAGGAACTCTCACACACTGTTGGCAGGAATGCAAACTGGTGCAGCCGCCATGGACAACAGTATGGAGGTCCCTCAAAAAATTAAAAATAGAAATACTATATGATCCAGTAATTCCACTACTGAGTATTTACTCAAAGAAACAGTACTTTGCAAAGACACATGTACCCCTGTGTTTACCATAGCATTCCTTACAATAGCCAAGATAGGGAAGCAACCCAAGTGTCCATCCATGGATAAATGGGTAAAGAAGAGGTGATATATATATATATATATTACTCAGATATAGAAGGAACAAGATCTTGCCATGTGCAACAATGGCATGGCTAGACCTGGGGGTATTATGCTGAGTGAAATAAGCAACACAGAGAAAAACAAATACCATATGATTTCACTTATACATGGATCTAAACACATAAACAAGCAAAAAGCAGAAACAGACCCATAAATACAGAGAACACACTGATGGTTGTCAGAGAGGACGTTGGTGGGGGATGGGCAAAATGGGTGAAGGGGAGTGGGAGATACAGGCTTCCACTTATGGAACAACTAAGTCAGAGAATAAAAGGTCCAGCCTAGGGAATATAGTCAATGATATTGTAACCGTGTTGTATGGTGACAGATGGCAACTACCCTCGTGAGCAGAGCATAGCTTATAGAGATGTTGAATCATGATGTTGTACACCTGAAACTAACGTAACATGGTGTGTCAACTATGCTTTAAAAAAAAAAAAAAAAGCAGCTCAGAAAAAGAAAAAGAAATAAAGTTTTTTAGCCTGGTCACTGTCTGCCCAGAAAAAAAGATTATATTCTCTAGTCCGCTTTGCTTTGAGTATGGTCATGTGATCAACTCCTGGCTGGGGGCTCACAGGGGGCAGTGCTGTGTGTGGTGCTGTGTGCAGCCCGCCTCAGTGGGACAGAGTGTGTTTTCCCTGTCCCTCTCCTCTCCCCTGCTGAGTGGAATGCCAATGTGACCGAATCCTTTCGAAACCGAGGGTGTGATACAGTGGTAAGATAAAGGCTGACAGGGCAAGAAGATTGTCTTAGTCACTCAAGCTGTCACCCAACAAAATACCATAGAGTGGGCAGCCTGAACAACAGACCTTTAGTTCTCCTTGTTCCAGAGGGAGGCTGGGAAGTTTAAGATTAAGGTCCCACTAGCTGGGCACCTTATTGCTGTGTACTCACATGACAGAGAGAAATTGCTCTGGTCTCTCTTCCTCTTCTCTCTCTCTCTCTCTTTTAAAGATTTTATTTATGTGTTCATGAGACACACAGAGAGAGGCAGAGACATAGAAAGAGGGAGAAGCAGGCTCTCTGTGGGGAGCCCGACATGGGACTTGATCCCAGGATCCGGGATCATGACCTGAGCCAATGGCAGACGCTCCACCGCTGAGCCACCCAGGTGTCCCTCTCTCTTCCTCTTCTTCCAAGGACACTAATCTCATCATAGGGCCCTACCCTAATGACCACATCTAAACCTAATTGTCTCCCAGTGGCTCCACCTCCCAACACCATCACATTGGGGTAGGACTTCAACATAGGAACCTGAAGAGGACACAACGTTCAGTCCATGACAAAGAGGAACCTGACAAGCAAGGCTCCATGGCAGCCTGGACTTCTGCAGAGAGAGGAGCCCACTGGTTATAGCCCACTGGTTAGAGCCCGCTTTTGGGGCCTCTTTCAAGTTCCAGCACTCTCATGGTATAATAAATACAGTACTTTAGGTTTGTTTTTACTCATATCACATAATGGATTTTTTTTTGTGTGTGTTTTTATGGCATAAGGGATAAATACCCACTCCATGAAGGCATATGCAGATTCTTACCAGGCACAGGCATTTAGGCAACAGGTGGAAGGGTTTACATATGACTCGCCACATGTGACCGACCAGAAAGCCGCGGTGGTTGGACCGTGACTGGTTCACTGAGTAACTTCACTGAGTCACAGATTGCACAGGGCCCTGGGGGAGGCCCTGGGCACCGTTCCACCCGATAGACCATGACAGAGCACTCACTGGATTTGGAAGGCTTTCATTTTTGTCCCTGGAAGGGAAGGAAGGAGGAAGGATGGGCTGAGGGAAAGGAGGCCATTTTCATTTGCTGGGGCTGCCCTGACAAAGTGCCACAAAATCTGGGGCCAGGGAGCTTACACAACAGAAATCCCTTGCCTCACACTTCCAGAGACCAGAGGTCTGAGATCAGAGTGTCAGCAAGGCCATGCTTGGAAGGGTCTGTTCTGGGCCTCTCTCCAAGCTTCTGGTGGCTCCTTGGCTCATGGTGGTCACTCCGGCCTTCACCCGGTGCCTTCCTGTGTGGAGGATGTGTCCACACTCTGCATGTCGCTGTGTCTACATTTCCTTTTATAAGGACACCGGTTGCATAGGGTTAGGGCCCACCCAGATGACCTCATCTTAACCCATTACATTGACAACAGCTCTATTTCCAAATAAGGTCACATCCTGAAGTACTGGGGGCTAAGAATTCAACATACGAATTTTAGGGGGACACAAATTAGCCCATAACAGGGGATACGGGCTGAAAGAATATTTTGGCCAAATGATTCCATTCCACCAGCAGCAGGAGAGGAGAACCGAAGCATACCGAGAGCTCCATGGGGAACCCAGTGTGGTGCATGGCATGCTGAGAGGAGATAAGAGAGCATTTTCCCCACGGCCTCTGCAGGGAAGTGTTGATCTCACTGGATAGTCTCCCCATAGCAGCACAGCTCGTGAAGGCCAGGGCTGCAGGGTCTTAAGTGGACTTCTAGGACCCCAAAGCCAGGGGATCCCAGCTCCTCATCCGGACTTCGGTCTCTGCATCTCAGCTGCCCTTCCATCCTGCCTGGGAGCCATGGATAAAAACAACTACCTGCTCTGTCTGGAAGCCAACACCAGAGGCTGGTGATGTATTTTAGGAAATATATTTTATCCTTTCTCGATGATAAAAATAATGCATGCTCATTATAGCTCACTTGGAAATGACACAGAAGTTGAAAGCCCATAGGAAAATCGCCCCTAATTCTAAGTCCCAGACAACCGGTTAAATTTTGATTTCTATTTCATCCATTATTTTTTCTTTTTCTATGCATATATTACAGAATCAGGACCATGATCTCTATTTCACTCTATGCTCTGATTTTTCACATAACATAATATGAAATTTCCTGTTATTGCAAATTATGCTTATTCTTTCAAGAGCTGAAGAATATTGACGATGGCCAAATAATACAGAGAAGCTGATGTTTTCTGCATTCCAGACACTGTTCAAGCAATTTATATACATTTTTTTCATTTAATCCTGACAACAGCCCAACAAGGTAGGAATTATTTTCATGATACAAACTGATAAAAAATATTGAGGCTCAGGATTCTAGTAATGCATCTAACATCACACAATTATTAAGCAGCCAAAGAGGGATTTATAGACAAGTTTGTTTAAAGCTACATTCTGTGCTTCTGATTACTGCTTAATTTCTCTATTCTTGGATATGGGGTTTGCTTCCAAATTTTTACTGTTACAAATACTACAAAGTACATCTTTGGACTTTCTCCGCTGGATAAATTCACAGAGCCGGAATTACTAAGAACTAAGATTGGAACATTTAAAAAAAAAAAAAACACTTTTTTTTGTTACATTATTGCCAATTTATTTTCCAAGAAGGTTATACCAACTTGCATTCCCTCAAGCACCATTCTTATTTCTTTATGCCGAGCACTGGACAGCAAGACTTGCTAAGCATCCCTGCTATTTATGATAGCTGAAAATAGATTGGTTTTGCTTTTTATTTGCATTTTTTTGGTTATTAGTAAGGTTACAGTTTTTCACAAGTTTGAAGTCATTTGTATTTTCTATTAATAATCTGGGCCCATTTGTCTGTTAAAGCTTTCGTATTCAGAATGAGCCATGTGCAATTGACATTTTTTTGTAGGTCAAAAATTTGTCAACTATCAGCCCAAATTTTTTTTCAAATGCATTAAGAATATTAATCTTTAGATATATTGACTATAAATATTTTTGTTGATGTTTTGATATAGATGTTTTTATTTCCGAACTGAGCATCCAATAATCTGGAAAGTATTTGAGTAATGAAAATAGCATGCTAATAATTCCATGGACTAATTTTTTTTTTTTACTTTCACATTTTATGTGTCCCTCTGCACTTCCTTTTCTCCCCCTCCCCCACCCTCTCAAGTGTGAGTCCAGAATGATCTATTTATATGAGGTAGATCATGACTTGGCATCAACTTTGGAGATAGACTAGGAAATGTCACTGAAAGAATTACAGGTGCCAGTAAAACAATGTAACAAAGTAAAAATAATGCATCTTCACTATGGGCAATGATCTCTTAAAGTAAAAAAAATGAAAACTGTGGCCTGAAAGCATTTGGATACGCTGGTTTGACTGAAGCAGCTTAGAAACTCTTTAAGGAAAGAGTGATGGTGGCACAGGTATGGGGCTACACCTTGCACACCCCACAACTCAGAACGGGCTGTGTCTCGTTCTTAGCCAAACGAAGAGAAAGCCAGACCATCTGGCTCTGCGAGGATTTCATGTATTCTCTTTCCTGTAGGTAGATGAGAACCATTCAAAAGAAAATGGTCACGGCTGCAGACTGCACACACATTTTTGAACATCTAAAAGGAAAAGGGAAAGGTTCAAGTCGCTCGTCAAATCTAAGCTAATGGTGAGAGAGACAGAAACGCTGCTTCAACAGCCAGGAGTATTTCAAAGGTTGCTGATAAGCATTTGCTTTTTAACGTCCCATGCTCCAGACCCTCATTTGTAGAAACAGTTTCTGTTTGCTTGCGTCCCCATGGGGCAGGGGGTAGAGCTGTATCCCAATCTGCTTCCCTGAGCCTCTGGTTTTTAAATGATTTACATCAACTCTCCCTCGGCCTTAAATACTTTTCTCATGTCAAGTACCGATGCTCCGCCACAAAGAGGGAAAACAAATCTTGGCTCTTCCTGTGTCCAAGCCTTTGATCAACCCGACGTATCTTGCTGCCTGCCTGACGTGTAAATGAGATTACATTTTTGTATTTACAGCATGGCTCCCGGGAGGGCAACCGAAGATATTACACATGCAGATGTTTGCAAAAACAATGAACCGTTCTTCATGGGTGAGGATGATATTCCCCACCCGCCCTCCGAGAGGATGAGCTCACAGTTGGTTACCCCAGGGAGAAGACCACTCCCATCACCTGGTTGCCATTTGTCATGTGCTGGCCAGGTTGGGGGTGCTGCTGGTGAAGAGAACAAAGTTTGCCTCTGTGCAAGGCTCACTGACCCCCCATTCACAAATCCCACCGATCAGTCTTCCTGGCATGAGCCACAGACCCACGCAGCTAACTCTTCCAAGTCATGTAAGAACAAATGGGCCAGCACACAGGGTCCGCCCCCCAGAGCAGGCTGCGCGGCAAGCCCCTTGTTGCCTGGGCTGGGGTCTGTGCACGAGCTCAACCAGCTGCCACCACTCCCCGCAGCACGCTGGGCCTTGCCCTGCGAAGATGCCTTACACACGCATCCCAGATGTTCCCTGTAACCGAGAGCCCTGGAATGGCCGTGTAAAAACACAGGCGCTTTCTAAGGGCCCGACTGGAATGACACCAAATGGTCCGGCGTTATTGTCTGATTACCAGGCAGATGAGGCCCCAACCCTGTTTCTTCCTCTCTGGGCCGTTGGGCCTCACTTCGCAAATGGGGCGCAATTCTAACAGCTGTGGTTGGAGTTAGGGTTTCCTGTAAGTCCTTTGGATATAACAGTCACACTGACACAAGAACTTGAACATTTTTAAAAAGAGAGCAAAAAAGGACACAAAGAGAAGGAAGCTGATGATGGCTTGTGACGAATGTGTGAAAAATCGAATCATATTTTCGGAATGTTAACATTGTCTCCTATAAGCTTTCCAGTGACCTGTATCTATGTGTGGCCACCCGCACCCCCTGCCCCGCACCCCTGGGCGTAAAGCTCTCTCTTGGGAAGAATGTCGATAGTGACCATGAGGTGAATCCATGCAGCTGTGGTATAAGCCTTTTCTGACCTCAACTGCATGGATGCGTTTGTCCTCCCTGTGGGCCAGGACCGAATGATGCAGGCTGTGTAACCTCTCCCTAACTGGCTCCCTGACTTCCACTCTCTCTGTTAGAACCCGTCCTGCAAGCCATGGTCACTTGGGTCCTCCTGGGGCCGAACCAGCAATAAGCCACCTCCCTAGTGAAGAGCATGTGATGGCTTCAAGCTCTTCCATGTGAAATGCGCTGGGAAGGAAGAGCAGGTGCTTCTCCTTGGCTTCAGGGACGCTCCCCGTTCAACCACAATCTTATTTTCCAAATCCCTTCTCACTCCATCACTGTGCCCCAAGCTCCCCCCAGCCCTTCCTGTTCCCCAGACCCACTTAGAATCCACCCCACCCCACCCCGGGATCTGAACCTCCTCTTCCTAGGCCTCCTCACCATCCCTCAGCCAGGGTCACAGCTGAGCAGTCTTTCTTTCTGGGTCCTTGCAGCATCTGGCAAATAGGTGCTTGGAGGATGTTTGCTCACTGGAGGAGCGAGTGTTTTAGCAGTCAGGCGGGCCCTGTCTTTGAGCATTTCATTTAACTGTTTGCTCCACACAGCAGGTCAGTTCTATGCCAAGCCCAGGCCACCTTTGTTCTCCCTACCTGGGATGTCCCTCCCTTTTCCCTGAAGGCCACATCTCTTTACCCTTCCTAGTCCCATTTGGCTCATTCTCCTATACAAGGCTACCCTTCATCTCTAACCCACTGGGATCCACTGGGAACTTTCCCACTTCCAAATTCCTGGGGTGCTTCGCTGTACCAGGGACATAGGCCTTGGTCACATACTTCCTTGCAGCGAGACCTGAATTTTCCCAGCGTTTGCGCCTGAACTCCCTTGTTGCGCCTGGGCTCCCCAGTCAAATCTCTACCCACCTTCCCCAGTTCCTCAGGGTCCTGAGCAGTGCTGAGCACAGACGAGCTGCCCCATACGTCTGCCTGACTGATTATGATTGGGCACCTTCCCTGCCTCTCCCCAGTGACCCACCTCCTATCCATCATTCAAAGTTCCACTCAAGCCCAGCTGTATCCATGGTGGCTTTGTGAATGACGCCCTACATTGCTCCATAGCTGGTTGTGGGCCAGATCCACACCTTCTGTGTCTCGCACACCTGTGGTATGACACGTCCGAGCACCAACCCCAGCCTGTATGCATATTCTATTACCTCTGATCACCCCACGTTGGAGATGGCAGCGTGGAGTGTGGCCCATCTTATGTTGCCATTTCTTTCATGCGCCTGGACACCAGAGCACGTGAGACCCAAAATGTATGACTGGGTGAGCCTACTGCCTTCTCAGGGTGACCTTCTGTGTGCCTTACAACTTCTGGCCCTGGAGTTTGATGCACATATTTCTGTGTGAAAGGCTGACGGTAGAGCTCTTTGAGACCAGGTAACCCACCACCAGGAGATGGAGCATTTTCTTGGCCACAGAGAGACACACTTATTTCAAAGAAGGCACACTGTGACTGGCATACAGTAGAAACTCAGTGCACTTTGAAATGTAATAACAACCGTGATCTTTTTTTTTTTTTTTTTTACAACCGTGATCTTTGATGGAAAGTGTCCTACTCCAGTATCTTCAAATATTGGCCTATGTGCCATGAAAAAGAATTTTGAAAATCTATGCATTCATTCATGTGTTTTTAAATTGACATCTAAAAATTTTCACACATTTAAAAATTTATTTAAGAGAAAGAGGGAATGAGTGGTGAGGAGGGGCAGAGGAAGAGAGAGAGAGAGAGAGAGAGAGAGAGAGAGAGAGAGAGAAGCAGACTCCCCATTGAGAAGGGAGCCAGCCCGATGTGGGGCTCAATCCCAGGACCCTGGAATCATGACCTGAACTGAAGGCAGATACTTAACCAACTGAACTACCTAGGTGCCCCCTTTTCACACATTTTAAAAGTAAGTTTTATTAATAGGAGTTAAGAAATGTTAACTATTTTATATGTTGAAATAAAATGAGGATTGACTATAATTTGAATACATATTTTGTATTATTGGATAAAATAAATTTTCATTACTTTATTGAATAAAGCATGATATATCTGAAAGATATCAGGTGAACTTTTTCTTTTTGTGTTTGATTTATCGTATTTTGGAAAATCCAATAGTCCTGCAAAAATTACATTTTAAAGGATCAACATCACAAGCTTATGCTACTTTGGATATTCTGAATTATGAGCCCCTATGGGCCAACATGCCCTTCTTGTAGAAATATATATGACAAGGAGGGACACAAAGCCTTGTGAGATTTAAGGGACTTGGTTTATCATTAATTTAAATTTATCCCATTGTTTCAGGTGCCCTCTTACAGTAAAGAACCAAAACAAGATTTGGGATGGACAAGGGATATATCTTTATTTTGTAAGCGAGGAAGGTATATTCTAAGAGTAGGCTCATTTCAAGCAGATTAATATTAGCAAAGAGTACCTGTGGACATTGATACCTTTATAACTATCCCTTGCCTGAGTATTATTTGGAAAGTGTTCAAATCTTCTAGAAAGTGTGCATCATCCCCGTTGGAGGACCACTGGCCACTGTTCTGGCTTAGCAATAAGAGAGCTGGAGTAGAGTGATGAGCAATGACTGGTCCAGGCTGGGGAGCTCATGCCTCCCCCTTTGGCTCCATGGAGAGGACAGCCCTCGTCTCTACTTTGAGGCAGGTTAATCTGGCTTGTCAGAGGCAGCCAGGCCAAAACTGGGGAAACTGTTAGACATTAAATTATCAAGTATTAGAAACATAAGGAGAAGCTGAGAGGTAACTGAGCCAGAGACACCCAATAGAACACACCAACCCTCAGAGGAGCGAGGGGCAGAGAGTGGTAGGCAGGGCAGCTGAGAATGAGGGGCAGCAGAGGTGCTGGGACAGATGTGTGGTCAGTCTAGGCCAAGTCAAGGGTACCTTGGCCAGCCTTTCACAGGGAAACCCAGAGCTCAGGCTCCTGGCTCCCCAACTTATAGCTTTGTCTTACAGAAGGAAAAATGTCTAAACTTTGTTGTGTGATGTGCTTTAAATACAGTCTGGCTCCAAACATCTTTGTAGCTGGCACATCCTGAAGCTCTCCAGGCTCACGTTCTAGTCTCTACGTCTTATTTTTCTTAGACAAATCAGACTCTGCCAGCTTTTGCACCTGAGCTGTCCCCTCCACCTAGAGTGCCCTATTAGTTCATAAATCTGCCTCTGAGCCTTCTTTCTCCAGCATATTCATCCCACCTCACCCTATAGAGCAGGATTTCTCAGAGTGGGATCCACTACTGTGTCAGCATTATCTGGGATTTTTTTGTGGGGGAAAAAAAGAGAGTAGATTGTTAGGCAAACCTGGAGATCTAGCTTTCCAATGTATAATGTCAGAACCCCTGTGACCATAGTAGGAACCTGCACTTTTATAAGCTGCCCAGGTGCTCTTATGTGTTCTAAAGCTTAGAATCCATCACTGCTGTGATCTGAATGTTAGTGTGCCCCAAAATCGTATGCAGAAATCCTATAATCCCCAAGGTGATCATATTTGTAAGTGAGGTCTTTGGGGGGTGATTGGGTCATGAGGGTGGAGCCCTTATAAAAGAGACACCCAGAGACCCCTGCCCTTTCTGCCATGGGAAGACCCAGGGAGAAGATGGCCATCTATGAGCCAGGATGCAGGCTCTTGTCAGACTCCAAATATGCTGGCATCTTGAGCTTGGACTTTCAGCCTCCAGAACTGAGAAACAAGTTCCTGTTGTTTATAAACCACCCGGTCTGTGATTTTCTTTAATGTAGTCCCAGTGGATTAAGACAAGTGGTGTGCAGAGACTCTCTCGGTATCCCCGGGCTTCATCTACTGTAGCCCTCCCACATCACATTGCAATTTCTTTGTGTACTTCCTTGTTTCCACTAGTCTCTGAATTCCCAAGAAGAGAAATGCCCTTCATCTTTGTTAACTCCACACCAAGCTCAGTGCCTGTTACATACTGGTACTTAATCATTGTTTTTCTTTTCTTTCTTTTTTTTTTCCTCTGAAATAGTTTTTCATTAAACAGCAAAGCACAATTACAACACAATTTTAAATGTTTGTCAATTAGGTCACAAAAGGGATGCAAAATGTTTGCAGGATAACTATTCTATTTGTACAGCTAAAGTCATTCATCGAATCTTACATCAATACAAGCATAAGATTGTTCCATGATTAAAAGTAGCTGCAATCTAGTAACCAAAATGATATTAGTGGATCTCTTACCCAATTTAACATTTTAACATAATGTCTGATGCTAAATTTCTTACCAAATGAATCTACAAACTAAATTTTTAGAAAGTGTCAAAGAGTAACTAAACTCTACAAACCAAATAGTTAGGTTAACAGAAAATTCTGGGAGAAATGGTGAGAGAAAATACTAAGAAAGTATCTGCTAGTATGCATGCATTTTATTCATGATTTTGATACTAATACACTGTAAAGGAATTTTGCAAAAGTCGATCTGCTGGGTACTTCAAATAAACCTTGAGATTGAACTCTTGGTAGCTATTCTCTTCTAGATGTGGTTGACATAAGGTTTGTCACATTTAATCATTTAATATATATATATATATATATCCCAAATGATCTAATCTGTGCCAGAGATCATGCAAATCTGGAGTTAAAATATTTGGAGTTGGTTACTACTGTATGCCAAGTACTCTTCCCATCCTATTTCCATTTTTCTCACAATTTCCTATTACAAAAATATAACCAGAGCTCATCTTTTTAGTACCAAGTGGGTTATTTTGTGCAAAAGGAAGTGTTTAATCAACAAACCTTTCCAATTTGACAATTCAGTGGCAAAGAAAAGTCTTCATATGTATAGCCTCTGTTTTCAATTGAATAAAGAGAACCCAACAATCGTATCTTAATATGAAGGCAAGTCCTAACTGTGAAAGTATTTATTTTGGTTAAGTTTCAACAATTCGAGCTTAGGTTACTCTCACAGATAATTAACTATTAAAATTGCTTCTACAAATGTGAAACCAATTTTTTCCTTAGGGGAAGAGAAATGGACAGGAAGAAGCAAATGGAGATGAGGCATAACATGGTGGACAGGCTATATACAGTTGTAGATTTAGTAAATGATTTTGGTCACTTTTCACAACACAATGGCTGTTTTCTTGTATCTCTTGCTACACCTATGGTAGAGGAAAGTGCTAAACCTATAAATCAAAGCACATTTGATAAAACATTCACTTTCAAGTTTCATAAATACATGCATTTCTAATTATAAAGTCTCTACAATACATTTGCATGTTTACATAGACTAACATATATCATACAAACTCACGGAAGTCTTCTGTTATGCTCTTAGTTTTCCCTAGATCTGATATTATCTTCATAAATATTCAATTAAGCCACAAACAAAAGTACTGTAACTTTTTAAGTCTATCCAAGTTTTAAAGAAAAAAAATCAGCAGCTATTCCATAAAACAGAAGGGATGTCAATCCTTTACTTTCTTTGGCTTTCTGAGTCGGTTGTTTGAAAAACACTAGGAGCTGACATGAGGTTTTCTATATATTGTCCAAGAACTTGGTTTTCTGATTTTAGCTTCAGATTTTCTGCCGTCATTGCATCTACTCTTGCTGCCAGATCTTCAAATGTGTGTTGATAATTCCAACATTTGATTAATAAGTCGTGTTTTTTCCTCCAGCTCCACCTGATTTTCAGCACCGACTTTAGCCCTGTTGGCATTTATTATCTCTAGTAACAAACTTCTGGGCATTGGATATAAAATCCTGGATGAAAGGTCTACTGTTGGAAGCTCTGGGGATGGGAGGGATCTAACCGTTGTTCTTCAGTGGTCAGGATGTCCCTACTAAAGGGTACAACAGATAGAAGAGAAACATCCTCAGTGTTACCCTTGGGTGTGGGTGAGCATCATGCTTTCAGATTCAAAGACGACCGCTTGCTGGTTCTAGGATTAAGCTAACTGGCTCTAAAAGATTCATAGAGTGAACCCAGGCAGAAAGTGGTGATGAAACATCTTGCAGCATCAGTCCAACCTCAGTCTACAGACTTCTGCCAACTGGTCAGGATTGTCAGGGACAGTGATGATGTCTGCTATGGTGGCAGTGTGTGGTAAGGGCTGGGGGTCTAGACTGCCTCCCAGACCACAACTATCACAGTGAAAATAAACATCCATGCAGTCTAGACTGACTGGCCTCCAAGACTTGCCTGTAAGTGTGTGCATTTTATTGGATTCCTTGTGGTTCAGTGACAATATTGAAGGACCTAACACCCATTTCCCCTTTCCTCTTCAGTATCTGAAGTTTTGGAAGGCCACAAGGCATCCAGCTGAGAAATTGCATTTCCCAGTCTCCCTTGTGGTTAGGAGTAGTTAATGAGATTTAAGCAGAAGTCACTGTGTCTGCCCTCTGCTCTTCCTTCTTGCAGCCAGGAACACGGACTGCAGCTGTAGCAGCCATTCTGTAGCCATGGATGAATGCCATCAGCCGGGAGCAGAAAGCTAGGGACAGTCAAGGTCACTGGTGACATCGCAGAACCAGCATTTTAGCCATGGATTGCCGACCTTTGGACTACTTTTACGTGGGACACAAAACAAATAAGCACATAAAATTCTATATTGTTTAAGCCACTGATTTATAGGTTTTTGGTATAATCCTGACATTCACATCGATGGCATCATTTGATATGTGAGCTGATTGCCCCGTATGGATTTCTTGTTTGCTGTTCCCTGACCTCTTAGAGAGGCAAGACTCACCCTCCACTCTTACTATCACTGCTCCCAGTTCCCCAGGGTCATTGAGGCTCTCTGGCTGAGACTATTCAATCTTTTAAGTTACCTGAAAGCAAAGCTGCTGGGTTCACTAGCCACTTGCGAAATCAACCAGATGGGTCTTCAAACTCTTTGCTGAGCCCACTGTGCCTGGGGAACTCTGAAGGATGCTTTCATGGACTCTTTAATTTGGACCCAGAGGAGCCACACAGCTGGGATCCTATTACTCCTGAGATTTTCTTCCTCAAAGACAGTTTCTTTTGAGTCTTAGATGTATATGTTTAAATCTTCCAATTTGCAGTAGACATGAGATTTCCTGAGTCATGAATACCAAGCTTATGAGGGAAAACTAATAGGAAAACCTCGTGATACTCCCAGAGAAAGAAGCAGCATGCACGAAGCAATGTATAATTTAGAGGGGAGGCATTTCAAGGTATAAGACTTCAAGTCTTCCAATGTAAAGATTTTGCAATCAACAGATCCAGAGATCAACCTAAGAAGATCTAGAAAAAGCTGTAACCATCATCTCAGTGCCAATGAAACAAAGGTACATCTGTAGGTCTGTCCAGAATATTGTGTGTAAACCAAATCCAGCCAAAGGAAGGCCAAATGATCCACATGCAGTGATCAAAATAGTAGAGAAAGAGGTCTGAGAAAGTGCATGAACAGGGGCTTTGAGAGTCAAAGAGAACTGGGTTCAAATCCCCTCTTTTCTTCATTAGAAACAAAAGCGCAGGTGGATATCTTGGAAGCATTGTTGGGGATGAAATAAGAAGCTGTGAGTAAAAGGGCCTGGCCATCAAAAACACAGAAGGATGGGAGAGAAGAGCACAATGGTGGTCAGTATGGGCTTCGCCATCCTAGAGGGGATGGTCTGAGTCTAGCTAGCTTCCTTTACTTACTTCTCTGCGACCTTGGACAAATCAGCTAATGTTTTCAAGTTTTGAATTTCTGATTCAGGAAATAGGGACAATAAAATACCTTATTGATAGTGTTGTTGTGGGAATTACATGACATCATGCATATCACACAAGCACCTAGCAAAATGCTGAAAACAGAAGAGCATTTCAATAAATAAAGCTGCTGGGGGCAGCTTCTTCCTTCTTCCCCTCCCTCTTATATTTCCCAGTCCCTTACACTTGATTGCGGCCATATGACCCATTATGACCCATGAGTGGTCAGCAGAAGTGATGTGTACCACTTTGGGTCTGAGCACGAAGAATGAGCACATCTCCATATGCTTTCTTCCTTAGCCATAGCAAATGTTGGAGTAGCGTGTCTGAGATGGTCACAGAGTATTGGAATCTCCATTAGCTTGAGATCCCGAGTGGCTATTTGGACCCACACTGGCTGTGTTCGGCAACTGGATTTTGAGATTGACTTCTTACCACGGCATAACCTAGCTTATTCTCACTAACATAAATACCTGTAAGTGCTGTTGATCTGAGTTCTGCAAAAAAGTATACAAGGTCAAGCAAGCTTAGGAAGTCCTAGGCCCTTTAAATGTTAATGTCTCTTCTGAAACTCCAAGGTTTCCCACAATAATTTGACAAAAGCTTTTTTTTTTAAATTTTTATTTATTTATTTTTTTAAATTTTTATTTATTTATGATAGTCACAGAGAGAGAGAGAGAGAGGCAGAGACACAGGCGGAGGGAGAAGCAGGCTCCATGCACCGGGAGCCTGATGTGGGATTCGATCCCGGGTCTCCAGGATCGGGCCCTGGGCCAAAGGCAGGCGCCAAACCGCTGCGCCATCCAGGGATCCCCCCCCCCTTTTTTTTTAAATGAAACATGTTTTACAGGTCTAGTGTTCCATAAAACACACTTTGGAAAAGGGTGTTTGGTTAATTGACTGTTTCCTACTGAGACTCTGTCCTTGTTTCTCTATCTCCACATGAATTCCAGCAATGTATTCCTGCAGTTCCCTAATTAACCCATTTTTATATTCCATGGCTTCCCATCACTCTTCTGAATTCCAAATTGCTGAGCACTACTGGAAAAAGTTAAGGGGTGGAAGCTGATTGAACCTCCAACACTATTGCTTTGCACTATTGAGCTTCCAGAATTTGTAAGTTTTTATTTCATTTTCAGTCAATTCCCTACAAACCTACCACCACAGCTTTTCTTAGGCTCACTTTGCTCACACCTCAAGCTTACCCTCATGCCCCTCCTTTCAGCATAAAATCCCACTGCCTACCTATAGAAAAGATCAGAGTCATCCAATGTAAACTCTTGATGCATTCTCCCCTCTTCCTGTTTTATGTAGATCATTATCATTCTGTCTTATTTAAAAGAAAAAACTGTTTTGTATTTTAGAGACTCCCCAAACCCCAACCAAGCTATTTTTTCTCTTCTCTGTTTCTGTTAAGCAACAGTTAAGCTTTTAGCAAAGGAACACAGTAACCATCAAGGAGTCACCAAGAGCTTCTTTAAAAGCCCCCATTCCTCAAATTTAGTGCTTCTCACCCTGTGTGCTCTCCCCTTGGCCAGGTCACATCCTCTTGTGGCCTTGATGTAACTCTGCAGGTGAGTTTTGAATCTAGGTTTTCTTCTTTCTTGTTCTTGAAGACTTGGATTTTCATCTGCCAACTGGGCACCTCCATATGAATATCTCAGGTATCTAACTATTCAAACAAAACAGTATTTTCCTCTGTCACATGCTACTCCTCCTCTGCTTCTTCTGGAGTTGGCGTCCCAGGAAACCAGCTCAAAATTTCCGGGTATCTCTGCCTCTTTCTTTTCTTAACTTCCTTTGCTGTGTTTATAAAAGATCTCCTCTTCCCTTTCCACATCTGTTGCTTTAGGTCTCATTCCTCTGACATGGACCAATGAAATAGTTCTTCAACTGGTATTCCCAACTCTAGTTCTCACCCACAATCTACCTCCTAATTGGTGCCAAAGAGGAATTTGACAGAATTTAACATTCATTTGTGATTCAAAAATAATAAACAAACAAATGAACAAACAAACAAACTTCCTGGCAACCTAGAAATAGACAACTACAATGATAAAGATTGTCTGTTTCAAACTGGCAGCCAGCAATATACTTATAAGTGAAATGTTGGGGCATGCTCATTAAGGCCATGAACAAGACAGAGATGCTTGCCATTAAAATTAGCCAGTATCATAAGAAAAAAGAGACATAACCATAATAAAGAATGAAGCAAAACTATCCTATAGTATTTACTGATTTTTTTTGAGCCAATGGATGAAAGATTGAATGATATGGGAAAATATTTATGGTATATTATTAAGTTAAAAAAAGTGACTAAAAAAGGAATATAAGCAGCATGATCCTAATTTTGTGAGGAAAATAAATGCATATTTATTGAGTGAGTAGGAAAAATTTCATGACTGAAAAAAATTAGTTTGTGAAAGCTTATACACTATCATCTTAATTTGATTATGTTCTTCCCAAAATAAATCTTCAAGTATGTAAACGAAATTTTTTTGTTTTTATGTTTATTTCATCTGTTCTATAAAGAAATAGATTCTTTTGAAATCAACAAAATGTCATATATATAAAAATATGAGTCTCTCATTTTTAGGTTCCAATCTAGATACCAGGTGAAATGTAACATCCTATCATATTCCTTCCGAGTGTCTAAAGATTGGCTACTCATCACCCCTTTGCACAAGTTCTAATTCTCCCTCTTAAATATAAAATGCCTCAGTCTGTCCTAAGTACAAAGAACATACCCTTCTGTCCAAGAACTCCCAGGCATAAGAGGCATATAAGGCATAAGGAGACTTTTGTATTTAGAAGTGATGTGTTAATTGGTGCCTCTGTCCTTAGAAATATAGTGATTTCTACTTAAAACTTTGAGTCACATAGAATATTGTACAGCCCTGCTTCCATTAGAAGAGAGGAAGAACCTTTTTGATGCTTATGACCATAAGCTGCTGCACAAGAGCCCAGCCTGCTTAAAAACTAGCAAATCCATTTGGTTCAGGAAATTTAGCTGTGCTTCCCAATGATTTAATCCTCCTCTGCTTATTACCTTGTTTTTTTTTGGATCATCTTGTCCTCAACTTGAATTGGTACTAGTTTTTTAAATTTCTGATCTCCTTATTGTGAATTCTGTTACCAGCTCCCAACATTGGCCCTCAGACCATGCACCTGGCAAGCTCTCTGGTGTCTGTCTCTGTCCATCTAGAGAGGTTGGGCATGACATTGCAGGCCAACTGCACACTCAGTTAATAAACCAGGTCAGGCACTAAGCAATGATAGGTGCTAATGCCACACACCATAGGGTATGCTTTGGAGTATATTCTTGCTTGGAGTTTACCGAGTTTCTTGGAATTGTGTGTTTATGATTTTTGTCAAATTTAGAAAATGTTTAGCCTTTTTATCTTCAAACATTTTTTTTCTCTCACCCTCCTTCTGGGATCCAACTATACATTAGATGATTTGTTATCGCCCCACAGGTCTCTGAATTGTTAATTTTATTCAGTCTTTTTTTTCTATCTGTATTTTATTTTTGGTAGTTCCTATTTCTATTTCTTCAAGTTCATTGATCTCTTCTTCTGCAGTATCTAATCTGGTGTCAAGCCCATCTAGTGATTTTTCCCTCCATCTGTTTCCACATGTTATACTTTTAAGCTTTAGAGTTTCATTTGGTTCTTTTTTTTTTTTTATATCTTCCACTTCTCTACACCTTATGTTCATGGTTCATTTTAAACACTGAGCATATTTATAATAGCTGTTTTAAAGTCTTTGCTGATTCCACAAATGATGTCATTTCTGTTTCTAATTCCATTGACTGATTTTTCTTTCTAGGTTGTAGGTTCATGGGTCTCATTTACTATTTCTTCACATGTCTAGTACTTTTTTACTGGATGTTGAACACTGTGTTACTGAAATATTTATTGTGTGGGTTTATTGCCTTTTTGAAAATTGGTTTTTAAAAATATTTTATTTATTTATTTGAGAGAGGGGGAGAGAGAGAAAGAGAGAGAGAGAAAGAGAATGAGCGGGAGTGGGGAGGGGCAAAGGGAGAGAGAGAAGCTGACTCCCTGCTAAGTACAGAGTCTGACACGGAGCCCAATCCCAGGACCCCAAGATCACAACCTGAGCCAAAGGCAGATGCTTAACTGACTGAGTCACCCAGGCACCGCATTGTCTTCTTATAGATAGTACTAGGCTTTTTTTGGTCAGGTAGTTAAGCAGTTTGGCAATCAGCTTGATCTTTTCAAGGACTGGTTTTAAATTTTGTTACAGCTGGTCTAGAAAAAGTTTACTCTAGGGCTAGATAAGCCCTCTCACTACTTCTGTGGTCTCTACTGAATGCCTTGGGTATTTGAGAACCTTCCCCCCTGGATTATTGGAACTCCGGTGTCTCCCATCCCTCTGTGAGCTCCAGGAAATGTTGAGTTTATAGCTCGCTGGCAATTACTTGCCTGGCCTTGTGGGGTTTCACTCCCTGTAGACTCATGGTGACGCCTCACTGGATTGCTCTGTCTCTTTTCGGGTACTTGCCAATTGCAACTACTTCAGAATCCTTGAACTCTGACCTCTAACTCCTCAATTCAGAGAGCTTTCATGCTTTGTTTGGGTTCCTTCTTTCCATATCTTGGTCTGGAGAATATATCCAAGCAGAAACTCCCTGTGATTATAAGCCTTATCTCTGTTTCTCTTCTCTCAGGGATCACAGCTCTGTGCTACCTTTTGTGCAATGTTTTATTTGTTATAATGAGATGGAGGTCTAATATCAGTTACTTCAACATAGCTAGAAGCAAAGCTTCTCTTTGTTTGTACTTTTAATTTAAGTAAGTGGCATTGTGATAAAAAGATTTCATTCTGTATTTTATCATTCTTTCTTTTTAAAATTTAGAACTGTTTGTCTAAAGCTGTTTGATTAATTTAGGTTGATATGTTTACATCTAATTTGTTTCTTCTAACTATTGCATGATTGGAACTTTATTTTTTTTTAAAAAAATTGATCTGACAGGGCTATGAGGGCTGAATTAGAGAAGGGACTTGTCCTATTTATTCACATTTCTACAGTTTTTCTAAAGCTATTCTCATTAACAAAAATATCTTTGCTCATTCTCTGTCAAAACAAGCTTCTCAGTTTCTTAATAATTAAAAAATCTGAAATATTTTTCAGTATGTAGAAGTATATAGATAATACAGAAAATAGTGTGGAATATATATATATATATATATATATATATATATATATATATATATATATACCAATAGTCTAGATTTAAATATGTTAATGTTTCTATGTCTGTGTTGTATGCAGGCTTTTTGTAATGGTGATAGGAAATAAGATATTTCAAAAACAGCTAAAGTCCCAATCCCATACCCTTCCCCCTTCTCCCTACCTTAGGAAACTATGTAAGTTGCTATGTATTTCCCTATACATGATTTCATATTTTTATTATATGTATATTCCTTCATAAATACATAGTGTTTTGTGTGTCTTAAAACTTTGCAAAAATAAAATGACATATCAGATAAAGGGCTAGTTTCCAAAATCTATAAAGAACTTATTAAACTCAACACCAAAGAAACAAACAATCCAATCATGAAATGGGCAAAAGACATGAAGAGAACTCTCACAGAGGAAGACATGGACATGGCCAACATGCACATGAGAAAATGCTCTGCATCACTTGCCATCAGGGAAATACAAATCAAAACCACAATGAGATACCACCTCACACCAGTGAGAATGGGGAAAATTAACAAGGCAGGAAACAACAAATGTTGGAGAGGATGCGGAGAAAAGGGAACCCTCTTACACTGTTGGTGGGAATGTGAACTGGTGCAGCCACTCTGGAAAACTGTGTGGAGGTTCCTCAAAGAGTTAAAAATAGACCTGCCCTACGACCCAGCAATTGCACTGTTGGGGATTTACCCCAAAGATTCAGATGCAATGAAACGTCGGGACACCTGCACCCCGATGTTTCTATCAGCAATGGCCACAATAGCCAAACTGTGGAAGGAGCCTCGGTGTCCATCGAAAGATGAATGGATAAAGAAGATGTGGTTTATGTATACAATGGAATATTACTCAGCAATTAGAAACGACAAATACCCACCATTTGCTTCAACGTGGATGGAACTGGAGGGTATTATGCTGAGTGAAATAAGTCAATCGGAGAAGGACAAACAGTGTATGTTCTCATTCATTTGGGGAATATGAATAATAGTGAAAGGGAATATAAAGGAAGGGAAAAGAAATGTTGGGAAATATCAGGAAGGGAGACAGAACATAAAGACTCCTAACTCGGGGAAACGAACTAGGGGTGGTGGAAGGGGAGGAGGGCGGGTGTTGGAGGGGAATGGGTGACGGGCACTGAGGTGGACACTTGACGGGATGAGCACTGGGTGTTTTTCTGTATGTTGGTAAATTAAACACCAATAAAAGTTAATTAAAAAAAAAAAAAAACTTTGCAAAAATAGCATTATGCTATGCATACTCTTTTGCAACTTATTTTGTGGCTTAGTATTAGGTCTGATATTTTGATTTATTGAAACTGATAGGTGTGATTACTAGACGTTAATTGCTGTATGGGATTCTCTCAACTATTTCATCCATAGTTCCTTTATCTATCATCCTACTCATGGAAAGTTTACCTTGGATTCTTACAGATATTTCCTTGTCTTCATATCTCTTTGTGCTCATTTCACCAAATTGGCAGAAATTTAAAACTCCAGTAACACTAAGTATGAGAAGAATACAAGGAAATGTAATATCTTATGCAATGTGGATGGATGTGGGTGTAATTCTGTACCCATTCCCAGGAGATCAATGTAGTGACACTAGCGCTGACAATAATCAAAGGTCCATTTTGTATTTTGGTGAGGAAACTGTCAGAATCATTTTTATTTGGTTCTACTTCATAAATTTTTATGGCAAGTAAATAGCTTATTATTCTAGCCATCTCAAGAACTGAAGACTGCTGTAGAACTTTATGCTTTTTGGGGAACAAAGACTCCAAAGGATGGAAAAAAATAAAATATTAAAAATTTTTGAGTGTGTTTACAGTTCAGTTTTCCCTGGAATTGTTAATAGAAAGTAAAGTCACTGATCTTTCACTGTACCCTGCAGTAGCGATATTTTATGATTTTCCAGTTATACAAAATATGTTTTAAATTAGCTCCCCCTCTTAGCTCTAACTGTCCAAGGTCTTTATTCTCCATGTCCTCTTTGCTCTGATAGGGTTCTCTCTCTCTCGCTCTCTCTGCCACTTAAAATACTTCTATGCTTATGAAACAACAGCAACAAAACCCAGTGGTTTTCAACCCTGGTTGTTGATTGGAACCACCTGTATTAAAACACCAATCCCTGGGACTCATCCTCAGAGATTCTGATTAAATTGGATTTAGAACCACTGTATTACGCAATTCAATTTACCAGTATAGAGCTTTACACAAAACATTCAATTATGCAAAATATATCTCTGTATAATGCACTCATATATCCTATTTATCTTTCACCTTCCTTTCAAATCCATAATTTGAGCAAATTTTTCACATGAGCCCCCCCCCAATCTAGTTCCTACTGACTAATTGTGTGAATTTGGAGAAATTACTTAATCTTTGTGTGGCATTTTCCCCCTCATCTGTAAAACGGAAATAATAATCACAACATACTTTTCAGGGCTATTGCAAGAATCAAATTAAATTATACATGCAAGTAAAATGGAAAGCAATTTACAAATGTTAATTATTATGAGTCTCTCTGCTCAACATTACCATATGCTGTTTGGATCACATCCGCATACAATTCTGTATATGTTGAATTGTTGTAATTTCCTGTTTATTTTTGTATGTATCTTTACACTTGTACAACCTAAATCTCAATTCAATTAAGACATTTTTGGGGGAAGAAACAAATTTATACTTCTTTAATATATTTTATTTTCCCCATTTCCAAACACAAAGCAGGAGGCAAAAACCATTAAATTGAATGTATTAACAGAAACATAGTCCATGATTAAAAATCTTTTCTGTTACAGTGCATATTAACTTTGACCAGGATATTTTATATACACAGGAAATTGTTTTTTGACACAGTAATCCTTATTCCCTCTTCACTTTATCCCTTTTCCTTTCTACCACTTTCAATCAGATACTTGGCTCATTGAGAGTTGGTTAATTGTCTGATGAGAGGGTTGTGTCAAGATCAAAAGCACAAAGGGTGCCTGAGTGACATAGTCAGTTGTGCACCGACTCTTGGTTTCAGCTCAGCTCGTGATCTCAGGGTCATGAGATTGAGCCATGACTTAGGCTCTGCGCTCAGCAAGGAGTCTGCTTAAGTTTCTCTTTCCCTTTGCCCTACTTCCCCCTCTAAAATACATAAATTAATTAAAACGACAACAACTAGAAATAACCTCTTTGTCTTTTTAAAAATTTTCCTTTCTCAAAGTCTAAAACCAGAGCAGGTGAGAAGATTTGGAGCATAGACAAAATACCCCATGAAACCATGGAGAACACAGAATTTTTCCATCTCCAGGTGAGAAAAAGATTTACCTGAGCTTAGGAGAGAGGTGAACAGAGAGAAAGGAAAACTGTGCTGGAGTGTGGCAAGATCTTAGAAAAGGAAGCTGAAGAGGTACCAAGGCAGGTGGGCAGCCTTGAGAAGACTCCAGTGCCCCAAACATGACTCGGAGAGATTGACAGCACTTGGACCTTGAGGAACTATTGGAACAGGAAGGTGGACGTTCTCCATGGCAACTCGTGTGGACAGATGGCAAAGGAAGGGATTTCCTGTAACTCCCCAGGCCTTGCCACTGTATAGGATTCTGAAACCATGCACAACTCTGGCTGTTGTGGTGGAGGCACAAGTTTGTAAACAATGAGGTTAACATGTCTTAATGTCTTATCACCAAAAAGCAATTAAATTGCTTGAGAAATTAAAGAATGTTCTATTTCTTGCACATTTGGAAATGTGGGCTGTAACATCCACCACATATATGCATATGCATGTAGCTATTTATATTTTACATTTATAGACACACACACAACACAGAATTCAGGGTACCTTGCCAGAAATGACATTTGTAATTTTCTCTCTTCTCTACGAAGAGAAATGCCCACAAATCACATTCTCAAAGAAAATCAGAGGTCAGAGGTCAAGCACATGTATTATTAAAAGACAAACTTACATTAATGTTAACATTTTCCCATTGTTGATATGTTTTTACTGATAGGAGAGTTGATATACAGCTTTTAAAATATTTTATTTATTTATTCATGAGAGACAGAGAGGCAGAGACATAGGCAGAGGGAGAAACAGACTCCCAGTGGGTCATCTGATGCAGGACTCGATCCCAGAACCCCAGGATCACGATCTGAGCCAAAGGTGGATGCTCAACCACTGAGCCATCCAGGTACCCCTGATATATGGCTTTTGTGATAAATTAATAATTATAAAGCTAATGTTATCTCATTAGCAATGACAAATTGCTGATTTGTCTTTGACAAATCATGACAGTCAGTGGCTGGCGATTTCCACAACAGGGCATGGCTGGGTTGTTTTAAACGACAAAATGAAGGCAATCCAGAGTTTCTCCTGTACAACCTGGCACGTACATCTTCAGAGACTCTGGTTTTTAATTCCTATGAGAAAGAAGGCAAGAAAAATGGGAAACTATTAAGAAAAATTTCATGGGGGAAAGAAAAGCTGCTCAAAACTTGGCATTATATCTCCCTCACCATCATACGCTCTGCCTTTGCAATGCACCTGAGAGGTCTAGTGATAGAGACCCTGTCTGTGATGCAATAGTTGTCCTATCATCTGGAGACAAAGCTACGTGGTAAGTAAGGAAGGCAGAGCTAGAAGACAGAAGGAACCTGAGTTTCTGATAACTGCCTTAAGCAGTTGACAATGGCCCGTGAAGGCCTACCTCTAGCCTTCTTGTTACAAGAGGAAAATAATCTTCCTTCTGTAGCCACTGTGGTTGGATTTTCTGCTCTTTGCAGCTGAATGCTCCCTTACCTCAAACCTAGGTGTACAACTATGATTCACTAATATCCTAAGGAACAAGATACACTTAGGACTGGACTTGTTTTTAATAATAGTAAATGTAAACCTACATTTCAGTAAGTTGTCTTAAAGATGTTGGCCAGGCCCCTGTTCAGTTACATTGGATTATCACTACTTTGACTCACAATGTGGGCTATTTAGACCTCAGGCCAGGGGCAGAGGTGCCAATTCTGCTACTGTTTTTCTGTTCATTTATACTTGCAATATTAGTATTGTCTTTTTTTCAGAGGAATTTTTGTGGTAGAAATCTCTAGAAGTCACTCTTGTGCCTTGTGAAAATTGGTCTGATTAAAAGGTTGTAATGCATATGTAATGTAATTCTTCATATTAAGGAATGGAATATATCCACGTAATCAGTCACATAAAGTACAAAAGAGTTTCTAATCTGATATCAAACATACAAGGAGGTTTTCTCAACCTTTCTCCTCCATCAAGAAAGGGGAAGACCTTCATTGTTTGGATCTGGCAGGCCATATGCAGTGTGCAGATGAGCAGAAGCAACACTGTTAGTTTGAATACTAGGCAGGCATAGAGCTTAACTTTTTTATTTTAGGAATTAAAATAAATACAGAGTTTGGTGAATTGGATACTCTCAAGGGACATTCAAGTAACCTTCTATAATACAGCTAGATGTTGCATAAATTCCCCCTTTCCAAATTATTTTTAATTCATTATTAGTTCTGCAGAACAGTCTGGGAAATTTTCAAGGAACCAAAGTAACTAAGTCTCACATCTTATATTTTAAAAAAAGTAGTCAACATGGATCATGAACTTAAATGTAGAATGTGAAATTATGAAACTTTTCAAAAAAATTAATAGGAGTAAAATCTGCTGGACCTAGGATTAGGCAAAGAGTCCTGAGATGTGGTACCAAAAGCACTTTCCATAAGAGGAAAAACAATAAGCCAGACTTCAACAAGATTAAAAACTTTTGGTCTGCAAAAGACCCTCTTATGATATCGAAAAGTCAGGCTACAGACTGGGAGAAAATGTTTGCAAACCACCTAACTGACAAAGGACTAGATCTAGAATATATAAATAACTCAAAACACAGCAGTCAAAAACCAAGCAATCTAGTTAGAGAATGGTCAAAAGGTAGAGGATACATCCCATTGTGGAAGTTATAGAGATGCCAAATCAACACATGAAACACATGATAGTGAGCATCAGTATCCACTAGGGAAATGCAAATTAAAACCACAATGAGATATCACAACACACCTGTCAGAATGGCTAAAATAAAAAGTAGTGGCAACCCCAAATTCCAGGGAAGATGAGAAGGAACTGAGTGTCTCACACATTGTTGGTGGGAAATAAATATAAAGTGGTACAGCCATGCTGGGAAAGAGTTTGGTAGCTTCTTAAACAACAACAACAACTAAACATGCAATTATCATGTGACCCAACAGTTATACTCTCAGACATTTGTCCCAGAGAAATGAAAAGTATATCCACACAAAAACCTGTACGTGGAGGCACCTGGGTGGTTCAGTGGTTGAGTGTCTGTCTGCCTTTGGCTCAGGTTATGATCCCAGGGTTCTGGGATCAAGTCCCCACCGGGGTCCCAGCAGGGAGCCTGCTTCTCCCTTTGCCTGTGTCTCTGCCTCTTTCTCTCTGTGTCTCTCATGAATAAATAAATAAAATCTTTTTTTGAAAACCCTGTACATAACTGTTTATTACAGCTTCATTTGTAGTAGTCCTCAACAGGTGAATGGTTAAACACGCTGTGGTGCATCCACACCATGAAGTACTGTAGACCAATAAAAAGGACTGGACTATTGATACACACAACAATCTGGACTCCTGAGAATTATACTGAAAAAAGCCAATCCCCCAAATGACATATTTTATTATTTCATTTTTAAAAATTATTTATTTAAAAAAAATAAAATAAAATAAAAAATAAAAATAAAAATTATTTATTTTTTGTTTATTTATTTATAGAGAGTGGTGGGGGAAGGGGAGAGAGAGAGAGAGAGAGAGAGAGAGAGAGAGAGAGAGAGAGAATTTCCAGAAGACTCCCTGCTAAGCACAGAGCCCAACTAGTGGCTTGATCTCATGAGTGAGATCATGACCTGAGCTGAAATCAAGTCAGATGCTCAACCAACTGACCCATCTAGGCACCCCTGTATGATTCCATTTTTATGACATTCTTGAAATGAGAAAACTGTAGGGATGGAGGACAGATTAGTACTAGGGATTAAGGGAGGCTAAAAATGAAAGGGAAGTGGGTGTGGCTATAAAAGAGCAACATATGGAAACTTGTGATGATGGAGATGTTCTGTATCTGACTATATATATGTCAATATCCTGGTTGTGATATTGGACTATAGTGTAATGAGATGTTACCATTAGGGGAAACTGAGTAAAGAATACACAGGATATCTGTATTAGTTTTGAGAACTGCATATGAGTTGGGGCACCTGGGTGGCTCAGTGAGTTAAACGTCTGCCTTCGGCTCAGGTCATGATTCTGGAGTCCTGGGATCAAGCCTCACATTAGCCTCCCTGCTTGATGAGGAGTCTGCTTCTCCCTCTCTCTCTGCCCCTCTCCTCTACATGCACTCTCTCCCTCTCTAATAAATAAATAAAATATTAAAGAACTGCATATGAATCTACAATTACCTTTAAACAAAAAGTTTAATTTAAAAAGTAAACAAAACAGTGCTAAAAAGTCAGATGAATTATAAGCAAACTTGAAAGTTAAGGTTGCCCAGCTGATACACATAGCCGCGGTTATAGTCAACAGAATAAAAATTAAGTCCATGGCAAAACAAAGGATCTTGAACTAAGTTAGTTTTCTTAAATATCTTGGGAGTAAGGCACCCCCAGTTTAGGCCACCTGGAGCCCCAGGTTCCCCACAGGTTAAGTCGAATTAAGTAGAAGCTCATACTAAAAGAATGACCAAGTTCCAAGGAAACAAGCCACCATAAGGGAGAGCAATAAATGAATACGATAAATGTTAGATTTAGGTTTCCAATGACATCAGGTATTTCTCACTTTTGAGATACAGAGTATACAGTGGCTCTAAATGGAGGAATTAAACTCAATAAAACATGAAAATAAAAATAAGAAAAAACAAGAATGCAAAACCACCCTTATAAAATGATTATAAGGTGAAACAGCTAGAACTTACAGAAATGAAAAATATACTCATTAAACCTAAAAGTCAGATCTGCCTTGTGTGGGAGTCTAGCCAGCAAAAATTAAGGTTTTTTTTTTAAAGGAAATAGAAGATACAAAGAATGGAATAGAAAGAGCAAAACTGTCATTATAATTTTCAGGTAATATAATTATCTATATAGAAAAAGGAACTCACAGAGAAATTACTAGGATAATGAGAGTTTAACAAGGTCGCTAGAATAAAAATCGATATACAAAAATCAAATAACTTCTATAAACCAACAATAAATAGGAAAAGTCATTTTTAAAAAGATGCGCTGACAATGGTAACAAAAATAAATGACTTCAGAATAAGCATGAGAAAGGTCTGCAGGGCTTTTATAGAGAAAACTTTTAAAACTTATTGGGAAATAAATGGAGAGACAAGTAACGTTCATGATCAGAGAGACTCAGTCTGAACAGTTTTTCACCCTCTCTCTTCTCCAATGGATGCACTTGCTCTCTGCTCCTCTGAGAAGAAGGCAGCCATCAGAGAACGTCAACTTCCACGTATGAATATCAACGCTTCAGCAGCAGTCTTATAGAGCTGTATATAAAAGTGGTTACATGTGTTCTGTATCTTTTGAGGCTTTTTGTGTCAGAAACGGGGGTACCCACATGTGATACAGCCTCCTCTGTGCTGCTTCAGCCTGCCTCTGGTCCAGCCAGGTGCAGCTGACCAGTCTCTGGGCAGAGAGGGTTTTCCAAGATTGCTTAAATTAGGACCTGGCTACTCCTATCTACAGGTGTCAAGAGATGGTCCACCCTCTGCCTCCATCTACAGAGGGAATGAGGGAACCATGGCATCTGTCCCTCTATGTTCCTCACCAAGCTAATCTCCTAATGACCTTTATCTATGTCTATATCTGTTTCCATCAGTGGTCTCTGACTCCAGGTCACCCCTCAGCTCCTGGACAGGAACCCCCACAGAGTTCAGCACACTCTTCCTTGTGCCATTTCCCGTGCCTCCCCAGTGCCCTGGAAATGAAATCCTGGCACTGTGCCCTCTGTAGCTCATTTGGCAAAGTCTTTTATACTTTAAACCTCTCCTCTAGACATGTGTTCACTTTCTTGCTCCGAGGATGCCCAGAATTCCCCCGGGCACCCTTCTCCTCCTGGAGCCTGCGTGGACGATCGCTGTTCTTTCCCCCAGGATGCTGAAAGCCCTGGGCCTGGAGGTGGCCTGAGTATCTTCTCTGCCACTCATCTTTGTCTCAGATCATTCTCTCTCTTCCCTCTCCCTGAAACACCCCGGCTTTGAAAATCGTATCGTCTCTTCTAGCCCTGATTACAGCTGTCTGCTGACTTTTATGTTTCCTCCACCTTTTTTTCCAATGGATTTTAGCTCCTGGTGTTCTGTCACTTTATTCAACGTTCTCTTTGTCTCCATTCTTAGTGACTTCAATGTGCACATAATCTGTTCTACACTCTAAACTCTCATTTCCTTGCTTCTCAATGGCCATTTCCTCCACCCTACCTTTTTTTTTTTTACTCCCAAGCACGTACCCTAGCCTGGTCATTACCAATAGCTCCAACTCTAATATTTCTGGCTCTTTGACTTTGGGCACATGGCAGAGTGAACTTCCTTCTTCTGCTGAAGTTAGCCATGGCCACAGGATTTCTCTTGGCCAGTGAAATGGCCAAAAGAAGCTTTATGATGAAAAGCCTTATTGTTCTTCTCCCTGCAGGATGACCAGCAGCATCTGAGATGCTGGCTTCCCTATCGTCTGGGAGCGTGAGTTCTCACTACAGATGGAGCACTCCTGCTGACTTAAATAAACCTTTATTATTTACCGCTACTGAGAATTTGGGTTTGTTTATTGCCATAGCATTTTGTGTTTCCTTCCCTTTCTCTAACTGTCCCTCCAATCTTTCTGCATCACTTCCTTTAGTATCCAGATCCAAACAAGCCTCCCTGATATCAGAGAAACCCAAACTGGCATACAGAAATTCTCTTTGCAATTCTTTGGAGGTAAATCTAAAACTGTTCTAAACTAAAAAGTGTATTAAAATTAATATAAGGAAAAAATGCCAGCAAGATGGTAGACTATGAAAAGCCAGGCCCTCATTTCCCCCCACAGAAACATTAAAACAAAACAAAAACTAGGTACTGGCTAAAGTAACTTTCTAGGAGCTCTGGAAATAAATAAAAAGTCTGCAACAACAGAAAAAAGAATTCAATCCTTAACAAGCCACACTCAAAGCAGTAGAGAATTTCATGGTACTTTTGTTATTGCCCTACCTTCTTATCAGTACGATCAGAAATAAGCAGCCAATTCCTGCTTCTCTCCTTTGAGATGGGAGGATAAGGGTAAAACTTATCTGCCATGTTGTGACCTGTCTGCAGTTCTGCTCAGAGGACTGGTTTCAGTTTTGCCTGATTCTGAGCTTGATGAGCAAAGATAGCACGCCTTGGCTCACAACATGGGAAAGGCCAGAGAAGGCAATGGGAGACACTGGGGCATGTGAAAGCTGCAGGGGCACTGTAGCTCTTCAATGTCTATGGCAAGATAATATAGGTATAAGAATACAACAGAACATCTAAGGCCTCAAGAAGAAACTGGAAGGTGAGATTCTGGGAAATCAAGACATTTAAAAATAGTCATGAATATGAAGGGGGGAGAAAACCCCCCATCTCCCAATTCTCACACAGATCCATGCAGGATGGAGTCACAGAAAAAAAAAAAAAAAAGACTGATAAGACCTTAGGCTTTCACTCTGGGCTGATCCCAATGCTCAGAATGTGCCCTGGTAATTAGCATGAGTCAACAGAAATCTTGCATGCCAGAAGACAGTGGCCTGATATATTTACAGTGCTGAAAGAGGGGTGCTCAGCTGGCTCAGTCAGCAGAACATGCAACTTTTTAAAAAAATACTTATTATTTATTTATTTATTTATTTATTTGAGAGAGAGAGAGAGCAGAGGGAGGGTCAGAGGGAGAAGGAGAGAATCTCAAGCAAATTCTCCACTGAGTGCAGAGCCTGCAGTGGGGTTCAATTTCATAACCCTGAGATTATGGCCAGAGCAGAGATCAAAAGTCAGATGCTTGAGTGAGTGAGCCACCCAAGTGTCCCTGGAAGCAGAGATCAAAAGTCAGATGCTTGAGTGAGTGAGCCACCCAAGTGTCCCTGGAGCATGCAACTCTTAATCTTGGGATCATGAGTTCAAGCCCCATGTTAGGTATAGAGATTACTTTTCTAAAAATTGAAGAAAAAAAAAAGTGTTGAAGCAAAAAAATGTCAACTGAAAATTCTGTGTCTGGCAAAACTATCCTTTAAAAATGAGGGAAAAACAAAGATACTCCCAGATAAAGAAAAGCTGGAGGACTTCATTACCACTAGACCTGACTTACAAGAGATATAAAGGGAGTTTTTTAAGTTGAAATGAAAGGACAAGAAATGAAATGCAAGATAGAAATTTGAAACCATACAAAAATATAAAGTTCTCTGGCATAGGGAAATACATGGAAAGATATGACAACTGTTATTATAATTTTAGCTTATAGCTCTATTTTTTATTTACTGCAGAATTTAAAAGATATGGGTATATAAATTATTATAAATCTAGGTTAATGTGTGCATAATATATAAAGATACAATTTGTGATATCAATAACATAAAGGAAGGGAGAGTGGAGCTGTAAGGAACTAGATCGTTTGTATGTAACTGAAGTAGTTGCTATCAATTTAATATAGATCATTATCATTTAGGATGTTATATGCAGTTCCAATGGGAAACATCCATCCAAAGGAAAACATCTATGGACTCTACACAAAAGAAAATAAGATGGACCTAAAAATGACACTACAAAAATCAACTAAACAGAAAAGAAGGCAGTAATGGAGGAAATGAAGGACACAAAGCTATAATATACATTGAAAACAAATAACAAGATGGCAAAAGTCAATCTTTCCTCATCAGTAATTACTTTAAATGTAAATGGATTAAATTCAGTATCCAAAGGCATAAGTTGGCAGGATGATTAAAAAAACAACAGAAAAAACATGATCTAACTATTTGTTGCCTACAAGAGAATCATTTTAGATCTAAGGACACATATAGGTTGAAAGTAAAAAGATAGAAAAATGTATTCCATGCAAATAGTTACCAAAAGAGAGAAGAGGTAACTATAGTACCAGACAAAATAGACTTTAAGTAAAATAATGTTATGAGAAACAAAGAAAGACATTATATAAAGATAAAAGGGTCAGGGCACCTGCGTGGCTTAGTGGTTGAGCATCTGCCTTTGGCTCAGGTCATGATCCTGGGGTCTTGTGATGGAGTCCTACATCAGGCTCCCTACAGGGGAGCTTGAAGCTCCCTACTTCTCCCTCTGCCTATGTCTCTGCCTCTTTCTGTGTCTCTCAGAAATAAAGAAAATCTTTTTTTTAAAAAAGATGAAAGGGACAATTCACCAAGAATAAATAATAATTATAAACATATATGCACCAAACCTTAGAACTCCAAAATATATGAAGAAAAAATAGAATTGCAGGGAGAAATAAATAACCCCTCAGTAACAGTAGGAGACTTTGATCCCCACATTCATTAAGGGGTAGAACAACCAGAACGAGACAGAACATCAGTAAGATAACAGAGGACTTAAACAACACTGTAGACCAATTGGGCCTTATCAGAACATTCCACCCAAAAAAGCAGAATATACACTTTTTTTTCAAGGGATAATGGAACACTTTCCAGGATATGCCATATGTTAGGCCATAAAACTAGTCTTAATAAAATTAGTAAATAAACAAATTATGCAAAGCATATTTTCCAATCACAATAGAATAAAATTAGGCAACAGAAGGAAAACTGGAAAATTCAATATGTGGAAATTAAACAGCACACTCTTAACAACCAATCAGTGAAAGAAGAAATCACAAGGGAAATTAGAATATATCTCGAGAAGAGTGGAAATGAAAACACAGCATTTTCAAACTTATGGGATGCAGCAAGAGCAGTGCTAAAAGGAAAATTTATAGTTGTAAACACATTAAAAAGAAAGATCTCAAATCAACAATCTAATTTTATATCTTAAGGAACTTGAAAAAAGAGGAACTAACTAAACCAAAGCTAGCAAAAGAGAAGAAAAAATAAAGATTAGAGATAAATGAAATGGAGAATAGAAAAACAATTAGATGAATAAACAAAACCAAGAGCTGGTTCTACATAAAGATCAACAAAATTGACAAATTCTTACCTAAATTGACTAAGGAAAAAAGAACAATGAAATAACTAAATTCATAAATGAAAGAGGGGATAATGCTACTAATTCTGCAGAAATAAAAAGATTATGAGTGTACTATGAGCAGCTGTACACCAACAAATTGAATAACTTAGATGAAATGGATAAATTCCGAGACACACAACCTACCAAGACTAAATCATGAAGAAACAGAACATCTAAGTTGGTTGGTAACTAGTAAGAAGATTGAATCAGTAATCAAAAATCTCCTAACAAAGAAAAGCAGAGGGTCAGATGATTTCCCAGGTAAATTCTATCAAGCATTAAAGAAAAATTAACAATATTTCTCAAACTATTCTAAAAATTGAAGAGGAGAGAACACTTTCTAACCCACTCTAGGAGACCAGCATTGAAAACAAAACAGACAAAAACCCTACAAGAAATGAAAAATTTTAAGCCAATATCCCTGATCAATATTGATGCAAAAATCCTACAGTATTAGCAAAACTGAATTCAAGACCTTATTAAAATGATTATCACCATGATCCAGTGGAATTTACTTCTGGAATGCAAAGATGGTTCAACATGTGAAACTCAATGTAATACAGCACATAACAGAATAAATAAAATGTAATACAGCACATGATCAACTCAAATGATACGGAAAGGACGTTTGACAAAATTCAACACAATTTTATGGTAAGAATACTCACAAACTGTGAATGGAGGAAGCTACCTAGACATAAAAGCCATATATGAAGTTAGAAATAGGATCTACCCCAACATAAAGACCATATATAAAATGCTCACAGCTGACATCATACTCAATGATAAAAAATGACAAGATTTTCCTCTAAAATTATGAACAAAACAAGGATGTCTGCTTTTGCCACTTCTACCCAACATAATAGTCTTAGCTAAAGTGATTAGGCATGAATCCAAGTTGGAAAGGAAGAAGTAAAATTATCTGTTTGTAGAATACATGATCTTACATGCTTAAAAAAATCCTAAAGTGATGCTCAACATCACCAATCATCAGAGAAATGCAAATCAAAACTATAATGAGAAGACAAGAAATAGCAAGCGTTGACAGGGATGTGGAGAAAAAGGAATTCTTGTACACTATTAGTGGGAATGCAAACTAGTGTGGCCACTGTGGGAAACGGTATGGAAGTTCCTCAAAAAATTAAAAAGAGAATGACCATATGATCTACTAACTCTACTAGTAGGAGTTTAGCCAAAGAAAACAAAACATTGATTCAAAAAGAAATATGCACCTTTATGTTTATTGCAGCATTATTTACAATAACTAAGATATAAAGCAACCCAAGTTTCCATCCATGGATGAGTGGCTAAAGAAGGCATGGTTTTATATATATATATAAATGAAGGGTGCCAACACAATTCAATGGTATGAGATCAGTCTTTTCAACAAATGATGCCAGAAAACCGAATATCCCATAAGCAAAAGAAAAAATAAAAATAAAGTTGGATCATTACTTTACACTGCACACAAAAATTTGACTCAAAGTGTGTCAAAAGCTTAAACATGGGGAAGAAAACTATAAAACTCTTAGAAGAAAACATAGGGAAAATCTTTCTGGCATTGGATTTGGCAGTGATTTCTTGGATTTTTTTCTTGAAAGAAAAAAATAAATAAATTGAAATACATCAAATTAAAAAAAAATTTGTACATCAAAGGAAAGTAACAACAGAATAAAACGACAATCCACAGAAAGGGAAGAAATATTTGCTAATCATACATCTGATAAGAGATTAATATCCAGAATATAGAATTTCTAAAATCCAACAAACAAAAAAGACAAACAATCCAATTTTAAAATGAGAGAGAAACTTGAATAGACATTTCTCTAAAGAAGATATACAAGCCAGTAGACACATAAAAAAGAAACCAGGGAGATAAAATCAAAACCACAGTGAAATACTACTTCACACATTAGTGTGGCTATTATTTTTTTTTAAACACAGAAAATAACGTATTGATGAGGATGTGGCAAAGTTGGAACCCTTGTGCGCTATCGGTGGGAATGTAAAATGACTCAGTTGCGGTGGGAGGCAGTATGGTGGTTTGTCAAAATATTAAACATAGAATTATCATACAATTTAGTAGTTCCACTCCTGGGTACGTGCCCCAAAGAATTAAAGCAGGGACTCAAACAGATATCTGTATACCCATGTCCACAGTAGCACTATCTATAGCAACCAGAAGGTGGAAGCAACCCAGTGTGCATCAACAGATGAACGGATAAACAAAATGCGGTTAATATATGCAATGAAATAGTATTCAGCCTTAAAAGGAAGGAAATTCTGACACATGTTGCAATGTGGATGAACCTGGAGATTGTTAACACTGTATAAAATAAGCCAGCCACAAAGGGAAAAACATTGTATGCTTTCACTTAAAAGGGGCTCCTAGAGTAGTCAAATCCATAGACACAGTAAGAATGGTGGTTGCCAGGGGCTGGGAGAGAGGGGAGTGTAGGGGTTAGTGTTCAGTGGGGATGGAATTCCAGTTTGGGAAGATAAAAATGATCCAGAGCTGGATGGCGATGATGGTTCCACAGCAATGAGGGTTACCTAGTGACACTGAGGTATATGTTTTAAAATGGTTAAAATGGTAAATTTTATGTTGTGTATATTTCACCACAATAAAAATGTTAAAGTTAACATAAAGAGAAATTCTAATATTTTTCTCCCCAAATTTCAATGGATTGTCCCACGCACTGACCCCATGTCCTCTACTTTGGACAACATGAATCTAGAGGATCCCAAATAGAGTCAAGGTCTCCGATTTTGTCCGCTTAGCCATTCTTCTGTGAAGATACAGGACATTTACAGAAGCAGACGGATAACTTCCAAGAGAGTCTAGTAGATTAGACTCCCTGGAAGATTCCATTACTTCTGCCAATATGTGCTGCCTCCCGTTTTACCTTCCCTGCATGCTGACCTTCTATCTCCTATGATATGTTACCAGGATATCATAATTTTGTCCTTTAGGAGTTTGGCTTCTTGCCACACCTACAGAACAATATCCCTGATTAATAATGATGCAAAAATCCTTGGCAAAATATTAGCAAAATTGAATTCAAGACCATGTAAAAATGATTATCAAGACAATAAAGAGTAAAACTGTCATTCACAAGAGTTGTGAAGAATGTTCTAGAAGTGTGTCCTAAAATATTCAGGTTTGCTACTGGGCCACTTCGTTTCATCTCGACATGCCGTCATTTGTTTATCTGGGCCATAGTCAAGGATATCATTTCGGCACCTGAACGTACCTCATCTTTATAGAGGAAAATGTTCTCCAAGTTGAGTGAGTCCCAGGATACTTATTAGTATATTTTCAGATGAACTTGATCTCAATGTGTACATAACACAAGATAAGCACATTGTAATTATCTCTTGGAGAAACAAAAATCTCCAATTAGGTTGGCAGGTATCCAGAACTGGTGCAATCTGAATTGACCAGTGATAGTTAATGGATCTGATGCATCTTGGGATGCTTAATTGGCATATGTGGAATCATCATAGTCTCAGAGATGATTATTGGCTTTGTTTTGATGTTCTTTAATTTCACATTTGTTTCAACTCTTCTAGCAGACCCATATTTATTTATCTCTTCTGCATCTGTTCTCAGAATATTTCTACTTAGCAGAGAAGTAATATCAATAAGCTCTACTGTATTAGTAAGTTTATCAAACAGAAGAGTTGGTCCATGGACCAGAAATTATTGGTGTGATTTTTTTCTTTTTTTTAGTTATTTTAAAATATATCTCGTAGAGGCTGATTTTCAGGTTTTTAAAAAATCCTTTGACTTTTAGTCTGCCATGAACTTTTGAACTCACATTACATAAAATCTTTATATTTGTACCAAGCTTTGAAATTTCCTGAGCATTTACATATACATTTTCTCATTTAATTCAACAATAAATAGTATGTGGCTATCATTAATTCTGTTTTATGGGAAAAGCAACTAATATTCAAAACTCCTGAGGAAGTTTTTCCCTTTCTGTAATTCTTGAAAATGTGATCAAACTTTCAAAATGTATGAAATACATTATACTAGCATTTCTTCATTAGATGTTTCAGGCCCCTGCAGGTATGCAGATATATTCTGCATCATTTCCGCATCATTCAAAAGAACTTTATGAGAATATTTAAATTTTGTGATTTTTTTTTTTTTTTTTTGGTGATGATAAAGTAGACATGTTTTAGATTACCTGGATAAGCACCTTAGAAGCAACATTTGAATCCATGGTCATGTTGGTATTAAGTAATGGCTTAAAGTTACAACCTTTTACTTTTAATGCAGTATTTCTCAAGCTAGGGTGGCCTGCCAGGGGATCTATAATTTCCCAAATTGACCAACCCTAAGAAAAGAATGACAAGGGAGAAAAAAAGCTAACACATGAGTATTTGCAGAAGTTTTTGGCTTCTCTTCCAAAGGAAAAATGCTCTCTTGTTGCTTTGGGTCTGTGACTTTTGTTGTGTTGATCAACATGATACAGAATTGAAAGGCACTTGAAATAATTTATTTCTATTTCAAAGAGCAGAAAGCGTTACACAAAGGGGGAAAAAATAAATCCGGAAACTATTGGAACAGGAGAAGGAGGGGAATTGAGGGAGAGGACCACACAGGAAGTTGAATCTGGGGGCTGCTGCTCTGCTTACCCTGTAAGAGAAAGGAAAAGAGGCTTTTAAGAAGTTGTGCTGCATGTTGTGAAAAAAAATCCACTTTGGCAATTTCTTGGAGACCATTTTAAAGGCTTAATTAAGTAGCTTTGCAATTGTTTTGGATATTACACTGGTGTCCAAATGCAATACGATCCTAAGATAGTCCCTGAAACATCTTGGGTTTATCTAGATTATTTTATTAGTTAAACTGAGGTTCTTCTGTGAGTGTCAGAAAATGGAGAAATCAGTGAATTGAAGGAGATAAATATTTATATTTTTATAGATTTAACTGGTGACCTATAAACCAAAGATAAAATATCTACCCCTTGCCAACACATCCAATACACAATGTTGAGTAGGAACAAGGTAATCACAATAAAAATTTCAGTAAAAAATTCAATAAAGAAAGAATGGGAAGCACCAGTATCAATCCCTGGAGATGGAGCAGAAAGATTTTCTTCTCTGTTAGGAGAATGTGTTCCCTGGTTAGTCCATTTGGCAGCTCACGTGGGAGGAATAAACCAATTCAGCCAACAAAAGACACTCCAGAGTAGTACAGTTTAACATTGAGTAAGCATTAATATAACACATGCATGGAGGGTAGAATGAAAGTGTCACAAGGTCTCGATCGAACTTCACACATTTATACAGAAAGTAGGAGAAAGAACATTAAGTCTTCTCTTACCTGCTGGGATTATCTCCAGTAACCCCGTGTGAGAGACTTGGCGGTTTATACTGGAAGCAAGTATTTATAGGCCCGAAGGGTCACAAGGCTCATGACCTTTTTTGCAAAATCAAAAGCTTGGACCTGTTATTGGGCTTATTATGTTTTCAAGGGACACCCTACCTAGAATAGAGAAGCATCGTTTTCCCCTTCAGCCCTGCTTCTGCTCTACTGGTTGTGATCATGTGCTCACTATGCTCCCTTGTCCCCAGGGTCAGCTCTCTGGCGGGGGTGATGGGGCACTTTCTCGTGTAGTTACCTGGTAAGGGGAGCTCTGAAGGGAGCTCTGGAGAAGGTGTCCCTTTTATGGGTTGCACATGCTCCCAGCAGGGCCAAGTCTGGAGTTTCAATTGCTCCTCAAAGATTGAATAATTCAGGCTATTTCAAGCCAGCTTTGTGATTTCTTAGTAGTTTGATGTTCTCAAATGTTTAATCTTTCCATCTATTTGGCTTTAATAGGTTTCTTGTGCAAATAATCACAAATGAATATTGGTCTAGGCAAAGTGTCGAACCTGAAGACTGCATTAACCACCTCTCTGCTCTGCCCATCTACTTCTCTTGCAACAGCAAGGCGGCTTCCTTGAGGGCATCTGATGCTACAGGCTTAAGGGGGAAGACAGGAAACTTAATTGGACTTTGCTGCTGCCGAGGTGCCCGTTGTCCAACAGAGATAACCTGAATTAAGAAGTTACTTTAGAAAAACTTGCGGCCACAGGCTGTCACTTTGAAGTCCCTGCTTATAATATCCTAAGTTTGGGCTGCAGAAGTCATTGACATTTTCAGTTCAGAAAGTCTCAACGATGAACTCTTAGTGAATTTTGATGACAGAACAAATGCCAAGAGTCTCGCTTTGCAAAGTTATCCTCTGCCAATAAGCTAGCTATAATCAGGGCTCAGTCTCTCCTGTAGGACTTTGTTGAAAGCATCAGAAGTTGCCAACACGTGTAAGTATTCGCAATCTCTCCTACTGGTACACCCTCGGATGGCATGTGGGACTCAGCGGAGGTGAGTGAAGCGCTCACCCCAAGTATAAAATTTAACAGGGTGCCTATACCCGCTCCACAGTAATCAAGGTAAAGATAAATAATATTTCAATGAGATGTCTTTAAAAAAAATAAAAAGCAATGCAAAAAATCTGTGACAAAGTATCAAAAATGTAGATGAAGGTAGGTTCAGTACCGCTGACTTTTCTGTTTGCCTCAGGCTCCCATGTGGCTTGGCACAGCATCGCTCACGGTTGATAATTTCACCAACAATTTTGCAATTGAAATGATAGGAATTGCCAGCTCTCCAGCCTGCAATATTGAGTCTTTATCACCTTTTGCCACATAGCATTCAATAAATCACCTCTAACTCTGAACTCTGGGAAACAAATTGCAGGTTGCTGGAGAGGAGATGGGTGGGGGGATGGGGTAAGCAGGTGATGAGCATTAAGGAGGGCACATGATGTGATGAGCACTGAGTGCTATACGCAACTGATGAATTATTGAAAACTAGGTCCGAAATTAACCATGTACTATATGTTGGCTAATTGAATTTAAATTAAAAACAAAATCACCTCTAGAATCCCACTTCTGATACCAAATTGTATCTTAAGATTAGGTTTGGCAAAAAGACAAAATCCAAAGTAGCAGGACCTTGAACAAACCAAAAGTTTATTTCCCTGTCTGGTAAATGTAGGCAGGCCAAGGTCGCTATGCTTAGTTACATTATCACCAAGGACCCAAACTCTTTCTTTCCTAATTCTCCATTCTCATCAATATGTGGCTTCCACATCATGGTTCTAAAAAGCTGCTCTAGCTCTAGCCATCACATCCACATTCCAGCTAACAAGGCAGAAAGTAGGAAGAAGGCAAATGCAGGCTCACAGTGTTTCTAAGGAATGTTTCTTTAAACTACCACGTGCCACAGATGCTCATATACACTGGCCAGAACCAGCAAGGCTACCTCCAGCTACGAGGGAGGCTAAAAAGCATGGTATCTGTTCCGGGTTACCATGTGTCAGATAAAAATGCTATTACTATGGGGACGCCTGCGTGGCTCAGTGGTTGAGCGTCTGCCTTTTGCTCAAGTGTGATCCTAGAGTCCTGGAATCGAGTCTCGCATCGGGCTCCCCACAAGGAGCCTGCTTCTCCCTCTGCCTGTGTCTCTGCCTCTCTCTGTATCTCTCATGAATAAATAAATAAATCTAAAAAAAAAAAAAAAGCTATTTCTATGGAAGAAAGGAAACCCAGGCACTGGAGATATCAAGTCTCGTAAGTTGTGATGAATTTAGCTGTGTCTACTGCATCTGCTTCATTCGGGTTGCCATAGGAAAGACCTACTTCTGTGCTGGCCAGGTAATCACTACCACTCTCAAACATTTTGTCACATTGTGCTTCTGACCACGGTTTCCATTAGTCAGCTCTGATTTAGATCTACTAAGATCTAATCGTAGCTGCATTATTAAACCTGTGAGGTGAGAGAGATATTTTGAAATGTTCATTGACACGTCCTTTTCTCCCTATATATCCTCCTACCAGATCAGCTAACTACTCATTTTTCAGAGAAGGGATAAAAGAGTAGAATGATAATGCCAAGAATAAAATTTTGGCCTTCTGAACTTCAAAAGCCTAGGACTGCTGATAGATTTGGAAGACTACATCATCAGCCAGAGCTAGCATCTCCCCAGTGGTTCCTCCCCTTCTAAGCATGCATACATTTTCCTGGACTGAGGGAGGATAAAGAGCAGAGGTGAAGCAGGAGGGTTAGATGCTGGTATGAGTCTGTGAGAAGAGGCCAAGGGTGTTGGGTGATGAGTGGGTTAGAATCACTAGACAAATTTAGGATCCAGAGGCATAAACATTTGTGTCTCCAACTCCCAGGGAAGAGCTCAGGAAGCCTAAGAAATGATTGTCACGTAAGGTGTCTGGGATAAAGAAGAGTCTACATTGTGTGTGCAGCTTATTTTCAGGGTTCTCCAGGGAAACAGAACCAATATGAGATCTATTATAAGGAATTGGCTCACCTGATTATGGAAGCTAAGAGGTTTCATAATCTGCCATCAGTAAACTGGAGATCTAGGGAACCCCATGGTGTAGTTGCAGTCCAAGTCCATGGGCCTGAGACACAGGAGAGCAGGATGTGGACTGTAAGTCCCAGTCTGAAGGCAGGAGATGACTGATGACGTTGCAGATTGAGTAGCCAAGCAGAGAGAGGATCCTCCCTACATTGCCTTTTTGGTTGTTGTTGTTCAGGCCTTCAACAGATTGAATGAGGCCCACCCACATTGGGAAGGGCCATCTGCTCTACTCAGTCCACTGATTTCAAGTGCTGATCTCTTCCAGAAACACTATTCCCCAAAATAACACTTAACCAAATGCCTGGGCACCCCATTAACCATCAAACCCAGGCCAAAGAGTCTGTTTTTACAGTCAAAGCATTCTATTTTACATGCAATAAGGTGCTACTGGAGAGTTCGATCAGAGAAAGACAGGATGAGATGCACATTTACGATTGGTAAGTCTGGGGGCATCTGGATGGTTCAGTCAGTTAAGTGTCTACCTTCAGCTCAAGTCATGATCCCGGGGTCCTCAGATTGAGGCCTGTATCGGGTTCTTGCTCAGCCGGGAGCCTGCTTCTCCTTCTTCCTCTGCCTGCTGCTCCACCTGCTTGTGTGCCCTCTCTCTCGCTCTCTCTCTTTCTGTCAGATTAATTAATTAAATACAAATAAATAGAAGCTTCTGCATGTTGGAGTGCTGCTGGGGGAGACTGCCTACAGGGAGGGCTGAGAATCGAGAAGCTAGTGGGTAGCTGAAGCAGATGTGGCAAGCTAAAGAAGTGTTAGGTGGAATGTTCACCATCTGCAGGGCTGATGTATATTGGATGGGCCTGCGGACAGCAGGTTTCAGATGTGGCCATATGGTCTTTATTTGTTCTAAGCTTTAGGAACGCGATTCCAAACCCTTTGGGGAAGTTGCCCTATTCCCTAAGCTAGCTCCTGATCCAGCAGTCCATGGATGATTGGACTTCTATAGGGTAGTGGTTCTCAAGCTTGAGTGTGCGTGGAATCACCTGCAGAAATTGTTAACATTATGGATTGCTGGACCTCAAACCCAGAGTGGCTGGCTCAGTCGTAGGGCCCCAAGAATTGCATTTCTAACAAGTTCTAAGGTGATACTGATGCTGACCATACTTTGAGAATCACTGCTGTTGGAAAAGAAATGACAGTTGGATGATGGGACAGGCAGGGAGTGGAGTCTCTTTCATCCAAGGGACCATCTCAGGTGGCCCTCTGCATCCCCAAATGGGTCCATGACCATCATCATTTGACAGCACATTTTTACATGCCCATATTTAATACTGAAGTTTCTTACCCCTTGAGGGTAAGAAAGGGCTTGCTGAAGGTAACATTACTGGGAGCAGGAGACCAATGGGACATGGCTAGGATGTGCCTTGCCTCCAGATAACATTCACTGACTCTCCCTTTCGGCTGGGCATAGTTCTGGGAGCCATATGTATATTATTCTTTTATTCCTTAACATGAAGTGGATGGGCTTTTACCCTCATTTTATAGATGAGAAAACTACAGATTTAAGAAAATTATCTGAGGTCTCACAGCAATTAGTGGAGGACTGGGCAGATTGGCCCTGGGGATCAGCCCTCTTAACCAACCCCCCTCCGCCCAACAGTGTTCATGCACCCACTGCCCCTGCACCACTTTCCCTTCTGTGGAGACAGAAGGAATAGTCTTCCAGGGAAGTCGCTGGGGGGAGATGAAGCTGTGATCCTGATAGAGGCAGGCAATGCAATCCCACTCTCAGTGTGGTGGAGGGCACATGCCTTCCCCACACCCCATGGCAGGCAGACAACTAAGGAGTCAGCCCCAAGCTTAGAGTCTCCAGGACTGTGTACTTCCTTCCTAATGGAAAGTAGGAAGTGCTTTAAAATGTAGGTTCTATCATCAGTCAGTTTGGAGAGGTCAACAGATCAGCAGATGGCAACCATTGAAGAGAGAGCTGGTCATAGTCACTGATCCCAGGGTGCAGGGAAGACCATGACATGGGGCCACGTGGGGAAGCATTGGGGTCAGTCTTGAGGCAGAGCTAGTGGGAGGAACTATGGCGAGAGCCTTTATTGTGGTTTCTGTGGGAAGGAATGAATGAGGCAAGGTGAACAGGCTTAGGGTTGGCTAAATTGAATAATTTCAGGGGCCCTGGGGCATAGGGTCTGTCCCTAGTGGTATGGTACCTGGCCCTGGGGTGATTGGTCTAAAGTGTGAAAACCTGATAAAGGAGGTAGTTGCTTCAACTAGTTGGTTTGTATGTGAAAGGCACACTCACAGGTAAGTCTTAGTATCTCTAATTGGCTAGTCCTGGGAAGGGCAGTCCCTCCAGGGTCACCAGGGCCCCCAGGTGTCTAAGTATCAAATTTAGAAACCAGAAAACAGTTATTACAGAGACTCCATGCAAAGACTGCATGAGGAGCTACAAATCCCCATGCTATTTTATCTCCAGGGTCATTGATTTGGAAGAGACTTCTAATCAAAACATAACAGAACAAGGAGGGCAGGCCACAGTTAGGAATAAGCATGGGACTCATCATTCCTGGCGTAGATCCGAAAGGTCTAAGCTTTAAAGGAACTCTCTTTTAGTGAGTGTATTCAAGATGGCATCTCACAAGTGAAGGCAGGGCAGGGTGAGAAGAAATCAGGCTTGCAAGGCTGTAAAGCACAGAGAGTGATCTATCTATATCCAGGAGTCAGATTATATAGTCATGGGACTTGTTTGTTTCCCTAATTTTCATGCTTTCTCCATTGACCTATGTGTCAAAAAGTACCTGGGGAGCTCCCTAAAATTCCAACGCCTTGCCCTGAGAGCAAACCACTGCTCCACATCAGAATCCCCTGGATGGCTTGCTAACACTGATTTCTGGGTTCCACACCCAGAATTTCTGATTTCAAGGAGTCTGGGATGGGCCCCAGGTGGTTTTGACACAGCTTTTCTGAAGGCCACACTTTGAGAAACACAGCCCTGGGGTTTGGTGACTTCTGATGTGGGCATTCCACGAGTGCAGCCACCGTGCTATGGAGGGTTCAGAGAAAGTCACTGACCCTGCTTGCGAGGTGGAGGTGGGGGCCACAGCATAGCAGGGGCATCAAGACACGTTAGAGGAATGGGAAAGCATCTTTCACAAAAGGCCCTTCCTCCTCTAGCCCACCGGGAGATTTCTCCTCTGGTGCTCACCTGACAGATTCTCTTAGTTGTTTTATCAAGGAAGATGGTGTTTTCTAGAAGGGAAGATACTCATATGGCTTCACCAGCTCCTTCTCTCCCTCATCCACGTTGAGTGCTGGTGGACCCTCCCCTCTGAGTCACCAGCCCTCCAGCAGGACTCTGCTGAGTCCGACAATTGCCTTCCACGTGCACGTTCGTCTGCGTGTGTTCCCCTACCAATCTGACCTTTAGCCTGCTGAGGCATCTTCTCAGACCCCTGGGTGGCTCTCCACTCCACTTTAATATTTGTAATATTTTACACATTTGATTAGACTCTGGGTTGGAATAAGAATTCCTTCCTCAATGTAAGGATTGCCAGGACATCACATCATAAGGCATTATTCAATCAATATCTCAACGGTCCGTTTACACTTCAGCGGGGACTTTGGGTGTCAGATGAGGGATGTCGAAGCAGACAAGAGAAGCTGCTGGCAGCCAAGGAGCCCAGGGAGAGGAGGGGTGCGGTAGGAGATGGGAGGATAGCAATGCCCAGCTTGGCCTTACTGGGGATTTATAGTTTTGTGTAGGATGGGTCTGGACTTGTCCCTCCAAATCCGTCTGGCAGTGCCATCCATACAAATGCCTCATGCTGTTAAAGGGCACCCTTTATCCTGCATTTTCTGATATAGTTCTTATTTCATGTGATCTTATTATTTTCAAAAGAGGCATTTCATGAGAGGCATAACTCGAGAGGCCTGCCCCCAGCAAAGGGACATCCCCCCCTGATGTGCAGCTCACACCCCTTCCCCCTCTGCACCTCTAGCTTCACCAGGATACGTATTGCTTTTCCCATCCCTACTGTCCTGCAAACAACCACCCCTTGGCCATTCCTTGGGTACCGTCTTTATTAAAGGGAAACTTGGCCTCAGATGGAACTTCCCTCTCAGCTCTTGGGATTCCTGACCCTGCGAGGAAGGACACGCGTGGGGGAAGGCAAGAGTAGGTCCCCCAGCATGTGGCGCCTAGCCAAGGGGTGCCAGCCACCCAGTCTAAAAATAGTACCTTAACAATATGTCATTTCATTCTAATATCTTTTGGGACTTGTCACAATGTTAGAAACAAAACTTGCCAGATCATCTGGCTTGAAAAAAATATTAGCAGGGGTATAAAGAATGTCCCCAAACTTTGAGCCCTTTCTGCTGTTGAAATACCCCAGACTAGGCCTCGCCCCAGGCTCCAGTGTTGTGGAAACATGCATGTAGAGCCAGGACTACAAAGTTTCAACATCCAAGGTATGAGGGTGACCTCTCTGTGGGAAATGTACTCTTTCAAGAAAACTTAGTTCCTCATGCTTCAAAAGTTGCTTGGAAAAATTCAGGCAATGATGAAAGCCAGCACCAACTTTAAACTTCAGCATGCCCCCAGCTTTTTCACATTTGTCACATCAGCTAAAGGCTTCCAGGCAAATTTTTTTAAAAGAAGGGGATGGAGGGAAACTAACAACTTTGTTTTGGCCCTGTGATCTATAAATGCAAAATAACGAATTGGAGTTGAGCTCTGGTGCAGCAAGAGTTGAATGACACAGGCACTAAATGGAAAACCGACTCTCTCCGAGCTTTCTGTAGCCTGGACAAATGCATAATTTAGTCTCAGATAGCTGGACTAGCAAGCTCACGGTGGGGGGTGTCATGCTAGAATGTTGTTTGTGCAAGGAATCTGAATTTCAAAGGACAGCCTTGCCCGCAGAGATACCACCCAGAACAATGAGGGTTTAATTAAGGTTTAGAACCCTGATTTGTTCACTGGGGGCTGAGAGGAAGCCTCCAGGTAAGATTCTATTTGGAAATAGATTATTGACCAATGGCAGGGGAAGGGGGGCCTATTTGCATATATTACTATTCATGACCTCAGGACTAAAGGAATCAGAATGACAGCAGGCGATATCTCTGTCAGCCTGCTGTTTCTGGAGGGAAAGGCAGTTGGTGGGTGGATAAATAGACGTTTTTTTGTGCTGCCTTTTTCTCCTGGACCCAATGTTCTATCAGACCCAAATGTGAGATCTACTTCTCTGAGAAATTCTCCCACTCAAAGGGAACACTTTGATGAGATTAATTAACCCGAATACCAAAGATCTGTTTGTGGCACCCAGATGTGGAGTTGGTGGGCAGGTCCTGCTCAAGGAGGAGCAAAGTTCTAGGAAGGGGAAGAGGACCCAGGAAGGTCATCCAGGCTCCTCAGCATGAGCCAGGCACTCTTCTCGGTTTACATTCGACCAGGAAGGGAAGGAGCCTGTGGAATTCCCAGCACATCCCAGCGCGGGAGGCAACACCAGGATTCCCAGCCTGTGGTACTGTGGCCTCGCCTGCTCACCCAGGTGAACAGGGTACTGGGGAGACCTTTCTAGGGTGAGGCATTCTGGAATTAATGGATTCCTGAAAGATGTCAGGGAGAGGTATACCTTAGTAGGATGGGGTGAATGCTTTTCTTCAGGGATCTCAGTCTCCAGTCTTTGCATTTCTTTCTCATTCCAATAACACTGTCTTCCCAGAGGTCGTACCCCCATCTCCATTCAAACATAACAAAACAAACAAACAAACAAACAAACAAACAAAACAAAACAAAACAAAAACATAACAAAACAACTTATGGTGACCAATGCCCTGCCACACTCCTTCCTTCTAAATTTGCTCTCAGGAAAGCCTCTAGTACCAGTAATTCAAACTTTGGGAAGATTTAAAGTTAGATATTACATTCCCCCTGTTTACATACGGATGTCCAGGTTTTCCTGCATTATTGTTAAAAGGACTATCCTTTCTCCATCGACTTGCCTTTCCTCCTTTGTCAAAGATTAGATGGCTATATGTGTGAGGGTCTATTTTGTGGCCCTTAGTTCTGTTCCACTGCTCAATCTGTCCATGCTTCCACCAATCTCATGCTGTCTTGATTACTGTATAGCTTTATAATAAGTTTTAAGTCATGCAGTGTTAATCCTCTGACCTTTCTTTCTTTCTTTCTTTCTTTCTTTCTTTTTCTTTCTTTTTTTTTTTCTTCAATATTGCGTTGGCTATTCTGGGCCTTTTACCTCTCCATATTAACTTTGGAATCATGTTCTCAACATCCACAAAATAACATGCTAGAATCCTGATGGTGACTGTATTAAATTTATAGGTCAAGTTAGGAAGATCTGACATCTTAGCAATATTGAGTCTTCCTATCCATGAACATGGGTATCTTTCCATTCATTTTGATCTTATTAAAATTTCATTCACCAGAGATTTGTAGTTTTCCTCATATAGATCCTGTGAATATTTTATTAGATTTAGGCCTATTTCATTTTTAGATGATGCTAATATAAATGGAAATGTGTTCTTTTTATAAGACTGGCATTTTTTTTTTTTAGAATAGTTTTCCATTCACAGTAAAATTGAGAGGAAGGTACAGAGATTTCCCATATACCTCTTGCCCGTACAGATACATCACCTCCTCCATTATCAATATTCCTTCCCAGAGTGCTATATTTGTTACAGTTGATGAATCCACACTGGCACACCATGATTATACAGTGTCCACAGTTTACATTATAATTCACTCTTGGTGTTGTACATGCTATGGATTTGCACAAATGTATAATGATATATAACCATCATTATGATACCACACAGAGTATTTCTACTACTGCTTTAAAAATCTTCAATGTTCCACCTATTCACTCCTCTTTCCTACTACCCCTCACCAACCCCTGGCAACCACTGATCTTTTCACTGTCTCCATAGTTTTGCTTTTTCCAGAATGTCATAGAGTTAGAATCACGCAGAATGTAGCCCTTTTAGATTGGCTTCTTTCACTAACATACACATTTAAGGGACTTTTATGCCTTTTCATGGTTTCCCAGCTCATAGTACTGAGTAGTATTTCATTGTCTAGATGTACCACAGTCTATTTATCCATTCATCTGCTAAAAGACATCTTGGTTGTTCCCTGATTTTGGCAATTATGAAAAAAGCTGCTTTAAACATCCTGGTGGTTTTTGTGTGGACATAAGTTTTCAGGGGTTTTTGGTAAATACCAAGGAGTGCTATTGCTGGTCATATGGTAATATTTTGTTAATTTTGTAAGAAACTGCCAAACCGTCTTCCAAAATGACTGCACCATACTGCATTCCCACTAGCAATGAATCAGAATTTGTTACTCCACATCCTCACCAGAATTTGGTATTGTCAATGTTCCAGATTTTGACCATGCTAATAAGTGTGTATTACTATTGCTTATTACTGTTTCAATCTTTATTTCCCTGATGACATATGATGTTTGCATATGTTTATTTGCCATCTGTATATCTTCTTTGGTGAGACATCTGCTAAGGTTTCCTGCCCAATTTTTGTTTGTTTACTTATTGTTGAATTTTAAGAGTTCTTTGTATATTTGGAAAGCAATACTTTATCAAATGTGTGTTTTGTAAACATTTTCTGTCAGTCTGTGGCTTGCCTTCTTGTTCTCTTGACACTTTCTCTTTAATTTTAACAAATCACTTCTTCCTTTCATGAATCATACCTTCAGTATAATATCTAAAAAGTAATTGCTATACCCAGGGTCATCTAGGTTTTCACCTATTTTATGTTCTAGGAGTTTTATGGTTTTGAATTTTATATTTAGGAATGGAATTTTGAGTTAGTATTTTGTAAAGGTGTGTAAAGGTCTGTGTCCAGGTTTGTTTGGGGTTTTTTTGTTTGTTTTTGTTTTTGCCTGTGAATATTCCATTGTTCCAGCACCATTTGTGGAAAAGACTATCTTTTCTCTGTTGTACTGCCTTTGCGCCTTTGTCCAAGGTCAGTCGACCATTTATGCAGGTTTATTTCTGGGCTCTCTATTCTGTTCCATTGATCTACTTTTCTATTCTTTCACCAATTCCACATTTTCTTGATTACTGTAGCTTTATAATAAGTCTTGAAGTCAGGTAATATTACTCCTCCAACTTTGTTCTCCTTCAATGTTGTGTTGACTATTCTGGGTCTGTTCCTTCTCCACATAAGCTTTAGAGTCAGTTTGTCAATATCAACAAAACAATTTGCTAGGGATTTTGATTGGGATTGCATTGAGTGATTAAGTTGGGAAGAACTGATATCTTGACAGTACTGAATCTTCCTATCCATGAATATGGGATATCTCTCCATTTATTTCTACTTTGAAATTGTTCATCAGAGTTTTGCTGTTTCCTTTATATAGATCTCATACCTTCCCTCCAGCCACCAAAGGCCCCCAGGAGTTTTTGGATCTCAAGCTAGTCCACACTCAGCCTCAAACAATTAGTTAATTACCATTAAAATGTTCTTGTCTATCAGTTACTTGCTCCAGTGGCTTCTGCTTCCAGTAAACTATAATTCTCTATATTCAAGCTATGATCTGTATGTAGCTGTCTCTCTAGTTTTGGGGCAATATTTTGCTCTGTGATCCCAATTTTCTGATGGATCTCAGAAGAGTTGTGGATTTTTGGTTTGTTCAAATTTTTTCTTGTTGTGGGGTGGGAGTGATGAATTCCAAGCTCTTTGCAATTTAGAGCAGGAACCAGAAGTCTAGATAACTTTTACAGAAGACATGAGATTAGGTGAGTGTTCATTTTTTTTGCTTATGGGTGTCCAATTTTCAAGTACCATGTGTTTAAACACTATCCTCTTTCCACTGAATTGCTTTTGCATCTTTTAAAAAACTCAAATGGGCATCTGAGGATGCCTGTATGACTACTCTCCAATAAAATTCTGGGGTGCTGAATGTTTAATGAACTTCTTTGGTAGGCAACATTTCAAATCAATAAGATAGTATGTTAATATATTGATTTGCAAATTTGGGATTCAGGTCAGAAAGATGAAGTCAACAATACCCAACATACGATGAATGAGATCAACCACATGGAGTGACAGCTTTTTGCTGGGAATGCTAGTGACCTGTCCATAAGGGAGGACAGAATCCATCCTAAATTGAAGTGTAAAACACAATTCAATCAAGGTGGCTGTGATAAGTAATTTTATGTGTCAATTTGGTTCACCATCACACCTAAGTTTTGGTCAACCATCAGTCTAAATATTGCCATGAAGACATTATATTTTAGGTGAGATTAACATTTAAATCAGTAGAGTTTGAGTAAAGCATGTTACCATCTAAAATGCAGGTAGGCCTGTCCAACCAGTCAAAGGCCTAAAGAGAAAAAGACAGATCCTTTGAGGAAGACGGAATTCTGCTTTCAGATGCCTTCAGACTCTAGCTACATGTCAACTCTTCCTTAGGCCTACTGCTTGCTGCCTGCCATGCAAATTCAGACTTGTCAGCTCCCACAATTACATGAGTCAGTTCCTTAAAATCAATCAACCTGTTTATCTCTCTATCTATCATCTATCTATCTATCCTATGGGTTCTGTTTCTCTAGAGAATCCTGACTAACACAGAGATGAGGGTGTAGCCTTAAGAAAACATGCGTGGAATGCAAAGACTGGAAGAGAACTGACTGTTGTAGTTCAAGTGTGTGGTCATAGCCTAACATCCTGTGTGTCATCCAAAGCAAAGGGTGGGGTCCTCTGGGCACATACCCTGAAGGGAGCTAAAGAATGTGTCTATGTGTCTCTGCCTAGGTGGAGGAAGGCTGGTTTTATTACCATCTCTCCAGGATAATATTTCTTTCATGATGCCTGGTAAGCTACCAGGTTACCTGGTGTTAATGGAAACATCACTGGAAATCCTCCCACATTTTGCTCTAATTCTTAGTTCAAACAGTGACATTTATTCATTTTTTATTTTTTTAAAGGTTTTTATTTATTTATTTGAGAAAGAGAGAGAGCATGACCAGGGTGAGGGGCAGAGGGAAAAGTAGACTCCCTGCTGAGCAGGGAGCCCAGTGAGGGGCTTGATCCTGTGACTCCAAGATCATGACTTGAACCGAAGCAGACGCTTAACCAACCAAGCCACCAAGTCACCCCATCCAGTGACATTTAAACTTCAACTTGCCAGTGGTTAAGTGCTATGCCTTGAGATATTACTTGTAGACTCAGCAAATTTGTAATCTTATTAGTTACTTAACTGTTTTTTTTTTTTTAAAGATTTTTATTTATTCATGAGAGACACAGAAAGAGAGGCAGAGACATACGCAGAGGGAGAAGCAGGCTCCCTGCGGGGAACCTGATGCAGTACTTGACTCCAGGACCCTGGGATCATGACCTGAGCTAAAGGCAGATGCTCAACCACTGAGCCACCCTGGTACCTCTTACGTAACCTTTTTAAAGTTTGTTTAGCAAAGTGTCTTCTTATGTCAGGTTCCCCAGAGAAGATCTTTGGAGGAGGATTTGGGTGCAACTCATTTTCAAGGGAGGGTTTCCAGGGAGAATGGTAAGGGAGTAGGGGCAGCAAAACCAGAAAGGGGAGGAAGCCAGAAAGAATACACTTCCAGGCAAAGTCTACCTACTGTAGCTTCAGCCCACTTCCGCAGGGAGCCCCGGGATATAGGTTACAGTTCACGGTCTCCCAACTCACAGCAAGGGAGCTGAGCCTTCATGCTTGTGTAGCCATCATTCAAAGGTGAGGAGTACCTGGGGCACTCTTAAGTACTTCTAGCTCTCTGTGTGCTGTGGGGTGGAACAAAGGAATCTGAGGTCATTCCTGCCAAGGAGAGCTATAGGTGCTGGCTGTTGAAGCAAAAGCACACTAAAGTGGATCCAGTCAGATTGGACAGAGCATTGATATTATGCTCTACAAAGTCATTCTCCAGAGTTGACTTGCCAGGTTCTACATGTGACCTTGCAATGACCCCTGTAAGTTCTCACCTGTAGACCCCAGGAGATAGGATCTGTTGGAATAGACCTGACATCTGGCCTTCTCTCCTTTCCCATCCTTGCCACATTGTCCTGAGATGTTATCTTCATTCTGGGCAATACTGACATAAACAGAATCATCAACTTTTCACATATATGGAAATGATGGCAGGCAGACTTTTTGTCATTTGAACAGTAATTTACTTGACACGTATTTTTGGGGGCAACAACCTGAGCACCTTGGCTCCAGTGAGGAAGAAGACAGACACAGTTCCTGACTTTTTGGAGCTAACAGTCTAGAGCTCTGTCGTCCAGTGCTCTGTCACTAGCCATGTGTAGCTACTTAAATATCTAAACCAATTAAAAATAGATAAAATGAGGGGCACCTGGGTGGCTCAGTCGGTTAAGTATCTGCCTTCTTAGGTCATGACCTCAGGGTCCTGGGATCGAGCCCCACATCAGGCTCCCTGCTTAGTGGTGAGTCTGCTTCTCTCTCTCTCTGCCACTCTCCCTGCTTGTATATTCTCTCTCTCTCTTTTTCTCTAAATAAAAATAAATAAAATCTAAAAAAAAAAAAAAGATAAAATGTGAAAATCAGTGCCTCAATCTTACCAGCCACACTGCAAGTACTCAATGTCACGTAAACCTGGTGGCAACTGTATTAGATAGTGCAGACATAGACCAGCACTGAAGGATGGCCATAAACATCAGGGATGCCCCTTTTTCCCACATGTCCTTTGAAGTCTCACAGACGAGGTTCACACCCATAATTACATCCAGCCTGATGACATCCCTGGGGGTGGTTTGAAAGGGCTTACTATTTCCAGCTAATAGATTCACTCAGTAGAGAATAGAATCGAAGTCCAGGGTGTTACACTCACAGTGAGTAGGTGGCAGTGGTAGAGGCAGGCCTCACCCACAGGTATGCTGACTCATGGGTAGAGAACTTCCTGGCTGCAGTAGCATGTCATGGAAATAAATTCTCCATGAAGTGGGATTCCCTTAGGCACACCAGCCTTGAGGGCTGACAACACAATTTCAGGTACTCCTATAAGGAATCATGTCCAGGGGGCATGTAACACTTAAAAGTATTATATTGTCTCCAACAAAGTGTAGTATGTCTTTTACTGTCTTCATATTTTCTGCATTTTTCTTTTACCATTAAGTTCAGAACCCTACATGTTAATATATAATAATAATAATAATAACAGCAACAGCAAACATATGTGGAGTATTTACTAGTCCCCAGACACTGCTCCGAGCATTTCACATACATTAATTCAGTTTGCCTTCAGAGCAGCCCTGTGATGCCAGTACTATAATTATCCCCAATTTACAGAAGGAGAAAATGAAGCTCAGGTAGGGTGAGCGACTTGCTTAACATCCCATAGTTGGCAAGCAGTAGACACACTATTTGAACCCAGGCCACCTGCTGTAGCACACAAGCCAGTGGGCAGGCTGCCACTTAGCCGTGAGGGCACATTTATATTTGTAGTGATTTCATGTTGTTAAATGCAAATACAGTGTGTGTTTTGAGCCCTAATGCACCATTGTTTTCAGAGGTGAAGGGTCATAATGACTCACTAGACCAGTGTATTTTCCCAAGCCTTTTGAAAAATGCCCTTTACATTATAGGTTTATACAATTGGTATATTCTCTTTATTTCTCATGAGTGTCCATAAATAGCCCATGGTGCCTAAATGAATAGAAATCCGTTTTTATGTTTCTGGAGCTTCTATTGCCAACATTGACCTCCTCCCAGAGCATCAGCCAGGGTTCTTGGTAGAGAAAGGAAACCTCTCTAGCTAACTTAAGCAGAAATGGATTTGGTAATAGGACTTAGATGTTTACAGGGCTGCTAGGTCTCTCTGTGGAAGTCCCAACAACTCTCGGCCCCCGAACTCATATTTGTAGCTTCTGCTGTGAGTGGGAGCTTTGGCACTGGGGCAGCAGAAGGCAAAGGATCAGAAAGCTGGCCCCTGCAGCAACCAGGAAAACCAAAGGGAGCTGCCTAAACAGGTTTCTGGTAGATCTGCCAATATCCATATCCCAAATGGATGCTTCACACCTGCCTCTCTTTCTACTCTTCTCAGTTCCAATTCAAGTCTGGCCTGAATGCATCAAATTGACAAATCCTAGTGGCAATGCAATATGGGAAATGCAACTTTTATCTCTCTGGCCTTTGCAGCATGGGTTGGCACACCTCCAGGAAGCTGAGAGGGCTGGTCTGTGGTATTCATTGCAGTCCTTCTCTCTAGCAACTCAACATCCACATACACCATCCCTTCTGTGGTGAACTTCCTACCAACCAGAGTAGTAACACATTTCCCTCACATAATGTAACTATTCATGCACAAAGTGCTCATCTTTTCCTCAAAAGAAGAGATCCCAACTCCTCTCCTGACAGCCTTTGGCATCTGATGACGTAACCTCTTCTCTGGTTCAGTTCCAATCCTATTTTAATGTTCCACCCCAACATCAAAATACACAATCAACAACTGACAATATACTCAAGCAGCAGAGGAAGATGTGAAGGGAAAAGGAAAGTTGGTTAGCATGCATACATTCGGTTAGTTCATAACAGAGAACAGAGAAACAAACCCCACATGAGTAGTTACTACATAGTTGAAACAAACCCCACATGAGTAGTTACTACAATATTCATCTTTATAATGGGCCAGAAGGCCATAGTTGGTGTGTATAAACACCTCTACTGTCCATTCTACTTTGTTTGCCTTCAGTTAGAACCTGCTTATTGAGACTCTTTACCTGCAGATTGATGGAAACCTTTATGTGTGAGGGGGGCTGAGATCTGGTGGATTTATATGACTTTCTTGCAAATGGTCCTTGAGAGTAATAGTGAGGTTTGCTGTCCTATTAACTGTATTTGGCTCTATTGATCAATGGTTCAAGACACATCCTACCTCCCTTGGGGCAGCAAGGCAGCTCACAGTGTTGTCTCTTACTTGATGCTGTGAATCTTCCATAGACTGTTCTACATTCTCTAAGGCTGATTCTGGGTGCTGAGCAACAGAGTAAGACCAGTGAGCTCCTTGGGCAAAGCCACGGACTCTTCTTTTGGTGTGAACTGAAATTTCTTGGTCAGAAGCAAAATTGAGTGGAATACCAGATGAAACATCATTCAATAAAACCCATTGATGATGTCTTTGGAAGAAGTAAAGAAGGATTGGAAAAGCAAGTTCCTATTTTGAAAGTACCTATTTTCATGAGGAAGAAAATGGGATCTAATATCATCAACCTGTTGCCAGGTGACTGGCAGTTCCTCCCAGGAATGCGTGACTGAGGAAAGGCTGAGTGGCATCCACAGACTCGGCCATGCTACCTACCTCCGCTGAAGGGTCTTTTGGTGAATATCACAAGAGACAATAGTCTCCAAGCTCTGGGATCCTTTTGAGAATTCCATCCACAAGTACTTGTCCCAAACTTCCTTTGTCAGTAATTCTCTTATTTTGAGCTTTCCATGTCCTGACCCTCTAGCTAAGCATTCAGGCACTGCTTACAAACTAGTGTAGATCTGTATATCCAGGTAATATATACAAACTAGTGTAGATCCGTATATTTCAGGTAAAGCAGAAATCAGATACGCCACTAAAAATTCTGTCCTTGAGACAACTTTTCTTCCCCACTATGCTTTGGGGCCATCTCTAACTGGGGATATAATACTATAGTGGTGCTCCTCTAACCAGAATCTTGTACATCATGCAGAACTAGCTATAGATTAAGGTTGAGTTTTCCTCTTTAGTCATCTGGTCCTATGTTATATCACATGAGGCCATAGGTGTAGATGAAAGAGGGGTGATGATACTGCAGGATCAGATGACATGGAATGAGATGCCTTTGTGAATGGAAATTACTTATACTTTCAGGACTAGCTCAGGTCCAATTTGGACATTTCACTGCTACGGATGACTCAATACTTTTGGACATAACTGACTGGTGGATTCATAGGTCAAAGCAAGTTCATGATGTGCAACTGAAGTTTCATGCGCATTCAGACTCTAAATGGTACTAGCAGCAAGATAAAAACTGCTTCTCAAAGGGACAGATGTGGATTTACTCTAAACTCGGGGGACCTGTGATAATTTCCTCCACCATGTCTTTCTATAGCCTCCATGCAGCAGTGGTTTATTGCAGACATTCTGAGGTAATTTTTATTAAGTTCCAAATTACAAAGCTGTTTGTACTGGAGCATTATCCCGCTAGAATAAACTTCTCTTCCCGACTTGAAACTGGCAACCTCGAGGTTCCCGAGTACCTGAGTTGGATTATATTTGGAATTAGTCATCTTCATAATAGAAGGATACTCACCAAACTTTGTATCTCTTTATTAATGGAGGGATGGAAAGTATAGAACTTGTATTTCATTTCAGAAGCGATATCCTAGCGTGCCCAAGAATGCCATACCATACGTCAGAAACTTGATTAAACTACCGTACTCTAACATTTTTATGGAGTTTATCTCCCACTTTCCAATACACATAAGTCATATCAAGGTATCTAAATACGTGCTATTTCCTGCTGTCCTATCAGCATTATGTAATCAATGTAGTGGATCAGTGGTCAAATGTTCTGCAGATTAAACATGACACAGAGGCATAAAAGGGATGTAGTCTTGAGTACGGCAGTGAAAGTATATTGCTATCTCTGCTAGGTGAAATAAAAATGGTTTTGGTATTCTCTGCTTATGGTGAAAGGAAGAAGTGTTTTCTGGATCAATAACAGGTATATACCTGGTTCTAGCAGCTATATTGATTTTCTCCAATAAAGAGTCTATATCTGGAACAGCACCTACAATTAGAGTCCCCATTTGATTGATTTCACAATGGCCCACTGTTGTTCTCCAAGGCACATACCTGTCTTCTACATAGGCCAAAAGTGATTTGTAGGGTAGTGTGATAGGCATCCTCACTCCTGCATCTTTCAAGTGGTAATCTTTCTTCAAAGGTAACACATCCCTTGTTTTGCATCTCTGAACTGCCCCTGGGACTGAGTAGGAGGCCATGACTCCCTAATAATGATGCAAGTCCTTGGTACCAGTCCAATTGCCTCTCACCAAAAAGTTTTGTTGGCTTGTTTCTTTTTGGGTTGTTTAGTTAGCACATTTTGTTTGTTTGTTTGTTTGTTTGTTTGTTTGTCAGTGTGAATCAAGTAGGGCCTTGGTGGGTTGCCTAGAACTATTTTAGCTTTAGGGACCTCAGGATCACAGCTCCTCTGCGATGATTCTGGGGTAAAATTTACCAGTATGAGTACACCTGTTTAAGATTTTAGATTCTTGAGTAGCTGGGGATGATTCTGTTTGCTTGTTTAATTGACAGAAATGTAGGTAGAAATTAAGTGAAGATGCCAAAAATTCTTAGATATGTTTCAAAGAAGCATAAAAACACAAGGAGATAGGACTGTTGGAGTGGATTTATAACCTGCTCACCTGCCTTCTAACAATGTTCCCAGGATGGCCCAGAGAAATACACTGGTGATAGGGATGTCAGCATCTTTAAAGGTACCATCCTGGTTGCCCACTGTGGGTGGGGAAGTGGTAAATTGCTGCTTATAAAGTGGGCTCAGTGATTTCAGTGAGGAGGATGGGACCAGCAGGAAGAAGCCCAGCAGCAGAATTTAGCACCAGAGGCAAAGTACTGTGACTTCTGGTGACTCCTGCAAAGTCAGCCGGGCCTGAGGGTATTCAGAGGGACTTACCTACTCCCATCTTTGGCAGAGGATAATCTATTATGGGGTCCCTCTGTGCTTCATAACTTTCCAGAGACAGTAATGCCACCTGTAACTTATTTCCATCTTAAAATGAAAATAATCTCAACCCATCTTTTCCACTAATAAACATTGTCTAAAACAAGACTGAAGTTTCCTTAGAGCAGAGCTTTACAAACTTTCATGTGCATTCGAATCACATGGGATCTTATAAAAATGCAGATTCTGATTCAGCAGGTCTGGGGTGAGGCCTGAGATGCTACATGTCTCACCAGCCCCCAGGTGATGCTGCCCCTGCTGGTCCATGGCTCCCGTGTTGGGGGAAGGCCGGGTGTTGGGCCTGCTTCCCTTTCTCACTCCTGCTGAGCTACCCTGCTATAACCAGAGCTGCTTCCCCTTTTTATAAACATCTTATATTAGATTTTGTTTGAAACAGAAATAGTTCTAATTTGAAACAGATCTAATTTTTAAAAACACCTGGTCTAAATATTCATAACAGAATTTTGATAAAAACAAAAACAAAAACAGATGACCAAGTAATTCCAGCTCCCATTGCTAAGGGAAGGGCAAAGAGTTTGAATTTAAATTTGAGAATTCCTTACAGATATAATCTATTCAAGAAATAAGTTTTGCAAGGCTACTCTGCGCAAAGCTGAGCCTGTCAGGTACCTGCTTTTACAAAGTGAAATTCTCCATCTTTGGTGCTCCTTTTGGAGCCTCCTTTCCCTGTGCTGGCGTTGGGTTTTGGCAGTTCATGTGTGTGCGCTTGTGTGGACCCGGCTTTTTATTTCAATCTCCTGCTATAGGGAGAGACCATTACTGCCCAAGGCCTGGAAGGCCAACAACACATTTTAGATGGAGTTTACAAAGACCCCTTTCGAGGAGGGAACACATTTCTGCAGGTAAAATTAAGAGAATACGAATGAAGGTGGGAGAAAACAGCTTTCGAATAGACCTATCACCTATGCATTTGACGTGCTTCTCAATTTTGATAAATGCCAATGACTTTCAGTTCCAGAGAGGCAGGATATTTATTGCTGGTTCACCTTCCATTGGTTACAATTCCTAACACATTAATGTTATGTCTTCTCACCTATTAAAATTCTTTTCAAGTCACACTCAAGGTTCCATTTAAATGTCACCTTCTCTGTGATGTCATTTTTGACAACCCTGTTCTTGTCAGAAATAATTGATTCTTACACTGCCCTCTTATGTCACTACGCAGAAGTTCCCAGTAGATTTCAGGGATTTATACCAGATGTATATTTTCTGAAGTAATTTTTATAAGGATATTAAAGTATTGTCTTTAAGATGAACAGACTGGGTTAATACCCATCCATCCTACCTGATAAAATATACATTATTAGATTATGCATACTTTTTTACTGGTGCACTTTAGGTCTTTTATTATAACCCTTAACACAGTCTTTAAAAAATATATTTTATTTATTTATTCATGAGAGACACAGAGAGAGAGGTAGAGACATAGGCAGAGGGAGAAGCAGGCTCCCTGGAGGGAGCCCGATGTGGGACTCGATCCCGGGACCCCAGGATCACGCCCTGATGCTCAACCACTGAGCCACCCAGGTGTCCCTCCCTTAACACAGTCTTATATGATATACTCTTCTTTCTCATAGGTCTCAAGCTTGGAAGAAAGTTTTATTCTTCACACCAGGCCTAACATATTGCATTGTATTTACAAGCCGTTGAGCAGCTCTATGAAACACCCAACCCTGTAAGTGAAATTTTGTGCATATATGTGTGAACGCAATTTTCTGAGGAAAGAGTCCGTAGCTTTCTTTAATTTCTCTGAAGAGTCCAAGAACCTACAGAAATTAATAACCACTGGTTTCAAGAACCTCATGGTGAGTCTGTGTATGAAGCAAACATCTGTTTGTAATACACACGTATTTGTAGTACTCACCATGCACTTATTTGTAGGTTTTTAGATTTGAATTTTTTGGTATTAGCTGTACTTGAAGTGGGACGCACGTATATAGCAGCTCAATTATTCTGTGCTGTGGGATATTGCAGCTACTTCCTTCACTGGCTGTCTGCCCATGGGTCTTTTCAATACTTAGCTCTTCCACTGGGAGATGGAGTAAGGCGGGGATAGGAGATGGGGCACAAACCAGCCAAAGCAGCGACATTATTAGCAGCTCCAATAAAAGTCTATTTGGAGGGGGAGTTGAAATCACTGATCCAATTGAGGCTTGGGGATTATCACTGGATATCAATTACCCATGACCTCCTGGTCTCCCATAGCTACCAATGACTTAATGTTCCCTGTAAGTTTAAACGATTTCTTTTAATTAAATGCAAAGGATCAAATTCATAAAGACTGGTGAGCCTGTGGGTTGGTGCCAAGGCTCTAAGACCGGGCTGAGGTCTGGCCTGGGGAAGAGTTTGATTGGTGGGAAGTAGCATAATTTCATTTTTTCTATGCTCGGATCCATTCATAGAATGAAAGTACCGTGGGTTATCTTTGGGAACATGTCCGTAAATGGCACCACGCTTCTCTAATAGGAGGGCACCAAAATCTCTGCAAAAGGGTGGGGAAACGGGTGACTAGTGTGTGAGGGCTACAAAAGCTCCCAGGGGACTGTCAAGTGCTCTCTTCCTCGTCCCCACCCTCAACCGAGAATACGCTAGTCTGTGAAGAACCAAACACTATCTTAAGACACGCTGTGCTTGTTGGCAAGATGCATATCGACCGCACTGTCGTCCCGCCTGCTGGCTTCAGTAGTAAATCTTACCTAGTGCCCCTCCAGTGTGTGAGCCTTCTCTGTTTGTCTTTCTTCTCCAGCTTACACCTGCCTTGGCTCTTTCACATCCGTGGTACCTGAAATAAGATGGGAAGTAGATAGTCGAATGGCACGTTTCAAAAAAAATGTTTCTTCCTGGAAAATGGGAGTAGTTTCTTTCTGGAGGGGGGAGACTGTCTCATTTGCCTCATTTTTGTCGATTGCTGAGTAACAAAACCCAGCTACCTCCTCTTTCCTCTTGCTGGGGAACAGAGCGAGAAAAACAAGTCCGGGAGCTTTCCCAAAGGGTGCGCGTATCTCAACGGGCAAAGCCAGGGAGTTGATGCCTTCTGCTGGGCGTGCGCCTGGAGAATTTGCCCCACTGGAAAAGGAGAAGTTTCTCCTAACAATAGAACTCTGTGTTTCCCTTTAGCTTTCTGGAAAAAACAGAAACTAATAGCAACTTTGGCTCCTTGAATGCAATACCGCAAAACTGCCCACAGCGTGGTGGGACAGCATCACTGAGGACCTTCATGACTCTTTATGTTGGTGTAATCAGGCTCAAAAATATAAGGAATATATAAATCAAGGAACACAGACACACCCAGCGAGGCCTTGCCACAGCTGGATCCTCTGAGCAGCGTGAGGCCCAGAGAAGTTAAATAACTCGCTCAAGATCACTCAGCATCACGGAGATGGCTGCACAGGCTCCTCTGTTTGTTTTTTTTCAGGCCTACAATTTAGCCTCGGGTGTTGCTGCTTTTGGCTTTCTTTCCTTCCCATTTTGTTTTGCTCCCAAAAAAAGAACCCAAGAAAAAGAATGTTTACGCTAAGAGAAACAGAAGAACAGAATTATGTGTTTTCTCATTTTGCTCACAGATCTTCAGATCCAGAAAGAAGATTCCGAGTGAGTGAGCAGCAGGGGTGGGAGCCAAGCCTGAAGGCCACACACCAGCGACTCCTGCTTCCAGCCAAAAGTCCTGGTAACCTGTTAGCCTCCTGCCTTGGTGGGGCCACGGGGCCGGGCCTGCCTTCCCAGCCCCGTCCTGAGCCAGGCCAGGAGAGGACAAAGACTCGCATTCAGAGGCAAACCTGCTCCGGCCGCACACCCCGAGCAGCTCTTCTGAAGCTCAGCCACTTTCCCCTCTGGAGCCTTCTGTTTCCTGCCCAGTTCCAGCTGCTTCTGTGAAATCAATCAGGTCAAGGTCAAATGGCCAACGCGGGAAGCCAAAGGCAGGGAAGTAGGTTTAGAGAACTGAACAGACACCCTCACTGCCAGCTCACAGTTGTGATTCAGCAGAAATTCTGGAACGCAGAGCCTGACCCAAATGTTTGTGGAAAAGAGGGGAATCGATGCTCCTGGAATCAGCAGAGAATGAATCAATGCCTGGCTGATGAATGAATGAATGAGTGGATAAATGAATGAGTGCATGAAGGGAAGGACAGGCCCTTCACCCTGCTGAAGAAATAGGAGGGAAGCGCTCTCAGCGCTCTGAGGGTTGGAGGATGCTTGAGAGTCTGTGCTGGAGTCTTCAGGGAAACCCGGCGGGGGTGGGGGGGCACTGACTCCCCCTGCACACCATGGGCTTGGGCAAAGCTCCCCCTTGGTTCCTGACTCTGCCGGAGGAGGAAATCCTGAGCAGACTACTGGGGAGGGCTCCTGGCTTCCAGCCGTCAGATGACATATAGAAGCGGGTGGAGAGGGCAGGAAGACACAGTTGGCAGGCGTCCCCTTGCTGAGGTCACAGCAGCTGAAGATAGGCGGTGACCTTTGGTACCCACCTTGTTGGCATTGGCGGAAGGAGCCGCACTCCAGGGACAGGCTGTGGGTGCGGCCGTGCTGAGGGTGGCGGGGAGGGAGTCTGCTCACTCCCCTGTGCCCGCAGGTCCTCAGGGCCCAAGGGACACGTGTGCATTCGAGACCCTTGTCTCACATCCCCCCCCAAGTGAGGGCACGGGCCCCACACTGCTGAGAACCCTGGGGATGGGAGACAGCCTAGATGACCTCTCCCGGGGGCCCCACGAGGGTAAGCTAGGGCACCTGGCTCCCCTGAGGGCTAAGGAGGTGTGTTGCTCTGTCCCTTGGTGCCCGCTGGGATAGGGAAGGGAGCAGGGAGGGGCACCCGGCAACATCTCCACTTTCTGCCAAGCAGAGATCCCTCCAGTTATTTCTTCTCGTCTCTCTTCCCTCCTTTAAAGTGTAAACACAGGGACACCCGGGTGGCTCAGCAGTTGAACGGCTGCTTTCGGCTCAGGTCGTGATCCCGGGGTCCTGGGATCGAGTCCCGCATCGGGCTCCTTGCAGGGAGCCTGCTTCTCCCTCTGCCTGTGTCTCTGCCTCTCTCTGTGTCTCTCATGAATAAATAAATAAAACCTTAAAAAAAAATAAAGTGTAAATACGCTCTTCAGAAAGTTACACCAAAGTCTAAATGATTCCAGATCACTCTAAGATCACCCATTCCACTTGATCATCCACATTTATTGGGAATGGTGTCTGTGCAAGGCCCTGAGCCAAGTGATAAGGCCAAACAAGGATTGACAGACAGTGACTAACACGCTTATTGCAAGAGTCAGATTTGAGCTTAAAACCTAATCTGCCTTTATTTGGCAAATCCTCTGTGTACAACGGGTATGCCAAGGTCTGCTTCATGAAGGAGACGTGAGATCTAAGGACAGGGGTCACCCTGCTCGGGACAGGCTGAGAATGGAGGTGACCTGGGGGAGGGCTGAAGGCCAACATCATCATTCTTATCTGTGTTATCATCAAGACAGAAAGAAGTTTCCTCCCTTTCTTGAGGACTGCAAGAAAGAGAGCCTAAGACAACATCCATGGGGCTGCCCACGGGGGTCTCCTATGGCAGATGAGTAGGTGAGAGTTTGTGCAACCCATGGCACCATCCCTAAGTCCACTTGTGGGACCAGGATGAGACACAAATAATTGACAGGGACGTGAAGGTAGAAATAACCCTGAATCCACTCCAATGAATACGTTAAAGGCTCAGGCATTTGCAAGCTTCGAGTGAGTTCTATCTTCAGCTACTCTAGCAGCATTTCCCTCGGAGCAGGACACTGCTGCTCACGAAACACCAGTGTGCAATGACTGAGAAGTGTGTTTTGTCCCACTAACTCTGAGTATTCCCAGACAGCCGGGTCCCTCGGGGGAGAACCGGACAGGGCCAGGCCCCAAACCAGGAGGCAGCATAAGGTCACGGCCTGGCCCCTGGAGGCTAGGGGAGAGAGGAGCTCAGGATGGGAGGTGAAAGAGGGAAATCCAGGCCAAGTGAAAATTCCAACATTCTTCTCCAGACTCGGGTGTCAGTACATTCCTACAATCTGATGAATGGAGGAGGGTGGCCGGGACCAGAGGCCAGCTTGGAGCCATTGCCAGGGTCTGGTGCATAGTTCGTGCTCAATAAAGGTGTGTTGGAGGAAGAACCGCATGGGACTCAGCTAGAGGTTGTTTTTTGCCAATTCCCTTCCTCTCCTCCTTCTTTCTTCTCCTCGTCTTTCCTATGAAGGAGGGAGGAGGCTGGTGCCCTGGTCCCTAAATAGAAGAGTCTCTTTTCCTCATTTTAATTGTTATGAACCACTCCTGGGAAGCATGTTCAGAAACCTAGGGCTGCTTTAATTAGAGGCTGGCCCGGGTGGACCAGGTGTGCACCAAACAGAAGGTGTGCAGGAAGGGAAAGCTCAGCGGGATGGATTTATTACAGAAGGCCTGGACCCACCTGAGAGATCAGATGCTGGCACAGCCTGTGGCCTGTGGGTGAGGGATTGGAGCCCTGGTCTTGAGGAGCCTGCAGAACCAATGCAACAGTACACAGACCGGTGCGGCCAGGTGTGAATGTGGAGATGCAGTATTTCTTCCTCAGGACAGTCAGTGGAGGGACCCACCGTTAGTCCTCTTTTATATCTGAAGAACTAGGTTCAGTTAGGCAGGAGCAGGCAGCTGAGAATCACAGAGCCCTGATTTCAGTGCTTCACTTTTCCTTTACCCTGAGCTATGTTTGTCTGCAGAAACAGCTGACTCTGTCTGGGGTGAGTTAGATGGGCACTTCCCAAAGGGAGTCCCTGGATCGCCCATGTCAGGATCCCCTGAGGAGGTTGTTAGAAGTAGTTGCAGCCCCCCCCCCCCCCGCCCCGGCTTGTTCAGGACAGGGCTGAGGATGAATCCCTAGCAGCCATCCCTCTGGCTGCAGATGGGGAAATTGCTAAATGTTTCCCCAAGATGCCCTGTGGCTCGTGTCCAAGCTCTAACGGCTGTTGAGATTCATTGCAATTTCCTCTCAAAGAGGCTTTAAAGAAGGGAGAGCAAGTTGAGAAAGTTGCTCCTTGAGCAGAAAAAGATCCATGAGCTGGAAATAATTCAAACAATGAGCCGTCAAATCCAGGTCCTTTAGTATATATGTTGTGCGGCCCCTTTCCACACAGATGTGTTATGTTCCCATGTGCCTGCTGTGCCTCCATTGACCCTAAATGCAACAGATAAATTCATGGGCCAATGACCCAAAGCAGACTTCGTGTGACCTCAGTTTCACTTCTGTCCCGATTCCATTTCACTCAACAATTACAAGGGGATTTCTAATCTTGATCATAGAGTTAGTGTGTCAGTCAGGATTCCTTACTCTATATAACTAGTGTTAAAACCTCATCTCATGTAGGCTTAAATAATATGGAAATATAGTCTCTCCCATCACAAGGGCTCAGAGTAGGTCCTCAGAGCTGGTTAATTCAGTGGCTCCTTCGACCAGTTCTCTCTGCCTGGCCATCTCCAATGCTGGCTTCATCCCCAGGCTGGTGCAAGACGGGCTGTAGCAGCCAAGGCATCACAGATCCCCTGGGGTCTCAGACCAACCAGCCTAACAAGCCCAGCCCAAACTCAGCCCAACCAGTGGTCCCTCCACTGACTGTCCTGAGGAAAAGGGGGTTGGGGAAAGCCGCCATTGGCTTAGACCTCTCAGGATCTGCCTTCTGAACTAGCGCCCAAGTTATACCTGGGGCCACCCCTGAAACATGCATACGTGAGGATAAAAATCTCACACAAAATCAGGATTCTGCTGGGAAGGAAGACAGGTGAGTGAAGGGAACAGATGTTGAACAAACACCTAATTGTGACAGCCACAGCTCCTCTCTCAGAAGAGAGCTTGGTTGGAGAAGTGACTTAGATGTAGCTAATCTCAAGGTTGTCCATTACCCTAAGTAACATAAGCCTCCTCTGCTCTCTGCTCCTCTTGCTCACTTCCCATCTGGGAATGAACCTTTTGGATGCAGACGCAAGGCGGTGGTTAGAAAGGGAAATAGAACATCAGTGGGAAACACAGAAATCTACATTTTGTCCATGTCTCACCAGGTCCTCTCAGGAGATATCCGTCATATGTTCTCCCTACAAGGTAAACCTTTCAAATCTCTAAAAAATAAGATGATCTCCATGGAGTCTAGAGCTTCTTTCTATTGTAGAAAGCCAAGCCGAGTGCCTTGGACATACAGACACTCAACAAATATTTGTTGAATGAATAAATGAGTGGATGAAAAAAATAAATAAAAATAAAAATAAATAAAAAAATAAATGAGTGGATGAATGAGCACATGGGATGTTTGACTAGCATAGCTACGCATGCTTTCCCTTTAAGCTCCTTGCAAACAGTGAGTGCTCTAAACAATCCTGCTGGTGAGATCAGCGCACAGATCTTCAGTGCATTCTGGACATAGTCTTTGGGGACCAGAGTTGAGGTCAGCCCCTGGCATCAGGTCAACCCTTCACCATGGGTAGGAGGAAAACAATGACCGGTAAGGTCTCTGCTTCAACGGGCACCATCTCTGCGTGGTCTCTGTGCCTTTTGTGAAGGCAAACCTGTCCCTTCGGGGGCCCCCAGGGGCCTCCAGGCACCGATGTAAGGAGCTTGCTGCCAGTGTGTATTCGCGTGGCCCAATCACAGAGCTCAGAGTGTCGTCTTATTCTGTTAGCTCTAGTATATGGAGTAAGACTTTCTAATTTCAATTTAGATCAATTTTTATTAGAAAATACTTATTTTTGGTGACAGATTTATACATATAAGAAACTAAGTTGAACTTTAAAAAAATACTGACAGGGGAACTGAATGAAACTATGAAACATTGTTATACTGGTGGGATTCTCATCATGACATTGTGTGGAGGAATGGTGTTTGGCTACATTTGATTTATTTATTTGTTTATCTATCTACCTCTATCTACCTATATATTTATTTAGATTAATACAAAAGGAATTTATTCATATATATATATATATATATATATTGCTGTGCAGCCAATTTTAGGTAGGTTTTGACTGAGGTTTAACTACTAGAAAAAAGTACACAAGTCCTAAACTCACAGCTCAATGAATTTTCACAAAAAAGAACATTCCTACGTAATCCAAATTAGGATCCGAAAACAGAATATTATCAATACCCAAAGAAGCCCTCCACATGCCCCTCCCAGTCACTACTCACCTCCAAAATGATCTTCTTTCTACCGCCATAGAACTAAATTTGCCTATTTTTGAACTTTATGTAAGTAGAATTATCTAGTATGTACTCTTTTGTGTTTGGTTTCTTTTGTCCCAAGTCATGTTTAAGAGACTCCTCCGTGTTGTGGGAAGAAGAGCTTGCTCCTCCTCATCACTGGGTAGTATTCTGTTGTATGAATATAGCACAATTTATCCATCCTGTTGTTGGTAGATACTTGATTTGTTTTCAGTTTGGAGCTACAATGAATAATACTTATTATTATTAACTCAATGAATGCTTCTATGAGCATCTTTGTGCATGTCTTTCGGTGCACATTTGTAATGCGTACCCTGATACAACGGCTGAATCGTAGAGTTTGCATGTTTTCAATTTCAGTAGATGAGGCCAGAGAAGTTTCCAAAGTGGTAGTACCAGCTTACATTCTCACCAGCAGTGTAGCAGTGTTCAAATCACTTTACATTTGTACCAACTGTTGACATACTTTGTCTTCTTGATGTCACCTATATTGTGGAGTGCGTAACAGAATCTCACTGAAGTTTTAATTTGCATTTTTCTGATGAATACTAAATTTGAGTGCCTTTTCATATGCTTATTAGCCATTTGTGTGTTCTTTTTTGATAAGGCACCTGTTTGGGACTTTTACTTCTTTTTTAAAAGTAGGCTTGTCTGTCTTCTTATTATTGATTTGTAGGAATTCTTTATATATTCTGGACACAAGTCTTTTGTTGAATACGTGTATCACAAATATCTTCTCTCCCTCTGTGGCTTGCCTAATTAATCTCTCCCTTGGATCAGAAGTTCTGAATGGTGATGCAGCCCAGATTATCAGTCTTTTCTTCAAGATCAATGCTTTCTGTGTGTCCTGTTTGAGAAATATTTGTCTGTCACATGAATTGTGAAGACAGTTTCCTACATTATGTTCTAGAGCTTTATTCTTTTACCTTTCACATTTAAATCTACAATCCACCCTGGAATTGATTTTGCATATGGCATGAGGTAGAATTATTCCTTTTTTTTTTTTAAACTTAGCCTTGTTTCTTTCAAAATCTATTCATTATAATGTACCAAGTTAAATAGTTCAGACATGCCAGAGAAGCCTGGTATCTAGGGAACAACCTCTATATTTGTTATTTTGTCCCTAGTTTGAGAAAAGATTTTTTTTTACCTCAACTTGAAAAAGAAGGAATCAAGATATTCTAAGCTTCATTTTATCGACAACTATTTTTTAATATATATTTTTATTGGCATTTGATTTGCCAACATATAGTATAACACCCAGTGCTCATCCCGCCAAGTGCCCCCCTCAGTGCCCGTCACCCAGTCACCCCATCCCCCTGCCCACCTCCCCTTCCACTACCCCTTGTTAGTTTCCCAGAGTTAGGAGTCTCTCTTGGTCTGTCTCCCCCTCTAATTTGTCCTTCTCCAATTGACTTACTTCATTCATCATAATACCCTCCAGTTCCATCCACCGAAGCAGATGGTGGGTATCCGTCCTTTCTGATGGCTGAGTAATATCCCACCGTATACATAGACCACAGCTTCTTTATCCATCATCTGTCGATGGACACCAAGGCTCCTTCCACAGTTTGGCTATTGTGGACATTGCTGCTATAAACATTTGGGTGCAGGTGTCTTGGCTTTTCACTGCATCTGTATCTTTGGGGTAAATCCCCAACAGTGCAATTGCTGGGTCGTAGGGCAGGTCTATTTTTAACTCTTTGAGGAACCTCCACACAATTTTCCAGAGTGGTTGCACCAGTTCACATTCCCACCAACAGTGCAAGAGGGTTCGGTTCCCCTTTCTCCACATCCTCTCCAACATTTGTCATTTTCTGTCTTGTTAATTTTCACCATTTTCACTGGTGTGAGGTGGCATCTCATTGTGGTTTTGATGTGTATTTCCCTGATGGCAAGTATCGACAACTATACAAGTGTTAGGAAATGGTCAGTGTATCCATTTTTTCTGGAACGTCCTAGAACTTTATCCTTACATGCAGGATGCACTTCTCTACTTTGTGCTCTTCTCGGTATTTCTTTTTAAAACAAACACAAGCATTTTCCTATCACTTGAGGTGCAATGCCTGGCTTATATGCCTCTGTCTTGCTCAACTAAATTTAGACAACTACCCAACATTCATCTTTTGTAAGATATTATTGGCTGACTCAAGATGATGCATGCATGGTCTCTGGTTAGATGACCATGTGGCTGCATTGCCTTTGATTGGGGTTATTTCTCCTCAGGTTGGATGATTTGCTCACTAGGTTGTAAAGCTGTCTTCTGCATAAGATAGGAAACTCCTCACCATATGATGCTTCAACCCAACGTATATCTCAGTAGTTGAAATTGTGAAATCCTGTGAGATGCAGAATCATCCTAAACATGTTTCATTCTGTTCTGTAATCCTGCCCGATGTGCCTGCTTCCCTTTCATTGTGTCCACCTTCCTTGTTACCTGTGGATTTTGCCATTATATTGTTTGTTGAAAGTCACATCTCCTTTGGAGTGCGGTGCCAAGTTTTCTCTCTTTCTCTCTCTTTTCACTTTTTATGCCAATTATATATCATCTTCAATAGCTTTATTGGGCTGCCGTTTTGTTTTGAAAGTGATCTTGCTCTTTTTAAAGAGGAAATTAATCTTTTAGCAAAAACTAATCTTTTCAGAGTTTTAGGATCTTTGATGTTATTTTGTTTGATTTCATAATGCTCCCCTTACCCTCATGCCACAAAACAAGAAGTCATGCTTCTAAAAAAGTAACTTTTAATTAATTTGCTTTTGAGAAAAGACCAAGATATTTGCCATATTACAGCCTAATGCAATGGAAATATCACTTGGGTGGGAGCAACCAGAGTTGATTCTAGTCTCAGCTTGGCTAATTATGTGATCTGACTTTACTTTTCTGGACCTCAGTTAAGTGTAAGTTAAGTGAAGGAATTGACTCTCTGAGGGTACTTTCAACTCTAATACCATAAGTTTCTCTGCAAATGGATGTAGTCACAGTTAAAAAGTTAGGACTGTGCATCAGCCACATAGATTTAGTCCACCTGGGGACAACTGGTTGAGCGTCTCACTGCTGGATGCCTGGACCCCAGAATCACGACCTGAACCAAAGGCAGACACCTAACCACTGAGCTACCCAGGCACCCCATGAAGATATTCTTACAACAGAATTCAATATTACTAAATCTCCTCACAAACACACACAAAACACAAAACAATGCAAAGTCTGAACAATGAGTTATTTAGACTTAGTAATATCGAACATAACAATAAATGAGTACAAAAAGAAAAGACTGGACAGTTTTTTGGTATTAATTCCAAATTTGATCTACTAATTTATTTTGTATGGAATCATTTGACTGTTGGTGAATATTTTAGTCTTAAAAAACATTTCACTTGAGTTTGTTGAAAATACATTTTGAAATTAGATGCTCTGGTATTCACTATTTTTTCCCTTTGTGACAGGTTAGCTTAAAAATATTTTTTAAAAGTTCTGGTGATGTAAACTTCTAAGGAGTGGTTACTATATGCATATACACTTATTGAGCAGGCAGGCATGGTGGAGATGTCAAAGACATAATATAAAATTTGGTTATTGGGACGTCGGAGTGGCTTGGTGGATTGAGTGTCTGCCTTCAGTTCAGGTCATGATCTCAGGGTTCAAGCCCCCCATGGGGGAGCCTGTTTCTCCCTCACTCCTCACCCCTGCTTGCTCTCTCTCTCTCTCAAATAAATACAATCTTTAAAAAAAGAAAAAAAGGGGACTAGTGTCCTTAGGTAGTGTACAACCTTGGAGAAATAAGACTTAGAGAAATGGGAATGTAGATCACACACAAAAAATGTAAGTAATAATTAAAACCCATGATTCCCAGGCATTTTTAAGAACTCAATAAACTAATTCTGAAGTCCATTGGGGAACTGAAGCTCCTCTTGGTTGACTCATGGGGCAACTCCTAGTGGAGGCTGCCTACAGGCAGGTAGGCTGGAGGTGCAGGTACAGGATAAAATTTCTTGGCAACTTAACATGGAAACCATTTGCTCACCTTGCCTTCATTTCTACCTGTCCTGGGTCAGCAAGAGAGAGTGCCCCAATGAGCAAGAGAGCACAGCAAGACGGTACCGCGGGAATATGTATTATTCATACTCAGGCTCCTGCCAGCGGCTTGCAGCAGGTTGCCAACTGGGTGCTGCTGGCCTTGGGGGTGGAGGCACATCCACGCTTCCAAGCAAGCAAAGCAAAAAGAGTTTGGACTGCAAACTCTGGATTGCCCATGGATCACAACAGTGATGAGCATCGTCAAGGTAGGGAGAGGAACGATATGGCTGTGAAAAAAGAGCCAGTTGAAAAGCAAGCAGAAGGCACAGGGTGCATTGCAAAAAGTGAATCAGCTCAAAGAAGAGAATGAATGGTTGGAAGCAAAAATTAAACTGCTGACTAAGGAATTAAGTGTACTGAAAGATTTCTTTCCTTTTAAAAAAAGATTTTATTTATTTATTCATGAGAGACACAGAGAGAGAGACACAGGCAGAGGGAGAAGCAGGCTCCATGCAGGGAGCCCGATGTGGGACTCGATCCCAGGACCTTGGGATTATGCCCTGAGCCAAAGGCAGATGCTCAACCACTGAGCCATCCAGATGCCCCTGAAAGATTTGTTTCTTGAGCATGCACACAACCTTGCAGATAAGGTGCAATCCACTAGCACTGAAAACACAACAACCTCTGATAATGCAAGACAGTACACCTCACTCCTTTCAAACCTCACAACTTTGGTATGAATATTAAATGTGTGACTACCTACCTACACACCTCGTATCAATAGCTGAATACTATCCTGTTCCATTATTCAAAGATCCATTGAAGGTTGTTTTCTAGGATCAGCACTGAAGAGTTGATTAGCTAAAAATGTTAGCCATGTGATTTAAGATCCAGTTTTAAATGACAGGGATTTTTTTTTTTTTTGTGGGGATAAAACAAATTTCTAAGATACATGGAAAAAAAAAGTCTTGGACCTTGATGTTCTTCATGAATCCTCACTTCCCAAGGAAAATAAAATAAAATATAAAATAAAATAAATAAAATAAAACAAAACAAAACAAAACAAAATAAAATAAAATAAAATGAAGTAAAATAATCAAGTTCATTAGGAAGAAAAATGGATAAGAAATAAAAATAAAGAAAAAGAAAAAAGAAAAAAGCATAACAAACAGTGATTGAGAAGAGGGAGTGCTTATACTATGTTACCCAGAAGAATTATAAAAACATTGCCATTATAAAAAATCTGCAATAATTTAGGATTGAAAAAAGATAATAGAAACAGATCCAAGAATATGTGTGTGTGTATATGTAAGTATTCAATATATGATAAAACTGGCATTTTAAATTGCTGGAAAAAGATAATATTGAATATTGATAAATTCTTTGGAAATAATAAGGACAGATGCTTCATCGTATATATTAAAATAAATCCCAGACACACCAGACGTTAAATATAAAAATGAATAGAAAAAAATGCAGATGAATATTTATGTCATCTTTGGTGTAGGAAAGGTCTTTTAAAACAGCACATTTAAAGGAAAAGATTATTAGATTTGGCTAATAAAAATCTTAAAATGCATTTTATATAGCAAAAAGCCTAGGCAATTTTAACCTATCATGATAGAAAGAGTAGATCAGTGGTTGCCTGGGGCCAGGCGTGGAGGTGGGGACTGTCTGGAAAGGTGACAATTATCAGGCTCCTGAGAACAAGAGAGCTGTCCCCAGTGGGCAAGCACACCTCCAGTCAGTCTGTCTACGCCTCCTAATCTTCCATCGGCCAAATCAAGTCCCATGGACAAAACAGACTTGAGGATGGGAGAAACAGACTCCACATTTTGACAAGAGAAAAAGACTATGTGGGCAGATTTTGCTCTCTGCCACATATTATTTAATAACAAACCTCAGAAACCATGTAAATGTTCAACAATAGGGACATGGTCAAATAAAATATAATCAACCATGCAATGGGCAACGTGCGGTATTATTATTTTTTTTTTGAAGGGGAGAGGGGCAGAGGTGGGAAGAGAATCTTAAGCAGGCTCTGTCCCAGCCCAGCCCCATCTCACAACCCTGAGATCACGAACTGAGCCAAAATCCAGAGTTGGAGGCTTACCCCAAGGAACCACCCAGGTGCCCCATAATGTGTGGCATTATAGGAAAAATTTTGATATGGAAAGATCCCTTATGAAAGTACAAAACAAAAAACGCTGCATAAAACCACTTCAATGAAAAAAAAAAAGCATTGAAAAAATGACTGGAGGGACAAAATTTTAAGTATTGTCACCCCATGTCTGAATAGAAGGGATATGGAGATATGTTTCCTTATCCTTTCCAGTTTTCTAGATTTTCTAATAGAGCACATGAAGTAGTAGAGTGTGGTAATTAAAGGATAGGTTGGTCTGGTCTCAGGGCGCAGCTCTGCCTCTTATTACCTGTAGGACCATCGATAAGTTACTGACACTCTTCAAGTTCCTTTATCTATGACACGGGGGCTACCATAATGCCTACCTTGCAAAGGTGTCATGACAATTAAATGAGATATTTCATACATGGGGCTTCATACATGGCCAGACACATAATAGCTCCCCAAGAAATGGCAGATAAGCAATTCATGTTTTCATAATTAAAGAAGAGTAATAATAAATATTGGTTTTAAACCATAGCTTGAAAGACACAAATTTATAATAGCGTTTGCGTTTCCTTAGTGCACTGATTGAGGAAACACATGGCAAAGGGGGTCAGTAACTTTTAGAAATGTTTCCTGGTAGATTTGTATTTTTTTATTCCCATTAATACCAACATGAAAAACTGCAGTATATATAACATGTGAGAAATATTTACCAAATCCACAGATGAGGTGTGCTGTGCAAAGGGATTTGAAGCCCTGCCAGTGATTTTTGTCTTGCAGGTTGGAAGCCAATTATTTGAGACAACAAAAGAAAAGATGCAACAAAGCAGAGCCTGGTCAATTGCCAATTAAAACGTCCAGGCGGTAAACGGATAACGCTGGTAGTCTAATATTTTTTAGACTCCCTAAGACTTTCCCTCCATTGCAAATGGCACCAGAAATCTTTATGACCCCCCAAAATATGACAGGCCACACTTTGGTCTTCCTTTTGTCCTCCCTCGGCTCAGACCCGCCGTCCTCAGGGGCTCCTGGGAAGCACAGACCTCAAAGGTCCATGCTCTCTGGGTGCTGTTTATTATTATTTTTTTAATCTCACATGGGACTTTGAGAGTTGATCACTACAGAGTCCACAGCAAATACCCCACCTTATTTTGTCCCCAGTATTCTTGTAAATGCCCTTTATTCCCCAAATCACATGAAAGGAAAACCAAACACCGTCGTGTGTGAGATGCATGACCCTTTCAACGCTCCGTTCAAACAGAGTGTGTTTGCAGCAGTGCCACCTCGGAAGCACCTGAGAAAGCAGGACTGGCCTTAGTGATAGGGACCCTCAGCTGTGGAAGTGGGACCCCAGCCCCTCCTAACTTTCAGGTACCACCTCGGAGATTATTCCAGAAGTCTTCTTCTTGCTGTGCCAAAACGTTACTCCCCTCTCTTTTCTCCAGATGAATCTGATAAAATTGTATTATTTTCCCTCTCGACCTTATCATGCTGACCAGAAGAGGCCACACTTTTGTTTCCTTTCACAGAGGGCTGCCCATCATTTCGATTGACTGAGCTACCTCTACCTGGACCTTCTGGAGCACCATGGAAACCGTCAACGCACTTTTAATGCAATCACTATCATGTCAGCTAAGCCGGGTAGGGGTTACCCTTTTCCTGATTTTGGTCATAATCATTGAGGAAGTCGCTTCAGGAAAGGCTCCGCAGGACCCCAAGGTCCTCTTCTTAGCAGGAAACCCAACCCCGCGTCAAGACATGGGCAATAAGACCTGGAGTAATAAGACCGGTTCCACCTGATGCCTGGTTGCTTCATCCTGCTGCTCCTGCCCCCACCGGATCGCCCTCTCATTGGCGTTACTCTGACCCTTGGGAAGCACATGCTGCCTTATTCCTTGTGCCTTGGTCTAGCACCTTCCCTCTGTGCTCACCCTCCAGAGTCCTAGGAACACAGGAAGAAGCATCCTACAGCAATCGCCCTGTTTCTGCAGGGAAATGCCTGTGTCTGTGCAATCGGCGTGCCTTAGGCTTTGGCAATCCTTGGGTGTGGATGACATCCTGCTGCACAGCCCCAACACTCGGCTCTGCACAGCTCCCGCCTGTCTTCCACAATCCTCCCCACCCCACATGTGTGCAAGGCTCCCAGAATGGCTTCCTCGGATGCTTGAAGTAGCTCTGATGGGCACTCACGGCCGGCCCAGTAGGGAACTCCGTCGGGCCCCTGTAGTGCCAACGATCACAGCCACTGGCTCCCTGACAGTCCTTGGAGATGTCGCTCCCACTGAACTGGAATTCAAGTCCACTGCCAGGGTAGAGCCGGGGACCCAGTTCTGCCCCCACCTTGCAGCTGTTGGAGCCGATGGGGGCTGTGGCCGATGCCACCACGACCACCCGCGAAAACTGCTGACCACGCTGGTGCTGCTGTCAGCTGTACCAGGGCTGGGTGGCCGAGCTCCCACTGTCCCATAGAGCAGTGGCTTCTGTTTAGCTATCTGTCCCTACTGGCCTTACGGTACATCTTTATTAACGTACCCTGGTTCTGGATGGCCAAGGGAGACACCGACGTGTGCCATACAAAAATTCTCTGTGTCCCAGACTGTAAGTGCATGCTGCTACGACTCTGTAGGCTCAGATAAACCTGAAGCCATCTCCCTCCGGATACATCAGGGCATCAGGGTGGCCGGGTGAGGTTGGATTCCACATACGGGATGTACCATGACTAAAACCAACCCTCTTCCCTGATCTTCATGCTTTGGAGCTGTATACGGTTCTAGACTCCCAGGGTCATCCTATGCAACTTGTATGTTATGCGTTGCACAAATCCAAAAAGAGATTAAAAAGTAAACGGTGCCCCTGAGAGATGTTCAGTGCACAACCTATACAACTGTTCACAGTGGTCTTAATGCCTTCCTAATGACAAACTGAGCTCCCCCCCGGGCTCTGCTGTCCTCACAACCATATGGCCCAGTGCTCAGACCTACTTTTCAATCCTTGATCCTCAAGAGGGTCAGAGATCCACTTTCTTCCCACCCCTCCTCCACTTCCAGGGTATTAATTAGCTTTTATAAAAACATGCAACAGCAAAGAGACGCTGCCAGAAGCCCACTCACAAAGCATCTGAACCCCAACCAGTGTCCTTGCAAAGTAACCTCTTCCACTCCTAAGAGCCTCCTAGCTCTTCAGATGCTCAGTTAATTGTGAAGAGAGGAGTCCAGTAAATCTTGACAATGAGTAAGTGTTCCTCCTACCAGAATCCCTGCCAAGTAGCCTGGAACAGGAAATAGAGTCATCACTAGGGTCACAGCCCCCGTTTTCTCTTGACGTCAGCATTCTCTTCTGCTACTCCCTGGATAGAGACCATCTGTCGCAACTCCCTCCCCCGGCTGTGTCTCCTTTTGTCACTGCTCTAAGGACTGCGAGTGAGAATCTGAGAATAGCCGGGGCCTCTTTCCTTCCCTGCGGCTCTACCCGGGCTTTGTGCCTCAGTGGCCCAGGCCATCTCTGGCCACCTTGGACTGTATGCCCACAAGGCAGGTGGCTTCCGTTAGGCTACCGCACCTTTGTTTGACCAGAGTCGTGGCTGGGCCGCCTTCAGAAATGGGAGACTCCAAAGGGTTAAGGACTCAGCAACCGCAGCTATTCCCAGCACAGTGCGTGGCGCCCGTGGAGAAGGGACTTGAAAGAATTTACGAGGCTGCTCAGACACACTGGCTGAAAATGCTGGAGAACAATTACATCTATATATAGAAGTGACCCGGGCCCACCCCTGGCCGCAGGCTTTGATACCGTCCTTTGGGGCATTTTGAAGTACCAGGCTGCTTTCATCACTTAGTGCAGCTAAAATGTTAGAGCCGCTTTAAAAGAACCAGCCGGGTACCTCACTGCGATCTTGTCTGATTTCGGGGCAGCAACAATTAGATGATAACCCGGCCCCAGGTCCTTAAGGCGCAGGGGGGCACGTTCCAGGCTCGGCTCTTCCTCTCTGGGCTGTGGGATCCCACGAGTCACTTAACCCGTCAGGTCTGTTTGCTCACATCTAACATGAAAGGACTGGATTAGCAGAGGAGAGAAAACTGGCTTTGGGAGGCCGGCAGGCTGGGCTTTCACCCCAACTCCCATCACTCGCCTGCCAGTCAGATTGTTGGGTGCTGAGCTGGCTTCTCTCCAGCGGAGCAGGGAGGCTCACACCCCCGACTGGGAGAGGATTTCCCGGGGCAAGTGATGGGCCAGACGCAGCTGGGTGCTCAGGCTGCGCCAGCTCTCTCTTGGCCGTCTGAAGACTGTGTCCAGCTTTGCTAAAATCTGGATTTGGAGTTAAACAAACCAACCAACCTGGATTTAAGTCTCGTTGGTCTCCGTGTGTGCAAGTCTCTGAGCCTCAGTTTCCATATCTGTGTAATGGTATCATCACCACTAGCATCAGATGGAACAGTGCACGTGGAACGTCTTGAAAACATTAAAGTTGCGCACGTCAGAGTAGGGGGTGCCTTCTCCAGGGTGCACCAGGCTGCAATCGTCCTTTGCCCCCACATCCCCTTCTCTGGGCCCCCCCGCCCCCGAGTAGCAGATTCAGGTGGGATATGCCTTCTCACACTCTTCTCTCGTACGTATGTTGTCACTTCTCAGCCTGCCTTCTCAGCGAGGCGTTCTAGAAACACTAGGCCAATCACCACCCATCCTAGGAGACTCCCCGTTGTCAGGTGAATAAGCTTCTAGGGTTTTTCCCTTACCTCGGGCGCCGCGGTGATGAGGGTGGCAGCCAGCGTGGCTCCAACATAAACAGATGATCCTCCTGTCGGAATTCCAGCCGCTTGGGTACTCAGGCTTCTGCGTAATGAAGAACTTGGTATAAAAACAGCACAATCTGCTCACTGACTTTCGGGGAAGGGGGGGAGGGAAGGAGGGCATCGTTTCATTTCCCAGATTTCCCTCCCAGGCCTCTTAGAGCCTCATTACTCCCGACCACACGTGCTCCAGGATGAGAGCCACACACCTTGCATTCACCCTCACCTCTCTCCGCCCCTGTCTCCCCCTCCCTGCCACGGAAATCCCGTGGATTTTCCTCAAGCCTCTCCCGTGACAGCCAATACCCCTTTCAGACCTATGGCTCGGCAGCCAGGAGCTTGACACCCAGCACTCTGGGTACCTGGGTGCACATTCTTATAAATGGCTAATTTCAGGATAATAGACACAGCAGACAGATGACCAGGAAGGCATTTAATCAGATTGAGTAGACTTTAAAAATGGTTTTTCCCTGCTGGGATCTAGATGGAATATTGGGTGTTTATATTGAAGCAATAACATTTTACAGTTGTAACAGCCCCTGGTGAAAGTGTGCTATGAATTTTCTTGGAGGCCAAAAAAAAAAAAAATCTACAAAATGACAATGTTCCCTGGATATTTATGAAAGTCTGTATGAATTATTCCATCCAGTCTTCACAGAAATGGTTTCTTGTCTCCACTAAAGAATGGCTCACACTCGCCAATGTACCTTTTTATTTTAGTTTTACTGGCAAGCAAAGAGAATGGCTGATGTACAGGGGACATGGTGACATGGGACACCCTCTCCCCGGGAGTTTCAGTTCGGGGGTGGTGGTGGTAAGGGCAAAGGGCTGCCTCAGCAACGGCTCCTCTTAAAAAGCTAAAGGCATTTCCCCTACAGAGAGTGATGCCACCGGAGGCCCCTGCTCCTGGGCCAGTCTGGGCACTTCAGTTTAAGAGCCATTCCACAAACCGGAGCATGGGTTGGGGGTGGGGCCAGACGAGGGCAGACAGTCTGGAACCTGCCTCAGTGGTGGGGACTAGGGTGGTCCCCTCAAAGGAAAGAAGTGTTGGGTCACCCAGCAGTCACCCAGAAACAGAGGCCCTGCTTGGAGTTCGTCTAAGTAAATGGTGGCCAGTGGGTGGTCATCCACAATGAAGCCCACTTGGGATAAAGAATCTCCAAAGGGGGAAGCCAGTTTGGTAGAGTTATAGGTTTGTGCTTCCAGAGGGGTCCTGCTTCAAAGGAGCTCTTCCCTGGGTTGATTCAGTGTCTCTCTCATTCTGGCAGCAGGTACGAGGATCTTTAGGCCCCACCCTCCCACTCTTGCTCCTCTTGGGCTTGTGGGATTCTTGGGAAGTTGGACAAGCTTGGTGCCAGGCACCTAGAGATACCCTCTCATTGGATACTCAGTGGGCAGGTCCCCCTGCCCTCACCAGAGGCCCTCCTAGCACCTGGTAGGGGGGGTCTGCGGCTTGAATCTGGGGATAGCAGGCAGTGTAGACGCTGTAATTGGGTGAAAAGTGAGCGATGCCCCACACCCAGCTCACGTGACCCTTTGCTGATGCACATGGAGCTCTTGGCTGATGGGAATGATTGTTATTCACCCAGAAAGAGCTTTTATTCTTGCATCCTGGCTTTGAGGACATTTGCTCTCCTGTAGAACTCCTTGACCCCTTGCAGACCACAGCCCTGGGAACTCAGGCCTGGGATCTACCTCTAGGCCATAGGACCAGCCAAGCCAGACTTCAGCCTAGTGTTTTCAAATACGCCCCCATAGAGCTCTGGGGTGCCCAGGAGGAGCCTTAAGGCCCAGAAAGGGGAGCGAGAGACTGACTGGGCTTTGGATCCAGCATCCCCTCTGCATCACCAGAGCTCCCCTGATGTGGGCTGTCTCCACAGCTGTGGCCAGGATTCCATGTGAGGTTTTGTTCGAGAGTAAAAAGGGGCCCCTTTGCTAAAGGAAATGACAAAAGCTTGAGAGACCCAGGGATTAAGAACATGGATAGCAGCTTGAATTCTGGCTCTCCTACCTATTAGCTGAGTGGCTGCTCTGTGCCTCAGTTTATTTATCTTTAAAGTGGGGATGTTATCAGTCCCTTTATCACAGGTTGTTACTGCAGACACACTGCTCTGAAAGCACCCAGCAAGCTCTGACTGAGGGCCAATTGTCACTGTCACCATTACTCCAGATGATGAGCCACCGTGAGGCTTTGAGGGGGACAATCTTAAGATTAAATCTGTGTTTAAAAATCTTTCTCTGACAGTATGTTGCAAAGTGATCACAGTCTTCTCCATGGAAAGGGGCTTGAGGCAGTAGCTACTGAAATGAAGGAGGGCTGAGAATGTTAAGGAGCCCTGGCAGGATCAGAGGACTCGTTGGCTGTTGGGGAGCCTCAGGGGAGAAGGAGTTGGGGGGACACCCATTCTACGTCAGGTACTCAATCTCTGGATGTTTAGGGAGAGAGGAGGGCTTATGGGACCATTGTGGCCATGAGATGCTGCAATTGCTGGTGCAGGTGGCCATCTGGGCTGGTGGATCCTGGGATCTGGAGCAGGACCGGGGTTGCACAGAGAGCTGTAGGGATTATCAGGTTAAAGTAATTGAGGTTATGAGCATGCAGGAGGTCAGCAAGGGGGAAATATGGAGGATGAGCAGGGATTGCCAAGGACTGAATCCAGCAGGACATTGAGAGGAGCTGCCGGTGAGTCAGAGGCAGGTCAGTACCTACGGAGCCCTCATCTGGTCCCCATAATTGGTTGGACACCTGCAGCTGCTGTCAGGGCTGGTGCCCCCCTTGAGCCAGGCAGGCCTGGGGACAAACACACAGGTGACCCTGACAGGTTCTCACTAGGGCATCACCTCAGGTGGTCTAAAGAGGACAGGAGCCTGGTCAGAGTGCACGGAAATGGGGTCTGTGTTCAGCCTCCACAGCAGCTGGTGTGAAATAGAATCACTCGCCACGAGCCATCTGCAGTGTATTCCCCGAACACAGCCAAAATAAAATCTGCAGGGAAGTTGGGAGGATGTTAAATTAAGTAGGTGGCAGACACTATTTGATGACGCTCCATCTAAGTGACAGCTTAGCATGCAGTAGAGGTGGGATGAGCAGGTGGCTGAGGGAGAACTCAGGGTGGGGGCTGAGTTTCTACATCCAACTGAACAGGAACATACCCAAATCAGCCCTGCGGCTGTAAACTCCCATTTCTGGGAGCCCATGGCCCCAAATCTGGTGCTGGGGATGCAGTGGGCGTGTAGCAAATGTTCACAGAACTGGACTGAATAGACACTGCAGGCAACATTCAAGTTCCTCTTGCTTCAGTTCCCCTAGACCTGTCATGTGGAAGGGACTTTTTTTTTTCTTTTGCCTGAGGTATGTGAGTGAACGTTGCCTCAATTCTCTGCATTATTCTCCTAGCTAGTGCCATACTTTGGATTTGCTTTTTAGCCTAGAGAAGAGTTCGTTGGAGGAAAATCTCTGAAAGTGCAGCAATGGGGCTCATCAGAGCCATTGTCAAGATCCATTTCCCTGGAGAGGATGAGGAAGAAAGGCCAGATAAATGTTACATTTCTCAAGCTCAAGTGTTTGGGGGAGGAGTGATTGGTTCCTGGGTTCCTGGGAGCAGACATTGGGCTCAATTGTATTCACAGGCCACGTTGCTATCAATGGTGTCCCTTGGCACCATATTCTCAATGGAAAAACAGCCCATAGTTGACTATTCACATGGCCTATCATCCTGAAGCCCAGTGTTCCTCCATTTTCTGCCTGCTTTCAGAAGGAAAGACAATCAGGAGTGGATTTCTCAATACTTCAGCACCACCATTAGTGGTTCATCCATACAGGAAAATTTTGTTTTAGAAAATCTGCAATTAAGAGTTAAAAATAGAGCTGCCCTACGACCCAGCAATTGCACTGCTGGGGATTTACCCCAAAGATACAGATGCAGTGAAATGCCGGGACACCTGCACCCCGATGTTTCTAGCAGCAATGTCCACGATAGCCAAACTGTGGAAGGAGCCTCGGTGTCCATCGACAGATGATGGATAAAGAAGCTGTGGTCTATGTATACAATGGAATATTCCTCAGCCATCAGAAACGACAAATACCCACCATTTTCTTCGACGTGGATGGACTTGGAGGGTATTATGCTGAGTGAAGTAAGTCAATCGGAGAAGGACAAACATTATATGGTCTCATTCATTTGGGGAATATAAAAAATAGTGAAAGGGAATAAAGGGGAAAGGAGAAAAAATGAATGGGAAATATCAGAAAGGGAGACAGAACATGAGAGACTCCTAACTCTGGGAAACAAACTAGGGGTGGTGGAAAGGGAGGTGGGCGGGGGGTGGGGGTGATTGGGTGATGGGCACTGAGGGGGGCACTTGACGGGTTGAGCACTGGGTGTTATTCTATATGTTGGCAAATTGAACACCAATAAAAAATAAATTTATATAAAAAAAAGAAAATCTGCAATTGCATGTTGGAGGCAAGGAATATAGTAAATCCATGGGTTCATCCATTCCTTCCACCATTCGTTTGCTCATTCAGTAATCCAAAATGCTAGTGAACAGCTGGTATACCACAGTCATCAGAAATAGAAATGAAGGAGGTAAAGCATCTGAAAGAACTGGGGAGCCGCAGGGTAAAATATGTACACGTATTTGTAGTACAATGTAGTTAAGAATAGGGCCGGGGTACGGTGTAAGTATCAGTAGAATGTAAGCTCCACGAAGACGGGATCTCAGTGTCTATCTCATCCACTAAAGACTACAGCAGACCGGTACGGTGTGTTTTGCCACAGGATCCTGCTATCGAATCCTTCTTTTGCTAAGATATTCACATATTTGATTTTAAGCTTTTAGCATTTTTTAATGATTTAAATATATATTGATGCAGTAATCCAGATGAAATAACTTTGGGGCTTTTCATGGCTGGGGGAGAGGGGATGAAGCAGATCGGTGAGGAAAAGAGTATTGTTATAATAATTCTGAAAGTTTCAGAATGAGTAGAGACTATTTACTACTTAGACCTGGAAAGGAGAAGGAGGATTATATTTAAAAAAAAAAAAAACATTCAGTAGCAATTAAAACATAATGAATTACATAAGAATATATAATTTGTATTCTTTTCAAATCACTCCATTGTGTAGCTATATCTACATAATACAATTAAAAAATATTTAGTACTAATTTATGATGTTGCTTTTTAAAAAGAAATGCCCTCTCCTATGTTAGCAAAAGCACAATTGTGCCAAAGTCGAATTGTCATTACAATACTAATGATTTGTGAATACTTACCGGGCACCAAACTCTACTGTGACACACTCATTTCATTTTCCCAACAACTCTTTGAGACCTGCACTATTATGATCCCCACTATTACAACAAGTCACACTGATCATAAGTGGGGGATCCAAGAAATCAAACCCAGTTTAGTGCCTGAGCCAAACTCATCATGACTGCTCTCTACTGTTCTCTACTGAAGATATTTAAAGTATTTTAAAAGCATTTACCTTGTGGAAGAAATGCCTTGCATGGGTCAGGGTTGTATCTTCCAATATTTGAAGGGTCATTTTAAAAGACATCATCTTCCCACCATTTTACTTTTATGGTTAAAGGTTTTTTTTTTTTTTTTTTAGATCTACTTCATTCTCATTATGTGCAATCCTGGTGGTACTGTTTATCAAAATGCCCTCTGTTCCCCAAACCAAAGAGTGACATTCAAGCTGAACTGGCTACCTTGGCCCTCTCTGGGCAACTCCCATAGGTGAACAGAATGAGTCACCCGGAGAGGGAACATGGTTATATCTGACCCATGGGGCCTGAGGAGCTGTCCAGTGGTTTTGAGTATTGAGATCCTCAGAGAGCCGACTTTTAGTCACTCAACTCTATGAGCTAATGCAGCTTGCATTTAGAGCTGGTTAACTGAGTTGGTTACTGCTGGAGGTAATCCAGGAATGCGAACTTACTTCTCCTTGGGAAGAGGAGGTGTCAAACTTTTCCATACGGTTCCACCAGGACCAACTAGAAGCAATGAGCTATGCATTGCTGAAGGTTGCTTTTAATTCAGAATTGGGGGGCAAGGCTAACAATGGAAGAAGTAGCCTTGAGACGGAAATCCTGTCACTGGAGAAGTTCTACCAGAAATTGGTGTAGCAGAAGGGAATTCCCCCTTGGGTGGGAGTTTGAACTAAAAGACCTCAACACTCTTTTTTAGAAATGAGGGTCTATAATTCTCTATGTGTTTTCTCAATCCTCACTATACCTGAGAATGATCTAAGTACAACTTCCCTTACCCTCCCCATGTCTTCACAGAAGCACCTTTCATCCATCAACATACAGTGACATCTTTATTGATTTACCCTTATCAGGCACTATTTTAAGTGCTTTGTATCTTCTAAATACTTCAACATTCATAACCACCTATGCCATTTGTATTACTATTGTTCTCATTAAATGGGGAGACTAAGGCACGAGAAGTTAAGTAAGTACCTAAGGCTACAGAATTAGTAAGTAACAAAGTAAATATTAAAACTTGGGCAGTAAAAAATAAAAAATAAAAAAAAATAAAACTTGGGCAGTGTCATGCCCTTGACCTTTAAGCGGTGGAGCAGATGCTGTAATGGTAAGGCTGTGTTATTTCCAGGCATAACTTAACAAAGATAATACTCAGGCCCACTTCATCCACGACAGCATTAGAATCCTTACGTCTTCAGGATGGGCATCACACATGATTAATAATTCACCATTAGTACAAATTGATGGTCCTTGCCTAAAGTTGAGGAGTGGGAGGTGAGGTTGGGGCAATGGTGGGCTGGAGCTGATTGTGCACACGTCTTCTCAATTCTGTGTCCAGTGACTTCATGGAAAGAATATTTACACCAAGAAAATTGGCAAATGCTATAAATAGTTGTGCAATGGAAAAAGATATTTTTCTTAAAAATATAGACAGAATAGCTGCGTCATGTATTGATCTGACCTTCAGCTATCCAAGGTAAAAGGCTTCCTTTCACACCTCCTCCTTGAGACATTCCCCCCTTTCCTATCCTCTGGACAGTCACTCCTCCTGTCAGGCGGCTGGTGGCTCACTGCCCAGTCAAGGCACATGCACAGTGCCCTGCACCCAGCTTATCTCAGCAAACCTTGGAGGAGGCTCTCTCTAGAGATGGATCTTTTTATAGCCACAAAGAGCCATGTGGTGAAATGGGGTTTGCTGCTGAGCTGTGACTCAGGAGCTTTGGGTTCAATTCTGGAACTCCTGCTAATGTGTTGAGTGACCTTAGGTGAGCCAAAGACACACTGTGGGTCAGTTTCCTACTTAGCAGAGTAGAAGCATCAACGCTCACTATTCCAGAGTGCTTAGAGAATAAAATGTGCTCCATAGAGCAGTCTACTTGTGTAAAATATTTGAAGGGTTATTTTACCGGAAAATCCAACTGAGCCCGGTGACGAGGCTCCAGCAGATAAGGTCTGGAGGTCACTTGTTGGTCTATGTCTTGAAAGGGGAGAAGTGGGGGTGAGACACACAGGAAGGGATAGGAACAAGGAAGGATCCATAAGGAAGAGGATGCTTTAAGAGACTGATAACACAGATGCCTAGAATATGGACTGATGGAGGTCATTCTGACTCCTCAATTGCATTATGATGAATTAGTTTCCCTGGACTCCCTGACCGGAGAAAGTGACCTTCTTGCTCCAGACAGTTAATGCACAGATGCACCCAAGGATTACAATAAGCCTCAATAAGCCTATTTGTGCCCATATCCATTCCCACCTTCCCCTTCTCAGCTGTGTGCAGAGAGAACTGCAACCCCCAGCACCCAGGTAGGTGCATCAATGAGAACAAGCAAGAAATTAGAAGGTGAGAGGGGAGGAGCCAGACCCATTCTCCCTCTCTCTCTGCTTCCTGTGATACCTTGGTCAGTGGCTGCATCCCTTCCAGTCTCCAGGCCCCACTGAACTTTCAAAACCTGAGAACTGGCCCCTTCCATCCCATTCTGGCTCCATCCCATCCCAGCTCTAAGGGTGGAAGAAGGTTCCTCTGGTTATCCCATCCCAAGTGTGGTTCCCAGCTCTTCCATCCCTGTGTAAACAATTCCCTAAGTTAAATCCCCTCTGTTTGAAAGACCTATAGCAGTTCCTATTTCCTGGAAGATCTGAGTAAAGGACAGATGGTAAAATGAGTGTGGCTGATGAGTCTGTACAAATTCATTGCCACTATGGGAAATAACTCCTTTCAGCTCTCACACATGTCCTACACATGGTAGGAACCCAACAAGTGTTCATGAGATGAATCAGGATCAAATGGCCTATCTTAAGTTTCTGTCTCGCAAGACGTGCAATAAATTCCAGGTTCTGGGCTCTCCACAGCTGACTATTTTTCGTTATTCTCTTCTTCACATGATGGAATAAACAAAAATATCAGGACTTTCAAGTCCTCAGGTGCAACATACTCTTACTTTTCAAATTTCTATCCATGCCAGATTTATTTTGTTCTAACGGGCAGCACACAGGCATTTCAGGGTGCAATGAGGGAAAGGTTCACAGGGGAAAGGTGACGTCATCAAAGACCGAGAAGCCTGGGAAAAGACCAGACCACTTCTCCTGGGGCACTTTGTGAAGTTCTTCTTCCTCTCTCCTTGATGCTACCCTATCCTGGCAGTGAGAGACTGCCTATATGGGTGACTGGCATGAATTCCCTTCTCCTCTGACTTCAGCTGGGTATGGTCAATGGGGGAGATCTGGCAGGAGATTGAAGTGAAGGAAGAACAATGAGTTGGGGGCAGTGGTGGGCTCCAGCCTGCTCACACCAACTCACTAGAGTGGACTGTGCATATCTCTTGCCAATTCTGCAGCCAGTGACCCCATTTTAGTAGTTTGAAAAAGGTGATAGGGAAAGTATTTGTACCAGAAAATGGGTAAATATTACCAATTAAAAAAAATATACGTCCTGGAGAGCCAGCTAGTGAACATTGACCAGTATGCCATTGGGCTGGGGTATTTAATTTATTCTACTGGCTCCCCTCTTATGGAGCAGCTGCAGGCTGACCTTGACCAAAGGCCATTATCTTTGCCAAAGTCGTCCTCTCTATGCTCTCCTCTCCTTCTGGGACTGCACTGTGTCTCGTGGTTTCCCAAAATGCCCCCAGCTTTGTAAATAGCCCCCTACTGAACAATCTTCTGATTATCTTAAGTTGAGTAGGCCATTTGTTTCCTGCAATGATCATGGTCGATATAGTGAGTGAATAGATGAGTCATAACTTTACTGGCCAAGTCATACCTGGGTGTGAGGTGTGATGACTTGTCATACCCTCCAGTGTGACAGATCTAGAACTTGAGGCTACAAGTTCTGAGAAAACAACTTTCCCTCAGTATCTTTGCCCGTAATATCTCCTTTCCCCAGAAACCTCTCTCCTTCCAGAATGTGGACAAAAAATCCTTTTCAAAAAGATGACTTTGGAAGCCCTCACACTCCACTGCAGACCCTGCGGAAGAATCCCACAATGTGGGGTCAGTGGTCTTGTTTTGGCAGCTGGTTCAGAGCGGAAGTCCCAAACCACTGGTTCCCAACCATAGCTACACATTACAAACACCTGGGAGCTATAAACAATCTAATACTTGGCTCTCTCGTCCAGGTCAATTAAATCAGATTCTGATAGACACTAGCTATGTGAACTTGAGAAATAATCTCTCTAAGCAACTTTTCTCATCAGAAAGCATACCTAAAAAAAAAAAAAAGAAAGAAAGCATACCTATTTTACAGGATTTCTAGGAGGGTTATATGAATAGTAAATAGTTCTTGGCATCGCCATCCTAATCCCGCATTGTCCCACATCCCAGTGCTGTCCTAGGACACAAAGTACAAAGTAGGTTAGTGGGAGGTCTAGACCATTAGGCTCCTCAAGAGTGGTCCCTGAATCCTAGCATCACTTGGGGACTTGCTAGAAATTCAGATCTTCCAGCCTCTTTCCAGATCCACTGATTCAGAAACTCTGGGGATGGTCCAGCAGTTGATGTTTTAGCAAATCTTCCAGATGATTCTGATCATGCTAAATCTGAAACTGAGCAATCTAGACATTCCTTTATCTGCTGGTGACTTGAGGAATTGCCAGCTGCACTCTTCTTCCCATTTTTGCCCAGGTTTGTCCTTTCAGTTGATTGGACTCTTCCACTCTATGGACACCCCAGGTTTTATATTTTCACAATGTGGTTCAAGACCACCCTGCTGCCAGCACCTTCCAGCAGCTTAGCAAGGGTTGTTTGGCTTGTCTTGGTTGGTTTCCATGTAACTAGGGATAGGACAAACACAGAGATGGATTCTCCTCCTCTAGAAGATCCAGAGCCATCATTTTGGGAAGAACTTAGTTTCCTGTTTTGCTTTCAAAATAGCTATTTTGCTTTTGAAATTAGGAATAATGACTGTTAATTCTCTTTCCTCATTAAATGAGGTCTTTTGGGATAAAGGTATATGACCTGAGAGTCAGAAGCATGGAAAGAATTTCTCCTTTAAAATCCTTGAGTATATGTGTGCATGTAGACACCTGGGTACATGCTTGTACATCTGGGGTTGGTGGGATAGATGATGGGATTTGAAGAGAGAGAAGAGGCAAGACTATCTCTTTGTAATAAGCGTATCCTCCCACCTCACAGTTCTGTGGAAAGGTCTGGTTTGGAAGTTTTGGACCAAGAAGGGTTAGAGCAGGAATGTGTTGCTATGGAGATTTCCCAGCCCAAGATCCTGGATTTCATCCATGTGCTCATTTCTCAAGCATCAGAGGAAAGAGCCTCTCCTTGCCATTATGCAGTGCCCCCAAAGAAGATCCCAAACCAGAGGGAAGCTCTCCTTTCCCTGGCTGCCAGACAGAGCATGTTGTTGAGCTTTTAGGACCCCAACAGGAGAATTACCCTCCTGTTTGGTTAGATGTAAGTATCAGGCAAGTGTGACTATTGGCTTTGGAAAGAAACTGATTAGAGTTCTAATAGGAATCCAGTGTCCTTGGCTGGCAAGCTCTTGACCTTATAAAATGCCTCTTGCTTTTCCCTAAACTACATTCACTGTCCATCTGCATGAATTTTATTGATGATCCCCACATGCATATGAAAAGGATTCCAGGATTTAGAGGACCATCCTTTATGTAGTGGATGCACATTAGCTCATACCCTTGCTTACTTACTAACCATGAAATCAATCCCTTGGCCACTCTTTATTTCATGGCATCTTCCAGGGGCAGACTTGGAAGCAGTAACTACAGGTGGTGCAAATGAGTGAAGTGCTCCACAGAATGAGTGTCTGAGAGCATAGAAGTTTCCCTCTGCTGGGCAGCCTGGTCGATCTCTGTTGTTGCCAGTAGTTCAGCCACAAACTCTCTCTGATTGGTACATTTTAAGCTATGATGTGATAGATGGTAATGGTGTCCAAATGGAATTTGCAGATGGCCCTACAGCAGAACAGATGACGGAGACTCACTACTTGATGAAAAGTGCTCTGTCACTTTTATCGGTAGATAAAAATATGGCAGCAGCATTTTCACACCGTAGCACAAATGGGAAATAGAGAAGCCCATTACAAACTTATCATTCAGGTCTTGATACGCCAATTCACTCTTCAAATCTTTATCCGTGAAGATTCTTCACATGGTATCATTTTCTCTAAACGTTTTTACATCTTAAATATATAAATCTTCACACCGACCTCTGTGTCATTCATCATATCGTTAGGATGATGATGATGATTATGGGGTAAATTAAGGACCATAATCATAAACCACATCTAGATATTTATGAATCACTGAGGTGAAACTACTTTATCGCTCTATATAAAACCCTTGTCAAATTCTATTTAAATGTGTTTTAAAAAGTAATGTTCTGGTACAAACTGAGATTTTTGTAACAGTAGTTAACTGAAAGCACTAGTGTCAGGAAAGAAACTGTTGCTATGGGGACCATCATAGGTAAATTTGGCTCTTACCAGAGCCTAACTAGTTTGGTCAGAGGCAAGAGGCCAAGAAGGATGGCTTTTCTCGACTAAATAGAATACAGAAAGTAAAGATGAAGAAATGGTTGGGTGTGAGGAAACCTTCCTCTGAGTGATGAAGACAGGAAAGGGACTCTCACTGATGGCTAGGGAAGCCTGATGGGACAAGCTCTCTCTTTTACTGTATTTGTCAGAAAAACTGGAGGATGGGGTTAAGGAGGAGAGGCTGTCCTTGCAGTGTGTTCTCTGTGTCAAGAAAATGAGAGTCTGGGCTGAGTGTCAAGGGTCCTGAACACCACTGAATGGAAGAAGCCAGACCAGCCTAGTCTAGCTCCTCTGGCTAAGGAAGTTCAAAGCAGCAGTTACTAAAATGGAGGTCTCCAGATACTTAAAACCCTGGGTCTTGTCCATGAATTTGGGTTTCACATTGAGATAAGCTACAAAAGTATATTCTCATTAAGATTTATAAGCAGGAGGGGCACCTGGGTGGCTCAGTTGGTTAAGCATCTGTTGTTGGCTCTCAGGTCATGATCCCAGGGTCCTGGGATCAAGTCCTGCATCAGGTTCCCTGCTCAGGGGGGAACCTCCTTCTCCCTCTCCCTCTGCCTGCCTCTCCCCCTGCTTGTGCTCTCTCTCTGTCAAATAAACAAATACAATCTTTTATTTTAAAAAAATTATTTACTTATTCATGAGAGACACACACAGAGAGAAAGAGACAGAGACACACAGAGAGAGAGAGGCAGAGACACAGGCAGAGGGAGAAGCAAGCTCCATGCAGAAGCCCGACGTGGGACTCGATCCTGGGTCTCCAGGATCACACCCTGGGCTGAAGGCAGGGCTGAGCCACCAGAGCTGCCCAAATACAATCTTTTAAAAAAAAGGGTTATGAGCAGGAATAAGATATAAACAAAAATTATAACAGTGAAAGTTCAGTGAGAAGTGTATCTAAGTGTACTTGTCTGTGTCTTTTATTGAATTCTTGCTTTCTACATTAATGTTTTATAATACAGTGTTCTGTAGAAAAACTTGATCTTAGAGAGAAAAAAGAATTTTGGTAGATGTTCTTGGTACTCCCACAATGATCTTCTTCTGGGTTCAGTGCACTCACTGCCCCTGACTTCATCTTCCCACTGCTCCCTCAGGTTTTGAGACTTTGGCTACTAATTGCTCTTAGTTCATAAGTGGCTCCCTGCTTGGGAGGTTGCACCTCCATCTGCAGGGGATGGTCAGCCTATACTAATGACTGGCTGTCAGAGAATTAGAAAAGGTTGGCTCCCTTGCCTAAGTGGAAGACAAGGCTGGGGTGAAGTTTATGCTCCAGAGCTCTCATCCAGAGCGGATGGGAGTCACATCCCTCCTCCCCCATGCTTCCTTAGTTCTTCCTGGAGAACATGTCCATGATAAATACAGTGTACCAAATCCCTGCCTCAGGCTCTGCTCCAGGGTACCCTGACCCAAGGCAATAACCACAGAGCAAATGGAATCTCTGTGTGCTCACTAGGCTCACAGGAAAGCACGCTGCCTGTCCCATACCCTGTCACAGCAAACACATAACCTTTGAGCCCTAACTTTATGATCAGAGTTCCATAAAATAACAGCACTGTGTTTACATTTCAAAAACCTGAAATATTGGGTCATCAATGAAAATGAGGAAAGGAGGCACCTGGGTAGTTCAGTCAGTTAAGATCTGCCTTTAGCTCAGGTCATGATCCTGGGGTCCTGGGATTAGAACTTGTGTGAGGCTCCCTGCTCAGCAGGGAGTCTACTTCTCCCTCTTTCTCTGCCCCTCCCCCTATTTGTACTCTCTCTCTTGTTCACTATCTCTTGAATAAATAAATAAAATCTTTAAAGAAAAAAATGAGAAAAAGAATACAATCTTATCATTCTCTGATAAATTTTAAACTATTTTTACATGGTCTGGCAGTAGACAATTTGATTTATAGTTAAGACTAGATCATGTTTCGGGGGGGGGTATCTTCAGCTATTTCTTTTCTGTGGAGATTTACAAGGATTTACAATTCCTTTTGGTTTTGTGAAATGATTGATACCGAATACAGGTCATGATATAAATGCATTAAAAATAAACTGTTGTATCACATGAAAGTTGAAATCTTAAGGTTCACAACCACAGAAGAAGGCAAGAGATAATACCAACTGTTTGCAAGGCTGCCAAATTGCAAATGGAGAGTTAGGCATATTGGGAACTCTATATTACCTGCTGATTAAACTGGCCAGATATTTAGACCACCAAATCCCACAGACAGCATAGAATATTCCACAAACCCTAAACAGGCATAGTGAAGTTGGTGAACATCCAAGCCCAACGTTTGCTGTTTTGTGACCTTAGTCATTACATAATCACCAAATTTCAGATTTCTTATTTGAAAAATAGGCACAGTAGTGCCTGCATTATTGTGTTAGTTAGGATTTAATACAATAACGTCTACAAAGTGCCCAGCACCGTGCTTGGGAGAGTATAAGAGCCCAATGAATGTCATTCTTTCACCTGAGAGAAAGGCTACACTCCAGATTTTTGAAATTCTAAGTGTATATTTATATAATAAATTTTTTAAAGTAGACATTTCACAAAGATCACAACTGAATATGGAGTCTGTATTATTATAAACTTTCCTGATCTTTGTCTATGTATGTTAATATATATTTGAGCATAGGTGTACAAGTATGCACATGGCATTTTACACCCTACTTTTTTTCCCTTTCAGCATTATTTTACATACCCATGTCTGTGTTTTGGCATAGTCTATGTATATGGTTTTCATATTTCATTCCTGAAGGCAACACATGCAGAATGTCACAAGAACTGCCTTCACAAGAAGTTGGAGGAGGTAATTACCCACTTTGCCACTGTTTACCTCCCAAGAGCCCCAGGGCTCCAGGACTCAGCAAACCATTAGGTCCACCTGGTTAGTAAGTCATTCGGGACCTGCTAGGAGCCTTCAGCCATCAATCAGCCCGATTTGGCCCCTCAGAATTCTGTCATCCAGTTGTCTTCAAGAGGGTCCTGGTCTCCTCTGTTTGTTTCCCCGATTCTGAGACTACTTAGTTCCTGATGACTTCTTTTCAGATTTGGTTTTTTGATCTGTGTATTATTGACATTTGGGCTAGATAATCCTTTGTTTTGTGTGTGTGTGTGTGTGTGTGTGTGTGTGTGTGTGTGTGGTGGGGGGTGGCCTGTGCATTGTAGAATGTTAGCAGCATCCCTAGCCTCTACCTACTAAATGCCAGTGGTACCTGCCCCACAGTTATGACAATCTATAATGTCTCTAGACATTGCCAAATGTTCTCCATGGAGCAAAAGCACCGTTAGTTGAGAACCACTGGTTTAGGATCTTGCACCATAATGGATTCCGAGCTTTGACTGCTCATCTGCAGGCCCAGAATATCACTGGCTTTGCCTCCACATCATCTAAAAGCTACATGATCTCTGTCCCTTGTGATTTAGTTACCATCATGGAAATGAAACTCTATGATTGATGTCTAAAATAGGGCATGAGGTCTGGACAAAGCAGGATGATTTCTACTCAGTATAATTACCAGTAAGATAAGAAAGGCAATCAAGTATAATGGAAAGTTCTTTTACCCTTCCAAGTCTGGATTATTCAACTGTAAAATGGAAGTTGTAACAGAAGACCCTGCCTAACTTTGAGGGTGTTGTGATGGTCACTATGTTCACAGATTGACTCATTCATTCATTCATTTATTCATTCATTCATTTAACATTTATTGAGACAGCAACTGTGTCTCAATACACATGGATGCAGAGAAGTATCAGGCAAGCTTTCTAACCTCAGGGCAGAGAGGAACACAGACCCTGTAAAACACAGTAGCTTCATTGGTGGATGAATGGGTAAGCAAAATATGGTTATATACATGCAAAGGAATATTATTTGACCTGAAAAAGGAAGGACATTCTGACATATGCTATAACATGGATGAACCTTGAGGGCATTGTATTCTTTGAATAAGCCAGTCACAAAAGGACAGTTACTGTATGATTCCTCTCCTATGGAAGTAGTCGAGTTGATGGTACTGAAAGCAGAATGATGTGTCAGGGGCTGGGAGAGAGGGGAATGGCGAGTTATTTTTGAATGATGTCATGGTCTGAATTGACCCCCCGTCCCCACATTCTTATGTTGAAACCCTTGCCCCAATGAGACTCTTTTAGGGAGGCCTTTCCAGGGTGGGGGGGATAATTAAGGTCAAATGAGGTCATAAGGATGGGCCCTAATCTGACAAGACTGGTGTCCTTTTAAGAAGAGGAGGAGGCCAAAAAAAAGAAAAAGAGGAAGAGACCCCAGAGCTTGCTTTCCCCTCCCACCCCTGCTTAATCTCTCATTCCCTCTTCCCTGCCTCCTCTCCCCCATACACGTGAACACAGAAGAGGCCACGTGAGGACTCAGAAGGTAGCCATCTACAAACCAGGAGAGAGTCCTCACCAGATACCAACCCCGGCAACACTTTGATCTTAGACTCAGCCCCCCACCCAGAACTGTGAGAAAATAAATATCTGTCCTTTAAGCTCCCAGCCTGGGGTGTTTTGTTATGGCTGCCCTAGAAGACTAATACAGATGGGTATAGTTTCAATTTGGGACGTTGAAAAAGTTGTAGAAATGGGTGGTAGTGCTGGCTGCACGGCAATGACTACAATGTAATTCGTTAATACCCCCGAGTTATACACCTAAAAGTGACCAAAATGGCAAATTTTTTATTACATGTGTCTTATCACAGTGAAGAAACCAGGCGCACACAGTGGTGTCTATCATCAGATATGCACAGGGGCCCTAGCAGGGGGTGGCGGGCTCGCAGAGGCTGGGGTGGGAAGGAAAGAGCAAGGCAAAGTGGGGAAGATCCTCAGGCCAAGGGGCCAGCAAAAGCCAAGATGTGAAAGACGAAAGAAAGGGTGTTATGAGGCTGTGAGCTGCCAGCAGTTCTATATCCTGGAGCATGAAGTGGTCAGCGAGATGGGGAGGCAGTGAAGGTGGGTAGCCAGAGCACTAGTGGCCATGGCCAGGAAAGAAGCCCTGAACACCATGGTAAGGAGCCTGGACTTCGTCCTGCCAGCAGAAGGAGCCGCTGAAGGCCTACAGATGGGAAATAACATGATCACATGCGTGTCTGAATGAGACGATACACGTGAAAGCCCTTTGTAGGTTGTAAAGCTCCTGCAGAAATGTAACGTTTAATTACTGCTGTCGTTGTCACAATGACAGCTGTAGGTGACATACGGCATCCGGTGAAACAACAGAATGAAGGATCGCACAGAGCTGTCCGGGTTGCCCAGGAGGGTAGGCCCGAGTGTAGTAAGCTCCCATCGCTCACGGACAGTTGGCCCAGCCTGCAGGTGCAGAGAATCAACAATGGGCCATAAACGCAGACCCAAAAATGTGATGGGGGGCGCTGCTGGGTGCCCCCTGGGATAGAGCCACGACTCCAGGTGCATGTCTACCCAATAGATATGGGGTTGATCAACAAAGCTGGTGACACGATGTGGCTTATTAATAGGGCTGTTGTGCTTCCGTGAGGATCCGTAAGAATCTATACAGAAAAGCTAAATGGGGCTCTAGGGCTCTGTCCCGGGAGCTAAGCAAGTGTAGGGCCTGAGAAAAAGGGAAGAAGGACATTGTTGGGGCTACTGGGGCTCTTTCAGGAGAGAAGCTGGACGTTTTAAAGTACTAGCAATGTATTATTGTCCAGCATTTATTCAGAAATACTGGGTCCAAGAGTTCTTATACTTGTCACAGAACCAGCTCTACTCTCACGAGGTATAAGCCACCACTGGGACAAGGGTGGAGAATTAGGAGGCAACCTGACTTTGGGTGAGGGGTTTATGCCTTACACTTTGCTTGGAACTCAAATTTTTGTAAACTGAATTTATTTCCCCCGTTGACTTACATTAGAACCTCCAGACTGTAGTCAGCTTCTGATGGATTTTTCACTTTGAAGGGGTCGGAGCAATCTCTATGTCCCACGCTTCTCTTGTAGCATACAGGGGACACGCACACGGACACAGACACACGCACACGGACACAGACACACGACACACACACACACACACACACATACACACACACTCTCGAGGCTGACGGCTTTTACAGGAAGCCTGGGGCAAATCCTTCCAGGCCATGAGCAATCATTTCCTAGCATTTCTGTTTTGAAGGTCCAGATTTTCCTATTTGGTCACACCTGGTATATATTAAGCTCCGAAATGAAATAATAAGGAAATCATGAAGGCATTTCACACTTTTCATCTAAAACTCCAAAGGAAAGAACTCAACAAATATTTATTTGGCACCTATTAGCATATCACTAAGTGGAGAAATATTTTATCTTTACTCTGCCTATCCCTAAAAACTATTTATGGTAACTTTACAAACAAATAGAAGTCGAATACAAGGTTTCCCGTTAGGAACAGTGCTTTTTCTCTTTGAATCTCTAGTGCCGAGCACAACGTGTGGCCCATAATAGACCCTCCATCAGAAATCCTTACAAAGAATGAAAGAAAAATATATAATCAGTTCAGCTGGAGTCAGGACGCAAGCATGATAAAATAATGATAAATATTAGAATTATATCAATATATTATGCTTATATAGATATAGTGGGTGCCAAAGGAGTGATAGAATAAAAGTGGTTTCCAGCACTCAAGACATTACCCTTTTTCTCCAGTGAGCCTGAGGCCAATGTCCCAGAAGAACAAACAAGGTCAAGAGGTGCACATCTTATACAAGATCCTACAGCTAGACTCATAGCAGGGTGGCTAAGTAAGAACCATGACTGGTTACGGGAAGATGGCTCTGGAATTTAAGTTCAGATTTGTGAGTCTCCGAGTTTCTATTCTTTGCCCTCTACTTTTGCAGACTGAAGAGAGACCGCGGTGGGGCTGGCACCTGGGAAGGCTTAGGGACTTAGGAGGTGGGAGGAAGGACTGGAGACACAGTGTGAGGCAGTTGGAGGAGATGGCTCGCCCGAGCAGTGGAGAATCAATCACCCAAGGAATGGATCAAATCCTTAGACCGGGGTTGTCCCAGTACCTGATGCTTTTGTGGTTGGGCCCGAGAGTGTAGGCCCCTAAACGTCAGGTCAAGGGCAGAACCTTTACATTCCAGCTACAAGAGCCCATTAAGATTCAAGCCTGATGAGCTGCAAAACCGTGTTAAGGGGAGACGGGGATATCACAGAATAAATAAATAGAGGGCACTGAGAGTGAGGCTGAAACCAGAGCGTGTTCCTTCCCAAGCCCAACCCGCAGCCCATCCTGAGCCAGGAGAAGCAGCCAGCTGGCTGGCCCATTGCACCCTGTCGGGGCGTGAGTCAGTGGCCCTGGTCGCTAAGGCACAGGACCGTGGAGCCCGCAGCCACAGCCCACGGCTCCTGCCAGTGGAGACGCTCCTGGCTCACTCTCTCCAGGCAGCAGCACGCTTTCAGGGCGGCCTCTCACCGGCATCCAGGGTGACTCAGCATTCACACAGCCACTGACTTCCCCTCCCTGCGGCCTGTCCCGGGTTTTGGGCGCTGCCCTGTGGCCCTGCGATGCTGGGAGCGCATCCAGAGGAAGCCCCAGTTTGGACATCGGCATGAGGCCTTGCTTTTCAACAACAGCCTTGCACATAAGATGTTGGTTGGGCCCTATGGATTCCAAACAGACTTCTAGGTGGTCTCAGATGAGCCAGAGCTCAGCCTCAGCCCCTACGAGGCTGGCTGTCATTTGCTAGAGCACACCTCAAAGGGCAAACATGTCTCAGGGGATAAAAAGTTGTGTATTGACCTGCTGACTTTTCATCTGAAAACCTCATTACTTCATCTGTGGAATCCTCCTCTCTGATCTGGAGCATCTAAACGCTGACACCCAGGACCTCTGACCCTGCGCCCTTCCCCCATGTCCCCACGCCCTCTTCTCACCCAACCAGTTACTCAACTCCAGGATCACTCAACTCCAGGCTCACACCCTCCCAGGCTGTCATCCTCACACAGCCCTCAGGCTTCCCTCTTGTTCTGTCACACTTGGGGCCTTGGATGAGACCTGCGAACACTGCCCTGTGGAGCCCCCCTCTCCATCCAGAGGATCACCCCCCCTCGCCTCAATCCCTATCAATCTGTCTGCTTTTCCCTGCCATGGCTCATGCGAGGAGCAAAACCCTGGTGGTCACACAGGCCTCACTGCTGGCAACCTTTCCCTGTCCGTGGCCAGATCCCTTTCTAGGACTGGTGACACCAACTGCAAATCATCACTTAGGACCAAGCACAGGGGTGGGAGGGCAGAGGAGAGCGGGGCTCCAAGCACAGGCAGGTCCCCTCCAGGGACTTGCTTTTTTTTTATTTTTATTTTTTTAATTTTTTTACTGGAGTTCGATTTGCTGACATAGAGTATAACACCCAGTGCTCATCCCGTCAAGTGCCCCCCTCAGTGCCCGTTACCAAGTCACCCCATCCTCCTGCCCACCTCCGCTTCCACTAGCCCTTGTTCATTTTCCAGAGTTAGGTGTGTCTCATGGTCTGTCACCCTCTCTGATTTTCCCCACTCAGTCCCCTCCTTTCCCCTTTAACCTCTTTCTCTATTTCTTATATTCCTCATATGAGTGAGACCATGTGATAATTGTCCTTCTCCAATTGACTTACTTCACTCAACATCAGACCCTCCAGTTCCATCCATGTCGAAGCAGATGGTGGGTATTTGTCATTTCTAATGGCTGAGGAATATTCCATTGTATACACAGACCACATCTTCTTTATCCATCATCTGTCAATGGACACTGAGGCTCCTTCCACAGTTTGGCTATTGTGGACATTGCTGCTGTGAACATTGGGATGCAGACGCCCTGCCATTTCAGTGCATCTGTATCTTTGGGGTAAATCCCCAGCAGTGCAATTGCTGGGTCTAGGGCAGATCTAGTTTTAACTCTTTGAGGGACCCCCACACAGTTTTCCAGAGTGGCTGCCCCAGTTCTCATTCCCACCAACAGTGCAGGAGGGCCCCCCTTTCTCCACATCCTCTCCAACATTTGTGGTTTCCTGTCTTGTTCATTTTCCCCCATTTTCACTGATGTAAGGTGGTGTCTCATGGTGGTTTTGAGGTGTATTTCCCTGATGGCAAGTGATGCAGAGCATTTTCTCATGGGCTTGTGGCCATGTCTATGTCTTCTTTGGTGAAATTTCTGTTCATGTCTTTTGCCCATTTCATGATTGGATTGTTTGTTTCTTTGCTGTTGAGTTAAATAAATTCTTTATAGATCTTGGATACAAGCCCTTTATCTGATACGTCATTTGCAAATATCTTCTCCCATTCTGTAGGTTGTCTTGTAGTTTTGTTGATGGTATCTTTTGCTGTGCAGAAGCTTTTTATCTTGATGAAGTCCCAATAATTCATTTTTGCTTTTGTTTCCCTTGCCTTCATGGATGTATCTTGCAAGAAATTGCTGTGGCCAAGTTCAACAAGGGTGTTGCCTGTGTTCTCCTCTAGGATTTTGATGGAATCTTGTCTCACATTTAAATCTTTCATCCATTTTAAGTGTATCTTGGTCTCTGGTGTAAGAGAGTGGTCTAGTTTCATTCTTCTGCACGTGGCTGTCCAATTTTCCCAGCACCATTTATTGAAGAGATTGTCTTTTTTCTAGTGGATAGTCTTTCCTGCTTTGTCGAATATTAGTTGACCATAAAGTCCAGGGTCCACTTCTGAGTTCTCTATTCTGTTCCATTGATCTATGTGTCTGTTTTTGTGCCAGTACCACACTGTCGTGATGACCACAGCTTTGTAGTACAACTTGAAATCTGGCATTGTGATGCCCACAGCAAATATCATTCTCAATGGGGAAACTGAGAGCCTCCAGGGGTCTTGCAAACTACTTGCAAATAATCTGAGGATCCTGGGTTCCCACCCCACCCAAGGTAAGTAGAAGCAGAGCAAAGGAAATAGTGTTTTCTTTCTATTCTTGTGAAACTGTTCTTATTCCCTAGATGGGAGGCCCAGGAAACTCAGAAAACACACACAATTTAAATGACAGACTATTTGTAAACTTGAAAAAAAAAATTACCTTTATTCTCAGAAAAAAAAAAAAAACAACTCCTATTCCACATATGTTTTTTAAGAGGAACAAATTGGTGATTTCATCTCTAAATTGAAAGTCAGAGGGTAATTGGCCATCTCTATAAACTAGAGTCTTGGAGTGAATATGGGTAAGGTATGCAAAAAGCCAAGAACTGAGATTTCTGTATTTAAGAAAGTGATGGGGCTTTTATACTTAAAATACAAAATAAGACAAAGCCCTAGACGGCTTTCCTGTTAGCTCCAAGAGAGTCAAGGGTCCTCAGGACAGTGTTCAAGGGCCTTAAAAATTTAGGACTAAGCCACTTTGTTACTCATGACTGGCCACCTTCCCCCAAACCTCTGTGATCTCAACACAGTCTGAGAAAGAATCACTGCCTTGCTAGAATCTTTCTCTCCTTTTCTTGGATATTTTCCCTCCACACCCTGCTTTCAGCTAGTGTTATGAGCTGAATGTTTGTATCTCCGCACCACCACCCCAATTCATATGTTGAAGCTCTAATCACTAGTGTGATGGTATTTGAAGGTGGGTCCTTTGGGAGATAATTAAGGTTCAGTAAGGTCTTGAGAGCCTAGCAGGCTTATAAGAAGAGGAAGACAGAAACCTTGCTCCCCTCTACCTGCATTCACTGAGGAGAGCCTACAGGAGCATCCGGCAAGAAGGCAGCTGTCTGCAAGCCAGGAAGGAGGCCTCATCAAGAACTGAATCAGCTGGCATCTTGATCTGGGACTTCCCAGCCTTCCAAAATAAGTGTCTGCTGTTCAAGCCACCCAGTTTGTGGCATTTTATTATAGCAGCCCGAATGGACTATGACAGCTGGCAAACACCTACTCAGCCTTTACGATCCAGTTCAATTACTGCTTCTCTCCAAAGCCTTCCTGAACACTTCAAGATAAATTAGTCATTCCCCATTCCTGTGCCATCAAAGCACTCAGGTCCCCAGCACTTCTGTAGCTCTTATCTGATTGTATCAGACCTATTGATTCGTGTTTGTCTTCCCATCAGACTCTGAGCTCATGGCAGGGATCAGTTCTTACTCATCCAGGTGGTTACTCCCCCACCCAGGCTCTCCCAACCACCATCATCTGTCTGATGTGTAATCATGACTTGATAAATAAGTCTTTTGAAGAAACAGTTTCTATCCAAATCTCTGAATGTGTTGATCATTATCATCACAAACATAGTCTTCATTGTTAGGAAGACGAGCAATTGGAAATATAACCATCACTAAACTGCATTTCTATCATGCCTGTGGTTATGGGGCCATGAGTTAAACGAGATATAGGTCTAGAAAAAAACACACATGTAATTTCTGGTATCAAGGACTTTGCAGTCAGGTCATAGTAGTGAGGCCTAACTGAATAAAACCATGAAATTTTGAAGTTGGAGGGGCATGGATTGAGAAATTAAATAACAAACCAACAAATGTTCAATTGATTTGTGTGCCTCCTGTGGCATGACTGTCCCCCCAGTATGGCTGCTGCAGGCCAGTTGGAGGGGCTACATCTCCCCTGGGAACATCCAGAGATCTTAGGGATCTATGGTCAGTGTTGGGGAGAATGGCTCTCCTTCCCCATTGGGTTATACTCTGGTAGAGGGGCCCCCAAGATGTCACAAGTTTAACGAAAGTTTTCGTGTCATATTCTCTGATCTCAGAACACAGACAGGAATCCAGTGAAGTTGGCCAGGGATGAATTCAAATAAAGGATGACATGCGATGCTCAGAATCCCTATTTTTGTCTAGCAAGGTCTTGTTCCTGGGTCAAAATAGTCATGTCATTTCCTATTTCCTTATATAGTTATTTCCAGAGAATTCCTTCCTTCTCCTTCCCGTCAATTCAGGTCCTCTGAGTAGCAAATGCCAAGATCAGATTAAAACATGCAAAAGATTTATTGGAGGAAACACTTGTGATGGAGGGGAGGGAGCAGGAGTAGGCAGGGGTGGAGGAGTAGGGAGGAGTAGCTTCATCCAGCAAGGCAATGCGGGTGTGACACCTGTGAGGGGAGTGAGGGAAGGAGGGTTGGAGGGGCCTCAGACCTCAGAGCAGTCCTGTGAGTCCCAGCTGGGCCAGAAGGGGTTGTGAGCCAGGACTGTCCAGATGGGGACTCCGCTAGAGGGAGAGAATGGTCTGGCTCTAGAACCCCTCTGGGCAGCTGGGAGGAGTGTGGCATGTCATGAGAGCCATGGGGTACCTGAAGGTACAACACCTGGAGGCTGCCAGTCAGCTGCGCTCTCTGCAGAAAGTTCTCCTGGACAGACATTTGAACAGAGCATCTCCAAGGCAGCTGCATCCTTGTGAATAGAACTATTTTTTTGGGGGGGGGGGGGGCGGGTTGCTTACTGAGCCATGTCGGATTCCCAGCAGTGAACATGACTTGGCTTCCGCCCCAGGAGGAAGCAGGCCCCCTGCAAGCAGGCCTCTGCCAGCCCCCAGCTTAGCGCGCATGCCCTAGTGCACTTGCCCTCTAGCAATGGAAAGCGGGTAAGGTGTCACCCAAACTGCAAACACCATGTAGCAGGTATAAAGTTCGTAGCCACAGGTGTGCGAAAACAAATCCGTGATTTCTTAGGCATTTAAGTAGTTTCTCCGTCAGTTCAAGGTTTCTCTGCCAATTTGGAGTCATCTTAGTTAATTTGGGGCGCTCCTGCTCCTGACCCTCCCCGGAGCCTCATGTTCCAGGTCTCAGCTGTAATTGTGGCAGTAGGGGAAAATAGCATGCCTGGTCCACCGCCCCGCCCTGGCCTCACCGGGGATGTTCTCCAGCAGATCATCAGCCTTTGTCTTGGTGGCCTCTCCTGCTGTTACCCATGCCTCACCCCCCATCCCATCCCTGAAAGGTCTGCGGCCCATACCACCCACCTCATAGCCACTACTAGTGTTGCCAGTCAGCAGCCAAGGCCACATCTGATCTGTCTTCCCTTTCTCTGCCTCTTGCAACTTTTGTCCCGTATCATGTTGAGTATGCAGCCAGCCTTGGGAAGGGGCCATGACCTTGGGCAAAGCAGCTCTCTTCAGCTGTGTTATTTCCAGAAGAGAGCTGGCAGCTGAAGACTGTCTGCTGATGACACTTCCAGCAGCTGGGGGAATAGATCCTTCATTCCTGAAAGGGAATCTGGGAGGGATATCCCTAGCGTGAGTAATACTTGTGTGCAAACAACATGAGAGTGTAAGCCATTACGGTCTTCCTCACATCCTGAGGAGGTGAAAGCAATGAAATATGGAATTAATATTAATTGATTGATAATTCATGTTAATTTTGCTCTTCGGTTTCATTCCTCTCCCTCTACAGACGTCAGGTCAAAGTGACCACTCACCCATTCAAGGAGTATTTACTCACTTGGGGGATTTCCCAAGCCTTTCCTGGCTCTCCCTTCACTTTTTTTCCTGCCTCCTTCCTACCTGTTTGCATTTCTACCACAGGAGAAATGCAAACCAGTTCATTTTCAGCTCTGGCCATAGGATCAAAATCGATGGGAAGTGGCAGCTATAGTATTGGCTGAATTGATTTGGAAGTGTTTCCAACAGCTCCTTGCTCCGGTTTCCTTAGATGAAGCCTAGAGATGCCTGCATGCATAGTTAGAGCATCTTCTGGGGGTGTCCTCCCAGCGTGGCTGCTATGGAATCACAGAGAGGCTCTGTGATCTATGACAGCTCCTTTGTCACATGCCTCCCACTCTGCCCATAAACACCCCCAAAGGAGAATCCATTGATTCAGAAAATGTGAAATCCAGCATAGAATCCACAGTGAGATTCTTCACTAATTCCCCCCAGACTCCATGTAACGGGGCTAACCGCTTCTCTGTTATGGTAACATGTGGATGAGTCATAGCTGGGATAATCTTCTAGAACCCCTCAGAGCTTCAGAAGCTGGGAAACAAGCCCAGAGAGGACTCAGCCTCTCCGAATATAATGCTCCTCTTGTGCAGACCCACCAGGGGCTGTGCCTCTGACATTTCAGCTCTAGAAATGTTCTCTCCATTTCCAGTCTCCCTCCCAGACACGTGAACGCCTGAAATTCCCATCTCTAGTGACTCATTCCCTTGGCTAAAAACATGAGTCCTTCTCTTACTTCGTCTTTGTTTAACATAAAGACTCCCCTGGGAGGGTGCTGTTTTACATCATTCATAGAATGTGAGAGCTAGAAGGGTTCTTGAAGATAACCGAGTCCTGTGCGCGTCGCGCAGAGCCGGGAAGCCACGCCTTGGGACAGGGACCCCCTGTGCTCTTCGCAGCAACATTTTCCTTAACCTGGGGTGTACCTTAAAACATCATTTTTATATTAAAGCAAACTAGGATACAATGTGGTGCAGAAGGCCAACATTTATGTGAATTTTTAAAAGATTGTGATCTGTTGGCCGATTTTCGACTACTAATGTATGAATTTACTCATAATGGCTGTTGCTGGAAAGTTTGGGGAAGATATGGCTTTATAATGTGCTACAGCAATTCCACTTCTGGATATTAGAATTTTGACTCCAATTATGATGTCTTTTTTTTTTTTTTTTTTCTCCATCACCAAGCAATTAACTCACTTGTAACACTGTCTACCTGGAGAGAGTAGCAGATTCCACAAGTTAAAGTCTCAGTCCTACAAGATTGCGCTTCTTCCCAATCACAAATCCAGGTTGTCACCCGTGCTTCTGACCTACAGGCTACAGATTGGAGGTCCCCATGATCCCCTTCTTTGGGTTCAATGAATCTGCTAGAGTGGGTCACAGAACTCAAAGGAGCATGCTACTTAATTACTGGTTTATTACAATAGGATTTAACTCAGGAATGGCCAGATGGAAGAGATGCACAGGGCAGGGTATGGATTAAGGGTCAGAGCTTCCATGCTCTTCTAAGTGTGCCATTCTCCCTGAATCTCCAAATGATCACTATTCTGGAAGCTCTCCGAACCCTATCCTTCTGGGATTTTATGCAGGCTTCATCACACGGAAATTATTGATTAAATTGTTGGCCATTGGTGATTGAACTCAACCTCCAGCCTCTCTCCCTGCTCCAGAGACTGGGGGGCTAAGGAACCAACCCTCTAAGTCAGTTGGTTACCCTGGCAACCAGCTCTCCTCTTTCCTTTACCTAGAGGCATTCCAAAAGTCATCTCGTTAACATAACAAAAGACACCTGTTTCCCCGCCCCCTCCTGTCACTTAGGAAACTCCAATGTCTTTAGGAGCTCTGTGCCAAGAACTAGGATGAAGACCAAATATATATTACTTATTATACATCACAATATCACGGTATACCCTGAAAAGAATCGAAAGCAGGGACTGAGATATTTGCACACCCATGTTCATAGCAGCATTACTCACAATGACCAAAAGATGGAAGCAATCCAGTGTCCATTAATGGATGAACAGATAAACAAAATGTGGTATAGACTTACCATGGAACATTTAGCCAGCTTTAAAAAAAATAAAAAAGAAAAGTCTGACACACGCTACAAAATGGATGCATCTTGAAGACACCATTCTACAAGAAATAAGCCAGTCGAGAAAGGACAAATATTGTCTGATTCTACTCATATGAAGTATCTAGAGTAGTGAAATTCATAGAAATGGAAAGTGGAGGGGTGGTTTCTAGGGGCCTGGCAGGCAGGGGGTGGGGAGACGATGGGGAGTTACTGTTTTACGGGTACAGAGCTTCAGTTTTCAAGAAGAAAATCATTCTGGAGACAGGTGGTTGCACACAACATGAATGCACTTACCACCACCGAGCTGTATGTACATTTAGAAATGGGTAAGATGGTAAAAGTCATGCTCTATGTATTTTTTTTTTTACCAAAAAGTTAAAGAGGTAGAGGAGCATGGGAGACAGGAGTGGAATTTCAAGATCAGGTCGTCCCATCCACAGTGTCCATTCACAGGTGACAGAAGCTGAGGTCAGAGTGGCAGTCATTTCCTGGACGCCTGGTTAGTTAGTGCTGGAGCTGAGCCCAGGCTTCCTGAATTCTACATCAGTGCTCTTTCCTCTAAATGCCAGTATGCATCTATGTATCATTTTTTCTACACTCTGCTAGGAGAGACAGGACAAGAGGAATTGGCTCAGGTGAATGTGGCAGCGTCACTTGTACCCCACTCCCAATTCCCACTACACTGCCCTAGTCCAGGCTTCCACCACCTGAGCTACTGCCACAGCCCTCTAACTGGTCTCCCTGACTCTAGTGGAATACATTCCGCATGTGCTGCTGCTAGAGAGCTCTAACCAGGTCATTCCCCTGTCTCCAAATTGTCAATGGATTCCCATTTTCAAGAGCATAAATGGCAAAAAGGGTTTTGACTTAAATGCAACCCAATCAATTGGGCATGGTCATGTGTCAGTTTAGGTCCTCCCAGAAGCAAACACCATGTTAGGGTTAAAAGTGTAAGAGATCTGGGGTGCCTGGGTGGCTCAGTCAGCTAAGTGTGTGCCTCTAGCTCAGGTCATGATGCCAGGGTCCTGAGATCAAGCCCCATGTTGGGCTCCCTGCTCAGCAGGGGAGTCTGCCTCTCTCTCTCTCTCTCCCTCTGCCTCCATTTCCTCCGCTTGTGCTCTCTCACTCTCTCTCTCTGTCAAATAAATAAATAAAACCTTTTTTTTTTTAAAAAAAAAAAAGGTGAAAGAGATTTTTGGGGGAACTATCTAAGAAGGGTATGGGAATGGGACAAGGGGGAGGCCTTCACACAATGCAGGTTTGACACCTGTGCAGGGTGGGAGAGAAGGTTGAGGGGGAAGAGCCTCCGACCTAAGAGTTGTGCTCAGGGAGTCCCAGCCAGACTGATGCGGAGTCCCTGAGCCAAAGCTGCCCATAAGAGGTGTACCTGGGAGCAAGAATGGCCTGGTTCCAGCAGCCTTGCCTAGTCATTGGCCAGGAGCAGCTAGAAGTGTGACCAGATGTGGACACTATGAAGGATCCAAAGGTGTAGCGGCTGGTGGGTGTCAATCAGCTGTGCTCCTTGCAAAAGTTTCCCTTGAAGGCAGATCCGAAAGGGACCTCGGTGGCTGCCACTAGACACTGGTGCGCTGAGAAGCACATGGATTCTGAGGCCACTCTCAGGCCAAGAAGTTCCACAGTCAGTTACTGGTACTTTGTATGGCAGGGGCAGGTATGGGAGCGAGAGAAGCGGTGGCAGGTGAGCGGTGTATTTGGCATCCCTTCTCTTGACCTAGTAGTAGAGCCGTATTACTTAGTCTGCCAATCCAGATGGTCCATAACCTGGTTCCTGGGCCCACTGAAATGCTATGTAGCCCTCAAGGCAAAAGTCATCTCTTCCTTAAAACTTTGTTTCTGTCACCTTTCATTGAACTCCCACAGCCTCTGAGCTTTTCTAATGGCACCTTCTATATTGTGCCTTGTACCTTCAACGTGTATGAGCTTCACCTCTGCTAGACAGCTCCTGACTGGTGGGATGTCTCATTCACCTGCGGGGCTGTTTCATAATGACTTATTCTGTTGCCACCTCGGTGGCATCGGTGTAGAGTCTAGTCAAATTAAATTAACTTTCTCATCAATGGGCCCATCAGACAGGACCATCAAGTTCAATGCCAGAGCCTGGGCTGATGCATGGATCTCCTCCGTCCAAGGACACACCCGTCTCACACGTCCCTGCCACGCGGCAGTGAGGAGAGCCGTGCATTCCTCTCGCTCTCCCTCTGCCCTGTGGTTCTGATGCACACGTGGAATGGCTGTGCTATAGCAAAGACACTTTATCCCTCAATACAACATAAAGGCCAGTTTCAGATTTCATAAGAAAAAGCCCTAGGAACATATAAACAGTAGATATTCAATATCCCTTCGGGAACAAATAAAGTGAGCGATGCCAAAATTGGAGAGGGGGGGCGGCAAGATTCCGAAGACAAAGACTGCGGCTCTAAGGTTTTGCCCCGGCACAGCGCTGCCCCGAGGTGGATCCCAGAGTTTGGAAGTCATGTTCTGTCAATTCCAGTTTCTCTTCTAGATCATTACATGCTCCTGCTGAGGTTCCTTACCGGTCCCCACCTCCCTCCAACCAGCTTCGGCCATTGCCATGAAATGCATCATTCCAAAGTGGAAATGCAGCCGACTCTTCCTACCTGTGCAGAAATAGGTATAATGAGCTAGCTACTCATCCTCCCTCTAAAAAGAAAAGAAAAGAAAGAGAAGAATGAAAAAAGAGCAAGAGCGACTTCAGGAAGAAATGAGCCATCTTCATGGAAGCATGAGACAGAGTCTAGAAATAACCTCCAAAGTGGAAATTTGATGACTGCCTTATTCAAAATATTTACTGCGAGTGAAAATACACTGTCAGGGTATTATAGAGCAGAGAGTTGCACTGGAGGGGAAAAATAAAGCTTCATGAATAGGAAAAATATGTTTAAATGATATATTTTTAATAGAAATTTGGTATCCATGATTTGTTATTGAGGCATAGGTGTTTGATCTAACGATCCTTATTTGCTCCTGCGATATACTTGGTGTTTCCAAAGGACACTCAAAAAGGTGCCCTTTGTACTGTCTGTGGCTGCCCTGGCACCCCTCTGTCGACCCACGGACAGAAGGAACACACGGTGAATGCCCTCCTTGCACCCACTGCTGCAGAGCAGAGGGCTGCCTGAGATACACCTGTGGGGATGGTCTGGGCTTCCTCTGCCCATTTCTCCATGTGATAAAGAGAGAACAACCCCTGGGTTGCCACCTACTAGTGACCATGGTCATCCACGAGGCCCCGCAGCGATGCCAACGAAGCCCTGTCATGTTCTGTAGAGCAACCAACTCTTCTGAAAAAGTAAAGTCTGCCTTTGTGGTTTCCTGCAAAACAGGAACCCCAGCAGGCTGGTTCCTGCAGCCTGTCAGCCTCACTCTCACACTCCGCTCTCTGTGCCCCAGATAACCTTTGTCCCCAGGGGTCAGCAAAGCAGTGGTGCAGGACATGTGTGAGACAGGTGTGGCTTCCTAAGAAGCACACTGTGGAGCTTGCTGTCACCTCCGTGACACCGTTTCCTCGGCTACTGCCTGTCCCTGATGCCAGCCCATGCCTTGGGGACCCAGTTAGTCCCTGATCTCAGAGGAAGATGTAAATGAGAGGCACAGAGATATGAGAGAAACAGAGAAGAAACAGAGACACACGGAGATGGTGAGATGGAAAGTCAGAGAGACAGAGGGGGAAAGGTGGAAAGACAGTGAAGACAGGAAGAGAGAAGTAGAGTAAAGAGAGGGTGGAGCGAGGACATTGAAAACTGTTTTTTCCTTTTTTTCTCTCTGGGGGCTTGAAAGTTCCTTTAGAGTGATTCACTCTCTTTGCTCCGCAGACAGCAGCTGCTGTGATTACTCAGAAATGCCCATTTGCCACATTAGAAGAGACAGCCATGGTGGGGGTTCCTGGGCTCTGCCGCCTTGGGGAGAACCCTCTGGAACAGGTGGGAAGAACATGCTGCTTGCAGCTCAGCAGGCAAGTGGCTGGCCCTTAAGGTCCGTAGCACACTTAGTAACCACGTCTGGTCGGCAGGCGACAGGCCTGGGGACTTGCAGTCACCGTGCACACAGCCAGGAGGGTATTAGGGAAGAGGTCCCCCCTCAAAGGCAAACCTTCTCCTCTCCCTCCCCCCCAGTTGGAGTTCTCATCGTGTGTCACACCACCTGTCCCATGACTGGAAAGCGGGATGGTGATGGAAGGCGGTGAGGGAAGCAAAGCTTCTACTTAAAGTCAGAGGTGGACAGAACGTGCAGAAGACCTGATCTGGTCTTGAATGTTCTCTCGTCCACTTCTCATGGGACCTTGTGTGAGGAGTCGCCCAGCCTCTGTTGCACGTGTGTAATGCCCAGGTGATGGGAGCTCCCCGAGTCCCGCTGCTCTGAGCAGCTCAGCGGAGCCCAGGAGCTCAGGACTGCCTTACCTGGTGGTTTAGGTCTGCGAGGGGCGGGGGGCAGATTGCAGCATATCTGAGGTTCAAGAGGCTTTGTCAGAGGGTCAGGAGCTGAAGCCCCCGGTGGGGGGTGTGTTCAAGGTGTGAAACCAGAAGGACATCTGGAAGCTGCCACAGATCTCACAGCCAAAAGGGGAGGACTGCGGCGGGCCAGTTCTCTAAAAGCCAGTCCATAAAAGGATAGATTTTTGGGGTGGCCATTGCCCCATGTACCTGCTTCCAGTGAGTTTGTTTTGAGGAACCGTCTTTCTGAAGATATCAGTGAAAATCAATTTTAACGTTGTCCTCTGATGCCCATGACCAAGGCTCAGTGCTTTGCGCGGGAAAGGTTTTACTCATTCATTCATGCTTTCCGGGTTTATTCTTTCCTTTCTAGCCCTTTGCAAAGCCACTTTCTGGTTTGCCAAAATTGTAGCATTTTAAAGACCCTTCCCCCAAATCTATTGGATTTACCCATTTGCCAAAAAAAAAAAAAAAGTTTTAGCCTTTTATAGTTTCCAACAATAATAGATTTGGAATGTCTTCAGGAGATTTGGTCATTCCTAACAGGTTTTAGTTGACTTGTTCTTATTTCAAGGAATGTCACTTAGTTGCCTCAGCTCCCTGCAGCCCTATGGAATTGGGGAGGGGTCCGAGCAGGGGTGGAGGAGACACCTACAGGCTCCTGATCCCAGAGGGAGGAGAGCCTGGAGGAGAGACAAAGGGAGAGTCTGAGAGGCCCAGAGGAGGGAAGACTGCCAGGCAGAGGGAGGGGAATGGGGCTAAGGCAGAGGACAGGAGGGAGGAGGAGTGTGGGAAGCAGCCTCCAGTGAGCTCCAGCTCCAAGTACCACCCCGAATAGTCCTCTCCGCGTTGGGGCGGGGGGCGGGGGGATGAGCTGTGTACCAACAGCATGTTGCAGAAATGAGCCTGCGTTTCCACCTTGCTCTCTCTTGGATCACTAGTTCTAGGATAGCCAGATGCCATGTTGGGGGATACTGAGCTGTCCTAAGGGGTGCACGTGACCAAGGGGAAACTGAGGCTGTCCTCCAACAGCTGTGAATGCGTGAACGCGCATCTGGATCCCACATTCACCGATAGAGACCCTCTGGGCTAGAAATGCCTGGGGCACACCCCCCCCCCCCCCATAAGATTTCACAGACGTTTTCCTAACCCAGGCCAATGTTGTGGCCGGGCCAGTCCTGTGGTTCTTTTCTCTTTTTTTGTATATATTTTTTATTGGTGTTCGATTTGCCGACATATAGTATAACACCCAGTGCTCATCCCATCAAGTGCCCCCTTCAGTGCCCGTCACCCAGTCACCCCCACCCCCCACCCACCTCCCCTTCCACAACCCTGTTCGTTTCCCAGAGTTAGGAGTCTCTCGTGGTCTGTCTCCCTCCCTGATATTTCCCACTCAGTTCCCCTCCTTCCCCCTTTAATCCCTTTCACTATTTCTTATATTCCCCGTATGAGTGAGACCATGTGATGATTGTCCTTCTCCGACTGACTTATTTCACTCAGCATAATCCCCTCCAGGTCCATCCACATCAAAGCAGATGGTGGGTATCCGTCCTTTCTGATGGCTGAGTCATATTCCAGTGTATACATAGGCCACAGCTTCTTTATCCATCATCTGTCCATGGACACCGAGGCTCCTTCCACAGTGTGGCTATTGTGGACATTGCTGCTAGAAACATCGGGGTGCAGGTGTCCTGCCATGTCATTGCATCTGTATCTTTGGGGTAAATCCCCAGCAGTGCAATTGCTGGGTCGTAGGGCAGGTCTATTTTTAACTCTTTGAGGAACCTCCACACAGTTTTCCAGAGTGGCTGCCCCAGGTCACATTCCCACCAACAGTGCAGGAGGGTTCCCCTTGCTCCACATTCTCTCCAACATTTGTGCTTTCCTGCCTTGTTAATTGTCCCCATTCTCACTGGTGGGAGGTGGTGTCTCATGGTGGTTTTGAGGTGTATTTCCCTGATGGCCAGTGATGCGGAGCATTTTCTCCTGTGCTGTTGGCCATGTGTAGGTCTTCTTTGGTGAAATTTCTGTTCTGTGGTTCTCACTACAATTGCAAGGGGCATCTCAGCAACAGCCATCAGGGAACTTTGAAAAAACAAGGTTTATTATCCACAGGTCCTGGAGGGTACATGGGACACCGAGGGACCACACGGCAAGGTCATGGGTGGAGAGAGAGAGTGAGCATGGAGCTGGGGGTCTGCCTTTATTGGGGTTGAGAGTCAGGTGTCTAGGGTCTCAAGGGTTCACTTTTTATGGGTGAAGTGAAAACCTAAGAGCAGGAATTAAAGCTCCAGAAGGGAAAAGCAGGGCCACTAAAAGAGGGAGCTTCATGGGGGAGGGGGTGGTCCGGCTCTTTATCTAGCTGTATTGCCATCAGTGTGTTTATTGGAAGATGGTTGTCTTTGAAGTGGATGCCTCAGCAATCAAAAGCTTAATGTCGCGCATTTACAATATAAAAAAAAAAGCTAATCCTCAGGCACTTAACACTCCAGCTGGCCATCTGGGAAGTGGATGTTCCAGCTCCAGTCTTCAGATGGCAGGCTATCTTGACTGCAACCTTGCAGGAGACCCCAAGCCTGACTCACCCAGCTAATCCACCCGAATCCCTGACCCACAGGAACCCTGGGAGATAATACATGGTTATTGTCATTTCAGGCTGTCACATTTGGGGATAATTGGTTATGCAGACAGACAGGGGAGGAGACAGAGGAGCAGAGCAGGGGAGAGTGAGGAGGAAGGTGAGTTTCAAGGCCCTGGATTCCAATCCCAGGGAGGCCTGACTCTCTTGATGGCTCTCTCCTCTCCGGCCCCACCAGAGCATCTGTAATGAGTTGTTATAAACTTCAGGAGCAGTCAAAAGGAACATGTATTTTATAAAGTCGGGAAATTTGACAAATTGGTCTTTATGGGCACGATCCTTAGAAAAATTGACTTTGAGTGAATTGATTTTGTAAGAATAACCTCGGACTGAAATGCCTAGAGTGTTTTTTCAGACTTTGTAATCATAGAACCAAGTTTTAGAAAGTATTTTAATTGAGTATGATAAGGTGGGGCTGGTATAAAAATTGAGGTAAAAAGTATCTGATGTAGACGTTTGGGAGTCATATCTCTGTCTCTCCCTTCCCCCCTTCTGCTGCTCCTCCTCCTTCTTCCTCTTCCTCTTCCTCCTCCTCCTCCTCCTTCTTCTTCTTTTTCTCCTCACTCCTCCTCCTCCTCCTCCTCCTCCTCTTCCCCTTTCTCACTCATGTTTTCTTGCACTGTATCTGGGTCATTGAAAAAATGCATAATAAATTTCTTATCCATGGGTGACAACACATATACTTTTTGATTTCTGGTAATCTCTGATTATGTCTGGTAGCAAATTTTTCTCTACAGGATGATGATTAGAATATAACTTACAGGGGCACCTGGATGGTTCAGTTGGTTAAGCGTCTGCGTTTGGCTCAGGTCATGGTCCTGGAGTCCCAGGATGGAGCCTCCTGTCAGGCTCCTTGCTCAGTGGGGAGCCTGCTTTTCTCTCTCCCTCTGCTGCTCCCCCTGCTTGTGCTCTTGCTCTCTCTGTCAAATAAATAAACAACATCTTTAAAAAAAATATAGGGATGTCTATGTGGCTCAGCATTTAGAGGTCTGCCTTCAGCTCAGGTTGGGATCCCAGGTTCTGGGACTGAGGGACTAGTCCCTCAGTGGGGCTACCTGCATGGAACCTGCTTCTCCCTCTGCCTGTGTCTCTGCCTCTCTCTGTGTGTCTCTAATGAATAAATAAATGAAATCTTTAAAAAATAAACTTAAATTTTTCAAAGAATATAATTTACACGTAGAATGAAAAGAGAAATTGGATTCGCAATGTTTCCATTGTTGTCTAAAAGATGCCAATACTACTCTTCCACAAAGATGTGGAAGGCTGCTTCCCCTTCTAAATCCCCTCTGATTGCCAGGGAGCAAGTCAGGTGCAGCTGTTACTGAAGGTTTCTTTGAAACCCAGTTTGAAAACTCATGTCATCCATTGAAGAAGAGGAAAGTGGGAAGATGGTGTTGACTACACAGCATACGCCGCCCCCAGGGCTGTGAGTGGTAAAAACATGACCGCCTAGGACCGTTATGATGAGTAGGAATAGAATTGTTGAATCACTATATTGTACACCTGAAATTAATATAACACTGTGTGTTAACTGCACTGGAATTAAAATAATAATAATAATAATAATAATAATAATAATAATAATAATATCAGTTGATTGTAAATATTTAAAAATGACCCCCTTAATCGCCAATACCATCTTCTGTGGACAGTGTCACTGCCTTAATTTTAGAAACTAGGAAATTGTTGCTGAGGGCCACTAAGTCAATTGCCACAAGTCACCCAGCTAGTAAGAGGCAAGTGAGACTTGAACCCTGCTCTCCTGGTTTTGCAGCTTATGGTAGCTCATGCAAGGTCTGCTCAATGTGAGGGCTGGCTGGAGTGTGTCCTGGGGGTGATGCACTTCCCCAGCATGAAAGTCTGTGATGAGTGTGTAGTGTGGACAGTCTGGCACAGGGGCTGCCAGAAGCGGGCCTGGGAAGCCTAGGGAGAAAGAGCAGCAGAGCTCAGCGCTGCTTTATGGGAGGAGGGAAGTCTGTGAGCTTTGAGATTCAGCCCAGGTAGCAGCTCTGAGAAGTCCTCTCTGGAACCACAGGTGGGTCCAGTGCCCAATACTGGGCCCCACTGGTTGTCTCCGCATTTGCTGCCTCATTCTGGAATTCTCTTCATTTCTATCTTTCACGCGAGACCCCATGCTCTTTGAAGGCAAAGCCATGACTCAGTCACCCTAGTTCCCCGCTTAGACCTAGTCAAGGGCTGGCCTGAGGAAGGATCTCGCTAAATGACCACTGAGCTAACCCAATTCAAGAGTCCAGAGCGGGAGCACGGTGCTGCCAGAGTGGGGGGACAACTGATGGCCCAGCGCAGGGAGTGGCAGTCCATGTGAGGGCAGGAGAGGGGAGGCCTGGGGGCTACTCTGTGTAAAGAGCACTGCCGAGGAGCGTGCACCCCAGGAGTGTTTAAAATCCACCCCCTGTGCCATCCCCACTGCCCAGCAATGAGTCAATCAGATTGAGGCCTCCTGGTGGCTCCTCCTGATAAGGAAGGGGTCACTCAGGGGGCCTCTGGGAGCCCTGGCTTATGAAATGGCAGGTGTCCTTGCCTTCCAGTGTTTCCCCCCAAAATGCTACCAGTGTTTTCTTCTCTTGAATCCCAATGAAAGGGTTGTCTGTACTACAAAATGCACACGTGGTGTTTGATACGACCTCTTGCTGCCTGTTAGCCTGCAAGCCAGTCAGTGCATCTGATACTGCCCGGTGCAGGGACTTACAGAGATCCCTCCCTCCCAAGGCTTACAATCTGCTTGAGGGGAGATGACAAATAGAATCTTAGTATGTATGCTGCTGAAGCGATTTCGAGACAACAAATAGAAAAAACAGGCAATACAAGGAGGGTATGCAGTTCGTTCTTTCCTTCTCTCTCTCTCTCTCTAGATAGATAGATAGATAGATAGATAGATAGATAGATAGATGATAGATAGATAGGGCACCTGGATGACTCAGTGGTTGAGTATCTGCCTTCGGCTCAGGTCATGATGCCTGGGTCCTGGGATCAAGTCCCACATTGGGTTCCCTGCAGGGAGCCTGCTTCTCCCTCTGCCTATGTCTCTGCCTCTCTCTCTGTGTCTCTCATAAATAAAGAAATAAAATCTTTTTAAAAAATGCATGCAGATATGTACAAATGCATATAGTCAGTTGTAAGAGCTGTAAGGAAAAATAAAGCAAGATAAGCAGAATGAGATTTAACAGGGGATACTGTTTAGAGTAACGTGTCAGGGAATGTGTCTCCAGGACTTCACATTTGAGCAGTTTGCTGAATGAAGTGAGTCATGGCTTTATCTGGCCCTGAGTTGAGGAAGAAGCTTCTGGAAAAGTTAAAAGGCTAGAGTGATTGCAAATCACGGAATGAACGGGTGACGGATAGGGAATTAGGTCAAGGTCCTCATCAGATAGGACACGGAAGGCTGATGTAAGGACATTGGGTTTGACTTTAAGAATGCTAGGAATCTACTGGAGAGTTTGTTCTTCATAGATTTTATTTTTTAATATAGTAGTTTAAGATTCACAGCAAGCTGAACAGAAAATACAGTGTTCCCATATTCTCTCCGCCTTCACATGTGCACACTCTCTTATCAAAATCTCCCACCAAAGTGGTACTTTTGTCACAATGAATGAACCCAACTGACGCATCATTGTCATTCACAGTCCATAGTTTACACTAGGGTTCACTCTTGGCATCATACATTCCGCGGGTTTGCACAAATGTACCATGATGTGTATTGGCCACTTTAATATCATTCAGAGTAGTTTCACTGTCCTAAAACTGCTCTGTGCTCTGCTTATTCATCTTTCATTCTCCTTTAACTCCCAAATAACCACTGCTTTTTTTTTTTAGTGTTTCCATAGTTTTGCCTTTTCCAGAATGTCACAGAGTTTTGTTTTGTTGTTTTTTCCAGAGTTTGAATCATACAATACATGGCCTCTTCTAAATGTATCAAGTTTATTTACCCATTCATCTACTGAAAGACCTCTTGTTTGCTTCCAAGTTTTGGCAATTATGAATAAACCTGCTACAAGCATCCTTGTACAGGCTTTCGTGTAGACGTACGTTTTCAACTCATTTGGGTAAATACTGAAGAGCATGATTGCTGGATCATACGGTAAGAGCATGTTTTGTTTTGTAAGAAACCACCAGACTGTCTTCCAGAGTGACTGAACCATTTTGCATTCCCATCAGCGATGAATGAGAGTCCGAGTTGCTCCACATTCACCAGCATTTATATTGTCAGTGTTTGGATTTTAGCCATTCTAACAGTATAGTGGTATCTCATTGTTTTAATTCGCATTTCCCTGAAGACATAGGATGTAAACCATATTTTCTTATGCTTATTTTCCACCTGTGAATCTTCTTTGGTGGGGTGTCTCTTAAGGTTCTTGGCCCATCTTTTTAAAAAATCAAGTTGTTTGTACTCTTATTGTTGAGGTTTAAGGGTTGTTTGTATGTTATGGATAACAATCCTTTATCAGATGTGTCTTTTGTGAATTTTTTCTCAGTCTATGGCTTGTCTTCTCATTCTCTTGACATTGTGTCAAAACACGTGTGTCTTTTGCAGAGCAGATGTTTTTAATTTTAATGAAGTTCAGCTTATCAATTATTTCTTTCAGGGGTCGTGTCTTTGATATTGTATCTAAAAGTGATTACCATATCTGAGGTGAGCTAGGTTTTCCCTTATCTCATCTTTTAGAACTTTATAGTTTTGCATTTTACATTTAGGTCTTATGATCCATTTTGAGTTAATTTTTGCCGGCTGTAAGTTAATTTTGTAAGGGCTATAAACGATCTAGCTTTATTTTTTTGTGGAAAAGACTACCTTTGCTCCATTGTCCTGCCTTTGCTCCTTTGCCAAAGATCAGTTGATTATATTTACATGGGTCTATTGTTGTGCCCTCCATTTTGTTCCATTGATCTATTCTTGCACCAGTACCACACTACCTTGATTACCGTAGTTTTATTACAAGTCTTAAAGTTGGGTAGTGTCTATCCTAAAACTTTATGTTGGAGAGTTTTGAGCAGAAGAGTAATATGGTCTAGTTATGTATTTAAATTACTTGGGTACTGTGTAAAGACTAGGAGGTGGCAGCAAAAAATGGAATCTAGGAGCGAAAGTAAAGTAACAATTCAGGTGAGCAGAGAAGAGAGGATGATGGTAGTAATGGATATATTAAGAAGTGGTGAGATCCCAATACACTTTAGAAATAGAGCTGATAAAATTTGCTAGTGGATTAAATATGGAGTGGAGGAAGAGAAGATGAGGAGTCAGGGATAACTGAGTGTTTGAATAATGAAAGAAATAGAAGGTCTATAATGAATTATCCATATTTGCATCAAATTGCATCCCTTCAATTACATCCTCAATTCCAGCTCCTTTACATACTTAATACCCACCTCTCTCTCTCCTTCGTCATCAGTTTTTCCCTCTCTTCTAGATCTAACTCATTACACTACAAGCATATCATTTGTTCCTTTTGAATCTACATCCTATCTTGACTTCCCTTCTCCTTCCTAATACCTCATTTTTCTTCTTTGATAGCAAAACTCCTCTGAGTGTCTATACTCACTTTTTCCAATTTTTCTCCTTTCATTTTCCATTAAGCCCACTCCAATCATGATTTTGCCCCAAACAAATACACTTTGAAAGGAGAGCTCATAGAATTTGCTCATGTAAATTGCTCCCTTTCATGACTCCTATGTTCCTAAACCCAACAACCAATTCTCAGTCCTTCTTTTACTCTACCCATCATTTAAAATGATTGATCTCATCTTCCACTAGAAAACATTTCCACTTGATGTTGCTCTCCTCTCTCTGCCCATGTTGGAGGCTCAATCTGAGGATCACTTTTCTATCTATGCTCACTCCCATTGTGAGCTCCACCAGTCTCATGCATAATACCATTTATTCATTGATGACTCTCTTGATCATTTATCTCCAGTTTGTACCTTTTTCCTGAACTCCAGGCTCATATATTCCATTGCATCATCAATATCTTCACTTGGATGTTGAAAAGGCATCTCAAACTTAACATGTTCATGAACAAATTTCCAATCTTTTTTTCCAAATGCACTCCACATAATCTTTCCCCTAAAGGACAATTACATTTTTTAAATTTAAATTCAAATTTGCCAACATATAGCATAACATCCAGTGCTCATCCCATCAAGTGCCCTCCTTAGTGCCTGTCACCCAGCCACCCTATCTCCTCACCCACCTCCCCTTCTGCAACCCTTTGTTTGTTTCCCAGAGCTAGGAGTCTCTCATGGTTTGTCTTTCTCTCTAATTTTTCCCCACTCAGCTTCCCTCCTTTACTTTACCTCCTTTACCTCCTTTCCTTTACCTCCTTTACCTCCTTTACTTTACTCCTTTACCTCCTTTCACTATTTCTTATATTCCACATATGAATGAAACCATATGATGATTGTCCTTCTCTGATTGACTTATTCCACTCAGCATAATACCCTCCAGTTCCATCCACATTAAAGCAAATGGTGGGCATTCATCCTTTCTGATGGCATAATATTCTGATGGCATTGTATAAATATACCACATCTTTATCCATTCATCTGTTGAAGGACATCACAGGTCTTTCATTCTGGAAAGACCATCTCTTCAGGATAAAAATCTTAGATCTTTTCTTAATTCTTTTCTTTTTTTCTTTCAAACTTCACATCCAATTCATCAGAAAATTTTGTTGGGTCTACCATCAAAATATAACCAGAATTGAACTACTTCTCATCACTGTTACCTTGTACATCACAACCATTGTAATCTGTGACCTGTGTTTGCTGTAACTCTCTACGTATTCAGGTCTTGTATCATGTCCTTTAATAAGGCTTAAGATACGTTTTCGTGATTTTTTTTTTTACCTTCTTCACAAGGTTGATTCCTAGATATTTTCTCACTTTTGTTACTGTTGTAAAATATATCTCATTTTCTAGTAAATTTTCTAAATGGTTATTTCTGGTATAAGTGTACATGTAAATTGATCTTGTATTCGACTGCCTTGCCAAACTTTCTAAATATGCTAATAGTTTGTCTGTTGAATCTAGTAGATTTTATTTAAAGATCATCTGGAAATAGAGTTTTATCTCTTCTCTTTTAAATCTCTAAACCTACATGTCCTTTTTTTCTTTCCTTGTTTGCTTTTCTGGTAGCCACATTAAAAACGAAAACAAACAAAAACTTAGGTGCAATTCATTTCAATAATACTTTTTATTTAAACAAATATATTCAAAACAACATGATTTTTCTAAGTTATTTACTCATCCTTTCTTCCTATATCTCATTGCTCCCTTTTGGACTAATTTTTCTTTGCTGGGCTACTTCTTTACATAATACTTTTATTGTATGCTAAACATTATGAAGACTTGTGTGGTTGAGAATATCTTTATTTCATCCTTATTTTTAAAGAATTATTTAGCTGCATATAAAATACTAAATTTGAAATTCTTTCCTTTCATATTTAGAAGCTCTATTTGCTTCTATCTCAAATCCAACTATATTTAATAGTCTATTTTTTTCCTGCTCATTTTTGATCCAATCTTTTATTTTTAAAGATATTATTCATAGTTGTTTTATACTTTGTTTCAGATAATCCCAGTGTCTGAAATCTTTGGTGTCTAAATCTATTTTGGGCTGTTTTCTCTGACTTTCATTTAAGGAAGCTTGCAACTTTATGATTTTGGTCTATCTATATATTTTTAAATTGTGAACTCTTATTTGGCTGAATTTAATTTATAAGAGACCTGAAGGGCTGGGATCTGGGATAGTTTCCACCAAAAACATTGTATTTGATTCTTCTGGGTACCCAAGGTTGCTATGCTTGGAACTATTTTAATTTAATTATAATGTTTCTTTAGCCACTCAGGAAGTATAAATTCAACACCAGATCCAAGTGAGGAAAAGCCAGTGGTTTCAAATTCTCAGGGGATTAATACTGGTTTTCTTCCTCTTAGCATCATGCTGGAGACAAATGCATTTCCTGATCTTGGGCAATTCCTTCCTCTTGGGCAAATGAATTTTTTTCAAAAGCCAACCCCTTCATTAAACATGCAGCCACTTTGAGAGCCGTGGCTTCACAGGAAGAGGTTCAGTGGCCCTCCAACATTTTCAATGTCCCAGGTCTAGTCCCCTACTTTTGCATGACAAGCTAATATTCAATGTGCTAGGTTCTTGGGATCACCATTTGCCCTAAAATATTCATTTATTCACTCATCCATTTATTCAACATATATGTACTCAGCACTTAGTCTAGTCGAGGCTTTGTGGCTGGGCTTGTGCTCCACCAGAAATAAAACAATCAGAAGTCCCTGCCTCATGGAGCTTATATCCTAATGAGGATAGCTTTCATTTCCACTTTCACTGACTAGACTTGTTTTAATTCTTCATTTTTTGAAGGAGAGAGTATAGACCAGGCTTACTTGCCTCTGGATCCAGAATTATACTTCAAATCACTAAAAAATTTATCAAGACGCTTTCCTTGGGAGTTTCTAGACTAGTCTGTGGTACTTACAAGAACACCAATAAAAAATAAATTTATTTTAAAAAAAAGCAGTCAAATATTTTATTTTTCAAACCCAGTAACTTAAATTGATTCTCATTACCCCAACCTCATGGTTTGAATATCATTTTTTAGCTGCTTAAAGATATGTATGTGCTTATTTAATTTTTTTTTTTTTTTTTGCTCTGTTCGGTCTATTAATTCCTATTTGTCTGCTGTGATTTGTTGTTATTTTGCAATTTGTGTTATAGTATTTGTGTTCTTTAAATATCTCATTATTTGTTGCTCCAAACTCATATTTCCATGATTCTGTCAAAGCTAGTAATTTTCCTCCTACATAATTTTTCCTCTTAAATAATTAGAAAACTGGAAAACAAAATATATTAAACGAGTGTTTTCAGACATTGCACAATAAACAGCACAAGACTCTGACCTGAGAGAGATGGGAAACAAATGAAGTGAACCCTGAAATTATACCAGCTTACTGCCTGGAGGTACTTTCTAGGCTAGAATGCAGGGAAAAGGAACCCCCAAAAGCCCAATATCCTAGCTGTGTGGAGATAGAGATCAGAGTTTAGAGAGGCAGGGGCAGCTAGGATTGGCTGGACAGATAACAGTAGAAAAGGCAGAGCTACATTGAACAAGAGCTTAGAGGACAGAGTTCTCTGGAGTCTTTTACTGAATAGTGATCTGAGTGTATATAAGTAAAAAAAAGTAAGACACCAGGGAAGGAAGCACTGAAAAGCAATAGACTGAATAATTTCTGGAGTTCTTACGGGGTGTGGAAAAGCTTACAATCCTACCAATTATGAGAGACCTCAATGCAGGAGGCCCCTCACAAAGTTCTTAGAAGGGATATACCTCAGTAGTGAGGCTAAAGTAGCCCTAGAGTAAAGGCTGTTCTGTATCTACCCAAATAAACCTGAAAAGCAAGACTGTTAAGGATCAGCATGATCTGCAAATAACTCAACTGCAAGCCAGGACACAGACCAACACTCTTTCAAGGAATACAACAAAATCTAGCATTCCCTAACATAAAATTCTTGCTGTTTAACATTTTAAATTTGTTTGTAATTTGTATCAATTAAAATTTCTTGAAATCATACAGTCTTGAGTTATAAGTCAACTAAGACCAATTTCTCATGCTAGAGTCTGATCAATACATGAGAAATTTGGACAGATAGGTGCCAAAATACTCAGCACAATACTTGTATATTTTTAGTATCATGCTCTCAGGGACTATGAACATTCTAAAGCATTGTTTCTCAACCACTTTTTTTTTACTATTGTCCCTCTAGGGAGTCTTTTTAAAATATTTTTTTCATAATTTCTCCATCTCCATGAAATTTGAATATTGCAATTATACCAATACCTTTTGTATACTGGCATTTGCATATGTATATCTATACTTAAGCATATGTTTTATGCTTAAAGCATTAAAAGAATTTTTTTTTTTTCTGTCCCCTTGGAGGCAATAATCACCCTAATGGAGAATGTATGCTTCAGATCTTACATGGTTCATTCCTTCAGTCATTTTAAACATTGAAAGTAGGGTCTTTATGGCTGTTTGTCTGTATTTCTATCTTCCAGCAACAATAAATTAAAAATTTAAATTTTAAGAAAGTAGTTCTGTTAGCATCCAAAAAGCATGAAATATTTAGGGATAAATCTGAAAAAAGATGTTAAAAACCTGGACACTGAAAACTATAAAATGTTGCTAAGAGAAATCAAAGATATAATTTAAATGGAGCTGTACATTGTGTTCACCCAAAAGACAACTTTAAATGTCATTATGATATCAGTTCTTTTCAAATAAATGTATACTTCAGTACGATTCCAATCAAAATGTATACCTCCAAGCAATTTCTTTGGTAGAAATTAGTAATCTGTTTCTAAAACATATATGAAAAATAAAAACTTAAAATAGACAAAACAGTTTAGAAATAACAAAGTTAGAGTGTGTACCCTGCTTGATTTTAAGACTAAAAGACTTCTACAAAACTATAGTAATCAAAACAGCTTGACAATTGTGTAAGGATAAATGTATAGATCAATAGAACAGAATAGAATCCAAAAATAGACTATGCACATTTCAACACATTAGTGTTTCAATCAATATTTCAATAGGGAGAGGATAGTCTTTTCAACAAATGGTGCTGGAATAACTGGATATCCACATGGAAAATATGGACCTCAACACTTACCATGTAAAACAAAAGTAGCTCAAAATGAGTCATATACCTAAATGTAAAACCTTAAGCTATAAAATTTCCAGAAGAAAATCTTTGCAATCTTGAATTAAGCAGAGAATCCTTAGATATGACCAAAAAAACTCAAAACCTCTAAACAAAAAACCCCCCACAAAAATAAAAGAAAAAAATGGATTTCATCAAAGTCAAAAACTTTGAATCTTTGAAGGACACCATAAAGAAAATAAAAGGACTGTGAGAACTTATACATAATAAAGTACTAGTATTCAGAATACATGAAGAGTTCTTGGCAACTCAATAAAAAGAAGACAACACAGTGAAAAAATAGGAAAAACAATTGAACAGTTGCTTTACCAAATAAAATATACAGCGATAAAAACACAAAAAAGATGCACAATGGTAAACCATTAGTCATTAGAGAAATCCATGGAAATACTAATAAACACTATTAGACTATCTGAGGTTTGATAAAGAACCTGACATACCAAGTACTGACTAGGATATAGAGCACCGAGCATTACTGCTAAGACCGAAAAATGGTTCAATCACCTTAGAAAGCAGCTGAGCAGTTTTTTGTTTTTTTTTAAAATAAGGTTAGCCCTTTATTTTCTATACGATTCAGTGCTCTGGCTCCTACATATTTACTCAAAAAAAAAAGAAAATATCATGTAAAAGTGCTTACATAGCTTTGTAATAGCCCAGACTTGTAAACAACTCCAAAGTCTGTGAACTGGTGAATGGCTAAGCTAATTTTGTTGTATCCATATAATGTTAATACCTGAGCAATAAAAATCGATAAACTACAGATACATTCAATGACATAGAGGAATCCCAAAAGCATTATGCGTGGAGGCAAACAGGCCCAGAAGAATACGTACTGTATGGTTCTATTTATATAAAATTGTAGAATTTTAGAAAAGGCAAAATTACAATAATAATGAGCAGATCTAACTTTTGGCTGGCGGCAGGGGAGAGGGCAGAGTGGCGAGTAAGGGAGGGGCATTCTGTAAAAGGTCTCTAAAAAGCTTTTTTGAGATGGTGAAATTGTTCTATTTCCTGATTGTAATTGGTGGTTACACGAATGTTCCCATCTGTCAAAACTTCAGTAAATTTTATTTTATGTAAATTATACTTTAATAAAGCTGATTTTTTTTAAAAAGCCAAGGCCCTACTTTTTGTGTCTTTTCCTAAATTTATGAATGGGTGGTAAGGGTAGGAGTTTGGATGGATCTTCAGATTTTACAGTATGGGTTCAACAATCCCTTCTCCCCTTATTCGCCACAGGTAAACCTGCCCCAAAGACACTTCTATCTTCCAAGATCTGCCCCATAAGATGCAATGGCTAGTCCAGGGATCACAGCCAATGGGGAGGACAAAAGAATGTTCAGGAGCCTCTTGGTCCTTCCACTTGCTGTTACTCACTCACCTCTTACCCCATCCAGGCCCTGGGACTTCCCTGGCTCTAAGCTGCTGTTGCTGTTTTCCCTATGCTCATCTTCCCATGAAAGTGTGAGTAATGTTGGATTTAAACAAAGGGAGGGCAGGGAATAGAATTCCTGCAACCCATCCTCCAATACCAAGTGTTCTCCCACTGTAGGTTTCCACTGCACCTGAGAAAACTTTATTTCTGTCTTCCCAAAGGTGGCTCACAATTTTTGCACTAAATTCTGAGAACCATAAACTATTTCTGGTTAATTGGGTAGAATTCTAGGGTAAGAGCTAGCAGCTTATGCTCATCCATGATTATAGCAGTCAGTGAATTTCAGACTAATTTTTTGCCTTGACTTTTTTTTTTAATAAAACCTGCATTTGGATTATAAATATATGAAGCAGTCAATGGCAGCTGTGCTGGAAATTGACGTGGGAGTGGTCGCCCAGGTACTGCCTGAGTGGCAAAGTTCAGGACAGTCAAGAAAGGAAGAAAAGTCTATGCAGGCTCAGAAAGTAGTAGAAATAAAGGTGCACAGACAGAGAGGCCCGTAATATGCTCAGGGCAATGAGCAGGCCAGTATGGCAGAGCAGGGAATACAAGACAACGTTGGAAAACTGAGTTTGGGTTAGTTCATGGGGACTTTCGATGACAGTGCAGGAATGCTGGGAGCTCAGAGCAAGAATAGAACTTACTGCTTGTTTAATCCAGCCTCCTCATTTTATAGTTAGGGAAACTAGGACAAGGACAGTCAGGGGGTTGCCCAGTGTCACAGCGAGTTGGTGGCAGATGTGAAACTAGAATTCTGTGCTCCTGACACTCAGACCAGTACTCGCAATGACAGCAAGGACTTCTTATGGTTGTGCAGACAGGAAGTAGCAAATTATTCTGGCAATTTCTATATGTAGAAGAAGGATTATGAAATAATCAGATGATGGGAAAATGACAACCCAGGTGGGTCTTTGCGCTCCACTGTGTAGGAGAGGCTGCTCAGATAAAGTGGATTCACTCACTGGCTTTCCAAAAAGTTCTCAAACAGGCTTTGAGAGTAAATAATCAACTCAGTCACTTCCCCTAGCAGGACTGCTTCGGTCTCAGAAGCTGAGCATCTAGCACTTGAGCTCTGAAGTATGCAAACATTGGCTCAACCTCTGTCTCTGTTCCTCAGTGTCAGGTTTAGTTAATTGTGTGCAAAGCACACACACCTCTCACCTTTTGGCAATCGATAAATTGCTCTGGTGAAAGACTTACTCAAGTAACTTATCCTACTAATTGTTCTGGAACATTTCATTCTGCCCCTTTTCCTCCAACGCAACAACCTCTTATCACAAATCATTCATTGCAGCTTGCAGAAATTATATACCAAATTCCCAGCTTGGCCATTAGTGTCAAATAATAGACCTTTAATAGACTTCTATTAATTGAACATTTATAGGATAGGCCAAGAATATCAACTCAGTCTCTGCAGGTCTGCTGCAGAAATGGTTCTGGAGATAGAGCAGTCCGTGTCTTGATTCTGAGCCAGACATCTGATGAATAACTATAGAGGACCATCAGCTCCTCAGGTTCATTAGCAAATGCATCCCCATTATCTACTCATTGATTTGATATTGATGTTTTTTTTAAAAAAAACTCTTCTAAACTCAAAGTTTTAATGTTGAGTTTTTCAAACCTTTGGACAAATTAGAGAAATCAAAATGAAATTTATTTTGAAAGTAGGAAGTATAATGAGTGCTATGTGGGCATACTCTAAGTATATTAATTTTAAAAACAAAAGAAAACAAGCCTGAACAGACTTCGTTAAGATACGCTAATCGGTGCCCCTAACACCCACAACATATTTTTCCCCGATGTGAAACATGAAAATATAGTGTAAATCACCTGGAAATGTGTGGTGGAAAGAAAAGGTACACTCTGGTTGAAATAATCAACACACACTGATTATTAGTTTTCTAAATGTTTATGAGTCTTTTACGTTTCTTCCACATAATTTAATATCAGAGTTACTGACGGGTCTTAGTTCCCTCTGGTACAGAAGCACCTCAATTCCTGAAAGGTTTTGCTCCCTTCAAGACTGCTTATTGACTGCAATAATTACGAATAAATCTCTCAGTATGAGAAACAACAGGGCCGAGCAAGTCTGTGATGAATACAGAGGGTAGTTGGTTCCTCTCCATTCATCTTGATAATCTCCATTGCTAGGTAAACAGTAGGACACATTATCATGATTCATGTTGAAGTCAATTCTCAGCTCAACACTGATTCCAGAGAAATTGTACCCAATCAACTGTTTCATGAGGAGCTGAATGGTAACAGCAAGAAAATGGCAAAAGACTGTGATGGTCTGAACTTGTCAGTGAATGTGTGTGTCAGCAAGAGAGGAAGAGAGAGGAAGAGCAGTGAATCCCTGTGTGATCAGAGACCTTAAGCAGTGTGTCTCATTAACTAACACTCTTCTGAGAATGGTTAACCACATCATTCCCGATTACTCTCATCAGAATCCATGCTAACTTGAGTTAGCAGATACCGGGTATAAAGAGCAAATCCCAGATCTGTGTTTCTCTTTTTTATTGCTTTTTAAAAAAGATTTTATTTACTTATTTGAGAGAGAGAGAGAGAGAGAGAGAGAGAGAGCAAGAAGAGCAGGGAAGAGGCGTAGAGGGAGAGGGAGAAGCAGACTCCCCACTGAGTAGGGAGCCCAATGCAGGGCTTGATCCCAGGACCCCAGGATCATGACCTGAGCCAAAGGCAGATGCTTAACTGACTGAGCCACCCAGGCTCCCAAGATCTGTGTTTCAAGTAGATCCCAGGTCTGTGTTTAACATCCTAAAATGTACAGGTATTAAATGAACACAATCACTGTAGGACTACCCAAGAGCTGGCATTAGGTAGTCTAAAAATATCTGAGAACCGATAGGATCACATTTCTAAACAAGTCTATGTCCAGTTGGAAGAAAGTCCTTGGTGTAAGAAAATGATTCTCAGGCAGGGACCCGGAAAAATCCATGATTTGCTGCAACATTTCCAGTGAACCATTCCTGCCTGTGATAGAGTAATGTCTTAATTCTAGAGAACCAACCAGAGCTGAAAAGGTCTGCCTGTCTGTTCCGAGCCCAGAGGAAATCAGAAACTCCCCAAAGTTTCTTTCCCCCTTAGGGGTTCATCAATTCTCACTGTATGGGGTTATTTTTAAACATTGGTTTAAAATGTGCTGCAGCCCAGCTGTTCAACATCACAACATAAGATCAACTTTATATAGTTGTTCTTCCTTGAAGAACTAAAGTTAAGTGACCCCAAAGGCCAATTTTCCTCACTAAAGAAAGTATTTCTTCTCGGAAGGTCACCATTTTGCAGCCAAGCTTATGTTGCCTTGTTTTACTAATGCAAATTTTGAACTTTGAAAGTATTAACATATTTAATTTTTATAGTTTTGGGGCTTGGTTACCAGGTACAAGTGTGTCTCGGTTATGTTCATTAACAATGAACAGAGCTGAGATCAGTCAAATACACTGATAATTCCAAAAGTGCTCAAAGCCCAAATTGAGCCAACCACATTTGCTTTGAAATCCTAAAAATTATGAAGATTAGCATCTTACTCGTGAATTCGTTAAAAGAATAGCCATCGCAAAACAGGATGACAAAGAAGGGAAGGGACCCAACCCGGATCAGGAAGCCAGACTCCCACAGCTTAGAACTCAAGCTTTGCCACTTATCAGCTCAGCCGAGTTTGCCTCAGTCTCCTCCTCCACCAAATGGGGATGGAACCGACTTCACGGGATTATTGTACAAACTAGATGAGCTGGCGTATGTCAAGCTATGAAATGACCTGAAGCTGTTCTTTGCTGGTTGATTCTCACCCGATTCCTGTGAAGGAAGATTCATTTTGTAGGTGGGGAAACTGAGGCTTTGAAGGGTAAAATAGCTCACTCAGGGAGATTAGAAAGGAAGAACCGTGCAGTGTTTGCTGGTTTACTCCATTACAAGGCTGCTATTCACAGTAGGTATTATATTTCACTTTTCTTTGAGCTAAGCAAACTTTTTATTTCGAGTGCTTTGAATTATCCCCTTTTCTCCCCTTTCTTTCATACCTTCCTTCTTTTCTTCCTCTTTCCTTTCTTCCCACAAGTATATTTTTAACATCTCCCATGGGCAAACTACCGTCTCCATCCTCATGAAACAGTTACATATCATTAAGATGCTGGAGGAGGCCTTCTGGTGCCCATGTGTCCCACAGGGGGAGAAGCACCCCCAGGCCAGCTACACACCCTCCCCACCTCCTCTGTGACATCCAGGAGCTTTCGGCTTCACTTTCCCTTAGGGCTCATCCAGCTCCTCCTAGCAAGTGCTATCTGGGTCCACCCACCTGCCTACAAACCCCCCTAAAATGAAGCCTTGCCCAACACCCCCTCATCACAACATGGGCCTCCTGTGCTCCAAAGGACCTCGTCCCCAGTTCTGTCTATACCCGGTAGCACATAAATCATTCACAACAAAATCCTGCAGCGTTGTCCGCAGGCCCAAAGATGCTACATGTTTCAGACTTCCCCAGACAGTGCCGACTTCCATTGTATTCTTCTCCAGAAAGACAATTCACGAAATGTAAGCCTAAATGTGACTTTTTAGAAATGTGAATAACTGATGCCTTTTGAACATACAGAAAGTATGAGATGCATTTCCTCACCAGAAAATATGATTGGGGGAGGATCACTTCCCTATTCTCACCAACATGCCACCTCCAGCCTAGAAATCTAACCATTTTGTATTTGCAAGACCTTGTCTGCAATCTAGCCAAAGTGACTTAAGCTCACCTGGCTTTACTAGGCATGTGTACACATGTGTGCGTGTGTGTGTACATGCATGGGGCCATGTGAGTTTTCCTTCTGGGAAGGTGAGCTGCAGAGATTGGTCTTCTGGGATAAAAACTCTAGGTTCTCATGGGCAGCCGGCTGCCTAGACATGCTGTACTCACAGATGTGACTTTGAACCCCAGGTGGATAGATTCTCAAGCTAATGTGATTAAAGCGTTTCTTGTATGTGGTGTTTCCTGCTATTCTGTGGCCTCAAATGCAGGAAGATCCTGGTTGAACTGGAGGGTCATCACGCTGTGCCTGATATCCTCCAGCGGCTCGGGTTGGGGCCTCAAAGAGGAAGCTGATCACAGCCACCACCTCCCACTCTGATGGACCCGGGCTCCTCAGCTGCCCTGCAGACACGCAGCCAGTCCCTCATAAAGGAATGCCACCCTTCGGGCATCTGGAGCTGCTGGTCATCCTGATCTCTCATCCTTCAGGCTCCCTCTGAACCCAGCAGGTGGGTAGCAGGAAGTAGGGCACTAACACCAGTGTGTCTAGAGATAAGCCAGACACAAGTGACCAGAGAGAGCTCAGAACAGCCGCAGGAACCTGGGGATAGGGTTGCAGAGGACCAGAAACGAAAGGACCTTGAAGATAAGCCGACCTGACCCTTCTGTTCCCTTGAGTAAGAACCCAGGCCTGGCAGCTTGCTCCCTCTCCCTCCTCAACCAGCTGACTGGGGACTGCAAGCAGAACTTGTTTTCGAAGGTCTCATGTAGGACTAGATGATTATTTAAAAATGTGATGGGTGCCAAAGACAAAACGGATGAAAATGCTGTTGCTGAATGGGGAGAAGAACAAAGAGAGAGCCTTTTAAAAACAATCACCACAAGCTCAAGGAGCAATGTGTGGGGGAGTGCCCTGTCAGTTCCACCAGTAGGGTAAAGGGGTCAGTACTCCCAGGTCAGCATCCTCCATAGAAGCTTTCCTGGCAAACCCAAATCTTTCAGAGTTGCTGTATAAAGCCTCCACCTGGGGGGTTAAAAAGAAGGCAGGTGCCTGGTCCAACCTCAGAGGTTTTGATTTAATGGCACAGGGTGGCCTGAGCCCTGGGATTTCTCGAAGCTCCCCAGGAGATCCTGATGTGCACTGAACTTTGCAAACCACTGACCTTTGCAAAGCACAAGCTTTCCTTTGTCCTTCTCTCATCACCTGACAGACTGCCCAGAGCTTATCCTCCTCCAAACTCCAGTTATGTTTACCACCCGTGGGGCTCCCAGGCACATTCACAAATGTGGCCACACACCACTGTGGCTCACTTTCCTGGGCCTGAGCCCTGCTTGTGAGTGTATCGATAGATCTGTCACAGGGAAAGCGATCCTTGGAGAGACACATAATGACTCCCTGAAAATGGTGCTTCTCTTTGAAACACAGCCCAAGCAACCTCACATTGCTCTAAAGGGAGGAATAAAAGAACATGCTCACTTATCAGTGTGTGAGACTGTGCTCTCTCTCTGACCCTCTCTGCCTGGCTGTTGCGGGTTGATAGACCATCACCACATTCCCCACTGCCACAGGAAAAAAAAAAAAAAAGAGGGACATTGTAAAGATTGGTCTTCAGGCAAGTGGGGACATGATTAGGTTTGCTTTCAGGAAAATGACTCCTGCTCGTTGGCATCGACAATGGAGAATGATAAGAAGACTTGAGTCAGGGAGACTAGTTTGGAGGCTGAAGGCATGGTGAAGGTCAGAGAGGAGGGCAGCCTCAGCTAAGACCAGGACCAGGAGGAGAAGAAGATATATGAAAGGCTTGTCTGAAGCAGAATCAGTGGATGGGTGACAGGTTTGGTGATGAAAGAATTCAGGGAAATCTAAATATCTAAGCCAGATGACTGGAAACATTATGATGCAAGAAAGGCCAAGAGCCACTACTCCAAGGAAACTGACTTGGGAAAGAGCCACTAACCAAGAGAAACAGAGTTGCCTTAGAAACTGTAAGGTGTTTTGAAGCTTCTTCTTAAATACCCCTGCTGATGACCTGGAAATTTCCTGTGTAACTGACAACCGTCCTCAAGCTCTGGAGCATGCAAGGAAATAAGGAGAAAGTGTGAAATACCTGCTTTTAATGGTTCCCAGTTTGACCCTCCACAATGGGGTTCATGCCTTCAGCTAAAATAAGAGTTGCATGGTGGTGAAGGGGACAAACATGAAACTGGCCTTGACCTCTACCTGTAATTCCTGAAAGTCTTTGTAGTAGTGAAATAAATATTAAATAATTATTAATATCTATAAAGAGACATTATTAACATTATTAAATTAAATTGCTATTAAAAGTAGCTTTGTAAAAGCTTTATAATTATGGCTGTCTTAGTCATTAATGTCATTTACCAAATGGTGGAAACTTCTGCAGTGTTCCTGATTTCTTAAAAGGCATAGGAAATTGGTAGAAAATGCCATAACCCAATATAACAATGGGGTTATCTTGTTGGACATTCAAAGGAGAGAAATAATGTAGGTAAAGAATGACTCTTTAACAAAATAATCATTCTCCTTTTAAAAATATATATATTTTATTTATTTATTTATTTGAGAGAGAGATTGAGCATGAGCAGGAGGAGGAGCAGAGGGGGACAGAGAGGGACAAGCAGACTGTGCTGAGTGCAGAGCCTCACAGCTCAATCCCAGGGTCTCAAGATCCTGACCTGAGCTAAAACCAAGAGTCGGAAGCTTAACCGGCTGAGCCACTCAGGAGCCCCAAAATAATCTTTCTTCTAAATGCAAAAAAATAACACTAGATCATTGTAAAACTAGTAAAAATAATTTTATTAAAGATTTTATTTATTTATCTATGAGAGAGAGAGAAACAGAGACACAGGCAGAAGGAGAAGCAGGCTCCATGCAGGGAGCCCGATGTGGGACACTATCCCGGGACTCCAGGATCACACCCTGGGCAGAAGGCAGGCACTAAATCACTGAGCACCCAGGGATCCCCAACTAGTAAAAATATTTTTAAAAAGAGTAAAAGAATAAAATAAAAGCCAAAGCCAACCATAACTCCCAACAGCCATAATTATTACTAATATTTTTATGTATTTTTTCCTTTTTTCTATAGATAAATATATTTTTTCAAAAAGACATTTGGTATCATATTGCATATAATGTTTTCTCTTTTTTTTACACACTGTTATAATTAAGGTTTCTTCCACTATTACTAAATATTCTTCAAAAACATAATGGTAATAGCTCTTTTCCCTTTACATGTTCCTTCAGTGGAAATCCTGTGGTGAATATAAAATATATTGCTTATGTTCTGAAGATACATAATCAGGTGTATATTTACATGCAATCCCAGAGACTTGGCTTTCTTGTCTCCTTCTAGTCTTGATTATGTAGATCTTTCAGTAGGAGCTCTCTTAAATGACCTTCAGTTAACAACACTATGATTAACTGATTCTTGATTTACTCTCTACTTCCATGGGCAGCTGAATTCTTGCGGTTAGTAGACTGCTAAATCCATGGAGACACTTCTGCCCTCACCAGTTCATGTCTATGCTTACCAAGAGTTGGTTGAATTTATTCCCAAACCTGTTTATGCTGCTTGGACCTACTATAATCACACAACTTAACTTATACACCGTACAAACCAATGAAACCTCAGTGGTTTGAAAAGAGTGGTCATTTCCATGAATATCAAGGAGAATGCTTCGGAAATATTCAATAAAGACAAGTTGCTTAGAATATTTTTGTTTGAAAATAGGTGTGGGAAAAATCAATCGTTTCAATACACTGGCAATCTATAATTCCAAAGTGAAATTTGTTTCTAATAGTATTTATAATAACTCACAGAAAGTGGTATCTCTGTATCCAACAAAACATGTTCAGAATGTGTAAGTTGAAAACTACAAAACATGAAGGAAAGAAATAAAAGAAAATGTAAATAAAAGGAGAGACATGTAATATACATTGACTGAAGGACTCATTATAGTAAAAATGTCAATTTCCTCCCAAGTAGATCTATGGATTTAGTGCAATCTCAGTAAAAATAGCAGTTGTATCATACATAGGCAAGCTGATTCTAAACTTGAGAGGAGAAAACAAATTAAGATAGCTGAAACAATTTCAAAAAAGAATAAAATTGGATGGATTACATTGCTACAGTAATCAAGACAGTGTAATTTGGTGAAGGGATAGATCAATGGAACATAATAGAGTCTAGAAATAGATCCACACAAGCATAGCTAACTGATTTCTGACAAAGGTACAAAAGTAGTTCAGTGGAGGAAGGATTGCTTTTTAACAAATGTGCTGGAACCATTGGACATCCATATGCAAAAACATGAATTTTGACTTGTGCACCACATCTCATACAAAAGTTAACTCAAAATGGGTCAGAGATCTAACAGTGTACAACTATAAAGCTTCTAGAAGAAAATCTTTGTGACCTGAGGTTAGGCAAAGGAACATGACACCAAAAGTACGATCCACACAAGAAAATATTGACAAATTGGACTATGGCAAAATTTAAAACATTCACTTTACACAAAACATTGTTAAAAGAATGACAAGGTAAGCTACAAACAGGGAGAAAATGATTGCAAATCACATATCAACAAGACTTTATTGAGAATATGTCAAGAGCTCTTAAAATTCAACTATAGGAAAGTAATGATGCAGTTTAAAAATAGGTTAAAGACATGAACAGACACTTCACCAGGGAGGCTATAAGGTAATAAATGAACACATGAAAAGATGTGCAATGCCTTTAAATTTAAACCATGATGAGATATCAGTATGCCCCTCGAAGTATAGCTAAAGTTAAAAATACTGAAAATGGCAAGTGTGGTTTAAATCAGAGCAACTGGAACTCTAATATATCACTGGTGGGAATGCACTCAGGAAATTGGTTTGGCAGTTTTTGATTAAGTATATATGTATCATCTGACCCAGCAACCTCACTCCTACGTATCTACCCTTGAGAAATGAAAACTTATGTTCACACGAAAACCTAAACACAAGTGTTTGCAGCAGCTCTATTCAAAATAGCTAAAACTGGAAACAAGCCACATGCCTTTCAACAAGTGAACAGATAAACAGACTGTGGTACATATGTACAATGGAGTATTACCTGGCAATAAAAAATGAATGAACTGCTAATAACAGTAAAAGCTAGGATAAATCTCAAAAGCATTATGCTGAGGGAAAGCAGTCAGGCTCAAAAGTTGATATATTCTACAATACCATTATATAACATTCTTGAAAAGACAAAACTATAGTGACGGAGATCAGATTAATGGTTGCCAGGGATTATAGGGTAGGGGAGGAAGTCACTATAAAGGTGTCCCATGCAGGAATTTTCTTGGATGTTGAAACTGTTCTGTACCCTCATTATAGTGGTGGTTCCATGAATCTATACAGGTTTTAAAAGTTGAAGAACTGCACACCAAAAACAAAAGGTCAACTTCAGTGTATGATAATTTTAAAAATAAATTTTCAAAGTTAGGTGTGGTCAGGACAATCCTAGAAAAATAGAGTGAACCTAACCTTCTATATCTAGACGATTTCTGCGCTCAGGTTGTTTTGAAAGTGTTTTAAATTCTGGCTGCACTTAAGTATACTGGAATAATCATGGAAGACACATTATGGCCAGGATTTATTCAAGAAAGATAATGAGGAACTCTTAGTCAGAAGACCATACAGAAAGAAAAAAATCTTGGCCTTATATCAAAAGATTACTGAGTTCATGCTGACATATCTTAAATTAAAATTATCATTTTTTATGCTTCCCTACGAATTTCTACTAACCACCGAACTCATGATTTCATTGGATAAACATTTTATTAGGGACATTTTATTGCAGTTATTTACTTTTTTTAAAAGTATCTGATAGTTCATGTGAAATACTTTATTTTGAAACACATTTTCAAAAAAAAAAAAAGAAACACATTTTCTTAATGGTATTTTGTTACATCTTCCTCTTCATCTTATGACAAATAAATTTGTATTTTAGGTGTACACCATATGCCCTTGATGCAAATGGATTCTGTGGATAAGGCACAATATTGTTTAAGAATATATGGTCCTGGGAGAGAGGTATGGGTGAAAACCACACAACATTTGTTCCCAGCTTGTAGTAAGGTTAAGATAATGACATTAAGATTACTTATTGATTTAAGCTCCCAATAGTCAACCTTCATTCATAGAACAGTTCTTTCCACCCTCTTCTGATTAAATTCACTGAGTGTTCAGGCATTTAAATTATTAGCACAAAAGTAGTGTACTTTTGATAGAATCACTCAGCTGAACTGAGAGGAAAATTTTTAGTCATGTCAAAGAGAGAAGATGAAGTCACCTGTAGTCTTCTTCAAAGTCTTGCCCACCCCACAGAGCCATCCAAGGGTACTGGATCATCTCTGTTGTAGCCATTATAATAGCAAAGCTTCGAGGTTAGGGATAGTGATTCCATGCAGAAATTTCTTTTTGGTATTTCTTAGGAAATTTGAATGTGTTAATGTATCCCAAGAAAAACCAATCAAGAAATTGGGGAATCTGGAAAAAGTATAGTTCTCCTGCAACAATTAAAGTTTACCAATCTACTTAGAGAGGTTGCTGGTTCTAAGTAATTCAATGACATCAGACAAGAGCTGACGTCCAGAGGCAAAGGTTAAGGTTGACATTTCCAGGAACTGGGACAGAAACACAGATTGGTCATGATCTCATCAATGGGAGCTGCTGTAGCTGCTGCCTTGTGGGTGTGTTGGCTGCTGCTAGTGATGAGTCACTCTTGCAAATAAAATAAATGTTGATGAGTTTGTGTTCATTGTATACTTTACAGATCTGTAAGTGATATTCTAAGGAATAACAAGTTTTAGAAGCCAAATTAGTTCTTCAACTGACAATTTCAAAAGTAATTCTGTGTAAGGCTACTAACCATGCTAGGAGACCCCAGTGTTACATGATTCAAGTACTATTCCCAATATTTGCTGGCATTTTCCAATGTTTGAATATTGTCTGTAACTGTGCTTATATGTAGTAGCTACAGGCCACTCATGTCCATTAAACCCTTGAAATGTGGCTCATTCAAATTGAGATGAGATGGACTCCATAGAATACATATGAATAAAAAGAAGCAAAGTATCTCATTAACAGTTTTAATATTGATTATATATTCATATAACATTTTCCATATATTGGTTTAAATAAAATGTCATTAAAATTAATTTCACCTGTTAATTCTTTACTTTTTTAACATGGCTACGAGAACATTCAAAATATACATGTGTCTGGAGTGCTTGGATGGCTCAGTCAGTTAAGCATCTGCCTTCAGAGCAGGTTATGATCCAGGGTCCTGGGATCAAGCCCCACACTGGGCTCTCTGCTCAGCAGGGAGTCTGCTTCTCCCTTTCCCTCTGCCTGCTGCTTCCTCTGCTTGTGCTCCCTTTCTCTGTCAAATAGATAAATAAAATCTTTTAAAATGAAATGAAATAAAACAAAATACATGTGTCTCACATATTAGCACTGACCTATAGGTTACCGCCCCTTGTAGATACACTGAAACCTAACTTATAAAATTTACAAAACAATCTTTAGATATTCATAATAATGAGTAAAGAGTGTAAAGAATGTTGGAATTATTTTAAGCATGACATGATTTCTGGAATTCCAAAATCCTGAAGATTACTGTCAGGAACTTGGAAACACTGTCAAGGGCACCTGCTTTGGAGTACAACACTCAGTTTCTGCCTCAACTCTGATGCCAGACCTCCTTGTATGTAATGGGATGATAATAAACATCACACAGTGTCATGAATATTGTTAAAAAATAATACCCGGCACCATTCCTCCCCCTGAGCTTCTTTATGGTTCCTGGAAGCCCTACGGCTCCCCTGCCTCTGGGACTTGGTGCCTGTAGTTTGCAGTGTCTTGCCCATTCTCCTACCAGCCGGATGAGAGTCCTTATTCCATTCGAGTAAAATGAACAGGCAACTGTTATAGAGTGCCAACTTAGGCCAAGACCATCTTCTGTGAGCTTTGTGGGGTCCACAAATAGATCTTATTATCATATACCTTTACAGACAGGTGTATTGAGGCCCAGAGAAGTTAATTAACATATTCTAGGTAATCCACTTCGTGAGTAGCAGAGCCTGGATTTAATCCAGGCAACCAAGTTCTAGAGTCTGAAGACTTCTGCTTCCCTTCCTCCGTCTCCTCTCTCCCTCCATTCTTGCCCTTCCCTTTCTCTTTATTGAGCCTTCAAGCTCAAGCACTTCAAGCCTTAGCACTCCCTAGTTCAGGGCCAGTTGCCATCTGTGGTCCATACCGGGCCCCCATTTCCCTCATTATCTGTCGTCCCCATTTCCATTCCATTCCTTTTTTACCCTAGTGGCAACTACCATTATGTTCTTAATGTGTTTCTTTTTATTTGGTTATGTTCTTACAGAACGTGGGGTGCCTAGCTGGCTAAGTTAATAGAGCATAAGGCTCTTGACCTTGGGTTCCTGATTTCAAGCCCCACGTTGGGTGTAGAGATTGCTTAAATAAATAAACTAAAAAAAAGGGGTTCTTGCAGAATATATATAAGCCTCATCTTGCCTGCCTATAAGAGTAATAATAGTACCCATTTTGTAGGTGTGTTTGGAGGAAGAATTGATTGCCTATGCTATAAATACATCAGCAATGCCACCAGCACTGAGTAAGGGTTCATTGACCACACGGAATTTTGCCAAGTCGATCTTTTTTATTTAAGGAAATGAATTCTATTTTTTAAAAGATTTTATTCATTTATTTATGAAAGACACACAGAGAAAGAGGCAGAGACATAGGCAGAGGGAGAAGCAGGCTCCATGCAGGGACCCCAATGTGGGACTCGATCCCGGGACCGCAGGATCATGCCCTGAGCCACCCAGGCGTCCCATGTCAAGTCAATCTTGTAAATTTATTCCTTTTGGTAGATTTACTTCCATTTCCCTAATGAGTGAAGGTTTTAAGCAAGTTATATACTTGTTAGCCTTGTGGGATTCCTCTTCTGTAAATTGCTGTCCATGTCTTTTGCCCATTTTTTCCCATTGTGATTGCTGTCCATTACTTGTTGACTCAAGGCCCTAGATGTTCTAGACAGAGAACGCTCATTGCTTTTAAATTTAAAGTTTTACTTAAATTCTAGTTAGTTAACATATATGGTAAAGTGGGTTTCAGAAGTAGAATTCAGTGATTCATCACTTACATAAAACACCCAGTGCTCATCACAACAAGCACCCTCCTTAATACCCATCATCCATCTAGTCCATCCCCCACCCATGTCTTTCCATTAATCCTTAGTTTGTTCCCTATAGTTGTGCATCTTTTTTTTTTTTTAGAGGAAGAAAGAGATAGAGATAGAGAGAGAGAGGGAGAGAGAGAGAAGAGAGAGAGAGAGAGAGCTCGTGTAGGGGGAGGAGAGACAGAAGGAGAGGGAAGGAGAATCTTAAGCAGGCTTTAAGCTCAGTGTGGAGCCTGAGGCCCTAAGATCATGACCTGAGCTGAAATCAAAAATCTGATGCTTAGCTAACTGAGCCACCCAGGCACCCCTATAGTTAAGAGTTTCTTATGGTATGTGTCCCTCTCTTTTTTTTCTGCTTCTCCCATGTCATCTGTTTTCTTTCTTAAATTCCACATGAGTGAAATCATATGGTATTCATCTTTCTCCGACTTACTTAATTTGATTAACATAATACCCTCTAGTTCCATCCGCATCATTGGAAAAGGCAAGATTTCATTCTTTTTGATGGTTGAGTAGTAGTCCTGTGTGTGTGTGTGTGTGTGTGTGTGTGTGTGTGCGCACGCGCGCACACACTCTCTTGCAGCCTCTGTGTTTGGCCACAGTTTCCCCATCCAGTCACTAAATGAAGTGGTCTCTTTAGGCCCTATTCCTGTCATACATGGGACAGTTTGGGTCCTTTGATCAGGGAAGACCGCTTTCTGGACAGCACTTCACAGTTATTTCTAATGCACATTCATTTGACCTTTTTCCTATGTTCTAACTCTCACTTATCAATTCTTTATTTGATAAAATATTTATTGAGCACCCATCATGTGCAGCCAGAGTTCCAGGCATTGGGATATAAGAGTGAGCAAATAGGCACAGCCTCTGCCCTTAGAATGCTGGAGGGATGAGGGAAGACAAACAAAAACTAGCAATATATATGTCCCAAAACTTGGAGACAACTGAGATGTTCTTCAGAAGATGGATAAATAAAAGTGGTCCATCCAGACAATGGAATATTATTTAATGCTAAAAGAAATGAGCTATCAAGCTATAAAAAAGACATGAAGGAAACTGAAATGCACAATACTAAGTGAAAGAGACCAGTCTGAAAATGTTCTATACTGTGAGATTCCAACTCTCTAACATCCTGGAAAAGACCAGACTTTGGAGGCAATGAGAAGATCAGTGGTTGCCAGAGGTGTGGATGAGGGAGAGATGAATACATGGAGCATGGAGAAGTTTTTGAGGCAATGAAAGTAGACCTTGTGATATCATAATCATGGATATGTATCATTATGCATTTATCCAAACCCACAGAATGTACAACACCAGGAGCAAGCCCTAATGTAAACTATGGACTTTGAGGGGTGATGATGTATCAGCCTAGGTTCACTGATTCTAACAAATGTAGCACTCTGGTGGGGGATGTTGATAATGAGGGAGGCTGTGCACGTGAGGGGGCAGGGGGTCTATGGGAAATTTCTGCACTTTACACTTAATTTTGCTGTGAACTTATATATATATACATATACACACATATCTACATATATGTGTATTATGTAAAATGTGTCAGCTGGTGCTAAGTGTTATAGAAAAAAATAAGCAGAGAAGAAGTTGAAAAGTAACAAATGCTTTTTTTTTTAACGTTTGGTCCTAGAAGGCCTCATTGAGGAAGCACATTTGAACAGAGACCTGAAGGGAGTGAGCCACGAGGACATCAGGAGGAAGAGCATCCCAGGCAGGAGAACAGCAAGTGCAAAGATCCTGAGGCAAGAATCAGCTTTGTGTGTGTTCCAGGGACAGCCAGCAGGACCCTGTGATGTGTGTGAGAGAGAGATGCAGGACTGGACAGGAGCTACAGCATTCCGGAGCCAGTCTGTAGACCACAGCAAGAACCACTTCATTCTCTTGATTGACATAAGACATTTTTTCTTGAGCTAGCACCGTAAGCTCAATCTCTTTTCAAGATGACTGGCAGTTCAGGTCTGATTCATTGTGTATGATTTTATGGTTTAAAATAAATTTAAAATAAAATTCTTTTATCGTTCTTGGAGAGATCATCTCCTCACCACCCACTAGTTATAGGCTGTTGAGCAGTTTAAGGAAGGTGGGACTCCATGGAAGGGGTAAATTAGCTCCTGTGTATAGAGAGACTATAATCATTATTGGAATTGTGCACATCGACACAAAGATTTTTATTTTTAATTAGCAGAGATAAGTCATTTGTAGCCAACTGAGAGTTTAATAACTCTTTTCAATAAGATTGTTGTAAGAGTTTGGAGAAATTAATCCTTTGAAAGCTGGGATGTTAAAAAAAAATAAAGAAAAGAGAGAGAAAAAGATTTCTTTAGTGCTAGCCCTGTCATTTTCTGCATAATTTAGTGCAGTATTCTATTGGTTCAAAATGTTTTCAATTAAGAAAGACAAAACTTCCTATCCCAGATTAATCAAAATTCACTGTAAGTGACTTAAATTAGTAACAGGAAAGGAAGTTTCATCAACTTGAAAATTAAACTAAGCAGCATTTGGTTTGTTATTTGGAAGTGCAAGTCAAAGGAAAATTTAATAAAATTTAATAGAACGTCTAAATAAAACAACACATGCTTTAAATTTCCTATCACAAAATTCAATAACAAGTATCATGTTAGACCATGCATCAGGCAGCATGGTTAGAAGACATCTCTGAGAACACCCCTTGATCCCACGGGAAGCAGACAGGTCGTGATTGTGCCCTCTTCCTTTGTCCAAGCTGGACATGATTTGCTGTTTCCCCATGAAAGTTATTTTTCAGTAGCTTGTGCCCACTGGGTCCTCCCTACCACATGGCTTTTGCATGCTGTTCCTTCCACCAAGGACACCCTTCCATCCCTTCTTCATTTAGTTCTCTCCTACTGGTCTTCAAATCTCATCACCTCCTCAGGAAGGCTTCCCTTGGCTTCCCACAACAGAGAGCTACTGTCCCTCTGTTTGTAGCTCTTGTCAAAGTGGCATTTGTGGGGCAGCATCCATGCTTTTAGTCCACACCATGTTTTTAGGGCACCTCAATGAACATTTGTTAATGAATGACTGATAGGAGGATTTGTACAATCACTAGGAGGGCGATTGCTGTTGAAATACTTGAACAAGCAGATGCAAAGATCCAAAAAAATGCTTTAACTGGGAATTCTGGCTTTATTGTGATTAAGCTGGATCCTTATTTTTTTTCTTAATGAGCAGGTGATTTTATTTTCCTCAAGGTTTTTGATCCAAGATTTAATGTTGTCAGGGCAAGGTAAAAACTGCTAATGGCTCCTCCTGTTATTTTTTTTTTTAAGATTTTATTTATTTATCCATGAGAGACACAGAGAGAAGCAGAGACACAGGCAGAGGGAGAGGCAGGCTCCCTGCGGGGAGCCCGATATAGGACTCAATCCCAGGACCCCCGGGATCATGACTTGAGCCAAACCAGATGCTCAACCAACTGAGCCCACCAGGTGCCCCTTCTCCTGTTCTAATAAAAATCCCCCAAAGCCAAAGAAAAGGTGCTTTGTGATGACATTGGATGTGTACATCAACCAGGTCAAGTTTGAGATCAACTCTCACTTTTACATTTTTGGCAGCAGACTTTTCCTTATCCCCTTCACCATATGTGATCAAGAGAACCTAAAAATAAAGCATAGGGTCTGCCGAGGGAGGCAGGAGAGAAGGAAAATGAGGCAGGAAAAAATATGCAGGAAGGAGAATTATAACCACATGGAATTCTTTTCTAGAACATTTTCTGTAGAGTAGCTGCTATACAGCCAACTCTTCATCTGTTTCCTTAGTATCCTTAGCTCTTTGCCCAAAGGAACTCATCTTAGAACTATTACTGTCTTAAATATTTCCAAACACAATTGTGATAGATTGTAAATTCCCCAATAATTAAAAAATAGTTTGCGTACATGAAAATAAATGGAACACCACCATTAACTAGAGAAAATAAGCTTAGTATCACAGGTAGGGCCCCTCGGAGCCTCTGGAGGCCAGAAGGTTTCTATCTGGTCCAGCATTTTCACAACCGTGGTTCATAGACCATAGCATCAACATCCGTGGGGAGTTTTTAATATCAGAATTTCTGAGAGAAGCCCTAGAGGTCCTTGTTTTTAACATGTTGCACAGATGATTCTTACAAACTGTCTGGTTTGAGAACCGCTGATCTAGGCTGGCCCTCTTGTTTCATAAATGAGGAAGATGAGGCATGTTCCTGGAATTGTCCAGCCAGTGAACAGTGGGAGGGAGACTGGGCTCTTCCTCTGTGGTCGCCTTCAGGCCGAGCACTTTCAGCGAGGCCTGCTAGTAATAAGAGGAGAAGACTACTTCCTGCAGAATTGCAATATTGCTGCTTCTTGTTCACATTGTTCTTAAATCGCTCAGGCTAGTAACGACTTCATCATTGGAGCTCACTACAGCACCGAAGGCTGGGATTGCAGTAGGCTTCCTGCTAGAGGTGATTGGGGAAATCGAAAATACGCTCCCCAAGTGTTCCTGCTCAGCCCTTTGTAACGCAGGCCACTCTAGATGGGGAGAGGGACACATGGTGGCAGAGGGAAACTCACTTAAAACCCCAATGAGTGCAGTCAAGCCGCGGACACATAGCCTTCAGGTAACGATTTCCCTCTGTGTTCGCAATGGTACCTACTTCATCATTAAGTCGAAATTTTTATTTTTTTTCAGACTTGCTGCAAAACCTCACAGCTTGCCTGGAATGTCACTAACATTTTAAAAGTTCAGGCCCTGTCATGTCTTTGGGGTGTGCAATCCTCAGAGAGGTCAGTGAAAACCACAGGACTGACAGACTGTGTAATCAACGCAGGCAGCAAAAATCCCATCGCTCTTTAGAAAGCAACTTATTTATTTGTTTTCCAGAGCTGAGAGTTATGTTTACTGAACATGAAGTCCTAAGTAGGAAGTATCACTTTTTCATTGTGGAGGCTTGAGGGCGGGGGAAAGAAATAGTGATTACTCAGAATAGCTTTCCCATCTTAACCAAGGTTTAACTGTAAAGGATGAACTTGAGAAGTCTCCCCTCTGGGAACAAGCTATTCATAACTCTAGAAAGTACAACGGGCACCCTGCAAAGATCACTGCTGTTGTCCCTCCTGCCCTTCATCACCAGAGCGGTTGGTACAGCAGCAAATCAGTGCCTGCATGGGGGCAGAGGAAGGCAACAAGGCAGGCGGATTTATTCTAGTTGAGAGGAGGTTACAAGTGGTTGAAAGTCCTCCTGGAAACCAGACAGTCAGCCCGTATGTGGGAATGTGAGTGGGGGCTACCCCTGGAAGGACAAAGTCTTTCTGAGAATGGATGATCCCCAGGCTGGATTGAGAGCGAGAGCCCACCCTCGCCCCTCCCAGCTAGGCCATCGGACCCGGAAGCCAGTGCCATGGTAGGGGGGCACTTGAGCCAAGGTGATGGCATCGGTAGGAGGCTACCATAGTTATTCTCACCTCAGTCAATTCCTTCTCCCTGGCACCCCATTTTTCTCTCCAGTCCCACCCAAACCAAACACCCCAGGTGCCCACCCCACATTGCATTCTTTAGCCCCATGCTTCCAGTTATGGGATCTCAAGTATTTAAAATTTCATTTTAGTGCTAAAAAACCACTTATGAAGACCCTGGACTGTCTTAAAAGCAAACAAAAGTTGATGACATGTTGGTGACCTTCACTGCTACCATGACACCCATACTTATCTGCCACCTTGTTCCAAAGCACAAGTTCCGAACAAGGTTTAAACAAGGAAACACAAACTCTCCCACTTTGTACTGCCCGCCAGTTTCAACCACCCACCCATTGCCCGAATGGTCTACAGGATACATGGGGCACATTTTTATGAGGGGACGTGAGCAAAGTCACTGAGTCACGGTAACCTTCCTCCGGGATTTATTCTTGGATCTCCTCCCATTCTTTCTTCTTCTGGGTAGTTGCCCTTGTGAGGCCCTCTAGCCGCAAGCTCTGATGGAATCTGAGTCTCCTCAGACCCTGGGTACCAAGGGATAGCACATGAGCCGTAAAGTGACGTTAAAAATGAACATATCAGATGACTAAGGCAATTAAGGCAAAATATTCTAAGACAGAGGGGGATGCAATGAGTCAGCACGTAGCTCTCTGGCAGGAAATGCAGGAGTCCAGGGAAACAATACAAAGGAGTATTCACTTTTCAGTTTTTCCCCACAGCTGAGGAGGCATAGAGCTGAGAAAATCCCTCCACTTCCATGGGGTGATGGTTAACAACTATTCTTCTTCCTGGCAGCTTGCTCACCATGGTCATAGCTCCCAAGGAGGCTTCAGATGCCACAAAGCTTCAAAAATGCTGTGACGGGGTGAAAGGCAGTTGTTGGGTGTGCCCAGTGGCAGCTATAAATATCCCGGCGGGGAACTGTGATGACCAGCTGGGCCAGGCCTGGCCTGGGCTCCCCACGGAGAATCAGTGGCCAGGGGAATCAGATGTGACTTCTCTCCCTATGTCTTTCACTGATTATTTCAACAAGCATTTGTTGGGTCCTATTTAGTGAGGTCCTTTGTGATAAGTCAGAGATGTCGTCGCTTCCTCAGGCTGTTTTCTGCACGGTATCCTACATAATCTGGTTCACATCTGTACAGACCTGGTGGCCTGCTCTAGTTTGCCAAAATCCCAGGACACGAGAGTGCAAAAGTCCATCACTCCGGTGCAGAATCCAACCAGATGAGGACGTACTGTGGCAGGACTTTGCAATGGCCACAGTAGAGCTTTGAATCACTATTTTTGCAATTCCAGAGCCCACCCCTTGCCCCAGAACCCTGTCTATACTCTCCCAAAGGGGGCTAGCTTAGATCCTACTAAGAGGATGAATGTTGTCCTCGTGACATGAGAGGTTCTGTGTCAATCACCCCCAGGGCCCAATCTCCCTGTCCTCTCCAACATGTCATCTTTGTTTTTTTTTTTTTTAAACATTTTATTTATTTATTCAGGAGAGACACACAGGGAGAAGCAGAGACACACAGGCAGAGGGAGAAGCAGATTCCCTGCAGGGAGTCCGATGCAGGACTCAATCCTGGATCCTGGAATCACGCCCTGAGCTCAACCATTGAGCCACCCAGGTGTCCCAACATTTCACCTTTGCAAAGTCATGGTAGACATCTTGACTTTGGGAAGAATAGAAAATTGTTGCTTCTGTCATCTTTAATGGTATGTGAATGGCCTTGAATACAAGTCTCAAATACAATGAGAAAGGATTGTCTTACTCTATTACATGATATAATAGTATAGACCTAAGAAGGATTTTGTATTTTTAAGCATAGCATCATGTAGGCACTGTGACATGGCCTACAACTACAGAGTAAGAGGCAAACCAGCACTCAAGACCCTTGCTGATAGAATGACTGAGTTCTTGAAATAAAATAAACATAAATATCACGGCCAAACCTCACATCTTGAAGAAAAGGACAAGTACCCGTGAAGAGGAACAGCATGAGTGCCTGTCCTGGGAGGATACAATGGGACCAAAAAAGGAGTTATCTTTGCGAATTTCATTGTCTTGTAAGCCCAAGCATCCTGGGATTTCTCGGACAATGCCGCTGTGGACCTCGGGGAGAGATTGCCTCATTTGTCAAGGGCTCAAGCCTGAAATACACACAAGACCTCAGAAATAATTGCCAAATAATTGCCAAAAGTGGGGAAGACCAACCCTCAACTTAGTTTATCTGACAAACACCTTTATTTTTGCACAAAAGTGGAAAATGGATTGACTGTATTTGAAATAAGCCTTATTTCAGGGAATTCCCCATCTATTTATGATAATCCTATCGCAAATGAACCGCTGCTCAAATGAAATGCATTTACCCTGGGGCTGTTCAGTGAAATCGTCTTATGAAGACAGCGTCAGTGGTTGAGGGTTAGCCTTTCAATAATGCCTTATTTAAGCTAAATGGATTTTGAAGGCCCTATTAAACTCCCAACAATTTTTTTAATTGAGGGTGGTGATGGTTTAGCAGAGATTTGAAGTGATCTGGAAATCACGATGCAGAGGAAATAGGAGGGAACACATGGAGACATCCTCTTGTTTCTGGAGCTGTCATAATCCGAGCACAAATAGGAATGTCAAGAGGAGACTGACTAATTATTTTCCCCCCATGGAGAAAGAAATGACAGCTATAATCCGAATAGTGATGCCTGAATCAAGACATTCAATCTTTTGTTTAATTTAGCATCCCACGGTCAAGTTCAAAAAACTCTTATCTGAGACAGGATTAGAAGGCACACGGTGGTGATGGGAGTGAGGTTTCTGCCCCAAATGCTAGCAGACGGCTGTGCTCTGAGGTCTCTGGGCTCCACAGAAATTTCCTAGGTGTGAGCTAGTGCTCCGTCTACATCTGCCCCTCTTTGCACCTCATGTGGTGCATCTGTTTCTAAACACAGATGCTGATTCTACCGCCTAATTTATCAGACTGAGCACACAAGGAGTGACCCATAATCAGTGCCTGATTAATATTTGATGAAAGACAGGAGCCCCCAGAAGAGGGGGGTAGGTGCTGTAGCACCCAGGCCAGGATCTACGGCTCTCACTACTCAACTTCTGCTTCCCAGCAATTCCAGAAGTTACCCCTGTTGCAGTGTTCAGGCTCCATAAAGATATACTTTTCTTGTTTTTTTTTTTGTTTTATTTTTAATCACATATTCCCTTTCTTCCCTGGGCTCATGAGCACTCCAGGGGAAGTTGGTCCTGGTGAATTAAACACAGCTTCTCACTCTCGCTGCTCACACCCCTTGCTAAACCCCACTTGTGGACCAAGCTCGGACTTCCATCCTGGGGATTCCTGATCCCAGGCAAAGCACAGGATGTGCTTAAAGCACCCTCTCAAGTATCTCTGATGCTACTTCTTAGACTCTAGTGGTCTCACACTCACTTAGAGGGCTTATTAAAACTGAGGTGGCGGGACGCCTGGGCAGCTCAGCAGTTGGGTGTCTGCTTTTGGCCCAGACAGATCCAGGATCCAGGATCCAGGATCAAGTCCCACATCGGGCTCCTTGCAGGGAGCCTGCTTCTCCCTCTGCCTGTGTCTCTGCCTCTGTGTGTGTGTGTGTCTCTCATGAATAAATAAATAAAATCTAAAAAAAACCCCAAAAAACTGAGGTTGTTCCATTCCATCCCCAGAGCAAATGGGTAGGTCCTCAAATTTGCATCTCTAACCAGTTCCCAAGTGATGCCGTGCTGATGCTGCTGGTCTGGAGACCCTACCTGACAACCTCTGGTTCTAACTTGACCCCAGGGGCCCATGAGGAGCCCCAGTTGTCCTCAAGTTCACTCCACCACATTTATAAATCACTTTCATACTTTAGAACTTTTCATGCCTTAGCCTATAGCAAACCAGACCCCTCTATGCTGGAAGTGTTGCTTGTCCATCAGCTAAGTAGCTCTGGGAGCTGAGGTGGCTCTTTCAGGCCGGGCAGGATCTGATTCATCACCTGACTGCGCTGGTTATTTTGAACATTTCAGAGTCTGCTGCTGGCTCCAGCTCATATTAAATGTGTGGACTTGGGGATTGAATGTGACTTCCCAAGGAGCCTCATAGCCAGGGAGTCATCACCGCCGACATTTGGCACAGTGCCCAGGCAGCCTAGATTCTAGAGAAATCCCTCCTGCTCAGTTAAGGAGCCTGTCACCCGTGAAATGCAAACTTCCAGACCAACCGGATGTTAGGTGGGGCCCACCTCCCAGATGTGCTGCCTTGTTGAGAAGAATCAGAGAATGTGGCCGGGACCCCTCAGGACCATAGAGGAGGCATCTGGTGACTCAGGAGGTGAGGCCATCAAGATGCTCAGATGAACCCTTTCTCTGTGCTATGGCTGAGGCCTCCAAGACCACAGCCCCCAGACTCTGGATGATATGAGTCCGGCTGCACAGCACCCACTGAGGTCCCCGAAAGCATTAGCGGTCTCCTACAAAAGGGACCAAAGTAAGGGCAGCCAAGGAGCCGGTGCTGCCTCTGGGAAGAAGTGATGGAGTCTTGCAGATCCCCTCACTCCTCATCCCTTTCCACTTGCTTCATGGCCTACGGGGTGGGCTGCTCCTTCCACATGAAGTCAAGTGGCTGGGTTTTGGGGGCTCTCCTGAGATTAGGGTGCAGAGGGACAGCTAAACACTAGTGCCTACACTGCCCTGAGGCCCCGAGTGGAGGATGCGATTCACCCACCATTGAAAGTGGGGCCTCTGGTCCTCCTTGTTGGGGATTAGATTTGAGCCGAGTGGACGCTGCCTGCCGGAGTGGGGCAACTCACAGAAAGTGGACACCGTGGCGCTGAAGGAGCTTCAGCAGCAGCCAACAGGAAGAAGGGGTGTCACCTGCATCCTGGAATCTGCAGCAGGGTTGGCAAGGAGGGAGGCCCTGAGAAACAAAGAAAGCCCCCTCCAGAAAGCAGGGCTGGAGCATCTGCCAAACCCAGAGGACTTCAAAGCAGAGCATGCAGTGCCAGATGGAAGGCTTTGTCCCCCATAAGCAGGCCCTGAAGGGGTCCCAGGGGCAGCCATGTGGGGGACAGGTGAGTAAGGAAGAAGCCCCCAGGTTCCCTCCCCCATGCAACTTGGGAGGGAGAAGATACCACCTTCAAATGAAGTTTAGAGTTTTACACATAAGACTAAACATTTTATTTTTTTAATTAAAAAAATGTTTTAAAGATTTTATATATTTATTCACAAGAGACAGAGGCACAGACAGAAGGTGAAGCAGGTTCCTCACAGGGAGCCCAATGTGGGACTCGATCTCTGGACCGGGATCATACCCTGAGCCAAAGGCAGATGCTCAACCACCAAGCCACCCCGGCGTCCCAAGACTAAACATTTTAATTATGGAAATGAGACTGTTTTGGCGCCTGGAGGCATCAGGAAAGGCTTGGGACATGCTCAGACTTTATCCAGGTCCCAGGAAAGCATCAACCCAGAGACGGACTTCCAGGACCAGTGGGAAGACTCCAGTTTCTTGAGGATAGTGGTGTGTGGGGTTCAGCTCCATTCTTACACCTACTGCATTTATCCCTTTATAATGCTCCTCCCCACACACAAGTAGAAGGAGATCTTTTCAAAATTAAAGCTCACATTTTTGTGCATTTTACTGTATTCCAGGAACTGTACTGATCATTCAAATGTATTTTCTAATTTAATCTGCAAGCAACCCTATGATGGACCATCATCTGTTTTACAGATGGTGAATCTGAGGCAGATTTACCCAGCGACTTGCCCAGATTATGAATGGTGGGGTAGGTTAGGACCGAGGTTGCAGGATGCCGGAGTCTGAGCTCGGATTCCTCCCAGTACTGATTCTCAACATGGGGCAACAGTTGGCATGACCGGAAATGTTCTTGCTCATGTCTGGGGGTAGGGGTGGTCCGTGCTGTGAGCGGCTAATAGGTCAAGGCCGGGGACGCTGCTGAACCTCCCACAGCACACAGAACAGCAAAGAATGATCCAGCTCAAAATACCAATAGCACTGAGGTTGGGAGATTTGCCTTCTTTTGTTTGTCAAACGGAAAATAGTTTTATTTTTCTGATTATAAAAATAATATAGCATCATGAAAAATCAGTCATTTCAGAAAAAAAAGAAAACATTAGAACGTGAAAATTACCTGTAATCTCATCATCAGAGATAACTACGGTTAGGGTTTGTTTATATGCATTCAGGTTTGTCCCTGTGGACGTACCCGTGCACACACACACACATTTTTCTTTCATCAGCCTTTTCTTTATTTATGGTTTTCCTTTTTCAAAAATGGAATCATGTTGTAGACGCTGATCCCTACGCCAACTTTTTTACTCAACCATACATTGTAATAAAAACGCATATTGTAGACTTTTTTCTTTGTCAGTAAACACAGATCAGTGGTAATTGGTTCACGAAGCAGGCACTCTCCCCCATAGCAGAGGTGTGTTGGAAATTTGTGGGGGCTGTTTATTTGGGGAAGGGTTCTTAGAATTTAGTGGTTGCCGGCCCAGCACTCCTGAGCATTCTATATTGCGTAACTCAATCCTTCATGTGAAGAAGTAACCCTCATAATTTTGAAACATCACCCCAGACATTTGTGTAGTTAAAAAGCCTGTTTCGAATGATTTGCATCAGGATCCAAGGTTCATTTTAATTTAGAGGCGAATCATTTTTGCAGGGTTTTCACATACGTTACGTATTCCAGGAATCGCAGAGGGGTTCAAGGGAGGGTTGCACCTTGCTTTGTCCATTTTGGATAATCCCATCACCAATAGCAAAGCAGCTAATGAGATCTGAGCTCCCAGTGCACCCTAGCAGCTGAAGGGTATACATTTGTACCTGGTATATTCCTGATGATTCCACACATAGGGGCCAACCTTGACCTCCATATGTCTCCTAGTGTACGCCTGTCTGTACAATTATATATAGAAACATTTTGCTGTCAGTTTCCCTCCTTCCATTTCTCTTTTAGGTTACAGTGAAGGCAATATATTGATCTTTTAGACTTACGTGTGTGATTCATTGTGTCATTATATTGATTTTTTAAGAATCATGTGTGTAGGTTATATTATCTATGAATTTTATTTCATGATAGTAAAGGGAACATTATAAACATTTATTATAAAAAGGGGTCATGGGGTATGACGGAGCTCGGAACCACTGATTTATATCATTATCATTATCATTAATGTAACCTCACTCCTGGGCATATTTTCACCATGATTTATTTCACCATCTGCCACTGATGGATATTGAGGTGTTTTGGTTCATATAAGCAACACTCTAATCATATTTATAAATATATCTCTGGGCACTGAAAGAATTCATAAGAGTGGAATCGCTGAGTCAAAGGGGTGTATGTTTTGCATTCCAATAGAGTTTTGCCAAAGTATCCCACTAAGAGAGTGTAAGACACACTTGTGTGAGACTCTGCTGTGAGGAAGCCACGTAAGGCCGCAGGCACTCTACGGTACTCATACTTCGGCTGTGTTGGACAGCAGTGGCCCAGATCCTGCACCCAGCAGCAAGTGAGGCCCTGGGAGCTGTGTGTCTGTGCCTAGCAGTACGCACTACAGCATGACCACAGAGCAGTGTGTCTGTCCAGCAGCCCCTCTGGGGTTAGTGATTATCCTTTAATAAATTCCTTCCCAGCATAAATTGGCATGAATGGATTCTGTTGTTTGCAACAAATATTCCTGACTCATGTAGAAATCTAACTCAATATCGAGTGACTGGTTTACTTGTCACTTGATGGTGTTTTTCTCCACTTGGATTTTATTGTTTTTTTGAATTGGGTCCTCTAAAAATTCATATGTTGAATTCCTAATTCCCAATTCCTCAGAATATGACTTTATTTTGAAATAGGGTCATTGCCAATATAATTAGTTAGGATGAGATCCTACTGGATTAGAGTGGGTCCTGCTCCAATATGACACACAGGAGGAGCATCATCTAAAGACGGGGGTAGAGAGTGGGCTGGTGCTTCTACACGCCAAGGAACCTCAAAGACGGCCAGCAAACCACCAGAAGTCAGAGGAGAAGTCTGGAACAATTTTTCCCTCACAGCCTCAGAAGGAATCGGCCTGATGACACCTGGAGTTTGTACTTCCATCCCCTGGAACTGTGTGACAGTAAATTTTGGTCATTCAAGCCACTCAGTCTATGGTATTTTGTTACAGGAGCCCTAGAATACTAATACAGATTCTTGAGTTTCAATTACGGAATTTGTCATATCCTAACAGCAGGGGCTCCGTTGTTGCTCAGCAGAATTGTTGAATGATGAAGCCTGAGGTAAGATCAGGAGTCAGCTGGTCCACCCCCGACTCTGACATACAAAGAATGAAAACCCCAAAGGCCACGTGACTCCTCCAAAATCAGACAGCTGGTGGCAGCAGGGCAAGGTATAGAAGACCTGACTTTTAAGTTGTGTCAAACATCATTCCCACTGAGATGGGAACTGAAAGGGCAGCAAAGCTCCAGAGGTAGGTTTGGACAGAAGCCGCCCTGCAAGGTTCATAGCTACTATGTTGTTTCCCATCAGAATCACCCGGGGAAGTCTCTAAAAGTACAGAGCCTTGGCCTCTCCCCGAGACCCACTGAATCACATTTCTGGGAACAGAGTCAGAGAATCCTGTATTTTAAGAGCTCAGTCAGGTTTAGAGACTCTTTTTTTTTTTTTTTTTTTAAATCTTAGAGGAAGAGGTGGGAGAGGGGCACAGGGAGGGGGACAGAGAGAATGCCAAGCAGACTCCCTGCTGAGTGTGGAGACCCATGCAGGGCTTGATCTCACAACCCTGAGATCATGACCTGAGCCAACATGGACAGCCAGACACTTAACCGACCGAGCCACCCAGACGCCCCCAGGTTTAGAGATTCCAGCACACAACCAAGGAGAGTGGGTGGGGCCTGGGCTGAGGGGCAGGCAAAGCTGGGGTGAGGGCTGCCAGCTGTGTGACCTTGGACGCCTTACCCAAACTCTCCAAGTCTCCGCTTCCTTGCCCGCAAAAGGAAAGTAATACCGCTCACTGCCTCCGTGGTCTGTATAGAATTGAAAGAAAATTCACGTACAGCACAGAGCAGTGTGCCCAGCACATAGTAAGCGCTCCTTAGAATTCAGCCACCGCCGTGCTGTTATTCATAAAGAAGTGAGCGCGACATTTACCAAGCCTCATCTTTAGGCCACATCGCTCCCTCCTGACGTCAGAGACCGGGACTACTCTTGTTATCTTTGCCTCTAATAAGGTCAGAGACTCATGCTGGCCTCCCCAGTCAAAATCCTACTCACTCTGCAAGATCAAGTGTCACTTCCTCTTGACACCTGCCTCAATCCCCTCCCTGTGTCTTCAGCCCCTTGCCCCAGCCTCTGGAGGCTGCTTCGTTGCTGTGTTGATTGGCCCACGTCTGTCCCTGTTACTAGCCTAGCCCAGCATTGAGCACTGGGTCTAGCACAGAAGAGACGCTCAGGAAACTTTCCCCGAATCAGATGCACTGTGAATGCTCATTCCAATCCCAGCAAGGCCCTACTGGACTTTTCTGAGCCGAGAGTCAGGATTCCAGGTGACAGTGATTCGTTGACAGCACCTTATAGAGGAAGTCAAAGGGTCACCAACAGAAAGGTTTGAGTCAAGAGTGGCACTCAAACTCAAACGTAATTATTAGGGAATGGCAAAAGGATTCCGGGCCATGGGTTTCTGGAAGACTCTTTCAGAGTCCGCAACAGGCAGCATTGTGCATCTGGCCGTGATCTCCAGGGAACCTGCGTGGCGGATCCTGACTGACGGGGAGAAACGCTCCGATTCCCCAGAGGAATGAGTGGCAGTTAAGGAATAAAAACATCACCTGTGTGCGGGGCTATATTAATCATGGTTGTGCTCTGCGAGGATCCTGTTCCACAGAAAGCTGTATGTGCCTACATTTCTTATCATGGATGGTTCGGGGTATTAGGTCAGGCAAGATGAAAGAGGGAGAGAGAGAGAGAAATTGATGAATGGTATACTGCTGGGCTATTTTTCTCTTAAATATCTTCTCTTTTTTTTTTTTATCTGTTATAACATCTTGACCTGAAAGGAAATTTCTATCTCTCTCTCCTCTTACTGAAATGGGGCTGCACGGGTTTGAGGTAGACGATGTCACTCATGTGGACCATTATGAACAAAAATAGAGGCAGCTCTCGGGGGCTGAGGCAATAGATGACACAGATGATTAAAACCTGGTGGAAATCTCCAAGCTCCTATTTACCATAACTCTTCTCTCTCTGCTTTCCCAGGCTTACCAGCCCTGCCAACGGTCTGGCAAATGCCTTGGAACCTGGTGACTAGAGACTTTTCTGCCATTGGACAGTGAACTATTAATTGCAAGAGAGAAAGAAGTGTTCCATTTCTTTCTAGGGAGCTTATTCCTCCCAAAAGCCAGTCTTTAAACTTTGCCTCCTCTTATCCTTACATTCCCTTGATGTCTGCTATTAATTGCCTGTTCCTCCTCTGCAGTGTCTTTTAAATTTATCCCTTTCTCTCCACCCCCCACACCAACTGTCCCATTAGAATTTCACTGCTTCATGCCTGGATCAGTGCAACCCTCCTTCCTGCTCCCAGACTTCTCACATACAACCTCAGCCATGTCTCAATGGTCAAACACCAACATACTATGTAGCCTGACATTCAAAGGCCTGTGGATTCTGACCCCTCTGGGCCCTGTCTAATATCTCTCTGTCCATCTACCATCCAACCATCCATCCAACCATCCATCCATCCATCCACCATCCATCCATCCATCCACCCACCCATTCACCATCCATTCATCCATCCATCCACCCATTTATCCATCCATCCATCCATCCATCCATCCATCCATCATCAGCCTCTATTCTCTTACATAGGTCTTTACCTGAATCAGGACCATGTTCCCTCTGCCCTTAGAAACATTTCTGTCCATTCCTGAAGCCATGCCTTTTTTCCCCCTAAGTCCTACAAGATGCTCTTCACATAAATCACAGACCTATGTCAACAAGCCTGGGAAATGCTGCATACCTCAGCCCCTCTTGGGGTTCACAATGCACATTTATACTTTAAAAACCTTTTGAAGTCTTATAGCCAAATATGTGTTATTCTTTCTACCTCGAATATTCCCCCAACCCCCCCCAACTAACTAACTCTTTACTCATCTTTTAGTCCCTGTTTGGATGTCACTTTTTCAGGGAACACTGCCCTCACGCCTCCTCTCAACGTAGGTGCGGCTCCATTACAGCTTCTAGAGCATCTTCCATTCCTCCTGCAACCCAGTCACCCTATTTGTAACCATAGTAATGTCTGTATTTCCAGCTGGAATGCAACTTCCACGAAGGCAGGGGACACCACTCTCTTTTTTGGTGCCTTATCCTCAACAGACAGCACAGTATCTGGCATACAGTGGGTTCAAACACATTATCCACCAACTAAAGAAAAAAAACAAAATGTAACTTTGGGAAACATTACAGCAAACAAATGCTTTTGGCTTGAGAACGTTTCTCCCTTTTTGTACAATAGGTGTTGCTCCACCATGAAACACACTTAAAACACTTAAAAGATGTTTCCCTTTCCCTTTGCCTAAAATGCTTCACCTCCTCGACAGACAGCAAATCCTATCCCTCACTATCAGTTAGAACTCTTTTTGTTGCAAGCCACAGAAAATCCAGTTAAAACTAGTTCACATAATAAAGGACTCTGA